>NW_027507758.1:290126550-291346550 GCF_037356315.1 Lithobates pipiens
AAATCCGTATGTGTTCAGTGAGATGAACAACTGAGTGATTTTCTGACAGACTTAAGGTGTCCGTTTTGATATGTAATTTATAGCCATAGATGTGTTTGTGTAAATCGGGCAGACTGTCCAATAACTTTAGCACCTTTGTGACCATCTCAAAGCAGACTTTTCTCAATATACAGTACAAGAAAAAAGTATAAAATAGAAAGTATTTGGGGATCATTCAGCATGTGGAATGTGTACAATATCTTACTTTGTCTTGTTTTAACCACTTGCAAAATGACGCTTTTCTGTGCCAGGGCGGCCCCGTTGCGCTGCATTGCATATATGTACGTAATAAAGCATTTTCGGGTAGGGGGTGCACACCTGCCACCCGGCCTGTGCTGTCATTTTCTACAGCACAAGTTGGTTAGCAGGTCCCAGCCAATAATTTATGGCCAGTGCCTGCTGATCGGCTTAGTGAGTCACTGTACAGAGCCCTGTGTTTACTAACAACACAGGGCTCTGTACATGGAGGAACAATTTGGCTATGTTTTCTCCTTGCAAAGCAGGAAGAATACACAGCCACATCTATTAGTAAAAGCAACACTTATTGCACATTGTTAGGCATACAGTTAACCCTTTGATTGTGCCTAGATGGTAACTAGATGCCATTAGTAAAGTAACAGTGTATAGCAGTGGTCATCGACTCCTGTCCTCAGGGCCCACTAACAGGCCAGGTTTTATGTATTACCTTGGGGAGATGCAGACTAGAATACTGCAATAGCTGAGCAGAAAATGATATCACCTGTGATGTATTTCAGTTATCTTTCAAACCTGGCCTGTTGGTGGGCCCTAAGGACAGAGTTGATTACCACTGGTGTATAGTAGTATAGTATTATGTCAGTGCGCAAACTTTAGAACCCTGTTAAAGTCAATGGGACTCAAACGTTTGAAATCAAAAGTGCTCATTTTAAAGGCTAATATGCAAGTTATTGTCCTAAAAGGGACCAGGGTCCTGCCCCAGGGGACATGTATCAATGCACATTTTTTTTTTTAAAAACTGCAGTTTTTTTGGGAGCAGTGATTTGAATGACTCTTAAAGTGAAAAAAAAAGTGAAATATTCCTTTAAAGATTGTACCTGGGGGGGTGTCTATAGTATGCCTGTGAAGTGCCACATTTTTACCATATTTAGAACAGTCCCTGCACAAAATGACATTTCTAATGGAAAAAAGTCATTTAAAACTGCTTGCGGTTTTAATGTAATGTCTGGTCCCGGCAATATGGATGAAAATCATTGAGAAAAATGGCATGGGTACCCCCCTGCCCATTACCAGCCCATTTGGGTCGTATGGATATTAACCGGTTCCCGACCGGCGCATGCCGATGTACGTCAGCAGAATGGCACAGGCAGGCATATTGGCGTACAGGTACGTCCAATCTTCAATGCCGCGTGCCAGTCGGTACCCCCGTGAGTCCGGTCGCGGGTCCCGCGGACTCGATTGCCACGGGCATACCCGCGATCGTCTCACGGGGTGGCTGAATGGAGGAAATGCAGTGTAAACAGCATTTCCCCATTCTGCCTAGCAACTAGTGATGCTGATCTCTGCTCCATGTGATTGGAGCAGAGATCAGTGTTCACTAAATGAAAGGAACACTTAACCCCTACACTGCCACCCGCTGGTTAACCCCTTCACTGCCAGTGTCATTTACACAGGAATCACTGCATTTATATAGCAGTGATTACTGTATAAATGACAATGGTCCCAAAAATGTGTCAAAAATGTCCAATGTGTCCGCCGCAATGTCGCAGTCACAATAAAAAATTATTAATAAAAATGCCATAAAACTATCCCTATTTTGTAAACGCTATAACTTTTGCGCAAACCAATCAATAATCGCTTAAAAATATGTAGAAGAATACGTATCGGCCTAAACTGAGGGAAAAAAAATGTTTTTGTATATATTTTTGGGGGATATTTATTATAACAAAAAGTAAAAAATAATGTGTTTTTTTCAAAATTGGCCCTTTATTTTTGTTTATAGCGCAAAAAATAAAAAACCGCAGGGGTGATCAAATACCACCAAAAGAAAGCTCTATTTGTGGGAAAAAAAGGACGTCAATTTTGTTTGGGAGCCACGTCGCACGACCGCGCAATTGTTAGTTAAAGCGACGCACTGCTGAATCGCAAAAAGTGGTCTGGTCTTTGACCAGCAAAATGGTCCGGTCTGTAAGTGGTTAAGGGGAACCCCGTACCCTATATACTCAGAACAGCAGTATACAAGACAGGAACTGTGTAGATTTGTTGTTAAGTAGAATCTGTTTGTAATTTTGAACTGGAACATTTTTAAAGTGTAGCTCCAGTCAAAAAATAAATTTTTAAGGTTTTTGGAAAACATAGGGAAGGGTTATCACCCCCTGTAAGATTTTTTTGCTGTCTGTGCACCTCTTCAGAAGATTTCACCTCACTTTCTGTCCCAATGACAAATGTTTTTTGAAAATTTGTTTTGTTTTAGTAAAACAAGGATTGGGATAAAGCATCAGTGGAGACGAGATACGTTTTTCCCATATCAACTCTTACAGGAGAGAATTTCTCTTCCTAGGGGTAGATTTCATCTCACTTCCTGTTGTCTCCTTCCGTTTGCAAGTAGGAGACGTTTGTAAGTTAGATGTTTGAAAGTAGGGGCCTGCCCTATATGCTCTGCAGAAATTTGGGCCTAAGGGGTTGGTGTTGCCACAACACTGTAAGCCCTCAAAGTGACTCTTGGTGGGCGCTGGAATGCCCTGCTGTGAACTATTATATCAAGAATTTTAATTACATGCCATTGTGGTAGAAAAAATGCACCTTTGGTGGTGGTGCTGGTGCCATAACACTGTAAGTCCTCACAGTTACTCTTGGTGGGTGCTGGAACAGGCCCTGCTGTGAAATATTATATCATGAATTGTAATTACATGCACCCGTTGAACAGGGGCACAAAAATTGGGCCTTAGGCACTGGTGCCACAACACTGCAACCCCTCACAGATACTCTATTTGGAGCGCAGGAATGAGCCCTGCTGCAAAGTATTGCATCAAAAATTGTAATTACACACCCCTGTTAAACAGGGGCTGAAAAATTGGGCCTTAGGCACTGGTGCTGGTGCCACAGCACTGCAACCCCTCACAGATATTGTAGTGGAGTGCAGCAACAATGCCTCCTGCAAAATATTGCATTAAAAAAATTGTAATTACACGCCCCTATTAAACAGGGGCTGAAAAATCGGGCCTTAGCCACTGGTGGTGGCACTTAGAACCCAAAATGTTCTTCCAAGCTATCAGCATGATCATTGAGGAGGAAGAGGATAGTCAATCAGCATAACAGGATAGTCACTCAGCATCAGCATAGGCAGTGTTGAAGGGATCTGACATTTCAGAAATTATTCGGTCACATCAGCTTCAGGTGCTTGGTAGCTGGTGGTGATCCAAGACTGATTCATTTTTATGAAGGTCACTCGATCAACCGAGTCGGTGGACAGGCGTACCCTGTGATCGGTTACAAAGCCTCCAGCAGCACTGAATGTGCATTCCGAAAGAACACTGGATGCAGGATAGGCCAGTAGCTCAATTGCATACTGTGCAAGCTCTGGCCAGTGATCCATCCTCAAGACCCAGTAACCCAGAGGATTTTCGGTGGGAGCGGTGTCCAAGTCTGATCTTGCCCCTAGGTATTCCTGCACCATGTAAATCAGATGCTGGCGATGGTTGTTGGAACCGATCATACCTTGGGGCTGCGGACTAAAATATTGTCTGAACGCATCCCTCAGATGGACACCTTCTCCACCGCTCCTTCTGTGACTGACGGAAGCCTCAACAACATGTTGTCCAGGACCAGGAATTTGTAACCTCCCAGTCTCTGGGAGCACATGCACAGACCTTTCTGCAAGGCCTCCCAAAGATGTTTCATTCTCTGCTCCCTCTGCGACGGCAAGATAAGGTCCGCAACCTTACCCTTGTAACGTGGATCAAGGAGGGTTGCCAGCCAGTAATGATCCCTCTCTTTGATCCGATGAATACGAGGATCCTTCCGGAGGCCATGCAGTGTAGGTTAGCTAAGGAATTTGGTCCGGAGTCCTCTGGGTCACTAAGGACGACATGATCCACAGCCACCTCCTCCCAGCCACGTACAACTCCACGGGTTTCTTGGAACTGTAAATGATCCCTAAAAGACTGCTGCTGATGCTGAGTGGCAGGCTCCACCTCCATTCTGACAATACTCTTCCTTCTCATCCTCCTCTTCTTGTGTGATTGGCGGGCCAGTAGGAAAACTGTCTGGATAAAGGGGGCCTTAAGAGGTAAGGAAGTCCTCCTCTTCCTGCCTCTGTTCTGCCTCAAGTGCCCTGTCCATTATTCCATGCAGGGTGTGCTCCAACAGGTGGACAAGAGGGACAGTGTCACTGATGCATGCACTGTCACTGCTCATCATCCTCGTGGCCTCTTCAAACGGTGACAGGACAGTGCATGCATCCCTGATCATGGCCCACTGGCGCGGGGAAAAAAAACAAGCTCCCCTGACCCTGTCCTGGTGCCGTAGTCGCACAGGTACTCATTGATGGCCCTCTGCTGCATATGCAGCCACTGCAGCATGGCCAACGTTGAGTTCCACCTGGTGGGCATGTCACAGATTAGGCTGTTCTTGGGCAGGTTAAATTCCTTTTGTAGGTCAGCCAGCCGAGCACTGGCATTATATGAGCGGCGGAAATGCACACAGACTTTCCTGGCCTGCCTCAGGACATCCTGCAAGCCCGGGTACCTGCCCAACCACTGCACTACCAAGTTAAGGATGTGAGCCACACAGGGCACGTGGGTCAGTTGTCCCTGTCAGAGGACGGAGAGGAGGTTGGTGCCATTGTCGCAAACCACCATTCCTGGCTTAAGCTGGTGTGGCGTCAACCACCTCTCAGCCTGTCCCTGCACAGCTGACAGAATATCTGCCCCAGTTTTGCTCCTGTCCCCCAAGCACACCAGCGCAAGCACGGCATGGCATCCTTTTGCCTGCTTACTTGCGTAGCCCCTTGAATGCCTACAGAGCACTGCTGGTTCCGAGGACAAAGCACAAGAAGAGGCCAAGGAGTAAGAAGAAGAGGAGGGGGTGGAGGAGAGAGGTGTGTCAGAATCACCAGTAGTAGCATTTTGGAGGCCTGGTGGCGGAACAACATCCAACACTACTTCACCTTGTCTTGCATCCACCCCAGCTGCCAGAAGAGTCACCCAATGAGCCGTGAAAGATAGGTAACGTCCCTGTCCATGCCTGCTGGACAATGAGTAAGCTGACCGCCCTGTCCAGTGAGGCCAAGACATTGCCTTCCACATGCCTTTAGAGAGCCGGAATCGCCTTCCGTGAGAAAAAGTGGCATTTGGGAACCTGAAGGGGGCAGAGTCTACCAACTGAAAAGGCAGCAGTTGAAGTGCTAGCAATTTAGCCAAGCCAGCATTCAACCGCTGGGCATGTGGATGGCTGGGAGTGAACTTCTTTTGACGGTGCAGCAGCTAAGGCAGGGAAATTTGCCTGGTACATTTGGACGTCGGAGTACCGATAGCAGATTGCCTGCAAGTACCTGGCTGTGACACACCTAATTCTACATCTTCATTCTTCTCAGGGCAGGTTTCAGAGAGGACTGAAAATATAATGGTGTTGGAGATCCCAGCTGATGAGGAGCAAGGAGAGGTCCGCTTTGTTCTTTGGTCTGGGTCTTTAAGGTACGCTTGCCAACGAACTGCATGGTAGATCGACAGATGTCTGGTCAAGCATGTGGTGCCCAAGTGGCTGATGTTTTGGCCACATGAGATACGCTTGAGACATATGTTGCAAATAGCAGCGGTGCGATCTGATGCACTCGTCTCAAAAAGGGCCCTCACCAAAGAACGTTTGGAATAACGCGCAGAGGCAGCGTCCTGCATATGCGGAGCTCTGCGGTGTGATGCAGTCGGTGTACTGCCCTTAAGCTGGCCCCTGGAGGGCATCTTGCCTCATTGGAGATGTGCCTCCTCCTCCTCTCTCCTATCAGGCACCCACATGGAGTCAGTGACCTCATCATCCCCCCCCTCCTCATCACTGGAGCAAACCTGGCAGTATTCTGCAGCTGGGGGAACATGACTGCCAGATTGCTGTCCCACTCATCCCCTCTCTCTGGGCTCATGTTACTCCCTTCCTCTAGCTCGGTATCATCATCAGAGCCTTCAAAATGCTGGGCATCCTCATGGAGCATGTACTCAACACTGTGCTCAAACAGTTCGCGGGACTCATCAGGAGGACATGGTGGGGGTAGGGAAAGAGTGACTAATGCCATTGAGCCGAGGGAAGAGGCCGCGTTGGCAGCTGCTTTACCAGTACCCTGAGCCTGGGTGAGAGAGGAAGAGGGGGATGAGGACAGCTTGGTCATCCACTCTACCAAGTCTTCGACATATTGAGGCTCAACACATACAGCTGCCGAAAATAAGGGCAAGCGTGTCCCATGGCCACGTGCTGATGAGGATGCACTGTGTCCACGACCAGCACTGTTGCCTCTAGACACAGAGCCTGCTTGCCCTCTTTTATTGGCTTGTGACTGTCTGCCTGTCCTTGTTTGCCTTCCAGACATACTAATGGCCTGCAGGGAGATGTAGCTGCAAAAAGCTGGGACATATATACTGATATGCTGCAGCTAGCAGAATCAACTGTTTGTCTGTAGTATTATTAGTATTAGAACACCAGCAATTGGGGTAGCTTTATGTGCACACTGTGCAGATGACACAGTACACTGACTGTAATTACTGCAGATGCCTGAGATATAGGATCAGGAGAATACCAGCAATTGGGATAGCTTAAGGTGCACACTGTGCAGATGGCACAATACACCAACTGTAATTGCTACAGCTGCCTGCGGATGGGATCAGCAGAACACCAGAAATTGTGGTAGCTTTAGGTGCACACTGTGCAGATGACACAATAAAGCGACTGTAATTACTACAGCTGCCTATGGTATAGGATCAGCAGAACACCAGCCATTGGGGTAGCTTTATGTGCACACTATGCAGATGACACAATACACTGACTGTAATTACTGCAGCTGCCTGCGGTATAGGATCAGCAGAACACCAGCAATTGGGGTAGCTTTATGTGCACACTGTGCAGATGACACAATACACCCACTGTAATTACTGCAGATGCCTGCGGTATAGGATCAGCAGAATACTAGCAATTGGGGTAGCTTTAAGTGCACACTGTGCAGATGACACAGTACACCGACTGTAATTACTGCAGCTGCCTGCGGTATAGGATCAGCAGAACACCAGCAATTGGGGTAGCTTTAGGTGCACACTGTGCAGATGGCACAATACACGACTGTAATTGTTGAAGCTGCCTGCGGTATAGGATCAGCAGAACACCAGCAATTGGGGTAGCTTTAGGTGTACACTGTGCAGGTGGCACAGTACACTGACTGTAATTGCTGCAGCTGCCTGTGGTATAGGAGCAGAAGAACACCAGCAGCTGGGGTAGCTTTAGGTCTACACTGTGCAGGTGGCACAATACACCGACTGTAATTGCTGCAGCTGCCTGCCTGTGGTATAGGAGTAGCAGAACACCAGCAATTGGGGTAGCTTTAGGTGTACACTGTGCAGGTGGCACAGTACACTGACTGTAATTGCTGCAGCTGCCTGTGGTATAGGAGCAGCAGAACACCAGCAATTGGGGTAGCTTTAGGTGTACACTGTGAAGATGGCACAATACACCGACTGTATTTGTAACAGCTTCAAATAAAATGAAATCACACTGTCTCTTCGTCTATCTCTTTCCGTCGCCGCAACACACTGCGCAGGTGGCCTTATATAGTTTTTTGTAAATTTTTGTAAATTATATAGTGTGGGGCATGTACTAAACCCCCTGAGCCATAATTGCCCAAAGCCACCCTGGCTTTGGCCAATTACAGCTCGCTAGACAGACGCCGCTGTGATTGGCCAAGCATGCGGGTCATTGTATCAGCCAGCAATGCACTGTGATGCTGCAGTGAATTATGGGCTGTGATGCGCCACTCGAATTTGGTGTGAACGGCCCATAATATTCAGAATTCGAGAACGGACGAACAGCCGATGTTCGAGTCGAACATGGGTTCGCCTCGAACATGAAGCTCATCTCTATCTAACAATAACTTCTCTAATTTGCTCCTTTTTTGGTCTGTTAAATATACCAAGGAATGGTAGTGGTAAAAAAAAAAGCAATTGCGTGTTTAACCAATCTTGTTTTTTGTACAATTCATCTTTAAGGGGGTGTGGCAGAGGGTGCGTCCTATGCCTGCATACATTTGCTGATAGGTGTCCCTCAGTCCCACCTCAAAAAGTTGGGAGGTATGCATAATATAGGGCTAATTTAATCAGAATCCAAGCAAATTGAAAACATGTATTTTATGTTTTCAGAAGAGATTTGAGAAATTATAAGAAGCCAATCCAAGTAAAGGGTGAATGTAGAAATTCCATACAGACTGGGTCCTGGTGAGAAGTGAACCTAGCAGCCAAGTGGTGCATAACACGCTTTGAGTTCTGGAATATCTATTATGGTATAACCAGGGCTTTTTTTCAGCAGGAACTAGGGGGAACTCAGTTCCACCAGCTCTGGCTCAGGTCTTCTGCTCCCTGCTTACCACTACTACTACTTGGCAACACTGAAGTCCAGCTTCTGCATTAACAAGTGATAGCTTATCTCCCAGTAGCTCCCACAGCTCAGATCTCCTGTGCAGATCCCACTGAGTGCCAGACAGGGACATGGGAGATACAGAACGGGTGCCCAGGGTTCAGTGCAGTCATGGGCAGGAAAGGGTGCGTGGTAGGTTGCATCCTCTGTGGTCTCCATTTTTTCCCTGGTGACCAGTTGTTGATGCTCCTACTGCATAATCTCCCTTGCAAGTGACTGTAGTATAGTATAGTATGCTGGGAGGTATTACAGCCGGATATGTGTTTCAGCTTAATAATATTGCAACAACGATAAGATATATGACAGATGGTGGAGCTTTTAAGGAGGGGGTAGAAAATGAGGGCAGTGGAGGGAGGGAGTTGTATGCAGAGGGAAGAGCTACTATTTGATGCCATTTGGCAGGTATGTGAGTGTGGCGGGCATGGTTGAGTTCTTGCACCTATTCTCTGAGAAAAAAAGCCCTGGGTATAACTAACAAATCTCCACAAATGTATTCCAATGGTTTGAATTTAAAATACCTATTACATAGTTAAAAAATGTACATTGACGACCTAAAAAGGAAATTCATACATGCTTACCTTTATAGCACTAAGCAGAGTACTATTGCAGGGTCGTAGGTAGCACAGTCTTTTTTCTTTTGTCATTTCACATTTTCTGTTTTCATTGGTAACCCTGATCGAGATCCCCATGCCACATGTTTTGGAACATAGACTCCATTGAGTTGCTTGGACAAGGCATTTCTTTTTCCAAACAAGTGGTAAAATCTTGTACACTGAAACAAAGCATAGCATATTTAAAGTGATTTTTCAAAAAAACTG
The DNA here is from genome assembly GCF_037356315.1 of Lithobates pipiens. Classification (NCBI taxonomy): domain Eukaryota; kingdom Metazoa; phylum Chordata; class Amphibia; order Anura; family Ranidae; genus Lithobates; species Lithobates pipiens. Next base: position 290,136,045 of record NW_027507758.1, read on the forward strand.
ACATTTCAGGTTATGGGTGGACAGCAATGGGCTGAATCACCCACTTCTTATATACAGTGGGGATCGAAAGTTTGGGCACCCGAGATAAAAATGTGTATTAATGTGCATAACGAAGCCAAGGAAAGATGGAAAACTCTCCAAATGGCATCAAATTACAGATTAGACATTCTTATAATATGTTAAAAAAGTTAGATTTTATTTCCATCATTTACACTTTCAAAATTACAGAAAACAAAAAAATGGCGTCTGCAAAAGTTTGGGCACCCTTCAGAATTTATAGCATGCACTGCCCCCTTTGCAAAGCTGAGACCTGCCAGTGTCATGGATTGTTCTTAATCATCGTCTGGGAAGACCAGGTGATGTCAATATCAAAGGTTTTAAATGGCCAGACTCATCTGACCTTGCCCCAACAATCAGCACCATGGGTTCTTCTAAGCAGTTGTCTAGAAAACTGAAACTGAAAATAGTTGACACTCACAAAGCTGGAGAAGGCTATAAGAAGATAGTAAAGCGTTTTCAGATGTCAATATCCTCTGTTCGGAATGTAATTAAGAAATGGCAGTCATCAGGAACAGTGGAAGTTAAAGCAAGATCTGGAAGACCAAGAAAAATATCAGACAGAACAGCTCGCAGGATTGTGAGAAAAGCAATTCAAAACCCACTTTTGACTGCACGATCCCTCCAGAAAGATCTGGCAGACACTGGAGTTGTGGTACACTATTCCACTATAAAGAGATACTTTTACAAATATGGTCTTCATAGAAGAGTCATCAGAAGAAAACCTCTTCTATGTCCTCACCACAAAAATCAGCGTTTGAACTTTGCAAACGAACACATAGACAAGCCTGAGGCATTTTGGAAACAAGTTCTGTGGACCAATGAGGGTAAAATAGAACTTATTGGCCGGAATGAGCAAAGGTACGTTTGGAGAAGAAAGGGCACAGAATTTAATGAAAAGAACCTCTGTCCAACTGTTAAGCATGGGGGTGGATAAATCATGCTTTGGGGTTGTATTGCAGCCAGTGGCACAGGGAACATTTCACGAGTAGAAGGAAAAATGGATTCAATAAAATTTCAACAAATTTTGGATGCTAACTTGATGCCATCTATGAAAAAACTGGAATTAAAGAGAGGATGGCTTCTACAAATGGATAATGATCCTAAACACACCTCAAAATCCACGGGGGATTACATCAAGAGGCGTAAACTGAAGGTTTTGCCATGGCCTTCACAATCTCCTGACCTCAACATTATTGAAAATCTATGGATAGACCTTAAAAGAGCAGTGCTTGACAGACAGCCCAGAAATCTCAAAGAACTGGAACACTTTCTTAAGGAAGAATGGGCAAAGATACCTCAAACAAGAATTGAAAGACTCTTGGCTGGCTACAAAAAGCGTTTACAAACTGTGATACTTGCCAAAGGGGGCAGTACAACTCTGCAGGGTGCCCAAACTTTTGCAGACGCTATTTTTTTGTTTTCTGTCATTTTGAAAGTGTAAATGATGGAAATAAAATCTAACTTTTTTGACATATTATAAGAATGTCTAATCTGTAATTTGAAGCCATTTGGAGATTTTTCCATCTTTCCTTGGCTTCGTTATGCACATTAATACACATTTTTACCTGGGGTGCCCAAACTTTCGATCCCCACTGCAGCTCTTCACTCCAAGTGACAGCTTCCCCTGCATTCCTGGGTGTTTACCCACCCACCATAGGTTTTATTTCTCAAGATTTAGTAGGGTGACTTCATCTTCATGATTTCCTTGTAGTTCCTTGTTTAGAGCACATTGAAAGACTGGAACTCTTGGGCTGAGTCTCAAAGAGGTGCAACAAGCTGGCATGTAATTCAACCTAGTGGAATCTACCAAAAGCCCAAATACAGAACAAAGAGAAGAGCTTTGTATGCATCTATGTTCTTACTTGCAATATATAGACTTTTCAGTGTTTTAAAGCCAGAGGTTAAGGAAATTGCAGCCAGGCAACTAGCAGTGTCATAAGGACAACAATCATATTTTCTTATTACATGTTTTATTTTAAACAGTATATACAAAAAAATGTACCAAAATTTTTATTATTTTTATACATTTATATGGTGGAGAAATTGGAGGTCTCTTTCACGCATTTCTGATGCGTTGCATTGCATTAGTGCACGCACATTCTTGCTTGATATTTTATACCAGCATATACTGCATCTTCCACAAGGTATGCCATGATCATCGGCTAAAGTAGGAAGCTTTCCAATCATATGTGTACATTTATTTATATGAGAAATACAGCAGTTAAAGTGGGACTAAATTCCACAAGATGCCTCCACCTTCCAGCAACAGTTACATCCACTGTTACAAATAAAATATAAAGTGATCTTGCGTAGTTATAAAAATCACTCAAAACATTAAATATGATCCACTGAGGTATAGATAAAGTGCAACAATTAAAAGTACAATGTAATAATATCTCCACAAAGAGATGTAAACAATGAATGAGAGGAAAAATATATAAACAAATGCAAACAATGAATGAGAAAAAAAATATATATATATTTTTCCTCATTAATTGTTTAGAGCTAAACAATGAATATAGAGCTGACTATAGAGCTAGTAAAGCCACATCATGCATCTATAAGGGCCAAGAAACCTGAAACATCTGTATGCAAATTGGTAATATTGGTTCTGTAATATTTTGGCAATATCTGTTTTATACATCATCAGGTCTTGATGCACACATGGCTAAAATAGGGTAAAAAGAAATGATTTACATGACTCTGCCCACCTACCCATAAGCAGAGACTGATCTCTTTGTTTTTAGATTTTGCGCTGGAAGTAAGGATGTGTAAATACCTTCTGTTATAAGAAAACAGTGCTTTGAATTAATGCTGATTACCAACTAACCATGGTAATCTTCAATTTTATGTCACAGATCATTTGTTCCTGCCCATTGTTTTTTTATCAGGACTGCGATATTGTGAGGAATCCTGTTTATAACATGGTTTTGACACTCTGTATAGGTTATTTGCCAGGGTGGCCATAAACATTCTAATTCTGCTCCTGGTGTACCACCCTGATGCAGCAATCTAACTCGAATTAGACCATGGAAGGTTACAAAATTTGTTTTTCTTTTGTTTACAAACTTTTTATTGAAAAGAGTGTTTTACCCCAAATTAGTTTTTCTAGCATTTGGAAGCACGCATTATCGCACACACTGTTTTCCAATGTATTCAACTAATAAGTGAATAAGTACTTTTACAATGTGTGTACTACTCCATCCAGTTAGCCCAAGATACTATGCAGTAGATTCCAAAGTAATCAGCAACATAAAGATGTCTCTGCACTGGTGGCTATTGATGAGCCTGCCTATAGCCATCGTCAGTCACTGCTTGCTTCGTTTCCTATCACAGTATACAGTATATCCTCACTTTTATAACTTTATTTTTACAAAGAAAGATATAAGGATAGCTGTACAGAGATTAAGCTTGGATTAATGTTTCAAAGATCTCTGAAAAGTTATTACCTATAATACTTATGAAAGAATACCTTGCGATTCAAAAGTCCTCTTTGTTTAATTTGTTAATAAAAGCATCTACTCTCACCTTGTCTGCATTAGTACTCCGTAAAGCATTAAGGTAGCCTTTCAACATTGCCCATCCTTAACATTGTTCATTAATACGACCAAATCTATACGTATACCTGAAAGGTAGACATTGGTTTAATGCTGTCAGATGAGGAAGCAGGTTAGAAGCCCAGAACTTATCTGCAATACATAAGAGCATGTTAAAATGTTAGTTTGAATATTAAATTGTTTATCTCATGCTATCATACAAAGATTCAAAGCAAAGCTGATAAGTGCCAAGGAATGAGATAACTTTTACCTACGCAAGCTGTGTTATATTATCAATTTATATATTGTCAATATACACCTCGGGTTATTTGTTTTTAGTTTTGTTTTTGCTAGGGAGATTTTCCTCTACTTCCTGTCTTAAAGACACAGCAGAAGTAAGAGGACATTTTCACAAAGGGAGGGGAAATTTCTTACACAGTTGTCATCAAAATATATGTCCTCGTCAATTCCCTTTTCCTCTCTCTTTCTCTCTCTCTCATGACAACTCTAATGCCCTGTACACACGGTCGGACTTTCTGGCGGAAAATGTGCGATCGGATCGTGTTGTTGGAAAATCCGATCGTGTGTGGGCTCCATCTGACTTTTTCCGTCGGAATTTCCGACACACAAAGTTTGAGAGCAGAATCTAAAATCCGATCATTTAAATTCCGATCGTGTGTAGACAATTCCGATGGACAAAGTGCCACGCATGCTCAGAATAAATTATGAGACGAAAGCTATTGGCTACTGGCCTCTTTATCGTCCCGTCATACGTGTTCTACGTCACCTCGTTCTGAATGATCAGATTTTCAGACAACTTTGTGCGACCGTGTGTATGCAAGACAAGTTTGGGCCAAAATCTGTTGGAAAAAATCTGACGGATTTTGTCGTCGGAATGTCTGACTGTGTGTACAGGGCATAAAACTTTCATTTCCTCTCACTTTCTGTTCAATGACAATAGTCACCAGAAATAGAGGGGTGAATTTCTCCAATGGGGACACAGCCAGCAATAAAAACCTGGCAAATGGTTTAAGCCTTCCCACTCCCTCCCAAGTTTTGCCTTACATGTAACCCTAACCTAAATTAACCCTAAAATTTAAAGTGTTACTAAACCCAGGACCCTACATTCACTATATCTGGTCTCCCACAGTACACAGAACATGGGAATGCAATTATTTTAGTTAATATAAACTGCTAAATACTTTTTTCATCAGCAGCTAGAGCAGTTTTGTGACTTGTATCAGTGTCTGGTTAAAGCTTGTAGGAGGAGTTTTTATTTTCCCCTGGTTGTCCTACAAGGCTGCAGGACCTCTGACCCTCTGTCTGGACAGTGCTGATTGGCCCTGTACTGATCACTTGCACTCTCCAACGAAACAGAAAACTCTCTAGCAATACGCAACAAACTGAGCATGTGCAGCTTGTCCCCTAATGCTCTATTCTATCAGGAGAGGAACTGGAGTGAGTGCAAGAAGAGAAGGATCAGATTGACAGGATAACACACCCTTAATACACGATGCAGAGGATTAACGCCTTAGGTTCCACAGTGAGTATAACAAGCATGCTTTACTGCATATACAGACTGATTTTTACTGTTGTGGGTTTAGTAACACTTTAACCCAATCCTAAAAATCAACCCCTAACTTAAATTTAATCACAACCCCCTAAATGTAACTCACAACCCTTATCGAACAATTAACACTACATTATTTCCTAAAAGATGTACAGGCATGCCCCACTTTTAAGTACACAATGGGGTTTATTTACTAAAGCTGGAAAGTGTAAAATCATGCTCACTTCTGCACAGAAACCAATGAGCTTCCAGGTCTTATTATCAAAGCTTAATTGAACAAGCTGGGGTTAGACGCTCATTGGTTTCCATGCAGAAGTGAGCCTGATTTTGCACTTTCCAGCTTTAGTAAATAAACCCCATTGTGTACTTAAAAGTGGGGTATGCCTGTACAGATGTACTTATTAGTGAAATCACGGATATTTGACGGCAAACAAGTCTCAGTAGTACAAAACACTGGTTCAGCAGCAGCAGTTGACTGCTTGTACTCTCATCTCTCATATATGTGCCCTTTAGAATCCATTTCATTTACCTTTGGATATGTACTATTTTGTAATATTAAGTTGTAAAATATGCAATAAGTAGCCATTGCATTAGTTAGAAAAACTTAGATTACGTCTCTTACAGTTCATCTGTATAAAATACTAAACAAATCCAAATGAATGTTACAAATCCAAATTAATGTTAAAGATATTTGTTTACAATTGCAGAGCAGTCACTACTCTAATCAGTTTTTTTCCAAGGTCCAATTAGGACCGCAAGAGATCTTCATCTTTAAGCCGAACGATAGGCTCCTCCAAACTGTCTTTTATAGTTCTACACCAATAGCACATTGCATTTTTTAATTTCAAAATGGTAAAAAATGTATCCTCCTTACCAGAATTTGCCCCTAATAAATTGCCCCTGTTCCTTTGTAGCCCCTGTCAGGTTTGACTAAAGGAACTGGAAGAAATAGCCCTGAGCTTAGGAGAGATATCTCCAAGAAATCAATGTGGCATTTTACCTTGCAGCCAATGCCTGTGAGTGGCAATGAGGGCAGTGAAAGGGGCAATATAAGGGAATCAGAAAATGTCCCTTGTACTCTATTACTTCAAGCTCTGCTGTCACCAACATGTTTGGGAGATGGTTCACTCCATGTCTTGCTCATACTGGTAGACAAACAAAAATTTGGGGGGCACACCCCAAAAGATGCATTAGAGATGTTGCAGCCATAAGACCATAAAACAGAACAAAATATTACAGCGCACATATACAAAAAATACCATTTAACTCCTGTAAGGCTATTTAAAACACCTGAACATTTTCAAAAAACATGGGGATTTGATCACAACATATGGCTATATGGTGCTTAAGCCCACTTACTGTGACAAAGTACCCCATTATTAGTGGGTCCTACGCTATCCATAGAATGGAAGATCCTGCTTTGTCGCAGTAAGTGGGCTTAAGCACACATATGGTGTGACCAAATACCCGTATTTTTTTGAAAATGTCTAGGTGTTTTAAATAGCCTTGCAGGTGTTAAATGTCATTTTTTGCATGTATGCGCTGTAATAGTTTGTTCTATTTTATGGTCTTATGTCTGCAACATTTCTAATGCATCTTTTAGGGTGTGTTTGTATATTCTATGGATTCTGACCAAATCCTTTTTGGCTGGAGCACCCCACTCCCTCATCATTGCCTCTCAGTGTCCACCTGTGTTATAGGAGGAGTACTTTAGTTCTTCCCTATAGAGGAGTGTAGATCTCCCATGGTTCAGAGAAGCAGAATAGTCCATTATATGAATAGCGTAGGACCCACTGATAATGGGTACTTTGTCACAGTAAGTGGGCTTAACCTCCCTGGCGGTACCATTATTTCGGATTTTAGGTGCTAAAAGCGGTACCATTATTTTGCATGAAAATTTGGCGTTTTATATTGTAGTCCTGCAATTCTTAGGAATAACTCTCTTAAATCTGTCCAAACCAGAGTCTAGCAGACATCCCAGGTATGATAAAGTTTGAAAAATTAAATCATAAATTATAATATAATAAATAATTATAAATAATTGTACCAAATAATAATATAACAATAATAAAAATTATTCAATAATGTAATCTAATCAAAAACACTGAAATTTGCCGAGTTGCAGAATTGTCACTGTCATTACTTTTCAGTATTTGATGACGGATCTCCCCACAAATCGCTATCGCTCAATTCTGCGAGTCATTCTAATTTATTATCGCTGTTTTCTAGCTGGTCTAAAATCATTTTTGATGTAAAAGGACAGTTTTGGTTGCTATGGACAATCTCCAGTTTCCAGGCATAAAGAACAGTTTTTACAATATAAAACTGCATGCAGGACACTGGGCAGACCACTAGGGACAACGGGGATGTGAAATATTTACATACAGCAATGTAATCTGTAAGATTACATTATACTGTATGTATACTGTTTATTTCACTTTTTGAATTTGGCGCCGATCTCCGTGCCCGTGCGTCGCAACGCTCGCAGGGCACGGAGATCGCCGATGTGATAGATCGAGCGAGGCACGGCTCGCTCGTACAGCGAGGAGACATCGCTGGATTCGAAGGAGAAGGTAAGGAAACCTCCTCCTGGATCCAGCGACACTGTCCCGAGTCTGACTCGGGGATACCGCTTTTGGTATGAAAAATCCACCCCGAGTCAGACTCGGGAATACCGTCAGGGGGGTTAAGCACCATATAGCCATATGGTGCGAGTAAATCCCCATATTTTTTGAAAATGTTCAGGTGTTTTAAATAGCTTTGCAGGAGTTAAATGTAATTTTTAACATGTGTGCGCTGTAATATTTTGCTCATACTGGTAGGATACATTATCCTGGGGGCAGTCCTCACACTGGTCAGTTAGCATGGAAAAATAATGCTGGGAGGGTTACCCTGGGCTAAATAGACCATTGACTTAGACGCCTTTCATACTGGAGGCATTTTTCAGGTGCTTTAGTGCTAAAAATACTGCCTGTAAAGTGCCTGAAAAAGTCTCATCTGCAGTCCCAGTGTGAAAGCCCAAGTGCTTTCACACTGGGGCGCTGCGCTGGCAGGACGCTAAAAAAAGTCCTGCAAACAGCATCTTTGGGGAGCTTTAGGAGCGGTGTATACACCTCTCCTAAAGCGCCCTTGCCCATTGAAATCAATGGGCAGTGCTGCCGAAGCTATCTTCAGAATGTATTATTTTCTAAAAAAAAAAGGTTTTCACTAAGAGCCCTAACACCGAGAGCGCAGCCGCATTAGTGGCAAAGCACCACTATTTTTAACAGCCTTTTTTGGCCACTAGCGGGGGCGTGTTTAATCCCCGCTAGTGGCCGATGAAGGGGTTAATAGCACCCACAAAGCACCTCGGCAGCGGCTCTTTACGAGCTTTATTAACCCCTTCATCGGCCCCTAGCGGGGGTTAAACGCGCCCTACTAGCCCCTGAAAAACGCTACTAAAAATAGTGGCGCTTTACCACTAATGCGGCCACGCTCTTGGTATGAAAGGGCTCTTGGTGAACACCTTTTTTTTTTTAGAAAATAATACATTCTGAAGATAACACACAATTTACACTCCATTGGTGCATCAGATTTACTAACAATTCCTACCTATTATTCCCTGGACCTCACCATTAACACACAGTTTTCAGCCTTTTCTCATATCTCACTGTTAGATTTTTTTTTTATCTTTCCCCTTGCATGTCATTTATTAAAGCATGTAACTCTTTATAAAAGCCAGTGTTTGCCAGATATTTCCTAGTGTGGCTTATCTTTTCTCAAGTTTCCCCTGCCAGTTGGATATTTATTGCCAATACCTGCTTATGACATTTTTTTTTTTTTTTTTTTTTTACAAATGATCCAAATTTTTTTTATACAACTAAAATACTACCTTAGGTTAGTTTTTGTATCTGAATCAAATTAATTCATATGATTTCTCACTAGAATAATATACTGATATAATGAATTAATTTAGACGGAAATGTCCCCCTGGATCTGCCCCCTGTAGCACGTGACTAGCTGTGACTAGTTGTGAATGACTTAATCACATCTCTTTGATCAAGCCCATATTGGTTGGAACATTAGAGAAGGGTGGTCCTTAGGTAGGGATGCAGTGTGATTTGTCTGGCTTTAATAAAGTTGGATATGATCTGTCATCTTCAGTGTGCAACTTCCTGCTTCGTTGTGAACCTGAAAAGCCTTCTATCAGTTACAGAAGAAAAATGTTGCATCACTTTCTTTTTGTTATTGAAGGAAGCAGCACTTTTCTTTTTTACATGGAATAGCTTAAAAATGAATACTGTAATTGCTCTATATGATAGCATATCTCCATAAAGGGATTGCTTTAGATTTGCATCACCCGGTCTCTATATTGGTGGACAGGTAAGTATGTGAGTATTACATTAGTGGCAGGAAAAGCATTAATGAAGTAGCATTTGTGTGTGTGTGTGTGTGTGTGTGTGTGTGTGTGTGTGTGTGTGTATGTATATATATATATATATATATAAAGATACCGTGCTATCTTAATAATGTGAACAATGCATATGTAATGATGAGTATATAATAGTGAAATAAAGTGCTATAGTGCCTAAAGAAAATACACTAATAATACATCTTGTGAATCAAAACAACATGATTAGATGATAAAGTCCATTTCAAACATAATTAAAATTATATCATGATAATCCAAATATGAAATGGATAAATGAAGTGACTAATGGTGAAGTAAGGTGCTATAGTGATATAATACACTGACAGTGAATCTCATGAATCAGTGCAACATGATTAAACCATAAAGTCTATTTCAAATAATTGATTCTTGTTATGGTGATCCAAATGTGTTCACATGTCCACACACTGGTGCTCCCCCTATGTGAATCTGCTCACCTCAGAGCATGTGACCTCACAATTAAGTTCAGTCAAAACGCACATGTGAACCACCTCAGGGTCCTGTGAATACTGTGGGATCCTGGGCTGCCCAATAGCACTGTCTCCACATACATATAGGATATATAAAAAGGCTGGAAAGTGTGATACCGTTTACTATATAAAGTTGTCCTCTGGACCATAACCCCTCTATTTTATGAGATATTGCAGCTGGTTTCTCCTTCTCCTGCATTTGAGAATGGCTTCAACCTCATATTCCTCATCACCATTGATTAACACTGGTTCGGGTGGACCCGACCCTCTGTTAGGGAAGGGGTCCTGTATCTCAGGTTTCCAGGTGATACGTGGAATACTGGGTGGATTCTAAGTGATTCCAGCAAGGACAGTTCATGCAATACCTTGTTCAATCTTCGTTTTACCAGAAAAGAACCTATGAGCTTGGGCGCCAGCTTCTTTGATGGGCATGCCAGCCTGAAGTTTGCTGTGGATAGCCATACTCGATCTCCTGTTTGAAGATTCAGCTTCCCTCTCCTCTTTTTGTCGAATGCCTGCTTGTTATCCATCTGTGCCTTTAGCACTGATTCCTGTAGGATCTTGTTGTTGTAGCTGAGGAACTCCATTGTATTCTGTACTGCTGGGACTGAGGAAAATCAGATAGAAAAGATACATGGAAACCATAGTTTGCAAAAAATGGGAACGGCCCTGTGGCGGAATGTCTAGCATTAATGTATGCATACACCCAATCGTTTTGTACAAACAATGTAAAACACCGGATGTACTGCTCCAGGGTCTGATTTGCTCTCTCTGTCTGTTAGTTTGGGGGTGGTATGGGGGGTGGTATGCAGAGGATAAGGATAGCTCAATCTTCATTGACCTCACATAATGCTCTCCAAAACCATGAGGTGAACTGCACCCCTCGGTCAGATACAATGTTCACTGCACCCTCATGCAATCTCACAATCTCCTTAATAAAGACTCTGGCCATCTCCAAGGCAGATGGGGTATTCTTCAATGGTAGGAAGTGGGCCATCTTTGATAGTCTATCTACTGCCACAAAGATTGCCCTGCATTCCTCTGATGGTGGGAGCTCTACGATAAAGTCTATTGCAATAATTTTTCATGGTCTATCGGGGACATGTAATGGTTTCAGTAACCCCCAAACTCAGCTCCTTGCGGTCTTGCTTCGGATACAGATAGGGCAGGAAGAACCCCTCTAGGTCTGGCCACCAGAAGGTATGACGTACCAAGTTTATTATTTTTGTGATGCTGAAATGGCCTGCCAGTGGCTGATCGTGAAGAAACTTTAGCACTTGTACCCGGGCCTGGTCTGGTACGAAAATCGAACTCTGCCGCCATTGTAACCCATTTCAGGCTACCAAGGTTACCCCGGGGGGACTACTGATATTACTGAAGGCCTGTTTAATCTGTGACAGTAGATCAGGTTGTGATAGCAGAAAGTTACCGGTGGGTAAAATGGTATATGATACGGCTGGTTCCCCTTGGTTCATCGTACATCCTCGACAATGCGTCTGGTTTAACGTTCTTGGATCCGGGTCTATAAGTGATATAAAAGGTAAATCTTGTGAAGAACAGCGCCTCAGCTATCGGGCAAATCGTAGGTATTCTAGGTTTTTGTAATCTGTGTAGATCAGTATGGGGTGTGCTACGCCCTTGAGTAGGTATCTCCATTTTTCTAATGCCGCCTTAATGGCGAGTAATTCTCGGTCACCCACATAATAATTTCTCTGCTGGGGAGAGTCGGTGGGAGAAGAAGGCTATGGGGTGCATCAGGTCTTTTAATCCTTGGTGTTGTGACACCACTGGGCCTATTGCTGACTCTGAGGTGTCTACCTCCAAGATGTAGGGTAGTGCTGGGTTAGGGTGGCTTAAAATCGGGGCAGAAGTGAACAATTCGCAGGTGCGATTTGGTTAACTGGTTGATGGGGATTATAATAGCTGAAAACCCCTATATGAACTCCTGTAGAAGTTGGCGAATCCTATGAATCGCTGCACCCCATTCTTGTCAGTGGGTGCCGGCCAATCCAGGATGGCAGAAACTTTTTGGGGGTCCATTTTAATTCTGGCTAGAGAGATAATCAACCCCAAAAATGTAATGCTCTGGCACTCAAACTCACATTTCTCAATTTTGGCATAGAGTCTGTGTTAACGAAGTCGGAGAGGACACTCTTGAAAGGTCCTCAGTGGGCGTTCAGGGATAAGGAAAAGATTAGGATACCATCCAGATAAACAATGACAAAGATATCTAGAAAGTTCCGTAAAACATTGTTGATGAAGTATTGGAAGGTGGCTGGCAAATTGCATAGGCCAAAGGGCATTACCAAATATTCATAGTGGCCAAACCTGGTCTTCCACTCATCCCCTTCTCTGATGAGGACCAAGTTGTATGCTCCTCTGAGGTCCAGTTTGGTGTAGATGGTTGCTGTTCTCAGTTTTTGGAATAGCTCAGACATCAAGGGAAGAGGGTAGCGGTTCTTAACCGTGATCTTATTCAGTTCCCTGTAATCGACACATGGCCTTAAGGATTGGTCCTTCTTGGTCACAAAAAAAAATTCCAGCCCCTGTGGGGAATGTGGACAGGGGGGATAAATCCCTTCTTGAGATTCTCGTTGATGTACTCCCTTAATGCTCCTTGTTCCTTCTCAGACAGGGGGAAGATGCGCCCAAAGGGAATCTCAGCCTCAGAGAGTAACTCGATAGGGCAGTCATATGGTCAATTAGGAGGCAGTGTGTCTGCATCCTGTTTACTGAAAACATCCTGGTATTCCTCTTAAGCCTTGGGTACAGGCTGACTTGTGGCTTGTCTCTGGGTCTGAATCCATAGTAAGCTGGTTTCGGTCTCGGAGGCCCTCGGGAGGCAGTGTTCCTAGCAGTAATGGGACTGAAACTTGACCAGAGCTCCAATCAATCTGAGGGTTATGGGCTTGGAGCCAGGGAAGGCCCAGAATGATGGGGAATAGTGGAGACGAGATCACATCCAGGCTTAGGAGTTCTTTATGCTGAGCTGGTGTAGTCTGCATCCTGTTTACTGAAAACATCCTGGTATTCCTCATAAGCCTTGGGTACAGGCTGAATTGTGGCTTGTCTCTGGGTCTGAATCCATAATAAGCTGGTTTCAGTCTCGGAAGCCCTAGGGAGGCAGTGTTCCTAGCAGTAATGGGACTGAAACTTGACCAGAGCTCCAATCAATCTGAGGGTTATGGGCTTGGAGTCAGGGAAGGCCCAGAATGATGGGGAATAGTGGAGACGAGATCACATCCAGGCTTAGGAGTTCTTTATGCTGAGTTGGTGTAGTCACAGAGAGGGGCCAGGTCTCCTGGGTGACTGGATCCGTCGGCCAAGTATACTGAAAAACCCTGTGTCTTGGATCGTAGTGGGAAGCGCTGTTGAGTAGCTAAGGTCAGGTCGATGAAGCAGCTGCATGCCCCCGAATCAATAATGGCGTTGACCCATAGCCAGACAGGAAGTGAGAGGAAATCCCTGCAAATTAAGGTAATTTTCTGGCAGGTGTTCTAATCTCTCTCCACTCTATCCAAAACAACAAAAAAAATTTTGTCTTTAGTTATACTTTAACACCCACAGAATTTGTTTGATAATTTACTGTCTATAAATCTGTGTATCTTCTAAATGATGTCTAAATTCATAAACGACAAAATATATATGAAGTCATGATTATAGCAAGGAATTCCTACCCTTTACCCTGAATAAAAGACTTACTGTTAACATTAACCTATAAAACAGAAGATTGTTTGAAATATTAACTCTCAGCCCGCAGGAAATATGTTCTTATAACCAATCAGAATATATAATTTTAAGCTGGTTTTCACTTGCGGTCAGGGGCGGTTGAGGCACAGTTTTACCGTGACCCGGCCAACTACCTCAAAATAACGCAGCAACCAGATGAAGTTGTATAATGCTTTGCTTCACTACTGCAGCTGCAAAAATTCTATATCTGTGCTAGCTGTACCGCTGCCAAGTGAATGAGGCTGATCCGCAACCCCGAGCCAAATTCTAGGCTCACAGTCCAGTACTCCCAATAAAAAAAAACTGTTCAGGTATATAAAAAAAAAAAAAAAACAGGCATGTAGGAGGTGACAGTATTGCCTGATCCACATGATCGCTTGTCCAAAGCAGATTAAAATTAGCCCTTTAAATTTTGTACTAGAGTGCAGTTGCAAGCTGTTTAATTACTATGGGCGTCAAGAAATGTTTTTGTTAGCTCACTGTTCATACATAAATCCCTTTAGCGATTCATCATTGTTTTGCTGATGATAATTACAACAAAAATTCCGCCAATACTAGTGAAAGTATTGTTTAGCTGAAAATGGTATGTGCCTAAACAAAGCAATGCCATTATTATATGAATGACAATAATTTGGCACTGACACACAATGTGCTAAATTATTGGTTTTAAAAAACCTGCAGTGAGATTTCTGCACTTAATGTAAGTGATGCGACAAAACGGATTCGGAACAGCCTGTGAGTCATCTTCAAATATAACATGCATCTGTGAGCCATAGTATAGATGAAAACACACAGCTAAAGCTATTACCACTTACATTACACAGTGACAGCTACTGATTAAGGTCAATGATCTAGATATCATACACAAGATACATCTCATATAATTGGATTACAAATGCTAAAAGTGGATTTAGTCAATCTTTATCAGCATATTCATTCAGAAAAAAATTTTTTGCTCCCCATGCACAGAATATACAATGAATCCTGATAAGGTAAAGTGCTGACAATTAAAAGACAAAATGCCTTAAAATAATGATCCCTACATTTACTGGAACATGTATTACAATTACAAGGCTTTAAGGCTGGATTCACGCTGCCGCACAGAGCAGCTCACAGTGGGGGGTCCACTGCCTCCCCATTCACCATTTCAGGTCTGATTTTAGCCCGCATTTTTGCCTGAATTTGGACCTCAAACGGACCAGATGACGCACAGGACTCCTGTGCAAATCGCAACAGATCCACTCAGGAGATGTGTGAACTGGCTACATAGAGAGCCGGTCTTGCGAAACCCACATCCAATTCGCAATAGTGTGAGCCCTGCCTAAAGGAAGCCTGTATGAAGGAAAATACATAGGTTGCCACTATTGATCTCACGTTCTCAAAAAATGCTAGTTACCTGAATGTCATACTAATGTCAACACTGGCCATAGATGAATCAAAACTCAGCTAGTTCAGCAGGGGCCAAATTTTGTTCCATTTGTGGCAGTCCCTGTCTGTCAGAAATTGATTGTTAGAGCAACTTCTGTCTAACTTGAATCTTGGAAAACTTTTGTAGCTCAGCTGTTGCGGCTGCTGTCCATCTATAGCCAACCTACAGCGGAAGTAAACCCATCCATAAAACCATTTCATTTCCAGCACATACCGGAAATGTAACACTCCCATTGGTTGTGCTCTCAGCCAAACTATCAAACCATCCAATGGCTGGAGTCATAGCTGATTACATGTGCACTATCATGGCATTTGTAGTTTAAACAGACACAAAGATGGCAGCTTCCTTGGCTGAAAACGATAGGGGGGATACTTACACTTTAAGGCCTCAATACTTTCTGAGTCACAGACCCTAGAACTCTACAAAAATAAGGTGTTGACTTCACTTGAAAAACTCTTGTATTATACATTGGAAGCCACAGACAGTCAGACAACTATAATTTTCACAAGATATACCTACAAATATCCTTCAGTGTTTGTTTCCTTTGAACAACTCAAAGTTGACATTTCCACTATTAATCTCTGATGCTTTGCAAATGCCTTACATGCTGTGAAATTTATTACAGTATTACCAATGTCTACATACAAAAAGCGTCCACTGTAAAATCCGCAAAAACTTGACAAACTATTAATCACTTGGTAACCTAACATGTAACGTGTTGCTTACATGCTGCAAATATCTGGCTCAATATCACTAAACAAACTTACAATGACATCTGTCAGTGCTGCAAACTATGATAAAATATTATTGTGGACTAAAACGAAATTTATTTAAAATCAACAGGTTTGGTTGACCTGTATAAAGATGCCTTACAGCAAACAAAGAAAGCTAGGTAATGCTGTATACCTGGTATAAGTTTGTTTTCTGTCATAGCTGCGTTCTTCTCTAGAGCACAGTTCGATAAGTCAGCCTTTTTTTTTGTGACGTCTGTAGACTCTGTGCATTGACTTCCATCTTGTTTGGAATTAAGCAGTGGAGAGCATCCAATTGTATCACCTATACAAAGACAGGTGTAAAAGGGACTTGGCTGAAATGATTGTCCATTCTGATAAAGCACACCGTTGAGTTCACATCCAACAGCATACAAATCTGTAAGTTCAAGGACAGAAAATATCAGGTACATGTATACTGTGCGCTACTTAATAATAATTTCTTTGTTATAAGTTTGAATGTTCCATAGGCCATATTTTTCAGAAAAGGGGCATAATGTTAAGCCATGTAAATAGGTATGTATCTATATACCATTCTATTACTGGTCAGCAACATATTATGTTTGGCAGATGTTCACTTGCCATCTTTCTGTTACAATCGTTTTTTATTAAATGTTTTCTGAAGAAAAAGGAGGAACAAAACAGAGCAAACAATCCTTGCATAGCTCTGTACATACAACAAAGTAGATACACAAAAAGGAGAACATAGAGGGAACATGACAAATGAGATGAACCATCTATGAGGTACCATATATTTGCATACAAATAGGAAGATCAAACATGTAATGCAGTGGTCCTCAAACTCAGGCCCCAAGTACCCCCAACAGGCCATATTTTGGGCATTTCTCTTAGCTAAAATAAAAGCCCTTGTGCAAGATGTTGGGGGTACTTGGGGACTGAGGTTGTGAACCACTGATGTAATGGATAGCTACTGTACATAGTATAGACCAATAACACCATATTAAATAGAAGAAAGCCATTGTGAAAGACAGCTTATCAGATCTGCCTTCGACAGTGTCTTTCAACCTTATTTCAGTCAATGCACCCTTTAAAATGATGGACAATCTCGAGTCACCCCATTCTAAAATGTAAAAAATGAAACTAATAATAATAGTTTTACATAATGCAGCAACATCCACACAGGCAGGAAACTCAACATTTGAACTGAATTTGTTCTTCCAAAGCAAATACCCCTTTGCACACTGGTACTGACTAGTATTCCAATGTTTCTCTTCTCCCTCAGTTTCCTATCCTCACGCAGCTTATGAGAGGGGAAGTAGAGGGGCAAACAAGGATATTGTGCATCCAACGTCTTACTTATCAATCAATGACATAATTGGTTGTTTCTGGAAGGTTGTAATAGTGTAGCTAAAAAGAAAACTTGATCCAAGCGCTGGCTTGTATACCAATTGTGGGCTATTTTTAGGCATTTTGCAAGGCACCTCTGAAGAGACCTAAAGGCACACTGGTTGAAAAAGACTGGCTTATGGTATACATGAGATCCATGAGGTCCAAAGCATCAATAATACATAAACTCTATGAAGTGGTCTGAAAATTGGTATAGCATTTAACTTGTGTTATAAGATATCAGAAGCGCTTCCCAATGTCAGACATCATCTTAATCATTTATTGGAGACAAAAATCCCCACAGCTAATAGTGTATGTAACATATGTAAGGAATGGGAAAGGAAAAAGGGAGAAAACAGAAACAGGACTGGAGAGGAAAGAAAGGAAGAGAAAAATAAGGAAAGAGAAAGATAGACGGTGAGTCCGTCCGAGGATCTTTCAACGGAGTCAGCTCCATATATCTGGAACCTGCAAATAGGCAGCCAGGGGGACCAGATTTTTCAAAGAGGGATTGTTTATCTCGCAAGACACTCACAATTTTTTTGCTTAACATGATCCATGTGGGTGTATGTTTCATTAAAGCTATATCTAGAACTGGACTTTTCCATGCAATCACAAATGCGATTTTGACTGCTAGGAACATAAAGTATATTAAGGTCTGTGTGTGTCTCGGGACATTTTTGACTGGTTTGTTCAGCAGGGTGATGCTTGCACCTTTAATAATATTCGCCATTGTGACTGAAAATATAAAGGAATGTACCCTCATCCAAAATTGACAAACTTTGGGGCAAGATCACATATGTGCAGAGATGTACCTGTCTGGCCACAACCCCTGAAGCAGAATGCCTGGAGACATTTTCCAAAGACGCCACCTACCATCTTTTTACCCTGTATCTAACGGATATGATGCACCTTGTTATTGTCCTGTGTACTACTTGTAATCAATAAACATAAGTTTACCAAAAAAATTATAAGGCGTCCCCATGCCTTTTACACGCACATATCGTGTATGGCTGATTCTCCTCTTGATTATGTCATGCTAAACATGTTTTAACAAAAAAAGACACAGTTAAAGGGTAAGGAAACTTTCAATGTGCTGTTTCTCTTTTGCCCTCGCTCCACTGAGTTTTAGCTGTGGAGGTCTGTCTCAATGTTTACATCCTTTGAGATATCTTCTTCATCCTAATGTCTGCACATGTTTAAGAGGGGTACATAGACTTCTTTGAGAGACAAATTGACATTGACTTTAATCCATATCTTGGCTCCATACAATTTAATGGGGTTCAGCTGCTCATGTGTGGGGCTGGGCCAAAAGGATGTTAGTACTGTGTCAGGCCTCAAAAGTATAGACTAAGTAATTTAGCATAATTAGTAATTTTGCATGATGGTTTTACAGAAATTACCACAAGTACTAATTTATACAAAAGTCAGATGCTGAAAAAATGTTATTCACATAAAATTACTGTGTAAATGTGATACACTGTATATACAAATCGATTACCTTTGTATGCTTATAATGCTAAGATCATCGCAATACGGCCCTGCAAAGATCTCTGCGCCAATCTATTTGAAAGCCCTGCGCTTTAGGTGTGTGAGTGATGCATGTGATGTACACAATCTCCTTGGCCCAGTCTTAAGCCATATAATGTTGCTTGTCTGAAATCTGGTGAGACTTTAGAACCTAATCTGTTTGCAGACTGAGGCCCCACAAATACGAATGTTTAGATCTGCACTGCTACTTGGGTAAATGCAAGGACTATCTGAAATTTAGCTGCATTATTAACTCTAGTTTGGAAAAATCTTACAGTTGAACATTATCTCCTTAAAACTGTGCACCTTGTGAGTGTACACAACGCTCCCAGTGATTTTTCCATTCTCCATTGCATCCCTAAAAGTTTTCAAGTGGGATGGCGATCAAAACCTCTTTGGATGTTATCCACACTACCACTACCTTGTTCATGTTCAAATCCTGAGTCCTGATTTCATTAACAATTGTCTTGGTAATTCCTGTTTCCTCTGCAATCATTCTGATTCTGAGTTGTCAGTCAAAAAGGGAACAGAATGTAGATAGAGAGAGGTCTGTTCTCAACTGTGACCGACAGCTCACTATCAGAATGATTGCAGAGGAAATGGGAATTACAGTGCCTTGCAAAAGTATTCACCCCCTTGGCATTTTTCGTGTTTTGTTTGTTGCCTCACAACCTGGAATTAACATGAATTGTTTGAGGATTTGCATAATTTAATTTACAGAACATGCCCACAACTTTCAAGATGTTTTTTTTTTTTATTACTGTGAAGCAAACAAGAAATAGAACAAAATAACAGAAAAAGTCAATGTGCAGAACTATTCAGCCCCCTAAAGTCAATACTTTGGAGAGCCAACTTTTGCGGCTATCACAGCTCCAAGTCACTTTGGATAAGTCTCTATGAGCTTGGCACATCTTACCATTGGGTTTTTTGCCCATTGCTCCTTGCTCTTTCAAGTTGAATGGTTTGCGCTTGTGAACAGCAATTGTTAAGTTCCAACACATTTACATGTTTCCCCTTAAAGCACTCAAGTGTTGCTTTAGAAGTGTGTTTGGGGTCATTGTCCTGCTGGAAGGTGAACCTCCACCCTAGCCTCAAATCACACACAGAGTGTTACAGGTTTTGCTCAAAAATATCCCTGTATTTAGCACCATCCATCTTTCCCTCAACTCTCACCAGTTTCCCAGTCCTGATTGCTAAAAAACATGGTGTTCTTTGGGTGATGTGATGTGTTGGGTTTGCACCAGACATAGCTTTTTCTTTAATGGCCAAAAAGTTCAAATTTAGTCTCATCAGACCAGAGAAACTTATTGCAAACGTGCCATTTTGTTTTTTGCTGAATGTAATGTCTTTCTTCTGGCCACTCTGCCATAAAGCCCAACTCTAGAGCGTACGGCTTATTGTCGTGCTATGTACAGATACTCCAGTCTCTGCTGTGGAACTTTGCAGCTCTTCCAGGATTAAATTAAATCTCTGTGCTACCTCTCTGATTAATGCCCTCCTTGCGCAGTCCTTGCGTTTTGGTGTGCGGCCGTCTCTTGGCAGGTTTGCTGTTGTGCCATGTTCTTTCCATTTGGTTATGATAGATTTGATGGTGCTCCTAGGGATCATCAAAGATTTGGATATATTTTTATAACCTAACCCTGACTTTTACTTCTCAACAACATTGTCCCTTACTTGTTTGGAGAGTTCCTTGGCAGTGTTTGGTTAGTGGTGCCTCTTGCTTAGGTTTTGCAGCCTCTGGGGCCTTTCAAAAAGATTAAACATAGGTGGACATAATTTCACTAATTATGTGACTTCTGAAGGTAATTGGTTGCACCACAGCTTTTTATGGGCTTCATAACAAAGGGGGTGAATACATACGCACATGCCACTCATAATTTTTTTATTTCTGAAAAATAATTATATGTACCGTATTTGCCGGCGTATAAGACGACTTTTTACACCGGATCTACACAGCCAAAAACCGGGGGTCATCTTATACGCCGGGTGCAGAGGTACGTGTGCTCTGTACCTGGTGAAAAACCCGCCGGGTGATCGACATGTCGCCGGGTGATCAGTAACGCTGTGCCACTCAGCCGCCGGGTGCTCACTAACACTGTGGTCTGTGTGCCGCTCAGCTGCCGGGTGATGCGGTGGCTGCTGAATCCATACACGGTGTGCGCCGCTCTGCCGCTCTGCCGCCGGGTGCTCGAGATGTCCAGTGTGCGCCGCTCAGCCAATCCTGGTGGGCGATGCACTCTGTTGCTGAATGCAAAGCCTGTTAAGCCTGCTCAGATTGGAGTACAGCCTCTGCCAATCCGAGTCAGGCTGATGATGTCACAGCCAATCCGAGCAGGCTTTGCATCCATCAACAGATTAGTAAAATGCATTGCCTGCCGTGATTGGCTCAGAGGTGCACACTGTATCCACACTGTATAAGTCTATATCTTTACCACAGAAACAAAATACCGGTATACCGGAATACTTTACTGTACTGTACTTTTCACATTTAAAAGCCCTTCTTTAAAAGATTTACCAGGGAGGAAGTAATGGATGCTGTTTCTCAGTGACAACAAGCAGTGACAAAGCATCATATAGGTATACTGTAACGTACCTACCGTACCTACTAACAAAGCATCATACTCAGTGACAACTTGACAAGCAGTAACAAAGCATCATATATCATACCCTACTGTACCTACCAACAAAGCATCATATACGGTACTGTACATACTGTACCTACTAACAAAGCATCATACGGTATATACCGTACTGTACCTACCATACTAACAAAGCATCATATTACCGTATACTGTGTGTACCTGGCGCTACTGTACCGGAATTACAAAGCATATACTGTGTCAATCTGGCGCTACTGTACGGTACATTACACTGTGAGTACCTGGTGCTACTGTACATACGGTAACAAAGCATCATAAACTGTGTGTACCGGTAGCCAACATCCTGTACTGCACATCCAGCTCCAGATCTTCCCTTCATAAAAAAGATTTATGGTGCTTTGGAGGAGAGTAATTGTTGCCACCTACCAATTGTGGGATCTCTGGGACTTGTAGTTCACCAGTTTCCTTTTTGATTTCATAAAATTAATACCGTAGTACCTGACAGATTACAATACCTAACAGATTTCAGATTCCCTGTTGTGTGAAATGGCTGATAGACAGGGCCCCAGCGTGGCTCCAGCAAGGAGAAGGAAACATGAAGCCAGTTTCAAGCTCAAGGTTGTAAACTTTGCCAAGGAAAATAATAACTGCGCTGCTGCAAGACAATATGGAGTAACGGAAAAGATGGTCCGAGACTGGAAAGCCAAGGAAGATGCATTAAAGAGTATGCCAAGGGCTAAGTGTGCATTAAGAAGAGGCACCCCACATTGGCCAGAACTCGAGAAGCATGTAGCAGACATGGTGCATGAGCATCGTCACAATGGTTTTGTAGTGACACGAAACAGCATACGGATTTTTTCACTTCAGTGGGCCAAATCTAACCCAGATCACAGCAAAAGATTTAAGGCCACTATATCCTGGTGTTCTAGGTTCTTGGAAAAGCATGATCTGGTACTGAGGCAAAAGACCAAAATTGCACAAAAATTACCTGCAGGTCTTGACGGCAAAGTAAGTAATTTCCATCGATATGTAATAGAACAGCGCAAAAAACATGGCTATGCGTTAAGTCAGATCGGAAATATGGATGAAACTCCTATGAATTTCGACATGGTTGGAAATAAAACAGTCAATTCAAAAGGTGCCAAAACTGTTTTAATTAAAACAACAGGACATGAGAAGTCCAGTTTTACTGTGGTACTAGCATGTACAGCTGATGGTGCCAAACTAAGACCCATGATTATTTTCAAAAGAAAAACAATGCCAAAAATCAAGTTCCCCGTTGGAGTTTTTGTGCATGTGAATGAAAAAGGCTGGATGGATGAAGAAGGGGTAAAGCTATGGCTTGAACATGTATGGAGTAGACGACCAGGTGGACTTCGTCGAGAACGTAGCCTACTGGTGTGGGATATGTTCAGGGCTCATTTAACTCCCAGCACAAAGGAAAGGCTTAAAAGAATAAACACTGATGCAGCGGTTATTCCTGGAGGATTGACATCTTTGGTACAGCCACTGGATGTGTGCCTAAACAAGCCATTTAAAGATCGTATTCGCGAACAGTGGAATGAGTGGATGGTTAGCGACGAAAAGTCATTCACAAAAGGAGGAAACATGCGTGCTCCACAGTTGGATGTTTTGTGCACCTTTGTCATAAAAGCCTGGAATGATATTGATGCAGAAAAAGTCATCAAGTCTTTCAAGAAGTGTGGCATATCAAATTCATTGGATGGTATGGAGGATGATGACTTGTGGCAAGATGAAGAGGAAGCCGAAGCTGAAGCCACACCATCTGATGTGGAATTGGATCCATATGATGATTGTCCTACAAATGTACCACAAGATGTCATTGATGAACTTTTGATGTCAGAGGATGAACATGAAGAGGATTTTGAAGGATTTTAAGTACCAGAAAGTCAACCATTTACATTAAAATTAGCGTGTTTTAATCAAATCTGATGTTAATTCTGATGTTTTTTTTTTTTATGTTTCTAATGGTTCATTTAAATGGCCGTGTTTAAATCAAATCTGATGTTAAGTCTGTTGTTTTTTTTTTGATGTTTCTGATGGTTTATTAAAATGACCGTGTTTAAATCAAATCTGATGTTAAGTCTGATGTTTTTTTTTTAATGGTGTTGCCTCGGAAGGGGGTAGTCTTATACGGCGAGTATAGCCCAAATCGTAAGTTTTCACTGGAAAAATAGGGGGGCGTCTTATACGCCCAGTCGTCTTATACGCCGGCAAATACGGTATATATTTTTATAATTTTACTTCACCAACTTAGACTATTGTGTTCTGATCCATCACATATAATTCAGATTAAAAAAATATTGAACTAAAGGCTGTAATGCAGGCATGTCCAAAGTCTGGCCCGCGGCCCGGTTTTGAACGGCCCGCCTGGTTATTTGGACATACATATCTTTTGTGGCCCCCGACGATCTCCCAGCGCCGGGGCCACAAAAGATATATATGCTTCGGAAGGTACAGGGAGGACAGGACCAAGCGCCGTACACAGGAGAATTTCCTGTTTACGGGCGGCCTCTGTAATAGGAAGTCCTTCTCCTGCACTGCCATTGGACGACTGTTCTGTCCATCAAAGGAGGCGGGACTTTCTATTAAAGAAGCCGCCGTGTAAACAGGAGATTCTCCTTTGGCGCTCGTCAGTGCATTCCTGGCAATGGTGCTGTGTTCCTGGCAATGGTGCTGTGTTCCTGGCAATGGTGCTGTGTTCCTGGCAATGGTGCTGCATTCCTGGCAATGGTGCTGCGTTCCTGGCAATGGTGAGTCATTCCTGGCAATGGTGCTGCATTCCTGGCAATGGTGAGGCATTTGGGGAGGCATTCCTGGCAATGGTGAGGCATTTGGGGAGGCATTCCTGGCAATGGTGCTGCGTCCCAGGCAATGATGCTGCGTCCCTGGCAATGGTGCTGCGTCCCTGGCAATGGTGCTGCGTCCCTGGCAATGGTGCTGCGTTCCTGGCAATGGTGAGTCATTCCTGGCAATGGTGCTGCATTCCTGGCAATGGTGAGGCATTTGGGGAGGCATTCCTGGCAATGGTGAGGCATTTGGGGAGGCATTCCTGGCAATGGTGTTGCATCCCAGGCAATGGTGCTGCGTCCCTGGCAATGGTGCTGCGTCCCTGGCAATGGTGCTGCGTCCCTGGCAATGGTGCTGCGTCCCTGGCAATGGTGAGTCATTCCTGGCAATGGTGCTGCATTCCTGGCCATGGTCCTGCATTCCTGGCAATGGTGAGGCATTTGGGGAGGCATTCCTGGCAATGGTGAGGCATTTGGGGAGGCATTCCTGGCAATGGTGCTGCGTCTCAGGCAATGGTGCTGCGTCCCTGGCAATGGTGCTGCGTCCCTGGCAATGGTGCTGCGTCCCTGGCAATGGTGCTGCATTCCTGGCTATGGTGGGGGAATTCCTGGCTATGGTGGGGGCATTCCTGGCTATGGTGGGGGCATTCCTGGCTATGGTGGGGGCATTCCTTGCTATGGTGGGGGCATTCCTTGCTATGGTGGGGGCATTCCTTGCTATGGGGGGCATTCCTGGCTATGGGGGGGGGCATTCCTGGCTATGGTGGGGGCATTCCTGGCTATGGTGGGGGCATTCCTGGCTATGGTGGGGCATTCCTGGCTATGGTGGGGCATTCCTTGCTATGGTGGGGGCATTCTTGGCTATGGTGAGTGCATTCCTGGCTGTGGTGGGTGTGTTCCTGGCAAAGGTGGGTCTGCAGATGTGCACTGATTAGTCTGCATTGGTGGGCACTGACCATTATTTTGCTTCACAGTTCTTTATTTAAACATTTTTTTTTCCTGAAACTTCCCTCTTAAAGTGAAGGTGTGTGTTATACGCCAATTAATACAGTATGTACAAATACGCCCAAGCTAATTTCTTCCCACACACAGCCACAAAGGCAAGAGAATTCTTGTTGGGCAGTGTATTAGAGCTCGAACGAACACACTTAGACCGAATTTTAACGATTCAAAGAATGTCAGGCAAAATGGTCGGCCCTCGCGCATGTTCACTTCATCAAATCCGGCCCTCTTTGAAAAAAGTTTGGACACCCCTGCTGTAATGTAACAAGATAGGTAAAAGGCCAAGGGGGGGGGGGGGGGGGGGGGGGTGAATACTTTTGCAAGGCACTGTACCAAATCAATTGTTCATGAAATCGTGACTCAGGATTTGAACATGAGAAAGGACACCATTTTGGTAGTGTGGATAACGTCCAAAGAGCCATTACGTGGGCTCTGAACACCATCCCACTTGAAGACTTCCAGGAATGCTATGAAGAATGGAAAAAATCACTGGGAGCATTGTTACCCTCACAAGATGGATACTTTAAAGGAGACAATGTTCAATTGTAAAATGTTTCAATAAAATCATTTTTACATCATTCTCTTAACTTTTTGGACATACCTCATATTTCTTTGTGTATTTTTTTTATTGTTTCTACATTGTTTAACAACATAAAGCTGTAAATCAAATGCATGAGTAAAATTCATAGCATGGTGGTCACTGATCAATAATACTTTACATTTGCAATTCATCAAATGATAAAAGAAAAACATTAACAAATCCCCCAATTCAGCCAACAATAAGAAAGCAAACTTACATTTGCAAATCCCAACTTCAAACTTTGGGGCATCAGCTGAGAAGTCACAGTACAGACCTCTGTGGTGATCACACACCTCTGCTTCGTTGCAACTTTCCCCCAGTTGTTTAGCACAGATCTTACAGCATCCACAACCATCCTTCACTAGGCTTGTTCCCATGGGGCATACACGTTTATTGGAGCATTTGCATGGCCAGTGACAAAACTCCTTTCGTTGGACATTCTCTGAGTCTGCTGCCTTGTTTGTTGCCATCAATGAGTTTGCTTGCTCTTCTGCCCTGCAAAGAAACTATAGCAATATGCACTTTAGAAGTATATGGCATTACTTTACCACTCAGTCTATCTTCCCAGGTTCCAAGTCACATGACCCTTTTCACTGATGCTAACATATTTGTGTGACTGTTAAAACATAAAAATGAACCCCCTTTTACTGCTGAAGCCTTACTTTTTTTTAAATGTTTAGGTGATGGGAAGGATTAGAACTGTTTGGTTGACAATGATTTTATCAGACAGGAAGTTCGGAAACATCTGCACAGGAACATAGGCAGAAATAAAAAGCTGACAGGGGTCCTAGACCTCCTCTATTCTACTAAAAAAAATGTTTGTCTGTGTTTCTGTCAGAAAGTTACCCCCATTTCCTGTTTAGTCAAACATTGTCAACAGGAAGTAAGGGTAAATCTTTCTAACGCAGCCCTAGATAGTTCTCAATCTTTTTTTTTTGCTCAATCCAAAACGAAGTAAAAAAATTTTGGGCTATACATACACCTTAAGAAAAATGACAGGTATATTTTAATATTTTATATTTTTATTTTCAACCAAAAATATCAAGAAAAAATGAAGTCCATTAAATGATAAAATAATAAACCAGCTTTCTGATATGTAGTACCCCTTAACCCAAGGTAGTATTGGAGGAAGCTCAGTGGGCTAGCATTTCACCTCAGGGTGGAATCCTTGACTCCTTGTGGGGGTGAAAGAAACTGGGTGTCAGTAACTTTAAGAAATTATTTATTTATTTATTTATTAAATACCCAATAAAATAAGGGAGAGGGGTTAGGCCAGACTGCCATTCTGTATTCACCAAACTGTAAAGAATCTTTAATGAAGTACTGATACACCTAGAATGAACCCCCAGAACTTCCTGCAATGTCTAGAGCTTCTACCCGGCACTTCCACTTCCTGATGAAATTTCACCCCTGGCACTCCATCCTGGGCTGAAACCTTCTTGCACATTTTCCCCTGCACACCAGGAAACTTGAGGCCCCGGGCCTGAGCACTTCTCGCAGAGCACACCCTCCCCAGGCAGCAGGCCTGGAAGGAAAAAAAAGACACAGATTTCAAAAGTAACCAATGTCTGTGTGGAGAAGTGCTGCACTCTCTGCGCTGCCTTAACGCAATACTCATACGCACGTGCCTCTGTTAGCCTCTAGGGGCACTAGAAAGCAATCCTCTCCATCCCCACAACTGCCCACAGGGGGGGAGCAAAGGTAAATTCCACTGAGCGCCAAACTTGTCTTTACTAATAATTTCAATAGACATGATGCTTCAATCAGTATCAACAAGCAAACGATCACAAGCTATTTTTCTAGTTAATAAGCACGTCATTATAATGTTTCCATTGATACAACAAGACAGCTATTCATTCTGGGATATATTTTAAAGCTGTGTAAAGCTGTGCAACCATATATTGTGAACATACAGTAACTGGACACAGTTTTGACATCTACTACTATTTCAGTACAGCCAAATGGACATGAAGTCTGTATATATGTACTTTTAAATATAATTAAAAGAAATGCAAAAAAACACACACCCTGTAAGGCAAAGGCATAATGAGCAAGTATGCATAGCATACTAGCTTTTTATGAATAGCTTACCTGAGAACGAAGCCACCAAAGCGGCCCTCCGTCTTCCTCTTCGCCGCTGCCATGTATCCTGGAGCGACTTCCAGGTCTCCCTGCTCCGGCGCTGTGATTCGCCGGAGCTGCGATGACGTCACTCCCACGCATGTGCACGGGAGCCGACACGAGCGGCATATCGCCGCGATCTGCGGCCTGCCCAGTGCGCCTGCACGCCGCTGTCTTTTTGTAAATATCTCCTAAACCGTATAGGTTTAGGAGATATTTCTTGGACCTACAGGTAAGCCTTAATCTAGGCTTACCTGTAGGTCAAAGTGGTTTGTAAGGGTTTACAACCACTTTAAAGTGTCAGGTAATGACACTGTGACAAATTTTCAGTACCTAATAAAGCATACCTGATACGATTTCTGAAATTTGTCACTTCAAATTTGCTTTAACTTAGGAGATAAACCATCAAGTAATGTCCATGATACTTTTTTTATTTGCAGTAACATTCAAACTTGAATACTGCTTGGAAACTTGAAAAAGGGGGTATACCCTGCAAGCTTGTCCTGAAAATTTGAATGTTGTGCAAATAAAATTTCACAGACATTAATCAATTGTTTTTATAGAAAGTGCACCAATACGGTTACAATAACCTTTGCGAAATCATGTGATATAATGGCAACTATTTTCAAGTAATAAAAATATGTTGAACATAAGAGAAATGGGCATTTTATACTCTATGCTGATAAAATAACGACAATAAATTTGTGCTAATAGACAGCAAACATTGCTTAAAGAGCACCGAATTGAATTAGTGAATATACTAAATGATAAATCTTACTTAAGAGCAACTCCACTTTTGTTGAGAAAAAAACATTCCCCTCGGGGTGATCAATGTACATTGCAGGGAGTTTAACAAACTTTTTTGCAAATTCCTGCCTTTTGTTATCCTGAAGAAATATTTGTTTGTCTCTGTCCATGTGCAAAAAGAATGTGAATGGGAGTGATTTTATAATTATCAATCAGCTGCTGCACTTGCAGGATTCTAATGAGACAAGTGTCAGGGCCTGCATCCCGTTGGACGTGATTTCCCTTTGGGAGTATCATACCAAAAAAATTATATTTTTGTAGTAGAGGATGCCCAAAATCTGACTTGCAGACTTTTGGGAAAATCAGTGAACACATCTGTGTACAGAACGCCTTCAAGTTGCCATGTTGCATTGCATTTTACAGAAAATTACAGTGCTGCAGATTGAGAAGGAAAGGTCATTTTTAATAACATTTAATTACAGTATGGCTTGTATAGTAATTATACTGTATATGCTATATTCTTTTTTTTTTTTTTCATTTACTCTTTTTTTCCCCTGAAAGTGGAGTTACCCTTTAAATCTTGGATAGTTCTACACATTGGAATCTTTATAAATACAGACCCATGTCACATTTTTCACCATTACCCATATGACAGCATGTTTTCAATTTTATACACAACCAAAGATTTAAGGAATTAGCCCAACAGGAAATACTTTACTGTCAAAAGCATGTGTAGATTCGAGTACATGCGTTAAAGTGATCCTTTTATTTAGAAAGTAAAGTAGGTAGCTGGAATGCTCTCATGAGCAAAGGAGAGGAGTGCAGCTCAGCAAGCACAAGCTTAACCACTTCATGACCACATGCAGCAGCAACAGCATCTGCTTGTCTGACATTAATGGGTAAAAACCTTGTGAGCTGCCACACTAAGCCTAAATGAACCGAAAATAAACACAGGAGATATGACTATAATCAGCTGCCCACACTTCCCCAGATGGTGATAATGCAATCTATATACAGTAAGTGCCCGTTCACACTACCGCGACTTGTCAGGCGACTTAGCCGCCTGACAAGTCGCGCTCCGTTCTGTACTATGGAACCGTTCTAATAGGAGCGACTCAAGTCGCTCTGACTTAGAAAAAGGTTCCTGTAGTATTTTCGGGGCGACTTCAGGCGACTTGCATTGACTTCTATACAGAAGTCATTTTGCAAGTCGCCGCTGAAGTCGTGTGCAGGTCGCGTCTGTGAGTCGCGCTGCAAGTCGCGTCGCCCCTGTGTGAACGGGCACTAACACGCTGTGCAGCATTGATAAATATGGAAACAATACTATATAAATATATGAATACAGTAAACACTGTATATAACATAAATGTCTAAAGCATAACAACATATAAACACTATAAATAAAGTGATTGGGCTCTGTGATATTGCACTCAGTCTTCAATGAGGTTATTAAACTAAACAACAGCAGTCCATCTATATGAAAATAAAGTGCTCGTGCTCTGTGATTTTCAATTAATCCTTGATGAGTTTTTAAACTAAACAGCAAAAGTCCATATTAACATCAACCATGTGATAATTGTGTCTTCATGCATTGTGCACACACAACCCCCACGGGTGTACCCTCACCTTAGGGGCTTAAATGGGTTGTCATTTTTTGCATTAAAGTGAAAAACCTCCTGTGGTGCTGCAGCCCCCCCGAGCCCCCATTTTACTTACCTGACCCTGATCCTTCGCCAGCCGGGAACGAGCAGACCAGCTCTAGCTGGTGTCTCATGTCCTGATTGGATAGATTGATAGCAGTGGTGTCAATCAAATCCAATGATGCGGCACCGGGGGGCAGAGCCAAGTCCTGCATTCTGTGAATGGACACAGATGCCGGACTCAGGAGCACGCCCACACGGGTGTCCACAGTAGGAGAGAGCTTCTCCAACATGGATACTCAATGTGGGGAGGAGCCAGGAACGCTACTGAGGGACCCCAGAAAAGGATGTTCGGGGCCACTCTGTGCAAAACAAACTGCACAGTGGAGGTAAGTATGACATGTTTGTTATTTAAAAAAAAAAACAATGGAGCTTTACAATCCCTTTAAAAAATAAGCCTGTAATTGATAGCAAAAGCCTGCAGAGATCCTCCTTTGCCTCATTTATCCTATGCAGGTTTATGGGACACTTGTATGGAACACAGGCCACCTGCTACTTCCTATAATAACCCAGCTCAGAGGTTACTATTTTCTCCTGGTATTCCCAGAGGAAGTCACGAGACTGTGCCGAAACTGGTAAGAGGAGCTTGATCGGCTGAGGAGAGAGGTACCAGGAAATGTTGCAGAGCTGAAATAGGACAGGTGTCTGCAGGACCGGACCACAGGTGACTCTATAACCCCTCAGCACTATAGCACTTTAAAAGGTGTTTTTTATTTATTTGAAATGTGAGTTGTATATATGTGGAGTTCTGTTTGCAATTAAACATTTTTAAATGTTATCACGCTATTGCATGCCTCTGTCATTTCCCACATGTGATGTATATGAGGAGAGTCTCTGAACATACCAGGAGAAAATAGTGACCTCTAAGCTGGGTTATTATCGTAGCAGGTAGCCTGTGTTCCATACAAATGTTCCATAAACCTGCATAGGATAAAGGAAGCAAAGGAGGATCTCTGCAGACTATTGCTATCAATTACAGGCTTATTTTTTAAGCCCCTAAGGTGAGGGTACACCCAGTGGGGGTTGTGTGTGCATAACGCATGAAGACACAATTATCACATGGTTGATGTTAATATGGACTTTTGCTGTTTAGTTTAAACACTCATTAAGGATTAATTGAAACTCACGGAGCATGAGCACTGTATTTTCATATATAAAGACTGTTTTTGTTTAGTTTAATATCCTCCTTGAGGACTGCGTGCAATATCACAGAGCACAAGCACTTTTTTTATAGCGTTTATATGCTATGCTTTAGGCATTTATGTTATATATAGTGTTTACTGGATTCATATATTTATATAGTATTGTTTCCATGTTTATCAGCGCTGCACAGTGTGTTATATAGATTGTGTGACATTAAGCTTCTCGAAACATTGATAGAAGAGCAAACACTGGCAAGTCCTAATCTGCTTCTACTCAAAACAGCTTTTCAGCAACAGGCTCCAATTCCAGGGATATATAACACATAATAACAGCACTGTAACCTTTTCTGATATCAGGATTTCAATATTTGGATGGATTAGAATGCTGGTGGCATTACATGCCAAGTCTTTAAAAAAAATGACAGTGAAAGAGGTGGGGACAAACAATAACACTGCCAACGGTGCTTACAACAGTCACTTTTTATCATGATGGATGAAATCTTCTACTTATAAATAGCCTGATCCCCATGTAGATGTGGAGAAAATATAAAAAAAACAGCATGTAAAAAAAAAAAAGAATTCATATAAATATTATATCATAATATGAATATTAACTGCCTCCTGCCTAGCGTATAGTCAAAAGATGGCTGAGCAGGAGCTCCTATCCTGGGTGGATGTCATAAGATGTCCTCCCAGGATCCCACCTTGTGCATGTCCCATGGGCTGCGCTGTGGCGTGATCTGTCACTCGCTGTGTTCACCAGACACAGCGGATGACAGATCAGTGTACCAGGTCTCTGCGGTACTATATGATCACTGTTATCAATCACAACAGATCACATGACAATTGTAAACATTAAATGGCTTCAGTTTATAGCCATTCATTGTGTACTATTGTATTGATCTTTGTGATTGGTCACAGTGATCACGTGGTACAGATAAAGCCAATCACAGCCCATCTGTACCATGCGATTAGCTGTGGCACAGCTAATGACAACAATATACACTGGATGATTGGATGTAATTCATAAAAATGGTTGCTTATAACACTGATCACCTCCCCAGTGTAGTACAGTGATACTATGATAATACTGTATTGCTCTGGTCACAGTATGTAAAACAAAATAATGTAAAAAAAAAAAAAAAAAAAGAAAAATGAAATTGTTCTAAAAAAATAAAAGAAATGTTAAAAATTGGAAAAAAAACATTTTTTTTTTAACATACTGTCACCAGTCAGTGTCCTTGATCACCACCACACTAGTTATATGATGACGCAGTTCTGTACTGCACTGGTGACAGTATGTAAGAAGAAAAAAAATGTAAAAAAAAAAGATATTTTTAATTTATTAATTTTCCAAAAAATTGTGACAAGAAATTACAACTTCAAAAAATTTGCCATGCCTTGTAAATACCTCGGACTGTCTTCTTTCCAAAAATTGAATCATTTTGGGGTATTTGCTCTGTCTTGGCATTTTCAGGACTTTTTGTGGACTCTATAACTTTCCTACAGACTAAATAACACTGATTTAGGGTTATCTTTACCAAAGAAATGT
This sequence comes from Lithobates pipiens, assembly GCF_037356315.1. NCBI lineage: Eukaryota > Metazoa > Chordata > Amphibia > Anura > Ranidae > Lithobates > Lithobates pipiens. Next base: position 290,169,169 of record NW_027507758.1, read on the forward strand.
AGCACTATACATTTTGGCCTAAATTTATGAAGAAATGTTATAATAAAAAAACAAAGAAAAACATTTAAACAGTTTTTTTTTTCAAACTTCTCGTTCTTTTTTTGTTTATTTAGCAAAAAAAGTAAAAAGCCATTGGTGATTAAATACCATCAAAAGAAAGCACTAGTTGTGTTAAAAGAAATCTAAAAAACGTCATATTAGCTACAGTGTTGCAAGACCGCACAATTTTAATTCAAAATGTGACAGCACTGAAAGCTGAAAATTGGCCTGGTCAGGAAGGGGTAAAAGTGTCTGGTATTGAAACGTTTAAACATGTACAGATGTCAGAATATAATATATTTTGTCATGGTTGTCCGTTAATGACTGTAAATTTGTGTGTCCTTTATTTTGCTAAATCCTGCTCAAGATTACCTTTGAAAGCAGTTAGGCCGCGTACACACGCGGGGACTGTTCGCCCAACTTTGTCCGTCAAACAGTTTCGGCAAACAGTCCGCTCAAAATTAGCATGGACGGACATGGCCACACACGACGGACGAACAGTTTGCTGAAACCGTGCGCGATGACGTGAACGGCACGTACGACGGGACGAAAAATACGACGTCCTATACACTGCATTATAACTTTCGGCGTGAAAATCCTTTCTGAGCATGCGCGCAACTTTGTTTGACGAACAAGCCTACACACGAGCGGACTGTTCGCTGAAACAAGGTTTCAGCGGACAGTTTTTCGGAAATTCCGAAAAACCTTGTCCGTCAAACTGTCCGCTGAAACTGTCCGCTGAAAGCCCACACACGAGCGGACTGTCCGCCCAAACACTGTTCAGCGGACAAAGTTGGGCGAACAGTCCGCCCGTGTGTACGCGGCCTTAGTTTCCCTATGAACATTTAGGGCAAATATTAAAATATGGTAGTATTTCTACATATTACTTACAAATTATAATAATAATTATTATTATTAATATACAGGATTTATAGAGCACCAATATATTGCGCAGCTATTCACAAAATAAAGGGAGGCAGGAGAGTTAAAGTAGAAGTTAACTTCCATGCATGACTTTTACCTATAAGTAAGCCTATAATAAGGCTAAATGTAAGCATCTCCTAAATGTGCACCGTTAAAGAGGAAGTAAACCCTGATGGGTTTACTTCCTCTTTCATTCCCTGCAAAGGCAAAGCATAATGGACTACTATGCATCGCATAGTAGCCCATTATGTGTCACTTACCTGACACAGGAGCCAGCGAAGTCACCGCTGTCCCCTGTAGTCCGCCGCATCCATCTTTTCGTTGGGGTCTCGCAGCTCCGCCGCTGTCATTCAGCGGAGCCGCGATGACGTCACTCCCACGCATGCGCACGGGAGCCGACACGTTGTTGGAAATGCCGCGCTCAGTGTGCCTGCGCGCCGCTGTCTACGGCGCATGTGCCGTAGACAGCGGTGGCTGTCTTCGGGCAAATATCTCCTAAACCGTATAGGTTTAAGAGATATTTCTTGGACCTACAGGTAAGCCTTAATCTAGGCTTACCTGTAGGTCAAAGTGGTTTGTAAGGGTTTACAACCACTTTAAGGAGATATTTACTGTACATGCAGCCAGTGCCATCGCTGGCGCATGCGCTCTGAAGGAATGGCCACCATGTCGTTTCTTCAGAGCCCCATGCAGTGACCGGCGGCTCCCACACGCATGTGGGATTGACATAATCACGACTCCGGCCAGTCACGGAACCTGAGTCCAAGCAAGACGGGTGAAGATATAAGCGGCCTCCAGATTTGACATCTCGGTGCAGGAGGGCTTCGTTTTAAGGTACGTTTCACATAATATGCTAGTATGTGATGCATCCTAGCACATTATGCCTTTACCTTGCAGGGTAAAAAAAAAAATGTCCATCGGTTTACAACCACTTTACATACAAATCAATGTAAGATGGATAGTAGGGCCCTGCTTGCGAGAGTTTACAATGGAAATGATTCCATATTGTTAAAGGTGTCATACAAAACAAACACAATAAAATACAATATTATAATTTATACACTTGTATAAACATATAATTTCAAAGGAAATAAGGGCTCATGTTGACAGGTGCATTTGGAACACATTTCAAACACAGATCAGCAAAATTCCATTGATCTTAATGGAGCTCTATACATGACAGTTCAGAGGCTGAGTTTGACCTGCTTTGTGTTGTATTGTGTTCCTTTGGATGCGGTATGTCCTAATGAAGTGTGTTTGCACTGTAGGCAAAGTAGGTTAAAAGCAGCCTTTACTTTCCAAATAATGCTTTCTAAATCGGGATGCAGTTGCATGCATTTGAATAGAAAATGCAGCATTTGATGACACACGTTGACTTGAGTACTAACAATATTTGGGTGTTTTCTGACATTTTCAGTACATCCCAAAAGGGACAGAAATGTGAAGTTACATAACATTAAATATTTTTGGAATCTGAGTGTTTAACTTGCTTAACTAACACTCCAATGACATCTCTAACCCCCCCACCTAAAACAAAGTCCAACACATGGGATGTCTCTTTAGCATATATGCTTGAGAAACCTGCTACTACTTGCTATGTTTTCATGGTATGTCACTGCCAATATTATAATTTGATGTTTAGAGACTTGCAAACAAAGTCTAGTTTAAAAGATGTTTCCCTAACCCCATAACTATTTTAGAAAACGTAGCTCACACTTTGGGTGTTGTATTCAATGGTTAAGTAGTGAATTAGTTTAGGTTGGTGTGGAAACTGCTGTTAGATTCTTAAGAACGAGCTCCCACCTCAAACTATGTGATCTGAGCAAGTCTACAAGCCTGAAATGCAGTCTTTAAGATCGTCGTTTCAGAGCAGCGGCTTACGTTTTCTCCTACTATAGGCCTCTCCATATATTTTTTGGCAGCATAAACTCTGTAAAGTTAAACACAAAGCTAAAGAAAAATAAATGAATGCACCACAACTTACCTGCTGATAGTAAGTAGTGAAGAGAGTCAAAAGGAGCCACTGCATGTTTATGATGCCTGAAATCTAACTGAGAGATAGAAAGTGAGCGAAGCTGGATATGAGAAAGCACACAAAGCTCCCTTCTGTCGTCTGTGTTAGTCTTACCTTTCTCTATGCACACATACACTCACATACACAACCATCTGCGTCATGTACCCACAGGCTCGGGAGGCTCCACACTCAGCTCTTTACCTTACTCTGTTTTTCTGCTTTGCTGTGCCATGTGTATCCAAAGGATAAGAATTAAATCAACAAATAAACAAGCAGGCTACGGCAATACCAGCTACCTTAGAAGACTCAGGAGATGTTTGTGGTCTTTCCTGTACTGCATTTGGTTTAACGTTAATTTGATTGTATAAACTGACTTCTCATTATTTGCAGAATAGCTTGGAATTTAGAACTTCTATTGTTAAAATTGATCAAAGTAAACTCTCATCTGTTAGAAAGTTGGGATTTTATTTTAAAAGATTAAATTAATTAAAATGATTAAACAAATAAAATCAAAACAATATTTTAAGTATTTCCCTTACAATGGAAGATTAGCCAATTTGCATACCAGCACCTGACACTCCTTCCTTCCCCTGTATCACAGTTTTCATGGAGCTGGGAAATTCACCTCCTAAATCATATTGTCTATCTAGGCCATATTTGCTTCTGTGATGGTACTGTAAAGGTCCCATAAAACCCACTGTTTCCTTTACAGAGGAAAGTAGAAGACTAATCAAAATTTGATATAGCAACTCATCAAGCCTCCATAGTCAACTTCCTATGCTTGATTTTTTGTTTTGTTTTTTCACTTTAGGGTAACTCTTCAGCTTAGCGTGAGGTGGGGCAAAAAGAACCAAGAAGCACTCTATGCACTTTAATGTACATGTAGCAATGACCCCCTCAGGAGCTTATGGAAATTTTGGGTTCTACCACCATTTCCAGTGATCACCTACCCTGTAATTGGACCCCAACATGGACATTGAATCAACATGTCAATAGCCAATAATTGGTTTTATTAAAATACACATTGTAGACCCTACCCTTATTAAGTGGGTCTGGCAACAATAGGTAACAGTTTTCTAGCAGCATAATTGTTCAACAATGCAATGAGATGACTAGGACTATGGTTTGTTCTCTTTACCACCATTGAATAGCCCTGCCCTAAATGCACTAGGTGAGTAGAGAGCGACACTGCAAACATCAATAAAACAATAAATGCACCCAACATCCTTGATATGTAGCAAAAGGGGTGAGGCTAACTGTTGGGGTCTAACTAACCACTGGTCAGTGGCTAAATATGTACAAAGTCTGCTGGTAGTGAAGCCCTTTAAATTTAACAGTGGAACGCTCATTCTTCAAGTGAAGGTACTTGTAATCCACAAAGGCCAGGTTATCTTCTCAAAGTTTTTCTAATTAACTACAGGGATGGGTTGGTCTCTTTTAAGAGAGCTCTACCATAGGCAGTAGTGTCTCCAAACAAATGTAAGCAAAGTTTAAAACACAAACATGGTTACCCAAAGGCCACTCATCACTTCACTATTCAACAAAGGCTGGATACACTCCCTGAAGGCTGCTCCAACAGGCTGGATGAAGGCAGATGCAACGTAGGCCATACTACCTGGTTAGTTCTAGGCAGGTGAAAGGTAGGCCCCACTGTTACTGTGGCACAATGGTTAATGACTGGCTTTACACAAGGTTAGCCTGCTTGGTCAAAGGCTATTGTGCATTGCAGAAATGGGGCTCACTGGTCATCAGTGCAGACAAAACTCAGAATTTAACAGCAAACATGCTTTGAAAGCCCTTGAAATTCAACATGCTTGCTCCCTGTTAACTCCCCCATTTTGCTCTTTTTCCTGTGGATATCCCTGGTGCCAAGCGAGTTTCTACTTGTTGCCCAACTGTGCCCAGCTTTGGGTCCCTGGTTGCTAATGTTCCCTTCATTGCCAGACTGAACCTTCCTCCTGGCTTTCGCATTCTGAGATTCCCTGCCACCATCACTTTGTCCTTCTCCACTTCCCATGTGTCTGGGGATAAAGCCAGAGGCCACAGATTATGGGGATAGCTATGACATCAGTGGCAGTGGTGGTGGTGAGGATAGGGATGACATTAGTGGCAGCAGGTTATGGGGCTAGTGATGACATCAGGGGTGGTGGTAGTAGGATAGGGATGACATCAGTGGCATTGATGGGGATAGGGATGACATCTGTGGCGGTGGTGGGTATCGGGATGACATAATTGGTGGTGGTGGGGATAGGGATGACATCAGTGGCGGTGGGGATAGGGATGACATCAGTGGCGGTGGTGGGGATAGGGGTGACATCAGTGGCAGTGGTGGTGATGAGGATAGGGATGACATCAGTAGTGATGGGATATGGATGACATCAGTGGCAGTGGTGAGGATAGGGATGACATTTGTGGCAGGGGTGGGGATAGGGATGACATAAGTGGCAGTGGTGGGCATAGAGATGACATCAGTGGTGGTGGAGATAGGGATGAGATCAGTGGCAGCGGTGGTGGGAATAGGGATGACATCAGTGCAGTGGTGGTGGTGGGATAGGGATGACATTAGTTACAGTGGTGGGGATAGGCGTGACATCTGTGGTGGCGGTGGTGGGATATTGATGACATCAGTGGCAGTGGTGGGGATAGGGATAACATCTGTGGCAGCACTGGTGGTGGGGATAGGAATGACATCAGTGGTAGTGGTGGTGGTGGGATAGGGATGTCATCAGTGGTGGCAGTTGGGAGAGAGATGACATAAGAGGTGGTGGTGGGGAAAGGAATGACATCAGTGGGGGCAGTGGTTGTGGGGATAGGGCTTACATCAGTGGTGGTGGTGGAAATAGGGATGACATCAGTGGCGGTAGTGGGGATAGGGATTTCAACGCTGGTGGTAGTGGAGGCTGGAGGATAGGGATGACATCAGTGGTGTTGGTGGGGATGGGGATGACATCAGTGATGGGGATAGGGGTGACATCAGGGGCAGTGGTGTGGGGATAGAGATGGCGTCAGTTTTCTGCAACTGATGTCATCCCTATCCCCTCACTGTTGTCATTCCTATCCCTCCATCACCAATGATGTCATCCCTATCCCCCATTACCACTGCCTGAAGGGAGTTGGGGGAGGATGGAATCAGTCAGAGACAGCGGTGGTGGTGGGGGGTGGGATCAGTGATACTGGCACTCACCTGCTCTCAGTGTCAGTCAGTTCCCCCTTCTCCTTGCTCAGTGTGTCTCTGCCTCTCAGCAACCCTCATGTGCCTCCAGTGATGGCTCTCCTGACATGGGGTCTCCTCGCAGAGTGGAGAGCTCCTCCCCCTTCACTCTACTGGCCATTAGCTGCAACATGCCATCAGACGGAACCCCCCCACCACAGTGATAGAACGGGCGGGCAGGGACCCACCCAGTGGTGGAAATCTAGGGCCAGTTTGCAAGTGTGACCCTTGTACCCTGTGGACAATTGCACTCCTGGAATCACAGGAACTCTTTTGTTCTTTCTTTCTTCAGTCTCCTATACTTCCTGGCCAGTTAACATGGCATCCCTAGGAGCAGCCACGAACCAGTAGGCTAGGCTTGCTTGGCTTATGGGAAAAGAGACTGCTATAAGTTACACTACAGTAAGCTATATTCCTCCCTTAACACTCATATAGAGGCAACCAAAAAGGGACATTGGGTTTGATACAATTGGTTTGTTTGTGTGATACACAAGATACAATTTCTGGTATACTGTATAATCAGTCCAGACATTTAAAAAGTCTCACACGTGGTATTGCCATACCCAGAAGAAGTAGCAGAATGTGTTTTGATGTTATTATTCTCTTGCTGTGTATGAGAAATATCGTATTACGTTGACAGCTCTGTGTTAAAAAATGTATTTTTAGTTTCATTACGTATTTTCCAATACATGGCATAAAAATGTCTTCAAAAGACTCATTATGCTGTTTTTGAAAAAAAGTTTGGATGTTTCCACTGTCTTTAAACGTTCATTTGGCATTTTGGAGTGTGTAGGAGAACAGCCTACAGTATATGAATAGAGCTGTAGTACAATCTCCTTTCAAGCTATGATTAACTATATACTGCAAGGGCCTGCCTGATTGGATACAGAGTGATTGGATAGGTACTGTAGGTGTGCCCTCCTATTATACAGTTTTGGTAAAGGAGATTATACAGCGATTGCACAATCAGATTGTATAGTATATGGCCACCTTTACAGACCTAAAATTAACTAGTTGTGCTTTTGGTGCCAATAACAGAAGAAAACACATATTTTTCCACATGAAAAAATTAGTGTGTTTATACAAGAATAATAAGGCTCCATTCACATCTGTGTGCTTCCGAATGCATGGCAAACGGCACAGAAAATGCGTGCTTTGCCATGCGTTTCATAAACGATGCATCATGCTTGTGTTGTTATTACATGTTAAAGGCACCCAAGTGCGCAAAAGCACCAAAAACTGTGGTAACGCACCATGCTCCGCTCTAAAAAAGTTCTGGAGCTTCTCTGGGATGATTGTTGCATTAGGGCAGCCCATTGAAATGAATGGGCAGCCCTATGCTTGACTTGTAAAAATGCTCCAAAACACCCAAAACAAACGCATGCAGGAATGTGAGTTTTCACTACGTGGAGTTGTGAACGGGGACTGACAACTGAGTGACTCTGCCCACTCCCTCCTATTGTATTGTAGTGTATTGTTTTGTATTACTCTGTTATTTTAAGTCTCCAATATTTGTAATCATTTTCATCAAAAGCACTACAAAAAGAAGCCAGAAACACTTTTTGTACAACTATGGATCTCAATGTTCAAGTGATTCTGACTGTGCATGATAAATCACTAATTAAGAACCATTTACTATGATAAAGGCTAAAATATTAATAAATTGCTTGGTGCTTTGCTTTTTATTTGAAATGTCAAGACGAAAATATAAAATGAACCACTTAGGGTCATTACAATGTGTAAAAAAATAAAAAAAAATAAAAAGAAGTAAAAAAAAAAGTAAAAACACAACCAAAATGAATATACTCCGGTTATTATTATAATAAACATTTTCTTGTTAGTTTAATAGTTTTCTGAAAGTGTGCCCCAGCTCTGGTTAAAGTGTCTTTGTTATTAAATGTGCACCATGATATGCTTGCAGTTCCTTTTAATGCTGGATGTCATTTTTGGAGATGGATAGATTGGAAGAGTAAATACAATGCACATGTCAGCAAACCCCTAGGATCTGGGGGGGGGGGGGGATCAGAAAATAATATGCAATATAATGAGCAAGGGTCTATTGAGCAACGGGATATAGAGGGGTTGAAATAATAGGGGGAGCTGCGCTCAAACTAGACAGAAGAGAAGTTGCCTAAGTCCAATACAAAACCGAGTGGTGGCAATAAATTATAACTCAGTAATGAGTAATAATAGAATATTAAACTCTAATACGGAATTACAGTAAATGGTATGTTCACAAATGCAAGAAGCCTGGCAAACAAAATGGATGAACTATAACTTCTGGTAATTGAGGAGCACTTTGACTTTGTGGGAATATTGGAAACCTGGTTGAACAGTTCACACGACTGGGTTGCAAATATCAAGGGGTACACCCTATTTCAGAGGAACAGAATTGTATGTATGTGAGGAGTGATCTGAAAGTAAGTTTGAGAGAGGATAACACTAACAAGAACAGTGATGATTTCAGAGTCAATATGACTGGAGCTTGGTAACAGTGCTAAAAATAATAAATGGGAGTATGTTATAGGCCCCCTAACACAGAGGCGTAACTAGAACCTTCAGGGCCCTAGAGCAAGAAACCATAAAGGGCCCCCGACCTCCAACCTGGGCACTTCCCTCCGAGCCCAGAGACAGCGAATCCCTTTAACATATTATGCAGTGGATCCCCTTCCGGCAGCCATGGACCCTGCCATGGTGGTGGAATGTTAGGGTCCAGTCACACGTGGGACTTTTGCAACCCTGATAGTTTCACTAGTGGTGCCAGTGTGGACTGTGAATAGTGTCAGTCCGTAAACCAGTGAACAGTGGCAGTATGCCAGTGAACATGTTCAGAGCAGTGGATGTGGTCAGTAGGGCAGCGGAGGAGGAGGGCGGTGGAGGGCAGTATGGGGGGTCAATGGAACTGGAGGGGGCAGTATCAGGGGACAGTGTGACGGGGCCAGTGAAGCACAGTATGGGTGGACATTGTGAGGGGAAGGAGGTAGTGAAGGACAGTATGGGGGTGCATTGTGATGGGAGGGGGGTAGCGGAGGGCAGTATGGGGGGGCAGTGTAACCGGAGGGGGGCAGTATCAGGGGACAGTGTGATGGGGGCCAGTGGAGGACAGTGATGGGAGGGGGATAGTGGAGGGCAGTATGGGGATGCAATGTGAGGGGAGGAGGGAAGTGGAGGACAATATGGGGGGCAGTGTGATGGGGGGTAGTGGAGAACAGTATGGGGGGCAATGTGACAGGAGAGGGTAGTGAAGGACAGTATGGGGGGCAGTGTGACAGGAGGAAGGTATTGGAAGACAGTATGGGGGGCAGTGTGATGGGTGGGGGTAGTGAAGGACAGTATGGGGCAGTGTGATGGGAGGGGGCAGTGGAGGACAGTATGGCGGTCAGTGTGATGGGAGGGTGTAGTGGAGGACAGTATCGGGTGAGCAGTGTGATGGGAGGGGGTAATGGAGGACAGTATGGGGGGCAGTGTGATGGGAGGGGGTAGTGGAGGACAGTATGGGGGGGAGCCGTGGGGTAGTGGAGGGCAATATGGGGGGGCAGTGTGACAGGAGGAGGCTAGTAGTGGACAGTATGGATGGGGAGCAGAGTATTATGGGAGGGGGTAGTGGAGGACAGTATGGGGTGAGTGTGATGGGAGGGGGTTAGTGGAGGACAGTAGGAGAGGCAGTGTGACGGGAGGGGGATAGTGGAGTGCAGTATGGGTGGCAGTGTGACGGGAGGGGGGTAATGGAGGACAGTATGGGGGCAGTGTGACAGGGTATTGGAGGATAGTATGGGGGGCAGTGTGACGGGACGGGGTAGTGGAGGATAGTATGGGAGGAAGTGTGATGGGAGGGGGTATTGGAGGACAGTATGGGGGGGAGCAATGTTATGGGAGGGGGTAGTGGAGGAGAGTATGGGGGGGCAGTTTGACAGAAGGGGGCTAGTGGAGGACAGTATGGATGGAGAGCAGAGTGAAGGAGCCAGAGCTAGAGTTGGGGAATGGGGCTGGGTGGAGGAGCTGACGGTCCGGGGTATGGATGACTGCTTGCCTCCAAGCGGGACCTGGAATCGTGGGCAGGACCTGGAATCGGATCTGGGGACAGAGCTGGTGGTCCGAGATACGGATGACTGCTTGCCTTTTGCAAAATTGTGGATAGAGCTTGCACCAGGCTGGTGGGGCGACGGTAGATGAACCAATCTCCTACAGTTTCTCCTGGCTCCTGCAGGGCTTTGAGCAGCTGCAGGAGCAGAATTGGTTCCTCAATATGTGGCCCCACCAGCCCTCCTATCCAGGTGTAGATACATGTGACAGGGGAACTGCACAAACCCCCTGCAGCATGGGGCCAGGTCGCAATAGCAACTCTTCCGCCCCCTATAGTTATGCCCCTGCCCTAACATTAAGGGTGGGGAAAATTCTCAGCTCCTTTCACAGGTTGGGAAGCCAAACAATATTACTATTATGGGTGGTTTTAACTATCCTGATGCTGATTGGGATAATGCACATTCAATAAAGGCTTGCCATTTCTTAAACCTATTGCAGGACAATTTAATGGAACCAAAGGTGGAAGCCCCAACAAGGAATAATGCTCTGTTGGAGCTATTCATTTCAAACAGCATGGAGCTCATTATGAATGCCCAGGTTAAGCTGGCTGCACGTGGATAAAAAAAAATTGAAAATTTGTACAAAAATCAAAACATTCTTTCGATCCAACAGTTAATAGCCAATCATAGTATCAGAAATTTTCCTGTGAATTTCAAAATATTTCCAATTGTTTTCAATAATAACCACCTCCCTTCTGCTGTTTAGACAAATGACAGCGGGCGGGATCCCCTCTCATTCTGGACCAACGTCATATGATGACGCTCAGTCTTACGGCGATTGCGCGCAGAGGTGCGCAGCATGGTGATCGCAGGTGCTCTATGTCCCTGGGGCACGGTGTGACCTTGATCTCGGTAAAGAGCCAACCACGCGGCTCTTTACCTATGTGATTGGCTGTGTCCAACGACAGCCGATCATATGTAAACGCAGAACTGCCGGTAATCGGCTTTCCTCACCTCACATTGACAGGGTGCGAGGAGAGGAGAGCCGATCAGCGTCATCTCCTGACAGGGGAGATCTGTACAGAAAATCAGGGCACTGATTATCAGTGCAGCCCCAACATTGCCCAGCAGTGATGCCACTCTGTGTCCATCAGTGACACAAATCTGTGCCCATTGGTGATGCCAATTTGTGCCCATCAGTAAGGCCAATTGTTTGTAGAATTTTGAAAAAAAAAATGAATTTAAGCCATTTTGGATTATGACGGTAACATAACAAAATGTGGAAAACATGAAGCACAGTAAATACTTTCCTGGATGGACTGTATATACATAAAGAGTAAAGCCGCGTACACACGGGCGGACTGTATGGCCTACTTTGTCCGTCAAAACACATTTCAGCGGACAGTCCGCTCGTGTGTGGGCTTCAGCAGACTTTTTCAGCGTGCAGTCTGGCGTACTAAGTATTTCGGAATTTTCGAAATACTGTCCGTCATACTTTGGTTTCAGCGGACAATCCGCTCGTCGGTAGGCTAGTTCGACGGACTAAGAATGGCGCATGCTCAGAAAGGATTTACACGGCGAAAGGTTGCATTGCTGTGTATTGGACTTCCTATTTCTAGTCCCGTCGTACGTGCTGTACACGTCATTGTGCAAGCTTTCGACGGACTGTTTGTGCATCCGTGTGTGGTCAAGTCCGTTCATTCGAAAGTAGGACGGACTGTCCGTCGGATTGTATGACGGACTAAGTAGGCCATACAGTCCGCCCGTGTGTACGCGGCTTAAGGCTACTTTCACACTGAGGCTCTTTACAGGTGCTACAGCGCCAGCATAGTGCCTGAAAAGAGCCTCTCCTGTCTCTCCAGTGTGAAAGCCTGAGGGCTTTCACACTGGAGTGCTGCGCTTGCAGGATGGTAGAAAAAAGTCCTGCAAGCCGCATCTTTGCAGTGCTGTAGGAGCTTTGTATACAGCGCCCCTGCCCATTGAAAACAATGGGGCAGCGCTGCCAAACCACCAGCAAACCGGCGCTTTACGGGTGGGTTTTAACCCATTTTCAGCCACTAGGGGCATTAAAATGCCCCGCTAGTGACCAAATAGTGCCAATAAAACAAAGGTAAAGCAGCGCTAAAAATAGCGCCGCTTTACCGCCGACGTCTGCCCGTCCCAGTCTGAAGGTAGCCTAAGAGTTGGCAAAAGGGAGCCCTGCATGTGTTGTATCTGCAAGTGGTTCACAGGCTTGAGTCATACAACATGAAAGGGAAGTACATACGGATGAAAATGTTTGGAACTTTGCCAAAATGGCATTAAACCTAAAACTGTTGGAGATGGCTGGCCTTTATCATAATCTATGCCCAAAGTATAGAAACAACATGATCTCACCCCTTTGGCCTTCCCAGAAATATATTTAAATCAAGTCAAAGACAAAAATATATTTCTAAATTTATTGGGCAAGACCAAACATATCTCTTTTCATTCTATAATGGTTCCAGATGTGATATATTGGAGCCTGAAATGATAAATAATCTCCCACAGCAATGTACTTAGATGGTCTTGTCCAAGGTACGATCTTAAAGCTGCCAGCGGTAATCTGTATACTTACTGCATTTCATTTCTGCTGCTTTCCTACTAGACAAGAACCTGCATCATTTCCACTTGATCATGCTGCCTTAAAGAATAAATTACTTTGGAAGGGAAAAAATGGTACAGATGACACTAAATGAACCTTGAGTAGAATTTGGGAGCTGATGCAGAGGAAAGCATGTGTGTTAAAAATCCCTGCAGAGCCTCTATTGCATCACATCGCCATCAATCTGTGTATCATTTTTCCTCTAGGCTTCCTTTCATTATGAAAGTATGCTTCACTGTGATTCTATCTCAGAATGGCTTCTCTGCTTGATTACTCATGAAAGGATGTCTAAAAGAATAAGAGCCCTAGATTCTTCTTTTATTCTGTCAGCCATGTGATCCCAAGAAGAAAAGTGTAATTCTTCTCCTTTTTCTTCAAGGCAACCACATAATCAAATCTTTCACAACCTGTTATGATTCAATGACTTACTATCCTCATGGGCATCTGAAGATGGGTCGCTAATGAAATATACTCGGGAAGAATTATTCCACAAGATGTATTACCCGAATCAAACACATACACTGTTAATTTCTTTCACACACAGTAGTTTGTTCAAGAAATGAAATGATACAATGAAAACAATTTACAAAAGTCAACGTAAAAAACAACTTCAGACAATAAGTAAAATTGGTAAAGGAACTGTTCACGCTGTCCAGGAAACATAACTGTACTAAAGTAAGAATGTCTCTTCATTTGCCCTCAGTTTGAGCATTATAAAATCCATACTATGCCACTTTTTAACTGTACTGTAATACCTTGGATTACGTGCATAATTCGTTCCAGAAGAATGCTTGTAATCCAAAGCACTTGTATATCAAAGCGAGTTTACCCATAGGAAATAACGGAAACTCAGCTAATCCGTTCCACATCCACTGCTTGTCTATGCAGCACCGCATGTGGACAGAGGTGCAGGGGAGCCACTCGGAAACACTCAGAGAAGCTTGGAGACACATGGGAATGGACTGTTTCTGGGTGTCTGAGTAGTCTCTGAGCATCTCCGAGCTTCACTGGTGCCCCCCGCACCTCTGGCACTGAACCCCCAGTGGCTTGAATCCTGCTAGTCTTGTGAAACAACGCAAACTCAGTCAAGATATTTTATAAAAAAAATAGCTTGCATTGCAAAACGCTTGTAAACCGCTTTAATCACAATCCGATGTTCCACTGTATATGGCATTTATAAAGGGCCCATGTACACCTATGTGTTGTGGTGACAAGGATATTAATGCAATGAACTCCAAGCCTTTTCTGGCACTTTTTGTTGACAAGTAAAAATCAGTATTCTATGCTAGAAAATTACTTAGAACCCCCAAATTATATATATATATTTAGTAGAGACCCTAGAGAATAAAGTGGCTTTTATTGCGATTTTTTTATGTCACATGGGGGGTTATTTACTAAAGGAAAATCCACTTTGCACTGCAAGTGCACTTGAAAGTGAAGTAGATCCGAGGGGCACATGCAAGGAAAATAAAAAACAGCCTTTTAGCTTGCATGTGATTGGATGATAAAATCAGCAGAGCTTCCACTCATTTCAGATCTACCCCTTATATTTAGAGCAACTTCACTTCCAAGTACACTTTCCATGCACTTTCAAGTGCACTTGCAGTGCAAAGTGGATTTGCCTTTCGTAAATAACTCCCATGGTATTTTCGCAGCAGTTTTTCAAACGCAGTTTTTTAAAAATACACTTTAATGCAAAAAAAATCACAATATATAACCCAATTCTTTAATAAAATGTAAAATATGATGTTACGATGAGTAAATAGATACCTAACATGCCACGCTTTAAAATTGTTACCACTCGTGGAGAGGCAAAAAACGACAATATTTAAAAATCTCCATAGGCGACGATTTAAAAACTTTTACAGGTTACCAGTTTAGAGTTACAGAGGAGGTCTAGGGCTAGAATTATTGCTCTTGCTATAACGTTCCCAGCGACACCTCACATGCGTGGTGCAAACAACATTTACACCTACTTATGTGTTAGCTTCTGCGCGTGAGTATGGAGGGATGGGGGCGCTTTACATTTTTTGTTTTTATTATTTTTATTTATTTTATTTTTACACTGTTTTTTTAATCACTTTTATTCCTATCACAAGGAATGTTAACATCCCTTGTGATAGAAATAAGGGATTACATGTCCTCTTTATAGATAATATCAATATCAAATCTATCCTCTACCTTTGACAGCATCACATCAGAAAAAAAACATTGATCTTATGATTTCAAAAAAAAATTTTTTACTTCCACCCTAGACCATTTTTGTAAATTCCAGCTTCCCTATGTACTAATATACTATTAATGTTCCTCTGTTTCAGAAAAGGAAAAGCTTTGTGTCTTTTAGAATAGGTACTACCTCAGCCTCCATTCTCCTGTATAAAACTCCTCCATTACCCATTACTCATTTTGTACTTTACCTTTTTCTTGCATACAGCATTCATTGGCAGGGTGTGCAGGAGCTCAATAATCATATAACAGCCTATGTGGAGCAGAGCTGTAGTATTGAAAACAGGAGAAGTGTGTCCCTGGAAGTCTGTAAAGCTCTCTATACACTATACATTCTTATTGTATGTAGCACCCTGGATTTAAGGGAGGGTTGCTGCCCACAAATTTACTTGCCAGGAGTAGATATCCTGGTTGATTGTTAGAGATCCATTGATTTCTTCTTAAGTTTGGCCTTTCTACCACTAGGTGGCGGGGTACTTGGTGGTACTAGATATGAGAAGGGAAACCCAAAGTAAAGTTATGGGTATGCGGGCTATATTAGCTAATGGGCAGGGGTTTTCTTGAATCCCTTGGCCTGCTGGGAGAGCCTACATAGTCGGGTGGAATCAGGTGATTTATGTTCTGTTCCACCTGGGCGGCTGTCTGGGTGGACGTGTGTTGTATTTCCCCAGGTTACTGGGCTGGGTTGAAATTGCGGCTTGCAATCCAACTAAAAGTGACTGTTCTGTCGCCCGGAGAACTTGTCGTGGTCAGAGGTAGAGGGGAAGCTGTCGCCAGTAAGGGACAATTTCACCTTTTTACAAGGGTCCACAGTGAGCAACTGAAGCAAATACCGGAGCAATATTCTCACCAACCGGGGATGCTTGCAGAACAGCCTTGTGTCCTGGCCCTAAGCCTCTCTCCCCCAAAAAAGTTTAAGAGAAATAAACTTTCTTTTGCATTTAAGAAGTGTCTGGCGCCCAATAACTTTGACTACTCTGCACCCACCATGCCTCACAACCCACTACATACAGAAGGATGTCGGCTGGGACCTTGCTACTTGTACAATCTCCTTTAGATCTTCCATTAATATGTAGCGCAAGGGCCTGCCTGATTGGATACACAGTGATTGGATAGATAATTGTGTCCTCCTATTATATAGTTTTGGCAAATCTAAAGAAGATCATACAGAGATTGTATGGCCATCTTTATACATATATAAAGTGCGCTAAAAAAAAATGCCATAGTCCACTCTAGAAAAAAGTTTTGGAGCTTCTTTGGGGTATTTGTGGCACGTAGGGCAGCCCATTCAAATGAATTGGCTGCCCTATGCATTATGAGAAGAAACTCTTCAAAACACCCAGGGAAAAAAAAAACATGTGGGAACTCCCTCCTAAATACTTGTATAAAGATGGCCACAAACTATGCAATCTGATTGTACAATTACTGTACAATTTCCTTTAGGTTTAACAAAACTATGGAATATGAGGACACACCTGAGCAATCAATAAAATTGTTATATAATCAGGCAGGCCCTTGCACTGCTTAACTGATGGTAGATCTAAAAGAGATTGTACAGCCAGATTGTATGGTGTATGGTTACCTTAAGGGAAGAATTAGGAAAGTGGGTGCAAATAAAACAAAAGATGGTATAGTATTGAGGCAGGTATAGTCCACAGTGGTAATGCACACCTGTTCTGTGATGCACTAAAACAATGCATGATAGGATATGATCTACAGGAAGTGATGGAAGCAGAAAGCATTTTTTAAACTTTCAAACATGTGACGGGAAATGAACAGAGCAAATTTTGCCTGGAAAGGTAAACTTAGCCTTTAAATTGTCAAAAAATGTAAGATCCTTTAGGACTAGAATATAGGGTCTTGCTTTAAAGGAAATGTCTACTGAGTGAAATAGAGTGCCTTGCGAAAGTATTCACCCCCCTTGGCTTTTTACATATTTTGTTACCTTACAGCCCTTAGTCCAGTGTTTTTTTAATCTGAATTATATGTGATGGATCAGAACACAATAGTCTAAGTTGGTGAAGTAAAATTTGAAAAATATATACATAAAACTATTTTTCAGAAATAAAAAACTGATAATTGTCATGTGCATATGTATTCACCCCCTTTGTTATAAAGCCCATAAAAAGCTCTGGTGCAACCAATTAGCTTCAGAAGTCACATAGTTTCATAGTTTGTAAGGTTGAATAAAGACACCAGTCCATCCAGTTCAACCTGAGTGAGTGTCTACAATTGTCCCTATCCCTGTACATTGCACATTCACATCGTCCCCTACCCTCAAGGAGCCCACATTCCAAGGTCCCCATTCATATACTAGGGCCAATTTTGGAACAGAAGCCAATTAACCTACCTGCATGTATTTGGAGTGTGGGAGGAAACCGGAGTACCCGGAGGAAACCCACGCAAGCACAGGGAGAACATGCAAACTCCAGGCAGGTAGTGTCGTGGTTGGGATTCAAACCAGTGACCCTTCTTACTGCTAGGTGAGAGTGCTAACCACTACACCACTGTGCTGCCAAAATTAGTGAATTGATGTCCACCTGTGTGCAATCTAAGTGTCACATGATCTGTCATTACATATACACACCTTTTTGAAAGGCCTCAAAGGCTGCAACACCTAAGCAAGAGGCACCACTAACCAGACACTGCCATGAAGACCAAGGAACTCTTCAAACAAGTAAGGGACAATGTTGTTGAGGTTAGGTTATAAAAAAATATCCAAATCTTTGAGGATCCCTAGGAGTACCATCAAATCTATCATAACCAGATGGAAAGAACATGGCACAACAGCAAACCTGCCAAGAGACGGCCTCACACCAAAATTCATGGACCGGGCAAGGAGGGCATTAATCAGAGAGGCAGCACAGAGCCCTAAGGTAACCCTGGAGGAGCTGCAGAGACTGGAGTATCTGTACATAGGGCGACAATAAGCAGTACGCTCCATATAGTTTTATGGCATAGTGGCCAGAAGAAAGCTGTAAATGTCAGCAAAAAACAAAATGGCACATTTTGACTTTGTGAAAATGCACGTGGGAGACTCCCAAAATGTATGGAGGAAGGTGCTCTGGTCTGGTGAGACTAAAATTTAACTTTTTGGCCATCAAAGAAAACACTATGTCTGGCGCAAATCCAACACATCACATCGCCCAAAGAACACCATCCTAACAGTGAAACATGGTGGTGGCAGCATCATGCTGTTTTTCAGCAGTCAGGACTGGGAAACTGGTCAGAGTTGAGCGAAACATGGATGGTGCTAAATACAGGGATATTCTTGAGCAAAACCTATACCACTCTGTGTGTGATTTGAGGCTAGGATGGAGGTTTACCTTCCAGCAGGACATTGACCCCAAACACACTACTTAAGCAACTACTTAAGCAACTATATAAGGGGAAACATGTAAATGTGTTGGAATGGCCTAGTCAAAGCCCAGACCTCAATCCAATAGAAAATCTGTGGTCAGACTTAAAGATTGCTGTTCACAAGCGCAAACCATTAAACTTGAAGGAGCTGGAGCAGTTTTGCAAGGAGGAGTGGGCAAAGATCCCAGTGGTAAGATGTGGTAAGCTCATAGAGACTTATCCAAAGCGACTTGGAGCTGTGATAGCTGCAAAAGGTGGCTCTACGAAGTATTGACTTTAAGGGGGTGAATAGTTATCTGTTTTCTGTTATTTTGTCCTATTTGTTGTTTGCTTCACAATAAAAAAAAAAATCTTCAAAGTTGTGGGCATGTTCCGTAAATGAAATGATGCAAATCCTCAAACAATCCATGTTAATTCCAGGTTGTGAGGCAACAAAACACAAAAAAAAAAATGCCAAGGGGTGAATACTTTTGCAAGGCACTGTATGTAGGCTGGCCTTTTTCTAAAATGCTGGTTGTCTGGCTATCTCTTGACTCCACGCTTTCAGTCAATGACCAGTAGTAAGCATGCAACAGTCGAAGTCAGAGTAAAGTCAGAACTCCTGACATACAAACCTGTTTTAAAAATATTTAAACCTGTGGATCAGTATAAATTTACTTTTTAAGAATCTTTAAACTTTATCTCTATTCAAAGGGAGAAGGAGTAGAGTGGGGATGTTGTTGCCTTATCATCAAATTGTGTGTCTCAATTTCAGCTTCAGCTATCCAGCTCTGTAAACAGGACTTTTTTCAACAAAGTAGCTGATAGAAAAAAAAAAAAAAACACGTGCCTAAAGCTCCACCTATTGGCTGAAAAGGAGAACACAAATACTAATGTGTAAAATATTTCATATGCACCTGAGCAAAAAAAAAATATTATTTGAAGTGTACTGTCTAATCCTGACTATAACAGATAAAGAAAATATATTTAATATACAGTATAACAGATAAAGAAAATAAATTTAATATACAGTAATACTTTACGTGTCCTATTACAGAAGAGGTTAGCAGTAACAGCCCACATATTTCTACAGTAGGGTCCTTTAACAAGGAAGTGTTAAGACTCTCGCGCTATGAGACAACACAAGGTTTAATGACAAGACATGATTTAATTTTACAATATTGATCAGACATATTATGTAAGAGATGTACGTATTATTAGCAAGCATAGACTGCAGCGTGAAATGAAACCTCATCTGGAGAGGAGGTAGAACCTAGAACAATCTAATTCCACACTCAGATAATTAGAGCTGCAATTACAGCATAATGGAAGACATTTAAAGCATCACAAAAAGACTGACAGCTTTCATTTCATTGATTGTGGCTGGTTTTATCCTCGTGCCTGTACATTCTCTATATATCCAAGTGGATCATTGTTCTCCTTCTCATCCAAAAATACATTTGCTTTTGTGTTTGATATTTTTACATGTGCAGATAGAAGTAAACGTCTGTGTTATTTAACCACTTGCAGTTTGAAGCGATTTTGATGTTTTTCATATACATGTTAAAATTAGCATTTTTTAGCTAGAAAATTAGTTAGAACCACCAAACATTACATATTTGAAAGCAGAGGCCCTGTAGAATAAAATAGTGGTTATTGCAATTTTGTATGTTGATGATATTTGTGCAGCCATTTATAAAAAAAAAAAAAATTTCAAGAACAAACTATACTTAAGTTAAATGAATGCAATATAATACCCAATATATGGCAAAATATAAAAGATGGTGTTGCATCAAGTACGGTAAATAGATACCAAACGTCAAGATTTAAAATTGTGCACTCTTGTGAAATGGAAACAAACTACGATACTAAAAATTGTCCATAGGCAATGCTTTAAAAGCCTTTACAGGTTATCAGTTTAGAGTTAACCACTTCAATACAGGGCACTTTCGCCCCCTTCCTTCCCAGCCCAATTTTCAGCTTTCATCGCTCTAGCGCTTTCAGTGACAATTGCACGGTCATGCTACACTGTACCCAAATTACATTTTTATCATTTTGTTCGCACAAATAGAGCTTTATTTTGGTGGTATATATTCACGACTCCATTTTTAATTTTTTGCGATATAAGCGCAAAAAAAGCGGAAATTTGGAAAAAAAACTATATTTTCTTTTTTCTATATTAAAAGAAATCCAATAAAATCAAATTTTGTCATAAATTTAAGCCAAAATGTATTCTGCTACATGTTTTTGGTAAAAAAAATTCCGTTAAGTGTATAATAATTGGTTTGTGTGATCACGGACATATGTACGCAAATGATCATGTACATATGTGTGCAGGTGATCACGTACATATGTGTGCAGATAATCATTGGGACATGTGATTTTAGTGGGACATATGTGGGGGACATGTTTTTATTATTAGGGACATGTGTATTTATTATTTGGGGACATGTATGTTTTGGGGACATGTGTGGGGACATTATGTTTATACTGTGTGGTGTGTTTACACTGTGTGGTGATTTGTGTTTACACTAGACTGGTGATTAGTGAGTAAAAAGCTGTAAAAAACAGCTCATACTCACTGATCATCAGCCGGCTGCAGCGACCTGCTCTCCTCTCCTCAGCGATGACTTCTGTGTGAGGAGAGGAGGAGCCGATTGCCTAGCAACCGGCTGTTTGTTTACATCACATGACGGCCGTGATTGGACACGGCCGTCATGTGATCAGGAGGGCCAATCACAGAGCCCTCCGGCCGATCTGAGATGCGCCGTGTCTGGGTGGCACGGGCGCATCAGGACCGCGCCGCTGCGCGGGCACGCGCGCTCGCGATCCCGCTCCTTCTGATGGACGTTCCTGAACGTCCTATCAGAAGTAGATGGCTCCCACCCGGCCGTATATGTGCATTGGCCGGGTGGGAAGTGGTTAAACATGAGCTCTGGCACTTAAATTATTGCTCTCCCTGCAACTTTCACGGTGATACCTCATATGTGTGATAAAATCAAAACAAATGCGTGTCAGACCTACGTGCTGGTCTGCATTTGTGCATGAGCACAGGGAGACAGGAGCGTGTTAAAAAAAATATATATTAACCACTTAAGGCCCGGAAGAATTTGCCCCCTTGATGACCAGGCCATTTTTTGCGATACGGTACTGTGTCGATTTAACTGACAATTCCTCGGTCATGCGGTGTTGTGCTCAAACTAAATTTTTGTAAATTTTTTCCCACAAATAGAGCTTTCTTTTGATGGTATTTGATCACCTCTGAGCTTTTAGTTTTTTGTGCTATAAACAAAATAAGAGCAACAATTTTAAAAAAACCTAATATTTTTTACTTTTTACTATAATAAATATCCCCCAAAATATATAAAAAAAACAATTTTTTTCCTCAGTTTAGGCCGATATGTATTCTTTTACATACTTTTGGTAAAAAAAAATCTCAATAAGAGTATATTGATCTGTTTGCGCAAAAGTTATAGCGTCTACAAAATAGGGGATAGTTTTATGGCATTTTTATTATTATTTATTTTTACTAGTAATGGCAGCGATTTGCAATTTTAATTGGGACTGCAACATTATGGCGGACGCGTTGGACAGTTTTGACACATTTTCGGGACCATTGGCATTTATACAGTGATCATTGCTATAAAAATGCATACTGTATAAATGTAACTGGCAGGGAAGGAGTTAACACTAGGGGGCAATCAACGGGTTAATTGTGTTCCCTTGTGTGTGTTCTAACTGCAGGAGGGAGGGGACTGTGTAGGGGAGATGACAGATTGCTGTTCACGATCTGTCTCTTCTCCCCTCAGAGAACCGGAAACTGTGTGTTAACACACACAGATCCTGGTTCTCGGTGTGCCCCGAATGATCGCGGAAGCCCGCCGGTGATTGAGACCGCTGGGCACTCGCATTGGCTCCGCAGGCGAGCAGGGGGTGCTGCAAATATGGAAGTGACGTAACATGATGGCGATTCACCCAGACGAGGCATGTTGCCGCAGTACAACTGCGGAGGCTGGTCGGCAAGCGGTTAATATAGGGGGTCAACAATGCCAAGAGTTGGTGAAAGCAGGGGTCTGTCATCCAGAGATAATTCTGAAAATCATCCGGATTATTCTCCTGGAGCTCCTGCAGCAAAGGAATATGACATAATTGGTCACCATTAAGAAAGCAACCAATTTTTGGTCCAAGAAATCCTCCTCCTGTTCCTGGATTGGACTTGGGTCAAAGCAATAACTCCAAGGCCAATAATAAATAACACGTTATCTCCTCTGATTCCGCAACATGTCTGGTTGACGAACGGCTGTTCAGAAACAAACTGAAAAGCACGGAATGAAAAGGGTGAACTGAAAAGCGCTAAATGAAAAGCTTGAAATGAAAAGCGCAAATTAACATTCACCAAACTTCTACGTACGTACACGTAACTACGTTCGTGTTTGTTGGCCGACATTTCCTTGCCGTTTGTATGCATGAAAAAATCCAGACAAACGCCTTCAGACAAAAGTCCGAGGTTTTGTCTGTGGAAAATCCGATCATGTGTATGAGGCTTTAGTCTGAAGAGCAGATCGTGTGTCAGGCCCAACTCAGCAAAAATATCTTAAGATATCAAGAAAATAACTATTACAAAATTTACGTCAAAATTACAGTCTTATTTACTTTCTCTTATTCACTTTTAATTAATGCCATTAGTTTGTTTTTCTTTTTCTAGTTAATGTTTTTCCTTATTTGGGGTCAGGGCTGATGACAAGAGATGTATAAAATGTAGCTACTAAACATGAAGCCTGTCACTACAGTTGACCTTAACTGGTGTCAAAGATACCCAGTTTGACAAGGCGTGATGTTTATCAGACTTATGAGCAAAATGCATAACAAATCATTATTATACATATGTAATTTGTGCTTAAATTTTACAATCCTTCTTTAAAATGCACTGGAGTAAATTAATATTGCAATACATAGATTCTATCATACTAATTTGTATTGCTTGGGTAATTAGTGATTACAACTTAGAAAGTAATTCTCAGTGCAAAATTACTTTGTGATGAACTAGAATGCTGAACAGACAGAAGAAAGATCCCCATCAACAGCTAAGTATGAATATGCATGTCTAAAATTAAGAGGAATAGTCAAGGTGCAAGCAAATAATAATTAATGGCAGAAAAATTGGCACAGACCATTAAGATCATTAGGTTGATCATAGGCAAAAGACAATTAAAATGATTGTAAATTTAAGTAAATGTTGTGTATATTCTTTTGTTTCCCCTGATAAGTCATGACAAAGTGTATATTTATAGTCAAATCGAATTGTGTCTGCCATCTCCTACTATCTACGTTCACCTTAAAGCTAATATCAAGTTGGATGGTCTCATTGCACATCTTTCACCACAACACAAAATGCTCGTGGAGCTTACCGCATTCTTTAGTCTAATGCCCCATACACACGGTTGGACATTCTGACAACAAAATCTGTCAGATTTTACTGACGCATTTTGTCCTAAACTGGTGTTGCATACACACGGTCGGACAAAGTTGTCGGAAAATCCGATCGTTCGGAAAGTGATGACGTTCGTTTGTTACAATGGGACTACATTGAGGCTACTAGCCAATTGCTTTGGTCTCGTAATTTGATCTGAGCATGTGTGGCACTTTGTCCGATCGGAAATTCTCTACAAACGATCGGAAAAAGTCAGATCGGATTTTCTTGTCGGAAAATTTGAGATCCTGCTCTCAAATTTTTTCCGTCAGAATTTCCGACGGAAAAAGTCTGATAGAGCCCACACACGATCGTATTTTCCAACAATATAATCTGATCGGACCTTTTCCGTTGAAATTTACAGGCAAAGTAGTTATAGTGTGCTTTACTAACAAGTTAGGACATTCATAACTGAATGCTGAATGCAAGCTTCTATGTACATGATAACAGGAACTGGTGATAAATAAAAGGTATTATATGTAACAACCTTGAATAGTAATATCCATAGGCCAGATGTTTGAACACCAAATATCCCCCTCATACATTTTTTTCCTCAATATTCAAAAATACACAAGACAATAATGTAAACAATCATATCACAAAACAGATAACATCACATAATACTTGGTCCATACAGGAGGACCTCTGACTCTGGCAGATAGTATTTGGGCATCCATGTCTGCCCCCCGGTATAGTTCAATGTAGTCTTTGCTTCATTCTTACAATTCCTTGGTGACTCATGTGCAAGTTATAAAAGGTGCTCTCTCAAGGTCCCTGGTACTAGTAGGCGTGGAGATTCACAGGCAATATAGCTAATATACTGTAACTATTAAATAAGGGCAGCCCACGTCTAATCTTGTAGTAAGGCTTAAAACAAAGCTCATTTTATTTTCTGAGTTTGGCCATTTGCTTTGTAGAATTTCCCATATTTGTATCTGTACTGGGCATACATGACAAACTTGCTCTAGTAATATCTTAAAGCAGAGTTCCACCCAAAAGTGGAAGCTTCGCTTATCTGACTCCCCCCCCCCTTTCGGTGCCACATTTGGCACCTTTGGGGGGGAGTGGGTACCTGTTTTTGACAGGTACCCATCCCCACTTCCGAGAGATCTCGCCACTGCAAGATCATTTAGAAGTTTGGCCCGCTCCTCCATCCCCCCGCCGCCAAGCCATTCAAAAAGTGCAGCGCATTTTGCGCATGCGCTGTAGAGAACTGGCTGTGAAGCCGCAAGACAATGGCAGCAGCAGCAGCACCCGAGAGCTGATGAAAACAATGGAAACATCTGCTGGGTTCCAGACATCGCTGGATTCCAGGACAGGTAAGTATCCTAATATTAAAAGTCAGCAGCTACAGTATATATAGCTGCCGACTTTTAATGTTTTGCTGGGGTGGCGAAACTCTGCTTTGAGTTCTTGGGAAACAGCTTCTATCACAGAAAAGGGTAAGCATCCCAATTTCTGACACATTGGTTTTACATCTGATTGCATTTCAATTACCAAGTGGTCTTTTGTCATACCACCTATGGAAAAAAGAAGGGAGGGTGAGTGTCCTTGAGAATGGGGCACTTGGTCACTTTTTCCTTTGGTATTGTTCACATTTTATATTGCAGCTTGTGTAGTCTGAGATAGCTGAAGTCTTATTTTTTGTAAAGTGCTGGGCGAATTTTTGGCACTATATAAATCCTGTATTATTATTATTATAATAATCTGGAACGAGTATCAACATAAGGATTACGGAACTGTGCGTTTTGGAACAAAGACTGAATTAGCGCAGATTTGCGTGTCTCTCAGTTATCATGCCACTACAAGTAAAAAAGGAAAACAATGACCACCCTGGAAGTCAACCACTATAAGACAACTTCCAAAGAATTGAAACAAAAAGTGACATTATTTTTTCCAACCAAGCACATATAGGATATGACTGGAAGGGCCATTATCGCAAGTGAAAAACGGGTTTGAAGTATTTTAGCACTGGCTATTTAAGTGATACACGCCTGCAGGAACATTCATTGAAAAGACAATAAAAATTATTTTTCTTTAACAGCTAACAGGATAAAGTAATGCATTCTCTCAAATATAAATTAGCCACAACGCGTATTGTTTTTAGTAAATAAGATTGATTCAAATCTGTTGCAATTTCCATTTGTGTCTGTATTGTAGACAGTATTCGTTATTTTGTTCAAGGCAGTGTGTTTGTGGATTAGGTGGTGCCTTACTTTAATAGAAAAGAAGGAACATTAGACTAAAGCCAATTAGAGCTGCAAGAGACAATGACAACAGTTTACTCATTTAGTTCTAGAGTAGCTCACACAGTTACATTCTATTCCACCAGAGGGAACAATCACTCCATCTACATATTGCACTCACTGGAGTTCTACTAAATAATAAATACATAATGTAACAAGCATCCTAAATATCCCATATAGTATCACCAAGCCTGCTGCCTTCTTTACACATTGTCTGCTATTATAAAATATATTTTAAAAACATTGTTAGAATGTATAGTACCAAGGAATATTTTGGATCCATAAATAGATATCTAAATTAGCAAAGAAAAAAAGTAGTACATACACTCGTAAAATATTATAATTATGATATAGATATGGGAATTCATGAGGATGCTACTATCATGGTACTGAGGGGAGTTCTGATGATATAAAGTTCCCAGTGTGCCACATCCCACAGAAACAGGGAAAAGAAAAAAAAAACCCTAGGAGTGTGACTTCAAGGGCAATACCAAAAAAATCAATGATATAAATAAAAAATATAATTTATTGAAAAAATATGTCATAAACAAAAATACTCAACATGGTCATGAATAATAGAAGAGAATAATATACAGTCACTGTAGATAAAATATCCTGTACCATGTAGGGTACAGGGTATTATATAGACAGTAGTTGTATATTATTCTCTTCTAGTATTCATATTTTTTCAATAAATTATATTTTTTATTTATATCATTGATTTCTTTGGTAGGGCCCTTAAAGTCCCACTCCTAGGTTTTCTTTTATTATTCCTGTTTGGATTTTTTTATATATATCACTGATTTTATTTATATCATTGTTTTCTTTGGTAGTGCCCTTATGTCCCACTCCTAATGCCACGTACACATGATCGGAATTCTCATCGTAAAAAGCTCTGATGGTTATCCAGACGGAATTCCGCTCAAGCTGTCTTGCCTACACACGGTCACACCAAATTCCAATAGTTTAGAATGCGGTGACATACAACAAGTACGACGGGACTAGAAAAAGGAAGTTCAATAGCCAGTAGCCAATAGCTTCCGTCTCGTAGTTGAATCTGAGCATGCGTGATTTTTGGTATGTCGGAATTGCATGCACACGATCGGAATTTCCGAAAGTTTTTCCGTCTGGAAAATTGAGAACATGCTATCAATTTTTGGCTGGTGGAAATTCGGACAGCTAAATTCCAATGGAGCATACACACGGTCGCATTTTCCGATGAAAAGCTCTCATCTGGCTTTTTCTGGCTGGAATTCCGATCGGCATAGGGGTTTCTTTTTCTTTTTCCTATCATGGTACTGTTAGACAAAGCTCACTTGTTTAACATCATAAAAATGAGTAATGTGATAAAAAAAGTCAATCCCAACAGATGTTAACAGATGTTAAAAAGCCTTGACCAACCCAACTATACTCAGGCACATTAGGCCCTCTGACAAAATGCTTACTTAGCCAGATTTCTGGGATAAGATTGTACTTTCAAAATATTTATTAAAAATATAGATATTGATGAAAATAATAATAACTAAATGCAAAAGGAAACATTGTTATTACAGACAATCATATCTAATAACTTCCATTGCTAAAAAGCTATTATTTGTGGAAAACACTTTACAAATCCAATTTGCTTGTTATGCTTTCAGATGTAGATAAGCATTTTAGGTTATTTTAAGTAAGCATTTTTCAGCAAACTAAAAACCTACCTTGAATATGAAATGATACAAATTATAGATTCTTTGTTATTTTAAAGACATAATTGCAACTCATTTTCAAAAGAAATGTACAAATATTTTTATTCGTGCATATTTGCATATAAGTAGAATGGTGATGAGCCAGAGTTCTAAAATCCCATGTGGATTTATTACAGCCACTCATAAGACTTGCCATTAATGTCCACGTTAAAGGAGAACTCCAGATTCAGCCAAAAATAAAATATACATATGAATGACTATGCTACAATTATGTAGCAGTACTTGGCAGTAACACATATTGTGCCTGTTGAACTCTGCTCCATTCCTGTATATACAAATGAGCTATTCCATTAAACCTGACCATTGCAATAATTATTTGTCTGGTATGAGTCATGGCTTATCTTAGGGGAGATAAAGGATGGTTGTTATGTAGGTTCTGACAGCAGAGAATATTTAATATTTAATATATTTTCTTATTGATCGTATACTTTCCATATCAACGCCATAGTGGCTCAACATGAAAGTCATATCTGTAGGGCACCAAGTGATATAGCATGGCATCTGTCTTTGCATGAGTTTTACGTACCTGCAATGACATGCGGGGGAGATAAGGGAGCCACATGGAAAAAAGGATGCATGCCTGAATCTTAATGATTTTTAGAGCTATAAGAGACTATTTACAAAAAAAAAAAAAAAAAACCTGATGTGTGAATGTGTCAGGAAACTGTCACAAATAATACCTGTAATTTGTTTGATATGATTTTTTTTTCTATGATCAGCAGCTCCATCTAGTGAACATAATGCAGTATTTCACTGATTGAGGTATTTCAAGAAAATGCTGCACTATGCCCACCAGATGGAGCTGACATTTAAACATCTAAGAAAATATGAAGATTATTTGCGACAGTTGTGCAAATGCTTAATATTTGCAGGGAAAATAGTTTATAAATAGACCTCTAAGTATTTTAATGTGGGGTGGCAGGTTTTTTTCGCAGTGGCTAAATTTTGTTAAAAGGGGCAGCCTAGTGATAAATACCTCCCCTTGAATTCTCAAAGTCTTTATTGGTAGCAGACATACACAACAATACTACCAAATAGCAAGGGGAAATATCAGTCTGACTGTAACTGAAAACCTTGGGAAATAGCTATCGTCTACCCATCTACCAGGTAATTAATTCATGGGAGATTTCTCCCCCTGTTACTCCTCCCTTCCTTCAAACACATACAATTGGGTGGTGTTTAGGAAACAGTCAGCTTAGGGCAATATCTTTAAGTAATAGGATCACGGCTTCACTGTTATCATCCCTTATATGTCTAATGTCACCTTCACATGGATCAGAATAGATAACAAAATGCTTGTTTTCATATTTCAGTGGCATTGTTGTTTTTCAAGAGAATATCCACTGTTAAATCACACATATTATGTGCACATTACTCCTCGTATTTTGCTATCTCATAGATTTATTTTTGTTTCTCTTTCTTTTCTATTCATATTTTTCTGTATTGTCATGTTATTATTATAAAATGTACTTCCTGTTGCTGCAAACACTTATTTTTCAAAAACATCCTTGAATATGTTTCTCTGTTAAGTAGAAAGTATTTGAATTGTGAACAAATCATTAATGTTTTCTTCAGGGTCGTAGCTACAGATCTTAAAGCCACATGCCAAAATTTTTATAGGGCACCCCCAGGAACCTCCCTACTGTCATTGATCTTAACATAAAGGAATTGATTACTAAGGCTCAGTTCATACTGATGCGATGCGGGAAACACCCAGGAATCACTGCGTTTCCTGCATCGCATTGCACTGCATAGCAATCGCACTGTGTTCATGCAATCTGCTGCGGGAATCAATTACAAGTTAACGACATCCCAAAAGCAGGTCACAGAACACATTGTTCAATTAAGCTTCGACAAGAAAAACTGGAAGCTCATTGGTTTCTATGAAGAGCTTCACCAGATCAACTCCAACGTGTTCTAAATCAAGGACATGCAGCAGGTGAACTGTCAACATTACTAGGGATTAGAGCTGTAGTTAAAAGTGAGGGGACATCAGTGCAGAGAATAAACTTTTAAAGAGGAAGTAAAGTCCCATGCATAGTTTGTACCTATAGGTAAGCCTATAATAAGGCCTACCTATAGGTAATGTAAATGTCTCCTAAATGTACACCGCCTAGGAGATATTTACTATATATGCAGCGGATGATGTCATTGGTGCATGCGCTCTGAAGGAATGGCCACAAATGCTGTCCCTTTGGAATCCTGTGCCATTAATGACGGTTCCCCCGCTCCCCCGCTCATGCATATGAGAGACATCATCACAGCTCTGGACAGCCACATAGCCGGAGTACACTGACCCAGAAGGAAGACGAGTGAAGATGGACGACATTGCATCAGTGGAGGGCTTCATTTTTAGGTAAGTTTCACATAATGTGCAACGTATGTAATGCAATGCGATGTAGTATGCTTTGCAGGTCCAGAAAAAAACAAAAAACAACCAACCATTTACAACCGCTTTAACATTCATTTACCCACTAACTACTCATTAATATTTTTCAGTATCTCAGATAGCTTTGCCCTCCCACCGCCAAAACAAGCACATGCTAAAAAAGTGGTATAGTAGTCAGCACAAAGATAAAATAAAATAATAATAATGGCCATCACACTTTTTTGGGGTTTTTATAAATTATATAAGGATATTGTGCACAGTTGGCATACTGCTGTACTTCTTGAAGGCGTATACAGACCAGTCCTCCTGGGCTGAATGTTAACTATTTAGTGGAGCTACTGTCTTCATTCCAATGTACCCACTCTTTCTTTTATGCTGTATAGCCCTATTGGGCTTGTGGTATTCAAACTGTATGGAATGGCGTTTCTTGGTACACCCAGTTTTCTCATTTGTCATGTCACATGGTCAGTTTCAACAGCAACCTCTGTAATCCTTAGTGACATACTGCAGATTTTCTGTTGTTTGCCTCAAAATTGCTCCTTACGAATCCCCCTTCACCATAGTAGTTGTGTGGGCTGCTATGGTTAATGTTATGCCACTGTTTTTTCTTATTTCAGTTTTATTTCTAGTTTACAAGTCTATGTTTCCATTCTCATCTCTTTAACTTTCCTGTTTGGTTTCCTGTTCACATTAAATGCTGATGGTGTTTTCTGTTTCATGCGATACATCCTGCCCATTAATTTATCTCTTGCTGTTTTCTCGTTCTGATTGCTGGAATGCAAAAGCAAAGGTTTTTTTTTTTGCATTTATATCATTATCCTATTTTTGCCATTTATTCAACTTCAGGTCTGTTTACATAAGGGATCGCTGCTAATGTTCCGTAATCCTGTCAATGTTGTTTAAGGAAAACTATAACAAAAGGACAATAAAAAAATAACTTTCCCATTACATTAAAGTATATCTGAATATAAGAGAAAAAAGCACTCACATTGCCTCATCCGAGAATAGTTGTGGAAATACAAAAAAGTGGGATCCCAGAAGGTGACCCACGGTCAGACTTTAAAGGCACAGTAAACAATAAAGATATAAAAAAATAGTAATATATATTGAAACATAGATGTAAATATATACATGGTATGAAAAGGGACCTAGAAAAAAGATTTAAAAATCATATACATAAAGATGTATGATATATGATGTGAGCCCTAGTGCATCAATGCATTTCGCTGTTAAGCTTCTTCAGGACACATTCGGGATTTGTTGGTTGCAAGAAAAGAGGAAAAAAGGTCTTACTATCTAAAATAAAAATAAATCTATTCAGAATTATAATGACAATAACACACATTTATAAAAAGAAAAAACACTGTTCTGTCCAGATGAGAGATCATGGCATGTGCACGCATATCAAGACTAAGACGCATATCAAGACTCTTTTTCCAAGTAAAAGGAGACGAGGAAAGTGCATAAATATCTCTATAATATGGTATCTATAGGAACGGTCTGAAGCTAAGCATATCATTCAGACCAGGGTATGATGTAGTCTGTAGATTATACACCCACTGGGTCTCCCTTTGTAAGACCCTTTGGTGAAAGTTGCCCCCCGAGGGTCCTCATAGATGCAATCGAGGGCAGCAGCCCAGAAAACGTTGGGGTCATATTTATGTTTAATCTCCACATGGTGACCAATGGCCATGTTTATCAGGCCATTGGTGGCATAGTAGATATGATGCTTTATACTTTTCCAAAGGGGTCTAATCGTTTTGCCGATGTAGAATACTCCACATCGGCAAAAGATGATGTAAATGACTCCTTTGGTCAGACAGGATATTTGATGCTGCAGAGTGTGGGTCTGCCCATTCGGAAGGATAATGGAAGGTCCCTCCAAAAGTAAATGGCAGAAGTCACAATTCCCACAAAGAAAAAGACCAGGTTGATCCCGCTGTCTGTTTTGCAACCTCTGGTATTGGCTTCGTATGAGGTGATCCCTAATTGACCCAGGGCGCCTGTATGTTATTTCAGGTCGTGATCCAAAATATTTCGAGAGTATGGGGTTTGGCTAACAGAGTATGCCAATGTTTCTAAATGATGGAACGTATAACATAATGTTGCTCAGAGTACGTTGTAATAAGTCTAACTGTGTTGGATTCTCTTTTTGGTTCCTGAGAACAAAATCGCATGCCTTGGTCTGCCCTGGGGCTTTTTTTAAAGCTTTCTTAAGGCAGGTTCTGCTGTGTCCCCTGGCCAGTAAGCTTTCATAAAGCATATCAGCTTCATATTTAAAACTAGTATCATTGGAACAGTTTCTCCTGAGAGGCAAATACTTGCCAAAGGGAATACTCTGAACTAGTGCATTAGGATGTGCACTAGAAGCGTGTAGAATCGTATTCCCAGCAGTGGGTTTACGATACATTGAGCTGTTAATAGTACCATCACTGTCAATGTTGATGGTGACGTAAAGGTATACGATTCTGTTCTCACTGGACTCCATGGTAAATTTTAAGTTATAATTGTTCCTACTCAACATTCTCATAAATAGTTGTAATGTTTCCTTGGATCCAACCCATAATATCAGAATGTTGTCTATATAACGATACCACTGTAAGAAGTTCGAAAGGAGGTCCAAGTGGTCCTCATTTGTAAATAGGTCTCATTCCCACCCCCCCCCCCCAGGTAAAGGTTTGCATATGAAGGGGCACAGCACGTGCCCATAACGACACCCTGTACCTGGAGGAAGTGGGACTCGTCAAAAGAAAAAACATTTTTGGTGAGAATGTGAGACAAAAGTTGTAGTACAAATTGGTTAAGGCCAGACTATTTGGAGCCTCTTTCTCCCAGAAATCCAGAAACAGTTTCTATGCCTTGATTATGTTAAATTTACAAATATAGGGCCTCAATGTCAATAGTGACAAGGAGGCAACCTACAGGTACATTTAGGCCATCAAGATTTTAAAGAAGATCTGCCGTGTCCTTGATATATGAGGACAGTGTGGTTACGTGAGGGTGAAGGTACTCGTCTACAAATTTACTGGTGCGTTCGGTCTTCGAGCCAACACCTGAGACAATGGGCGTGCCTTTGGATTGTTATTATTGAGAGTTTTATATGTCTTCGGGGAGCGCATAAAAAGGTAGGTGTTCTGGGATAGGGGACCTGCATGCCCTCAAAGATCTCTTTGGTAATCAAGCCATCGGCATAGGCAGAGTGAATATTGTCATTGTGTTCTTGATTAATTTTAGCAATGATGTCTTCTAAAATTGGTTTATACCAGTATCTGTTTTTCAATATATCCCAGCATGTTTCTATATTGCAATTTGTCCATTACTACCACATTTCCACCCTTATTCGAGGGCTTGATCACCGAATGAAAATTATTTCTGAGATTGTCGAGTGCAATTCTATGTGCACGACTCAGGTTATGACTGCCCGTTTCCTGGAAATTGAAAGTTCAATTTCTTTTGTAGTCTGGGTAAGAAAAGTCCAGATATTAGAGTTTGTATGTAAAGATGGAAATTTAGTAGATTTTTACTTAACTGCAGTGCCTAATGTTTTTAATTCATTCTGATATTGTGCAGTAGGGATGAGCTTCGTGTTCGAGTCGAACATACGTTCGACTCGAACATCGGCTGTTCGCCCGTTCGGCGAATTCCGAGCGTTATGGGCCGTTCGCGCCAAATTCGTGTGGCGCTCATGGCCCACAATGCACTGCGTCATCGCAGTGCATTGCTGGCTCATGATTGGCCAAGCATGCACTGTGACCCCGCATGCTTGGCCAATCACAGCGCCAGCAGCGAGGAGAGCCATGATTGGCCACAGGCAGGATGCCTGTGGCCGATCATAGCTCAGGCTGTGTAGTACACGCCCCACACTATATAAGGCCGCCAGCGCGGCGGCCTTGTGTAGTGTGTTGGCGTCTGAAGCAGTTAGTGGGTGTTCTGTGTACCTTCAACACAGTACACACCGATCGTTATCGGCCGATTTTCGATCTTGCTCTTCTGTAGTGGTTGTTGTCTGTGTGCCCTGACCGCAGTATACACCGCTATATTCACCTCACCTATATAGCTAGTGATCTATCTTTTATAATAGAGCTTGCAGTCAGTAGTGTTAGAAGCTTGTGCGTGCTGTCTGCGTGCTCTGTACCCAGTACACACCGCTATATCCACCTACATAGCTCTTCTCTATTTGAGCCCACTTGCCATCTGCAGGAGTTATTGGAAGTTGTGTGTGCCTCCAGCACAGCACAGTATACATCTGTATATACCCCTTTATCTCTGGTGTTCTATAAAAAAGGCATCTGCAGGAGTTAGTGGGTGTTTTGTGCCTCCAGCACAATATACACCTGTATCTACCCTTTATTGCTGTTCTCTAATAGAGCCATCTGCAGGGCTTAGTGGGTGTTGTGTGACTCCATTGCAGTATACCCCTTTATCTCTGGTGTTCTATAATAAAGGCATCTGCAGGAGTTAGTGGGTGTTGTGTGCCTCCAGCACAATATACACTACCCAACTGCTGTTTTACCCAACTCCCTTCAGGCCATTACCATGTCTGGAAGGCCAGCAAGGAGAGGCAGACAGGCGCGAGCCGATAAAAGAAGGCAAGCAGGCTCTGTGTCTAGAGACAACAGTGCTGGTCGTGGACGCGGTGCATTGTCATTAGCACGTGGCCATGGGACACGCTTGTCCTTCTTTTCGGCAGCTGGACATGTTGAACCGCAACATGCCAACAACTTGGTAGAGTGGATTACCAAGCCCTCTTCATCCTCCTCATCCTCTCTCACCCAGTCTCAGGGTACTAGCAAAGCAGCTGCCAACGCATCGTCTTCCCTCCTCTCAATGTCATCATCAGTGACTCCTTCCCTAGACCCACCACGTCCTCCTGAGGAGTCTCCTGAACTCTTTGAGCACAGTGTTGGGCACATGCTCCAGGAGGATGCCCAGTGTTTTGTAGGCTCTGATGATGACACTCAGCTAGAGGAAGGCAGTAGCGTGAATGCAGAGAGGGGATGCTCAAGAAGGACAGCAATCTGGCAGTCATGTTCCACAAGCTGCAGCATATTGCCAGGTTTGCTACAGCGATGAAGAGGGAGGGGATGATGAGGGCACTGACTCCACGTGGGTGCCTGGTAGGAGAGAGGAGGAGGAGGAGGAGGCACATGTCCAACGAGGCAGGATGCCCTCTGGGGGCCAGCTTAGGGGCAGCACACCGACTGAATCACACCGCAGAGCTCCGCCTGTGCAGGGCGCTGCCTCTGCGCATTATTCTAAAAGTTCTTTGGTGTGGGCCTTTTTTGAGACGAGTGCATCAGATCGCACTGCTGCTATTTGCAACATATGTCTCAAGCGTATTTCGCGTGGCCAAAACATCAGCCGCTTGGGCACCACATGCTTGACCAGACATATTTTAACCTGCCATGCAGCTCGTTGGCAAGTGTACCTCAAAGACCCACACCAAAGAACAAAGCAGACCTCTCCTTGCTCCTCATCAGCTGGCATCTCCAACCCCACTAGACCTTCAGTCCTCTCTGAAACCTGCTCTGAGAGCAATGAAGGTGTAGAAGTGTAGAAATAGGTGTGTCACAGCCAAGTGCTTCCGGGCACTCTGCTAGCAGTACACCCTCGTCCGATTATAGCAGGCAAATGTCCCTGCCCCAGCTGCTGGATCGGCGAAAGAAGTTCACTCCCAGCCATCCACATGCCCAGCGGTTGAATGCTAGCTTGGCTAAATTGCTAGCACTTCAACTGCTGCCTTTTCAGTTGGTAGACTCGGCCCCCTTCCGTGAGTTTGTACAATGTGCGGTTCCCCAGTGGCAGGTCCCCAAACGCCACTTTTTCTCACGGAAGGCGATTCCGGCTCTCTACCGGCATGTGGAAGGCAATGTCCTTGCCTCGCTGGACAGGGCGGTCAGCGGTAAGGTGCATATTACTGCTGACTCATGGTCCAGCAGGCATGGACAGGGACGTTACCTGTCTTTCACGGCCCATTGGGTCACTCTTCTGGCAGCTGGGAAGGATGCAGGACAAGGTGCAGTAGTGTTGGAGGTTGTTCCGCCACCACGCCTCCAAAATGCTACTATTGGTTGTGACACACCTCTCTCTTCCACCCCCTCCTCTTCTTCTTCATCCATGGCCTCTTCCAGTGCTCTGTCCTCAGAACCATCAGTGCTCCGTAGGCGTTCCAGGGGCTACGCAAGTACGCAGGCAAAACGATGCCATGCCGTGCTTGCGCTGGTTTGTTTGGGAGACAGGAGCCACACTGGGGCGGATGTTTTGTCAGCTCTGCAGGGGCAGGCCGAGAGGTGGTTGACGCCACGCCAGCTTAAGCCAGGAATGGTGGTTTGTGACAATGGCACCAACCTCCTCTCCGCCCTCGGACAGGGACAACTGACCCATGTGCCCTGTGTAGCTCACGTCCTTAACCTGGTGGTGCAGCGGTTCTTGGGCAGGTACCCCGGCTTACAGGATGTCCTGAAGCAGGCCAGGAAAGTCTGTGTGCATTTCCGCCGATCATTTAATGCCTGTGCTCGGCTGGCTGAGCTCCAAAAGGAGTTGAACCTGCCCAAGAACCGCCTTATATGTGACATGCCCACCAGGTGGAACTCAACGTTGGCCATGCTGCAGCGGCTGCACACACAGCAGAGGGCCATCAATGAGTACCTGTGCGACTACGGCACCAGGACAGGGTCAGGGGAGCTCGGTTTTTTCTCACCACGCCAGTGGGGCATGATCAGGGATGCATGCACTGTGCTGTCACCGTTTGAGGAGGCCACAAGGATGGTAAGCAGCGACAGTGCATGCATCAGTGACACTGTACCTCTTGTCCACCTCTTGGAGCATACGCTGCGTGGAATAATGGACAGGGCACTTGAGGCAGAACAGAGGCAGGAAGAGGAGGACTTCCTTGCCTCTCAAGGCCCCCTTTATCTAGACAGTGTTCCTGCTGTGCCACCCATCACACAGGAAGAGGATGAGGAGGAGGAAGAGGAGGAGGAGGAGGATGATTGTGTCAGCATGGAGGTGGAGGCTGGCACTCAGCATCAGCAGCAGCAGTCTTGTAGGGATTATTTACAGTCCCAAGAAACACGTGGACTTGTACGTGGCTGGGAGGAGGTAGCTGCGGATCATGTTGCCCTTAGTGACCCAGAGGACTCCGGACCGAATGCCTCAGCTAACCTACGCTGCATGGCCTCCCTGATCCTGCAAAGCCTGCGGAAGGATCCTCGTATTCTTCAGATCAAGGAGAGGGACCATTACTGGCTGGCCACTCTCCTTGATCCACGGTACAAGGGTAAGGTTGCCGACCTTATCTTGCCATCGCAGAGGGAGCAGAGGATGAGACATCTCCGGGAGGCCTTACACAAAGGTCTGTGCAACACGTTCCCAGAGACTGGGAGGTTACAAACTCCTGGTCCTGGACAACGTGTTTCTGAGGCATCGGTCAGAAGGAGCGGTGGAGAAGGTGGCCGTTTGACTGATGCTTTCAGACAATTTTTTAGTCCGCAGCCCCAAGGTATGATCGGTTCCAGCACCCATCGCCAGCGTCTGATTTACATGGTGCAGGAATACCTAGGGGCAAGGTCAGACTTGGACACCTTTCCCACCGAAAATCCTCTGGCTTACTGGGTCTTGAGGATGGATCACTGGCCAGAGCTTGCACAGTATGCAATTGAGCTACTGGCCTGTCCGCATCCAGCGTTCTTTCGGAATGCACCTTCAGTGCTGCTGGTGGCTTTGTTACCGATCACAGGGTGCGCCTGTCCACCGAATCAGTTGATCGACTGACCTTCATCAAGAAGAATCAGTCTTGGATCACCCACAGCTACCAAGCACCTGAAGCTGATGTAACAGAATAATTTTTTTTGAAATATCACATCCCTTCAAGACTGCCTATGCTGATGCTGATGCTGAGTGACTGTCCTGTTATGTTGATTGTCTATCCTCTTCCTCCTCCGCTGATATGTTGGAAGAACATTTCTGGTTCTGGGTGATGCCATCAGCCCAATTTTTCTGCCCCTGTTTAACAGGGGCGTTTAATTACAATTTTTGATGCAATGCTTTGCAGCAGGGCTAATTCCTGCAATAAAACTAGAGTATATGGCAGAGGTTGCAGTGTGGTGGCACCAGCACCAGTGCCTAAGGCCCAATTTTTCTGCCCCTGTTTAACAGGGGCGTTTAAGTACAATTTTTGATGCAATGCTTTGCAGCAGGGCTAATTCCTGCAATAAAACTAGAGTATATGGGAGAGGTTGCAGTGTGGTGGCACCAGCACCAGTGCCTAAGGCCCAATTTTTCTGCCCCTGTTTAACAGGGGCGTTTAATTAAAATTTTTGATGCAATGCTTTGCAGCAGGGCTAATTCCTGCAATCAAACAAGAGTATATGGCAGAGGTTGCAGTGTGGTGGCACCAGCACCAGTGCCTAAGGCCCAATTTTTCTGCCCCTGTTTAACAGGGGCGTTTAATTAAAATTTTTGATGCAATGCTTTGCAGCAGGGCTAATTCCTGCAATCAAACAAGAGTATATGGCAGAGGTTGCAGTGTGGTGGCACCAGCACCAGTGCCTAAGGCCCAATTTTTCTGCCCCTGTTTAACAGGGACATGTAATTACAATTCTTGATATAATATTTCACAGGAGGGCCCATTCCTGTGCCCACCCAGAGTAACGGTGAGGACTTATAGTGTTGTGGCACCAGCACCACAACCACCAAAGGTCAATTTTTCTACCACTGTTCAACAATGGCACGTAATTACAATTCTTGATATAATCGTTCACAGCAGGGCGCTCCAGCGCCCACCAAGAATCACTTTCAGGGCTTACAATGTTGTGGCAACACCTTGTTCCGCCAGTTCTGCAGAGCATATAGGGCAGGCCCCTACTTTCAAACATCCAACTTACAAACATCTCCTACTTGCAAACGGAAGGAGACAACAGCAAGTGAGATGAAAAAAGATGGACGACAAAACAAATTATACAGGGGTGATAACCCTTCCCTATGTTTTCCAAAAAGCTTAAAAATAGTTTTTTTGACTGGAGCTACACTTTAAAAATGTACCAGTTGAAAATTACAAACAGATTCAACTTAACACAACAAACCTACACAGTCCCTGTCTTGTTTGCACCGCCTGTATACTGCTGTTCTGAGTATATAGGGCCTGGGGGCCACACGCATTTCCTTTTTTTAATATGGGTACGGGGTTCCCCTTAATATGCGTACAAGACCCAAAGGGGCTGGTAATGGGCAGGGAGGGCTACCCATGCCATTTTTCTCAATGATTTTCAACCATATTGCAGGAACCAGATATAACATTAAAACCGCAAGCAGTTTTCAATGATGTTATTTCAGTTTAATGTCATTTTGTGCAGGGACTGTTCTAAACACGGGAAACACGTGGCACTTCACAGGCATACTACAGACACCCCCCAGGCACCATATTTAAAGGAATATTTCACTTTTTTTTCACTTTAATCGTCATTAAAATCAGTGCTCCCGCCAAAACGGCAATTTTCAAAAACATTTTAGGCATTGACCCATGTCCCCTGGGGCAGGAGCCAGATCCCCAAACCCTTTTTAGGACAGTATCTTGCATATTAGCCGTTAAAATTAGCCCTTTTAATTTAGAACGTTCGAGTCCCATAGACTTCAATGGGGTTCTAAAGTTCGTACGAATTTGGGGTCCGTTCGAAAGTTCTGGTGCAAACCGAACCGGGGGGTGTTCGGCTCATCCCTATTGTGCAGACTGTACCCGAAAGCAAATAGCTTCTTTGGATTCAGACTCTTCTTCCTGTACTGAGTTGCTCTTGCTTTCCTCCAAAAGAAGGACCAAATTTTTTTAGAGCTCTGAATTCAGCAACCGTAAAATCCTTCCAAATCTCCTGGTCGGAGGAAATAGTCTGTTTTTCTCGTCTATCATTATCAAACATAAATTTGTATGTTAACTTTCTAGCAAATAAAGATCTTTGATAATGTCGAATGTATTTGGTATAGAGTCGGGACAGAAACTTAACCCTAGTTGTAATAATTCATTTTCCACTTTACTAAGGGAATAAGATGATAGATTGATAGCCTCCAATTTTAGGCCATCTGGGGCACACTCCCCTGTGGTTAATATAGGTACACCCATAGAGGAAGGAGGCGGGAAGGAATCAGTATCAGATTCGATAATACACTCTTTATTTTTAGTGCTAGGGAAGAAGTGATCAATACGTAATTTTTTATGGTGTTTTTTAACTGCTCCAGCCATAGCTGTGCTGGTTGGTCATGATGAAGCAAGAGATTGTGCGCAGTCAGCAATACTAGATTGAATGTCTGCTTCAATAGTAATTCCCTGCACACACGGTCTGACATTCCGACCACAAAATCTGTCTGATTTTTTCCGACAGATTTTGGCCGAGACTTGTGTTTCAACACAAGTTCGGACAAAGTTGTCGGAAAATCCGATCATTCAGAACGAGGTGACGTTCATTGCGTACAACGGGACTACATAGAGGCCAGTAGCCAATAGCTTTGGTCTTGTAATTTAATCTGAGCCTGCGTGGCGTAATTCTCTACAAACGATTGGAAAAAGTCCGATCGGATTTTGTTGTCTGAAAATTTTAGATCCAGCTCTCAAACTTTTTCCGTCGGGATTTCCAACGGAAAAAGTCCAATGAAGCCCACACACGATCGGATTTTCCGACAACGTAATCTTATCGGACCTTTTCCGTCTGAATTTCTGGCCCTGTGTACAGGGTATAAGAGTTGAGGATAGAAGTGGTAGGTGTGTCCGATAAAGCACACAGTGTAGTAGTGCCCAAAAACATAGAAATCCCGCTATTCACCCGGGAAGGTGAGGTCCTGTCGTTGTTGTTCCGAATGATTATTACCTGATGGTTGAATAGATTCATCAGTACCTGTCTGGTAACCATCACCAGTTTGTTGTTGTTTCCTTGAGTTGCGACTTCTTTGGCGTTCCCGATCGGAGACCCGCAAATTCTGTGAAACATGAGAGTTAGTGGAAGAATCTGAATCATTGGCTCTATTTTTTAATTTGTTAGAAACATTCCTCTGAGAGCCTGCATATTTACAACCCCCTTATTGGCCATTGTTAAGTGGCAAGTTGTATGCATACTTACCTGCGAAGGCCAATTTATCCCTGGACATTTTGTCCTTTTTTTTAACAAAAGATCCTTAGTAAAGGTTTGGATGTGTTCTTTGAGACGTGCATCAAAAGCTCTGAAATCAGGATTATTTAATATAGGAACATTTTCATCATATATTCGTTTAATTTCACAGTCCACTAATTTATGTTCCTGCATATAATAATACCATTAATTCCATAATTTTTTTTAGAAAATTCCTGGAGATTGCGTTCAATGGGTCTTGAGGTCAGGACCAAGTGTCCATATATTGGGAAAGACCTGTACTCTAAGTCCCTTGAGGTTCAAATCCTCAGCAATATATTATTCAAAATACCTGATGTGCCAGAACAAGCTGGCTTTACGTTAAAACATTTGTATGAGCTTCTGATATACAATCTCCATTTCCACATCTTTACCTTTGGTCACATAACAAGTTTGCTTAATGTCTAGTATAAAACCTTCCCAGTGGTTTCCTGTGAAGTCCGCCATTACGTAATAACGTTGTGGTAAGTGGCAAACAAATGACATTTTTAGAAAAATGATTCTTATGTGCCTGTAAAGCACATAACAAATGAAGTGAAATCAGTCTGAGAGATTAAGACATATTTCACGTAGAGTGCATAGACAATGAAAATGGTGTTTGCCACCCAAAAATATGAATATAAGAGAAAAAAAGCGCTCACATTGCCTCATCTGTGAATAGGAAATACAAAAAAGTGGGGTCCCAGAAGGTGACCCACGGTCAGACTTTAAAGGCACAGTAAACAATAAATATATAAAAAAATAGTAATATATATTGAAACATAGATGTAAATATATACATGGTATGAAAAGGGACATAGAAAAAAGGTTTAAAAATCAAATACATAAAGATGCATGATATATTATGTGAGCCCTAGTGTGTCAACGCATTCGCTGTTAAGCTTCTTCAGGACACATTCGGGATTCATTGGTTGCAAGAAAAGAGGAAAAAAGGTCTTACTATCAAAAATAAAAATAAATCTATTCATAATTAGAGTGACAATAACACACATTTATAAAAAGAAAAAAACACTATTCTGTCCAGATGAGAGATCATGGCATGTGCACGCATATCAAGACTAAGGCCGCGTACACACGGGCGGACTGTCTGTCCAACTTAGTCCGCTGAAACGTGTTTCAGCGGACAGTCCGCTCGTGTGTGGGCTTCAGCGGACTTTTTCAGCGGACAGTCTGGCGGACTAAGTCTTTCGGAATTTCCGTAATATTGTCCGTCCAA
Organism: Lithobates pipiens; assembly: GCF_037356315.1. Lineage (NCBI taxonomy): Eukaryota > Metazoa > Chordata > Amphibia > Anura > Ranidae > Lithobates > Lithobates pipiens. The sequence goes on from NW_027507758.1 coordinate 290,211,786, forward strand.
CTTTGGTTTCAGCGGACAGTCCGCTCGCGAGTAGGCAAGTTGGACGGACTAAGTATGGCGCATGCTCAGAAAGGATTTACACGGCCGAAGGTTGCATTGCAGTGTATTGGACGTCGTATTTCTAGTCCCGTCGTACGTGCTGTACACGTCATCGCGCAAGCTTTCAACGGACTGTCTGTTCATCGTGTGTGGTCAAGTCCGTTCATTCAAAAGTAGGACGGACTGTCTGTCGGATTGTCTGACGGACTTAGTTGGCCAGACAGTCCGCCCGTGTGTACGCGGCCTAAGACAAAAATACCTTGCAGGAGAGTCAGCCTTGTTCAGCAAGTGGTCAAAGAAGGAAAAGTTTCCAATAAAGAAATGGTTGGCTCACAACAAGAGCAAATTGCAACACGAGGATTCATAGGAGCCAGCTAAAATCAATATAAAACCATAGCTTAGATTATATATGGCTAATATATGTTTCTCACAAGAAAAATTGTATATGGAGGTATCTACCAAAAAATATATACCTACTGGCTCATAAAGACGAGTATCCTAATGTAGTAACCTCAGTCAGGGGATAAGATATTAGATGGAGAGCAAAAAGCAGCCATATAAGGGTTGTATAAATAGGAATAGAGATATTCCTTCAATCCAGAGTAACCAAAATGGAGGCTTGGCTACACCCAAGTGAAGTGTTCAATAACGATCCAAGCCATATTGTTGTCATTCATAGAGTCTACAACGTGAACATCCAGCTATTGCATATATTGAAAAACCTCTATTATCATTCCAAAAATAAAAACTGGTAAAGTGCGGGTATAGAAAAAAATACACTTACTCATATTGTGACAATATAAAGATGATCCCTTGGGAGAGAGAGAGATGCTCTTCCTTTTGTTGAGGAGAGAAATAGCTAGTCTCAATGTGAGAGCACCACCATGTCGTGATGTCAGGATGGAAACGCCAATGCCAGAAGCAGAAGCCGCAGCACACGAGTGGTGCACAGTCTGGCCCAGAGGGAAGGGAGTGGCGCATATAGGTTGGTTGTTTGTAAAAATTTGCTTATACAACATTGTAGCTTCAGTTGCTTTTATCTCTGGATTTGTGCAGTGCAGAGAACCCCCCCCAACACAAACTCTCAATACAGACACCCCCTCAGTACAGACCTCCCCCCACTCTACAAGACCCTCAGGACAGAACAAATCCCTCCAGTGCAGATCCCCAAGTACAGACACCTCTACCTCCTTCTTCCCAATACAGATCTTCCTAAATGTATTCACCTGATCAGATGCAGCAGCAGTTCATAATGGAGGTCTATGAAGTCTATGACAAGATCAGGGAGGATGCTTTTTGTTCTTGTGCTACATGCCACTGTGGTGCAGCACTGTGCATCACATAAAAAATATTGTATAATTTTAAGCAGCCATGGAATACCCAGAGAGGTGGCACCCCACATCCCTCTAAGTGTACCACTGGCCTTCACACTGATTGGTAATTAGGCTGCACACCATAAGATTTTCTGCTGATTTTCTTCTGATTATTTCCTTCAGATTTACCAAAACCATATAATATGAGGCCAAACCTTAGGAGTTTCAATTTGTATGCAACCAGGCAGGCCCTTGCACTACATGGTTTTGGTAAATCTGAAGGAAAAAAATCAGCAGAAAATCCGATAGTGTGTATGGGGCTTAAGGATTCCTACATTAACCCATTCAGCTTTGTTCTATGCCATGTGGGATGTGGGACTGATAGGTAAAAGTCTATTTAAAGCTGAACTGTTGGTAAAATTAAAAGTAACTGTTATGCCAGCTACTAGGGATGAGCCGAACACCCCCCGGTTCGGATCGCACCAGAACTTTCGAACAGACCCCAAATTCGAACGAACTTTAGAACCCCATTGAAGTCTATGGGACTCGAACGTTCGAAATGAAAAGTGCTAATTTTAACGGCTAATATGCAAGATACTGTCCTAAAAAGGGTTTGGGGACCTGGCTCCTGCCCCAGGGGACATGGGTCAATGCCTAAAATGTTTTTCAAAATGGCCGTTTTGGCGGGAGCACTGATTTTAATGACGATTAAAGTGAAAAAAAAAAGTGAAATATTCCTTTAAATATGGTGCCTGGGGGGTGTCTGTAGTATGCCTGTGAAGTGCCACGTGTTTCCCGTGTTTAGAACAGTCCCTGCACAAAATGACATTAAACGAAAATAACACCATTTAAAACTGCTTGCGGTTTTAATGTTATATCTGGTTCCTGCAATATGGTTGAAAATCATTGAGAAAAATGGCATGGGTAGCCCTCCCTGCCCATTACCAGCCCCTTTAGGTCTTGTACGCATATTAAGGGGAACCCCGTACCCATATTAAAAAAAGGAAATGCGTGTGGTCCCCAGGCCCTATATACTCAGAACAGCAGTATACAGGCGGTGCAAACAAGACAGGGACTGTGTAGGTTTGTTGTGTTAAGTTGAATCTGTTTGTAATTTTCAACTGGTACATTTTTAAAGTGTAGCTCCAGTCAAAAAAACTATTTTTAAGCTTTTTGGAAAACATAGGGAAGGGTTATCACCCCTGTATAATTTTTTTTGTCGTCCATCTTTTTTCATCTCACTTGCTGTTGTCTCCTTCCGTTTGCAAGTAGGAGATGTTTGTAAATTGGATGTTTGAAAGTAGAGGCCTGCCCTATATGCTCTGCAGAAATGGCGGAACAAGGTGTTGGTTTTGCCACAACATTGTAAGCCCTCAAAGTGACTCTTGGTGGGCACTGGAGCGCCCTGCTGTGAACGAGTATATCAAGAATTGTAATTACATGTCATTGTTGAACAGTGGTAGAAAAATTTACCTTTGGTGGTTGTGGTGCTGGTGCCACAACACTATAAGTCCTCACCGTTACTCTGGGTGGGCACAGGAAGGGGCCCTCCTGTGAAATATTATATCAAGAATTGTAATTACATGTCCCTGTTAAACAGGGGCAGAAAAATTTGCCCTTAGGCACTGCTGCTGGTGCCACCACACTGCAAGCTCTCCCATATACTCTAGTTTTATTGCAGGAATTAGCCCTGCTGCAAAGCATTGCATCAAAAATTGTACTTAAACGCCCCTTTTAAACAGGGGCAGAAAAATTGGGCCTTAGGCACTGGTGCTGGTGCCACCACACTGCAACCTCTGCCATATACTCTAGTTTTATTGCAGGAATTAGCCCTGCTGCAAAGCATTGCATCAAAAATTGTAATTAAACGCCCCTGTTAAACAGGGGCAGAAAAATTGGGCCTTAGGCACTGGTGCTGGTGCCACCACACTGCAACCTCTGCCATATACTCTAGTTTTATTGCAGGAATTAGCCCTGCTGCAAAGCATTGCATCAAAAATTGTAATTAAACGCCCCTGTTAAACAGGGGCAGAAAAATTGGGCCTTAGGCACTGGTGCTGGTGCCACCACACTGCAACCTCTGCCATATACTCTAGTTTTATTGCAGGAATTAGCCCTGCTGCAAAGCATTGCATCAAAAATTGTAATTAAACGCCCCTGTTAAACAGGGGCAGAAAAATTGGGCCTTAGGCACTGGTGCTGGTGCCACCACACTGCAACCTCTGCCATATACTCTTGTTTGATTGAAGGAATTAGCCCTGCTGCAAAGCATTGCATCAAAAATTGTACTTAAACGCCCCTGTTAAACAGGGGCAGAAAAATTGGGCTGATGGCATCAACCAGAACCAGAAATGTTCTTCCAACATATCAGCGGAGGAGGAAGAGGATAGACAATCAACATAACAGGACAGTCACTCAGCATCAGCATAGGCAGTCTTGAAGGGATGTGATATTTCAAAAAAAATTATTCTGTTACATCAGCTTCAGGTGCTTGGTAGCTGTGGGTGATCCAAGACTGATTCATCTTGATGAAGGTCAGTCGATTAACTGATTCAGTGGACAGGCGCACCCTGTGATCGGTAACAAAGCCACCAGCAGCACTGAAGGTGCGTTCCGAAAGAACGCTGGATGCAGGACAGGCCAGTAGCTCAAGTGCATACTGTGCAAGCTCTGGCCAGTGATCCATCCTCAAGACCCAGTAAGCCAGAGAATTTTCGGTGGGAAAGGTGTCCAAGTCTGACCTTGCCCCTAGGTATTCCTGCACCATGTAAATCAGACGCTGGCGATGGGTGCTGGAACCGATCATACCTTGGGGCTGCGGACTAAAAAATTGTCTGAAAGCATCAGTCAGACGGCCACCTTCTCCACCGCTCCTTCTGACCGATGCCTCAGCAACACGTTGTCCAGGACCAGGAGTTTGTAACCTCCCAGTCTCTGGGAACGCGTTGCACAGACCTTTCTGAAAGGCCTCCCGGAGATGTCTCATCCTCTGCTCCCTCTGCAATGGCAAGATAAGGTCGGCAACCTTACCCTTGTACCATGGATCAAGGAGAGTGGCCAGCCAGTAATGGTCCCTCTCCTTGATCCGAAGAATACGAGGATCCTTCCGCAGGCTTTGCAGGATCAGGGAGGCCATGCAGCATAGGTTAGCTGAGGCATTCGGTCCGGAGTCCTCTGGGTCACTAAGGACAACATGATCCGCAGCTACCTCCTCCCAGCCACGTACAAGTCCACGTGTTTCTTGGGACTGTAAATCATCCCTACAAGACTGCTGCTGCTGCTGCTGATGCTGAGTGCCAGCCTCCACCTCCATGCTGACACAATCATCCTCCTCCTCCTCTTCCTCCTCCTCATCCTCTTCCTGTGTGATGGGTGGCACAGCAGGAACACTGTCTGGATAAAGGGGGCCTTGAGAGGCAAGGAAGTCCTCCTCTTCCTGCCTCTGTTCTGCCTCAAGTGCCCTGTCCATTATTCCACGCAGCGTATGCTCCAAGAGGTGGACAAGAGGTACAGTGTCACTGATGCATGCACTGTCACTGCTCACCATCCTTGTGGCCTCCTCAAACGGTGACAGGACAGTGCATGCATCCCTGATCATGCCTCACTGGCGTGGTGGGAAAAAACCAAGCTCCCCTGACCCTGTCCTGGTGCCGTAGTCGCACAGGTACTCATTGATGGCCCTCTGCTGCATGTGCAGCCGCTGCAGCATGGCCAATGTTGAGTTCCATCTTGCGGGCATGTCACATATAAGGCGGTTCTTGGGCAGGTTCAACTCCTTTTGGAGCTCAGCCAGCCGAGCACAGGCATTAAATGATCGGCGGAAATGCACACAGACTTTCCTGGCCTGCTTCAGGACATCCTGTAAGCCGGGGTACCTGCCCAAGAACCGCTGCACCACCAGGTTAAGGACGTGAGCTACACAGGGCACATGGGTCAGTTGTCCCTGTCGGAGGGCGGAGAGGAGGTTGGTGCCATTGTCACAAACCACCATTCCTGGCTTAAGCTGGCGTGGCGTCAACCACCTCTCGGCCTGCCCCTGCAGAGCTGACAAAACATCCGCCCCAGTGTGGCTCCTGTCCCCCAAACAAACCAGCGCAAGCACGGCATGGCATCGTTTTGCCTGCGTACTTGCGTAGCCCCTGGAACGCCTACGAAGCACCGCTGGTTCTGAGGACAGAGCACTGGAAGAGGCCATGGAGGAAGAAGAAGAGGAGGGGGTGGAGGAGAGAGGTGTGTCACAACCAATAGTAGCATTTTGGAGGCGTGGTGGCGGAACAACCTCCAACACTACTGCACCTTGTCCTGCATCCTTCCCAGCTGCCAGAAGAGTGACCCAATGGGCCGTGAAAGACAGGTAACGTCCTTGTCCATGCCTGCTGGACCATGAGTTACCGCTGACCGCCCTGTCCAGCGAGGCAAGGACATTGCCTTCCACATGCCGGTAGAGAGCCGGAATCGCCTTCCGTGAGAAAAAGTGGCGTTTGGGGACCTGCCACTGAGGAACCGCACCTTGTACAAACTCACGGAAGGGGGCCGAGTCTACCAACTGAAAAGGCAGCAGTTGAAGTGCTAGCAATTTAGCCAAGCTAGCATTCAACCGCTGGGCATGTGGATGGCTGGGAGTGAACTTCTTTCGCCGGTCCAGCAGCTGGGGCAGGGACATTTGCCTGCTATAATCGGACGTGGGTGTACCGCTAGCAGAGTTCCCGGAAGCACTTGGCTATGACACACCTAATTCTACACCTTCATTCCTCTCAGAGCAGGTTTCAGAGAGGACTGAAGGTCTAGTGGGGTTGGAGATGCCAGCTGATGAGGAGCAAGGAGAGGTCCGCTTTGTTCTTTGGTGTGGGTCTTTGAGGTACGCTTGCCAACGAGCTGCATGGCAGGTCAACATATGTCTGGTCAAGCATGTGGTGCCCAAGCGGCTGATGTTTTGGCCACGTGAGATACGCTTGAGACATATGTTGCAAATAGCAGCGGTGCGATCTGATGCACTCGTCTCAAAAAAAGGCCCACACCAAAGAACTTTTAGAATAACGCGCAGAGGCAGCGCTCTGCACAGGCGGAGCTCTGCGGTGTGATTCAGTCGGTGTGCTGCCCCTAAGCTGGCCCCCGGAGGGCATCCTGCCTCGTTGGACATGTGCCTCCTCCTCCTCTCTCCTTCCAGGCACCCACGTGGAGTCAGTGCCCTCATCATCCCCTCCCTCTTTATCGCTGTAGCAAACCTGGCAGTATGCTGCAGCTTGTGGAAAATGACTGCCAGATTGCTGTCCTTCTTGAGCATCCCCTCTCTCTGCGCTCATGCTACTGCCTTCCTCTAGCTGAGTGTCATCATCAGAGCCCACAAAACACTGGGCATCCTCCTGGAGCATGTACCCAACACTGTGCTCAAAGAGTTCAGGAGACTCCTCAGGAGGACATGGTGGGTCTAGGGAGGGAGTCACTGATGATGACATTGAGAGGAGGGAAGACGATGCGTTGGCAGCTGCTTTTCTAGTACCCTGAGACTGGGTGAGAGAGGATGAGGAGGATGAAGAGGGCTTGGTCATCCACTCTACCAAGTCGTTGGCATGTTGCGGTTCAACATGTCCAGCTGCCGAAAAGAAGGAGAAGCGTGTCCCATGGCCACGTGCTGATGACAATGCACCGCGTCCACGACCAGCACTGTTGTCTCTAGACACAGAGCCTGCTTGCCCTCTTTTATCGGCTCGCGCCTGTCTGCCTCTCCTTGCTGGCCTTCCAGACATGGTAATGGCCTGAAGGGAGTTGGGTAAAAAAGCAGTTGGGTAGTGTATATTGTGCTAGAGGCACACAACACCCACTAACTCCTGCAGATGCCTTTATTATAGAACACCAGAGATAAAGGGGTATATACAGATGTATACTGTGCTGTGCTGGAGGCACACACAACTTCCAATAACTCCTGCAGATGGCAAGTGGGCTCAAATAGAGAACAGCTAAGTAGGTGGATATAGCGGTATGTACTGGGTACAGAGCACGCAGACAGCACGCACTATCTCCTAACACTACTGACTGCAAGCTCTATTATAAAAGATAGATCACTAGCTATATAGGTGAGGTGAATATAGCGGTGTATACTGCGGTCAGGGCACGCAGACAATAACCACTACACAACAGCAAGATCGAAAATCGGCCGAAAACGATCAGTGTGTACTGTGTTGAAGGTACACAGAACACCCACTGTTTCAGACGCCAACACACTACACAAGGCCGCCGCGCTGGCGGCCTTATATAGTGTGGGGCGTGCACTACACAGCCTGAGCTATGATTGGCCACAGGCATCCTGCCTGTGGCCAATCATGGCTCTCCTTGCTGCTGGCGCTGCGATTGGCCAAGCATGCGGGGTCACAGTGCATGCTTGGCCAATCATGAGCCAGCAATGCACTGCGCCATCGCAGTGCATTGTGGGCCGTGAGCGACACACGAATTTGGCGCGAACGGACCAAAATGTTTGGACTTCGCCGAACGGACGAACAGCCAATGTTCGAGTCGAACCTATGTTCGACTCGAACACGAAGCTCATCCCTACCAGCTACACACGGGCAGAATGTTGGGCGATGTCGGCCAGTTAAAAAAAAATGTCCGACATTCAGCCTGTGTGTATGTTGGTCTGTCTGACAGAAGCCGGCGATTCAGCCGGCCTCTGTCAGATGTGCATTCTGGAAAACCAGCATCCTACCGTCTCTCGATCAGCGCTCTTAGCCAATGGCAGATAGTGTGTACCTGGCTTTAGAGTGGGGCTCCAACACTGCCACCCCACTGTAAAAGCTACATGTGTGTTTTTGTCTAGAAAGAATACACCCTGAAGCCGGTCCTTTTGGACACTCCATCGGTCGCAGGCACTAGTGCACTAGGCACTGAAGTCCACCTAATGAAGCTCTCTGTAATGGTGTGGCAATGATTAGGGATGAGCCGAACACCCCCCGGTTCGGTTCGCACCAGAACTTTCGAACGGACCCCGCGTTCGTAAGGAACGTTAGAACCCCATTGAAGTCTATGGGACTCGAACGTTCGAAATGGAAAGTGCTAATTTTAACGGCTGATATGCAAGATACTGTCCTAAAAAGGGTTTGGGGACCTGACTCCTGCCTCAGGGGACATGGGTCAATGCAATAAAAAGTTTTAAAAGCGGCCGTTTTGGCGGGAACACTGATTTTAATGACGATTAAAGTGAAAAAAAAAATGAAATATTCCTTTAAATATGGTGCCTGGGGGGTGTCTGTAGTATGCCTGTGAAGTGCCACGTGTTTCCCGTGTTTAGAACAGTCCCTGCACAAAATGACATTAAACGGAAATAACACCATTTAAAACTGCTTGCGGTTTTAATGTTATATCTGGTTCCTGCAATATGGTTGAAAATCATTCAGAAAAATGGCATGGGTAGCCCTCCCTGCCCATTACCAGCCTATTTGGGTCTTGTACGCATATTAAGGGGAACCCCGTACCCATATTAAAAAAAGGAAATGTGTGTGGCCCCCAGGCCCTATATACTCAGAACAGCAGTATACAGGTGGTGCAAACAAGACAGGGACTGTGTAGGTTTGTTGTGTTAAGTTGAATCTGTTTGTAATTTTCAACTGGTACATTTTTAAAGTGTAGCTCCAGTCAAAAAAACTATTTTTAAGCTTTTTGGAAAACATAGGGAAGGGTTATCACCCCTGTATAATTTGTTTTGTCGTCCATCTTTTTTCATCTCACTTGCTGTTGTCTCCTTCCGTTTGCAAGTAGGAGATGTTTGTAAATTGGATGTTTGAAAGTAGGGGCCTGCCCTATACGCTCTGCAGAAATGGCGGAACAAGGTGTTGGTTTTGCCACAACATTGTAAGCCCTCAAAGTGACTCTTGGTGGGCGCTGGAGCGCCCTGCTGTGAACGATTATATCAAGAATTGTAATTACATGCCATTGTTGAACAGGGGCAGAAAAATTGGGCCTTAGGCACTGGTGCCATCACACTGCAACCTCTGCCATATACTGTAGTTTTATTGCAGGAATTAGCCCTGCTGCAAAGCATTGCATCAAAAATTGTACTTAAACGCCCCTGTTAAACAGGGGCAGAAAAATTGGGCCTTAGGCACTGGTGCCATCACACTGCAACCTCTGCCATATACTGTAGTTTTATTGCAGGAATTAGCCCTGCTGCAAAGCATTGCATCAAAAATTGTACTTAAACGCCCCTGTTAAACAGGGGCAGAAAAATTGGGCCTTAGGCACTGGTGCCATCACACTGCAACCTCTGCCATATACTCTAGTTTTATTGCAGGAATTAGCCCTGCTGCAAAGCATTGCATCAAAAATTGTACTTAAATGCCCCTGTTAAACAGGGGCAGAAAAATTGGGCCTTAGGCACTGGTGCCATCACACTGCAACCTCTGCCATATACTGTAGTTTTATTGCAGGAATTAGCCCTGCTGCAAAGCATTGCATCAAAAATTGTACTTAAACGCCCCTGTTAAACAGGGGCAGAAAAATTGGGCCTTAGGCACTGGTGCCATCACACTGCAACCTCTGCCATATACTGTAGTTTTATTGCAGGAATTAGCCCTGCTGCAAAGCATTGCATCAAAAATTGTACTTAAACGCCCCTGTTAAACAGGGGCAGAAAAATTGGGCCTTAGGCACTGGTGCCATCACACTGCAACCTCTGCCATATACTCTAGTTTTATTGCAGGAATTAGCCCTGCTGCAAAGCATTGCATCAAAAATTGTACTTAAACGCCCCTGTTAAACAGGGGCAGAAAAATTGGGCCTTAGGCACTGGTGCCATCACACTGCAACCTCTGCCATATACTGTAGTTTTATTGCAGGAATTAGCCCTGCTGCAAAGCATTGCATCAAAAATTGTACTTAAACGCCCCTGTTAAACAGGGGCAGAAAAATTGGGCCTTAGGCACTGGTGCCATCACACTGCAACCTCTGCCATATACTCTAGTTTTATTGCAGGAATTAGCCCTGCTGCAAAGCATTGCATCAAAAATTGTACTTAAACGCCCCTGTTAAACAGGGGCAGAAAAATTGGGCCTTAGGCACTGGTGCCATCACACTGCAACCTCTGCCATATACTCTAGTTTTATTGCAGGAATTAGCCCTGCTGCAAAGCATTGCATCAAAAATTGTACTTAAACGCCCCTGTTAAACAGGGGCAGAAAAATTGGGCCTTAGGCACTGGTGCCATCACACTGCAACCTCTGCCATATACTCTAGTTTTATTGCAGGAATTAGCCCTGCTGCAAAGCATTGCATCAAAAATTGTACTTAAACGCCCCTGTTAAACAGGGGCAGAAAAATTGGGCATTAGGCACTGGTGCCATCACACTGCAACCTCTGCCATATACTCTAGTTTTATTGCAGGAATTAGCCCTGCTGCAAAGCATTGCATCAAAAATTGTACTTAAACGCCCCTGTTAAACAGGGGCAGAAAAATTGGGCCTTAGGCACTGGTGCCATCACACTGCAACCTCTGCCATATACTCTAGTTTTATTGCAGGAATTAGCCCTGCTGCAAAGCATTGCATCAAAAATTGTACTTAAACGCCCCTGTTAAACAGGGGCAGAAAAATTGGGCCTTAGGCACTGGTGCCATCACACTGCAACCTCTGCCATATACTCTAGTTTTATTGCAGGAATTAGCCCTGCTGCAAAGCATTGCATCAAAAATTGTACTTAAACGCCCCTGTTAAACAGGGGCAGAAAAATTGGGCATTAGGCACTGGTGCCATCACACTGCAACCTCTGCCATATACTCTAGTTTTATTGCAGGAATTAGCCCTGCTGCAAAGCATTGCATCAAAAATTGTACTTAAACGCCCCTGCTAAACAGGGGCAGAAAAATTGGGCTGCTGGCATCACCCAGAACCAAAAATGTTCTTCCAACATATCAGCGGAGGAGGAAGAGGATAGACAATCAACATAACAGGACAGTCACTCAGCATCAGCATAGGCAGTCTTGAAGGGATGTGGTATTTCAAAAAAAATTATTCGGTTACATCAGCTTCAGGTGCTTGGTAGCTGTGGGTGATCCAAGACTGATTCATCTTGATGAAGGTCAGTCGATCAACTGATTCGGTGGACAGGCGCACCCTGTGATCGGTAACAAAGCCACCAGCAGCACTGAAGGTGCGTTCCGAAAGAACGCTGGATGCAGGACAGGCCAGTAGCTCAATTGCATACTGTGCAAGCTCTGGCCAGTGATCCATCCTCAAGACCCAGTAAGCCAGAGGATTTTCAGTGGGAAAGGTGTCCAAGTCTGACCTTGCCCCTAGGTATTCCTGCACCATGTAAATTAGACGCTGGCGATGGGTGCTGGAACCAATCATACCTTGGGGCTGCGGACTAAAAAATTGTCTGAAAGCATCAGTCAGACGGCCACCTTCTCCACCGCTCCTTCTGACTGATGCCTCAGCAACACGTTGTCCAGGACCAGGAGTTTGTGACCTCCCAGTCTCTGGGAACGCGTTGCACAGAGCTTTCTGCAAGGCCTCCCGGAGATGTCTCATCCTCTGCTCCCTCTGCGATGGCAAGATAAGGTCGGCAACCTTACCCTTGTACCGTGGATCAAGGAGAGTGGCCAGCCAGTAATGGTCCCTCTCCTTGATCCGAAGAATACGAGGATCCTTCCGCAGGCTTTGCAGGATCAGGGAGGCCATGCAGCGTAGGTTAGCTGAGGCATTCGGTCCGGAGTCCTCTTGGTCACTAAGGACAACATGATCCGCAGCTACCTCCTCCCAGCCACGTACAAGTCCACGTGTTTCTTGGGACTGTAAATCATCCCTATAAGACTGCTGCTGCTGCTGCTGATGCTGAGTGCCAGCCTCCACCTCCATGCTGACACAATCATCCTCCTCCTCCTCTTCCTCCTCCTCACCCTCTTCCTGTGTGATGGGTGGCACAGCAGGAACACTGTCTGGATAAAGGGGGCCTTGAGAGGCAAGGAAGTCCTCCTCTTCCTGCCTCTGTTCTGCCTCAAGTGCCCTGTCCATTATTCCGCGCAGCGTATGCTCCAAGAGGTGGACAAGAGGTACAGTGTCACTGATGCATGCACTGTCACTGCTCACCATCCTTGTGGCCTCCTCAAACGGTGACAGGACAGTGCATGCATCCCTGATCATGCCCCACTGGCGTGGTGAGAAAAACCCAAGCTCCCCTGACCCTGTCCTGGTGCCGTAGTCGCACAGGTACTCATTGATGGCCCTCTGCTGCGTGTGCAGCCGCTGCAGCATGGCCAATGTTGAGTTCCATCTGGTGGGCATGTCACATATAAGGCGGTTCTTGGGCAGGTTCAACTCCTTTTGGAGCTCAGCCAGCCGAGCACAGGCATTAAATGATCGGCGGAAATGCACACAGACTCTCCTGGCCTGTTTCAGGACATCCTGTAAGCCGGGGTACCTGCCCAAGAACCGCTGCACCACCAGGTTAAGGACGTGAGCTACACAGGGCACATGGGTCAGTTGTCCCTGTCGGAGGGCGGAGAGGAGGTTGATGCCATTGTCGCAAACCACCATTCCTGGCTTAAGCTGGCGTGGCGTCAACCACCTCTCGGCCTGCCCCTGCAGAGCTGACAAAACATCCGCCCCAGTGTGGCTCCTGTCCCCCAAACAAACCAGCGCAAGCACGGCATGGCATAGTTTTGCCTGCGTACTTGCGTAGCCCCTGCAACGCCTACGGAGCACCGCTGGTTCTGAGGACAGTGCACTGGAAGAGGCCATGGAGGAAGACGAAGAGGAGGGGGTGGAGGAGAGAGGTGTGTCACAACCAATAGTAGCATTTTGGAGGCGTGGTGGCGGAACAACCTCCAACACTACTGCACCTTGTCCTGCATCCTTCCCAGCAGCCAGAAGAGTGACCCAATGGGCCGTGAAAGACAGGTAACGTCCCTGTCCATGCCTGCTGGACCATGAGTCAGCGGTAATATGCACCTTACCGCTGACCGCCCTGTCCAGCGAGGCAAGGACATTGCCTTCCACATGTCGGTAGAGAGCTGGAATCGCCTTCCGTGAGAAAAAGTGGCGTTTGGGGACCTGCCACTGAGGAACCGCACATTGTACAAACTCATGGAAGGGGGCCGAGTCTACCAACTGAAAAGGCAGCAGTTGAAGTGCTAGCAATTTAGCCAAGCTAGCATTCAACCGCTGGGCATGTGGATGGCTGGGAGTAAATTTCTTCCGCCGGTCCAGCAGCTGGGGCAGGGACATTTGCCTGCTATAATCGGACGTGGATGTACCACTAGCAGAGTTCCCGGAAGCACTTGGCTGTGACACACCTAATTCTACACCTTCATTCCTCTCAGAGCAGGTTTCAGAGAGGACTGAAGGTCTAGTGGGGTTGGAGATGCCAGCTGATGAGGAGCAAGGAGAAGTCCGCTTTGTTCTTTGGTGTGGGTCTTTGAGGTATGCTTGCCAACGAGCTGCATGGCAGGTCAACATATGTCTGGTCAAGCATGTGGTGCCCAAGCGGCTGATGTTTTGGCCACGTGAGATACGCTTGAGACATATGTTGCAAATAGCAGCGGTGCGATCTGATGCACTCGTCTCAAAAAAGGCCCACACCAAAGAACTTTTAGAATAACGCGCAGAGGAAGCGCTCTGCGCAGGCGGAGCTCTGCGGTGTGATTCAGTCGGTGTGCTGCCCCTAAGCTGGCCCCCGGAGGGCATCCTGCCTCGTTGGACATGTGCCTCCTCCTCCTCCCTCCTTCCAGGCACCCACGTGGAGTCAGTGCCCTCATCATCCCCTCCCTCTTCATCGCTGTAGCAAACCTGGCAGTATGCTGCAGCTTGTGGAACATGACTGCCAGATTGCTGTGCTTCTTGAGCATCCTCTCTCTCTGCGCTCACGCTACTGCCTTCCTCTAGCTGAGTGTCATCATCAGAGCCCACCAAACACTGGGCATCCTCCTGGAGCATGTACCCAACACTGTGCTCAAAGAGTTCAGGAGACTCCTCAGGAGGACGTGGTGGGTCTAGGGAAGGAGTCACTGATGATGACATTGAGAGGAGGGACGACGATGTGTTGGCAGCTGCTTTTCTACTACCCTGAGACTGGGTGAGAGAGGATGAGGAGGATGAAGAGGGCTTGGTCATCCACTCTACCAAGTCGTTGGCATGTTGCGGTTCAACATGTCCAGCTGCAGAAAAGAAGGACTAGCATGTCCCATGGCCACGTGCTGATGACAATGCACCGCGTCCACGACCAGCACTGTTGTCTCTAGACACAGAGCCTGCTTGCCCTCTTTTATCGGCTCGCGCCTGTCTGCCTCTCCTTGCTGGCCTTCCAGACATGGTAATGGCCTGAAGGGAGTTGGGTAAAACAGTAGTTGGGTAGTTTATATTGTGCTGGAGGCACACAACACCCACTAACTCCTGCAGATGCCTTTTTTTATAGAACAGCAGAGTTAAAGGGGTATATACAGATGTATACTGTGCTGTGCTGGAAGCACACACAACTTCCAATAACTCCTGCAGATGACAATCGGGCCCAAATAGAGAACAGCTATGTAGGTGGATTATAGCGGTATGTACTGGGTACAGAGCACGCACACAGCACGCACTATCTCCTGAGTGACACTACTGACTGCAAGCTCTATTGTTAAAGATGGACCACTAGCTATATAGGTGAGGTGAATATCACGGTGTATACTGCGGTCAGGGCACGCAGACAATAACCAGAAAACAGCAGAGTTAAAGGGGTATATACAGATGTATACTGTGCTGTGCTGGAAGCACACACAACTTCCTATAAATCCTGCAGATGACAATCGGGCCCAAATAGAGAACAGCTATGTAGGTGGATTATAGCGGTATGTACTGGGTACAGAGCACGCACACAGCACGCACTATCTCCTGAGTGACACTACTGACTGCAAGCTCTATTGTTAAAGATGGACCACTAGCTATATAGGTGAGGTGAATATCACGGTGTATACTGCGGTCAGGGCACGCAGACAATAACCAGAAAACAGCAGAGTTAAATTGGTATATACAGATGTATACTGTGCTGTGCTGGAAGCACAGACAACTTCCAATAACTCCTGCAGATGACAATCGGGCTCAAATAGAGAACAGCTATGTAGGTGTATATAGTGGTATGTACTGGGTACAGAGCACGCAGACAGCACGCACTAACACTACTGACTGCAAGCTCTATTATTAAAGCTAGATCACTAGCTATATAGGTGAGGTGAATATAGTGGTGTATACTGCGGTCAGGGCACAGACAGTAACCACTACACAAGAGCAAGATAGTAAATCAGCCAAAAACGATTGGTGTGTAACTGTGTTGATGGTACACAGAACACCCACTGCTTCAGACGCCAACACACTGCACGAGGCTGCCTTAATGGCGGCCTTATATAGTGTGGGGCGTGCACTACACAGCCTGAGCTATGATTGGCCACAGGCAGGATGCCTGTGGCCAACCATGGCTCTCCTCGCTGCTGGCGCTGCGATTGGCCAAGCATCGTGAGACAGCAATGCATTGCGCCATCGCAGTGCATTGTGGGCCACACAAATTTTGCCGCGAACGGCCCAAACGTTCGGAATTCGGCGAACGCCCGAACGACCGATGTTCGAGTCGAACATGCGTTCGACTCGAACACGAAGCTCATCCCTAGCAATGATGCTACACTGCTCCTGAATTACAAGCAAAGTTGTCACTTTTGCACAGTATGTTGTCTGTCTACACTACAGGGGGATGAAAAAATGATTGCAGGGGCTATAAGCAGTGTCACTGCTGATTCACATGCCTGTAGAAGATCATTCAGCATCTGCCCACACCTAATCTCGCCCTGTTGTGAGCTGCATTGTCTGGGAGGGATGTGTATGAGGAACAATTAAAGAAGGAGAATCTGGCTCAGTCAGGAAAGGTAAAGAAATCATTTTGTTTATCTAGCAAGGCTTATGTATTACATAGTAAAGAGATTTAGTTCTTGTTTAGACTGTTATACAGGAGCTTTAGTTAAACTTGAAGGCAACTGAAGTTTAATAGTTTCGATTGTTTTACAGTTTCAACTGTTGGTAGTAGCTTGTACTAATCTGTTTAGTTGTTTTTGCAGAGGTTTTGGTTGAAACTGCCTGAAATCTACTAAAGTAAGTAAGTAAAGTAAGTAAGTAAGAAAGTCATTATTATGGCTAGCATAATAATGACTTTCCTGCACCCTACCTAAAACACTCAGACATTTGACCTATCCTTTGACTCTAACCTTGACCCTAACACTCACCTAGATCAAACCCTGATTTAATGTATTTTTAGTATCAATTTATTTATTTTTTACACACAGGCTTTCTTTTACAGTTTCTTCTCTGGCTAAGAAAAAAAAGATACAATGTATCTTTTCCTCCACTCAGAAGGAGAAACAAAGTATGGTGCGAGGATTTACTGTGTCACCACTGTGATAGCAAATCATAGGCTATCACAATGATTGTGTGATCGTGGGTTGGTTTACCCAGGTCTCCATTGCTGGTATGATACCAGGATCTATGGATTCCAGTTTGGTCTTCGCAGTGGGAGCGCACTATGCAGCATGCTTCCAACACAAATGCTGGTGCACATATACAGCATCTCACAAAAGTAAGTACACTCCTCGCATTTTTGTGAAAATGTATTATATCTTTTCATGTAACAACACTGAAAAAATGACATTGTTACAATGTAAAGTAGTGTGTACAGCTTGTATAACAGTGTAAATTTGCTGTCCCCTCAAAATAACTCAACACACAGCCATTAATGTATAAACTGCTGGCAACAAAAGTGAGTACACCCCTAAGTGAAAATGTCCAAATTGGGCCCAATTAGCGATGCCCTGTGACTCGTTAGTGTTTCAAGGTCTCAAGTGTGAATGCGAAGCAGGTGTGTTAAATTTGGTGTTATCGCTCTCACTCTCTCATACTGGTCACTGAAAGTTCAACATGGTACCTCATGGCAAAGAACTCTCTGAGGATCTGAAAAAAAGAATTGTTGCTCTACATAAAGATGGCCTGGGCCAAGGATATGCAATTAGCGGACCTCCAGCTGTTGCAAAACTACAAGTTCCATCATGCCTCTGCCTCTGGATGATATGCTTGTGGCTGTGAGAGACTTGCTATGCCTCATGGGACTTAGCTGGAGATCTGCTAATTGCATATCCCTTGCCTTGGCTATAATAAGATTGCCAAGACCCTGAAACTGACCTGCAGCACAGTGACCAAGAATATACAGTGGTTTAACAGGACAGGTTCTACTCAGAGCAGGACTCGCCATGGTCGACCAAAGAAGTTGAGTGCACGTGCTCAGCGTCATATACAGAGGTTGTCTTTGGGAAATAGACATATAAGTGCTGCCAGCATTTCTGCAGAGGTTGAAGGGATTGAGGGTCAGCCTGTCAGTGCTCAGACCATACGCTACACACTGCATCAAATTGGTCTGCATGGCTGTCCTCCCAGAAGGAAGCCTCTTCTAAAAATGATGCACAAGAAAGCCCACAAACAGTTTGCTGAAGACAAGCAGACTAAGGACATGGAATACTGGAACCATGTCCTGTGGTCTGATGAGGCCAAGATAAACTTATTTGGTTCAGATGGTGTCAAGTGTGTGTGACGGCAACCAGGTGAGGAGTACAAAGACAAGTGTGTCTTGCCTACAGTCAAGCATGGTGGTGGGAGTGTCATGGTCTGGGGCTGCATGAGTGCTGCAGGAACCAGGGAGCTACTGTTCATTGAGGGAACCATGAATACCAACATGTACTGTGACATACTGAAGCAGTGCATGATCCCCTCCCTTCAGAGACTGGGCCACAGGGCAGAATTCCAGCATGATATCGACCCTGAACACACCTCCAAGATGACCACTGCCTTTCTAAAGAAGATGAGGGTAAAGGTGATGGACTGGCCAAGCATGTCTCCAGACCTAAACCCTATTGAGCATCTGTGGGGCATACCCAAACGGAAGGTGGAGAAGTGCAAGGTCTCTAACATCCACCAGCTCTGTGATGCCATCATGGAGGAGTGGAAGAGGACTCCAGTGGCAACCTGTGAAGCTCTGGTGAACTCCATTCCCAAGAGGGTTAAGGCAGTGCTGGGAAATAATGGTGGCCACACAAAATATTGACACTTTGGGACATTTTCACTTGGGGTATACTAACTTTTGACAGCGGTTTAGACATTAATGGCTGTGTGTTGAGTTATTTTGAAGGCACAGTAAATTTACACTGTTATACAAGCCATGCAATTACTACTTTATGTTGTAGCAAAGTGTAATTTCTTTAGTGCTGTCACATGAACAGACATAATAAAATATTTACAAAAAATGTGAGGGGTGTACTCACTTTTGTGCGATAATGTATGTAGCACCTTGGAAGAAGGCTCACTTATGCAATGCTCCATATATGTTTTATGCCAAAAGGTTAAATAACAAAAAGAGAGTTATGCTGACAGGTTTAAAGCCCAACAATAGAGCTCACCTACACTGCAAAGGTTAAATGCTTGTTATGTCTAGTTTAAGAAATAGTTATCTTTTTCCCTGCTCCAGCAGGTTCCCTCCAGAGGTGTGATTGGTCTCTTCCTTATGCTGCAGTTGCATGCTCACAAAAGTGGTTATTTTGTGAATGTTTTTACTGTCCTGGCACTCCAGAGTCTCCAAAAAGAAAGAGGTAGTCAGAAAACATGCAACAAAAAATGTGATCTTCAAAAAACTCATCATGCCTCTAATTAAATACGTCGGAGGTCTACCTTGTAAAATGTGAGCATTTTGTGAGTGTTTTTTCCTGTCCTGGCATTTCAGGGCATCAAGAAATGTAATAGGTAGTCAGGAAATCAGATTCAATGTATGTATGCTTCTTCAAATGTATGCCTCCTGAAAGCCTTTGTAGGCATTGCATTTTAGGCCCCTCTATGCCTCTAAGCAGCAAAAAGTCTCACAAATGTGGTTTCCGCATACCCAATAGGAGTGAAAGAATGAGGTTTTGAGGTATAATTGTAAGTACACCTATCCCCTTAGTGAGAAATAACTTACTTTCTACATTTTCCAAAAATTTGTGGCACAAAAATTCCAAATTCAAAAAACTTACAATGTTGCTTGTAGAGGAAGAAGATTTGGACAGCTGCACATCCTATTTAAAGCTTATTTATTGACAAAATCATCAATAAAAACAGGCACAATAGGCATATTGGCAGGGGGAAAAAGGTTGACGCATTTCACGCGATAATACATGCTTTGTCAAAGCTTTGTTGGTTAGCGTGTGAAAAGCATCAACCTTTTTTTTCCACTGCCAATATACCTATTATGCCAGTTTTTAATGATGATCTTCTCAATAAATAAGCTTTGATTTGCATAGTATTGGTGTGCAGCCATCCAAATCTTCCTCTACATGTATATCTGCAGCAGTGACAGGGAGTGCACCCCATACACAAGCTTGATTTTAGACACCATTATTGCCGGTTCACCTGGAGCAGTTGCTTTTAATACTATGGGGGTTATTTACAAAAGGTAAATCCACTTTGCACTATAATTGCAAACTATGAGTGCAAAGTGCACTTGAAATTGTACTTGGAAGTGCAGTCACTGTAAATCTGAGGGGCAGACCTGAAATAAGGGGACGCTCTACTGATTTTTATCATCCAATCATGTGCAAGCTAAAATTCTGTTTTTTATTTCCCTTGCATGTCCCCCTCGGATCTACAGCGACTGTACTTACAAGTGCACTTTAAGTGTAATTTCAAGTGCACTTTTCACTTGTAGTGCAAAGTGTATTTGCCTTTCTTAAAGCGGGGTTCCACCCTAAAGTGGAACCTCCGCTGATCGGAACCCTCCCCCCCTCTGGTGTCACAATTGGCACCTTTCAGGGGGGAGGGGGGTGGAGATACCTGTCAAAGACAGGTATTTACACCCACTTCCGGGCATAGACTCCCGTGGGAGTCTACGCCATTTCCTGTCCTGCCGCGCTGTCTGCTGGGACACACACGGGTCTCAGAGACAGCGCGGAGAATTCCTATTGCGCTGCGCGACTCGCGCATGCGCAGTAGGGAACCGGGAAGTGAAGCCGATTCGCTTCACTTCCTGATTCCCTCACCTAGAATGGTGACGGCAGCAGCCGAGAGCCGAGCGAATCGATCGGCCTCGGCTGCCGGCATCGCTGGAACCCGGGACAGGTGAGTGTCCATTTATTAAAAGTCAGCAGCTGTAGTATTTATAGCTGCTGGCTTTTAATATTTTTTTTTTAGGTGGAATCCCTTTTTAAATAACCCCCAATGTTTCTTACCAAATATCTGGGGCTGTCTACTTTCCAAAAATTGGTAATTTTGGAAATTTTTGTACTGTCCTGCCCTTTTAGGGCCTCACAAAACTAAGATTTTTTTTTTCAAAACTGTTGGTCTTTATGTAGCAAAAAATAAAAAGCTCCAGTGGTGATTAAATACCACCAAAACAAATCTTTTGCTGCATACACACGATCGGATTTTCCGACAACAAAACTGTGGATTTTTGTTTGAGGGATGTTGGCTCAAACTTGTCTTGCATACACACTGTCACACAAATGTTGGTCAAAAATTCAGAATGTGAGAACGCGGTGACGTACAACAGGTACAACAAGCAGAGAAAAAGGAAGTTCAATAGCCAGTGCGGCTTCTTCTGCTTGATTCAGAGCATGCGTGAACTTTTGTGCGACGGACTTGCGTACACATGATCAGACTTTCTGACAACAAGTTTTGTTGGCGGAAAATTTGAGAACCTGCTATTAAACATTTGTTGGCAGAATTCGATAGAGCATACACACAGTCGGACTTTCCGACAACAAGCTCACATTGAACATTTCCGGTCTGAAAATCCAACCGTGTGTACACAGCATTAGTCTGTCTTAACAAAATTATATAAAATGATTTGGGGACAATCAGTCAAAGTGTCACAATGATGTCATTCTCCATAAGTGGTTTTTGCCTGGAGATGCTGCTAACAATGTCTACATTAGAGGTGAATTAGAAGCAATATTATAGTCTGCCAATTGCCCACACAAGAAAAAAAGGTTGTGAGGGATTAGTGGTCATGTGACCAAAAAAAAACATCAATAAAACAAAGCTATTTATGGGCGATTTTTATGATGGGGTGACAGATCGATGAATAGGGTTTACCATGAAGGAATTACTAATATGCTTATCGGTGTAAACTAGCCTAATACAGAGGAATACAGATGTCAGAGATTATTTTACGTTTCTGGTTACATGATCTTATGTGCTAACTGGGGAAGAAAAGCTTTGGTGATCTTACAAAGATGCAAGCAGAAGACCATCACAGGCTATTGAACTTCATTTTTCTTGGCTCGTCGTACGTGTTGTACGTCACCGCGTTCTTGACGTTCAGAATTTCTGACCAACTTTGTGTGACCGTGTGTATGCAAGACAAGTTTGAGCCAACATCCGTCGGAACAACCCCATGGATTTTGTTGTCGGAATGTCCGATCGCGTGTACGCGGTAATACTGTTCCATGTAGACGCAAGGAAAAATATCTGTAGGAGGAATTTACATAATCATTTTGGACAAAGGCTCCATTATGAAACAGTGTTGCTTATTTTCTTGGTTCTGGACAGTAAAAAAAAAGACGATGGCTCATTTTAATAAGACCAGTTGTTCAGTCACAAGAGTTGTGCAGATGTAGAGAATACTGGAGTCACTATTTGCTGGTCAATGCTCTACAAAAATTAAGCAATTTAAATAATGTAAAATATGTCCTCTATACTGGGGAATCTGACAAGGCTCTGTATTGGAGATCATAAGTGATATCACTGAAGGCTATTCTGAATTGTTCTTCTATATACTTAGGACCATCTGACCAACAGAGGTCATGTGGTCTGCCTGAAAGAATTTCCACTTTAAACTGTAAAAGGAAGCTCAGTCAATGCACAATCATTCCGTGGAAACCTCATCTCATAAAGATTCCTCTCTCTGCAGTTAAAAATGTGTGATGTCAAATGTATTCTTTCATACCCATTCATGTGTGTATATTAATAAGCAAAAATGCATTTTACTTTGTGGCACAGTTTACAATTTTTAATATAATAAGAGGTTTCCTTTAGCCGAGTCTAAAGTTGCCTTCTATTTTGGTACAGGAAGGCAACAAATTAAAATAAGAAAATATTGCAAGTGGCTAAACTCAGAAAAACAAGGCATGTAAAGCCATGGAAGTCAAGATGGAGCATTATTACAATCCACTGAAAACAAGCTCATGAAACTCAGAAGTCCAATCTCATCTGGAAAAATGATTGAATTTTGTTTTTTTCTAAGAGTAAAGTTGTTCAATTAACAGCAGAGCCAAGCGGGTGACCTGACATTTCCTTGCTGCAGTTAAACAATTCAACTGCATCACCTCATTGGCACAGCCTGTGATTGGACAGTCAAAGAACAGACTGATAAGGTTGTCCTTCCTCTCTTCAACATATTTGTTTTCAGCGTATGTGCATTCAACAGACCCTTATTGATTCAGAGTACTCAATCTCCCTTTCCTAGAAGTCACGTGATTGCACAGCGGCGGTGTAGAAAGAGATATTTAGCTTTTTCATTTAAAAAACAAAACAAACATACATTATAGTTAAGGCTAGCATAATCTGGAGGAGACACGTGTATTTTTGCTGCATATTGCTGCTGAATAGTGGCGGGAGGGAGGAGAGCCACTCTCATGCTGACAGGTAGGGAGGGAGGGGGAGAGGATCACCACTCCGGCTCGGGGCTAATAATAGAATCGTGAATGCCCGAGACCCGGGGCTTTTTGGGGACCCACTCGGGACTCTATCCCCCCTCAGCCTCCCCCCCCCTCCCGATGCCACTGCTGCCCTTGTAAAATGGTAATGTGTCTATTGGTATCCCACAGTCTTACTAAAACAAAAGATATCATGCCTCCAATATCTAAGGCTACTTCTTACTTTACCCAACATTTACATTAAAAAATGCTATAAGGATCCTTCATACTAGGGTATAAAGTTTTATACAAGGGTGTCCTTGTACCTGTGCAATTTCAGGGCAACACTCAGATGTATTTTAGACATGTTCTCACAACCTTTTGTAATGTGTGATTAAGTAATGAAAACAGTCTGTTTTCATTTACACAATGTGTCTCATTTAAAATGATAAAATATTTACAACTCAGCATCTGTCAACAACACATATGGCATCAAAAGTACAATATACAGTATAGTCACTCATTTTATTTGAAACCTGAAATAAAAAAATAAAAAAAGAGGCATATTGTATGCGGGATCTTTTGCAGTACCAGGAAAAACAGATGTTTCTCTTTTCCTTCTTCTAAACATTGCAGGTGTTTCCCTTACAGGAACCCATGTGGTCCATCATCTCTCCCGTAACTACGTTTCAGCCACAGGCCAATAGCTTTGGAACAGGATCAAATATGAATGCTTGCGGTCTACAGACAAATTCAGAATAAATACATTTGGGTTTCTAAAAAACTCAAATAATATTCTCCTGCCACTTAAGGGAATCATTTAATAAAATATAGATATAAATAAATTAAGCAGCACTAATGATGAAACAAAAAATAAAAATAATACAGACTTTATATATAAAATAAAGCATACAAAGTGAAACATGCAGCAAATCAGTGCTTATATAGTGAGCTATTAGTCATAAAGACCCAGAAAATTCATAAAACCAAAAGTTCATCAATAATTAAACAAAAAACAGTCCATTCAAGTACAAGTGAAATTCAGTGTTCATCCAAAAAGTGCAGTTTTGCAATGGAGATAAGATGGAATCCACCACCAGATAAAGACAATTGACAATATGCCTCTTACCAGAAAAGGTGGACCATAAATTATAAGGGTCAAACTCACATGAATCACAACATTAAGGACCGGCATCCAGAGTGTTGACAACTGCTGCTCAGCAGCGGGTTGCAGCATAGCAGTAGGAGAAAAAATAATCTGCCATAGTGAAGCACGTTTATATTCTCACAATTTATTAAAATATATCCAAATGTCCATGTACATAAAAAAATTCCAGCAGGCTGATTGCCCACATTAGCAGAAAAGCCGTTCGCTGTAGATATACAGTATAAAAAGGTTCGAAGGAACCAAAATAGGGGAGCTATAGGAAGTGTGTCACACCCTATTAAAATGTTTTGCTGGATCCTAATGCTTGTCATACATGTGGCAATTTGATTGCGTGGTTGAACTTTCTATTTCCATTTTTTGTTGGTGTCTTTGATCAATTACAAGGAAATAAGACTGAAATTGTCACGTACGTTTTATTAGCAAGCCCGGATTGCGGAAAGAGGCCTCCCTTTACAACTCCCACTACCGGTTTCCTGGTAATGTAACAGGGAACACAGGAGTAAGGAGGGGTACAGGTGCCTGGCAGGATCAACAGATGAGAAGAATGGATAGTTGAAGTTCAGTGGAACAGGTAATCACAGCGGATGGATCAGCAGGTAATTTATAGCAAATGTGACAGTTCAGTAAAGCAGGAAACTTAAAGCAGGTAACACAGTTCAATGAAGCAGGTAACTTGCAGCAGATGAAGGCAGTGCAGAGAAGCAGGCAACTTGTAGCAGATGAATCAGTTCAATAAGACAGGTGACTTGCAGCAGATGAACAATGCAATATAAGCAGGTTACTTGCAGCAGATGAACAGTGATGAACTGGCAGCAGATGAACAGTTCTATATAAGCTGGTAACTTGTAGCAGATGAACAGTTCAATATAAGCAGGTACTTGCAGCAGATGACAGTGCAATATAAGCAGGTACTTGCAGCAGGTGAACAGTTCAATATAAGCAGGTTACTTGCAGCAGATAACACAGTTCAATAAAAGCAGGTTCACCTTAGCAGATGGATGGTCAAAGCAAGCCGGGTCAGATATCAGACTGAAAGCGAAGTACAAGGGAACAGGCAGGAGAATCGTCACAACAAGCCGGGGTCGGGTGCAGGCGGATAACAGATGGGTCACAGGCAGGCCGGGTCAATCAGGAACGAATGCTACGGATCAGGTCTCACAGGTATAACGCTGTAGAGCAGACAGCAGAGACCATTAGCAAGAGGCTAGTTTTTTTTTTTGTAAAATCTTTTTTTATTGAATTTTTAATGGCATACAAAATCGCCCACGCAGGGGCCAAACATTTCCCACACAGGGGTAATCTTCCAAATGTGGCAACAGGCCACAGAAAGGCACATTACATAACACATATCCTGCCTCTGATGCAGCAACCGACCACAACAGGGCAAAACAACACAAATCTAACCTTATCTATCTATACCCCACTGTGGGGAGAGGATATTTTAGGATAATTCGTGCTAAGTATTAAAATGACTGGATAAGGTGTCATAAGTGCAGGTGGGTCAGCCTATAACCGTACTACATCTATAACGATAAACTATGGGTCATTCACTACATCCGTTGCCGTAGTGTTATCATCCAACCAGCAGCTCCACACCTTCTCAAATTTCCGTGGGCAACCCCTGCTCAAGTAGGTGGCCCTATAGAGGGGTATGCAAGAGGCTAGTTTAAATAGGCCGTTTGGCGCCAACACGGACGCGCGACTGCGCACGTGCACCTGAACGCACACGCGCGTGCACGATCGCACGCACCCGCGGTGACGCCCACGATCATAAACCAGAAGACCTGGGGGTCAGTCTCTTCATGCGATTTTCATGACAGAAATTGCCCCGCTCAAATATGGCAGAAAAATCCAGTCACTTTCAAAGAGTTTGCAGTAATCTTTTTTTTTCAATTTGATCCGTCAAAAAAATTATATTCAAGCTGCTATTGCCCAGTTCCAACTTCTTAAGTAACTGAATTCTAGTGCTCAATTAACTTTATGGGTGGTAGACTGCTCCATTTCTCAAAATCACTTCCGTTTGCATTTCCCAGTGGCTCAAAAATAGTTGAAATTGCCTGAAGATTGCCATTGCTGGAATTATATCATTTGCAATTGCCCTCTTGTCAGACAATTGGTGGTGGCCCTTGAATATGCCACCCATTATCCGGAAATAATTCTTCGAATGCCCCGTACACACGGTCGGAATTTCTGACAGAAAAAGTCAGACGGGAGTTTTTTATCGTATATTCCGACCGTGTGTATGCCCCATCAGACTTTTTACGTTGAAAATTCTGACGGACTTAGGAAGAGAACATGTTCTATATTTTTCCGATGGAACAAATTCCTATCGGGAACCCCGCTAGTGGGGTGCTTTTAACCCCTGCTAGCAGTCAAAAAAGGGTTAAAAGTGCCAGAAAAACACTGCTGCCAAAGCACTTTGCAGGCACTTCGGCAGCGCTAGCCATTGATTTCAATGGCAGGGCATTTTAGGAGTGGTCCATTCTTTTGGTGGTATTTAATCACCACTGGATTTTTTTATTTTTTGCGCTATAAATCAAAAAAGACTGAAAATTCGATAAAAAATAAATAATTATTTCTTTCTGTTAAAATTTATTGCAGAGCATTGGCAGAGTATTGCACAGTGTTGCAGAGTATTGGCAGAGTATTGCACAGTATGGGTAGAGTACTGTCACTGAGCAGCGCTGTGGGCACTACACATCCAGCCCACAGCACTGCTGCAATCTCTCCCCCTCTCCCCTCGCACTGTACCGATCGGCACACAGAGGGGAGGGAGGAACCGGCGCCATGCTATGACGCTGGTTTGTTTACAAGTGATCGCTGCGTCATTTGACGGAGTGATCACGTGGTAAACGGCTGATACCAGCGGCTGTTTACCACGATCCATGATGCACCGGGTCTTCCGGACCTGGCGGTCACGGATGTTTGCGGGAGCGTGCGAGAGCGTGCAAGAGCAATATTCTGGGAGGACATCCATGGACACCCTCCCAGAAAAACACAACTGTGCTGTAGCCGTCTTTCGGCTATAGCCCAGTCAGCCAGTGGTTAAAGAGGTGTCAAACCCAAAAGCCAACCATTTATGATATTGCAGCTTATTAACACGTATGCCCTGTACACACCAAAGGGTTTATCGACAACAAAATCCATGTTTTTTTTTTCCTGACGGATGTTGGCTCAAATTTGTCTTGCATATACACGGTCACACAAATCTTGTCGGAAATTGGGAACGTCAAGAACGTGGTGCCATACAACATGTATGACGAGCCCAAGAAAATTGAAGTTCAATAGCCAGTGCGGCTCTTTTGCTTGATTCCGAGCAATGCCTAGAACTTTGTGCTTCAGAATTGTGTACACACGATTGGAATTTGCGACAACGGATTTTGTTGTTGGAAAATTTGAGATCCAGATCTCAAATTTTATGTGTCGGAAATTCTGATGAAAAATGTCCGATGGAGCCTAAACACGGTCGGAATTTCTGACAACAAGCTCCCATCAAACATGTTCCGTCATGTACGGGGCACTAGATGTGGTAGCTGTACTAGTTTTCTTTTTTAGGCATTCTTTTTTTTTTCATCTGGTGATCTAGACAGTAAGTCTGTTGTCAACGGGACAAGCTGTTCTGAAGATGTAGCAGTTAGGGGGGTGTGACAAATCATTTACTACTGACAGGCATAGCTCCCAACTGTCCCTGATTTGAAGCAATGTCCCTAATTTCTCCTCATTTGTCCCTCATTTTGGTCTGATCTATATAGATGTTTTTAAAATGCACATTTTTATCTATCAAAAAGTGTTTTCCAGCACTAAACCTTTCATCTGATTTCTAAATTGCTGTATTTGTAAATTCCAAAAGCCAATATAAAGGAATAGAAGTGGTAAAAAGGCACTTGTGGGTTTAACCAATCTTGTTTTGTTTTTGTACAATTCTCCTTTAAGGGGGCGTGGCAAGGGGTGTGCCTGCATACTTTTGCTGATAGGTGTCCCTCATTCCCATCTCAAAAAGTTGGGAGGTATGGACAGGGGTTCTTAGAGTGATCAGCTTTTAAGTATTTATGTAAAATATTTATCCCAAAAGGAAGAAAACGGCTGCTGTAACTACTTTAAAAAGTTTGTAGTTTGGCTTCAATTTGCTTAGTGTAACTAAATCCACTAGTCATTTAACACTCCCCTTCCCCCCAGAATAAAAACGTTGCTGTTCAAAGCTGTCTCTGTTGCTCCTTCATCAAATCTGTAGGCACTCTAATACAGGAAACAATGGGGGGGAGGGGGTGCAAGGGAGCACACAGAGGGACCCAGGCAGCAGAAAGAAGAGAAACAGGGACAGGAGTGGTGGCATATATTGGTACCGATCCCCTGTATTTCCCCTGTGGCATGTATCCTCCATGTCGGCAAGAGGGAGAGGAGGAGAAGCCTACTTTTAGCTGCTGCAGGAGGAAAATACAGATCGGTTCTACTAAATTCCATCCCTGTCCAGGTTCCGGGGGTCGGCAAGGAAGGATTGCAGTTTACCTGTCACCTGCCCACATTTGACAGGTAGAGTGCTAGGTAGAGTGGTAGATGGGTTGCCAACCCCAGGATTAGAGTGTGCCCAGGCACACCCCTTGCACACACCTATGTCAACAGGTGGAGTGAACAAAGTCTAAAAAAGAAAACGAATGCAGCCACCACATCTAATGATTGGTAAGCCGTAATGTATTACATTTTCGTTTGTTGATTAATGCTGCTGTGACTGTTGCCAGCCACTACTTTTGATCCTGTCTGTATATTTAAAACAGTTTCCAAGCCTGTACTCTTCTAAAAGAAAATATCAGTTACATTTGCCAAAACCTACTCTAGTTTCCTTTTAAGTGCAGCAGGACAGTGTGCAGTGGTGTGGATTTTCCAACCAAGTGAACTTTCTACATAGATGAACAAATACAAGTAATGTTCTGCTTATTTGCCTAAAGCTGATCAGAAGATCATTTTTAATGTTCTTTGAGTCTTTAATAACAAAACTGGTTGGCTAAATGGAACTATGTACATTTTTTATCTGTATTTTGTCTCTCCCTGGTCTAGGCTATACAACCACATTTTGGGATTCCTGCTGATTATCAAAGCCCTTAAAGAGGAAGTAAACTCTGAACGCCGAAGAATTGATGCTTTTGAACTATGGTGTTGCAGAAGACTCTTGAAAGACCCTTGGATGGCAAAAAGATCAAACCTGAAGGAAATCAACCCTGAATATTCACTGGAAGGACAGATCCTAAAGTTGAAACTCAAATACTTTGGCCACCTAATGGGAAGAGAGGACTCATTGGAAAAGACCCTGATGCTGGGAAACATAGAAGAAAAAAGGAGAAAAGGATGACAGAAAAAGATGGATAGATAACATCATCGAAACAATGAACATGAAGCTAAGCAAGCTTCAGGAGGCAGTGGAGGACAGAAAAGCCTGGTCACAAAGAGTCGGACATGACTAAATGACTGAACAACAGCAACCATGAAATACCACACTGTACATGACAGCTGTGGTAAAAAGAAAAATAATATTGTTCAAAAGAAAAATATGTCATAAAAGGTAGCATAGTAAAGCTCATGTACAGTGAAAATCTCTATATAGTTACATAATTTGCATTTAAAAACCATGGTATATAATAAGAATGGAGGCCTACCATAAATCAGATGAGTGGAATTGTAGACAATAGTGGCTAATCTGTGGCAAAAAGACAATATAAGAACCAGAGTCCCATTTATTATCAAAACAGGATTTGGTGTCATGAATTTTGTGCATAATTTTTTCCATTAGCACACCAATTATTTTTTTTATTAGGAGAACACTAGAAGAAGTTTATCTCATGCTGACCCTGGAGCCACTATTGTGGATGATTTGGACCAACCTCAACACTCCATAGCAATTCGGGTCACCATAAGGTCATAGCTTATGCAGGAAACCTTCATTTTCTGGTCTCCAATCCTGAGGTGACCCTCCTTAATCCAATGCCCCTTTATCAACACTATAAGACTCTCTCCAATTACTGGATACATTATTCCTAGTTGGAAGTCCTCAACATCTCTTTAGCAGCTGACCGAGATGCCAGACTGAAACAGGCTTTTCCTTTCTCCTGGGCTGATCATGGTCTTAAATATCTCAGATTATAATTTACTCCCCACTTGGATCAATTGTTTGAGGAAACCTTCTGTCCCCTCTCAGCTAGAAAACACATAGACCTTTAGAAGTGGAGGATGTCGAGTTTCACCTGGTTCAGGAGCTGTAATGCCTTCAAGATGACTATGTTTTCCCCAAGTGATAATGCTACAACTTAAATTTATCTGGCGGGGGGGGGGGATAAATAACCTTGGGTCTGAATTATGCTCTTATCTAAATTGAAAGGCGACATGAGCTTGTTGGACATCCTGGTAAACTTCAAAGCCCTTCATTTGACCTAAGTGATAAGTTGATGCATACAAGTACATTCTAAACTGCAGGTCATGATTGAACAGGAATACTCTCCAGTCCCATTGTCTTGTCTTTCCTGGCTCTCCTCATCACACCCAACTATTGTAGCCACACCTAGGTGATTTTCTCTACATTTGATTTCCCAGCCATCTCACCAAGCCCACCCCCCCTGCTCACTGTATTAAGAGACCTAAATTTCACATCTTGTAATACCAATAAGCAACTCGATCGTCTATTGGACAAATTGCATCTTCTACATTTGGAACTGTTCTTTCGTTGTCCCCCTCTGGCACACATTCAGCATTTCTTAGATCTGCTCATGGATACATGGTCAGCTTATCAGATTTACCACTTTCTAAAATCCAATTTTGCCAAATATGAGGTCTCGCGTGACCTTACTCCGTTTAAAGACATGTCTTAAATCCCCCATCTCTTGTTACAAATGTATAAACTGTTGGTGGCTCCTTCAAAAGGTTTTGCCCCCCTTACATCTCCTTTTTCCATAGGAAGAAGAAATTTTGCAATATGTAGTATCCTTGATCATACTTTTCCTGTTCTACTGCTTATCAGGATTTAATGTGCCCTGCTGATGCATGTCACTACATGGGTTGTCCTGGCCCTCAAATGGATTCTAACAACAGATTTTAACCTAGAAGTGTTATAGCTGGGCCTATTATTTCTAAATTCAATTAACCCCCTGCTGGCCTGGGTTCCCTCTCCTCCTGGCACACTCTCTGTCCACCCCCCCACCCCCCCTCTTTTTTTCCTTTATCACCTCCTTTCCTGCTTTTACTTACTCGTTATAAAAAAAAAAATTGATAGGCATGGGGTTCTGGTTTCCTGGCAAGCAGCCAGCGTGGGAGTCTTCTCTGTCTCTATGGAGGATGCCTCAGCGCCCTTCCGGATGCCATTGTGTATGTGGACGTTTACCTCACTGTCCACAGCCTCTAACTTAAATCCTGTCTATGTCACTAGAAGAAAGAAATATTTGCACCTGTTGGGGTGAAGACAGAGCAGAAATTAGTTTTTCTGCTATAGAGGCAACGAAGAAAAATCCCCTGTCACCTCCACAGATCTGCCTCCTCAACCTTACAGGTCCTGTCTCCCTACCCCAGGACTTTCCGAGAAAAAAAAAGGCTTAAAGTTATGTCACAGGTAACAATTGTGTGGATTTCTGCCGAATGCTATATTATTTTAACAAAATATATTGATTTATGTGCTGCACCTGGTAGAGGGAAAATTGGGTGAAAAAAGACCTTCAACCTATGTTTCAACTTGGACTAGAATAGGGAATGGTTAAAATCGCATCACTATTTGTTAATTAATTTAGTTGTTGATTTATTTATTTTATTTGCTGTCTGTGTACCTTTGAAATGACTTCTCCTCACTTCCTGTCACAAGACATAACAGGCAATTTCTTTGAAGTGAGAGGAAAACTCCCTTACACAGTTTCACAAGAACATATTTCCACAATGAAAGATTGCTCCTTAAAGTAAGGGCCGGTTCACACAGCGGGCGATGCGAGGCGACACGACTCGCCTCGCCTCGCTCCCGCAAGTCGCCCCCGTTCTGTACAATGGAACCGTTCTGAGAGGAGCGACTCGAGTCGCTCCGACTCAGAAAAAAGGTTCCTGTACTACTTCTGGGCGACTTCGGGGGCGACTTGCATTGACTTCTATACAGAAGTCCTCTGCAAGTCGCCGCTGAGCTCGCCGCAGGTCGCGGCGAGGCAAGTCGGAGACGCCTCGCCGCGCCTGCAGTGTGAACCGGCCCTAATTGTAAAGGTTAATTTTTTTTATTTTAAATAACAAACATGTTATACTTAACTGCTCTGTACAAGGGTGTTGCGCAGAGTGGCCCCGATCCTCCTTTTCTGGGGTCCCAGCAGCGTTTCTGGCTCCTCCTCTTCATTTGGATGCCCCCACGGAAAGCCGCATTCCATGGGGGCACCCGTGCGGGCATGCCCCCCGACATCATTGACACAGACAGCAGGACTCAGCCCAGCCCCCGTGTCACTGGATTTGATTGACAGCAGTGGGAATCAATGGCTCCTGCACTATGAATCTATCCAATGAGGACCCGAGACAGTGGCTGGAGCTGCTGGGCTCGTGCTTGTCGCTGGAACAATCAGGTTCTGGTAAGAAAAAGGGGGGTTCTGGGGGGCAGCTGCAGCACAGAAGGTTTTTCACCTTAATGCCTAGTGCATTAAGGTGAAAAACCATGAGACTTTACAACGCCTGTTTCCCTGACAACCAAAACCCTTTGTTTTTTCAAACTGGCCTGTGCTCTCAATGACAAGGAGCAAACATCACTATTTTTAACAAAAGAAAACTCATGCATGCTCCTTGTTTTGCTCACATCACAGAAAATGTCTTCAAGACCTAGGCAGGTGCTAAGGACAATTTGGCTAAAGCCATGAAACTAAAGCCCTGTACACACGAGCGGACTTTTCAACATCCAAAGTCCGACGGACTGATTCCGTCAGACTATTCGATCGTGTGTGGGCTGCAACGGACTTTTGACTCGCCAAAGTGTGAAGGACTTTAGAATATGGAACATGCTTCAAATTTTTCCGAAGGAACTCCGCCGGACCCGGTCCCTTCAAAAAATTTGCTCGTGTGTATGCTATTCCGACGGACTAAAACCGACGCTAGGGCAGCTATTGGCTACTGGCTATGAACTTCCTTATTCGAATCCAGTCGTACGTCATCACGTTCGAATCCGTCGGAGTTTAGTGTGATTGTGTGTGGCCAAGTCCGCTCAGCCGAAAAGTCAGTCAGAACTCTGTCGGAACTCCGGCAGAACTCCGGCAGAACTCCTTCGGAAGTCTGTCGGACATAAGTCCTCTCGTGTGTACGGGGCTTTACAGTTACCCAGGATACCCCCTTCTTATTTTAAACAAGCTCAGTCTCTCTTCACTCATTTTGTCTGGGCTCACAAAAAACCCAGCCTCCCCCGTACCCAATTATCTTTACCTAAACATTGTGGCAGTTTGGCGCCGCCTGATATCTGGAAATATTACCAGGCAATTCACCTAGGTAGAGTCATTAACTGAAACTGCTATTTTAACTCCAAACTCTGGGTGCAAATGGAATAGGCCCAAACGAACATTCCCCTGAAGAGTGCACTATGGTGCTATGATGCCCTACCCCAGGAGCTAAAATCCCCTCCACTAGCCGGGACTACACTCCTACTTAATTCCCAGGCTTCTCACCAGGCTTCACTCACGACGAGGGACTCACCCTTACTCCCAAACTTAGGGAACCCCCAATTTCTCCCTGGCCTCCAGCTGACTACTTTTGAAGAGTATTGCTCTGATACAGACCCTCTACCCCAAGTCCTCTCCAAAACATACTCTCTACTGAATACTCCCTCCGAACAGCCACATCTACCCTGCATAGCTAAATGGGAGACAGATCTAGGCCGTACTTTTAAACAAAACATTATCAGATTTTCCCTCAAATCATCGCTATGTACTAAAATACAGGAGACAAATTTCAAGGTGCTGATCAGGTGGTACTTCACACCGATTAGACTACATAAATACTACCCTACCACCTTAGAGCGTTGCTGGCGATGTACAGATACACCTGTATAAAAATTGGAGGTTCAGTCAGTGCAAAATCAATAAAACTTTAAATGCACAAGCAGCTAAATAAATAATAGTGCAGCGCTGATCTTACAAAAAGCAGACTAACATAGTCTTCATAACATATAATATAGAAAGTCTCCTTTAATCTAGAAAAAAAGGAATGGATGAAAAAGAAGAGTTGACAGAAACAATCTCCTCTGTGGTGGTAAGGGTGCTCAAAAATATTCAAATAGCGCGACTTATTCCATGATTCCACCACCAGCTAGCCAAATCACTCACCTCAGTTGCTAGACCCCTGAACTAACAGATGGGTCAAGCAGGCATTCACCAGTGACAGTGGTCATAAATGAAGGCTTGCGTAGGTAGATGGATAAGATAGGATGTCCTGCCACTTTACACAACTGCACGTTGTTACACTTAGTTTCCAACCATAGTACCATGAAATACAATAAGAGATATATAGTGCACACTGTGTGGCTAAAATCACTTTCTTTATTCTAAATGACAGGTACTCACATAAATAGCACTATAACCCCAGTGCTGGGATGAATGGTATATAGTCTTTACAGACATAGGTAAATAAGGTGGTTGCAATGATGTTCCAGGGTCCTCCTGCAAACGTATATCGTCCTAAACGGTACTTCCTCAGCGATAATAGAGGCCCGTGCGTCAAATTCTATATATAATACACCACCTATAAGATAAACCTGTGTAATTAGCCTCCTCTGGCAAATGCCACCCAATCAGCTAGGATCGCCTGGAGGTTACACAATCCCTTCCTGTTTACATCCGTCCATCGCTAGAGCGACCGCGATGTCAACGACGGCATGACGCCCAGTGTAAAGAGTTTGTTCTCACAGCCACAAAGAAAGTGTATCGGATCAAGGATTTGATAACCTGTTCTACATCAGGGGGTGGTGTGCATTATAGAGTGCGAATGTGGCCTCCAATATGCGGGGAGAACATCTAGACCTCTACATATAAGGATTGGAGAACATGTGAGTAACATTAAAAAGGGCCTTGTTACACACAATGTCTCCAAACATTTTAAATTGTTTCATGGCAGTAATCCTGCCAAATTAAAGTTTTGGGGGTTGAGAAGTGACCCAACATTAGAGGGGGGGTAATTATATTATACTATATTATAATAGTCCTTCTGGGTGGGAGTACCCACGGAGCTAAATGTCAAATTTGATTTAAATTGTTTATTTCTGATTGATAGAATTTTTTTCTTGAATTTTTTCTTGGATTATTTTATTTTGAATCCTTATTTTAATTTCATTGGACTATATATATTTTTATACATGTATTTTATATATACCGTATATACTCGAGTATAGGCCGACCCGAATATAAGCCGAGGCCCCCAATTTACCCCCAAAAAACTGGAAAACTTATTGACTCGTGTATAAGCCGAGGGTGAGACATGGCTGTCCATCCCTGTGTGTCCGTCCATCCCTGTGTGTGTGTCCGTCCATCCATCCCTGTGTGTGTGTCCATCCATCCATCCATCCATCCATCCCTGTGTGTGTGTCCGTCCATCCATGCCTGTGTGTGTGTCCATCCATCCATCCATCCATCCATCCCTGTGTGTGTGTCCGTCCATCCATCCCTGTGTGTGTATCCATCCATCCATCCATCCCTGTGTGTGTGTGTGTGTGTGTGTGTATTCATCCATCCATCCCTGTGTGTGTGTGTGTGTGTATCCATCCATCCATCCATCCATCCATCCATGTGTGTGTGTGTGTGTGTGTGTGTGTGTGTGTATCCATCCATCCATCCATCCATCCCTGTGTGTGTGTGTGTGTGTGTGTGTGTGTGTGTGTGTGTGTGTGTGTGTGTGTGTGTGTGTGTGTCCGTGCAGCCTTGTGTGTGTGTCCAGCCTACCTGTGTCCCAAGCCTCCGTCCCGAGCCGCCGTCGTCCCGTGCCTCCTCTGTCCCGTGCCTCCTCTGTCCCGTGCCTCCTCTGTCCCGTGCCTCCTCCGTCCCGTGCCTCCTCCGTCCCGTGTCGTGCCGATGGATCGCCGCTCCAGGATCGCCGCTCTTCTCGGCGGCCATTCTACAATTCAAAAGCCGCGCCTCCGTCCTCCGCCTGTGATAGGCGAAACACTCAATTTCCCAGCAGCCTGTGTTCCGCCTATCACGGACATCCTCTCATACTCGTCCGTAGTATGAGAATGAACGGATGTCCGTGATAGGCGGAACACTGACTGCTGGGAAATTCAGTGTTCCGCCTATCACAGGCGGAGGCGGAGAAGGAGGCGCGGCTTTTGAATTTTAATGTCCGCCGTCTGTCTGCTCGATACGCTGATCGAGCAGTCAGACAGCGGTGACTCGAGTATAAGCCGAGGGGGCACTTTCAGCCTCAAAAAAGAGGCTGAAAATCTCGGCTTATACTCGAGTATATACGGTATATATATATATATATTTATATATGCATATGGACTATATTTGGGTTCACATTAGTTGTACATTGTAGATTGGGATTATATTAATGAGGATTTTGAATGGCGATGTTACTGTTTGATATTGTTAAAAGGTGGTCGCAATGATGCCAGGTATTAATTAGTGAGAAATTTTTCCCTTTTATTTTCTCTATATTGAGATTATTAAAAATCTGATTTGATATGTATATAGGAGTAACCCTGCCGAAAAGCCCCTCTAAAGCGACCGTAAAGTGCTGCTAAAACTAGAAGCGCTTTACCACCGACGCCCCCGCGCCTCATTGTTAAAGTGTCTTAAGGGTCATTAGGGAACAACTTTGATGGACTCCCATAAGCCTAAATAAGTTACAGTTTTTTACAGGGTACATTTGTAGCAGGAGAACTCCACAAAACTACTGAGGTCATTATAAAGAGGTTACATTGTGTTGCTAGATTGTGTATTTATTTGTTTATTTTACATTACACTGAATACAAACAGGAAACATCCTTTTTATGATTTGTAATGGGCACAGTGAGTCCCTGAGCTGCAAATTTTGATAAGGATATTGTGCCAATGGGCATTTCACGACGCATAAGAAATCAAGAATAACTGAACATGATAAGGAAGTGTAATGTGTAAATATGATTCAGCAGGAATAGAAAACAATTTACTGAGGAATGACGAATACCTCAAAGTAACCGCAGGACACCTGGCATCAATTGGTGAAGAAAGTTTTTGTCCAGTACAGAGCAATAGATCTCTCCAAAGAAATCTTTATCATGTGCAGCTCGCCGCAATTGAAATGTTGCTCTGCATTGGTTTAATGTAATAGGCAGTTCTTTTAACAATGCTCACAAACATCATTCCTCAGAGGAATAAAACTAGCAGACTTTGCCTGCATGTTTAGAAGCATATTCTTTTGTTCATGAACTATGCGCAATCTCCTGGAAAACAGTGCAATTTGTTTTGATATTTTATTGCCATAAAATAATGTGGCTTTCGGTTGCAATGCTTATCACTAAAGCAATAAAAGTAAGAGCTTGACATTTGTGTGTCTATTTTCACCCAGTGATCCTGCCAGTGTCTCTGGGTGAAAATGGACACACAAATGTCAAGCTCCTACCTAGTTTTACCTTCTTGGGGAATGAGGTTGTTAAATGCAATGTCTAGTACAAAACCTATGCAGAAGAACATTTCATTTAAGCCTACATGTAGCTAACTCTTTGAGAGTTAAAATGGTATTAAACCCTCAAAAATGTAATATATTGCACCTTACCAACCCTTATAAGAATTGTATTGGCTAAAGGTTTTTGTTTACCTTAACCACTTGCTGTCCGCCCTATAACAGAAACATGGCGGCAAAGTGGTTTCAAAATCCTGACCGGACGTCATATGATGTGATCAGGATTTTGAGCCGCTGCGCGTCCCCGAGGGCGCGCATCGCGGCGATCGTTGTTGCGGTGTGTCAATCTGACACCCCGTAACTACGATCTCGGTAAAGAGTCTCTGACGGAGACTCTTTACTATGTGATCAGCCGTGTCCAATCACAGCTGATCACAGTGTAAATAGGAAGAGCCGGTGATCGGCTTTTCCTCACTCGCGTCTGTCAGACGCGAGTAGAGGAGAGCCGATCGTCTGCTCCTCTGACGGGGGGGGGGTCTGTGCTGATCGATTATCAGCACAGCCCCCCCCCCCCCCCCGAGGATGCCCACACTGGACCACCAGGGACGCCACCAGACCACCAGGGATGCCCAGCACAAGGTATGCCACCCTAGACCACCAGGGATTCCAGTCAGTGCCCACAATGGATGCCAATCAGTGCCCACAATGGGCATCACTGATTGGCATGCATTATTGTTTGGCACTGATTGGCATCCATTAGTAAAGTATAATACAATACAATGCCGCCTATCAGTGCCCATCTGTGTTGCCTATCAGTGTCCATCCGTGCCACCTATCAGTGCTCATCCATGCCCATCTGTGCCGCCTATCCATGCCCATCTGTGCTGCCTATCCATGCCCATCTGTACCGCCTATCCATGCCCATCTGTACTGCCTATCCATGCCCATCCGTGCCAGCTATCAGTGCCAATTTGTGCCCCCTGTCAGTGCCCATCCGTGTCACCCATCAGTGCCACCTATCAGTGCCCATCAGTGCCGCCTATCAGTGCCACATATCAGTGTCCATCAATGCCACCTCATCAGTGCCACTTCACTGGTGCCACCTCATCAGTGCCCATCAGTGCCGCCTTATCAGTGCCCATCAGTGTAGCCCCATCAGTGCCCATCAGTGAAGGAGATAACTTACTGATTTACAAAGTTTTGAAGCTGAAACAAAAAAAAACATATTTTTTTTTAAAAAAATTCTGTATTTTTTTATTTGTTCAGCAAAAAAAAAAACGTAGAGGTGATCAAATACCACCAAAAGAAAGCTCTATTTGTGGGAAAATAAATGATAAAAATGTAATTTGGGTACAGTATAGCATGACCGCGCAATTGTCATTCAAAGTGTGACAGCGCTGAAAGCTCAAAATTGGTCTGGGCAGGAAGGTGTTTAAGTGCCCAGTATTGAAGTGGTTAATGCATGCTCTGCATTAGGATAAACAACCTCCTAGGTGCAGGCCCCCAAATACTTGAACCC
This sequence comes from Lithobates pipiens, assembly GCF_037356315.1. Taxonomy (NCBI): domain Eukaryota; kingdom Metazoa; phylum Chordata; class Amphibia; order Anura; family Ranidae; genus Lithobates; species Lithobates pipiens. Next base: position 290,251,046 of record NW_027507758.1, read on the forward strand.
GATGTTGATCAAGCGCTGTGCCTGAGAGCAACAGTGCTGCTCTCTCTCTCTATCTCCTCACTGGACACAGTGAGATCAGTCCCTTGGCTCCTGTTGCTGTCAATCACATCCAGTGATGAGGAAGCAGAGTTGAGCCACACACAGTTCGAGCCAGTACTGAGAAGGGAGGAGGAGTCGGGGAGCAGGCAGAGGATCTCAGAAGAGACTTTACTATCACTCTAAATATGGTGGCTGCATTTGTTTTCTTTTTTCAGTCTTTTTTCTTTATTTTTGACCCTGTGATCCAAACAGGAACACATTTCTTGACTTAATGTGTCATCACTATGGAGGAGCAATAGGGACACCTTGTAACAGCAACATTGTCAACCAGTGATGGATTTATAAGTGGGGAAAAGGGGAAGTTGCCTCAGACCCCCCTGCTAGAGGGGGTCCCAGACTACCTTTATAAAAAAAAATGTAATAATTATAACATTTGTTTTATTATTAAAAAAAATAACTACAGTAAGTGTGTGGTTGTCAGGATACAGAAAAGTTAAGCCTGACTTTAAGGCAAAGACAAAGATGAGGGCTCCTGGCAAATGTTTTACATTTCAACTTCTCATGTTATTTTATTATTTGAGATGTTTTTTCGACAGACAAGTGGGCGGGTCAAGGAAAAAGTTAAAAAAATATTGGAAACTGACAGGCAACAGCCCCAACCCATCAGGTGAGAGTAAAGTTTATCACCAGCATCGATTTATCATGTACAAATACATGAGAGAGAGAAGCGTACTTCTCCGCTTGACCCTGATTGGGTCAAGGGGCGAATCCAACACCCCATGAAATAGGGTAAATGAAGGTTATTTATTTAAGAACAGATGCGGCTTATCATTTATTTCAGTTCACTTTTTTGATTTGTCATATCATTTCTATGTTGAGGGGACCCAGAATCTGAAGTGCCCCAGGCCTGCCAAGGTTTAAATCTGGCACATTTGTGAACCTGGGGAGAGGGTAGTGGTAAACTTGCCATAAAGTTCTTCCTTTGTTCAGCCTGCAGGCTGAAAGCTAACAGATTCCTTCCTCTACTATACAGTGTGAATGAATGACTCCTACACTGTGACTTTTGTATTTTAACAACCAGCCTGCCTGGCTGTCAAAGTACCCCAACAGTGTCTGCTTCTATTTGAATGCAGGCACTGTTCAACTGGCAATTTTCCACCTGGCTCGTTCAATTTTTCATTTGGAGGATGTTGGTGAAAAAGCCAATAAATAAATGTCAGGCAGTTCTTGAGGAGTTTGCAGTGTATGGCCAGCTTAGGATGCACTAGCAAATTTAAATGGACCAACAAATTCTAAACTCCTAACACTTTTTAAGCAGTTACAAACAGTTTCTTTTTTTTTTCTTTTTGAGATAAAGGTTTTACATAATTAAAAAAAACTGACCATTGTAAGCACCCCTGTCAGTTTTAAATGGTTCATCTCAACCTTCTAACTGTGACCTTTCCTTGACAGCTTGGTCTGCTAAAGGAAGCTGAAAAATAACAAACTTAGGCCCCTTTCACACCAGTCACACGCGGTCTCAGTTTTGATCATCAGGGGATCTGTCCGCTAATCCTCTGCTGATCAAAGCAGACAGGTCCAAATCTGCCAGTTTCTGCAGTGTGCACAGACATAGCCCACTCTGCTTTATGGGCCCCTTTCTGTTTACACCCAACTGCCCTCCAATCTGATCCGCTTAGATGGAGATCCCCTTCCGTTTTTGGATCTGGATCAGATTGGATGTAAGTGAGTGTAAATGGACATAAGTCCTTAGGGTTGTGTAAATGGTTTTTGTTTGCGTTTCAACTGCTATTCTACCAAAACAGTATACAGTATAGAAGCCCCAAATCCAAAACATTGAATGAATGAATGAATGAAATTCTTGTATAGCGCACAATGCGAACTGAATCGCCTCTAATTGACTGGGATATAAAAAATGGCTTCTTTATAAAAAAAAAAAAAAAAATGGCTTCTTTATAAACTGGCGTGTACTTGGTTACTTGGGAGATTGTTGAAGGGAGATTAGATATATTCTACTACTGTTTATAGCACTGCAAAATAACATGTTGATTATAACCAAAAAAATATTATCTTGGAACTATAATTAGATACAGATCTAATAGAACACTATAATTAGGTAAAGTAAACATCTAAAAATAAGTTGGTTTGTCACTTAGAATTTTTATGTGTGCAATAAGTTGTCGCGACAATATTTTGTGTGGTCAGTGACTCATTTTTTCATAGATTGTTCAATCTAAAAACTCTACCTAAGGTTTTTTTTTTTTTTAGTTTTAGATAAATTGAGCTATAATTAATTTCTCATCTGAGTCTAGAACTTAATTCTGAACCCAAAGAGAGTGCAGGAGCTTTGCTTCTAAAGTGGTTGTAAAGCCTAAACATTTTTTACCTTAATGCATTCTTTGCATTAGGGTAAACAATGTTTACATGTCAGCATCCCCCCTCCCCCCTTTTACTTACCTGAGCCCTCATTCAAACGAGCACCGTGCATGTCCGCAGCTCTTCTCTCCCCTCATATCCGGGTCTAATTGGTTTGCTGGGGCACCAGGAGCCATTGGCTCCCAGTGCTGTCAATCAAAGCCAGTGACGAGGGAGCAAGGAGTGGGGCCGAGTCTCGCTGTCTGGATCAATGGACGCATCAGCGGGGCTCGGTGCGAGCATGCATAAGCGCCCCAACGAGCTGCAGCTTCCCATGGGGGCACTGGACAGAGGGGAGAGACCAGGAGCACTGATAGGGGACCCGAAAAGAGAAGGTTTCTACCTTTACAGTCACTTTAAGTAAAAGTAAATTCTCTGATTTTCCTTATTAAGTGCATTCTCCATTTATGGAAACAAGGAGGTTCAGCTCACAGCCAAACAAAAAGTAATGTATAGATTTACAAGTTATGCATTAGACCTTTGGACACCACAATTTTGCAGATTTTATATATATATTTATGGTCAAAGCCCTATGGCCGATACGGATATGAACAAGTAGCCTCTTACCATAAGATTAACCACATGAAATGGACCTGAAGTGTGCCCTGGTCTGATGGTCGGTATACCAAAATAAGGGGGCATACCCTAGATTAGAAATTAATATATGTGAAGAGAAATGAATTTGAGAAATGCCCTGAAAAGGGGAAGGGAGGGTGGGTGCCGCGCACCGGAAACCGACAAAGACCACAGGCGAGCGGGCTGGTTAAATACCCTCCGGGCTCCTCCCATAAATTCAGGCCACCACACTGGCCTTCTTACTTATGGTCAAAGCCCTATGGCCGATACGGATATGAACAAGTAGCCTCTTACCATAAGATTAACCACATGAAATGGACCTGAAGTGTGCCCTGGTCTGATGGTCGGTATACCAAAATAAGGGGGCAAAACATTCAGGTAGGGGTGCAGTTTTATTAGTTTCAGCTTAATTAGTTGAGCAAGTTTGGTGAACGCTTGTGCCATTTCCACCCGAGGATTGGGAATGTACCGGGCGAGGTAGGCAGGGTCCCAACTGCTTAGCCTTTCAATGACGTGACTTGGGACCCACGCCAACATGCTGCCAAGGGTGCTCAAATACTAAGAGTGTCCACGGTATGGACCGGGGTCGAGGTGTAGGCTGTGTAGAAGAACCCCATGTGTTTGGGAAACTGGCAGGTACACAACTGTTGGCACGACAGCAATAGGGAACAAGAGTCTACGCGTTCCGGTAGGAGTGACAGTAGGTAGTCGAGTACGGTTACTTGATACCAAGCCCTGCTTCTCTATAGAAATGGACGTCCATCCTGGAGTCAGATTGCTGGGTTTTAGACACTGCAAGGAGGAGGATGAAATTAAGTTGGTAGCGAGCCAAGTAACGACTATGCAGAACATGGCCTGCGGGATTGCTGAAGGCCTGGAATGAACATACAATGGACATTAAACTGGTGCCACCGGGCTAACTGCAGCAGTCTGCGCAGGAAGGACACAACCGAGAGCGGTCCAGACCTGGCTTCAATGACAAGATGAGCCTCGGCCCAGTTGTCGGTGGTGAAAGCCACAGCCTGTCCTGTCCTGACATGACCCCAGATACGAGAGGCTGTCATGACCGGGTATAGCCTGAAGAGGGAGGAAGTCCAGGTAAACCGGGGTTTAGGAGTCTCCCTGATGCCATGGTCCTGTAAACCAGTGGTGGCCAAAAATTTCCGCGAAGCCTGTGTAGGCTGTGGCATCTGTCACTACCAGGGGCGACAGGGGCATCGTAGACGGTTTAAACACCGATACATCAATCCATGCAGTAAGGAACCTTCCGACATTGACAGGTCTGCTATTGCCACGGCATCTAAATTAAGGATCTAAGAAGGGTCCTGTGTCCGTGAGAGGAGGACTAGGAGGCGTGACATCAAGAACGATCCTGGGGAATGGCCCGTATTGCAGATTTGAACATTCGTCAGGTAGTGTCTGTGTAGAACCTGGCTGCCAGTGCTACCAACAATAAATTGGCTAGGCCATGGAAAACCACAAAGGGCCAGGTAGATGGCCGCTTGGATGACTAGACTGGGGAATATGCGAGGATTTCATGTCCCTAAAGATGGCAGTTGTGATGGGCGAGCGTTTTCCGTTGGCTATGGGTGATGCCTCTGGATGCCTTGAAGTGGGGATCTTGCTGTATAAGCCATAAAGACAGGTGGCTCTCCGGGCCCTGTAAGGATGAGAAATGCTGAGCGCTGGCTAGGTATAGCCTGAGCGTGTTACAGGAAGAAGCCAGTTGCGTGTGTCAACACGATCCAGGTGCTGGATGGAAGTTGAACTCAACTATCCTAAGGGAGAGACCGACAGACAGGAAACGGTGAGTGGCTTGTAAGAAAAGCCACAGGAGACAAGTGGCCAGCTAAGTGCTGCTGAAAACGACGTGTAGCCAGTTTGTGTGCCACTGAGAATGTGTGCTTGCAAAAGAATGATTGCAAGACGTTATGCTAAGTCGCGAGCCTTGGCACGATTGCAAAAGTAGTGTTTAAACGTGTGCTTGCGACAATTGCGTGGGAGTTTGTCACTGGAAATGTGTTCATAGTGACTGTGAGAAATTTGTGTTATCGCATGTGCTTTGCGAAGACTGCAGGAGTTGTGCTTGAACATGTGTTTGGGTGCGTGCTTGCAACGATTGCAAGATGTTATGCCAAGATGCGTGCTTGCAACGATTGCAAGATGTTATGCTAGGATGCGTGCCTGCAACGATTGCAAGGAGTTACACCAGGATGCGTGCTTGCCATGATTGCAAGATGTTATGCCAGGATGCGTGTGTGCAATGATTGCAAGAAGTTATGCCAGGATGCGTGCCTGCAATGATTTCAAGGAGTTATGCCAGGATGCGTGCCTGCAACGATTGCAAGAAGTTATGGTAAGATACATGGGTAGCCAGGTCGGAAAAGACAGAAGTCCATCCAGTCCTAACCACAAATCAAACAAATAAATATCGCACAACCCGACACACCCAATTCTACACCCACAGCTGATCCAGAGGAAGGCAAAAAACCCCAGCAGAGCATGGCCCAATTTGCTACAGCAGGGAAAAAATTCCTTCCTGATCCCCCGAGAGGCAATCGGATTTTCCCTGGATCAACTTTACCTATAAAATAAGTACCCCGTTACAATGTACATTTAGGAAGGTATCCAGGTTTTTCCCAAAGCAATCCATTGAGCCAGCCGGAACTGCCTGCTAGCAATGATTGCAACAAGTTTGTGCCTGGACATCTGCTCGCAATGATTGCAAGAGGTCTTATGCTCGAATGCGTGCTAGCAATGATTTGCCAGAGGTCTATGCCTGAATGTGTGCTTGCAATGATTGCAAGAAGTCTATGTTTGGATGCGTGCCTGCAACGATTGCAAGAAGTCTACGCTTGGATGCATGCTTGCAATGACTGCAAGAAGTCTACGCATGGATGCGTGTTTGCAATGATTGCAAGAAGTCTATTCTTGTATGCGTGCTTGCAACGACTGCCAGACTTCCATGCTTGAATGCGTGCTCGCAACGATTGCACGAAGATTATACTTGATGCGTGCTTGCAATGATTTGCAAGAAGTCTATGCTTGGATTCGTGCTTGCAACGATTGCAAAAGTCTACGCTTGTATGCGAACTTGCAACGACTGTACGACGTCCATGCCTGAATGCGTGCTCGCAACGGTTGCAAGAAGTCTACACTTGAATGCGAGCTTGCAACGCTTGCGAGAAGTCCAGGCCTGTATGCGTACCCGCACCAACTGCAAGACGTCCATGCTTGACTGCGTACTAGCAACGATTGCAAGAGGTCTATGCTAGGATGCGTGCTTGCAACGATTGCTAGAAGTCTATGCCTGGATGCGTGTTTTGCAACGATCGCAAGAAGTCTACGGTTGTGTGCGTCCATGCTTGGATGCGTGTATGCAAAGATTGCAAGAAGTCTATGCTTGAATGCGTGCTTGCAACGATTGCCAGAAGTCTGTGCCTGGGGATGTGTTTGCATGTCAGATGCGACCGACTCGAAACGGGGCACTGTATACTACGGTCCATTTAATGAAAAGCTGTTATGACAGAGGCATAAGCCGGTCATGCCGTGACTGTGACTGATGATGAACCAGACTCTGGAGCATGCACTGAAATGAGGCTAAAGCACTGGGGCACACCGTAACGAATCGGTGCATGTATGCAACTGGATTCGAAACGGAGCGCGGTACGTGGCGGTGAAATTTATTTGATTGCCATGACAGAGGCATGAGTCGGTCGTGCCGCTGTTGCGACTATCCGTTAATCATGCATGCTGTAAAGCAAGTACTGGAATGTGGCTGAAATACCTGGGGCGCCGGGACGAATCGGTGCGTCGTAGATGCGACTGGATTCGTATCGGACGTCCTACGTGACAGTGAAATTGATTTCCCATGACAGAGTCATGAATCAGAGAACCGAAACCTGCAACCAACAATGAATCCTGACTCTGGAGCATGTACTGAAATGAGGCCGTAACCAACTGGGGCACACCGAAACGAATCGGTGCATCACAGATGCGACTAGATTCGAATCGGAGCGCGGTAAGTGACAGTGAAATGAGTGACAAAAGTATGCCATGACAGAGGCCCGAATCGGTCGTGCCACGATTGCGACTGACAACGAACGGGACTCCGGAGCATGTACAGAAATGAGGCCGAAAATACCTGGGGCACGCCGGGACGAATTGGCGCATCGTAGACGCGACTGGATTCGTATCGGAACGTGATATGTGACAGTGAAATGATCCCATGACAGAGACCCGATTGCTTAGCAACGAGCGGGCTCTGGAGCATGTACCGAAATGAGGCCAACACAACTGGGACACGTCGATCGAACCTGTGCGTTTTCCTGAGAAATGCGACTGGTTTCGACTCGAACGTACTAGGTGACAGTGAAATGATTCCCATGCCAGAGACCCGATCGATTAGCCACGAGTGAGCTCTGGAGCATGTACCGAAATGAGGCCAACGTAACTGGGACACGTCGATCGAACCTGTGCGTTTTCTTGAGAAATGTGACTGGTTTCGACTCGAACGTACTAGGTGACAGTGAAATGATTCCCATGACAGAGACCCGATCGATTAGCCACGAACGAGCTCTGGAGCATGTACCGAAATGAGGCCAACGTAACTGGGACACGTCGATCGAACCTGTGCGTTCGAGAACTGCGACTGGTTTCGATTCGAACGTACTAGGTGACAGTGAAATGAATTCCCATGACAGAGACCCGATCGATTAGCCACGAAACGAGCTCTGGAGCATGTACTGAAATGTGGCCAAGCAGTTAGGGGCATACCGGAATGAATCTGCGCATTTAGCGGATGCGACTGGATTCGAATCGGAGCGCCGTGCGTAACAAAAATGAGTGAAATGATGAAATGACCTACGTGAGCCAGCCATGGCAGAGGTAGGAGTCGTTGTGCCGTGAGACGCGACTGGCAACGATTTTGACTGTGGAACACGGTAACGAGACTATAACAAGTACTAAAACAGTGCAATTTTTCCTACCAGCAATATCTACCGAAATGACGCCCGTGAAATGAAGGGCGTTGCGAAATTGGAGCGTATTGAGTGATAACAACCGGTATCATAACGAACGATTCGATATTTCAGGTTCTAACGACACTAAAAATAGTACAGGAAGGTCAATCGAGACCCTTACCTGTGGCAGTCGAGCTGGCGACATTGTACAGAGCCGGCGACGTTGTACAAACGAACGGGAAAGAAAACCACGAGAGAGACGTTTTGTCCGAATGGAAACTAAACACGAGCCGTCGGCCTAGTGACGTAGTGCCGCGCACCGGAAACCGACAAAGACCACAGGCGAGCGGGCTGGTTAAATACCCTCCGGGCTCCTCCCATAAATTCAGGCCACCACACTGGCCTTCTTACATATATATATATATATATATATATATATATATATATATATATATAGATATATACATATATATATATATACTGTATACTTTATGAATTATATATATATATATATATATATATATATATATTTTTTTTTTTTTTTTTTTGAGGAGATGCAACCCAGTATCACGGTCTCTATTGGCAGGTTATGCCTGATTTCAGATTACGCCTGACACCTGTGGGCTGGCTTCATAATCCTCCCAGGAGGAGAGATCAGGGCTCTGACTTGGAGACAGCTCCGCCCGTCAGACAGGAAGTCTGGCCTAGGAGGTCGGGAGGGTCCCAGTAGGAGATGACTCCAGGAGAAAGAGACAGATGCCTCCTATGTCTCTTGATCATTGCAGAGAGTCCCACCTGTGGTAAATTATGTAAATTGATTGGATATGATTTGTAAATGCACGCACCCCTCTATAAAAGGCCTCACAGCTGACAATAAAACACCATGAACTAGTGATTGCACTAATGACTTGAGTCACTGCATGGACAAGTCTAAAGTCATCAGGAAAGAAGAAAATCAGTTTCAGCTCCTGAGGGGGGAAATCATCCAAGCTATCAGTTCAGACATTCTGCTGGAGGGTGCGATCAACACAGTGGCTACAAAGTAACCATTTGTAATGTCACGCCTGATACAAGCCTTAGTTTGTAAGTGCAACTTTTTATATTGTTTTTAATTGGTTTGGTAATAAAGCTAACTGCAGTATGAACCTGTGTGCTCTCTCTCTCTCTTTTGTCCTATACTCACAGCTGACAATGAATACTGTATCAGAGAAAAAGCCATAAGGTCAAAAGAAACTGCCTGCAGAGCTCAGAGACAGAATTATTGCAAGGTACAGATCTGGGGAAGGCTACAAAAAACTCTGCTACACTCAGGGCTGGACTGGGACAAAAATGTGGCCCTGGACTTTATCCAGACCGGCCCAGGGCACAGCACATCAGGGTACAAGCACATCAGGGTACATGGGGTACCTCACATATCGGGGCACAGCACATCGTGGGAACAGGACACAGAACATCAGGGTACAGAGCCCAGCACATCAAGGTACAGCACACATCGGGGTACATTGCACATCAGGGCACAGCACATCATGGGAACAGGACACAGCACATCAGGGTACAGAGCCCAGTACATCAGGGCACAGCACATGAGGGTACATGGGGCACATAGGGTACATGAGGCACATGATGGTACATGGGGCACATCAGGGCACATCGGGGCACATTCAGGGTACATGGGGCACATCAGGCTACATGGAGCACATGGCACATCAGGGTACATGGGGTACATGGGACACATCAGGGAACATGGGCACATTCAGGGCACATTGGGCACATTCAGGGCACATCAGAACACATCTGGGCACATCAGGCACATTCCGGGAATATCTGGGCACATCGGGCACATTCAGGACACATCAGGCACAGCATCAGGGCACATTCAGGGCACAGCGTTTACTTGTTGTTTTCTTCAAATGCAGAGTAGTGCAGGAAGCGCCTGTCTGTAGTAAGTTTTCTCTCATGTCACGCATCGCTGCTCACTCCCCAGCAGCCCCTTCTCTCTTCGCATATATCCCAGATGATGTTGCAAGCAAATGGGGATAGACGAGAAGAGAGGAGGGGCCGCCGGGGAGAGAGCAGCGCTGCGTGACATAAGAGAAAACTTACTACCAGGCACTTCCTGCGCTACTCTGCATGCATCTCGATCTACCCGTCAGGTGCCAGCTGTCGGCGATTGATGGGTAAATCGTAAGACACCGCAGAAGCAAAAGGCAGCGGCTGAATCCAGCCCACTGATCCATGCGGCCCACCGGGAAACTCCCGATAGTCCCAATGGCCAGTTCATCCCTGGCTACACTGAAGGTTCCCAAGAGCGCAGTGGTCTCCATAATTCTCAAATGGATGAAGTTTGGCACAACCAGGACTCTTCCAAGACCTGGTCAGCCAGCCAAACTGAGCAATAGGGGAGAAGGGACTTAGTATGAGAGGTGACCAAGAACCATATGGTCACTCTGACTGAGCTCCAGAGATCCTGTGTGGCAATGGGACAAAGTTTCAGAAGAACAACCAACACTGCAACTTTCCACCAATCTGGGCTCTATGGCAGAGTGGCTAAACATATAAAACCCCTCTTGGAGTTTGCAAAAAATCACCTGAAGGACTCTCAGACCGTGATGGACAAGATTCTCTGGTCTGATGAAACCAAAATTGAACTGCTTGGCCTCAATTCTAATGTCTGGAGGAAACCCAATACCATCCCAGCAGTGAAGTATGGTGGTGGCAGCATCATGCTGTGGGGGGGATTTTCAGCAGCAGGGACAGGGAGACTAGTCAGGGTTGAGAGAAAGCTGAATGGAGCAATGAACTGAGCTATCCTCAATGAAAACTTGTTCCACCGCACTCAGGACCTCAGACTGGACTGAAGGTTCACCTTCCAACATGGCAATGCTCCTAAGCCTACAGCCAAGACAGCACAGGCGTGGCTTATGGACAACTCTATTAATGTCCTAGAATGGCCCAGCCAAAGCTCTGACTTGTACCCTATTGGACATCTCTGAAGAGACTTGAAATGACAGTCCACCGACTGTCCCCATCCAACCTGATTGAGCTTGAGAGGATTTGCAAAGAAGAATGGCAGAAAATCTCCCAATCAAAGCTTGTCATGTCAAACCCAAAAAGACTTGAGGCTATAATTGTTGTCAAAGGTGCTTCAACAAATTACTGAGTAAAGGGCCTGAATACTAAAGTACATGTGAAATTTCTGTTTTTTCTTTTTAATAAATTCAAAGACATTTCTAAAATTATGTTTTCACTTTGTCATTATGCGTACTGAGTGTAGATTCGTGAGAGAAAAAAAAGAATTTAAACAACTGGCTACAACATACCAAAATAGAAAAAAGTGAAAGGGGGGGTGAAGATGAATGCATTGTGTGGGATTATATGTATCTATCTATCTATCTATCTATATATATATATATATATATATATATATATATATATATATATATATGGTGTTTTTGGTGTTATCGCTCTCACTCTCTTATACTGGTCACTGGAAGTTCAACATGGCACCTTATGGCAAAGAACTCTCTGAGGATCTGAAAAAAAGAATTGTTGCTTTACATAAAGATGGCCTAGGCTATAAGAAGATTGCCAAGACCCTGAAACTGAGCTGCAGCATGGTGGCCAAGACCATACAGCGGTTTAACAGGACAGGTTCCACTCAGAACAGGCCTCACCATGGTCGACCAAAGAAGTTGAGTGCACATGCTCAGCGTCATATCCAGAGGTTGTCTTTGGGAAATAGATGTATAAGTGCTGCCTGAATTGCTGCAGAGGTTAAAGGGGTTGGGGGTCAGCCTGTCAGTGCTCAGACCATATACCACACACTGCATCTAATTAGTCTGCATGGCTGTCATCCCAGAAGGAAGCCTCTTCTAAAGATGATGCACAAGAAAGCCTGCAAAGAGTTTGCTGAAGACAGACAGACTAAGGACATGGATTACTGGAACTATGACCTGTGGTCTGATGAGACCAAGAAAAACATATTTGGTTCAGATGGTGTCAAGCATGTATGATGGCAATCGGATAAGGAGTACAAAGACAAGTGTAGCAAAATGATACCCCAGCTCCACTGCCAATATGATGATCTATGAACTGTGGACCGGTGCTCTAGCCAGAACGTTCAGGCCCCAAAATGCAATATGTGAATCAGAAAAGCGCTGGCGACTAGCATGCTCTTGAATAATGAATAATGCTTGCAATGCTTTGATGAAGGCTTCTTAGCCGAAACGCATCAGCGTAGCCTGTACCCGTGTATCCATGTAACCTTTTATTCAAGAGCATCCGAGTCGCCAGCCATTTTCTGATTCAAATACAAAGACAAGTGTGTCTTGCCTACAGTCAAGCCTGGTGGTTGGATTGTCATGGTCTGGGGCTGCATGAGAGCTGCCAGCACTGGATACCTACAGTTCATTGAGGGAACCATGAATGTCAGCCTGTATTGTGACATACTAAAGCAGAGCATGATCCCCTCCCTCCAGACACTGGGCTGCAGGGCAGTATTCCAACATGATAACGACCCCAAACACACCTCCAAAATGACCACTGCCTTGCTAAAGAAGCTGAGGGTAAAGGTGATGGACTGGCCAACCATGTCTCCAGACCTAAACCCTACTGAGCATCTGTGGGGCATCCTCAAATGGAAGGCAGAGGAGCACAAGGTCTCTAAAATCCACCAGCTCCGTGATGTCGTCATGGAGGAGTGGAAGAGGACTCCTGTGGCAACCTGTGAAGCTCTCGTAAACTCCATGCCCAAGAGGGTTAAGGCAGTGCTAGAAAATAATGGTGGCCTCACAAAATATTGACACTTTAGGCCAGGGCCATCTTTATTATTTATTGGACCCTGGGTAAAAAATTTATTGGGGCCCCCCTATGCAATTTCGTTCTCCACCCCAACATCTCAAAAAAAATAAAAATAAACACATACATAGACTTATCTAAAAAATATTGAAAAATGGAACATAAAGAACTGGTCCCAAAGGTAACAAGGCCCACTCCCTCTTGGCCCGCAAACTGGCTGAACGTTTACACTTGGCCTCACCTCATCAAGTTAACCACTTGACCACTGGGCACTTAAACACCCTTAATAACCAGACCAATTTTCAGCTTTCGGTGCTCTCAAATTTTGAATGACAATTACTCAGTCATGCAACACTGGACCTATATGAAATTTTTGGCCTTTTTTTCACACAAATGGAGCTTTCTTTTGGTGGTATTTAATCACCGCTGTTTTTTTTTTATTTTTTGTGCTATAAAAGAAAAAATACAGAAAATTCTGTAAAAAAATGAATTTTTCTTTGTTTCTGTTATAAAATTTAGCAGATTAGTAATTTTTTCTTCATAAATTTTGGCCAAAATTTATACTACTACATATCTTTGGTAAAAATAAGTACAAACTGGTGGATATTATTTGGTGTTTGTGAACGTTATAGAGTCAATATCTGAAAATTGATCACACCTGAAGTACTGACGGCCTATTTCAATTCTTGAGACCCTAACATGCCAGAAAAGTACAAATACCCCACAAATGACCCCTTTTTGGAAAGAAGACATTCCAAGGTATTTAGTAAGAGGCATGATGAGTTTTTTGAAGTTGTCATTTTTTCCCACAATTCTTTGCAAAATCAAGATTTTTTTTTACTTTTTTTTTTCTTCACAAAATTGTCATATTATCAGTTTATTTCTCACACACAGCATATGCATACCGCAAATTACACCCCAAAACACATTCTGCTATTACTCCCGAGTACGACGATACCACATGTGTGAGACTTTTACACAGTGTGGCCACATACAGAGGCCCAACATGCAGGGAGCGCCATCAGGTGTTCTGGAGCACCCAGGACAATTCTGACATTTCTCTCCTACATGTAAAAATCAGCATTTATTTGCTAGAAAATTACATAGAATCCCAAAACATTATATATGTTTTTTTAGCAAACACCCTGGAGAATACAATGGTGGTCGTGGCAACTTTTTATCTTGCACGGTATTTGCGCAGCAATTTTTCAAATGCTTTTTTTTAAAAAAAAAAAACAGTTTTGTGCTTAAAAAAAACAAAAAAACACAGTAAAGTTAGCCCAATTTTTGCATAATGTGAAAGATGAAGTTACGCTGAGTAAATAGATACCTAACACGCTCGTGGAATGGTGCCAAACGTCGCTACTTAAAAATCCCCATAGGCGACGAATTAAATCTTTTTTACTGGTTATATGTTTTGAGTTACAGAGGAGGTCTAGGGCTAGAATTATTGCTCTCGCTCTAACGTTCACAGCAATACCTCACATGTGTGGTTTGAACACCGTTTTCATATGTGGGCGGGACTTACGTATGCGTTCGCTTCTGCATGCGAGCACATGGGGACAGGGGCGCTTTAAAAAAAAATATATTTTTTTATTGTTAATTTTACTTTATTTATTTTAGTTTGACATTTTTTTCCCCAAAAATAAATTTTTTGATCACTTTTATTCCTATTACAAGGAATGTAAACATCCCTTGTAATAGGAATATGGCATGACAGGTCCTCTTTACAGTGAGATATGGGGTCAATAAGACCCCGCATCTCACCTCTAAGCTGGGAAGCCTGAAAAAAAAAAAAAAAGATACTGGCTTTGATCGTATTGGCGAGTCGGTAGAAGCACCGGAGGGCGGCGGGAGGGGGGGATGTCTGTGGCTGGGTATTGCAGGGTATCACCGACTATGGCTGGCTATGGCTGGGTATCTCCGAGTATGGCTGGGTATCTCCGAGTATGGCTGGGTATCTCAGAGTATGGCGTTGCAGAGTATTGCGTTGCAGAGCATTGCAGGGTATTGGCGGGTGTTGCAGAGCATTGCAGAGTGTTGCAGGGTATTGGCGGGTGTTGCAGAGCATTGCAGAGTGTTGCAGGGTATTGGCAGGTGTTGCAGAGCATTGCAGAGTGTTGCAGGGTATTGGCGGGTGTTGCAGAGCATTGCAGAGTGTTGCAGGGTATTGGCAGGTGTTGCAGAGCATTGCAGAGTGTTGCAGGGTATTGGCGGGTGTTGCAGAGCATTGCAGAGTGTTTCAGGGTATTGGTGGGTGTTGCAGAGCATTGCAGAGTGTTGCAGGGTATTGGCGGGTGTTGCAGAGCATTGCAGAGTGTTGCAGGGTGTTGCAGAGTGTTGCAGGGTATTGCAGAGTGTTGCAGAGCATTGCAGAGTGTTGCAGGGTATTGGCGGTGTTGCAGAGCATTGCAGAGTGTTGCAGGGTATTGGCGGGTGTTGCAGAGCATTGCAGAGTGTTGCAGGGTATTGGCGGGTGTTGCAGAGCATTGCAGAGTGTTTCAGGGTATTGCAGTGTTGCAGGGTATCGCACGGTATTGCAGAGTATTGCAGAGTAATGGCAGGGAATTGAGGGGTTAAATTTCGGTGAGCAGCGATGTGGGCACTGCAGATGCAGCCCACAGCGCTGCTGACACTGATCTCTTCCCCCTTCGTGGTACCGATCGGTACAGAGAGGGGGAGTGAGGAACCGGCGTCATAACATGACGCTGGTTTGTTTACAAGTGATCACTCCGTCATTTGACGGAGCGATCACGTGGTAAACGGCCGCGATACCCCAGCTCCAGTCCTCAGACCTCATCTCTATTAATGCGCCTATTTCTGAGGAAGAACTCACCGCCACTATCAAATCGATGCCCACGCGCAAATCCCTGGGCCCAGATGGCCTCCCTTACGAGTATTACAAGACCTTCCCCTCTATTTTACTACCACCCACACCGCTATTGACACTATGCGTGAAACCCCTGGCGGCATCCATCCACAGAAATCCCGAGATCCAAGGTATATCGGTCAGAGGGAGGGAATTCAAACTAGCATTATTTGCGGATGATGTTATTCTCACTCTCACCCAGCCCAGGATATCATTGCCCAATCTACATGCTGAATTAGACAGGTACAAGGCCCTCTCTGGGTACAAAATGAATGCATCCAAGTCTGAGGTGCTCCCAATTAAAATACCTAACACAGAAAAACGACACCTACAGCAATGCTTCCCATACCGCTGGAAGACCACAGCCCTCAAATACCTAGGGGTCCAAATTACACCATCATGCTCATCCCTATACCAAGCTAATTTCCCCCCCTCTTTTCCGCCACATAAGGGACCTCCTACAGAAATGCAAAGCCCACCATAGCTCTCTTTTGGGTAGAATAGCAAAGGTGAAGATGGCTATCCTTCCCAAGCTCTTATATCTGTTCCAGACGTTGCCCATACCAGTCCCCTATGGACAAGTGCGGAAACTACAAGCAGATCTGATGTGCTTTGTCTGGAACAACAAGAAGCATAGGATACCTCGCTCGGTGATGGTGGCCTCTTGCGAGGATGGAGGATTGGCGTTCCCCAACCTGGTGAAGTACTACCATGCAACCCAACTGCCAGCAATTACCTTCTGGTTCCCCCAAAAAGCGTATAATAAATGGACGGAAATGGAGAAGATCTGGCTGGCACCCACACATCCAAACAGTCTGCTCTGGAGTGCAAAGGCGGAGGTAGACCCGGAAAGACTCCTAGGATCAATGTCCTTACTTAAATCACTCTGGTATAAACTCTCACGAACCTATGAACTCAGTTCGGAGAAATCCCCTCTAACCTCCTTTCTATATAAACCTGAACTGCCAGTTGGTCTTACAGGCCAAATGTCTCTTCCCTGGACTACACGGGACCTCTTTCATTTTGGTCACCTGATTGACCCTAGATCCCCCAACTTCAAACAAAACATGACTTACCTCGCCAGGTGTTCTATGGCTATCTGCAAATACGGCACTACGCCCAGTCCATAACTCGGTTCTGAGCGCCGCCCCCCCTTCGAGAGCATTGTATTGGAGGGTATGGCACGCCGAGGCCTGATATCTGATATCTACCGGCTGCTCAACTCCCATTCTATTACCACTCATGGCAAACATAGGTATATGCTCCCATGGGAGAGGGCGCTGGGAGAGGAAATTCCGGAGGCAACATGGCAGACGATCTGGTCCCAGGCAGCGAAAAGCTCCTATTGCACATTGTATAAGGAAAACGCATACAAAATCTTGTACTTCTGGTATTTGACGCCGGATGTACTCCATGCTATATACCACTCTAGTTCAGATAGGTGTTGGCGTTCCCGGGGTGACAGAGGTACCCTTCTCCACATATACTGGAACTTCCCTAAGATAGTACCATTTTGGACAGAAATACAGCTCCTGCTATCCCGCCTCTTGGGGACCCAGATTCCCCTGTCCCCAAAATTTTTCCTACTAGGAGTTTTGCCTCTATGGATTTCCAAACCCTCCAAAAAATTACTAAGACACATAATTACAGCCGTCCGGTGCCTGATAGCTCTCCAGTGGAAACGTCAAGGAAGACCTGTATGCCAGAATAAAAGAAAAAAAGATGTAGAAAATATGGAAAAAATGACAGCCAGACTATAAGACAGGTTGGAAATGCATAACATGGTTTGGGAGGAATGGCACCGTCATGAGGATAAGCCCTGAGCCAAGAGACGGGCCCCCGTCTCTGCCCCCCCCCCCCCTCTCCTCTCTTTCCTCTTCTTACTTTCCTACCTTTTCTCTCCTCTCTCTACTCTATATGTCTACACCTCTGCTCCTCTCGCTCCCCGGTTCTTTCCTACTCCAGAGACAGACAGGGGCAGAACATCCTTAAAACCTGATACACTTAACAGGATGCCGAACATGTGTAATTACTACTTAGACTGCTTAGAGATGACACTAAGTATGTACCTGTTAAATTTTTGCCCTAGCATTGTATGTATGTCACAATGCTCAGGCTGTGTTCAATTGCTTTGTGAAAACATTAATAAAACGTTATTTGAAAAAAAAAAAGAACTGGTCGACACTCACTGGTTGCTAGAGGTTTCTGTATATCCTTACTGCTCAATGATTGGTTGATAGAAGTTACTGCACATTCTTACCACTCACAATTGGTTGCTAGAGATTACTGCACATCATTACTGCTAACTGATTGGTTGCTATAGGTTACCAAAAAAAAGTATAAAGTAAACTGCACTCAATGCTAATCAGTCATCAATTAAATACAGCAGCACTCACAAATACACCCAATACTGCGGTGTACATTAAAGATTTTAATAGAAAAGTGTTGTGTCATTATAACCATTATTAGTGAAAAAGTTAATCAACTTAAATCTAAATGAAACATCCAGTGGTGCTTTAAATAACACTCTATTGCCGCGTACACACGAGCGGACTTTTCAACATCCAAAGTCCGACGGACTGAGTCCGTCAGACTATTCGATCGTGTGTGGGCTGCAACGGACTTTTGACTCGCCAAAGTCCGAAGGACTTTAGAATATGGAACATGCTTCAAATTTTCCCGACGGAACTCCGCCGGACCCGGTCCCTTCGAAAACTCCGCTCGTGTGTATGCTATTCCGACGGACTAAAACCGACGCTAGGGCAGCTATTGGCTACTAGCTATGAACTTCCGTATTCGAATCCAGTCGTACGTCATCACGTTCGAATCCATCGGAGTTTAGTGTGATTGTGTGTGGCCAAGTCCGCTCCGCCGAAAAGTCCGTCAGAACTCCGTCGGAACTCCGGCAGAACTCCGACGGAACTCCTTCGGAAGTCTGTCGGACATAAGTCCTCTCGTGTGTACGGGGCTTAAATCACCATAAAGTGCTCTGGATACCTCCACCATTCAGATGCACTTTCCAGATAATCAGACCTGCCAAAGCTAAGGTCAAACACGCTGAAAGTATTAATCGCCACAACCAATTTTAAATAGCTCCACTGCTTATTTGGGCTCCTGGTTTCATTTTAATGGGGACACTCTTGATCTATGCAGTCGTCCTTTCATTGCCAACCAGTACTCAGGAAAAAAGGCAAGAGAGGAAAATGCCCCATAGTGTAGTAGGCTCAAATCCGTTTTATTAAAAACGCTCAAAATATACTCACAAGCTTCTATAAGCAAACAGACATTCAAAAAACCACCGGCCGCTCCCATGATAAGTCGCACCCCATTGCCGGAAATGCAACTGTTCAAATCGCTGTGACTCAAGTCGCAGCGAATTTAAAAATGTCCCTGCACTACTTTTTTGTGAGTCGCAATTCAAGCCACAATGAAATCGGAGGTCAAAAATCACGCTGATCTGCAGAAATTGGAGGGAAATCACATTTTGCAAAAGCACCATGCGATTTGAAGTGTTTTGAAAAAGGTGCAGGCAAATTTTATGTGTGCAAAACTCAGGCTCAACAGCCCATTCAAACCTGCTTATGTGTCAACCTAGTCTTAGGATGTAGGGCAGTGTACAGAGGTCAGTAGCATGTAGGGCAATATACAGAGGATAGTAGAATGCATTGCAATGTACAGAGGTCAGTAATATGTAGGGCAGTTTACAGAGGTCAATAGTAGGTAGGGCAGTGCACAGAGGTCAGTATAGTATGTAGGGCAGTGTATAGAAGTCAGTAGTATGTGGGGCAGTGTACAAAGGTCAGTAGAATGTAGAGCATTGTACTGAGGTCAGTAGTATGTAGAGCAATGTACAGGGGTCAGTAGTATGTAGGGCAGTGTACAGGGGTTAGTAGTAAGTAGGGTATTGTACAGGGGTTAGTAGTATGTAGGGCAGTGTACAGAGGTCAGTAGGATGTAGGGCGGTGTACATGGGTTAATAGTAAGTAGGGCAGTGTACAGATGTTAGTAGTAAGTAGGGAAGTGTACAGAGGCCAGTAGGATGTTGGGCAGGGTACAGGGGTTAGTAGTAAGTAGGGCAGTGTACTGGGTTAGTAGGTTAGTAGTAAGTAGGGCAGTTTACAGGGATTAGTGGTAAGTAGAACAGTGTACAGGGGTTAGTAGTAAGTAGGGGAGTGTACAGAGGTCAGTAGGATGTTGGGCAGTGTACAGAGGTCAGTAGGATGTAGGGCAGTGTACAGGGGTAGTAGTAAGTAGGGCAGTGTACAGAAGTCAGTAGGATGTTGGGCAGTATACAGGGGTCATTAGTATGCAGAGTAGTGTACAAGGGTCAGTATTATGAAGGGTAGTGTACAGGGGGAAAGTAGTATGCAGGGTAGTGTACAGCGGTCAGTAGTATGTATAGCAGTGTAAAGAGGTCAGTAGGGCAGAGGCCAGGAGTTTAAAGGACAGAGAATAGGGGGTCAGTAGGGGCAGAGGACAAGGGGCAATAGGATAGTGTACAGAGGTCAGTGGAATGTAGAGCTGTGTACAGAGGTCATTAGAATGCAGAACAATATGCTGGGGATCAGTAGGGCAGAGGAGTAGGCATCACAGGGGTAGAGGATAGGGTGTCAAGTGGCCACAGTGCCGGGGTCAGCATGGCACAGTAAACGGGGTCAGAAGAGTGCAGGGGGGGTAAGGGCAAAATATAGGGTGGTCAGGAGGGCACAGTACAGTGGGTGGGAGGGTGCAGTATGGGGGTCGGAAGGGCACACACCGGGGGGGTCAGGAAGGCACAGTATGGGGCTTGAGAGGGCACACACCAGGGAAAGTCAGGAGGGCACAGTAGGGGGGATGGGAGGGCACACACCAGGGGGGTCTGGAAGGCACAGTAGGGGGGTGGGAGGGCAGAGTATGGGGGCTGGGAGGACACAGTATGGGGGGGGCAGGAGGGCACATACTAGGGGGGTCAGGAGGGCACAATATGGGGGTCAGGAGGGCATATACCAGGGGGGTTAGGAGGGCACAGTATGGGTGTCAGGAGGGCACATACCAGGGGGGTTGGGAAGACAAACACCAGGAGGCAGTGAAAACCTGGGGACAGTGATGCCATCTTCCTAATTTGTCAGCTATCAGGCAGCGCTTCTATGCTAAGCTGCAGTAATGCAGCAGACTCAGCATACAGGTGCCTGCAAACTAATCCACAATGAACTGCTAGATGATTTTACCTTCAGGCACACTCCCTGTGCACCCTTTGCTCAGCTGCTGTCACAACACCCGATTGCAGACATGCACGATCTCAGAGCTCAGACTCATCCCTCCCACTCAAGCAGCAGAAATCTGGCTCCACCTCTGCCTCTGGGATGGACTTTAGCCCTGTAGGAGAGCGGCAGGGAAACTGCTGATGAACAAGGTAGGGGGAAATACAGGGGGCGGAATGCAGCTGGGACAAGCGTATAGCGGGACAGGCAGCTTAGTATAATCCACGACAGTTGGTAAGTATGGGCAGCACAAGCTCAAAGGGCAGCTGCTTTGGGCCCCCAATAATGACTGGGCCCAGGGAAGCTGCCCCTTTTGCCCTGTGTTAAAGGTGACCCTGCTTTTGGCCCAATTTGGACATTTTCACTTAGGGGTGTACTCATTTTTCTTGCCAGCGGTTTAGACATATTTGGCTGTGTTGAGTTATTTTGAGGGGACAGCAAATTTGCACTGTTATACAAGTTGTACATTCACTATTTTACATAGTAGCAAAGTGTAATTTCTTCAGTGTTGTCACATGATAAGATCTAATAAAATATTTACAAAAATTTGAGGGGTGTACTCACTTTTGTGAGATACTGTATATATAATGGATAGCAGACATACCCCATAGGTTCTCTGAACATCATGTGACATCCCATCATCTCCAGTCACTTTAGACATTGTTGTGGTTTTCTCTTTTCTGTGTATCTTTTATGGTAATTTCATTAGTAACTTTCATTACCTGGGCAGGAAACGTACATTTAAAATGTAAAAAATTGTAGAAACTGTAATATGTGAAATAGAAAGTGAATCAGCATGATAGGTAGTTAGTATTATCTTGGGAAAACTCTGTGACTTGTTCAGAAATTGTCAGACATCTGAGAAAAAGTGGCCAACTGCTACACTTTCACATGTATAGAGCTATTTCAATTAAATTAAATGTGTAAAAAATGTACACAATATCATGATATATTGGTATCTATACAAAAGAAAGGTATAAAGTAATATATTATGGACCATTATATTAGTTAGTGCAAGGTTATGTTTCTGTTTCGTTTTTTTTCTATACATTCTCTATTTTTATCTTAATGGAAAAAAAGACACAAATCAAAAGGCAAGAACTTTTGTTTTACAGAAAATTCATGTTCGCAATAAGTATAGGCATATACAACATTACCGCCTAATTTTCAGAAAATAGTACATGACCAAGGGAAACATAATAATATTCTCACCTGGAACATCAGATATAACAGGCACCAATGGCACAACCACTCTGATTTAAATAAGAGGGTGAGGTATACCCAGATTCCTGTAAAGTAGGTCACCATTAAAAAAAAGACACCAAATATTATAAAGTTGCTATACAGTTATACCCCACTTTTAAGTACACAATGGGGTTTATTTACTAAAGCTGGAAAGTGCAAAATCAGGCTCACTTCTGCATAGAAACCAATGAGCTTCTAACCCCAGCTTGTTCAATTAAGTGTTGGTAATAAAACCTGGAAGCTCATTGGTTTTTATACAGAAGTGAGCCTGATTTTGCGCTTTCCAGCTTTAGTAAATAAACCCCATTGTGTACTTAAAGCGGGAGTCCGCCGTTTTTTTTTTTTTTTTTAAAAGCCAGCAGCTACAAATACTACAGCTGCTGACTTTTAAAATAATGGCACTTACCCGCCCAGCGCGCCCGCGATGTCGGCACCCGAAGCCGATCTCCCGATCGTCTCTCGGGTGCTGCCGCCGCAATCTTGGGTATGGGAATCAGGAAGTGGAGCCTTGCGGCTTCATTTCCCGGTTCCCTACTGCGCATGCGCGAGTCGCGCTGCGCAATAAGGATGGTCCCCGCTGTCTCTGGGATCTGTGTGTTTCCCAGCAGACAGCGGGGGACCTTCGGAAAGGGGCGTAGATTCTGCGGAAAGCTGCATACCTTCTGCAGATATCTATGCCGGAAGTGGGTGCAGATACCTGTACTGTACAGGTACCTGCACCCCCCTCCCCCCTGAAAGGTGGCAATTGTGGCGCCGGAGGGGGGGAGGGTTCCAATGAGTGGAAGGTCCACTTTAGGGTGGAGCTCCGCTTTAAAAGTGGGGTATGCCTGTATATGTGTTCAGTTTTTGAGATGATATTCTAGGTACAAGGCAAATAGCAAAAGGAAGAAGAAAAAGTGTTTTCTTAATTACATACAGTATATAAACAAGTAATCATACTCATTTTGGTGGTAAGTGTTGATTGCAGTATACATATTGTGAGCATAAAATATTCTAAATCAGACAGTAAGTAGTGATATAAGTGCCTGTGTTGGCGCTTCAATCATCCCGGCGCCATGATTGTTATGGTGTCAGGATGATTGAAGCGCATTATTTCTATTATTACATTGTAATATAAAATTAAATCATTCAACTCACCATAATGCTGAATCAGTGGTAGCCATGCACGCGTCATTAGCCACGTTGCCTGCCACCAGATGCCATCAGGTGTCCTAAGTGGAGTCTGTCCTTACATCAGGTGCCCCATCAGAGGTACCTTCCTCACATCTGTGTCCATCAGCGGAGCCCCTCCTTACATCTGGTGCCCCTCTGACATCCACAGACCGCCCCCCCACATCCTGTACAGACCTGCCCCCACATACTCCTCAGACCGACCCCCACATCTCCAGACTGGCCCCCGACATACCACTGGCCCCCAACATCCACAGACTGGCCCCCGACATACAACTGGCCCCCGACATCCACAGACTGGCCCCCAACATCCACAGACTGGCCCTCGACATACCACTGGCCCCCACATTCACAGACTGGCCCCCCACATTCACAGACTGGCTCCCACATTCACAGACTAGCCCCCACATTCACAGACTGGCCCCCGACATCCACATACCATGACTGTCACTGGCCCCCGACATCTGACTGGCTCCCGCCCCGACATCCACATTGACAGACTGGCCCCCGACATGCCGCCGTTGCCGCGCGCAGACATTTAACTGTGGCGCCGCCCACCGCCCTTTAAACTGACACAAACACACACTAGCAGCGGGGGTGGGCGGCGCCACAGGTGTAGACCAACTTCTGGTCTTCTTAAAAATGGCGGCCGGCGGAGACATTGTCTCCGCCGGCCGCCGACCTCTAGCGGCCGGCGGCCAAAAAACGTGAAATTCAATTTCCCGGGACAAAATTAATTTGGGACAAATGTCCTAATCGCGGGAATGTCCCGCGAAATTCGGGACAGTTGGCAACTATGATATGGATGTGGGCTGAACTTTAGCCCTTGGCCAATCAACCCTGGGGGTGTTCCTGTCTCAACCCACAGGATGTTTTAGGTTCTGAAATGACCAGAGTTGAATTGGCCGAGAACGGCGCTGATTGCTGGGTCATGGATAGGATTTCCGATACCAGTGCATCAGTCCAATCGCAACAGTACCAATCACTGCCTGCCTGCCGCAATCAGGCGCCATATAACGGTTTTGTGTGGTTCTCTAGGATTCCACACATGCTAAAAATACAGAGTTACATGTACACCTAACCCATCACGTGTGTGATCAAAAGGAATTATTTCCGTCTCTCTGTCAATAATATTTTAGCTTTTATGGGAGATAAAATAGGTTCCTTAGATCTGTTGATATTAATCAAAGTTTGCAGACTGGCCGGGGCCTTGTGAATGCACCCTGCAGATCTGTGCAGCCAAAATGACTAGCAGTTTTCTTTGAGGCCTCAGGAAGGTAGCAATCTATGTTTACTCTAATGGGACCTTTTATTGGCATCTAGGTGTCACATCGATCCTAGAAAACTGGCTCTGGCCTTTTCAAATGCTAATGAAAGAACATATGTGCATGACTGACATAGAATACTATATTTTTAATAACCCAGAATTAAACTACATCTACAATTACACTACTTCTACAGATCACATTATATCTCGCTAAGGCAAAACTATCCTACCCTTACATTTTCGTTACACCATGAGCTTATGAAGGTGAGAAACTGATGTAAGGTATGCTGATCTTTGTGGCTGGAAACTACTCATGCAGGAAATTGTGGTTCTGTTCAGCTTTGTCATCATGAAAGGTCCTTGCATACTGCAGACTGTGCTAACACCATATATCTTTTCACACATATACTTCACTGTAGGGCACATACTTCAGACCACAAATACAAGTTGTAATTGTTTATAGTAATTCAACAAATCTTGGCAAATAACATTAACAGTCATGTTTATTTGCCTTTGTATAGTTAGTCCCATAGTTGTACTAAAAGCGATTGATCTCCGGTGAACTCATGGCTTATCATGGCGTAGATATCATTTTCAGAGTTCTTGTAAAGCTGTCATTGTGGATCATTATTTATTGTATATTCCGAACAAAAGTTGAATATAGAAACCACTTTGTTTTTTCTTTTTTTATATCTAAAACACATAAATTCTTGCGATCAGTTTTCATTGCTTGAGCTATATGAAAAAAGGCTAAAGCCCCATACACACTATTAGATTTTCTGCAGATTTTTGTCTTCGGGTTTATCAAAACCATATAATATGAGGTCAAACCTTAGGAGTTTCAATTTGTATGCAATCAGGCAGGCCCTTGCACTACATGGTTTTGGTAAATCCGAAGACAAAAAATCAGCAGAGAATCTGATAGTGTGTATGGAGCTTTACAGATTCTCATATTTAGTGACTAAACATGGAATCTTCCTTCTATGAACAGTTAATGATCACTGGTGCATTACTGCAGTTTAGAGCCTAGGTGCTAAGAATAAAACAACAACAAATAACTAGACCTTTCAGCATATTTGTTGTTCAGTCTTCTATGTTGCAGGATAAGCGTAATTTCAAATTCTGAAGGCCAGCCATACACAGTTCAAATCTCAGCCAGGTAAAGCAGGAACTGTCCGAGATTCGAGCCATTAATGGTCAGGCTTAAAGCGGAGGTCCACCCTAAAGTGGACCTTCCGCTCATCGGAACCCTCCCCCCCCCCCCCGGTGCCACAATAGGCACCTTTCAGGGGGGAGGGGGGTGCAGTTACCTGGATGATCCAGGTAACTGCACCCACTTCCGGGATAGCTCTCTGCGGAAAGGGGCGTAACTTACGCCCCTTTCCGCAAGTGCCCGCCCCTTCCCGCAAGTGCCCCGCTGCCTGCTGGGAAACACACAGATCCCAGAGGCAGCGGGGACCGTCCTCATTGCGCAGCGCGGCTCGCGCATGCGCAGTAGGGAACCGGGAAATGAAGCCGAAAGGCTCCATTCCCTGATTCCCATACCCAAGATGGCGGCGGCAGCACTCGAGTGTCGATCTAGAGATCGGCTTCGGGTGCCGACATCGCGGGCGCGCTGGACAGGTAAGTGTCACTATTTTAAAAGTCAGCAGCTGCAGTATTTGTAGCTGCTGGCTTTTAAAAAAAAAAAAAACGCGGAGTCCCGGTGGACTCCCGCTTTAATGTACCAAGTTGATTGCTCAATCAACTTGGGTACAACTAGCCTGCCGGATTCGCTTCCAATTAATAATCACTGTCTTCTCCAAGCGGGGATGGCAGGAGAAACTTCCCTGTCAGCACTGTCTGTATTGATGGGGGAATCATAAAATTTTATTCCTGCAAGCCGTGGTTTATAGGTTGCCTTAGTCATATAGCTGGCTACTAGACATGTGCATTCATTTTCGTCCGAATGCATTTTCGTCCGAATTTCAGGTATTTTTGTTTTGTTTTGTTTGTTTCGGATGAATGCAATTTTTGAACGAAAAACGAAATAAATAAAAACGAATTTCGGCAGTAACTAAATAAATTTATATTTCGGACGAAAACGAAATTCCGAAACAAAATATTTCACTCTGCACATGTCTACTGGCTACGCTCTCTGGAAGGTGAATTGTGATTGGTTACTAGGATTTTGCACAATGTCTCTTTGAAGGCTAACTGAGTTCCAGAGGCAATTTTAAAACACAATGCCCTTGATTTACTACAGGTTCCAAGATCTCTTTTTTGTCTTATCTTTTTGAACCATTAGAGAGAATAAAGTGTTGTCTAAGCATCTCTACCTGCATGAGATTGATGCTTGTTATGTTTTTTCTTGGAAATTTTAACACCTAATTCAATAAGTGTTTTAAGCTTATCACCAGATATATCCCAGTAAAGAGAAGTACAGTGGTAAAAGTCCACTGAGGAAAAACCAACACATTGGGCAAACCAGAATTGTGCTGATACTTAAAAAGGAAAGAGTAAGAAAACAGGCTGATTCTTTTTAAAATGCACCAGCTAGGTTTACAAGGATTTCATGCACACAAAGGGCCCAAAAGCAAGGTGCAAATTTGGAGGTAACATAATAATATTCATTATATAATATCCAACCTACCTACTTTTACCTTTTCTAGAAACAACTCTATGTAAAACTCATGGATCCAGATAACCAATGGACACACGGGACAATTCCTAACTTCTCATGCTTCAATGCTGGCAGTGAAGCTAAATTTGATTCACTTCAACATTAGCCATTGGCATTATGTGCTATTGTCAATTAGTAAATTAATTGTAGACCCCATGAACTGAATTTACCTTATGCTGTAAACCCTGCTTCAATGTTATATCAGTCTCCTCCTCTAACCAAATTGGATAATTGTTAACATTTTTATTGGGGTAAAAATTTTGGACAACCTCTCTGTACATCCTTATTTCTGGCACAGGCCAGATGAACATGTACAGTGTCTGCAGCCTTTTGAGATACCCACATCACAAATCCCAGCAGGCTGTGGAGTACACTTTGTGGCACATGCATGACCTGGAAGAGACCATCAGCACCACCTGGTGACATCAGAATAATATGGCAACACAAAATGGAAGATCCCTAGAGAACACTGCTGAATTGCCAGGCATGCGAGTATGCATTTTTTGGCAGTACCAGCTTACTGAGGGGATGAGGAATGAGGGGAGAATTAGGCATGGGGGGAGAAAAGTTCTGTTTAAACTTTTTTGAGACTTCAGTTCTACATGAGTTTCATCTTTACAAGAGACTAATTTGCCTGGCCTTCCAATGGCTAAATTCTAAAAGAATATCGGTAATAAAATAATATTGGTAATACAACACATTAGCATTTTCCAAAAAACAAGTTTTGGATGAGTTCTTGCATTTAAAAAAAAAATATAACCACACAGGTTATGATTGCTATTAAACTTATACATATAAAAGAAGTCCCTACAGTGAAACTGCAATGTTCAACCACTGCTGGAGCACATGCGCACATCCATAGGAAGTTCATGCACAGAGTTTAAAGGATGTGGACAATGATTGGACAGAAAACATGAACAAAGTAAAGGGGGAAAACTGTATTTTTCAACAAAATGTAATGTGATCCTGTTTTACTCATGGTGATCAAAATGACAGTTTTTTTGTTGGGAGAGTTTAAGTCTACGTTAATATCAGTGTACATTGTATACAATACAAGTGTACATTGTATTAGAAATAATCTGGATACAAAATAACCACAATTGTCAGGCGAATAACAGGGTATTTTTAATTTCAATAAACTGTTGGTATGGTAATAGGGAGGAAATCCATGGGTCAGAAAGCATATTTTAGACCTAATTACAAAAATTAGGTTAAGCATGAGTCTCAGTATCAGACACAAAAGCATATTGACTGTTCTGGATAATCCCACTGAATATTGAGCTGGCTGGTGTAAATTTATCAACTATGGACAATTGTTACGCAAAATACTGCATGCAGTTAAATGGGTCATTATGCCTAATTAGTTTTCTATGTATCTGCGGGGTTAGATGTACATTTAAATGCTGCTGTTGTAGAAATATATTAGCTGCTATGAATCCAAATTGGTAAAATGCAATAACGATGCTTTAACTTGTGAATATACACTTCACTATTAAAATGAATACAGTCAATACAGGAAGATAAATGACTGAGTCATGGAAGCGTGACACCTAATGTCGCGTACACACGACCGGACATTCTGGCAGACTAGGTCCGGCGGTCTTCCCGACGGACTTTCGGCACAGTTTTCACAGATTATTCGAACCAACGGACTTGGCCACACACGAACGGACTAAGTCCGTTCGTAAGTCCGTTCATTTTGAACGTGATGATGTAAACGGGACTAAACAAGAAAGTTCAATAGCCAGTAGCCAATAGCTTCCCTTGCGTCGTATTTGGTCCATCGGACCAGCACACAGACGAACGGTTTTCCAGATTTTAGACTGTCGGAATTGAGTCTGTCGGATAGATATGAAACATGTTCTATTTCTAGGTCCATCTGATTTTTTTTCTGAAAAACAATCGGACTAGCCTACACACAATCGGATTGTCCAGCGGACTGATCCCTTCGGACCCAGTCTGCCGAAAAGTCCAGTTGTGTGTACGTGGCATTACTGGTACAAATTAGGCTTAAACTAGCCACACACAGAAGCTTTTTATTTTTTTCCAGAATTTTTAAATGTTTGGAAATATTTTTTATGTTACAAACATAGGCCATCCAACAAATTTGTGTTTCCCCTGAAAATATAACTGATGTAATGACATTTAGTAGCATACAATTCACAGTCAATGAGATTTCGTAGCACCTTCACAGCACAGAATCAATAACTATGTCAGGAACATTAAAAATCTAGACCTGGGGTAACATGGACTTCTATTTCAAAAAGAAACTGGTGTCTTAAGGCCTGTACACACGATTGGACTGTTTGGCAACAAATATGCAAATTAGCTGTTTTAAGGCAACATCCAACCGTGTGTACGCTCCATCGGACAAACTTTTTCAGTTTTCATCGGACTTTTGTTGGCTTTGCGAACGGACAAACTTTTTGACAACATAAGTCCGATGGAGCAAAGTCCAATCGTGTGTACACAAAGCCATCAGACTTTTGTACAAAGTACAAAGACGCATGCTCAGAATCAATGCAAAAGATCAGACAACAATCCAGAAGTTGATCTTAAGGCCCATACACACGATCAGACTTTTTGACAACAAACATGCAAATTAGCTGTTTTGGAGCAACATCCGACCGTGTGTACGCTCCATCGGACAAACTTTTTTGGTTTTCATCAGACTTTTGTTGGCTGTGCGAACGGACAAACTTTCTGGCAACAAAAGTCCAATGGAGCAAAGTCTGATTGTGTGTACAGGAAACCATAGAACTTTTGTACAAAGTACAAACGGGCATGCTCAGAACCAATGCAAAAGATCAGACAACAATACAGAAGTTGACCAAAGGTGGCGGTAAAGAGCCGAAAAACCACGTGATTTGGTGAAAGTTGGCTGAAAAAGTCCTGCTGTGTGTATGCAATATAAGTTCAGGGCCGACGCCCTTTGTACAAAAATCCAAGGGAAAGTTTGTACAAAGTCCTATCGTGTGTATGAGGCTAAAGGGTGGCGCCGGAGTAATTGAACGTCCTCTTTTGAAGTGTCGTCAGTACGTTGAAACGTCACTATGTTCGTGTTTGTTGCCTAAAAAGTCAGATCATGTGCATGCAATACAAATTTACGGCCACCGCCCTTTGTACAAAAGTCCATGGGAAAGTTTGTACAAAGTCCAATCGTGTGTATGAGGCTTTAGAAGGGGAAAATATGTGCGACAAAAACATTCCTGAGTTTTTACAGTATGTGGCTAATGAAGATCTAAGTCAATCTTAATTCTAAATGCATGACTTAAGCTATAGTCAGTGTTTCTAAGTTATGAACAGAATGTGCATTAAATGTGGAACTGTCAGTGTCTTTCCTATTTTCTTTAACCCAAAAAAGGAAATAAAAGAAAAAAAATGAAAAATGTTATCCTCTTACTTACTTAAAGTGGTTGTAAACCCTTACAAACCACTTTGACCTACAGGTAAGCCTAGATTAAGGCTTACCTGTAGGTCCAAGAAATATCTCCTAAACCTATACGGTTTAGGAGATATTTGCCCCGAAGACAGGCACCGCTGTCTACGGTGCATGCGCCGTAGACAGCGGCGCGCAGGCGCACTGAGCGCGGCATTTCCAACAATGGAGCTGCCGCGCGTGTTGGCTCCCGTGCGCATGCGCGGGAGTGACGTCATCGCGGCTCCGCCGAATGACAGCGGCGGAGCTGCGAGACCCCACCGAAAAGATGGATGCGCCGGACTACAGGGGACAGCGGTGACATCTCTGGCTCCTGTGTCAGGTAAGTGACACATAATGGGCTACTATGCGATGCATAGTAGTCCATTATGCTTTGCCTTTGCAGGGAATGAAAGAGGAAGTAAACCCATCAGGGTTTACTTCCTCTTTAATTTCCTCTTACTATTTGAGTATAAATTGGTTTTAAACAAAAATACTTGTGATCACAGGATTATAAAGTGTTTATAGGACGTGTACAAAAGAATATAGGTGAATGCCCTGTAATTTATTTTACAGCTGTTTAAGGATGTAGGCAAAATATTTAATGTTGTCAGTAGTAAATATTCAAAGGGTACATGTTGTCACAGTCATAAGATAGGACCTTGTTATCAGAA
The DNA here is from genome assembly GCF_037356315.1 of Lithobates pipiens. NCBI lineage: Eukaryota > Metazoa > Chordata > Amphibia > Anura > Ranidae > Lithobates > Lithobates pipiens. The sequence continues at coordinate 290,282,379 of NW_027507758.1, forward strand.
ACAGCCTTATTCAAGCAATCAAAATTCATTATTTAATAGTAAGACCTTATCAGAGTATTCATGAAAATATAAGTGTCTTCCAGCCCAAAAAATCATTCTGCACAAATGGCTCTCTATAATATAGTTCAATATATTGTGCCCTTTGTTTTTATAAAAAGATCTACTTTTTGAATAAAACACCGTTCGGTTCTATCAATTTCATCACTTTTCCTAAGGTGACAATGCTATAAACAGGCTGCTCTAACCTGCTTAGCCTTGCTGGTGGCTCTAACAGCATGATTGACAACAGCACCTGCAAGCTTTTCATGTGACATGTTGCATCTTAGTCCCGTGTTAAGAGCAGGATAGTGGGCATGTGACTGCAAGAAAGAAAGTCTACAAATGGTATTTATTCACTATCTATATTGGTGGATTTACAGGGCTTAATTGTTTATTATCTACCCTACTAAAATAGCATGAGATAAGGCGAGCTTTTAGGACATTTTAATACTCAATAATTTTTTTTTTTCTATTGAACAAGCCTACTTGTTACTACATAATTTAGTATGTTCTTGGCAGTCAAATTTTGATCATCATACATAACTGCATGTTGCATTTTAGTGATGCTCTTTTGCACTATTCAGTTGAGTAAGCCTGAATCTTTCACATGAAATCAAGAATAGTTACTGGATTTCTTATCGGGAAACCAATTATGCAGAAGCTTCGAAATAAGGATAAAAGAGTCATTTAATATGCATCTGTCACATCTCACCATTTTGAAAATGTCAGGATGTATGGGTATTGCAATGCTAATTGTGCTACCATCCTGGCTTCCCACAATTAAATTCTAGATTGTGGAGAGAGCAGTATTAATTAACAGCCACAATACTAGTGGTTGTTATACAGTACATTTACTATTTAAAAGGAAGCCAGTTTATACTATGCAGTACAGGCATACCCCACTTTTAAGTACACAATGGGGTTTAGCTGGAAAGTGCAAAATCAGGTTCACTTCTGCATAGAAACCAATCAGCTTCCAGGTTTTATTACCAAAGCTTAATTGAACAAGCTGGGGTTAAAAGCTCATTGGTTTCTATGCAGAAGGGAGCCTTATTTTTCACTTTCCAGCTTTAGTAAATAAATCCCATTGTGTACCTACAAGTGGGGTATGCCTGTATTTAAATACTAATAAAGTGATAATGCTTCTACACTGTAGTATATGGTATGTTACAGTTTAACTCCACTTTTGTGTAGAAAAACTCTCTGAGTGATCAGTTTACATTGCAAGGATTTTACCAGAACCTTGTTGAACAGTGATCATCAACCCTGTCCTCAGGGCCCACTAACAGGCCAGGTTTGCAAGATAACTGAAATACATCACATGTGATATCATTTGCTGCTCAGTGATTGCAGTATTCTAGTCTGCATCTCCCCAAGGTAATACATAAAACCTGGCCTGTTAATGGGCCCTGAGGGTTGATGACCACTGTTGTAGAAGACCTTGTGGTGAAGAAAAAGCTGTTTGTTCCTGAAAGAGAGGGTCTATGTTCACTAAAGCCACCTGGCGCAGTATCAGTATTTTAATGAGGAAAGCTGCTGTGTCTGCAATTGTTTAAAAGTAGTTAATCCTTAAGGAATGTCTTACCAAAATGTAATTCCTTTTGCAGAGGATGCCAAAAAAATCAGTGCGCCAATCACACAAAAAGGATATTACATTTCTGGGAGTGTTTTATACACAAGCCGTGTACAAAAAGCCTCCAGATTGCCATATTGCAATGACATTTTTGAATATTTTTAGAAAATTATAGTGATTTCAGAGTAAAATGAAAGGTCATATTTAATCACCATAAATTACAAAATAGCTTGTGTAGCATTTTCTTTTAATTTGTAATTTTATTAATAAAAGTGGAGTTCTCCTTTAATTAAATCAACCTATGGCAGTTGGCCTTGCCATGTATAACCTCCTCCATTCAAAAACAAAGACTGTCTTAGAGCTATGAAATTCACTGACAGCCAGTATATTTACTGATTAGCATATTATGGGAGATGACGACAAAGAAGCAGAAGTTATGTGGCTTTGCTCCCACGTTCTCAGGAAGCAGGGGGGGGAGGTCTTTCAGTCTACAGCAGAGGTGATATTGTTAACCCAAATATCAATGTGAAATTTAGTTTTCCCCTGTTTTATGACACGCGAGATGTGCAGAACCCCTTCAGTTAATATCATTTGTAAAACTCTTATAACGTAAAAAAAATATATTTTTAAAACTTACCGTAATTTGGGTTCCATCCCACAAGTTGCAGGTCTAGTGTCTATTGTGTAACCTGTTATAATGGAAAATTTATGCTTCTGTGCTTAGAGCTATTGAAAGCAGTGTTTCAATATTTACTGCAGAGAAACAACAAACCACATGTTCAATTACTTATCTGAAAAAAAAAAAATAGTGAAAAATTTGGCCCTTGAGCTTTAAGGTTCTTACTCACTGGTTTATCATTTGTATGTCAATTTTGTTGAAAGCTGTTTTATTTTATGTAAAAATGAGTATGACAGCAGGGCATTGCCTAGGCAGATACGCCACCTTTTTGGCCATATTAGAATCGGATTAATATTCTGTGAATGCAGTAGACCAGGGATATGCAATTAGCGGACCTCCAACTGCAAAACTACAAATCCCATGAGGCATAGCAAAACTCTGACAGCCACAAGCATGACACCCAGAGGCAGAGGCATGATGGGACTTATAGTTTTGCAACAGCTAGAGGTCCGCTAATTGCATGTCCCTGCCATAGACTATTGTACTTGCCCATTGGCCGGGTGGAATGCGCTACCTGTTAGAATACTGTACTTGTCTCAGACTACCTTAGTTTGGCTCTGGTTTTCTGAACTTGTAACGCCTGTATATTCTGTACCACATTGATGGATTGTTGATTGTTTTGCTGTTATGCGCAATAAAATTCCAACTTCAAAAAAAGTTTTATTTACAAATGCCAACTTTCAATGCTATATATCTTTAACTATAACTTTAATCAATATCATTGCAAAAGCTAGTGGATAATGCTGGGATGATATGTTGCCTCATCACTGCCTGCTTTATCCCTTAAAATACAGACCCATTTTACCACAACTATTGCAGGGCGGTTGTAGCACAGATCCATTCACTTCAATGGGTCACGTTTTAAGGTAATTTCACCTGACAAAACTGGCATATCATTTAATTCTTTCTGTAGTCAAGATGTATAGAATCGTGACCGTGGCATGTGTATTATCGGCTCGAGCGGCTGCATGCCCTAGTTTAGGTGGGTGGTCAGGTGGCAGTGAACTTGTTAACTGGGGAATTTTTTTTTTTTGCGGTCAGTGTGCAAGGGTTTAATCCTAATTTAAATGTAATTGAACTTCTAAGACATGTGCCCCTTACAGCTGAGTATATTAAGTACATTAATTGCAATATTTTGATAGGTTGCTTAAATATAGATACATTGATCCTACTCTAAATTATCTGCCAAGATTCAGCATTGCCTGTGCAAAACAAACTACTGGCATACTGTACTAGACCCTATAGCAGGGATCCTCAAACTACAGCCCTCCAGCTGTTGCGAAACTACACATCCCATGAGGCATTGTAAAACTCTGACATTCACAGACATGACTAGGCATGATGGGATTTGTAGTTCCTGAACAACTGGAGGGCCATAGTTTGAAGACCCCTGCCCTATAGCAATCGCTTGGTCTATAGGTATTGTATTTACTCTTTTGATTTTAAGCCTTCATCAGAAATGTTGCTAAAGTCTATGATTTTTAGTCTTTATTTCACCTGTCTGCTGATCCTGTGTTGTGCTAGCTAGTGTGTTATTAATACCAGGTTGTCCCCCATTCCAAAGATAAAGATGGGGTACCCCTAAGGCGCTACTCCTCACTGAAACCCAATGCATATGGCTGTCAACATGGATGGTCCACTTCCGTCTCTGTCCTGTCTGTTCATACCCTTAACTTCATAACATCCCCTCCTATGCTTGCTCAGATCCTTGGCTTTTACCCCATACCCTGTCCAGGCAACTTGGACCACAAACCTCTGATTTCTGTTTAGCCCAGCAGGATATGCCAATAAAATTCTTGTGATACAGTTGATTCATACTAGAAGTCATAAAATCCCTTGAATAAGACAAGTTCTCCCTTGTTAACAAAGATAGCATGCTGTGGTTGTGTGTAAGCAATTCTCGTACATACACAGATGCAAATTATTCATCCACATTTAGCACATCACTAGCAATAGATGTTCTAATGCCACTGAACAAAAAACAGTCAGTTAAGAGCACTTCATATACATATATCTTTGATCACCTCATCTTGAGTACTGCATAATTAGAATAACATATTACATTTATTTGTACGCTTCTGTAGGTTGGTTCAATGCACTTTACATTGTTGATTGGATTCATTATCATGAAGGTAATATGTACCAGAATATAACTGCTATTATGCTGCATCCATTTTGTCTTCTTTATTCTCACACACCATTGCCATTGCTGAAGACAGCTTATACCTCTGGGGCTTCTTGAGCATTATGTCACATGTAGGAAAGATAACTACTAGAAACATCAGTAAGACAACCCTACTGTCAGTATTACTCACTATATTTTCATCAGCAACTTACATGCTACATATACATCTCTGACGTTAACAAACTGGGCTACGATAATCCAGCACCCCTACACGTTTAAATGTTTTCTGATTGTGTTAAATTTTGTTGCTATGTGGAATGTTTGGGCCTTCTGAAATAACAAATAGAGAGCCGGGCTGATGAAAAGAGACAATGGTTTGCTTCTCTCAAGAGAGAGAATGGATGTTTGATCTCCTTTCAATCTTAACAAAAAACTGAGGCTTGCTGGGAGTTGGAAGAGTTATATGGGCTTATCCTTACAGCTTTGTTTGCCAGTGACCCATCTCCTGAAGGCAGCAGCATAACCCGAGCTAAAGAATATCCCATTCTATGTCCTGTACAATGAGCAAATGTTTTTCATTCCCGCTTAAGCACTCATTGATGATTTCTCCTCCCTTCCTGTTCTGTATGTGTCATGGACGCACTGCTCATAGTCCTGCAACTGGTCCGAGGCATACAGGTTCACAGAAGAGCAGTCCGGCTAACAGGCATCCAGCAGTGAACAGACGCACCCCAATGCACATGCGCGTGTGGAGATCGCGCACATGCGCACAGTGACATTGCCTTGTTGCCCAGTGGCATTTAAAAGGGCTCCAGCTGCATTAGCTAGCTGCTGTTTGATCTGCAGCTTTACCCTGTGACCTAATCTTGAACCTGCATCTGATCCAATACTGACCCGGCTTCCTGACCTCACTGCTGTTTCCAGTCCTGACCCTTGCCTTTCTTAACCTCGCTCTGTTTACTTGTCTGTCTGATCCTCCTCCTTAAACGCAGCCTGATCTCTGACCATTCCTTGTCTGCCGTCTCTGCCTGACTGATCCGCTGTGTATTACCTGGCTTGTCTGACCTTGCTTCTGCCTGCTGTCTTGCATCTTTGTGCATCTGCATCCACTGCCCTTCAGCGCACCTGCATTCGCTGACCTGCATCCACAGTTCACCTGCATCTGCTGACCTGCATCCTCAGTGCACCTGCATCTGCTGACCTGCATCCTCAGTGCACCTGCATCTGCTGACCTGCATCCACAGAACCTAAGTCAGTTCTTGTCTCTGTCAGCTGCCATCATCTCCAGTCAAGAGAACTCTGCAGGCACTCATACCTCATTGTCCTCACTGTCTCAACTCTAGTAACTCTGGAGCCAGGGCTGTACGAGAGGTCTCCCTCTGCACGTCAGGCTCACCTCCAAGGTACATGTCAGTATGACACCCATCGAATAGACAGAAAGGAGGAAAAATTTGCCTTCCGGCTCTGCTGAATAGATAAAGAGTAAGGAGAAGTCTCCTAAAACTACACACAAACAGAAAATAAATAAACTTGACTAGTGTTGTATTCCTTTAAAAGGCAAAGGAATTTGCCTTTAAAGGACCACAAAAAATTTAGTCTGCAGGATGCATAAGGCTGATTTTACTTAACCAAGCTCTGCTGGGAGTCTGGTGGGCATTGAGCCATTAAAAAAACCTTGTTTGTAGATAGTACAGCCTTGAATCCAAGCGCCATCACCCTTGACATATTCTGCTAAACATCAGATAATGCAACTGTGTCAATTTTTCTATTGCCTGAATCTTTTAGTAATTTAACCTATAAAAAAGGAAAGTGTCTACTAAATCCTTCTGCACCAGTCTTCCACCATTGAGCTGCTCACATTTAAAGAACACCATAGCAATAGCTGTCTATTCCTACTTTAAAGAGGAACTGCAGTCTGCTCACATAATTTGTAATAAAAACATCTTTGCCATTCTGAAGCTTCCCTCCAACCACTTTGCATATTATTTTATATACAGTATACCATACAGTAGTATACTATACTTGCCAAATATGCTACAGAAATTCTCCTCCACTGAGTCTGTCTGCAAACCTTTTTATAACTGTGGGCAGAGCTGCTGCCTGTTCACTTCCTGGATTTACACAGACACACAGAGGCACACGTCCAGCTCTGCAGCTCTCATTGGCGCTCTTATGATTCATTCCCCTTCCCATCCTGGCAAACTCTAACAAGAGTGAGAGAGAGAGCTGTGCATAATGTCATAAGCCTAGGCTAATGACCAGACAAGAAACAGGAAGGGAGCTGTATAGGGTATTTAATGGTAAAAAAAAAAAAAAAATGACTATCCAAAGTTAAAACAACAAGGGCAGAAGATTTCATAGATGGAATGACTGAAGTTCCGCTTTAAGGCATATTCTAGAACCTAGCTTGGTCAAATGCTAGGGTGCAGACACACAGTAATGAAAGTGAAAAAATATTTTGTTCCGCTATAGACTTATAATCAATCATAGCCCCGCCACTTGTGAGTTTAGAAATGACCACAGGAATTTAATACCAATGCTACAAAATATAATTTTTTTTCTTGCATTGGTCGCTGTGACATATGCATTTTACATATTGGCTGTTGCTGTAAAAAACACAATCAGTCATGCCATTTTACATACTACAGTAGTTTTTTATTCCAGTTGTAATGTAGCATGGCAAAGATGTCATAAATGGATGTAATTATATAAGCAATGAAGTGACTATTTACATTGAAGTGTATTTAAAACCAATCACTAAAATCATATGTGCTTTAACGTGTAATGTGATTCCAAAAGTAATTTAAAATATTTTTAAATCATCAGCTTTAATTAAAATAGTACCTGGTGACCCTTCCATGAAGACCCTTGCTCAGGCACTTCCTGTTATAGTGTGACAATGCTCTATTTCAGTCTCTAATGCGTGGTCTTGCATTGTCACCTTGTCACATAGGATTCAATTGGAGACTGTTGCCCTGTACACGCGGTGGGACATTTCCGACCACAAAATCCGTTGGATTTTTTCAGACGGATTTTGGCCGAAACTTGTGTTGAATACACATGGTCGGGCAAAGTTGTCGGAAAATCCAATCGTTCAGAACGAGGTGACGTTCATTGCGTACGACAGGACTACGTAGAGGCTAGTAGCCAATAGCTTTGGTCTCCTAATTTAATCTGAGCATGCGTGGCACTTTGTCCATCAGAATTCTCTACAAACGATTGGAAAAAGTCTGATCGGATTTTGTTGTCGGAAAATGTTAGATCCAGATCTCAAACATTTTCTGTCAGGATTTCTGACGGAAAAAGTCCGATAGAGCCCACACACAATCGGATTTTCTGACAACATAATCAGTTTGGACCTTTTCCGTCGGAAAGACCAACCGTGTGTACAGGGCATCTGAGTGGCTGTATTAGAAAGCATCATACAGGTGTAGTGTGGTCCACTGTTTTCACCTTCAGAAAAATGCCTTGAGAAATGCTATGTAGTGCATGCATAAAGACAGAAAGAGGCTGGAGGAGATCAGCTACATTGATATTGCCACAAAGGATGATAAAAAGGGAAAACATGGATTTTCTTTTAAAAAAAATTAAAAATAATTCTGATGCATTGGGAGTTATTTACGAAAGGTAAATCCACTTTGCACTACAAGTGCAAACTGCAAGTGCAAAGTCCATTTGAAATTGCACTGAAAGTGCACTTGGAGGTGCAGTCATTGTAAATCTGAGGGGTAGATCTGAAATGGGGGGAAGCTCTGCTGATTTTATCATCCAATCATGTGCAAGTTAAAATGCTGTTTTTTATTTTCCTTGCATGCCCCCCTCAGATCTACAGCGACTGCACTTCCAAGTGCACTTTCAGTGCAATTTCAAGTGCACTTTGCACTTGTAAGTTGCACTTGCAGTGCAAAGTGGATTTGCTTTAGTAAATAACTAACTAAATTGTAGCTAACTAAATATCATTCAATTAGAGTTCACATCTACTTTAAAGGGGATGTATAGTCACAGCATACATTTTTATTTTATAACATCGTCATTGTAATAGCAATACAAATAATAGTTATATTTGACAATCCAATATAAGCTTACTTTGAAAATCTCCTTTCATGTTGTAAGTTCTGCCTGTCTGCTGACCATCTCCTTCCACAACTTCCTGGGTTCCCTGCATGCTTTGCAGCCACTCCTCTGCTGTTTACATAAAATTTCTAAGGACTACATATACCATAGTACCTTGCTGCCTGAAAGCTGTGGTTTCTATACTGAATCTGTATCCTGAAACTCCTCCTCTCATACCCTCTGTAATTCAGAAGGCAGGATCTAAGAAATGTGTGACACAGCAGTGGCTACTCATAGGGCATAGTAAATACGTATTACAGAATTCAAATAAGTAAATGTGTGGGGAACTTCACAAAGAGGGCAGGATCAAAGAAATGCGTGACACAGCAGTGCCCACTCATAGGGCATAGTAAATAGGTGTTACAGAATTCCAGTAAGTAAATGTGTGGGTATCTTCACAAAGAAGGCAGGATCTAAGAAATGCGTGACACGGCAGTGCCTACTCATAGGGCATAGTAAACACGTGTTATAGAACTCCAGTAAGTAAATGTGTGGGTATCTTCACAAAGAAGGCAGGATCTAAGAAATGTCTGACACAGCAGTACCCACCCATAGGGCATAGTAAATTTGTGTTATAGAATTCAAATAAGTAAATGTGTGGGTATCTTCACAAAGAAGGCAGGATCTAAGAAATGCCTGACACAGCAGTACCCACCCATAGGGCATAGTAAATACGTATTACAGAATTCAAATAAGTAAATGTGTGGGGATCTTCACAAAGAGGGCAGGATCAAAGAAATGCGTGACACAGCAGTGCCCACTCATAGGGCATAGTAAATAGGTGTTACAGAATTCCAGTAAGTAAATGTGTGGGTATCTTCACAAAGAAGGCAGGATCTAAGAAATGCGTGACACGGCAGTGCCTACTCATAGGGCATAGTAAACACGTGTTATAGAACTCCAGTAAGTAAATGTGTGGGTATCTTCACAAAGAAGGCAGGATCTAAGAAATGCCTGACACAGCAGTACCCACCCATAGGGCATAGTAAATACGTGTTATAGAATTCAAATAAGTAAATGTGTGGGTATCTTCACAAAGAAGGCAGGATCTAAGAAATGCCTGACACAGCAGTACCCACCCATAGGGCATAGTAAATACGTATTACAGAATTCAAATAAGTAAATGTGTGGGGATCTTCACAAAGAGGGCAGGATCAAAGAAATGCGTGACATAGCAGTGCCCACTCATAGGGCATAGTAAATAGGTGTTACAGAATTCCAGTAAGTAAATGTGTGGGTATCTTCACAAAGAAGGCAGGATCTAAGAAATGCGTGACACGGCAGTGCCTACTTATAGGGCATAGTAAACACGTGTTATAGAACTCCAGTAAGTAAATGTGTGGGTATCTTCACAAAGAAGGCAGGATCTAAGAAATGCCTGACACAGCAGTACCCACCCATAGGGCATAGTAAATACGTGTTATAGAATTCCAGTAAGTAAATGTGTGGGGATCTTCACAAAGAAGGCAGGATCTAAGAAATGTGTGACACAGCAGTGCCAACTCATAGGGCATAGTAAACACGTGTTATAGAATTCAAGTATATAAATATGTGGGGATCTTCACAAAGAAGGCAGGATCTAAGAAATGTTTGACACAGCAGTGCCTACTCATAGGGCATAGTAAATATGTGTTATAGAATTAAAGTAAGTAAATGTGTGGGGATCTTCACAAAGAAGGCAGGATCTAAGAAATGCGTGGCACAGCAGTGCCCACTCATAGAGCATAGTAAATATGTGTCACAGAATTCAAGTAAGTAAATGTATGGGGATCTTCACAAAGTGTAAGAGGAGTAGGCTAAATACAGGCTTTACATTTTGACCATGGTTACGCTCTAGCGACTGTTCTAGAACAGATTAAATCTATTTTTAGTGCAAGACAACAATCTGCTATGCTTGCGTGAGTAAGCTATACATGCCTTCCAATATGCAGCCCGAGTTTTATGAAAGATCTGAGCATTGGGATCTAAACTAACCAAAGTGTCCACTTGTATTCATCCTTCCTAACCACACATCATGTTGCTGATACAGAAATGCTGAATCACTAAAGTAGGGAAAATGTGGCTCTATTAAAAGCAATACAGATAAATAAAGATAAAGTATGCCTTCCTTGAATTTTTTTTTTTTTTTTAGATTTCATAATTATTGTTTGCTAATTTTAACTGGGAAAATCGGTACATCCGCATAAAACACCAGTAGAAACATGTGATTCTGGTCATGTCTGGTTACTTTGCTGTGGTCAAAGCAATTGGTCTCTCCATCAAATTCAGCTCACTAATTACATATGCTTTAACTAACACTTTTGCCTATGATGAGAGGGTTGAATGATGGCCTTAGAAATAAAAAGTGGGTGTCTCCCACTATTTGTGCCAAAGCTGTCATCATGTAAGAAAGAGCTAAGCAGAATTAAGAGCTTTCCTACATAGTTAAAAGCATGAAAAACATGCAGAGAAACAACATTACTGTGCAGGTAGTCGCAGTTCAGCACAATAATTGAAACTATTTTTAAGAAACTCTGTCGTTTAGCAGGTAATTGTATAGTTTGTTGAAATAGAACACCTTTTAGCAACTGAACTATGTAAACTGAAGCAAATAAGAAACATTGCTGTTGTTGATTGGAACCTATTAAGATTTACTTTCTAACTATCCCCAGGAAAGTGAAACAAGAAACCTGACTACTTAAAACGGTATTAAAACGCATTAAAAATAGTCATACTAGCACATTATGACAGACTTTCTTGAAAACGAAGCCCTCCAGCAGTACGCTGTCACGGCTGAAGGTGCTTCCGTCTTCACCTGGCCTTCCTTTCCAGGTTCGTAGGCCTCTGCAATATGAATGGCCGAGACGAAAATTACATCACTCCCGCAGATGCGTGACGTCACCGACTGCATCTAAAGTAAATTTCTCCTAAATGATGCAGGTTTTAGAGATATTTACTGTACCTATAGGTAAGCCTTTTTATAGGCTTACCTATAAGTAAAAATCATACAAGGGAGATTACTCCCACTTTCATAATTTACCTGGTTAGAAATCACCTGCGTTTTTCATATAGCAAGAAAGAACCATGGGACATCACATATCCATGTTACAGTACACATTTATTATGCTATTTGTAAAATGTATTACACAATATATGCACATGTGCCTTACTAGACAGTGTGCATGCAAAAACCAATAATAAAACAATTGTTTGTTATCAATAATTTACTCTGTAACACTAAGGCAGGCCATAGATGGTGCAAATTTATTTTCTGCAACCACATGTCAGTGCTGACAGGGGAATCCCTCCTGCGGAGACATTGTTTTGTATAGAAGACAGTGATTATTGCTAGCGGCTGTAGCAGCCGCTAGCGATAATCACAAGTAATATTCGGCAGCCTAGTTGTACCCAAGTTGATTGATAGATCATCTCGGCCACTTCCTGCTGATCCAGCTGAAATTTGAAGTGTCTATAGCCAGCATTAGGGGTGGATTTTTAAACATATTTGTGGTGCTATTCACCTTGTGAAATTACAGGTATATTCATTCTGTGAAACTGGGGACAAAACTGAATGTTACTGAGCTATTTTCTCCCTAGATTGACTGCTAGATTGACTGCTTCTCAAAATAGAATCAAAATAGAGTAAAATTAGGCAAACCCTGCATTATGGCTATTAAATCACAGGAAACCTATTTACTATGACTGTTAGCTTCATCTAAATGCCATAATTATTATTATTATTATACAGGATTTATATAGCGCCAACAGTTTACGCAGTGCTTTACAGTATAAAAGGGAGCCCTGCTCAGAAGAGCTAACAATCTAATAGGATGGGGCAGGTGGTACAAAAGTTTGTAACTGTGAGGAATGAGCTGATGGAAGTGGTAAAAGATTAGTTGGAGAGGTGATAGGCTTCCCTGAAGAGATGCACTTGCAGGGAAAGCCAGACAGGTTGAGGTAGCAAATTCCAGAGGATGGGAGAGGCTCTGGAGAAATCCTGGAGATGAGCATTGGAGGAGGAGACAAGAGAGCTTGAAAGTAGGAGGTCTTGAGAAGAGTGGAGAGGACAGTTTGGGTGATTTTTGGAGACAAGGTTGGTGATAAAGCCCGGGGCAGAGTTGTGAATGGCTTTGTATGTTGTGGTTAGTGTTTTGAATTTAATTCGCTGGGTGATTGGGAGCCAGTGTAGGGATTGGAGGAGAGGGTTGGCAGACACTGAGCGATTGGTAAGGTGGATAAGTCTGGCAGCAGCATTCATGATAGACTGAAGAGGGGATAGAGTCAGGGCTGGGCTCAGCCCTTCCTTCTCAAAGCTGACTGCTCAGCTGTCGGCTAATTGCCAGTTCCTTTCTCTCCACAGCAATTCACCTGTTGATGATATCCTGCTCGTCACTCCTGCCTACTTAAGCCGTCCAGCTCAGATGATCTCCGCCTTCTCCTTGGTCACATCTCTAGAGACGCTCTCCTGTGTTCCTATCAAAGACTTGCTTGGCTGATATTGCTTCTGGCTCCAGATCCTGCTTGCTGTTCTACTACACTCATCTCTGGCTCCCTGACGTTCTGGCTTGTCTGACTATCTGTTCCGGTTCCTGAACTATGGCAATGTTTTGACTACGTTTACTCTCTTTATCTTTTTATTATTATTATTATAATTATTATTAAACAAGTGTGATTTAATTGTACTTCTGTCTCAGTCTGATTCATGGTTTCTGACAGATAGCCTATGGAGAGGCAGGCCAATGAGAAGTGAGTTGCAATAGTCAAGGTGAAAGAAAACAAGGGAGTGAATGAGGAGCTTGGTGGTTTCATTAGGTAAAAAGGGCCGAATTTTAGAGATGTTACAGAGTTAAATTCTACAAACTTTTGACAACGATTGGACTTGAGGCTGAAATGACAGTCTAGGATTACATCTAGTACCCTGGCTTGAGGGGAGGGACTAATGGTTGCATTGTTGATCTTGATGGAAAAGTCACGGGGGGTCACAGACAGGAGGAACATTAATAGCTCAGTTTTACAGAGATTTCGTTTAAGGAAATGGTGTGACATCCATGCTGATATGTCAGTTAGTAAGTAATGCGAGAGGAGACTGAAGGAGTGAGGTGAGGAGTAGACAGATAGATTTGGGTGTCATTGGCATATAAGTGGTATTGGAAGCCGTGGGCGGTTATCAAGTGACCAAGGGAGGAGGTGTAGATAGAGAAGAGAAGGGGCCCAAGAACAGAGCCTTGGAGGACCACCACAAAAAGAGGCAATGGAGAGGAGACGGAGTTGTACGTAACACTGTGATAGATAAGCAGAGAACCAGGATAGAGCAAAATCTTGGAGGCCAAGGGAATGTAGTTTATTGAGAAGGAGCGGGTGGTCAACAGTATCAAAGGACGCAGAGAGGTCAAGTAGTAGGAGTATGGAGTGCTGGCTGTTGTTTTAGCAGTTAGTAAATTGTTAGTGAGTTTTAGTAAGGCAGTTTCCGTGAAGTGCTGAGAGTGAAAGCCAGACTGTAAAGGGTCAAGAAAATTATTTTCACTGAGGTAGGAGCTAAGACGTTTGTAGACTAAGCATTATAGAAGTTTAGAGGTGAATGGGACTAATGAGATGGATCTTAAGTTGTTCAGGTTGGTGGGGTCCAGTGAGGGCTTTTTAACCACTTCCCGACCAGCGCACGACGATGTATGTCGACAGAATGGCACGGGCAGGCATATTGGCGTACAGGTACGTCCAATATTCAATGCCGCCCTGCCATCGGGAGCGCGCCGCCGGCGGCGCGCTCCCGCGCTGGTCGGGACCCCCGTGAGTCCGGTCGCGGGACCCGCGGACTCGATCGCCGCGGGCTTTCCCGCGATCGTCTCACGGAGCGGCTGAATGGAGGAAATGCTGTGTAAACAACATTTCTCCATTCTGCCTAGCAACTAGTGACGCTGATCTCTGCTCCATGTGATTGGAGCAGACATCAGTGTTCACTAAATGAAAGCCCAACCCCCCCACAGTTAGTAACACACCCCTAGGAACACTTAACCCCTACACTGCCACCCACTGGTTAACCCTTTCACTGCCAGTGTCATTTACACAGGAATCACTGCATTTATAAAGCAGTGATTACTGTATAAATGACAATGGTCCCAAAAATGTGTCAAAAATGTCCGATGGGTCCCCCACAATGTCGCAGTCACAATAAAAATCGCTGATCGCCGCCATTACTAGGAAAAAAAAAATAATAAAAAATTATTAATAAAAATGCTATAAAACTATCCCTATTTTGTAAACGCTATAACTTTTGCGCAAACCAATCAATAATCGCTTATTGCAATTTTTTTTACCAAAAATATGTAGAAGAATACGTATCGGCCTAAACTGAGAGAAAAAAAAATGTTTTTTTTATATATTTTTGGGGGATATTTATTATAACAAAAAGTAAAAAATAATGCGTTTTTTTCAAAATTGTCGCTCTATTTTTGTTTATAGCGCAAAAAATAAAAACTGCAGGTGTGATCAAATACCACCAAAAGAAAGCTCTATTTGTGGGAAAAAAAGGACGTCAATTTTGTTTGGGAGCCACGTCGCACGACCGCGCAATTGTCAGTTAAAGTGACGCAGTGCCGAATCGCAAAAAGTGGTCTGGTCTTTGACCAGCAAAATGGTCCGGTCTGCAAGTGGTTATGTATGGGAGTGATCTGCACATGTTTTAGAGGGGAGGGGAAGGTGCCACTAGAGAGGGAGAGATTGAAGATGTGAGTGAGGGAGCATAGGATAGAGGAAGAGGGTGACCGTAGTAGTTGTGAGGGAACAGGATCCAAGGGACAATTGGCTAGGTGGGCATCTGAGAAAGGTTTTATAACCTCTTCAGTAGTAACCAATTCAAAAGAGAAGAGTATTGAATGTGCTGTTAGGCAAGGTATGTTGGGTGGGGAAGATGTACGTACAGTGGAGGTGTCCTCACGAATAGCATCAATCTTGTCTTTGAAGTGATTGGCAATCTGTTGGGTAGTGAGTGAGTTAGTAGGTATAGCGGGTGGGGAACGAAGCAGAGAGCTAAAGGTTGGGAAGAACCGACGGGGACTGGATGACAAGGTATTATTAAGAGAGACAAAGTAGGCTTGTTTGGCAGCATGGAGGCCGGAATTGCCTTGCAGGCATTTGGTTTTACACCACAGTCATTGAAAAGAGCACAGCAATGTCTCTTGAGATTTCTAGTGTTGTCAGTTTGCCAGGGTTGTAACGGCCGGGGCCTGATTCTGCGTGTGGTCAGAGGAGCAAGTGCATCTAATGATGATGAGAGTGAACTGTTGTAGACAGAGGTGGCCAGATCAGGGCAGGGGAGAGATTATGTCATATAAGTGGTCAGTAGAAGAATAGAGAAGAGAAGGGTTAAAGTGGTGAAGGTTCCTACAAATAATTGTTTGCTCCTTGAGGGGATGGGTGATTGGAGGCAAGGATACAGTGAAACTGATGAGGTTGTGATCAGACAGAGGAAAGGGGGTGTTGGTGAGGTTGCCAGGATTTCAGAGATAGGAGAGTGCAAGGTCAAGGGTATTACCATTGGAGTGAGTGGAAGTATGTGTTCATTGGGTTAGGTCAAAAGATGAGGTTAGGTTGAGAAGTTAAGCTGTAG
This sequence comes from Lithobates pipiens, assembly GCF_037356315.1. Lineage (NCBI taxonomy): Eukaryota > Metazoa > Chordata > Amphibia > Anura > Ranidae > Lithobates > Lithobates pipiens. The sequence goes on from NW_027507758.1 coordinate 290,298,493, forward strand.
TTGGGCTGTTAACATTGACAGGAATGTTGAAGGCACCAAGAATGATAGCGGGTATTTCACAGGAGAGAAAGTAGGGTAGCCAGGCAGCAAAAGTCATCAAGAAAGTGCAATACCGGTCCAGGAAGCCGATGAATTGCTGCAATCCTCAGAGAAATGGGAGAAAACAGACAAATACATTGCATCTCGAAAGAGAGGGATAGAGAGGGATAGAGAGGGAGGGATAGGAAGGACTTGAAATGTGCTTTGTGGGGATATAAGGAATCCAACTCCACCCTCTTTCTGTCCGTTGGGTCTGGGGGAGTGAGTCCAATGGAGGCCACAATGGGAGAGGTCAGCAGGAGTCAAAATTCTGAAACCAGGTTTCCATTATGGTGAGTATGTTAAAGCCATGAGAGATGAAGAGGTCATGTACAGATGTTAGCTTGTTACAGATGGAGCAGGCATTTTAAAGGGTGCATGAGATTGGTGGGATGCTTTGAGGAAATAGTGTGATATTTTCCTGATTCGCACAATCAACCTGCAGAGAAGATAGCCTAATAACATAAAATGTTGTCCCCATTCACATAGAATTTCACAGGGCAAACATCTCTATATACTTTTTAACTGCTTCCCGATCAACTGCCTCAGTTATACTGTGGAAGGTTGGCTCCTCTGTGCGAGCCATTGTAGTTATACGTCAGCTCATAGGGACAGGATAGCAGGCGCGCGAGTGCCGTCTGAGGGTCCCGGTGCTCCTGACCAACGGTTGCGATGACCGCTGGCCACGAGCGATCGTGACCAGGAGAGACAGAACAGGGACGAGTGTGTGTTCTGACAGGAGTGACAGATCATGTGTTACTATTAGCTAGGAATCACGATCTGTCACTTCATCCAGTCAGTCCCCTCCCCCTTCAGTTAGAATCACCTCCCAGGGAACATAGTTAACCCCTCGAGCGCCCCCTAGTGTTTACCCCTTCACTGCCAGTGACATTTTTACAGTAATCAATGCAATTTTATAGCATTGATCGCTGTATTAATGCCAATGGTCCCAAAAATGTGTCAAAATTGTCCAATGTGTCTGTCATAATGTCGCAGTCATGATAAAAATCGCAGATCGCTGCCATTGCTAGTAAAAAAAAAAAAAATTCAAATGCAATAAATCTATCCCCTGCTATAACTTTTGCGCAAACCAATCAATATATGTTTATTGCGATTTTTTACCAAAAATATGTAGAAGAATACATATCAGCCTAAACTGAGGAAAAACATTTTTTTAAAATATATTTTTGGGGGATATTTATTATAGCAAAAAATAATGCGTTTTTTTCAAAATTGAGTAAAAGAAAGTAAAAGAAAGATCTATTTGTGGGAAAGAAAGGATGTCAATTTTGTTTGGGTACAATGTCGCACAACCGCACAATTGTCAGTGGCTCTGGTCAGGAGGGGGTAAATTTTTCTGAGGTTGAAGTGGGTAAAATAAATTTTACTATAAGGTGAAATGGGACATCCAAAATACCACATTCTTAACTAAGCAATAAGGCAATGTGCAGTTCATGTATGCCTTTGTGGGCCCTTGTATTACACATTTGCCTGATTATGATTGTATGGTGGCATGCTAAGCATTGCAAGGTGTACCTTATTGAAGACAGATGAAACCCAAAAATTCGCACTGTAGCACTAAGGATGTTGAGGCCAAGTAGTGCATCAATATGGGAAACTCCTCAGCATTTTGTGTTACACGGAAATGATCCACCACTGCACCCCCCTTTCGATTTGGGGATTCTTGCTACTGAATAAAACAATACAGAAAAAAAGAGAGGGTGCAAACTGGTGTAAGGATTTTTGACACCCTAGGCGAAACCTGATTTTGCCGCCCCATTGGCTCCACCCCCTTTGCCCTGTCAGAAGGTGCCGCTATACAGGAAGAATCGGCTCTGCTTCCTCTAGTGCTGGCTCCAGTGCTGCACCTCTGATTACACTACTGGTCAGACTGAGTTAGTTACATGCTGCAGCCTGCAGACACAGAGGGAAACCAGCATCCAGGCGCTCCTAGGCAGCAGTGCACCCTAGGCGGCTGCCTAGTTTGCCTAGTGGTAGCACCGGCCCTGGGTGCAAAGGCCTAATGTGGTACCCGGTATAAAAGTTTATTGGAATAAAAAAATATACTCACAAAATGCCCACAGGCCAAAAGAGTTGTGTATATAAAGCCAACGTGAGAAGAAGTCAGGTGGTGGATATAGTACTATGCTCTGAAGAAAGGGCCCTATCCCTCAAAACGTGTCAGCCTGGTTGTTGTAGGAGATGAACAGGTCTTGATGACACATCTCCATATCCTGAACTCTTCTAACTTGGGTTTTTATATACAACACTTTTGGCCTGTGGGCATTTTGTGAGTACAGTTAGTCCCCTACATACGAACATTCAACTTGCAAACTTTGATAGATGCAAACGCCAAGGCCTGTAAAACTGGGTACACACACTCAGTTTTTTTCTGTTCAACCCAATGGGCTGAACAAAAAAAACCTGACAGATCACCGTACCGACATTGGCAATGTTGGTGCGGCAATCAGCCATGTTGTACTTTTTGCCAGAACACACTAATCATCACTCGTAGCCTTTGTCTGAAAGCTGATCTTTGCTGGACTTACAAACAAGTTGAACTTTCGAACGGGCTCTCGTAATGGAACTCGCTCGTAAGTAGGGGTCTTACTCTATGTTTTTGGCTTGTTTTTATTCCAATAGACTTTTTTAGGTAACGAATCCTTTGTGCCCGCTTTTTTTTTTTCTGTATTCTGCTATACAATATGTAAATGAACATAGTCTTTATTAAAATGACCTTTCAATGTGATCCTATATAGCACTGAAAAATATTCTGGAGATTACAAATTAACTGGTCAATGCTGGAAGTTTATTCCTCCATTAGTTGGCTAAGGTGAACAGGGCATGATCAAGTCACAAAATACATTTTTCTTTAAGTTTCTAGCACACATTTTTCTCTCTCCTATGTGTTAGCTGAACTCAAGCACACAGCTTGCTTTCAGTATTCATATAATTAGTGAGAGCTGCACACCAGCACACACAGCCCATTCCCCATAATTCAAGTCACTATGGATATCTGCACTCCAGTACACACAGCCTACTCCCCAGTGTCCATGTCAGCAATACAATTTACACTCCAGTACTTACAGCTCTATCCCCAGTATCCACTTCAACAATGATAATTTCCAAGTATTTTCACGACTTTCTTTTTTTTAAGAAAGACACATTTTTTATACAGCTGAATCCCTGTCCTATTAATTACTCCGAAGGTCAGGGTGCGCATTCTCTAGTGTTCCTCCTTTTTGTCACACAATACAAAAAATACCAGAAAGATTATACAATATTGTTGTCCTGTATAGGTAGAAATAACCTCAGCAGAGGACCTTAGGGAGCCAAGCTTCATTCACAAACCTACTGGAAAATGTCTCACAATCATTTTCTATTATTATAACAAAAAATTCTATAGAACAGAGGATTTTAACCTTTAATGATTACAGGCCCCCAAGGGATTGCCTAATATGTCTCCATATCTTTTTTGCAAGACTGTCTAATCATTATGATCACTGACTATATTCTCAAACATAAAATGATATAAAATAGCAGAGCATGTCCCCAAAAAGTCTATAAAATTTGGCAGCATGACTGAGCATTGTGAGAGATCCCCATCTGGCAGACTCTCTTATCCGGAGTTGTCCCATAATCTGTTGCTGAAACCCACCGCTTCCTAGCTCAGGTAGAGTTCTTCTACCATCAGGGTGACAATACGTTGGTTGTCTCTATGCAGAAGCATTGGTTCTTTGACAACATTAAGCCACAGAAAGATTTGCTGGCGTGCTGAGCATGTAAAGGGCATGTGTAGGTGTAAAATGCCAAATCACTAGTACACAAGCTAGCTACAAGTAAAGCGATTTTTGCTGTTTTTGTACAATCACAAACAGGAATGGAGGTACAGCTACTGACATTCTTACTCTCATGACATCTGACACATTAAGATGATTTCTCCTTCCTGATTTCAGCTTCAACAATGTAGAAATTCCTGCTAAGTATTTGTGAAAGAAACCAAAACATTCATTGCCTTCATTACCAAGCTAGGGTAAGTTGAAAACTGCCTATTCCAAAACTGCTTGGTATCTAGCCCAACCTTGTTAAATCAGCTTACTTTCTTGGATCTCAGATTAAATATAATGGTGATAGTAAATCATCCTTTGATTTGATTATAAATTAGATTCAAATCTTACAATGTGTGTTTTTCTATTATTCAGAGATACATTTCCAAAACTCAGTCGATTGGTTTCCATACCCACCAAGGGGTATAAATAGTCCCAGTAAGAAAGAAACTGTCACCCTACCCTTGCAGGGCAAAATGACAATATCTTCCCAACCGCCTCACCTTACTAGCACTCATTCGCCACACCTTCCTTCTCTGCAGCTGGTGACAATACGCAGCACTTCCAGGTAAGGAAGATTATGTGAGCTCCTCCAATGTGAGAGTGCTTGGGTCTAGCAGCTAATCATTAGGCCAAGGGCTGTCACTTTATTAACAGTGTTACATCATCGCTACCCCAGATTGTCAGCACAAGTAATTTCAGAGAAGCAAGGAACCTCTAGGGAGTAATTGTAAGCTGAGTAAGGAGGAGATAGGGGGCTTGGTACAGGCCCTGTTGCTTTACCCTACCTGGGCAAGGTGATTGTGTCTCTTTAGGGCCTTTAGCTCTACCAATCAACTTCTGTTCAACTGCCCTGTCAGATTTTCCCCGCTGAATCAGAGTGGGCTGCTAAAGCCAGCAGTGTTGGCCTCCCTGCTGTTGGAATATAATAGCTCAGCGGGGATGATTCCTGCTTCCACATTGATAATGCAGATGGGGGAACCAAGTCCGTAATCAGAAAACCAAGATTTGGAGTAGCTGTGCATAGCAACCAATCAGCTTTTTTTTTTTTTTCAAGCTTAAGGCCCCTTTCACACGGGATGGTCAGTAATGATCCGCCCCGTGATGATCCACTTGCTCAGCGGGGATCGCTCCGTTGTCCCCGCTGAGCCGGCGGATAACAGGGCGGTCCCGGCACACTGTGCAGGGACCGCCCTGTCAGCTCTCCGCTCTCCTCTATAGGGGGATCGGATGAACATGGACCGTCTGTCCGTGTTCATCCTATCTGCTCTGCAGACAGATAGAAAAATAGGATTTTCCTCCGTCTGCAGAATCGGACAATAGCGGAGGCGGACGATATCGGGTGTCTGCGGATGTTCATCCGCAGACACCCGCTATCCCATAGGGCGGCATGTATGTCCGTATTTCATCCGCAAACGGATGGATGAAATACGGACATAATGTCCGCATGTGTGAAAGGGGCCTAAGGCCTCATGCACACTGGACTAATTTGTAAACCTATTACAGGACAATTTTATGGTCCAGTTTATTGAGGCCCCAACTAGGAATGATGCTCTGTTGGACCTGGTAATCTCAAACCATGCAGAACGTATTACTAATATTCAGATAAAGGAACATCTGGGTAGCAGTGACCATAACATGATTTCATTTGATGTTAGCTGTAAGCAAAAATCACATACGGGAAAGATAAAAACACTTAATTTCAAGAGAGCAAATTTTCCAAGGATGAGGGCTGCTCTCCAGGACTTAGACTGGGAGAGAATATTGGCACCAATGGGCACAGAACAGAAATGGGAATTCTTCAAAAAGACTGTGATCTCACGGCAAAGTATATTCCCATGGGCAATAAGTTTAAAAGGTTAAAAATAAAACCGATGTGGCTCATGGCCAAAGTTAAAAAAGCTATAAACTATAAAAAAAAAGCTTTTAAAAAATATAAAAATGAAGGAACGCTAGTGTCATTTAAATGTTACAAGGAATATAACAGCATATGTAAAAAGGAAATCAAGGATGCAAAAATTCAAAATGAAAGACAGATTGCAAAAGATAGTAGGACAAACCCCAAGAAATTCTTCAAATATATTAATAGTAAAAAGGTTAAGTCTGAGCATGTAGGCCCTTTGCAGAATAATCTGGAGTTGGTGACTGGGGACAAAGAGAAGGCTAATTTATTAAACACTTTCTTCAGCTCTGTGTATACAAAAGAGCATGGGGGAGCTCATATCCATAATGGGGGTGGTACTGACGCAGCCCCAAATCCACATTGGCTCAAAAGTGATATGGTCCAGAAATATTTGGACAGAATAAAGGTGAATAAAGCACCTGGACCTGATGGCATCCACCCACGGATCCTAAAAGAATTGAGCTCTGTAATTTCAAAGCCATTGTATCTAATTTTTAGGGACTCATTAATGACAGGAATAGTACCAATAGTACAAAATATTTTGAGCAACAGACAGCATGGATTCATGAAAGACAGAAGTTGTCAGACAAACCTGATTTCTTTTTATGAGGTGGTAAGTAAAACCTTGGACAGAGGGGTGCCGGTGGATGTGATATATTTGGATTTTGCAAAAGCGTTTGATACAGTTCTGCACACATGGCTCATGTGTAAGGTAAAGTCTACAGGTTTGGAAATATCAGTTTGTAAAGGGATAGAAAACTGGCTAAAAGACAGAATTCAGAGAGTAGTGGTTAATGATTCTTACTCTGAATGGTCTGAGGTTATCAGTGGTGTACCCCAAGGTTCAGTGTTGGGACCCTTACTTTTTAATATCTTTATAAATGATATTGGGTCTGGGATCAAAAGAAACATTTCCGTGTTTGCAGATGACACCAAGCTATGCAGTGGAATAACGTCCTTACACAATGTCTCCAATTTACAAGCCGACCTCACTGCTCTGTCTACTTGGACGACTATGTGGCAGATGAGGTTTAATGTTGAGAAATGTAAAGTTATGCACTTGGGGGCTAAGAATATGCATGCATCATACATACTAGGGGGAGTACAACTGGGGGGATTCATAGTGGAGAAGGATCTGGGGGTTTTGGTAGATCATAAGCTCAATAATACCATGCAATGCCAAGCTGCGGTTTCCAAAGCGAGCAAAGTCCTTTCCTGTATTAAGAGAGGTATGTACTCCAGAGAGAGAGATATCATTTTGCCCCTGTTCAAATCATTAGTAAGACCTCACCTGGAATATGCAGTTCAGTTTTGGGCACCAGTTCTCAAAAAGGATATCGGTGAACTGGAGAAAGTGCAGAGAAGGGCAACCAAACTGATAAGAGGCATGGAGGAACTCAGCTATGAGGAAAGATTAGAGGAATTGAATTTATTCACTCTTGATAAGAGGAGATTAAGGGGGGATATGATCAACATGTACAAATATATAAGGGGTCCATATAGGGAACTCAGTGTCGAGTTATTCACTTTACAGTCAACAAAGAGGACAAGGGGGCACTCTTTACGTCTAGAGGAAAAGAGATTTCATCTCCAAATACGGAAAGGTTTCTTCACCGTAAGAGCTGTGAAAATGTGGAATAGACTCCCTGCAGAGGTGGTTATGGCCAGCTCAGTGGATTGCTTTAAGAAAGGCCTGGATTATTTCCTAAGTGTACATAATATAACTGGGTACTAACATTTATAGGTAAAGTTGATCCGGGGAAAATCCGATTGCCTCTCGGGGGATCAGGAAGGAATTTTTTCCCCTGCTTTAGCAAATTGGATCATGCTCTGCTGGGGTTTTTTGCCTTCCTCTGGATCAACTGTGGGTATATGGGCTGGTATGATATTTATTATATATATATTTTATTTATTTATTTATTTATTTATTTTTTGTGGTTGAACTGGATGGACTTGTGTCTTTTTTCAACCTGACTAACTATGTAACTATGTAATTCTCTACACATGATCGGACAAAGTCCGATCGGATCATGTTGTGGGAAAATTTTATAGCCCAGCTGGAAAACTTGGTCCGTCGGATACTCCGACGGAAACAGTCCGATGGAGCCCACACACTGTCGGATTATCCGACAATCGGACATTGTCCATCGGGATGTCCGACCGTATGTACAAGGGCTAAGAAGTAGTAGATCTGAAATGAGTGGAAGCTCTGCTGATTTTATCATCCAATCATGTGCAAGCTAAAATGCTGTTTTTTATTTTCCTTGCATGTCCCCCTCGGTTCTACAGCGACTTTACTTCCAAGTGAAAATAATTTTCCTCATTTTAGGCTGATATGTATTCTTCTACATATTTTTGGTAAAAAAAAATTAGCAATAAGCGTATATTGATTGGTTTGCGCAAAAGTTATCGCGTCTACAAAATAGAGAATAGATTTATGTCATTTTTATTATTATTTTTTTTACTAGTAATGGTGGTGATCAGTGATTTTTATTGGGACTGCGATATTGTGGTGGACACATCGGACACTTTTGACAAATTTTTGGGACCAGTGACAATTATACAGCGATCAGTGCTATAAAAATGCACTGATTACTGTATAAATGTCACTGGCAGGGAAGTGGTTAAAACTAGGGGGCGGTCAAAGGGTTTACTGTGTTCCTTGACTGTGTGTTCTAACTGTGGGGGGGATGGGACTGACAAGGGGAGATGACAGATCGGTGTTCATACTTTGTATGAACACATGATCTGTCTCCTCTCCCCTGAGTAAACACACAGATCCGGTTCTCGCTCTGTCACAAGCAATTGCGGGTGCCCGCCGGTCGTCGTGCCCGCCCGTACTCGCATTGGCTCCAGTGGCGAGCCGCAGGCGCACGTGAATGCCTCCGGTGGCGTGTGCGGGCCCCCTAGTAGTCAAAAGGCAAAGAGTCGTAAAGGTAATGTCGTTTCGCCCAGGGGAGCCAACCCGCCGCAGTTTTACTGATCAGGAAAGGGTCAGGCTGGTCAGGAAGGGGTTAATGTAAGTCTCCTCCAAGTCGGATCCTCATCTCTATTAATGTGATTTGTATCCCACATTACAGGAAGATTACCCAGGCATTCCCTGTGGTGTAGCCCCTCCCTCGCTTCAAAGTCACATCAAAGTCACCAGCAAATCTCCAGGAAGTCGCAGTAGTGTGAACCGAGCCTGTGTACTATGGACATAGGGTTAGGAGTGGGAAATTGTATGTAACATTTATAATGCAAAAACATCAATAAAAAAATATTTAAATAAATAAAATACAATGATCATTACTTTACAAAATGTAATGAAGAAAATTAGCAAAAGTGGTAATTGATTAGTAATATATAAAAAAATTATTTGTATAAAATGTACCGTATATACCGTGTCACAATTTTTATTCAATGGTAAATACTTTGCAAATTTCTCTAACCTACTCACTAAGGGAAATAAGATCTGTATCTCTTTCCTTTAACATTTAACATATGTGACTCCATATGACAGTACTAAGAGTATTCTCAGGAATTTAATAATGCAGTTTTATGTGTAGTTTTACATTGCACATATAAATAATGTACACCTGCAAACATTTTCCAAGGATGCCCTTGCTGCATAAATCTCTACCAAAACTAGTAAGGTATATCAATCTCTTTTCAGTCACAACACCCTTTAAAAGTATGTGAGATCTCGTGGTACCCCAGGTGAACTAGTCCTTGCTTTTCTTTTTTTTCGGAATAAATTGGACCTTCATTCAGTGTTAAATATTAAAGAACAACTAAAGGCAAAACCTTAGTTTTGCATAGAGTGGAGAGGGATTAGAACACCTGTCAGTTTTTATTGCTGTCTGTGCCCCCCGCCAAAGAGATTCACCCTCTCTATTTGTGCTGTTTACTGTTATCATCAAACGCAAAAAAAGAAAATCCCACATTTTGGGCGGACAGTAATAGAGGGGAAATCTTCCAATGGGGGCAATAGTTCTGTTGACCAAGATGACCAGGGAATCCCTCAGTTTGGAGATATTTCATCTCAATTCCATTTTTGGTTATGGGACAGGAAGTGAAAGAAATCTCCCCAGAAGGACACAGATGATAAAAACCTGACAGGGGTTTTTAACCTTCCCTATATACTCTTACCCTTATCGTAGGAAAACTGTTAAAACATTTGTTTTAACATTAGCTGTATATTTCACACCACTACCATGATTCATCATCTGACGTGCATGAGGATACCATATATTTGTGCAATATTTGTTGTTTCTATCTGTAGTAATACGTTTAGGTTTAGGTACGTTTAGCCTGACACTAAATATAAAAACTTTTGTACCTAAAATACATTCATAATAACATTAACTAGATCAATCTCTGATCCAACTATTTGACCTTTGGGGTTTTTTTTCATAGATTTTTTTTGGTTTACATAGACTTCTTCTCTAGCGATTGGCTATTATAATGATCATGTGATCAGGAGGTGATCTTACTGGCTCCTAATTGTTACTCTGAGACAAAGAGCTTTTGCTGAAAATTTTATTTCCTTGCTGGGGGGAGTGATTGAACATGCACCCAGCACAAATACATAACAAGTATACAGTATATCGTACAACAGAAGAAAGTATACTTCTGTGACGCCACATAAATATGCTATGTCATCACCAGGAGTGCCGTAGTTTGAAAGCACCCTTGTTGAGCCAAAATGGCACCCTGGCTGAGAAAAGCTAAGTTATGAAACGGTTTCAGGTCCATAAGGCTTGGCACACACTGCCATGACTTGGGATGCGACTTGTGAGACCCCAAATCGCATTACATGTGAAATCTCATTTTAGGTAATGAGAACCTTATCTCAGTCTGAGTGGACTGATTCTCTTTCCCGGCGACATGCTTCATTCCGCCCCTGTCATCCCTGCTCTGCGGGCTGCCGGAATACATCGCTCTGCACAGTGAGTATACTCAGGGCCGGATTAACATAGGGGCTATTGGAGCTGCAGCTCCAGGCCCCTTTCTCAAGATAGGCCCATTTGCCCAAAAAAAAAAAAAAAAAATCAAAAAAAAAGATCGACTTCGAGGATTGTAGCTCGGCAATCAGGAGTCACAGAGACCCCACATTTGGGGGGTAGGTAGCTAAAGACCGACTCCAGCACTGGTTTAAATATGGGGCTGCTATCATCTATGGTTCCGGAGATACAGGGCTCCTTGCACAGCCTGTCAGAAGCTACATACAGAGCGGCCAGTTTAAATACATGCTGGAACACTCTGCAGCAGACTGAGAGGATGAACTCTCAGTGCTTATAATAATTATTTTTATATTACTTATGATAATTAACCCCTTGCCACCCAGGCCCATTCTGAGACTTCTCTCCTACATTTAAAAATCATCATTTTTTTTATGCTAGAAAATTACTCAGAACCCTCAAGCATTATATATTGTTTTAGCAGACACCCTATGGAATAAAATGGTGGTCTTTGCAACTTTTTATGTTACACGATATTAACCAGTGCCTACCCAGGGACTGACTAGTATCTCTCCCCAGCCTGTCCCCACACACCCTCTCACCTGCTGACTTGTGAATGGGGCGATCACTCCCGCAGTGTTATTGTGTTCTGCCAGTGAATACAATGATTAGTGTTGCTAACTATAGCTGGCAGCACCAATTGTTTTGGGGAAAACCAGAAAGGCTGGTTGTACTCAAGTCGGTTAATAGGTTGACTTATGCATAATGCCCACTGCCATACCCCTCACACTCCTCTCATGTACATAGTGCCTTCTGCCATACCCTCCACACTCCTCTCCTGTACATAGTGCCCACTGTTAGACCCTCCACATTCCTCTCCCTCGCCTGCACATGCTTCCCACTTTTATACCATCCATACTCCTCCCCTATGCCTCTTACCCACAAAAACTGTTCTTTAAAATTATACTGAATATCCTCAATGTTACCAGCTCTAGAATAGGCACACATTTGTTAGTTCAACTAAAGCAAATCTCACAGTTCTCATATTTGTTCTGCCCCATTATTAGTAATTTAATTTTGTAATTACTATTGTGATGTATAGAGGAACACGGGGATGTTAGCTACTCTAAATATAGCACTTGTAAAAAAAAAGCGTCCCTGAAAATATTTTTGAAATGTTGACTATGCACTAGGCACTGCCCAAGGGCCACTGGGTCAGTAGGGAGCCCCATTAGAGGCTCCTGTGATATTAAAGCGGTAGTAAACTTTTCTAACATTACTACTTTTTAGAGGCCCTGGGGTAGGTTATGCCATAATGTACAAGTATGCACAGCATATTAGCACATTAGGGTACACTTAAATTGTCAGACTGAGCCCTCCAGTGCTGTGCTGTGATCAATCCGGCGGGGCCCAGGCACTTCCATCTTCACCCGGTCTTCCTTCTGGGTTCTGTGCCTTGGTCACTTGCCTTGGCCAGGCTGCGTTGATGTCATTCCCACACGTCCTCATGTGCATCTTCTTTCTCTCATCCCCCCTTTCTATCTCATCCTCCCTCCCTTACCCCTCACATGTCTTTCATCCCCTTTCTCTCTCTCTCATCCTCCCTCTCTCTCTTTTATTTAATTTGTTATAACAAAAAATAGTTTGCATTTTTATTTATTGTTTCTAAAAGGCCCCACCAAAATCCTCAGCACCAGGCCCATGATGTTCTTAATCTGGCCCTGAGTATACTGTCTTCCTCAGAGACACTGTGTGCTGTCCTGAGCCGGGCTCCCCCTCCCACCACCTCTGATAACTTTTCAGGGAGTCTCAGCTGCTGTAGTACTTCTTAGGGGGGAGGGCTGTTGGGTGTTGTAGTGCAGGACAGTGATTGGCTGCTGCTGCAGAACTTCTTGGAGGGGGGAGGGCTCCACCCTCAGCAATAAGCCCCCATCCTGCTTCTCCACCCTCAGCAATAACCCACCTCCCCGCTTCTCCACCCTCAGCAATAACCCCCCATCCTGCTTCTCTACCCTCAGCAATAACCCACCTCCCCGCTTCTCCACCCTCAGCAATAACCCACCTCTCCGCTTCTCCACCCTCAGCAATAACCCACCTCTCCGCTTCTCCACCCTCAGCAATAACCCACCTCCCCGCTTCTCCACCCTCAGCAATAACCCACCTCTCCGCTTCTCCACCCTCAGCAATAACCCACCTCCCCACTTCTCCACCCTCAGCAATAACCCACCTCTCCGCTTCTCCACCCTCAGCAATAACCCACCTCTCCGCTTCTCCACCCTCAGCAATAACCCCCCATCCTGCTTCTCTACCCTCAGCAATAACCCACCTCCCCGCTTCTCCACCCTCAGCAATAACCCACCTCTCCGCTTCTCCACCCTCAGCAATAACCCACCTCTCCGCTTCTCCACCCTCAGCAATAACCCACCTCCCCGCTTCTCCACCCTCAGCAATAACCCACCTCTCCGCTTCTCCACCCTCAGCAATAACCCACCTCTCCGCTTCTCCACCCTCAGCAATAACCCACCTCCCCGCTTCTCCACCCTCAGCAATAACCCACCTCTCCGCTTCTCCACCCTCAGCAATAACCCACCTCCCCACTTCTCCACCCTCAGCAATAACCCACCTCCCCACTTCTCCAGCCTCAGCAATAACCCACCTCCCCACTTCTCCACCCTCAACAATAACTCCCCTCCCTGCCTCTCCACTGTAAAAAATAACCCCCTCCCTGCCTCTCCACCCTAAACAATAACCCCTCCCCGCTTCTCCACCCTCAGCAATAACCCACCTCTCCACTTCTCCACCCTCAGCAATAACCCACCTCTCCGCTTCTCCACCCTCAGCAATAACCAACCTCTCCGCTTCTCCACCCTCAGCAATAACTCCCCTCCCCGCCTCTCCACCCTAAAAAATAACCCCCTCCCTGTCTCTCCACCCTAAACAATAACCCCCTCCCCACTGCTCCACCCTAAACAATAACCCACCTCTCTGCTTCTTCACCCTAAACAATAACCCACCTCTCTGCCTCTTCACCCCAAACAATAGCCCCCTTCCTGCCCCTCCACCACCAACAATAAACCAAATCCCTGCCTCTCCACCACCAACAATAACCCCAATCCCTGCCCTTTCACCCCCAACAATAAGCCCAATCCCTGCATCTCCATCACCAACAATAACTCCTCTCCCTGCCTCTCCACCCCCAATTACCTGCCTCCCTGCCTCTCCACCCTCAACAATACCCCTCATTTCTGTAGAAACAGCAGCACGGTGATGGTTAATGAGTGGCAATGTAGTATGGAGGGGGGGGCTGTGTAATGATGGGGGTATTATGGGGGAGGGATCCTATCTAATAATGGGGGGTAATATGGGGAAGGGGGCCTCTGTAGTGATGGGCGTAGTATGTGGGAGGGAGTCCTTTGTAATAATGTGGGAGGGGGGTCCTGTAATTATGGGGGTAGTATGGGGAATGGGGGTCCTATGTAGTGATTTGGGTAGTATGGGGGAAGGAGTCCTGTGTAATGATGGAGGGGCCCAAGAAAATGTTTGCCCAGGGTCCAATCAATATTAAAGACGGCCCTGGTACTACTTCAAGGCAACTTCTATCCGACTTGTGCCCATACACTTTAATGGAAGTTGCCTCCAAGTTGGAGGATCATCTTAATTGATGTGATTTGCATCTGGAATTACAGCAAGATTACACAGGCATTCCCTGATGTTGCTTCAAAGTCGTGCCGAAGTCGATTGGCAAAGTAGCACTGTCGCGTAACTTTCAGGTCGTGGCAGTGTGAACCGATACTAACTATAATGAACTGAATATTTTCTAAGCAGGTAAATAAACACAACCATTTCTTGTTCAATATTTTTATTAAAGAATTCACTGTATTATATTCACACAACAAATGTACAGGTCAATAAAAAAAAAGGGTGATATTTTGAATGTAGAAAATTATGAAATGATGTACATTTTGGATGACATACACTCAACTCAGCAACCCTACTAAGACCCGTTCTACATAAGATTCCGATAATTGATCTTTTAGGGTTTAGTAGGCCATGATGCACGTCACATAACATAAGCAACTCAGACGAAAGAAAGTAGGCAAGGATAGGAAAGTGCCTTATGAGATAGCAAACATGAATATTTCAAAATAATTACATTTTTTTTATACCTTCCATCCAACCAAAACTTTTCTTTCTGCTGAGGTTTTATTTATAGTCTGTGTCCCCATTAGGGAGACTTCGCTACATTTCCTATGGGGACAGAAAGTGGTGTAAAACCTCTCCACTATTCCAAAACAATGTTTTAGTAACATGGGAAAGGGTTAGAACCTCCACCAGGTCATTATATCAATGTCTGTGTCTTCTTATACCAGTGATAACAGCTCCGTGTTTCTAGAGGAGGAAGTGAAGTGAAAATCTCTCCAAAAGGGTCATGACTAACAATAAAAACTCAAAAAAAAAATTCTTCCCAAGTATATCGAAAACTAAAAAAAAAGGTACTTTCCGAATCTGGGTGCTGCTTTACATCATGTCAGATATTTATGCATTGATGCTTGCTGTTGATATGGCGTTTTCAGAAAAATAATGAAAAAAACGTGGGAAAAATGATTTGCTTAACCACAAGGCCAGGAGTTGCTCACATATTAGGTAAAATCCCCAAAAGTGTTATATTTTCAAAAAATATCGACTATGGAAAATAAAATGCTGGTAATTCCAATTGATACCAACACATGATCAAATTTATCAAGTTTATCAAGTTCAGACTCTGCTGAGTGAATGAATACCAAACATGTCAAGGCTTAAAATTTCACACATTTGTAAAACAACACCAAACTTCAGTACATAGGCAACACTTTGAAGGCCCTTACAGGTCATCAGTTTAGAGTTAACCGTGAATGATGGCCTTAGAATTATTACCTTCACTCATGCCCCCAACACATGCACATGTTTGTATGTACATTTATGTAGGGCTGTGTAGTCTTAATTTATTTACACTTTTTTTTCACTTCCTGGATCAGTTTATTTTTTAGTCATTTCGAACATAATTATGTGCCAGTAAAATTATCCAGTACCTTCCCCTATTATTGTAAAAACAGTGGCTGAGTGCTGGACTATTCTGAATACTTGTTTATCCTAAAGGGAAATTATTAAGATACAGGTACATTCAACGAAGACAATACAAGATCACAATAACGAACGGAACAAGACACAATAAAATTACCAACAGTACCAAATACATCTAAATTAAAACTATACTATAATAAACCACCCATACTAATAAAATACAACATTGAATAAATAGCAGGCCCAGCCTATTAATCAGTTGCCTATATGTTCAAAATTTCCAGTGATATGTGTTTAGGCCATCCTGTGCACAATGTAGGAAGGCATGGAACTGGCCTGTTGGGGTCTGGGATGTACTTACATGGCTTTTTATTCCCCGATCAAGAAGTGCACATTCATCACTTTAGAGAATGTCACCCTCCTAGGGACAACATGTCCCATAATTCCACCGCCACTGCACGTGTGCCCATCAGTCCTCCCTGCCTGCCTATGTCAGCACAGGCAGTGTCATAGTGGTGGCTAGGAGTCCCTCTCTCCTGGCAGTGTGCACATAAGGATTGCTCCAGGGGACAGTGGAAATCAATGGAGCCACCCAAAACTGGCAACAATCTGGGCCTGGCTCAATTATTAAGAGAGGCAGGATTTTTGAAGAAGAAGAAGCAGCACACAAGGTAAATACCAAGGTGAGCTGCTGTAATCGATTTGAAAATGTTAGCTTTTAATAACACTTTAGGTTAGCAATATGGTTGCTACTATTTCTAGGGAAAAAAAATGTTTTCCTATTAATAACGTTAGCCATTTTTATGAGTTTGTCAGTAAAATACCATACCACACTCACACCCTTCATAACTAGGCAATTTTTTTGCTATTCAGCAATGCACTACTTTAACTGGTATTTGCACAGTCATGCTATGCTGTACACAAATTTAATTGATGTCATTTTTTTTTTACACAAATAGAGCTTTCTTTTGGTGGTATTTGATCACCACTGGAATTTTATTTTTAATATATAAACAAAAAAAGAATGAAAATTTAGAAAAAAAACTATATTTTTTAACTTTCTGCTAAAAAAAAATCCAATTAAAAAAAAAAAATATTACTTCAAATTTCTCCATTAATTTAGGCCAAAATATATTCTGATACATGTATTTGGTCAAGATACACTGTGCACAATTATTAGTCAAGTTGTATTTTTGAGGATTAATTTCATTATGAAACAACGACAGTGCTCTCCCCAACATTTTAATAAACCTCAAACCTAAATATTTAAGAAATTAAAATTAAAGTTCTGGCATTCTTAGAAGAATATCTATGCATGCACATTTATTGGGCAACTATTAGTGTGCAGAATTATTATGCAACAATGAAAAACAAAAATGTTCCCATCTCACTTGTTTATTTTCATCTGTTAAAGTGTGAATAATAAATAAACAACTCCCAATTTACAAATACACATTTCTGACGTTTGAAAATATAAAAATAAAAATCAGCGACCAATATGGGCACCCTTTTTTTCAATAACAGTCTTAAACCTTCCATTCAAGTAGTCTGTCAGTTTCTTGATCTGTTGACGATCAATTTTTTGTGCAACAGCAACCACAGCTTCCCAGACAGAGGGGTTTATTTACTAAAGGCAAATCCACTTTGCACTACAAGTGCACTTGGAAGTGCAGTTGCTGTAGATCTGAGGGGGACATGCAAGGAAAATAAAAAAAACAGCATTTTTGCTTGTACTTGATTGGATAATAGAAATCAGCAAAGCTTCCCTGCATTTCAGATCTTCCCCTGAGATCTACGGCGACTGCACTTTCAAGTGCAATTCCAAGTGCACTTGCAGTGCACATGTAGTGCACAGTGGATTTGCCTTTAGTAAATCAACCCCATTGTTCAGAGAGGTGTACTGTTTTCCTTCACGGTAAATCTCCCATTTAAGAAGGACCCACAAGTTCTCAATAGGGTTTATGTCAGGTGAGGAAGGGGGCATGTCATTATTCTTTCATCTTTAAGCCCTTTACTGGCTAGACACGCAGTGGAGTACTTTGATGCATGTGATGGAGCATTGTCCTGCATAAATAAAAGATGCATAATCTTAAAAGATGCAGACTTTTTCCTGTACCACTGCTTGTAGAAAGTATCTTATAAAAACTGGTACTAGGTTTGGGAACTGATTTTGAGTCCATCTTCAACCCGAAAAAGGTCCAACTAGCTCATTTTTATTAATACCAGCCTGAGTTGAAGTGCCCGATCGCCACAGGCCCATCAATCTGGTCCATCAAGAGTCACTCTCATTTCATCAGTCCATAAAACCTTTGAAAGATCTGTCTTCAGATATTTCTTGGCTCAGTCTTGATGTTTCAATGTATGTGTCTTGTTCAATGGTGATTGGGTTTTAGCCTTCCTTACCTTGGCCATGTCTCTAGGCACTGAACACCTTGTACTTCTGGGCACTCCAGAAAGGTTGCAGTTCTGGAATATGACAGCACTAGAGGATAATGTGTTCCTGTTACCTTCACGTTTGATTATTCTCAAATCTTTGGCAGTTAATTTGCATCTTTTTTTCTCAACATGTTTCTTATGACCCTTTTGCAACAAAACGTTTGATGGTTCTGTGATCACTCCCCAATATCTTAGCAATTTCAAGAGTGCTGCATACCTCTGAAAGACTTTTGACTTTTCAGTCAGTTAACCAATTGCCGACCGCCTCACGCTGATATACATCAGCAGAAGGGCTCATACAGGCAAACTAACGTACCTGTACGTTGCCCTTTAAGAGGCGGCCAGCGGGCGCGCGTGCCACTGGCAAGCTCCGCAAGTCGGGTCGCGGGTCCCGCGGACTCGTTCTCCGCGGGGATACCTGCGATCGCCTAACGTAGAGAAAGAACGGGGAGATGCTAATGTAAAGAAGCATCTCCCCGTTCTGCCTAGTGACAGTGTCATTGATCTCTGCTCCCTGTGATCGGGAGCAGAGATCAGTGATGTGTCACACGTAGCCACGCCCCCCCCCACACAGTTAGAAACACTCCCCAGGACACACTTAACCCTACACTGCCCCCTAGTGGTTAACCCCTTCACTGCCAGTGTCATTTACACAGGAATCAGTGCATTTGTATAGCACTGATTGCTGTATAAATGACAATGATCCCAAAAATGTGTCAAAATTGTCCGATGTGTCCGCCAGTCACGATAAAATCGCTGCTCGCCATTACTAGTAAAAAAAAAAATTATTAATATAAATGCCATAAAACTATCCCCTATTTTGTTAACGCTATAACTTTTGCACAAACCAATCAATAAACACTTATCATTTTTTTTTTTTTTTTACCAAAAAAATGTAGAAGAATACGCATGGGCTTCCGCAGAATTTTTTTCAGGGGGGGGCATCATTTTAGGGTCACCCGTGCACCGCCCCTTTTCGACAATGTCATTATCATATTATCATGGTCAGAGACTACAGACGTAGTACAGTCCTTAGGATAAGTAATGGATAATAGCCAACAGGCCCTCTTACCAGACCCAGCGAAACTACAGCAGTGATCCCTCCGGCTGGACGATCGCTCACTCTGGGTTCCTCGGGGCCGACTCTGGTCAGTAGTGTAGAAAGTCTGTACCCTGGTAGTGGCTCAGTGTTTCTCTCTCTGGTAGTGCTGGGCAGCGTGGCTCTCTCTGGTGGCGCTGGGCAGTGTGGCTCTCTCTCTGGTAGTGCTGGGCAGTGTGGCTCTCTCTCTGGCTTCCGCCCAGCACACTCATTCTTTGTCCTGTAGCGCTCTCTGCCTCAGCTTTTTCCAGGCTGCAGTCTCTCAATCTCTCTCTTGATTGAGCTGTAGCCTCCTCCCTGTGGAAAATGGGGCCACCAATCTTTGGGTCTACATGTCCCATGATGCTCTCCTCTCCTAGTCTCCCCACTGGCGAGTGGCAACCGGGTGCGTGCTGCCCGCACCCCGATAGTGGCGCAACTGTACTGAATTTAAGATCCGATCCCTGATTCCAGGGGGGGCACTTGACCCCCCTTGCCCCTACCTGCGGACGCCCATGAGAATACGTATTGGCCTAAACTGAGGGAAAAAAATGTTTTTATGTGTAGCGCCGGTACTCCTGAAGAGTTTCTGCTATGTCTGTAAATTTAGTTTTTTCCCAAGACTATAGTTGAGTCTTGGGGCTAATTGCTCTAAATTGTGGTTTTGGCATCAGTTTGGCTGGGCTGTATTAATGTTCTGCCTGATCATGGGTGCAGTTAACACCTTTGACAGGCATTAGAACGCAGTCTGTATGGACGCATTGGGTACCAATCTCTCTCTCTGAGCCCATCAGCGGGTGCGTTGTCTCGCTGTGTATTCCGGGAGAGGGTACTTAAGGTGCTGAAGTCACGTGGTTCTGGGTTCCAGTCCAGAAGTTATGTTCTGACTGCATGGTCCTGGTCCTCCTGACCAGCCCCCAGAGGCCCTCATGGCGTGGGTGATGATCCATCCGTTTCCGAGTCTCGGAACTGGCTAGTCCGAGGCACAGTAACTGGAAGGAGGATTATAAAGTGGTCCGGTGCCATCTTGGGTTTTGGAGAGGCCCAGCAACTCGTCATGCAACCAGGGGAGGATTCTTCGGAAGAGGGCCATGCACGAGGCTGGCTGCTCAGTAAGAGCCTGGATGTTGAGCTGTATGGACACTAATGGAATACACATTTCTTCGCCGGAACGGCTGCAAAATACTGGTACCGCAAGAAAATTCCTATTCCTATCCTTCTGTTACAACTAAGTTCCTATGAGAGACTTTTTGTGTTCATCTAAAAGTTTGCAACCAAGTCGGTGGCAGAGACTTTGCTAAGTTTGATTCATGTGTCGGCTGCTAAGTCCCTAAAACCAGGACTTATCCGACAGTGGAAATATCCAGCTGCAAGTGGCTATTCCCTGGATTACCTAGAGAGAGAAATTCATTAACCTCCCTGGCAGTATGATTCAGTCCGGTTTTAGGTGCTGAAAGCGGTACAATTATTTTGCATGGAAATCTGGCATTTTATTTTGTAGTCCTGTAATTGTTAGGAATAACTCTCTTAAATCTCTTCAAACCAGAGTCCAGCAGACATCCCAGGTATGATAAAGTTTATAATATAATAAATAATAATAAAAATTATTCAATAATGTAATCAAATCCTAAAACACTGAAAAAGGACACGTTTTGGTTTCTATGGACAATCTCCAAATTTCAGGCAGAAAAAACAGTATTTATAATAAAAAACTACATGCAGGGCATTGCACAGACCACTAGGGACAAAGGGGGTGTGATTACAGTACTGTGTGTGTTTTGTGTCTTTTTACTTTTTTGAATTTGCCACCGTTCTCCGCTCCCGTGCGCCGTAACGTTGCAGGGAACTGAGCTTGGCGGCATTCGGCACTGTGAATCGAGCGGGGGACAGCTCGATCACACAGCGCGGAGGACATCGCTGAATCCAGGGGACAAGGTAAGTAACTCTCCCTGTGTCCTCCCCTTCATCCAGCGAAGCGATCCCGAGTCTGGCTCGGGGTTACCGCTCCTGTTAGTGGAATCCCAACCCGAGCCAGACTCGGGGTTACCGCTAGGGGGGTTGTCAGCAGTTTTAAAGTGCCTGAGCTTCCATACCTATACCCTCTATTCCCAATTGAGAGACTGTGTTACTGTTCAACATTTTAAGTAAATAAAAATTCCAAAAGGAATTCAAGTGTTGGTCTCTGCAATTATTGGGCCATCAACCTCGGGAACCCCTAGACAAGAACGACAAGCTACAATGCGGAGGAGATAAACGGTAAGCCCAAAAAAAACAGCCGCTCCATCAGGGGTCAGTGCTACATATATATTTTTGGGGGATATTTATTATAGCAAAATGTAAAAAATAATGCGTTTTTTTTTCAAAATTGGCGCTCTTTTTTAGTTTATAGCGCAAAAAAAAAACGCTGGGGTGATCAAATACCAACAAAAGAAAACTCTATTTGTCAGAAAAAAAGGACATGAATTTTGTTTGGGAGCCACAAAGCACAACCGCGCAATTGTCACTTAAAGCGATGCAGTGCCGAATCGCAAAAAGTGCTCTGGTCAGGAAGGGGGTAAGTTCATCTGGGGCTGAAGTGGTTAAATTTATTTTTTGGTCCATTTTTCCTGAGGAAAAGAAACTGCCTAATAATTATGTACACCTTGATGTGATGATTTTCTCAAAATACTCACTTGCCTAATAATTGTGCACACAGTGTATACTGATGGTTTGTGTGAAATTTATAGTGTCCACAACCAATAATATATATGGAATTGTTATTTATTTATTTTTTATACTAGTAATAATGGTGATCTGTGACTTATAGTAGGACTATGCGGCAGACAATCTGACACTATGGCCCATTTTACACATGCGGACCATTCGCTTCATCAGTTTCAGTCAGTTTTAAAGAAAACACTAATGAAGTTTACATCAGTTTTTTTAATCAGTTTGTCATCTGTTTTTTACATCCGCCAGCTAGAGTCCTAGGGATTTTAAAGGCAGAAGTTTTTTTTTAAATCTTAATGCATTCTGTGTATTAAGATAAAAAGCCTTCTGTGTGCAGCAGCCCCCTTAATACTTACCTGAGCCTATCTCTATCCAGCGATGTTGCATTAGTGTCTCGTCTGCCCGAAATTTTTGGGCACCTTACACAGCTTTAGGCCTGAGCCCCCCCGAGCCTGACAACCAACATTCCCCAGGGCCTGCCCATGGGCCATCTCACTGAATCCGCACTCAGCCCCTCTCACGTGACAAGCTGCCTGCTGTTGCTAGGAAGATTTACCTCAGCTGCTGAGCACTGGATTAGTGACAAATCTTATGGCGGGAAATATTCTGGTGATCGAGTATATCCTTTCCCTTGTGTATCCACTCCTATCACTAGGCGGGGTCAGCATTTACCTCAGGTCTGTCATCTGCATACACCTCTGGTTTATCTTTAGCTTTTCTTTAGTATCATTTGACCTGCTCCTCCCACCCTACACTTTGCTCTATTTTTCCATGGTGGTGGTCAGTCTTTATGAGGTAATGTCACCCACATTGTGTGTGGACAGTGATTGGTAAGGTTTTTTTTGATTACTGTAAGATATCGAAACTTGAGTTTTGATGGCTAAACACGTTGGCCTGTTAACCACTTTATGTTGGCTGTAAGCATATATGCAGCCTCTCGCCGGGTGGGCTTTAACGCCGAGTGGCCACATATGTGGTGCTGTGTAAACAAATTACTGTGCTGAGAGCGAGCTCCCAACACGGTTGCCGCTGGGTACTGGAAAGCTCCTGATGCATATTTGCGATCAAAGAGGTTGTAAACCCTCGTGAAGAAAAAAAAAAAACCTGCAACACAAAGGCATAATGAGCTAGTATACTAGCTCATGATGAAATACTTACCTTAGAGCGAAGCCCTGCATGACCGACATTTCCCCGGTGTTTCATCCGGGTTCACGGGCTCCTGTGCTGTGATTGGCTGGAGCCGTGATGATGTCACTCCCGTGAATGTGCGTGGGAGCCACTGGTCACAGCACAGGCCCTGAAGAAATGGCACGGTGGCTGTTCCTTCAGAGTGCATGTGCCAATGACAGTAAATACAGTAAATATTTCCTAAATGGTGCAAGTTTAGGAGATACAGATTACAGTACCTATAGGTAAGCCTTATTATAGGCTTACTTATAGGTAAAAACAAGGGAAGTTTACTTCTTCTTTAAGAGCTTTCTGATCATGTGACCGTGTGATAACCAATGATAGAGGTCACATGATCGGAATGCCCGCCACCGTCTACCAGCATTTAGAACTCCTAAAAGGCCATGGGCAGTGGTGGGAACGGATAACAGTTTTTTATTTGATAATAAGGCTACATACACCTGGCTGTATAAAATACTGATGTGTTAGTTCCGATGTATGATGATACTTAAGAAAAATAATAGGCTGCACACCACAATTGTGATCCAAAATCCTTTATTGGGACATCCAAGAGTGACACCACAAGAACAGAGTGCCTAGTAGGTAGCCGCGTTTCACACTATTATAAGTGCTTAATTATCTATGAGTGACACCACAAGAACAGAGTGCCCAGTAGGTAGCCGCGTTTCACACTATTATAAGTGCTTAATCATCCAAGAGTGACACCACAAGAACAGAATGCCCAGTAGGTAGCTGCCTTTCACACTATTATAAGTGGTTAATCATCCAAGAGTGACAGCACAAGAACAGAGTGCTCAGTAGGTAGACGCGTTTCACACGATTATAAGTGCTTAATCATCCATGAGTGACACCACAAGAATGGAGTGCCCAGTAGATAGGCGCGTTTTACACTATTATAAGTGCTTAATCATCCAAGAGTGACACCACAAGAACAGAGTTCCCAGTAGGTAGCCGCGTTTCACACTATTATAAGTGCTTAATCATCCAAGAGTGACACCACAAGAACAGAGTGCCCAGTAGATAGACGTGTTTTACACTATTATAAGTGCTTAATCATCCAAGAGTTACACCACAAGAACAGAGTTCCCAGTAGGTAGCCGCGTTTCACACTATTATAAGTGCTCAATCAGCTAAGAGTGAGACCACAAGAACAGAGTGCCCAGTAGGTAGCCGCATTTCACACTATTATAAGTGCTCAATCAGCTAAGAGTGAGACCACAAGAACAGAGTGCCCAGTAGGTAGACGCGTTTCACACTATTATTAGTGCTTAAGCAATTAAGCAATTATAATAGTGTGAAACGCATCTACTTACTGGACACTCTGTTGTTGTGGCGTCACTCTTGGATGTCCCAATGAAGTATTTTGGATCACAATCATAGTGTGCAGCCTATTATTTTTCTTACATATTGGAGGCGACCCGAGGCGGGCACCCACAAGTTCCATAGTCTCATTCCACCTGGAGCAGCAAGCCTTCTCTATTTTATACAATGATACTTGCTTTTAGATCAGTATTAAATGAGTAAAATTGTCCTTTTTTTTTTCTGAATACCAGAACGCATGGTACGTGTATACGTACATCCTCAGATGCAGTTTTTGGAGCGCTGCATAGAAAAAAATGGCCTGGTCGTGAAAGGGTGGCACATTTTCCAGAAGGTAAGTGCTTAATTATATTTGTAAGCACAATCTGTAAATAAAAACATGGCTGCTTCCAATACTATGGAATAAAGGCTGAACTCATGCATCCTAGCAGTGGTCCTTCTACATCAATCCACAATATTTATGTGATCCATCTCTCCAGAAGAACCATGAGCCCAGCTGGTCAGGACCTCCATCTGGATGGTAAGTGTGATGGTCTTCAGTGAGTAGCAGAGGAGGAGTAATATAAAGCAAGGGATAAGGAGGACCCTCCCTGTCAGTGGGCTGAACAAGCAAGCCAGCCTGGGGTTGGCTGAATCCTCATCACAAGGAGAGATTTTTGGAAGCAATCAAAAAAAAAAAAAAAAAACTAGAGAGAGATCCAGGGACTCGGCACCCTTTGTCATCTGGTCTCTGTAGTGCTCCGATTACTGGGAAAACACTGGGAGCGATCGTGTAATCCAGGGATTTCCTGCCATCGTCAGGCCACACTGATTGCTGGGCAGGGAAGAGGATCAGGAGGCTGGGAGTCTGTGTGCAGCTCCTGCAGCCCCCTCTCTCGGTCATAGGAGGAGGAGGAGGGAGCCGAGCTGTTTGCTGTCACACAACTGCACGACAAACCGGGGCTCTCCATGCACTGATTTTGTTCTGTCACATCGCAGCACCGGGTGTGACCCCAACTGGGGGGTGGGGGGGGCTTGTGTTGGGGGGGCACTCAGTGCCATACTACTAGATCAGCAAGGACAAGGGGGCAAGCCTGGAGTACGATCACAGCAAGGATGATGTGAATGCAGAGCTGAGCCCAGGCCATCCACTGCAGGTACATAGACTCCATCAGATCTCACCATACATCTATCTATCTATCTATCTATCTATCTATCTATCTATCTATCTATCTATCTATCTATCTATCTATCTATCTATCTGTCATCCACCCAGCACCCAGTGATCAGTACATAAGTGCCTGTCCATATAGCTTTCCATGTCTGTCTGCAATGATATATACTACAGCCATAATACTCCTGTACCTGTGTATGTGCCTAGTCCAGCAGGAGGTGCTGATCGGTGGGTGGGTTATTGTCTCATTGTTCCCCCGATTTAGATGAATGTATTCTCGTGTGTACCCCATCATGTGTTCTGTATTTGTTCCAGCTCCTTTGTGTACATATACAATAGGCTTCTGCTCCATGTCGGTGATCAGAGCTACACAGGCATGTTCACGGCTAGGGACACACATCACATACAACCCATGGTGCTATATATATATAATTATTATTATCGGTACGTATAGAACTCAATTTACACTGTACTTTACACATATATATTGTACATGCGCATATATATATATATATATATATATATATATATATATATATATATATATATATATATGTGTGTGTGTGTGTATATACATATATATTTATTTTATATATATATATATATATATATATATATATATATATATATATGTATGTGTATTTATTTATATATGTGTGTGAGTGTGTGTGCATGTACAATATATATGTGTAAAGTACAGCGTAAATTGATGGAGTTATATGTATGTGTATATATATATATATATATATATATATATATATATATACACACACACACATATATATATGTGTATTTTTTTTAACATTTATATACATATATATATATATATATATATATATATATATATATATATATATACATATATATATATATATATATATATATATATATATATATGTGCATCTACAATATATATGCACAATATATATATGTGTAAAAATACAGTTGGCGCTATATAAATCGCGAATAATAATAATAATTTATATATATCTATATATATATATATATATATGTATATATGTGTATGTGTTCTGATTAAAATGATGCGTTGTATTAATCACACGAGAAGACACCAGCGTGTACACGTTCACTGAGCGATCAGATCTCCCGTGTTGTATATCGTGGCTCCTATTATGACTTTGGCACTGGTAGCACAATGACAATTTTGGGGGAAGGCACCACGTTGCAGTATTTTCCAACCATGTGCACCGAGAGTAAATCCGCACCATTCAGAAGACCGGTATTCATGCCCGTTCGGCCACAGACTACCGACGCGCAACACGCACAGGCCTATAACGCTATTTTATAGCTAATTCAAAATCTAGAAAAGGCATAGCTGATGGATAATTCTGGGCACTGGACAAAACCCTCTTTCATTTGCCAGGCCTGTAAAAGCCACAAAATCCCCCACCCCCCTCCCCCAGCCCCCCCTAGTGCGGTCAGGATATTAAACAAGGATTTGTTGTTTTGGGTCATTCTTTATTATTTATGGCTTCTTTGCTGTCACTGTCCATCTGCAGTTTGGATGCTGTTTTTTTTTTTTTTTGTTTCGTGCAAATCGCTTCCGTCCTTTTATACATTTTATAGAATTTATGCCCATCCGGGTGGGTGAAAAAATTATTTGCCGATTAAACATGTAGCATGTCTTTTTTAAGTAGACATTTAGAGGACTTTTGGTGGTAAAATTATTCCTGTTCTTCTTGATTTCTGTAGAAGGCTCGTGTTAAAATGTAATTTCTCTCAGTTGGGTAGTAGATATTGCTTTTTGAGTTCCTGGCTAATAAAGATTGTGGTATTGTATGTGGGAAAAGGATTAGGAGACAAATACTAAAACAGCCCATTGAGACCTTGTGTTTTCCTGCTTGTTTTCAGCTCATCAACTCCCACATCCTTCCTCCCCTCTGATAAGCAATGTTTCCAGTCTTACTTTTTTCCTACAAGCTCCTTTGGTCCTTTCCACACCCATATCACAAATATTATTTACGTTAAGCTTTTAATGTGTCTATAATATCATTACTTATTCTTTGTATAACAAAGGAATGCTATAATTCTATTTTCAGGCCTGCGGAACTCCTGCTAAAGCCAAATAATTTAGGCTCAATGGGCAAAATACCCTTTAACATTGGTAATCAGTAGGAAGAATGCCTCCCTAAAGCTAGGTACATACTATCAGTTTATTTTTTGTTCAACCCTGGGGGCTGAACAAAAAAAAAAACTGAGAAGCTTGCTTGTACTAAGGCAGGCCAGAGACGGTGCAAATTTCTTTCCAATTCCCCCACAGACAGGGGAATTCCTCCTGCCGAGCAATTGTCTTCTCCTGGCAGGGAGGCGGGAGCGGGCAGGGGAAGCCGTCTCCACCAGGGGGAAGACGATAATCACAAGCGAATCCGGCAGGCTGGTTGTACCCAAGTTGATTGATCAATCAATTTGGTACATTCAGCCTGGCCATTAATGGTTCAAAACTCGGCTGGTTCAGAAGGAGATTCAAACAGTGTATGGCTGGCCTAACTATTTTATGTTAGTACAGTAATCTCCCTGCTGAGCTATTGTGTTCTGACAGGGGACTGGACCCCTCCACTAGAACACATGCCATTGGCTGTGAGCACTGATCGGATGCCGATTGGCAGGTCTTTTTTAGGCATGCCCCTTCAACAGAATCAGGACGTTCGGCCAGCTGCTGTTGAAGCTACTGTCGTACACCCGGGCCGAATGTTGGCTGGTTTCTGTTGAACCAGCTGACACGGGGCTGATATTCGGCCCGTGTGTACTGGCTTTTACAGTGGGAGTCCATTTGCCATTTACAGACATCTAAAGAAGGCCTCTGGTGTCATGCCTCAGGTTCTGCCAAGTGGTGTTGGCTCCAGAACTATGCAGGCACCATCAAATGGGGGGGTCAATCCCCACTACTCATGGAACACTGTTTCAGAAAGATGTTTTCTAGAATTTAAAACACAAGCTGCTTCCAGGGTATAGATTTTTAAGCAATGAAGTCTGTAGTTGACATGAGGACATAAAGCCTTAAAGTGGTTGTAAACCCTTACAGATACCCATTGAAGTGATTGACCTCAGGTCAGAGAAAGAAGGGGGCGTAGAGCCGAAGTTACACTCTGCAGAGCTCAGTGAGGAAAGCTGATTGGAGGGAAGAGACACACCCCCATCACACAGTAACAAAGTTAAGGCTGTCAATCAGCTGGAGGTCCCTCTCCTGTCACCTATTTTCTCTTGGTGTCTGAAAAACTTGTCTGAAGTGATTCATACTGATAGCAGAGAAATGAAGCAACAGACAAAACTGACATTTAGTGCTCTTCGCTGAGACAAGTACACACTATAGAGGGGTATGCTTTGTTCTTATTTCATGTCTGAGGTTTACAACCACTTTAAGCTGGCCATAGATGGATCAAAATTCAGCCAGTTCATCAGGGACCGGCCAAATTTCAATCCATGTGTGGCCATTCCCACTCTCCAGAAGTTGATGACTTCTGTCAAACAAGCTTGTTGGAGAATTTTTTTCTTACAGGTGATCAGTGTATTCTGAGAGTCCCCACCATCGCAATACAATGTTTGAGCAGGGAGGATTCCTCTATCCACTTCACATGTGTGGATAGAGGAATCTCCTTTTTTTTTCATTTAGCCTGCTGGCTGAACTAAAAAAAAGATCCATCTATGGCCAGCTTTAGAACAGCCTTTCTCAACCTTTTTTACCCTGGAGTACCCCCAATTTACCTTCGGGGGCCTCAGGGTACCCTTTCAAAAATGATTATATCCACATTTTAGAGTAAAGCAGAGTGATCAGTAAGCTTTGAATGTAAAGTAGAAGTATGGCCAAAGCTATTTTGGCTATGCTTCTACTACGAATCACAGGAGTGAATTTTGTTTTGCACTCCTGTGACCCATTTTCAGCCGATAGAGGGCTAAAGCCCACTGTCAGCTGACATTATTCAGCGGGTCCAGGCTCAGATAAGATCGTCGAGCGCCACCCTGAAGCCTGAACCCGCACGTGGCTCAGCCTCTCAGCGATCCACTGAGAGCCTGTGGCGCCCCTCCCGCCCCCTCTACAGCCCAGCGCTTCAGTGAGTGAGAGCGGAAGGGGAAAACTAAGCGATTAGCGTTGTTTGATTGCTCAGTTCTTAGTGCAGAGGTGGCGGGGGACAGCTGCAGCATCTGATCGATGCTGCAGCCACCTAGGTGAGTATAATCCTGTATATTGTGTGCCAGTTGAGAACTGCCCCCTTACATATGTAGTTGTAGGCAGGGCTTTTTTTCTCAGAGAATAGGTGCAGGAACTCAACCATGCCCGCCACACACACATACCTGACAAATAGCATCAAATAGTAGCTCTTCCCTCTGCATATAACCCCCTCCCTCCATTGCCCTCATCTTCTCCCCCCTCCTTAAAAGCTCCACCATCTGTCATATGTCTTACCTTTCTTGCAATATTAAGCTGAAACACCTATCTGGCTGTAGTACTTCCCAGCATACTACACTATACTACAGTCACTTGCAAGGGAGATTATGCAGTAGGAGCATCAACAACTGGTCACCAGGGAAAAAATTGAGACCACAGAGGGTGCAGCCTACCATGCACCCTCCCCTGCCCATGACTGCACTGAACCCTGGGCACCTGTTCTGTATCTCCCTTGTCCCTGTTCAGCACTCAGTGGGATCTGTGTAGATCTGACCTGTGGGAGCTACAGAGAGATAAGCTATCACTTGTAAATGCAGAAACTGGACTTCAGTGTTACCAAGTGATAGTGGTAAGCAGGGAGCAGAAGACCTGAGCCAGAGGTGGTGGAACTGAGTTCCCCCTAGTTCCTGCTGAAAAAAAGCCTTGGTTGTAGGTTGGCGATCAGTCTGACATTGTTCATTGCTGGAGGAACCCCTAGCTACCTATTGAGGAATCCTGAGGTTCACAAAACCTTGCTTGAGAAAGCCATGGAGCCACGATAGACTCCCATTTCATACAGCAATGTTTCCATAAAAAAATAAAATAATATATACATTTTTATTAGGACTTTTGGCTGTCTTTGTACTAACCTCCTCTAATTCCCTTTACAAAAGTAAAGCTCATCATAGATGGAGCCATTTTCTTTTCTGTATCCATAGGTTGTAGAAAAGTAAATCGCTTGATTCCCCCATCAGCGCAGTCAGTGCAGGCCGGGGAGCTATTCCCACTGGGAGAACACAGTGAGTATTATTACTAGTGGCTATAACAGCCACAAACAAAAATCACATGTAAAATCCAGCTGGCTGGTTGTAACCAAGTTGGTAGATCGATCACCTTGGGTACATTCAGCCTGCTCCTACATGGTTCAAATCTCGGCCGGTTCCTGCTGAATCGGCCAAGATTCGAACCGTCTATGGCCGGCTTAAGGCAATCAGGCTTTAATGCATTTTACAGTTATTTTTATCTCGCATATGGGACTTGTTGATTTAAGTAGCAATCAAAGAGATGGCCTAGTCAGTGAGCTGCTTTATGTTGCTGTTTTCATCAGATATTATGGTAGAAATGAAGTTATAGAGAATTAAAAAATG
The DNA here is from genome assembly GCF_037356315.1 of Lithobates pipiens. NCBI lineage: Eukaryota > Metazoa > Chordata > Amphibia > Anura > Ranidae > Lithobates > Lithobates pipiens. The sequence continues at coordinate 290,329,721 of NW_027507758.1, forward strand.
GCCATAGCAGCATACCTTAAAGTTTCCTTGGGTTCATCTAGGGTTGTGGTAGAGGTGAGTGAGTGATTTGTATTTGAAATGCCACACTGTAATAATTAAGTCCATTTACAAGTTTATTCAAGTAATGGATTTTTTGCAAAGCCAACGCTTTGAGGAGTGCAATTCAGCTCCCTTCATCAGGGATTGAAACATTATAAATTGATTCAATATTCAATCTACATATAGTTGGATGTTATTGTTTGAACAGCAATCCGTCAGGAGCCAATTCATGTAGCCTAGAATTTAAAAACTGTCTAAACATTATTTACCCGGTGAGACACACAGCTAACACACAAGGTTAAGTATCCTTGAGTAATGGTTATTTTCAGTTAAGTCCAATGAAATTTGAAGCTTACAGTCACATGCCTGAAACTAGAGGGCCTTAGGCTGGTGTTAAAGTTACGTGAGTTGAGCCTAATGTGTGTTAGCTTACTATTTAGCTGTTTTTCCTACACTTAGGCCCTGTTCGCAACCTAGCGATTTGGAATCGCTAAATTTTCGGCAAAACATGCCATGCACATTTGGGGGTAATTCGTTCTTAATGACACCCCAAATGCAGTGCGACAAAAACACGTGGCAAAATGCACTTTGGTTTTTGTGCAACAAACACGCATAGGGCAGCCCATTCAAGTGAATGCACTGCCCCATGCGCGTCATGCAAAAGGCATGTAAATCACCACAAAAAAATCACAAGCAGGAAAGAGTGTTCCTTCTATATAAAGTGTGAATGGGGCTTTATACTTTAACCACTTCAGCCCCAGAAGGCTTTACCCCCTTCCCTGACCAGAGCATTTTGTGCTGTATGGCACTGCGTTTCTTTAACTGACAATTACGCGGCCGTGTGATGTACCCAAATAAAATTGCTGTCCTTTTTTTTCCCACAAATAGAGCTTTCTTTTGGTGGTATTTGATCACTTCTGCAGTTTTTATATTTTGAAAAAAAAACTATATTTTTTACTTTCCGCTATAATACATATCCAATAAAAAAAATAGAAAAAATATAATTTCTTCATCAATTTAGGCTAATATGTATTCTGCTACATGTTTTTGGTAAAAAAAAAAAAAAATCCCAATAAGCGTATAATGATTGGTTTGCGCAAAAATTATCGCGCCTACAAACTATGGGATACATTTATGGCCTTTTTATTTTTTTAATATTTTTTGCTAGTAATGGAGGTGATCACCAATTTTTAGCAGGAATGCGACATTGTGGCGCACAAATCTGACACTTTTTGGAGACCAGTGACACCAATACAGTGATCAGTGCTAAAAAATGCACTGTCACTGTATAAATCACATTGGCAGGGAAGAGGTTAACATCAGGGGTGAGCAAAGGGTTAAATGTGTGCCTAGGGGGTGCTTGTTAACTGTGTGGGGGATGGTTTGACTGGAGGAAGAGAGAGATCCACGGAGAACACAAGATCTCCCTCTTTCTCACTGACAGAACAGCGATCTGCCTTGTTCACATAGGCAGGCCACCGTTCTGCCTCTCTACAGATGATCGTCGGGTTCCCAGTGGACATTGCGTCCACCAGACCTGCTGATTGACTCCCACTGTGTCCAGTCACAGTTAGAGTGGGTCAAAGCAGCGCGTCCCATACCCGAAAGAAGCAAACAATGAACAGGTACATTGTTTCACGCAGCTGGGCCACCCTGCCGCAGTATATGTGCGGTGGGCGGTCCGGAAGAAGTTAAAGTGGTTGTAAACCCTCACATATACCCAGTAAAGTGACTGGCTTCTGTTGATACACAGGGATTAAACACATTCTCCTACATGAGTTGTACCTATTTTTTCTGCGGTCTTCTCTACAGCTTTTCAAAGTGCAGAATTTAAACAGCTTGTCTGAGCTTTAGAGGGTAGGGGACAGAGAGCTGATGTTACACTCTGCAGAGCTCAGTGAGAAGAACTCTGACAGCTGATTAAAGGGAATGGGCACACCCCCTTCACACAGCACACAGGAACAGAGCTGAGGCTGTCAATCAGCGGGAGGTCCCTCCTCTGTCACCATTTTTCTTTTGGTGTCAGAAAAACTTGCCAGTTGTTGGTTCATGCTGATAGCAAAGGAACGAAACAGCAGAAAGAAATGAAATGAGAAAAAATAAAACTTGCAGTACAGTTGACATTCGTAGAACTGTTAGTAAAGCATCCACAGCATATTTTTACAAAAAGCTGTAAGTATAGCCATAGCAGACCATGCGGCCGCTATAGGGCCCACAATTACAGGGGGCTTAGCTGCTCTGTGATTTATGCAGGGTACAATAGCAAATCATTTTAGATAATTAATGTATATATTATATAGTATGCAAACCTCTACACCAGGGATATGCAGTTAGCGGACCTCCAGCTGTTGCAGAACTACAAGCCCCATGAGAAATAGCAAGACTCTGACAGCCACAAGCATGACACCCAGAGGCAGAGGCATGATGGGACTTGTAGTTTTTCAACAGCTAGAGGTCAGCTAATCCCTGCTCTACAGTATATGACTGCTATAAAAGCAAATGGTACTCTATACATTTAGAATTGGCTTTGAAATGGAAGTTAAAGAAGAAAGGCGCCTCCTAATGATTTTACTATGGGGACCCATAGCACATAATTTCACATCACCAACAGTTAGGCGGGACTGGTCCATGGATCTGTCATGTCTTCAACTCAGTCAAAAACAATTAAACAGGTTGATAGAGAAGGCATAGGGTTCAATTAGATAATGACATTTTCTCCTTTTATTTCTTGTCTAATGTTGGCATTTGTGTGAGTTTGCAGTTGTAGGTTACACATGCTGCTGCACTTAATTATTATTGCATTTGCACTCACAATTTTCTTTTAAGCCTGGTTAGTGCGGGAATCTTGCCCACTGTGCCTTTGTTTTCGGACAGGGGGGATTGCCCACCTGCCAGAACACACTGATTAGCACTCGCAGCCATTGGCTCCAAGAGCTGATCAGATGCAGATTTTCCAGCATGTCTCTTCAACAAAAGCCAGTTGTTAAATCGGCTTCTGTCGCAAAGACAGCTGTACATACTGACCAAATGTCAGCTGGTTCAACAGGAGCCGATATTCGGCCCGTGTTTACCCAGCCTTAGTTCCCCAATGGCAAACACCTCTCGCAGTGCCAGGACAAGGTTGTCCAGTGCCCAGGGTGAAGATGTCAACTGCGCCCTCCTAGTTTGATACATAGGAGTCAGTGTTTTATCAAGACAAGAAAATATTTAAAAGGTTTTAAAACAAAATAGAACTTGATATACAAAGGGGGTGCAAGTTTCTATATCAGTGTGAAGTATAAATGGGTATGTGTGGTGGTGCAGAGATAATTTAAAACAGGCCTATCTGCTTAGGTAATGTGGCACACGCCCACCCGTGCCAGGTGCCAACCTTCGTTCCCCCAGAATATCTGAGACAGAAATCTGACATTGCTAGACCAGTTGCCCATAGCTTCTAGATTTACTTTTTCATGCAGCTTAGAAAATAAAGCTGTAGAGCTGCGTAGCTCAGCTGTCACTTGTTTAGTGCCTGGGTACCCGTGACCTAAACCCCATTTATCACTGTAATTTGTACATGTTCTGTGAGTTATTGTTCTACTGTATTTTACATTGTTTTATATTATTTATTATTCCATTATATCCCTGGGTCCTCTGTTTTTTTTTTTTTCTTTTTTCTGGGTATTTGAGATGTACGCTCTGAAGTGTTTTTACTTTATTCTTAAAATTAAAAAAAACATTTAAATAAAAGCTAGGTTCTGATTGGTTGCTAAGGGCATCTTCATCTGTTTTGTTCTAAACACTCTTTTGCTAATTATCACATTTTGCTATTTTAATACATTAACTTCACTTAGGTTCTATGCACATGGCACATCTAGCCCCTGTGTGTATAAGCCCGGGAGGCACAGGTACAGTGTCCAGCCTGGTAAAGTCTATTGCAGGCTGAAATATGATTAGAGCCCTGTGCATTTAGACATTCCATGTGCAAAGAGCCTAACTTTTGCTGCTTATCCTTCTGATGCTGCAATCAGGACCCCCTTCTGGACTTCTGTTCAGGACAAGCAGAATAAATTTAGATGAAAAAAAATGGTTTAATTAAAAAAAAAAAAAGACTTTAATTAGGGCTGCAACTAACGATTATTTCCATAATCGATTAGTTGGCCGATTATTGTTTCGATTAATCGATTAATCGGTTAATAGCCTTAAAAAAATAAAAAGTGGGTCAAATTGGTGTTCATTTTCAACCACAGTGACGGGAAAATTTGGAAATAATAGAAAACTTCTTAGTCAAAGGAATTTTCAGACAGTGTATATGGTTTTCATTCAGAAATTACATTCATTTTAAAAACAGAATTTTAAAAACAAGTGAAAATTTCAAGCAAAATTCTTTCATTCAGCGAATGTACTACGATTTTTCATCTGAATATTTTCATCTGAAAATTGATCCAGGTGGCCAGCATAAGGCTCGGTACACACCTATGCAGTTTGCTTTTGATCTGTTTCTGCAGTGCTTTCTACGTATCAGAGAGACACAGGGGCTGGGGTTTAGTGGGCGTGTCTACGATGCCGCAGCACCGCCTCCCGTGGCTAATTTTATATACATTCATTGGACAGTTGAACATTGTACACATTACCATTTAGTTAATATATGCGTGCTGGGGAGGCGGGAATGGGCGTCTAATTTATGCGGCGCGTGAGTGAGAACGTTGCTCATTCTCGTTAGATGAAATATACAAAAAGGGCACTGTGCATGCGCGGTGCCGTTAAGCACAATGGGAAATGTAGTTCAGCGGTTGCCGTGACGTCGCTTTAGGCTGGGTTCACACCGCTGCGGGGGGAGAACCGGATGTGATTCGCACAGCAAATCACATCCGATCTCCGTAGCACTGCGAGTTCAGCCATACAGATAGTATGGCTGAACTCGCAGCGGTCCCGCAGCAAACTCGCACGGGACCCTTTTTTGGGTCCGCAACGGAATCGGATCGCATGGTGGTTCACACCATGCGATCCGATTCCTGTGCGAGTCGGCAGATCGCACTGCGATATGCCGACAGATCTGGGGGTGTCATTAACATAACATTGACACCCCCAGCCGTCCGCATAGGGCAGTGTGAACTGCCGGCGGGAGGTATGCGATGCGGGAAAACGCCGCGGATTCGCGGCGTTCCCGCATCGCAGCAATGTGAACCTAGCCTTAATGCACACGAATCGCAAACCCAGAAGTAATGGAAAGAATTGCTGTAGTGTAGCAGGGAGGACCATTATTACATACACATTTAACAGGTTAACAGGTAAGAAATTATTTTTGGAGGAAATCATACAATTATTATAAATCAGTATGTAATAGAGAGTGGTGGTAATAGGTTAACATCTTTTTATCTTTACAACCCCTTTAATTTAAGCTTACTCTCCAATATAACATGTATGTTGCATTACTAATAGGGAGCCTATTTTTAATGCTTCATTTTCACAAGTATCAAAAGTCACTTTACAAGGTGGGCACTGTTATGATCTGCAGTGATTTTCGCTGAGCCGTTTTCCACATTCACCTTCTGGGTGTATATAGTAATTATTTCAATCAAGGTCACAGTCCATTACATCATAAATGGCATCTCATTACCATGCATTAAATCCAGAGGACGGATCATACATGTCAGCTGTGACACAGAAAGAAAGGAAATAGGCTATTTTGCCAAGTAATGCTGCAGTGAAGCAAATGATTACATATACTGTAGAAAGAAAAAAAAAAAATTATAGCCTGAGCTGATCATAAACAGGCAACTTTACAGATTGATTAGTGTGTATATATATATATATATATATATATATATATATATATATATATATCAAATATTGGTTTACAAAGCATACATGTACAGGATGATCCACACAAATCACATGCAAGCTCAAGCCTGATGTATTTGACCAAATGATCTGGCCAGAGATCAGTGAAATGAATTGGATGAAGACAGATTTGCCAAGGGTTTGCCATATTCTAACAGAAAAACAGTTTTTTTATTTTCTCTAAAATATGTGCTCACTCCTGCTATACAGGCATACCCCACTTTTAAGTACGCAATGGGGTTTATTTAATAAAGCTGGGAAGTGTAAAATCAGGCTCACTTCTGTATAGAAACCAATGAGCTTCCAGTTTTTTTTTACCAAAGCTTAATAGAACAAGTTTAGGTTAGAAGCTCATTGGTTTATATGCAGAAGTGAGCCTGATTTTGCACTTTCCAGCTTTAGTAAATAAACCCCATTGTTTACTTAAAAGTGGGGTATGCCTGTATCCTCCTAAGCTCTATACTAGGATTGTAACCAATCCTGACTAAATCTGAGGCTCTGATGAAGAGGGTACTCCCTCGTAACGCGTAAGCCATTTGCGAAACCATCTGGTTCCTCCTAATACCCAGTCCAGGTTGCAGATGTCTAGAAGACACTGTTCAGAATTCTTGCAGCAATGTTAAGCCTTCTTTTTAACGTTTGTTTGTGAGCATGACTCTTGTTTTTATTTGAATAAAATGTATCTTTGGTAATGCACAAGGTTGGTGCGCCCTCCCTGTTTTTCTATATGTAACAATCCTGACTAAAGCCTTGTACACCCAGGTAGGTGTTGTTTCCTTCAATCCAGAAGGCTATGCGATGTTAGTACAGCGATCTCCCCGCTGAGATATAGTATTCTGGCGGCACTACCTCCCTGTTAGAACACACCGGTCAGCGCTTGCAGCCAATTGGCTGTGAACGCTGATCGGATGCCAGTTGGCTGTCGGTATTCCAGCATGCGTATTTGACAAACGTGGGGGTTCTGTAGGACAGGCTGCTGTACACACAGGATGAATGACGGCTGGTTTCTGTAGAACCCTCTGATACTGGATGATATTCGGTCCATGTGTTCCAGCCTTAACCCTAAGCTTTATTATCAGATCACAGAGAGGAATAGATTTGTAAGGATTCACTCATTTCTAGTATGCTATATCAGACTGCTATAGAGAATTTAACATTGGGCTCCCAGTGGTGATCCTTCCTTTTAAAAACTCTGACCGGCAATCGCTGATACTGTGGCTTCAGTGCTTTCTAAATCATCTGTCTGGTACAAACATGATCAGGAGTTCTGAATTGCTTTGTATATTTGTTCCAGGTCAATGAATCAAAGAATACTGATGCCAAAGACAGTCAGGCAGCTAACATTCAAAAGAAGATCAGCAATGGAAGCCTACATACTTATCTCAGGATTGGTTTCCTTTGAATATATAATGTCAGTGTCCACTTTTATCCCACCATCCCAGGCTAGGTAATCCTCACTCCCATACTTTCTGATGGAAAAAAGCTTTTTAGGTATGGGGCACAAGTGACCATCCTTAAGTTCCCTTTCACACTGGGGTGGGAGGTGCGTCGGCGGTAAAGCACCGCTATTTTTAGTGGTGCTTTACCGTCGGATTTGCGGCGCTATTCGGCCGATATCGGGGTGGTTTTCAACCCCCCCCACCGCTAGCGGCCAAAAAAGGGTTAAAAACCACTGCAGAGGTGCTTTGCCAGCAGTATAGCTGCCCTGCACCATTAATTTCAATGGGCAGGAGCGGTGTATATACCTCCTTCACCTCTCCAAAGATGCTGCTAGGAGAACTTTATTTACTGTCCTGCTAGCGCACCGCTCCAGTGTGCAAGTCCTCGGGGCTTTCACATTGGAGAGACAGCAGCGGCTGTTTCAGGTCGGTTTGCAGGCGCTATAAAGCAATAACGCCTGCAAAACGACCCAGTGCGAAAGAAGACAGTGCCAGTCTTTTTTTTATTTCTTTATTTTAACAAAAGGACAAGAATGACATCTTCCATGAATAATATCTAGAACTGATATACTAAGAACAAAACATAAGGTCAAATGGCGTACAACTAGGAATTAGGTCCAATCTGAAATAACATGAAAAATATATATCAATCAAACATTTGGATTGCTGTCTCATCTTGGTCATGAAAAAGCACGTAACCCCAGATCCAAGATCATGCGCAGTCATAACCCACGGAAGTAATCCCCATGTAGTAAAGAAATATCAAGCCATTCCTTCTTTTTTTTCTTTCCCCTCCCCCCCAAAGAGAAAAAAAAATAAAGAAAAATATTGAATATTGAATAAATAATAAAATAAACCCCCCCCCCCCCCCCATCTGCAAAGGATGGTGGGGGGGAAACACATTCCACTCCAGAACCGGTCAAAATAGAGGGCCCAATACCTAATTCCTTCAACTAGTAGGGCTTCTTTCCTCTGAGTTAATAAAAGTGTTCCATAAAGACCATGTTTTCATATATTTGAGATGTCCAAACAAGATCTTCAAATCCGATTCAATTCCTCCACCTTCCTAAGCCACAATTTCACTGAAGGGGTTTGTGCCTGTTTCCAGGTACGAGGAATGCAAGACTTAGATGCATTCAAGAGATGGCACAAAATAGGACAGCGCCCGTCTTAAACACTCTCTTGTAAGAAAAGGCATCCATCCAGGTAAGTCCTGACACCAGAGTTTACTCAAGATGTACACCTGTTGTAGGGAAGGGTTGAGCGAGCACAGATGGGTAAGCACTTAGCAGACCTTGCTGAGGATGAGCTATCAGCAGACACTGTCACTTTGTACTGAATAGTGAAAATTAAAGTAATTTTCAACTATTGTTTTAAAATAACAAACATATCATAATGTTCTGCTCTGTAAAAAGATTGTGCACAGAGCAGCCCCAATCCTCCTCTTCTGGGGACCTCGCTGATGTCCCCACCCCCATTCTCTCCTCACAGCCTGTGATTGACAACAGCAGGAGCCAATGGCTCTTACTGCTTCCTCCAGGTCCAGTAAGGAGAGAGAGAGAGTGAAGAGAGAGTCACTGCTCTCGAACACAGTGCTGGATCACAATCAGGCTCAAGTAAGTATTTACCACTGCTGATGTGCATAGGTTTTTTTGCCTTAATGCAGAGAATGCATTAGGGTAAAAAAAAAATTCTCCTGCAAACTATTTTAAAACAGATGCCAGATGGGCAATTATGCTGTTAGTGACAAGTCACCAATGTCAGGATAGCTAAAGAGACTGCCTGTCCCTATGAAATGATATCCTCTGTAGCCAGATGCAGCAAGGAGTCACTCTTTTCCTGGCTTAAACACTGCTGAACCTTGATCGCTAGCAATGGGAGCAATATTTCACTGCCTCAGCTACAGAGGGTGCCATTCCATAGGGACAGACAGGCAGCCTCCTAGTGAACCTACAGCTGTCAGTTTTAACAAAGTGCCAGTGGCAAGATGGCTAGTGGTAGAGTTGCCTGTCTGACATTAACCCTTAGACTCCTTTCACATGGATGTTCCGATTGGGTCCACCTCTCAGTTTTTCAGGCAGACCTGATTGGAACCTCCATGCTTCTCTGTGGAGAGGCGGACATTCACTGACACCCACTGCCATCCGATCTGGTCCGCTAAAAACAGGTGGATGGGAATCTGTTCCCCATCTGTCTGGCGGATTGGATCAGATTACAGTCGGATGGAAACGGACAGGCGGTCCATTTTCATCCGACCGCCCCATAGAAAACAGCGTACTGTGCTCGCAAGTAGATACAATGGCTCATATTTGGTGGACATGCTCAAAGGTATGCAGACTATGGGTCAGGGTCTATACTCTTCGTCGTAACATGATTTACATCAAACTTAAAAGAGACCCCTATGATACCCTTTCTTTGTAAACCAATCCCGATTGCTTCGTCCGAAGTGCCAACTGGCTCTTTATCTTTTCACTGCAACTATGTTGACCATTGCGAGAGCCTGGAAGACCCCTGTGCTTAGTTTTGAAGATGTTAAAGTGGAAGTAAACCCATCGTGCTGGGAATGCTAACTGCCCATTGGCTGTGCTCTCAACCAAACTGTCAAACCATCCAATGGCTGGTGTCATAACAGATCACATGTGCAGCACCGTGGCAGTTGAAGATTAAACAGAGGCAAAGATGGCAGCTTCCTTGGCTGAAAACGATAGGGGAGTTTACTTCCACTTTAAGCACTGCATGAACCATATGATCAACGAGAAATTGACAGCCCTTGCTTCTGATTCTCACAATAAGATTCTCAAGGTATGGCAACCGTGTATAACATATACCCAACCTTCCTGGTTTGATAATAGACCTCTTTTAATTTAAAGGTCTCCTGCTGCACACCCCGCTGGACTCTACCCCTCCCTTTCTTGACACTTTTTCCTTTTCTCTTCTCTTTAACTCTTATTCTTCAGTTTCCGCCCTACCACTATTCTTAACATACATAATCATTATTGTTACTCAGCCGCCGGGTGTAGGTTTGGCGAAGATGGTTACAGTGATTATACCTCACCATTTGTTTACAGTATATTTATGTACATGGGCAGCCTCTCTTTTTCATTTGAACTGTTCAAATATTCGAGGTGTCTAAGCTTTAGATCGCAATGCACCATAATCTGGAGCACCGAGTGCCCTTCAAGGACTCCAGTTAATATTACATTGTATTGGCGACATTTCTGTTATTCCTATTGAGTCCCTTGTTTAGGATCCTTTCTTCTGTGCTATGTTTAATATAACTATCTAATTGTCAAATTAATCTGTTGAATTTATCTTTTATACAAATAAAATACTTTGTAAAAAAAAACAGCATTAGCGGAGCAGACACGGACCTATCATCCGGCTGCTCAGTGGGGATCAGTAGAGCGATCCCCTACTGAGTGGCAATGCTGCACGATTAATCGTTAAGAATCGAAATCGCAATCTTTTTCTTTTTCCCGATCTTCAAAACTGCATGTCACGATTCTTACTAACAAGTGCAGAGAGTTCTCACAGCTGGAAAAAAAAATACAGACAGCCTGCCAAGTTTTATCACAACACCAAATAAGTAGAAACAAAGTATATTTTCGTTCTTTCATCAAAGGAAAGAACTCCGGCTTGTAAATGAGGCAGGTTTGACCATTTAAAGCGCACTTCCACCCTAAAGTGGAAGTTCTGCTCATCGGAACCCTCAAGTGCCACAATTGGCACCTTTCAGGGGGGAGGGGGTGCAGATACCTGTATAATCCAGGTATCTGCACCCACTTCCAGGAATAGCTAGCCGCAGATGCTCCGCTCCCCACCCCGTTATGTTCTGGGAAACACACAGTTCCTAGGACACAGCAGGGACCAGTGCTGCCGACATCGCTGGACCCTGGAACAGTTGCAGTATTTGTAGATGCTGACTTTTAATATTTTTTTTAAAGGTGGCCCTCCTCTTTAAAGACCAAACCTTTTCTGACATTTGTTGCTTACAAGTAAAAATCATTATTTTCTGCTAGAAAATTACTTGATATATTTTTTTTTTTAGCAGAGACCTGGAGAATATATTGGTGGTTGTTGCAATATTTTCTATCACATCGTATTCACGCAGCGGTCTTTTAAATGCATTTTTTTAAAAAAATACATTTTAATGCATTAAAAAAAAATCAGTAAAGTTAGCCCCTTTTTTTGTATAATGTGAAAGATGATGTTACCCCGCGAGAATCGTGAGAGAATCGTGATCTTTGTTCTAAGCAAAAAAATTGTGATTCTCATTTTAACCAAAATCGTGCAGCTCTACTGGGTGGGCAAATCCACTGCTGGAGACCGCCCTGTGTGAAAGAGGCCTAATGGATATCAATATGTTTATAGATTTATGTAATAGACTCAGTAGTAGTTGTGCTGCTAGTAGTAGTGCAGCACAGCTTTTCAGGTCAGTTTGTTTTGCTATTGTATATATATATATATATATATATGAGAAAATAAGAGCATGGTTCATGCAGAAATGTGTTTGTGGATTGCAGTTTTTCAGCTAATAAATGCAGACCTGCCCACATCCTCACCTCTGTCACATTTGTATGTATGTGCATGTCACAGATCTGCACCATCTACCGCAAATCTACCGCAATTGCAGACTACAGGTCCCATATCAAATGCAGAAGAACAAACAAATTCATGCAAAACTATAATAATTTAATTTAAATACTGACTGCTATATTTTGTTACAACACAGTGAATACAAATCAATATTATTATTATTTAACAAAAAAATAAAATAAAAGCCTCATGCATGTGTCCTGCTTCTTAATATAGGGGGTCAACAATGCCAAGAGTTGGTGAAAGCAGGGGTCCGTCATCCGGAGATTACTCCGAAAAACATCTGGATTATTCTCCTGGAGCTCCCGCAGTAAAGGCATATGACATAATTGGTCACGATTAATAAATCAACCAATTTTTGGTCCAAGAAGTCCTCCTCCTCTTGTTCCTGGACTGGACTTGGGTCAAAGCAATAACTCCAAGGCCAATGATAAATAACACGAAAAGCGCAAACTGAAAAGCGCAAAATGGAAAATGAAAGTCGCAAATCAACACTCACCAAACTTCTACTAACACGAAATTAGCAAAAGGAGACCAAAGGGTGGTGCTAAAGTGCTGAAAAACAACGTAGTACTACGTTCGTATTTGTTAGCCAACTATTCCTTGCCGTTTGTAAGCAAGACAAGTTTGGGCCAACGCCCTTCGGACAAAAGTCCACTGTTTTGTTGGCCAACATTCCGATCGTGTGGCTTTAGGCTTAATGTACACGGGATGTTTTTACAACCTCTCCTGCACGATTTAACTTGACAGATAGTAACCCACGTTTAAAACGTCTGCGTTTTGCCGCGTTTACATGCCGCGTTTAGGGGCGTTTTGCCATATTTGCGTTTAGAAGTGTTTGAAAAAAATAATATATATATATATATATATATACATATAATTTTTTTTTTTAAACAGCCAAAAATGAAAAACGCCTGTAAACGAAATACGGCTAAACGTGAGTTACCGTATTTAGCCACGTTTAGAAGCGTTTGGTGCTTGAAATGCCAAAAAGGGCCTCTAAACTCAAATGTCTAGAAACGACTGTAAACGACCCTGTGTACATGTACTGATAAGATAACATAGAGGAGAGTTCAGGAGCAATTGAAAAAGATGCCCAACTGCTCCTAAATGTCTGTTTACCAGCAGCAGTGTGCATGAGGCCTAAGACCCCTTTTACACTGAGGAGTTTTACAGGCGCTACATCGCAAAAAATGCATAGCGCCTCTCCTGTCTCTCCAGTGTGAAAGCCGGAGGACGGCAGGACGCTAAGGCCCCTTTTACACTGGGGTGATCGTGTCGTTGGCGGTAAAGCCGTCGTTTTAGCTGAGGTTTTCGCCTGCTAGCGGGGCGCGTTTAACCCCCTGCTAGCGGCCAAAAAGGGGTTACATCGACCCACTAAGTGACGCTGATGCGGAGCTTTGCCGGCGGTTCGGCAGCGGAGCCCATTGATTTACACCGCTCCTTCACCACTCCAAAGATGCTGCTTGCAGGAGTTTTTTTTTTAACGTCCTGCCAACGTATCGCCTCACTGTGAAAGCACTCCGGCTTTCACACTGAGACTGCAGTGGAGGTGTTTTTCAGGCGCTTTGCAAGCACTATTTTTAGCCCAAAAGCACCTGAAAAATGTCTCAGTGTGAAAGGGGTCTAAGCCCTTGTACACACGGTCGGACATTCCGATGGAAAATGTCTGATCGGACCGTGTTGTCGGATAATCTGACCGTGTGTGGGCTCCATTGGACTTTTTCCGTCGGAATGTCTGACCAACAATGTTTGAGAGCTAGATATAATATTTTCCGACAACATGATCCGATCGGAATTTGTCCGATCTTTTGTAGAGAATTCCGATCGGACAAAGTGCCATTAATGCTCAGATCAAATTACGAGACCAAAGCTATTGGCTACTACCCCGAACGTAATCCCGTCATAACGAACTAACGTCATCACGTTCCGAACGATCAGGTTTTTTGACAACTTTGTCCGACCGTGTGTATGCAACACCAGTTTCGGAAAAAATCTGATGAATTTTGTGGTCAGAATGTCCGACCGTGTGTACGGGGGCTAATAAAAGACCTGCGAGCAGGATCTTCGGAGCGGTGAAGGAGTGATGTATATTATATGGTTTTGGTAAATTTGAAGACACAAATCTGCAGAAAATCGAATAGTGTGTATTGGGCTTTAGTGGGGTCAGATCGGTGTTCGTTTTCGATCTTAGTAATAAGAAAATTCAAAGGAGCAGGATTGAAGATTTTTCTCAAATGAACTACTAACAGTGTATGTGACTTTTATTTGGGAAATGACATTCATTCCAAAAAAGTGTTAAAAGCAAACTGAATTTTGAAGTACTTTCAAACAACATTTGTCTTGTCTCTGAAGGCATTATCGTATGTACTGATGACATTTCTCAAACATTCATAGGATAATTTAGTGTATGGCCAGCTTTAGACAAAATTCCTAGGCTTTTAAACCCATTACCACTACTGGAGGGATTCTAGAGCTCCATTTTAAACGGGAAATGACAGAATTTCAGCTTTATAGTGTATTTTTATCTATTCCAGCAAGACAGTTAACATCGTTTAAAATAAAAGGTTTGCTTTAAAGATTTTCATCAGCATCTTCAGGAAGTACAAATTAATGGGAATCCTAAATTCTTCAAAAAGCAAATGGGCTGAAATTGTATTTAGATAGTAAGCCTGGTCCCATCTGAAACAATTAGGAAAGTATGTCTAATGCACTGCTAAGACTCAATTTCTTCAATCAACCAGAAAGTAAATCCATACAACATTCTTTAGTAAAAATATTTCATCTCAGAGGAAGTCAGCAGCTTCCCTCCAAATTGTAATGGGAAATGTGAACTAGTTGTACTATTTTGTTATAATGAGCTGAAAATTAGGTCACATTAAGCTCCATATAATAACTATTATTTGTCTTAAAGAAGAAGTAAACCCTGTGGGGAAAAAAAGTTTTCCCTGCAAAGTAAAGGCATAATGTGCTAGTATGCATCGCATACTAGCACATTATGTGACACTTACCTGCAAACGAAGCCCGCGCTGTCCCCGCTGCAGGCCGCATCCATGTTTACCCCTCTTCCTTTTGTGGCGAGTCATGGCACCCGCTCCTGAAGAAACTGGACGGGCGGCCGTTCATTCAGAGCAAATGCGCCAATGACATCATCGGCGCAGTATACATTAAATATCTCCTAATGGCAAGTTTAGGAGATATTTACAGTACCTATAGGTAAGCCTTTATTGTAGGCTTAACTATAGGTACAAGTACTGCAGGGAGGTTCACAACCTTTTTAAAAAACATTATTTTTAGCAATGGTAAACAATGAATCCTAAAAATGTCACATGGTTGGAAATAATGATTTCTATCGCACATAACGCAAGCATTTTAGCTTAGTGAATTAAGCCTATAGTTTGACTTCATTAGCAGTGACTGGTTGCTGCTCACTGATGCTTGTAGTCATTATGATTCATAGACCATTTCAGGTTTATGATGCATTATAAAATACTGCAGAGAAGATGCCTTATTAAGAAAATTTCTTAAGGCCAGTTCACACGTGAATCACAAAGGAATGTGATCTGTGTTCCTGTCCGATTCAGTTCGGTGCAATATTGCACTGGATTGCACCAAAATGAGTGCATGCATCGTATTTCAAAAATGCATTGCACTAGATCGCTCTGCGAAAAATGTCCTCTGGTGTAGATCCATCGTCAATCACGATGAACGCCGGCTGCTGACCCGAAAACAAAAAAGGAGTGGCCGAACATGACAAAGATTTCTGTCAGCCCTGCCACTTCCTGCCGATAAATAAACTAAGGGGCAGGGTTCTGGCTAAGAAAAAAAGAAAGAAAAACACTTGAAACTGGTGCTTAGCAGCGGTTAACAGCGTTAAAGATCTTCTAAGCCCTTGTACACACGGTCGGAGAATCCGTCGGAATGTGTCCTATCGGACCGTGTTGTCGGATAATCCGACTGTGTGTGGTATGCATCGGACTGATTCCGTCTGAATATCCGTCTGACCCAATTTTCCAACTTGTTGGAAATATTTTCCGACAAACTGGTCCGATCGGACATACTCCGATCATGTGTAGAGAATTCCGATCGGACAAAGTGCCACGCATGCTCAGATCAAATTCCTACACCAAAGCTATTGGCTACTAGCCTGAACGTAGTCCCGTCGTAACGAAATAACGTCATCACGTTCTGAATGATCGGATTTTCCGACAACTTGGTCCGACCAGGTGTATGCAACAGTTTCGGACACAATCCGTCGGACAAAATCCGTCGGACAAAATCCAACGGATTTGGTTGGCAGAATGTCCGACCGTGTGTACAGGGTCAGCTGTCAGCTTTTTTTTTCTGCTGGCAAATCGCTGCCAAAGGTGTTTTTTTTTTCCTGCTCCTAGAAGCTGAAACTTGAAAAACGCTTCTAGCCTACAATAGTGTGCATGGACATCACTGCACTTATAGTTAATGTTTACTTCCTCCAGGCCCGTAACGGTAGGTCTGTACCTCCTGTATAGATCTGGGGCTGGGATGTAAACATGGCAGGAGCCTATGCACTGCCCCAGGAATGCACTGATCATTGTTCTGCAGGCTTCAACACAAAAATGCAAAAAAACGAATTAATATAAGTGCATTTATTACATTTTTGCAAAGGGTGGATTATAC
This sequence comes from Lithobates pipiens, assembly GCF_037356315.1. Lineage (NCBI taxonomy): Eukaryota > Metazoa > Chordata > Amphibia > Anura > Ranidae > Lithobates > Lithobates pipiens. Next base: position 290,346,271 of record NW_027507758.1, read on the forward strand.
CTTTAACCAGCAAATGTTGACACCGTTTCTATTTTTACTTTTTTTTTTTTTTTTTTTTTTAGATTTTACTGACTAGATTTATATATATATATATATATATATATATATATATATTCTTGCAGGCCCAGTTACTAAGTATGATTCATTTCCTGTATTTATATGTCATTGACATAATGGTTTTCAGAGTACTTTGAACCATTTGCAATCGTTTTGCCTGCTCCTAAAAGAGTATACAGCTAATGTCCCTTCCATGTATACACAAGTTAGTACAGTATTATTGGGCAAAAGGTACACAAGGCTGTTCTTGTATCATGGGAGAAATCCAGAAATGTGTAGATGCTTTGATCAGGGGTCTCCAAATTTTCTAAACAAAGGAGCAGGTTACTGTTCTTCAGACTTTAGGGGGCTGGAGTAGAGTTGCCACATCATCCTTTTAATCCAGGACACATATGAATTACACAGGTTCTGAGGCTGATTTAAGGCAGATAAGGCACCAAGTGAGTTTAATTACCACTTTAATCAGCCACAGAACCTGTGTAATTAATGTGTGTCCTGGATTAAAGGGATGATGTGGCAACCCTAGGCTGGAGTGGGCCAGTAGAAGTAGTAAATGCCCATGTGTCAATGGGAGTAAGCAATGCCTCAGGAATGGTCAGTAGGAGAGGAAAAGTTCCCCATCATTGGTGTCAGTGGAAGGAACAGTGCCCCATCGTTGGTGTCCATGGGAGGAAGAATGTCCCATCATTGGTTTCAGTGGAAAAACTAGTGCCCCATCATTGGTGTCCATAGGAGGAACATTGCCCCATCGTTGCTGTTAGTAGAAGGAATAGTGGCCCGTCTTTGGTGTCAGTAGGAGGAATAGTGTGCCATTGTTGGTGTCCATGGGAGAAACAGTGCCCCGTTGTTGGTGTCAGTAGAATAAATAGTGCCCCATCATTGGTGTGAGTGAAAGGAATAGTGCCTTGTTGTTAGTGTCAGTGGGAGGAATAGTGCTCCATCATTGGTGTCAGTGGAAGGAATTATGTTCCACTGTTGAATGAATGAATGAAATACTTGTATAGCGCACAATGCGAACTGAATCGCCTCTAATTCCACTGCATAATGGGAAGGAATGGTGTCAGTAGGAGACAGTGGCTCAGGCAAACAAAGGATTGCATCTGGCTCATGGCTGCAATTTGGAGATTTCTGCGTTAGATGACTGTGACATATGATGACCAGAGTACCTTGTGGGACACAGTATTTGGCATTTAGGTCATCTTGACGCATGTGTTTCCTGTGGAGGTACGCTTTAAGTAACGTGCAATTAATGGCATATGTAAAGCAACCAGCATTGGGAAATTCCTCTAATACTGCCTTCTTTTGTGTGCCATCCATAATAACTGGTATAGGTTCTGATTTTATTTAAATTCTGCACAGAAATCTGTGCCTGAAAAAAGAAAAATGCAATATTACAAGTGGACTACTCAGTAACTTTAGGTTGTAAACCTCAAACATGAAATATGAACAAAGCATATCCCTCTATAGTGTGGGCTTCTCTCAATAAAGAGCACTAAGTGTAATTTCTGTCTGCTGCTTCGTTCCTCTGCTATCTACATCCTCTGCTATCTGCATGAATCACTTCTGATGGGTTTTCTTATCACCATGAGAAAAAAGGTGACCAGGATCTCCAGCTGATTGTCAGTCTCAGCTCTCTCCCTGTGTGCTGTGTGGAGGAGGTGTGTCCCTTCCCTCCAATCAGCTCTCAGAGCTCTCCTCACTGAGCTCCCCAGAGTGTAACTTCAGCTTCCCTTTTTTTGTGACAGCTTGGACAAACTTTAAAAATTATGGACTTTGTATGAATGTAGAAAAAAGAAGACTGCAGATAAAAAAGTATAACTTATGTGAGAGGATTTGTTTCATCTCTGTGTATCACCTAAGGACAGTTACTTCACTGGTTATATGGAAGGGTTTACAATCACTTTAAGGCATGGGCTGTAGATGTTTGTGAACGCTACCAGAAACTGCACAGACACCAGGATTTAAATGATTGTGTGAACTCTACAGATCTCAACATTTTTCTCTTTAAAACAGTGGTAAATTTAAATTGTAAGCTTTAAGGGCCCTACTTACACTCTTGTAAAAGTTTGTATTGTAACTGGACCATGTCCTGTTACTTTGTAAAGCACTGTGCAAACTGTTGGTGCTATGCAAATCCTGTATAATTCTTAACGTAGTTGTAAACCCTTACATTTACCCAGTGAGGGGACTATCCTCAGGTGATATGCATCTATCTGCAGTCTTCACTTCTCTAAATCCATTCAAAGTGCTGAATTTGAAAGCTTGTCTGAGAGTTTAAAAAAAAGGGGGCAGCGAGCTGAAGTTACACTCTACAAAGCTCAGTCAGTAGAGCTCTGAGAGCTCATTGGAGGGAAGAGATACACCCCCCTCCACACAGCACACATAAACAAAGTGGTGGCTGTCAATCAGCTTGAGGTCCCTCCCCTGACACCTTTTTTCTCTTGGTGTGAGGAAAAATTGTCAGATGTGATTCATGTTGATAGCAGAGCAAAAAAACTGAAGACAGAAATGACATTTTGTGCTCTGGATTGAGTCAAATACACACTATAGAGGGATATGCTTTGTACATATTTCATGTCTGAGGTTTACAACCACTTACAAAAAGTGATGAGCAATATGTTATACAGTATTTTGCACTGACTTTAGCATAATTGATAGAAATCTCCCACAGCATTGACGCTTTATCACCAATTACAAACAACTTTCCTGTTCCGGCCTAAAGGCAAGTCGGATCCAATTTAAAGAGAAAAGTTTGATGTGTGGTCCCATATACAGTACAGTGTTTACTATAACGTCCCATACAAACAAGACTTTGCTCTGTGACCTAATTATTTGAATTTAATTGCAGGCCACACTTTTTTTTTTATTGATGTGGAAAATATTTTTCTGATTTAAAGAGTATCCTTCCTTTTGCGCACTTTCCTTGGCATAAAAGAAGTAGAGATCACATGATTTTACTTGAAAGCGTTCCTTTAATTGCATATTACTAGAAGCAGTGCCAAGCAATCTGTCTGAAAACATACTCAAGTACTCCATATTCTCTGTCTATTTGCCAGCAAAATCCAGAAATGTTTATCAGAAGGTTTTCTGCCTTGTGATTTCATTCTTAAAACATATCAGCTTAGAGAAACAAAAAGTCTTTTTTTTTTTTCTTAGAGGTTGTGGGTCTTCATTTTTATCAAACTATTAGATAAGCATCTGAACGACTGCAACATACAGGCAGGGGCGGACTGACCATTCGGGCGCTGCCCGAGGGCCCCAGGCCACTAGGGGGCTCCATCAGGGTTGCCAGCCTCAGTAAAACCAGGGACAATATGTAAAAATCAGTGTTTTTTTTTTTTAGATCTGACTCTGAAATGTCCCTTACCGACATCCTTTTGGTCTAAAAATCCTGAGATTATAGCTGCCCCACCTCTCCAGTACCTTCTCAGCCAATAGAAACATGTCTGTGTATACTGTGTGTACATGTATGTGTATACTGTGTGATTGTATTCTGTGTGTGTATACTGTGTGGCCCCATAATCTCTGATTGCCTGGGGGCCCCATAATCTGCTATTGACCGGGGGCCCTATGAGTTGTCAGTCCGCCCCTGCATACAGGGATATACAATGTAATACTGAAATACAATCAACGCTGTCAATGAATGCTGTCCATTTCCATCCAAGTCATCTAATCTGATCCATCATATGAATGGGGAATGGGGAATCCCTATTTGTCTGTTTTTAGTGAATTGGATCGGATATCGGCGGCTGTCAATGGCTCTATAGAGAGCAATGGATGGTCCGATCAGGTCAGCTTGAAAAACTGACTTGATCGGTCCATACATGTTAAAGGGGTCTTCCCCATTCTATCGAAAATTAATATGATCAAAGATTTGGCTTTATAAATATCTTAATAATTACACGGCTCCAAAGTTGTAGATCATATATCTTTTTAAAGGTGAAGGCTACTGAAATTGACATAGGATGAGAGTCACTCAACCATACCTTCTAAGAATAGCATAAGTAACTAACATGTTCTGTGAATGAAGAATGAGTATGTAGGCCTAGTTCTCCTACACAGGATGTGGAATGCAGAGATTTCATCTACTATCCTTGTAAACTACAGCAGAGAGGATGCTAGTACTCAAAATAGATCCAAGTGAGTGCTAATAATTACATCAAGCCATGTACAAGGTAATGCTTTAGCCTTTACATCAATGATAGCTAAATGATTGAATTCACAAAGCTGCAGATCCTTTTAACCACTTGAGTACAAACCTGTAATAACCTTTCATTAGCTCACCATCTTGTCAGTTTTCAGTGATATGATAATTTGACTGACATTTACACTGTCATTAAATTAACATATATATATATAAGTCAGCGCTTAATGGTGTGCAAAAAAGCTGTGTGTAAATAGGCATGGATATATAATACACTCTAAACCTATCAATTATAAAGTGCATTTTGCCTGTGTTCCGAGCTGTCTACTCACAGGCACCATGCACAAGCACTGGTAGTAAGCAGACGCCATTTTAGAACACCACTCCAGAAATCTAAGTTCACCTACCCACTGTTTACCATCATATGGTCGTATTGAGGGAGGTGGTTAAGGGGAAATTCCATGACAGAAATGCAGAAGCTACCATTGCTATTTGTTCTGATAATGGTAGTTGCCTTGTTGCCGCCCTTCTCATTTACTGAGCAGGAACAGGCATGCAGAATAAAGTCAGTGGAGTCAAATCCTGATCTCCTTACTTATTGTAGATCAGTGTCTCGGATAGTATTTTAAAGTCATAAGATCAGCATGACAACAAAGGCAAAGAACAAGGGTCAGCAACGGAAGCCTACATGTTCTTACAATATGATTATTTTCTTAACAAGCCGAGGAGTATGTATGTACACGGAATGCAATAAAACATGAACAAAAATGTTATCTGCCAGCTCCTAATGTTTAGGTGTATTAACTTTCTGACTGACCTATCTGGCATCTGTTCTTCCTGCAGACTGTACCTACTTGGTCATGCCATGGCAATATTATGGATTGTTTTACTTGCTATATTTTATAATTAGCCCTCCAGGACTTCTTCAGAGTCTCCCCCATCATGTGGAACTCCCTAGCCTAATCTCTCCTGCTATTACTTACTCTGTTTGGCTTTTAGGCAATCCCTAAAAATGAATCTCTTTAGGGAAGCCTATCCCACCTCCGCCTAAAAACTGAGCTTTTACTTTCCCCATCAGATCATCCCTTGCAACTATTACCTTTTGTATCACCTGACCATCCTGCCTAACTTTCATGGTTTTAAACTGGTTTGTAATTGTACTGTCTCATTTTATTTTGTAAATTACTACATAAATTATTGGCTCTACATACGCCTGTTTTGTAATAATAATAATAATAATAACCCATTTAAAGTGTGGCCAGCATCAAACATATAGGGTTTGATGATTTACTAAAATTGGAGAGTGCAAAATCGGGTGCAGCGCTGCATGGTAGCCAATCAGCTTGTTCAAGTAAACATTAAGGGTCCTTTCACACGGGCGATCCATCTGGGGGACTCTGCTTTGCTCAGTGAGGGATCGATCTGTTGATCCCTGCTGAGCAAGTGGATGACAGGTCCGTCTCCGCTCACTGCAGAGACGGACCTGTCAGAGCCCCGCTCTCCTCTATAGGGAGATCAGATGAAAATGAACCGCCTGTCCCTTTTCATCCGATCCTATACTCCACACCGATGGAAAATAGGGTCACTATCTGCCTGGATTTGGCGGACAAAATCAGATCGGATAGCGGAAGGTGCCAGCGGACATGTCATCCGCTGCCCTGTAGGAGTGAATGGAGTGTCTGAACAGGTCCACCTGAAAATCTGACAGGTGGACCTGATCGAAAAGCCCATGTGAAAGGGGCCTTACAAAAAAAAGAAAACCTGGAAGCTGATTGGTTTCATTGCAGAATTGCATAGAAAATTTTGCGCTTCGCAGTTTTAATAAATCAACCCCATAGTTTCATGTTAGCCTTTTGCTGCCCTGTAAAGCAGTGGTTGTCAGCTTATGAACTAAAGGGGGCCTCAAATGCAGCCCCTGGCATCGCTTAAGGGCTGCACATTAGGGTTGATTTAATAAGGGCATATAGACTGTGCACTTTGCAAAGTACAATTGCACTCTGTAAGAGCAGTTACTCCAGAGCTTAGTAAATGAGCAGAAGCTCTGCTGACTTTTATCATCCAATCATGTGTGAGCAAAAATGCTTTTTTTTTTTATCTTGCATGTGATTGGGTATTTTTTGCAAAGTGAAGCGTTACCTCATTTACTAAGCTCTGGAGCAACTGCACTTGGCAAAGTTCAGTCTGTTTGCCTTTAGTAAATCAACCCCAGAATCTTCAATATATGTAATGCTTGGCAAGACTGTCACAAACTGCAGACCTAATGAGGGAATTGAATGTCAGAGAGTGTGGACATGCTATGTTTTTAGCTGAGAATATGCAATAGAAGACAATATGAAACTGTAAACATGTTACATGAGGTTAGTAGAGATCAGTGCTATTACCCTAACCTGAGGTCCGAGGGCCGCACATCAAATACCAAAGGGCTGCATGCAGCTGTTAGGCTGCAGGTTGGGCACCAGGGCTGTAAAGCATATATGTGGCGGCAAAGAGGGTGGGCTTTAACGCACATACACAGCATATATGCATCTGTGGGTGGTATAGGCTTAGCTCCCAATCATGTGACTACTGTGACAGCCAATCACAGTGGTCACATGATTATGCAGACCTTCCTGTCCCCCAGGCATAATATCCCAGTTAAAGGCATACTGGGGTGGGTGGAAAAGGGTTTAGGATATGCATTGTTTGCAATGTGTAATAAGATCACTCTCCCCCTCTAGTTAGAGAACATTTTGCACTCATTGAGAATATGCATGTTCTCTGAATGGCACCTGTGTAGAGCAAGCAAACTCCGGTCTTCACAATGCATCACAGCAGCCGCTTGGCATAAGACCAGTAAACTAGTGGAGATCACTGTAGTAGCAGTGCCTACTACAGTGATTTCCAGCTTCTACAAGGATCCCACAGGTATGGCACATACATACTTACATTGGTCCAAGCTGGACCAATGCATGTAAAAATGGCCTTATCTGGTTTTAATACTTACATGTATTTATTATCTCTTGTAGAGAACACAGTCCTCTCAATGCAATGATTTAATCTGCCCCCCCCCCAATAAAACACCATTTTGTTCAGACATCATCCATAGTCCATATCTACTTCTTGGACCGAGATGCTGACTCAAAGATCTCGTAGTCACGTAAAACTTTGTGCCTGTGAAGTTTTTTGTTGTGTTCACAAATGTCTATCTACGGAATTAGAATGATCACTAATGAAGAGGAAGACTGAGGAAATGCTTCCTCCTGATTGCAGCAGACTGATGACATTATTTTATCTTAGACAATGTCACTTGACAGGCACTCAAGAACAGCTTTTTAATGATAAAATGTACAGCTTTATGAAAACACAATATTAATGCTATATATTGTAACATGTCAAGATGTTTTTTACTTTATGGAAAAATCCTTTTTAAAATAATTTCCCTCGCAATTTTTTCGTAGTATCCATAGCAACCCAACAGAATCCAGAATTGTAATGGTCTGGCTTCAATATACTGAATTCTTAAGGGTTGTTAGAGGTAAGTACACTTTGTACTTTACTCCCTGCACAGTTTATTGAGTAGGACCATGTGTGTGAGAACACATGTAAGTTGGTTTGGGCTTCAACTATGAAATGAGACAGACGCCTCCTAAAAATGATGTCAGTTTTTAAACATCTGAAATTCTTATGTTAGTTACATGTGAAATATCTGGCAATGATAGTCATTTCTGGTATCAAATGACACATCTCATGGATGTCGTTTTTCTTCATATTGTACAAATTACTGTAAACAGACACTACAGATTATTGTGGACCCATGGCTTTAGTTTTTTTGTTTTAAGAATGACTTTTAGTGAGAAAAGCAAAATGGATCGTTAATGCAGTCTAAGAGGTCCATTTAAGCTGTATTGCCTTATCTAGATATAAATCACATTTATAAAGTACAGCAGTGTGCCATTAAAATGAACTAGGTCATGTTACTTGTCCTCTCTGCTCCAACCACAGAGTTCTCTGCGTAACGGCTAGTTTACTCTTGCTTCAAAACATGGCTTCGGACACGCTTTGTTAAAGCTTTCTGAATGCCAGTCAAAGCTCCTGTCACTAAATAAATTGGTTAACTTACAGTCCTGTTTACAACTTGCTTTTGCTTTGTGCTTCAATGAGGCTTCGATGAAGCTTCGGTGGGGCTTCGATTAGATTTTGGTTTGGGGTTCAGTGAGGCTTCATGGGGCTTTGATGAGGCTTTCGTGGGGCTTCGATGAGGCTTTTCGTGGGGCTTCAGTGAGGCTTTGGTGGGCTTTGATGAGGCTTTGGTGGGGCTTCAGTGAGGCTTTGGTGGGACTTCAGTGAGGCTTCGGTGGGGCTTCGATGAGGCTTCAGTGGGGCTTCGATGAGACTTTGGTGGGGCTTCGATGAGGCTTTTCGTGGGGCTTCAGTGAGGCTTTGGTTGGGCTTCGATGAGGCTTTGGTTGGGCTTCGATGAGGCTTCGGTGGGGCTTCGATGAGGCTTCGGTGGGGCTTCAATGAGACTTTGGTGGGGCTTCGTTGAGGCTTCATGGGTTTTGATGAGGCTTTGGTGGGGCTTCAGTGAGGCTTCGTGAGGCTTCCTACTAAACACTTCCTACTAAACAGGAATTTCTTTCTAGATGATCGCCAATAGACTTCAGACTGATCCTCAAACTTGATCACACATCAGCTAGATTTTTTCCTTAGAATTTAATTGATTAGATATTTGATAGCAAATGATGATTGCCTGAAAAAATAAATATAATGTATACTGTAGTTCTTGTTATTTTATTGACCATTGATAGCGATTGTTTGGAAAATCTTTTCAGTCTTCTATGGAAAATATGCTATTATAAGGAAGCTCTTTGTAATGTGTTCCTGTTTCATTCGGGGGGGGGGGGAGTGGAAAATAAGAACATCAATGTAGTAAAGGATATGAGCACCTTCATATTAATAAACCAGGACTGCTCTGCCATAGCTATATCTCTATGCGTTCTATGTCTAGGTTTAAGAGTTGGTTAAAGCTCTAGGCAAATATAATAGACATAAATGAATGTAGCTATGTAGCTCTGTAATCATTACTGCAACATCAAGACCTCTTGCACACGACCATAAAATCAAGCATATGAGAATAAAGTGTAAAATACGTCTTTTGCTGGGTGCCCGTCATTTTGGGCTACAATACAGAATATGCAGTTTTGCACATAACCACCAGCAACTAGCAAGTACTTGCACACGTGTATAGGTGTATTCTTCAAATTGTAATACATTAGGCCTAATTGTATTTTAAATGCAAGCTGTATAAGAACCTGAATTTGACCTGGTGTCTATTGCAGTTCTTGTTCAGTAGGGCTGGAGTGTGAGAGGAAGAACGGCAGAAGGAGCCAATCAATGCTGACAGTAGGAGAAAGCAGAGTGACAGGGAGATGAGCTCATCACTGTGCTGCTTCTGCTTTCACTATCCAGGACAGTCTGGGCTCTCAGGAAGTGGGCTGAATGAAGCTGGGGATCAGACAGCAGCTCTTTATTTTTATTTTGCCCTCTCGTGGCCTTGTTATTTTTAGCTGGAGGTCTGCTTTAAAAGTTAAAGTGGGCCTAAAAGTCACATCAGCATCCAGCTCTGCATGCTGATATAAAATCATCTAATATTCATTAGTTAAACAAATATGTTTTTCTTTTACTTACAACAATTTTTTCCACTTCTTGGTTTAGTGAGGCACTGGTGATGCAGCTGCATCCTGGGAAGTTCATGTCACATATTCCAAGAGACAGATCTAATGTTGTAGTGTAAATTCTAAAGCAAATGAAATGAGTCTGGGCTCGTATTAATTTAGCTTTTCAAGACTATTCTCCATATATGTAAAGTCAGAAGGTTTTTTATCTTAATGCATTCTATGCATTAAGATAAAAAGCCTTCTGTGTGTAGCAGCCCCCCTCAGCCCCCCTAACACTTACCCGAGGTCCCTCTCTGTCCAGCGATGTCCACGATTGTCTCAGCCGTCTGAGATTCTCTTCCTGATTGGCTGAGACGTAGCAGCGGCACCATTGGTTCCTGCTGCTGTCAATAAAAGTCAAGCAGAAGAGAGGGGTGGTGAGGCCAGGTCAGGGCTCTGTGTCTGAATGGACACAGGGAGCTGTTACTCAGCTTGGGTGCCCCATAGCAAGCTGCTTGCTGTAGGGGCACTAAACAGGAGGGAGGGGCCAGGAGCACCGAAGAGGGACCCGGGAAGAGGAGGATCCAGACTGCTCTGTGCAAATTCACTGCACACAGCAGGTAAGTAAAATATGTTTATTATTTTATAGGGAAAAAAACAAGACTTTTCAAGCACTTTAAAGCTATGTTATAGTAACGCTTTCTCTAGCAAAGGTAAGTATTTGGTAATTCTATTATTCTGTAATTATCCATTTTAGGAAAACTGTCAATAGCCTTTCATTACCAGCTGGGTTCTAGCCCACTTCAATATGACCTCTATTATAGGTATTGCCCCAATATTTTTGTAGCATTCTCTGAGTCAGGGGTCTCCAAACTTTCTAAACAAAGGGCCAGTTTACTGTCCATCAGACTTTAGGGGGACCAGACTGTTGCCTATGGGATTAGAAAATGCCCAGGTGTCAGTGAGAGAAATAGTGCCCCATTCTTGGTATCAGTGGGAGGATTAGTGCTCCATCGATGATGTCAGTGGAAGGAATAGTGCCTCATCATCGGTGTCAGTAAGAAAAATAGTGCCCCATTCATGGCGTCAGTGGGAAGAGTGGTGCTTTATCATTGATGTCAGTGGGAGGAATAGTACCCTATTCTTTGTGTCCGCGGGAGGAATAGTTAACCATCATTGGTACCAGTGGGAGGAATGGTGCCCCATCAATGGTGTCTGTGGGAGGAATAGAGCCCTGTCATTGGTGTCAGATGGAGTAATAGTGTCTCATTATTGCTGTCAGTGGGGGGAATAGTACCCTATTCTTGGTGTCAGTGTAAGGTATGGTGGACCATTATTGGTGTTGGTGGGAGGAATAGTGCCACATCAATGGTGCCAGTGGGAGAAATAGAGCCCTGTCATTGGTGTCAGATGGAGGAATAGTGTCTCATTATTGGTTTCAGTGGGTGGAATAGGGCCCTAAGAGCTGGATAAAGGCAAGCAAAGGGCCACATCTGGCTCCCAGGCCACAGTTTGGAGACCACTGCTCTAAAGGACAGTTATAGGATAAATGTATTGCTCCTACTATTCAGTCATTTTTTTTTGCTTGAATGTCTGCCCAAACTGATGTCCCACTGATGAGTGAATTTCCTCCCTTCACAGCTAAATTCTTTGACACATACATCCTTTATTCTTTGTAAAAATAAACTATCCTAAGCTTTCCTAGGCTGAGTATTTTTTTCATGTGTAGTCTAGTATTCAACTATGACCAGCTGAGAATACAGATCTTTCATCTTCACGTGAGTGCTTCTTTCTCCTTTTTTGTGCAGGCCTCTAAAAGTTATTACTGATTTCTTTTCAATATCTTACACTTGTAATAGTCTAAAAAGATAAACGTGATCCATAAGTTCAGTATCAACCTTTCCGTTCAACTATTTATCTAATGCACACTACTGAAGTCGCTCCGACTTCAGAAAAGGTTCCTGTACTACTTCAATCCGACTTGTAGGCGACTGGTACCCATTGATTTTAATGGAGGTCGCCTCCAAGTCGGATCTCCGTCTATACAGAGGCGACTCTCAGAGAATTATCAGCTCTCAAAAGGAGTTCCCCCCTGAGAGCTCATTCTCTGATTGGCCTCATTAAAGTAGTGTTGTAAGTCGTGTCCAAGTCTGTCCAAGTCACGTCCAAGTCGTGTCCAAGTCACGTCCAAGTCACGTCCAAGTTGCCTCCGAAAGTCGTGTTGCCCCTGTGTGAACCTAAGGCAGTCCTGCTAAAGTAAGCCTGTCACAAGAAAAATACAAATACATGGCTGATCTTATTTTGAAAGTTCTTCAGCCCAGGCATGCAGATCAGAAAAGTCAAGTTCAAGTCAAAGCCCCCGTTCTTACTTGTTTCAGTTTACTAACTGAGAAAGTACTGGAGCCAGCGGTCTAACATGACAGCCAAGGAACTAGTATTCTTATTAGGCCACTTTCACACTTGCGCGACTTGTCCTGTGACTTGGGACTGCAACGTCGCATGACAAGTCGTACCCCATGATTTTCAATGAGTACCGTTCATATTTGTGTGACTTCAAGTCGCAGCGACTTCAAAGTAGTCCCTGCACTACTTTGGTCTGACTTTGATGCCATAGACCTCAAGATTACACAGGCATTGCTTCAAGTTGCGTCAAAGTCATGTCATAGTCGCGTGACTTTCAGGTCGTACAAGTGTAAAAGGGGCCTAAGTAGATGTCAAAGATAACAACCTCCACATTCTCAGTACAGGTTTCCTTAAGGCTCTGTTCACAACTGAGCATTCCGAGCTGCAGGCAGAATCGCCGCAAAACTGGACACGATTTGTAATCACGGGAAATCGCGGGGAGCTTGTGTGATTCCATTACCATGGCACCCCAATCGAGGTGCAATTTTGCCACGATAAATCTTGCTGCAATCTCGGCAAATCGCATGCCGTGTGATGTTGTCACTCAAAAGAAGCTCCTGCTCCTTTTTGAGCGATAAGCGTTCCGATTTACCCTGATCACATTGCGATTTATCGCGGCAAAATTGCACTGCCATTGGTGTGCCATTAAGAAGTAATGACATCGCAAAACATCCCGCAATTTGTTGCAATTTCAAATCATGATCAGAATCGTGACGATTCCGCCCACGATTCTTGATTTGAATGTCTATTTGAGGTCAGTAACACTAAGGCAGGGTGACAGTGGGAGTTATTTACTAAAACTGCATTATGAAAAATCTGGTGCAGTTCTGAATAGAAACCAATCAGCTTCCAGGTTTTATTGCCAAAGCAAATTGAACAAGCTGAAGTTAGAAGCTGGCTACTATGCACAGCTGCATCAGATTCTGAGTGCATCAGTTTTAGTAGATCTCCCCTACTGTCTCTGAAAAGGGTGTACTCCCACCTCTGCCCCCCCCCCCCCCCCAACCATATACTTTCATCCCTTCACTGCTCCTTACTACTCTGCAGATGATGAAAATACTCAGGTATGGAGGAGCATGTGACCTGCTCTCATTTGATGGTCCCTGCCCTGTCGCATGACTGGGGGAGTGACATCATTTCTCCCCCGTGTCGCCAACACAGTCAATCTTAGCGTTAGCTACAGAGGAGCAAGGAGCTGCAATGGAGAGCACTTAGGATGAGTATAAAGGCTTGGGGGATGCCTAGTCTAGAGACACTGACATCTTGCCCATGCAGCGTCTCTTTAAAATATTGAAGGAATAGGGTCTTCATGGCACCCAGGCTACAAGCATTTTTCAGAAGGAATGGCCAACAATGGCAGCCTCTATTTTACCATCATAAGAGGTTAAAGGAGAAGTCCAGCCTTAGCTCATTCGGCTGGGCTTCTCCTATTGGTCACAGAAGTGCAATTCGTTTTGCACTCCTGTGACCCGTTTTCAGCAGAGAGCGTTCTGATGTCCTCTTTCTGCTGATGTCACCAAGATCAGTCCAGGCACTGTGTCATACCGACTTCAGAAGTCTGGATCCGCCAGGTGCCTGCCCACTCCCCACCCCTCCACAGCTCAGCGCTCCAATGAGCATGGAGGAGCAAAGAGGAGAGCTGCTGACTGACAGGCAGCAGCTCTCCGCTCGGGGAGGTGAGAGAACCGAGAAATCGGCGGTGTTCGTGTCTTGGTTCTCAGTGAAGAGACGGTGGAGGACATCCACCTAAGTAAGTATGAATATGGGATAAAAAAAAATCCCATATTCCTCTTTTAAGTTTTTGGTCAAATTGGGCAATGCTCACCAGGATAGCAGTGGACAAAATTATGATAAATTTTCTAGTTTGGAATTTTGGGGGCAGTCATTATTGCTTTCTGGTACCCATGTTCTCTTGCAGCTTTTTTTCCCCCAGTGATAAATGCCTACTGTTAAATGGCACAATTCCAGTGATGTCTATAGTACATATAGCTCTGTTAATAATCCAGGTCATTCCATGAGTGCCAAAACCTGGGGTAGTCTGTGTTTAAGGTCAGAAGTCAGAAATCTGTAACCTACTGCAATGCATGCCTTTATCGTTCAAAGTGCCACTTCTGATCTGGAAGTCGGAATTTCAATACTAGGCAAAGATCGTTCCGAGGGCTTCAGGGGTATCTTGGAACATTAATGTATATGTAAACTCAATTGCTAAAATCTCAAATCAATTTTAACATGCTAAAATCATTTCAAAAGTTATTTAAAACCTTTTAACTTCAGCCCTTCGTTAAAATACTCCTTGACCATGGAGGTCATTGTGGAAGCACTTCTTGTTCTAGGGCAGTGATGGCGAACCTTTGCACCCCAGATGTTTTGGAATTACATTTCCCATGATGCTCCACTACACTGCAGAGTGCATGAGCATCATGGGAAATGTAGTTCCAAAACATCTGGGGTGCCAAGGTTCACCATCACTGTTCTAGGGTGACAACGTTTTGTCACCCTCTTTCAATTGTTTTCCTGTGGTGCCACCTTGTTGTCACATTCTCCTGTTGAAGACTGCAAGTGGCCATCCTGATGCAATTTGCAGGGGCTTGGCTTGCCAGCTGGTTTGTGTTTCAATGGATGCCCACAGCCCTGACCAGGAGCATAGCCGCATGGCTGTCACCTTTAGAAACAGCCAGCTAAGGAAGACACCAGCACACGAGAGGGGGTAGTCAGGGAAAAAATTGAACTTTTCAAGGAAGCAGAATATACACAAAATGGACTTCCTTAAATGAAAGTAAAGAAAATCTAAAGAAATTGAAGGAGCTGGGCAGAAAAATTTCAGCCGAACACTGACTGCAGCCAACAACCTACAGTCACTGTTTGGGTATTCTGACAGTGACAGGTTCTGGATATTGGATTACAATATCGGACGGTGGGGGGGGGGGGGGGGGGGGAGACTCTGGATTTCTCTCATTCAGTCCCCTGATATTTCTTTGTATGTATGGCCAGCTTTAAAAAATTGCATCTGCTATAATTCTCTCAGTACAGGTTCTCTTTAAATTCACTTAGTTTAGATGTTCTTGATTGCTTTGCATGAATCGACCATAGAGAAATTGCTAGGAGTCATTGAATGACGATATTCACAAAGGTAAATCATTTTTATGGCTAATATACACTTCCATAGAAAAATGTAATAAGATCTGCATTTAAGTGAGTTGCAAGGGATGAAATAAAAAGTGATTTATAACAACTGAGAAGAAAAGAAAAGCATTATATGGTATTTCCAGGCCTGGACCAGGACTAAACACATTATGATTAATAAACTATACAGCATCAAAGAGAGATTGATGTAGAGCTTCCCATTAAAGAAACAGCACCAGTCCTCAAATACCATTGACATAACCATACCTCCCAACTTTTTTGAGATAGGAACGAGGGACACCTATCAGCAAAAATATGTAGGTATAATACACCCCCCTGCCACGCCCCCTTAAAGGAGAATTCTACAAAAAAAAATGATTAGTTAAACTCACAAGTGTTTTTTTGTTTTTTTAAACACTACTTTTCCTTCATACTGGCTTTTGAAATGAACACATGCAGCAATTTAGAATTTGGATGTAATGTTTAGCACTGGGAAACACTTTTTGAAAGATAAAAAGTACATTTTTATATACAACTATATAGATCAAAATAAGGGACAAATGAAGAAGAAAGAGGGATAGAGGGACTTTTCTCAAAATCAGGGACTGTTAGGAGCTATGCATAAGTACTCTAAGGCTGGATTCACACCTATGCAGTTTTAGTGCTTTTTGCAATTTGTCGATTTGCACTACAGTCCATTTAACATGGTTTCCTATGGAACACGATCTGTAGAACAAATCTACAAAATGCAAAAAGCACAAAAAATGCATAGGTGTGAATCCAGCCTAAGGAATGCCAGAATTCCCGATTACCAGTGACGCCTGGGATAGCCCATAGCAGCCAGTCAGTATTGTAAAATTCCCAGCAATGATGAAAAAATAAATGCAAGCATCTGATTGGTTACTGCAGATAACACACTTCCTTCAATCAAGGTTTAAGCAGTTTAAAGTTGAATTCCAAGTATGACTTTTATTGCATAGTTACATCGGTCCAGCTAGGATAGCATATATACATAAGCCATGCCACGTGGGACCACTGTGGAGGTGGAGAATCGCTGTAGTAGTCGTTTATACTACAGGATCACCACTGTCTTCCATGTCCAGTGATGACTGATTTCCCTTTTGCATAGTAACCACTGAAGACAGATTCTTGGAAAGCCTTCTATTTTTCACAGTGAATGTAATGATAATTGAACAAAGTGAAGAGACAGGGCAATGACATCACTGTATTTACCTTGTCCAATCAAAGATAACTTTGCATTAATTGAGAAAAATGCAAGGTATTCTGTAAAAGTGCCTAGTAAGTGACCCTCTGTGATTACTATGCAGTAGGAAAGCTGTTTGGCTCAGGACCTGGAAGAAAATGGTGATCACTGTAGTAGTGGTGACTACTACAGTAATTCTCTGCCTCCACAACATTCCAATGGGTACAGACACTGCATACTTACATGAGTCCAAGCTGTATCTAAGTATTAAAATCCATACCTGGAGTCCAGCTTTAGGGCTGGTTCAGACAAGAACCGGTTTGGGAAAGGCACGTTCCATGCACATTTCCCACACTGGGCGTGAACGTGCTGCCCTAGCAAGATACATTCAGGTGGCATTAATTGTTAGTGGCACTCCAAACACAGCACGTTTGTGGCCACCTAACTGCATGGTACCGCAGTACCATGCAGTTTGGTGCAACGCAATTTGCAAAAGAAGTGCACTATTTTTTCTGTGATCCTAGGCGTTTGCCAACCCATCTGAAGGAATGGGCTGTGAAAACTGGAACGCAAAGGGTTTGTATGAGTGTGTTCCACGGTGAACCGTCTCTTAAAGTGATTTTAAAGATTCCAATTTTTTTTTTAAATAACAAACATGTTATACTTACCTGCTGCAGTGGTTTTGTACAGAGCAGCTCTGATTCTTTCCTTTTTGGGTCCCCACCGCTGAATGCCCCCAATAGCAAACCACATGCTAAGCTCCTGAGCCATGCTCCTGTGAATAGACATTGCCTATTCACACACAGAACATGGCTTGCCACCCCCCCCCCCTTTTTTCCTCATTGGTTCACTGGCTGTGAGTGACAGCAGAAGGGTCCAATGGCTCCCGCTGCTGTGTGAGCCAATGGGGAGAGAGAGACCCGGGAGAGCTGCTGCTCTCATGCACATCATTGGATGGAGATGGGGCTAAGGTATGTATAAGGGCTGCACCCAGAAGGTTTTTTTACCTTGATGCCTAGAATACATTAAAGCGGAACTTCAGTCATTTTTTCATCTTTCCATCTATTAAATCTTCTGCCCTTGTTGTTTTAACTTTGGATAGTAAAACTTTTTTTTTCAGCCAGTAAATACCTTATACAGCCCACTTCTTATACAGCCCACTTCCTGTTTCTTGTCTGGTAAAAAGCTTAAGCTTATGACATCATGCACAGCTCTCTCTCTCACTCTCCTGAGAATTTGCCAGGAAGGGAGGGTGGATGAGGGCCAATGAGAGATGCAGAGCTGGAGGTGTGCCTCTGTGTAAATCCAGGAAGTGAACAGGCAGCAGCTTCAGCTGCCCACAGTTAAAATGGTTGCAGCCGGATTGAGTGGAGGGAGATTTCTGCAGCATATTTGGAAAGTACAGAATCACATATATATAAAATTATATGCAAAATGTTTGGAGGGAAGTTTCAGAATTGCAAATATGTCTTTATTACAAATTATGTGAGCAGACTGCAGTTCTTCTTTAAAGTGGAAGTAAACCCTAAAATTTCACTTTTCATTAATATTGCCATCCATTCATCCAAAACTCATTTTCGTTCATCATTTTTTTCCTACCTGCTTCCTTCCTGTACAATCAGTATATGTCTCACTGCTTACGTCACCGCGCATGCGCAGTAATGCCCGAAAAATCCGGCAGCCCGAGCGCGGCCGGAATTATTCTTGTGTCTGTCGGGGCTGCGTCATTTCCTGTTGTAGACGTCAGCCCCGACATCCCGCGAGGACTGCTCATGTTTATTTTATGAGAGGATCTGCATTATCACGTGACTCCTCTGTCACGTGCGACAGTAGTTGGCAGCACACCTCCGTTGGCTATGAGAAACCTTTACTCGTTTCCATAGAAACCGGAAACGAATACGAGGCTTGAATATTGTGCACGTATTGCGCATGCGCGGGATTACAGCGCAGCGCGAAGTGTGGGCGGAAATACAAATTGAAAAGAACTAGGATAAACCACATCCGAGATGGCGCTGAGTTAGACACTGACAAACGAAATGCAAACATCACGGATTATACAGTAAGGACACATTTTTTCATAATGGCACCTAGCTATATAGTTTTATGTTGTCTCGCTAATTACAAAAATGGTCTTATCTAAAAACAGAGGGTAGGGTTTACTACCACTTTAAGATAAAAAGCCTTCTGCCTTTAGAACCACTTTTACCAGTCCATATATGCACACGCTTGCAATTTATGCTTGTGGGTCTAGATGGAGCCAGCATAAAAACACTTAAAATGAATATTTCTTGCATAACCAAGCTCCTTTTTGAAAGCTCAGGCATGTTTTTTTTAATTGCAGTGGCACTCTAGTGAGTAATGTGTTTTAAGGTGGAAATAGAAATCGGCAATTGCATTCTGAGTGTTGTCATATTTCTCCTGACAGCATCAATAACATAAAATGTTTTTTTACAGAGCCATAGTTGTAGCTTACTTAGCAGTCAAGCCTTGACAAATGATATGCGCAGCTGTCTCCTGCTGCCCTGGAAGCATTTTTCTTCCCATGGTTTTAGTAAACAAAAGTCCCATTTTTTACATTTAATGTTGAAATGAACCTGTATTGATTTGCTGACGGGGACTCAGCACACGTTAATGAATGTGCTCCTGATTTCAGCCTACAGACCGTCTATAATGGTTCTGTGCTAGGTGTAGATTGCAGAAGAGCACTCGGAAATACTTTGTTGACTATGCCAACAATGCACGTTTTCTTTTACTGACTCAACACTTTATTAGATAATCATTAAATATTAATACAACTGTACAGACCTGAAGATATTGAATGGACAGAACCGTTTTTTTTTCTTTTCGTAAACTAAAACAAGTGCAGGCTGGTGTCCGTTGTGTATAGGTGGTGCTTTGCGTTAGTATAACGCAAGACACTGTATACATTTTTTAACTTGGATTGCTGCCACCCCCTTGGAGCCAACCTTTTTGTCAGCATTGTTGGGTCTGGTCCTCTGACATTAAGACCCCTTTCACACTGGAGCGTTTTGCAGGCGCTATAGAGTAAAAAATAGCGCCTGCAAAACGCCATAAAACAGCTGCTCCATTCACTCCAGTGTGAAAGCCCGAGGGGTTCCACACTGGATCGGTGCGCTGGCAGGGCGTAAGAGAAAAAGTCCTGCCAGCAGCTTCTTTGGAGCAGTGAAGGAGTGGTGAACTCACCGCTCCTCCACTGCTGCTCCCCATTGAAATCAATGGGGCAGCACTGCAATGCCGCCGGCAAAATGCCACTCCGGCGGCGTTTTGTGGGCGGATTTAACCCCTTTATCGTCGCTAAATCGATGGTAAAGCTGCACTGAAAAAAAAATGCCTGTGGTGGCTCATTGTGAAGGGGGTCTAAAAGTCCTCTTTTGCTCTGGCGGTGGGCAAATTCTACATTCTTCAGAGAGGTGCCATGTAACAATTTGCTCCTTCTCTCTGTAACAGTCTCCTGTGAGTCCAGGGTGGGGTGGAATGTTAATGGCCTGCTTTCACAGAAAACGGGTTGATTGACATTAAGCTGTTCTTGAAGAAGGGTAGGGCTGCATTGCTGGATCGGTGATTATATGGGTGATAGCACGAGTTTAGGTGACTATAGCAGCTGGAGCTGCTTTTTTTTGTTAGCCATTGCCGGGGATCTTTTTAAAATTTAAAACATGTTCTATTTCTAAAGTCCGCCAGATTTTTGGCAAGTAAAGGTCTGATGGAGCCCACACACGATCGAATTGTCGATTTGGCTTGACGGATTCGTCTGACCTTTGCTGTCAAAAAGTCTGGTCGTGTGTACGCGGCATTAGATTTAGATATCCTATAATATGTCCCTGCTTTTTGCATGCAGCTGTGTGCTTTAATAGCTATATGCGTTTTATATGTACCGCTTTTCATCTCCATGGGAGATGAGCTCACCAAACATCTCTCCCAAAAGCACTAAATTGCACAAAACAATGCCATTGATAATTTTAAGGAGCTCTTTAGAATCCATAGCCTGATTCGCACTTAGCGTTTGGTAATGGCAACCCCAACATGGCAAAAAAAGGAAGATGCTAAGGTTATAAGAAAATTGACCTCTCAACTTTTTGCCAAAGAACATGCTCACTCTGTCATTGGACAGCAAAACTGCATCAGCATAATACAGGCTGGTTATTGACGGCGAGGATGCAGCTCAGTGTCAGAACTCAGGCAATGACATAAGGAAGGAGAAGGAAGTTCAGATCTGACTCTTTCTTTTTCCACGGAAGAACCATTTATTGCAGCATTGCAAAATATAATATTTCTAGTGCCAGCATTGTGGAAAATGTAATGATGGCTGCAACCCATAGAAACTAAACAGTTCAGGGTTAGCAGCTCAGTGAAAAGTAGTACATTGTTCCTTTTACCTAATTAAAGTAGAAACTAAACTCTCCTAAACTTTACACAGAAGCTGCCATCTTAGCTTTGAGAGCTAACATAAGTATACTAGTTACTGTAATAGTTATTATTATTATTATTAACAATTTATATAACGCCAACAGTTTACGCAGTGCTTTACAATGTAGAGGGGGGGACAGCACAATTACCGTACAGTTCAATGCAGAAGGGACAGGAGGGCCCTGCTCGTAGAGCTTGCATTCTAAAGGGAGGGGGTGGTGGTAAAAAAGGTAATAGATGCTGGGAATGATTTGATGGGGTTGTTAGGTGGGTGTGGGATAGGCTTCCCTGAATAAGTGAGATTTCAGGGACCTCCTAAAGGTGGACAGGTTAGGGGCTGATCGGATATACCGGGGCAGGGAATTCTAGAGGATGGGAGAGGCTCTGGAGAAGTCCTGAAGACGAGCATGAGAGGAGGTAACAAGGGAGCTTTAGAGCAGGAGGTCCTGGGAGGAGCGGAGGGGACGATTTGGGTGATATCTGCAGATGAGGTTGGTGATGTAGCTGGGGGTAATGTTGTGGATGGCCTTGTATGTTGTGGTTAGCATTTTGAATTTATTGAATCAAATTTATTATTGAGGGCTGGTGCATGTGTTCCTGTGCAATTCCTGTCCGATTTGAGTGCAGTCTAGTTTAATTTCATTCAAAGGAATTGGCTAAAATAGCACTGCATGCACTACTATTGGAAACGCATGGCAACTGGATCACATAATACTTCTGTACCATGCATTTCTGTGCAGACAAAAGCACTGCGTTTGAAACCTTAATTTGGGGTGTTTTTAACATTGACATCCGCTGGAGATCGCAACTACAGTGAGTTTTGAGCGCAATGCGGGGAAATGTGCGCAATACGTGGGTTCCCCTCACTGCATTCTGGTGTAAACGGGGCCTCAAGGCATGCGATGTAACTGCTGAGGGAAACAATTAAAGTATAACTAAAGGCAAAACATTTTTTGAGAAAAAGAGAATCCCAAATTTTGAGTTGACACCAGAACAGGAATAGAAGGGAAAATCTGGGACATGGGATATAGATGGCAAAATACCTGACATACTGTAGTTTCTAACTCTCCCTTAAAGTTTTGCCTTCAGTTCTGCTTTAAATCAGTGGGTTTAATTCTGCTTTGACCGCTTCAGTACCGGTCACTTTCACCCCCTTCCTGCCCAGGCCAATTTGCAGCTTTTAGCGCTTTCGCATTTTTGAATGACAATGGCGTGGTCATGAAACACTGTATTCAAACAGCATTTTTACCATCTTTTTGAAACAGATAGAGCTTTCTTTTGGTGGTATTTAATCACCACTGTGTTTTTTATTTTTTTCTAAATGACTGAAAAAAGACAAACGTTTCTGTTATAAAATGTTGTAAATAAGTAAGTTTTCCCCTTCACTGATGTGCACTGATAAGGCTGCACTGACGGGTACTGATGAGGCTGCACTGATGGGCACTGAGGAAGTGGCACTGATGGGTAATGATGAGGAGGCACTATTATGCAGCACTGATGGGAATTGATAGGCAGCACATATATGCAGTACTGATTGGCACTGATGGGCGGTACTGGGCACTGATAAGTGGCACTGATAGGCATGGACGTGCAGCCTTTATGGGCACTGATGAGTGGCAATGATGGGAACTGGTAGGCAGCACTGATAAGCAATGATGGGCACTAATAGACGACAGCAATGGGAACTGATAGGTGACACTGATGGGTACTGATAGACAGCGTGAAAAGAGGAATGCCGATAACCGGCACTTCCTAGTTATGCTGTGATTGGACACAGCTGATCACATAGTAAAGAGCCCTACGTCAGGGGTAGGCAACCTGGGGCCCTTCAGCTGTTGCAGAACTACAAGTCCCATCATGCCTCTGGGAGTAATTGTAACTGCCAGCCTTGCAATGCCTCATGGGAAATGTAGTTCCACAACAGCTGGAGGGCCCCAGGTTGCCTTCCCCTGACCAATGTCATAGGCTCTTTATCATGATAGGAGATGCAGTGTGTCGCACCACAAGAGGCTTGTTCTGAAGGATGTCATATGATGTCCAGTCAGAACGGGAGTGCCACCGTCCAGCTGCTATTTTGCTATAGGCCGGGCAGGATGCGGTTAAATAAAGGCTACGTTGATCAAAAACAGCATGAGCAGACAAGCCTTTGGCTTTTGAGCCCAGCCATGGGTACATAATTTGCTAAATTAACGTGCGACCTGACTGTATAAGTCATTAAGCAAATGTTCACTTCTCAGCTCATTACATTAGTTTCACGTTAGTAGTTTTGTGTTCCTGGGTAGTATTCCGTTTGCTTCCATGACTACTCATTTCTGAGTGGCGGTGTGTGTACCAACACATTTTATCATGCACTGATAACATCATTTCATGTTTCCCAGCATGACCATCACAGCATGTGACCTTTAAGAAGAGCATTTTCCAGAGTGTCATGAATCAGTGTACTAGACCTGACCTCCGGACCAGCCTGGAGAGCCCTGTGCCAAAGCACTGGAGCATGACAATGATTGTTTGTGACAGTGTGCAGTGACCTCTTCACTTGCTCTGCTCTACATTTGTAAACTCATATTTGAAAGTCAATGCACTTCTCAGATTTACTTACAGGAGTTCTATTGTTTTACCTTCATAGGGCAGTCCAGCAGCAGTGGATGTATATAGGGGAAAGAGCAAAGAACCAACCATACCTTGTGTAAACGAAAAAAAGACCAAAAATTTTAAAAGAAAAAAAGCTATTTTTTTTATTTTCTGCTATAAAACATATCCAATAAAAAATAAAAACTAGTTTCTCCATAAATTTAAGCCAAACAGTCTTTGGTCAAAAAAGAAATCCCAAGAAGTGTAAATTTAATAGTTTGCTTGAAAGTTATATAGTGCCAACAAATTATGATATACATTTTGGATTTTTTTTTTTTACTTTTTAAGGAAGTGATCAGTGACTTATAATGGGGCTATTATAGTGTGGCAGGGAATCTGACACTAACTGCGCCCAGAGCGCACCCGCTTTTGTGACAATAGCGGATGTCTTCCTACTTCTCCTCCCGGCCAATCAGGAAGCAGGTCCTGAGACCCGATTGGCCAGGGAGTCTTAGGACCCACTTCCTGTTTGGCCAAGAGGAGAAGCAACGACCCCGTAGTGAGGCGCGAGATCCCTGTTATCTGCCTCCTAAGGTAAGGAGTCCTCTGTCCAATACATCCCTGGGGTTAATCGCTGCCTTCACTTCCATCTCCCGAGGGGAAAGGGGGGGTCATCTTCTTCCTGTCCGTCTACTGTGCGTTGACAGCCAATAAGCAGGTCCCAGCCATAAATCACTGGCCCTAATAATGAATGAATACTAGTCTTTCTGTTTACCTGTCTAGGGTATATGTTTGACAGCATATCCACCAGTATCACTGCCTATCTATCTATCTGTCTATATGTCTATAGTCGCCCATACATGGGGCAATTTGCAGCCAGCTCCTGATCAACAGGGCAGAATTTGAGCCATGGATGACCTTTTTAGCACCCTGTGCCCAACATCCTTCAGTCTGAAAATTGAAAGAGCTGGTTGGATAATTGGTGGCAGAATAGTAGCTGCCTCCAATCAGATGCAGCCACTGGTACTGGCTGTCAGAATACTAGAGCCAGCAATGCAAATTCTTCCATCCACAAGGTGAGGAAATCTATGGATTTCTCTGATTCATGCCCCAACAGAAATATTACAGTGTATGGCCACTTTCTCTGCCTGTCTATCTATCTTTCTGGCCAAAAAGGTGCGACGGAATCATTTCATCTGATATTCCGATCGTGTGTGGACTTCATCTGAGTTTTTTTTATTTTTTTCAAAAATTCTGACGGACCTAGAAATAGAACATGTTTTAAATCTTTCCGACGAAATCAGTTTCTATCGGGAAAACCGTTCATCTGTATGCTATTCCGACGGACCATAAACGATGCAAGGGCAGCTATTGGCTACTGGCTATTGAGCTTCCTTTTTCTAGTCCCGTCATACGTCATCGCATTCTAAATGAGCGGACTTTGGTGTGATCGTGTGTGAACGGAAAGAACGTCAGAGTTTATTCTGACAGAAAAAACGGTCGTGTGCATGCGGCATTACAGTTTAGTGAACTGAACCTGTTCTGTTTATGTACACATCTCTCCTTCTCTATTACAACCATATTTCATAAATGTGATTGCTATCATTTACTGATAATTGATTTTGTTTAGAAATAACAACAGACTGCATAAGTAGATAAATACACTTGGGGCCTGATTTACTAGAGCATTAAGGGAAGTGATGTAACGCGAATTGACATGTAATGAGATGAACCCCACGACTGATTTACTGAATTGTGAAGGGAGGTGACACAAGGTGAAGTCAACTTGGAACAATTTGGCTAATGGACAGATTGAATTATTTAATTTGAAATTATTATTTTGTAGACTTGCCCATGTAGAATGTATATTTGTCTTTGTATTTAAAGTGGTTGTAAACCCTTCCATATACCCATTGAAGTGACTGGCCTCAGGTGATACACAGAGATGAAACAAATCCTCCTACATACGTTGTACCTGCTTATCTGCAGTCTTCTCTTCATCCATTCACAGTGCTGAATTTATAAGCTTGTCTGAGCTGTTAGAAAAAAGAAGGCGGAGACCTGAAGAGGTAATAGACACCACCCCCTCCTCCACACATCACAGAGCTGAGGCTGTCAATCTGCTGGATGTCAGGGAAACTTGTGAGAAGTAATTTATAATGATAGCGGATAGAGGAACAAAGCAGCAGGCAGAAATTACATGTAGTGCCCTTGAGACAAATACACACTGGAGGGTAGAGCTGCATGATTCTGGCCAAAATGAGAATCACATTTTTTTTTGCTAGGAATAAAAAGATCACGATTCTCGCAACGTAAAATCTTTCACATTATACAAAAACAATTGGGCTAACTTTACTGGTTAGTTTTTTTTTCTTAAATTCATTAATGAGCAATTTTTCCCAAAAAATTGCATTTGAACGACTGCTGTGCAAATACAGTGTGACATAAAATATTGCAACAAGCACCATTTTATTCTCTAGGGTCTCTACTTAAAAAAAAAAAAAAAAAAAAAAAAAAAATATATATATATATATATATATATATATATATAATGCTTGGGGTTTCTAAGTAATTTTCTATCAAAAAAGTTTTTATTTTAACTTGAAACCAACAAATGTCAGAAAAAGGTTTAGTGTTTAAGTGGTTAAACTTCCCTCATTTACACACCAAAGTGTATTCCTTTGATCTAAAGAAACAAATTGTTACAATGTTTATACTTAAGTTCCACTGCTAAAGAATGTTGTGATTCTTGGCACTGTCCGTTTTTTTTTTTTTTTCCCTTTCTTTTGATGGCTGTCTGCTTTAGCAGAGCAGAGAGAATTCTCTGCATAGAAAGAATCGGGAAATACTTTGTCAAGATCGCAACAGGGAAAAAAATCACAATAACGATTCTTAACGATTAATCTTGCAGCTCTTTGTTCATATTTAATGTCCGAGGTTTACAACCACTTTAACTTTACTTAAATTGCATGAACCTCTGGAAGTCAGAGATGAGGGGTCTGTCAATTGCGGCCCGGTCTTGTGCTGATAGTTAACTGGGTGTTAGATTATGGCCCCTTTCAAACGAACAGACCATTCAGGCGGACCTGAATGGACGCTCCATATAGGTCTATGGAGCGACGGATGTCAGCGGTTACCATGTCCGCTGACATCCGATCTGATCTACTAAAATCAGATACGTTGGCATCCATCCTGGCGGATCGGATAAGATCTGATGAAAATGGACATGCTGTCAGTTTTTGTCCGATCCCTCTATAGGAATCGGCGGCGCTCTGACAGGCCCCTCCCCGCTCAGTGAGCAGACGGACCTGTCATTCACCGACTCAGCGGAGAGCAATAGAGAGATCTCCTGCTGAGCTGCCGGACTCCGCTAAGCGGATCCGCCTCGTGGGAATGAGGCCTAAGCCCTCGTTCACATAGACTGCAGCCTTAAAGTCCTGCAACTTCATTTGAAATCGCACAATTTCAAAGCCACATGTCTATTCAAGACACACCCAAAATCGCTAAAAGTAGTGCATGTATCGTCGCAGAGATTTGAGCAGTGCGATTGCTAGCAATAGGATGTGACTTGTCATGCGATTTGACCTGTCAAAACATTCTGCTTTAGAATGTTAGCCCAATTGCTCAGCTGTATCACTGTACTCTATGTACCACTGAATCACTGACCTGGAACAAGTATGCCACCAGTGAAGTCAGGGCTCCTGACCTACCTGCTTATTACAAGTCAGAAGCTTTGTAGCGGGATAAAGATGGCAGCTCTATAGCCTGTACCTTTTTATTAAAATTCAGCACTTGCAGCTTCTTTATTTTTATCCTAAATGGGTTCTGGGGATGGAGGACAGCAAATCAGTGTTTCACTTAGATGATGTAATGAACTAAAATGACTCTAAGATATAAAATGAATGCATAAAGGGACATCATTTTGCTTATAGATAAGTAAACAAACCCTTTTCCTTAGGGAGGATGTCTAAGAAGAGTGTGAAGGTGACCCATCTGATAGAATTCAGCCATGTGAAAAATAAAGAAAAGCAGTCATGTCACTTAACCAATTTTATTGACCGTTCATCACTAACTAGAACAACATTCTTCATAGCCTACCATTAGATTTCCCTTGTCTTAGCGGTTTTGTGATGCTCCATTTCCAATGTACAGTCTCGAAGACACACAGATCAACATTATCCAGGAGTTATGTGGATTTTCCTTGCATTTTTTCCCTTATGTTTGCATGTCCTTTCTAGGAATATGTCCTTGAAATATCCCGGATGAACTTGATTCATGTGTTAATCGTGACGTGGTTCCACAGAGTTATTATTCCAGCATTCTCTTTGTGACATCATACAACATTACACAGTTAGTGAAATATTTAATAAGATCACATGACCTTACACGCAGTAATAAATGTAGCTCCTATATAATGGCAATCTGAATAATTGCGTGCATCCATATTATATGAGAGCAGTACTGTCAATGAGCAGAGTCCTAAAAAGAATGATAAATACCTGGAGACAGTAGTGCCCTTGACATTTACCGAGCTGGAGAGACCATCATTCAGTGCATTACCTTTATAAAGCTTAGAAAAGTTTGTTTTCACAAGTCAAGACGACTCTAGTTCTGAAAATGAAGTGGAAGTATGGGCAAAATCAAGAATGACATTCACTATATTACCAAAAGTATTGGGACACCTGCACATGAACTTTAATGGCATCCCAGTCTTATGCCCTGTACACACGATCAGATTTTCTGACAACAAAATCCATGTGATTTTTTTCCGACGGATGTTGGCTCAAACTTGTCTTGCATACACACGGTCACACAAAGTTGGTCGCAAATTCCGAATGTCAAGAACACAGTGACGTACAATACGTACAATGAGCCGAGAAAAATGAAGTTCAATAGCCAGTGCTGCTCTTCTGCTTGATTCTGAGCATGCGTTGCACTTTGTGCGTGGGAATTGTATACACACGATCGGAGTTTCCGACAAAGGGTTTTGTCGTCTGAAACTTTGAGAACCTAGATCTCCAATTTTGTGTGATGGAAATTCCTATGAAAAATGTGTGATGGAGCCTACACATAGTAGGAATTTCCAACAACAAGGTCCTATCACACATTTTCCATCAGAAAATCATATAACGTGTATGGGGCATTAATCTGTAGAGTTCAATATTGAGTTGGCCCACCCTTTGCAGCTATCAACTCTTCTGGGTAGGCTGTCTACAAGGTTTAGGAGTGTGTCTATGAGAATGTTTGACCATTCTTCCAGAAGCACAGTTGTGAGGTCAGGGACTGATGTGGACGAGAAAGCCTGGCTCTGCTCTAATTCATCCTGAAGATGTTCTATCGGATAAGGTCAGCACTCTATGCAGGCCTTCCAAGTTCCTCCTCCCTAAACTCGCTCATCCATATCTTTATGGCCCTTCGAGGGCCTGGGAGTTATACCCTCTGGGCCAGGCATACCAATTAATATACACTTATTGGATTTTTTTTATCAAAAATATGTAGCAGAATACATATTGGCCTAAATTTATGAAGACACTTGATTTTATAGTTTCTTTCAATTTTATCAAAGAATTTTTGCCATAAAATAGTACAAAACAAATAAAGATTGTAATACGAAAATTCCAGACCCCATGGCCAAAACCATGACATAAAAAAGGGGAGAAATGTATATATACAAGTTTGGTCTTGTGACATAACATAAGGCAATATTGACAAACAGGAGATTTAAAAAAAAAAAGTTTGACTACTTTCTCAAAGGTTTTGAAAGCTTTATTGATTGCACAAAACGTATGTTTTCAATTCTATAAACAGACAATGTTAGATTGTAGTATTTACGCTGACTGTTATTACTCTAAGAGCCGGTTCACACAGGGAGGACTCAGATCCGACTTCAAGTCGCCCCAAGTCACCTCAGGTTGCACAACATGTAGAAATCAATGTAAGTGAATGAGAGCTGTCTTAATGCACACTACTGAAGTCGCTCCGACTTCAGAAAAGGTTCCTGTACTACTTCAATCCAACTTGTGGGCGACTGGTACCCATTGATTTCAATGGGGGTCGCCTCCAAGTCGGATCTCCGTCTATACGGAGGCGACTCTCAGAGAATTATCAGCTCTCAAAAGGAGTTCCCCCCTGAGAGCTCATTCTCTGATTGGCCACGGCAAGTCGCCTGGCCTGGGGCGACTTAAAGTAGTGTTGTAAGTCGTGTCCAAGTCGTGTCCAAGTCACGTCCAAGTCAGGTCCAAGTCGCGTCCAATTCGCGTCCAAGTTGCCTCCAAAAGTCATGTTGAAAGTCGTGTTGCCCCTGTGTGAACCGAGCCTGTGATATAGCATGGCTGTTTGTCTACCTGTAACTGTCATCTTTTATGCGTCTGTCAATAAAAAGTTAATAAAAAAAAAAAAGTTTGAACATAACCATGTAGCATCACATCATATCTTAGGAGCTTACCACTAGGATCAGATAAATAAAGGGTGGTGGTAGACCACGGCATAACGCCGAATAAATGATGTAATACAAAAGTCACATGCAGGAGAGACAAGCGTTTGTCCTCAAAAAATACCAATTCCCTCAAAAATAGTGATGGAAGAAATTTGATTTTTTTTTTTTTATTATTGGATATGTTTTATAGCAGGAAGTAAATATTGTTTTTATTTTCTTTTTACATTTTCAGTTTTTTTTCGTTTATAGCGCAAAACAAAAAAAAACAATGGTAATCAAATACCACCAATCAAAAGCTCTATTAGTGTTAAAAAAATTATATAAATTTCAAGTGGGTGCAGTGTTGCACGACCGCACAATTGTCAGTTAAAATAACTTAGTGGCAAAAAGCATAAAATGGCCTGGTCATGAAGGGGGGGGGGGTAACTCTTCCAGAGGTCAAGTGGTTGAACAAGCTTGCCCTATGGCACTTTTAGAGCAAATTTATTTATGCTTTAAGAAAACAATTCAGGTCTCTCCAACGCAGACACAAAATGCAATAAAAAACAATGTAAGGATTGTCCTGTCTACTTTCCTTGTGGGAAACTTTCCCTTCCTGTGCTAGTGACAGCGGTAACAAGAACTGGAAGCAAGGCGCTATCTCCTCAATGGGGACACAGACAGCAATAAAAAAAATCAAACCCTTTCCTACCCTATGCAAAGTGAAAGAAATATGTTGGAGCTGCTCCTTAACCCGTTGCCACCACGCTATAGCCGAATGACAGCTACAGCATGGGCTTACTTTGCCAGGAGGGTGTCCATTGACATCCTCTTGTAATCAGGGGTGCATGGTCAGTCCTAAGGACTCGGCTGATCACAGATTGGGGTAAAGGACCAATCACAGCTGCCCTTTACCATGTGATCAGCTGTCTCCAATGACAGCTGTTCACGGATGTCAACACAAGCCAGTTAGTGTTTTTTTTCTCCTCACACTGTGAGCGTGAGGAGAAAAGATGAAAGTTGATAACCAGCTTGTGTTAAAGGGACATAGGCACTGATAATCAGAGCGCTGATTATCAGTGTCCAGATAATCAGTGCAGTCCCAACAGTGCCCATTAGTGCTGCCAATCAGTGCTCACCAGTGCTGCCAATCAGTGCTCATCAGTGTCACCTATCAGTGCTGCCAATCAGTGACCACCCGTGCTGCCAATCAGTGCTCATCAGTGCTGCTCATTAGTGTCACCTATCAGTGTTACCTATCAGTGTCCTGATTATCAGTGCAGCAGTGCCCAGCAGTGCTGCCAATCAGTGCTCATCAGTGCTGCTCATCAGTGTCACCTATCAGTGCTGCCAATCATTGCCCACCCGTGCTGCCAATCAGTGCTCATCAGTGTCACCTATCAGTGCTGCCAATCAGTGACCACCAGTGCTGCCAATCAGTGCTCATCAGTGCTGCTCATTAGTGTCACCTATCAGTGTTACCTATCAGTGTCCTGATTATCAGTGCAGCAGTGCCCAGCAGTGCTGCCAATCAGTGCTCATCAGTGCTGCTCATCAGTGTCACCTATCAGTGCTGCCAATCATTGCCCACCAGTGCTGCCAATCAGTACTCATCAGTGCTAGTCATCAGTGCCTCCTTCATCAGCACACATCATTGAAGGAGAAAAATGAACTGTTCCAAAATTGTATAATATAATATTTATAATATATAATATAATATAATATTTATAATATAATATAATATTTATAACATTTTATATATAGTCAAACTTTTTGGTCTTTTTTCACTTGTTTAGCAAAAAAAGAAAAAAGCCAGCGGTGATAAAAAAAACGATAAAAAAAAATTGTATGGGTAGAGTGTTGCATGACCGCGCAATTGTCATTCAAAGTGTGACAGCGCTGAAAGCTGAAAAATTGCCTGGGCAGAAAGGGGGTAAAAGTGTCCAGTAGGCAAGTGGTTGATTACGGTCATTTGTAATTAGGCTTTACTTTTTTTCATTTATGCAGAAGTACTTTTTAGGGCATATGGAAGCTTTTCTTCTGGAAGACACTCTTTGTATGTAGCAAAGTTTTTTCAATGAGACATGCAAGGGCTCATGAGGAAATGTTAATGTGACATAACAAATCCCTGCCTTTCCCATTGTCCTTTACACAGATTCCAATGTGTATGAGGAATCATGGGACGAGCACAGGAAACTTAACACGTCATTATAGGGAGGAGGGTGATTTCCAACAGGAAAAAGGCATGCAATGTGTGTTATGAGGGGAAAAAAATAGCTAAACATATAGCAAGAACACATCTACCAAATTAAATCCATATTAGAATGGGTGAGGCACAATGTTTTTTTTATGATAAATTAATCAAAACTAATGGCCATAAAAAGACAAAAAGAATCTGAAGAATTAGCAGATGATATCCTTTGTGCTTTAATTTGCAATCAATACTGACAGATAAAACAATCAAATGCAAAACTAAAACAGAACATTGCAGGCCCGAGTAGAAAATACTATTTATTTTAGCTGAGTAGCTGGGAATTCATAGTATATCCGCACCCACCTGCGATCCCTGCCAAGGCTGGACACTGACTTTTCCTGCCTAGGCAGAAGAGCAGAAGCTTGAGTGGGTACCTGTCAGAAATAGGTACCTGCTTCCAACAAAAGATAAATACTCCAAAAATGGTAGAGGAGGAAAAGTGGAAATTCCCATTTTTGGTGAAATTTCGCTCTGCTTTAAAGTTTATTAAAACCCGAGAACAAAAATGTGATTTATTGCAGCTTACCTGTTTTCTCAGCTTATGTTGTGTGAATTGCAGGGACAGATAGAGCCACCTGGACCCCACAAGTAGCGTTGAGGGTTATTTCTACAAAAGCTGGATTGATTAGGGGACAGTTTAGCTGTGTACAAGACCCTTCTTGGTAAAGCACTAAAATCACTAAGAGGTGGCGGCGAGAGATTAAAGAAACAGCCTTCTCCAATCTCTCGCCATCACCTCTTATGCCATGTACACATGACCAGACTTTTCGACGGACTAGGTCCGACAGTCTTCCCAACGGACTTCTGGCGGACTTTCTGAATGAACGGACTTGGACACACACAATCACCAAAGTCCGACAGATTAGAACGTGATGACATACGACTGGACTAGAATAAGGAAGTTCATAGCCAGTAGCCAACAGCTGCCCTAGCGTTGTTTTTTGTCCGTTGGACTAGCATACACACGAATGGATTTCTCGGTCCGGCTGAGTTCCGGCGAGAAAATTTAAAACATGTTCTATTTCTAAAGTCTGCTGGATTTTTCGCAAGCAAAGGTCCGATGGAGCCCACACATGATCGAATCGTTCCGATGGACCTTTGCAGCCAAAATGTCCGGTCGAGTGTACGCTGCATTAGCGAGCTTAAAAAATTGTTCTTTGTTTCATGTCTGACCTTGATAGTTGTGGCTATCCCTTTTGGAACAATTTGACGGGAGGCAATACCGGACTTGCTGAGACGGATCTCCAGATATATTCCAATCTTCCAAAGCTGTTATGATCTCCGTAATAGGGGTCATCTCCATCTGGTGAATGCTTGGTGTTGGTGGAGGATTCCTACGGTCACCCAATTATTGGAATAATCAGGAAAATATTTGAGCTTTTTTGGACTTGAATTACATTATTTTTGTTCATTTGGACACTATTGATTTGTGACTTTTACCAAGTTGATGACATTATGGGGTTGATTTACTAAAGGCAAATAGACTGTGCAATTTGCAAAGTGCAGTTGCACTCTGCAAGAGCAGTTGCTCCAGAGCTTATTAAATGAGCAGAAGCTTTGATGACTTCCCTTATCCAATCATGTGCAAGCAAGAATGCTGTTTTTTTTTAATTTTCCTCGGATATGATTGGGTACTCTTTGCAAATTGAAGCGTTACCTCATTTACTAAGCTCTGGAGCAACTGTGCAAAGTGCACAGTCCTTTTGTCTTTAGTAAATCAACCCCTATGTGTTTGATCACAGTTATTATGCACACTTATGATTGATTGTTTTATTAAAGAGGAAGTAAACCCTGGTGGGTGTTACTTCCTCTTTTTTTCCCTGCAAAGGTAAAGCATAATGGGCTACTATGCATTGCATAATAGCCCATTATGTGGCACTTACCTGCAGGAGAAGCCTGCGATGTCCCCGTCTTCCTTGCTAATAGCGAGCGTCCATTCTTCACCCCTCTTCCTTCCGGGGCCGCGAACTCTGGCTCTGTGATTGGCTGGAGTCGCGTGACGTCCCCCTGCGCTTGTGCACGAGAGCCGCCTATAACGGCATGACCCGAGCTAGAAACGGCACAGTGTGCCCCTTCTAACTCTGGCGCATGCGCAGAAGAAACCGCTGTATGGCGATTTGCAAATATCTACTAGACCGTGCAGGTCTGGGAGATATTTCAAGCACCAACAGGTAAGCCTTAATCTAGGCTTACCTGTAGGTTAAAGTAGTTGTAAAGGGTTTACAACCACTTTAATTTTCCATGGGAGTGAATCGGGTGGTTATACAGTTTCATTTGCACTCTATATTGCGGTATATAGGGAGCGTGGTTCACCACATACACACTTTCACGTTTATTTTTTTTATAACATTGGAACGGGCAGCTCTATTTAAAATTTAAAATTTATAAATCAAGAATTAAATCTTCCAACTGCACAGGCAGGGAATAATAACACTTGTTCCTCTACCAAACAGCTAAATATTACCTGTTTTCAGCAGAAGAACCTGATCTCTATTTTACACTAGAACACCCACTAACACCTAAAAATAACTGATGAATCAGCACCCAATGGGGAACTAAAGTCTAAATTAAGCAAATCGCAAGCATCGCATGTCTCTTCTTCAAAAAATAAACATACCTATCTGTTTGCAGTCTTCTTTGAAAGTTACACTGAGCTGTGCATGTGCAGCTCAGTTTACATTCCTGTTACAGTGCCTGTGTGCCGCGATGACTGAACTACTGTGCATGCGTGGGTGTTACCTAATCCTGCACTGGCCAATTAATACGGCTGAAGATTGATATGTAGAAGAAGCAAGGGAGAAGATGCCTGTGCAGCCAAGGGACCTTGCAGGTGCCAGACTGTTAGAGCAGAGGCTTTGCAGTCCTTAGTTCTGCTTTAACAGTAATTTGCAAGAAAATCTGTTTGCACATAATTTTTTTGCATGAAAATAAAACATTAGCTTTTGATGACATCAGAGGGCTAAAATTTTAGTGAATCAAGTGCAACTGGAAAACAATTAGCATACAAAGCAGGCCAAAGCAAGACGTACAAACTTTTCACCTTTTAGTGAATATGGCTGTACATACAGTGCATTCGGAAAGTATTCACAGCGCTTCACTATGATGTTTTGTATAATCAACACGAGACCTTTTAATACAATTTTTCTACAATAATTATTTTTTTTTATATGTGAATGTTTTTATATGTATATATTTTTTATTGCCCATAAAATCCCACCTTTTGAGGTTATTTCATATATTATCAAGGGATAGTGGCAATCTACATGTGTGGTCTTTTGAATTACTCAAATCACAGCGCTTCACTTTTTCCACATTTTATGTTACAGCCTTATTCCAATATGGATTCATT
This sequence comes from Lithobates pipiens, assembly GCF_037356315.1. Taxonomy (NCBI): domain Eukaryota; kingdom Metazoa; phylum Chordata; class Amphibia; order Anura; family Ranidae; genus Lithobates; species Lithobates pipiens. The sequence continues at coordinate 290,381,855 of NW_027507758.1, forward strand.
ATTTTTCTCAAAATTCTACAAACAATATCCATAATGACAACGTGAAAGAAGTTTGCTTGAAATCTTTGCAAATTTGTAAAAAGGGTCATTATCCTGTTGGAAGATGAGCTGTCACCCTTGTCTGAGTGCTCTGTGGTCTGGAACAGGTTTTCATCAAGGATGTCTCTGTACATTGTTGCATTCATCTTTCCTTCAATCCTTACTAGTCTCCAAGTTCATGCCGCTTAAAAACATCCCCACAACATGATGCTGTCACCACCATGCTTCACTGTTGGGATGGTATTGGCCAGGTGATGAGCGGTGCCTGGTTTCCTCCAGATATGACGCTTGCCATTCAGGCCAAAGAGTTCAATCTTTGTTTCATCAGACCAGAGAATTTAGTCTTTCGTGGTCTGAGAATCCTTAAGGCTGGGTTCACACCATAGCGATGCGGGAACGCCGCGAATCCGCGGCGTTTTCCCGCATCGCATGCCTCCCGCCGGCAGTTCACACTGCCCTATGCGGACTGCTGGGAGTGTCAATGATATGTTAATGACACCCCCAGATCCGTCCGCATATCGCAGTGCGATCTGCACACTCGCACAGGAATTCTGCTGCGGACCAAAAAAAGGGTCCCGTGCGAGTTTGCTGCGGGAGCGATGCGAATTCAGCCATACTATCTGTATGGCTGAACTCGCATCGCTACGGAGATCGGATGTGATTTGCACTGCAGTGCGATGCAAATCACATCCGGATCTCTCACCCGCAGCGGTGTGAACCGGACCTTAAGTGCCTTTTGGAAAACTCCAGGCAGGCTGTCATGCTCCTTTTACTGGGGAGTGGCTTCCGTCTGACCACCCTACTACACAGGCCTGATTGGTGGAGGGCTGCAGAGACAGTTGTTCTTCTGGAAGGTTCTCCTCTCTTCACGGAGAAACGCTGGAGCTCTGTCAGAGTGATCATCGGGTTCTTTGTCACCTCCTTGATTAAGGCCCCTCTCCCCCAATTGCTCAGTTTGGCCGGGTGGCCCACTGGTTCCAAACTTCTTCCATTTATGGATGATGGAGGCCACTGTGCTTATTGAGACCTTCAATGCTGCAGAATTTTTTCTGTATCCTTCCCCAGATTTGTGCCTTGATACAATCATGTCTCGGAGGTCTTCAGACAATTCCTTGGACTTCATGGCTTGGTTTGTGCTCTGGCATGCACTGTTAACTGTGGGACCTTATATAGACAGGTGTGTGTCTTTCTAAATCATGTCTAGTCAACTGAATTTTGCATAGGTAGACTCCAATCAAGTTGTACAAACATCTTAAGGATGATCAGTAAAAACAGGATGCACCTGAGTTCATTTTTCAGTGTCATGGCAAAAGCTGTGAATACTTATAAACATGGGATTTTTTCATTTTTTACTTTTAATAAATCTGCAAAGATTTCAAACAAACTTCTTTTACGTTGTCATTATGGGGTATTGTTTGTAGAATATTAAGGGAAAATAATGAATTGAATCCATTTTGGAATAAAGCTGTAACATAAGAAAATGTGGAAAAAGTGAAGCGCTGTGAATACTTTCCAGATGCACTGAATCTCTAGAGGAGATCTTCTTTCTTCCTGTTTTGGCAACAGTTTTTGGTATTTTCTGTCAGATGTATATAAAAAAAAAAACTGATGTAGACTCCAAATCAACTGTATCCATAAGAGTCCAAGATCTACTGTTATGCCACGTACACACGACTGGACTTTCCTGCAGAATAGGTCAGACGGAATCATTCCGTCGGATAGTCCGATCCTGTGGAGGATAGTCCGATCGTTTTTCTTTAAAAAATTCAGACGGACCTAGAAATAGAACATGTTTCAAATCCTATCGGGAAAACTGTTCGTCTGTATGCTGGTCTGACGGACCAAATATGACCAAATATGACGCAAGGGCTGCTATTGGCTACTGGCTATTGAACTTCCTTTACTTGTCCCGTCATACGTTATCACGTTCAAAACGAACAGACTTTTGAACAGACTTTAGTCCATTAGTGTGTGGGCAAGTCCGTTCATTTTGGAAGTCTGTCGTAACTCTGTCGAAAGTCCGTTGGGAAGACAGTCAGACCTTTTCTGCTGGAAAGTCTGGTCGTGTGTATGTGGCATTACATATACCCAGTGAAGTGCCTAGCCTCCATTGATACAAAGACAAAAAACAAATCCTTCTGCATACGGTACGTTGTATCTGTTTAATTGCAGTCTTCTCTTTTCTATATCTGCTCAAAGTGCAGAATTTATAATGCTTATCTGAGCTGTCAGGAAAAAAAAGTAGGAGTAGTGAAGAACTGAAGTTATACTCTGCATTGCTCAGTGAGGAGAGCTCTGACAGTTGATTGAAGGGAAGAGACACCCCCTCATTGACACAGAACACAGGAACAGAGCAAAGGCTGTCAGTCAGCTGGAGGTCCCTCCCCTGTCACCATTTTTCTCTTGGTGTCAGGAAAACTTGTCAGAAGTGATTTATGCTGGTAGCAAAGGAACGAAGCAGCAGATGGAAATTACACTTATTGCTCCTAATTCAGACATGTACACATATTTCATATCTGAGGATTACAACCACTTTAAGGCTAGGTTGGCATGGCAGCAGTCTCTGAAAATCAGTCACTTTTTAGAGGGAGGTAGAGCCTTTGGTAGAGTGGGTTTTAGGCTTTCAGGAGGAGTGCGAGGTGATTCTTTGAAAAAAGTTTTCAAGCGAGGATTTTGCATGGAACTAACGCAGCACAGCCGTAAGCCAAGCGAACGAGTCCACAGGTGGAGCCGCCTGTCAAACTTGACAAACCAAGTTAAATTTACCGCAGCCACAAACCAACAGCAGCAAGCACATGACCCCCTCCGGCTGCCTTGTTGGCAATCGGGGTGGTAAAAACATGTGTGAGCGAGGCCTTACAGCCAGGGCCATAAAAAAAAAAAATCCTTATGATTATTATTTTCATGTTCATAGTGCAGCACGTGCCCCTCCATACAAACGTCTGAAAATACGTTAAACTGTTTTGGTCAGAATATGTGCGTTTTGATGAATGCAAAAAGTCATAAAATATATTTTTACTGATACAAATGGACACAATGGAGTAGACAAGCTGCTGTAGAAATCGCCAGCATAAATCCCTCACATGCTTAGAGGCCCGGGTGGCCGAGAGCTTAGCGGCAATCTCTGCGTTCTTTTGTGCAGCATTTGTCAATTCCTCTGTTTGTCGATTAAAGGGACTGCAGCAAAATCTTTGTAACAAATAGCACAGTGTCCTCTGAGGAAATGTCAGGCAAATCTGCAGATTAGGCACATTCAGCCAGCCTCGGCCTGCTGCAGACTGCTAATTCGTTGTTTTATTTCCTCCTGACACATGGCATTGGCACCCCCTAGTAGACTGCGATGGCGTTCAACATGAAGCCAGGTTTCCCTTAAATACAGAGGGAATTCTATTGTAGGAAATAGCGAGTGTCTGATGAAAGGAACAGGAAGTGAAGACATGTCCTGCATCGTTTATTATCGGTACATAGGAGCAGGCTACTCGGCTCTGATTTGAATGACGGATTACAATACACAAATCTTTTCTGGCATGAAGCATTACAAGGTGAGGCGATGTGTTTTTTTTTCCTATTGAAACAGTGTCCAATGAACACAGGCTGAACCGGTCGGGGGGAAAAGTTAATGAAATGTGGTGATTTGATGGGTTTTTATCATTTTCTCGCTACATGGAAGAATGCTGGGTGGATGCCACTGTGATGTATGAAGTGAGGATGACAAAGCAAATGTCATTTGTTCACATATAAATAAAGCTATTTATTTTCCTGCCGCAGAAATGGAGACGGTGATAGCTACTGGCGGCCGTGATAATGGGATGTGATTTTGATTGTGCTTTATGGACTAATGAGATCTGAAATTACCTTGCATAGGTCACTGAGGTGCTAATGAATTATGTTCCCTCGGTTCCTATAATCTAAGTGCTATTCTACTGACTATTTTCTAAGTTAAAAGGAAAGATCATTTTCATCGCTTTTTCCGCTAGCTTACCCTATACCACAAGAGGATCTGGATTGCTTTATAGGAACAACAGCGTTTGTCTTTGTACACTAATACGTTTTAATGCCTTTTTGCCATTCCTGCATCCTAACAGTGGATCTGATTTATTACATGTTCCTATGGAACTGCAGCATGAGATCCTTTTATTAGATATCTTGTGTTCTGTGTTTGGTTCATGACAATGCAAACCGTAACAGACTTCACAGTAGGTATTCCTACTATTCCGATTATGATTTTTAAGCAAAATGACTTTTATTCCTTTTTTGTATTAGCATATGCAAAGGCATTATTAATGTTGTACCAGTATAGAACAATAACAAAAACACAATTAAAAGAGAATTCTATTCCCAACTCAGGCCCCTTCAGGTTATTTGACCGTATCCAACTGAAGAGGGGTTGGTCTTCATATGTGAGATGTGTTTTCTCAATTTTCTCAGACTCAAATGGACTTGTGTGCATTAGCTGGGGTTACACATATGAATTATCTGGGTTATTTGTACGCATTGGCTGCGGTTACTTATGTGCATTAGTTGGGGGTTACACGTGCATTAGCTGGGGTAACACATATGCATTAACTGGGTAATTTGTGCACGTTGGGTGGGGTTACTCATGTACATTGACTGTAGTTACTTATATGCAATGGCTAGTGTACTCATGTGCATTGGTGGCAGTACTCTTGGCCTAGGCTGGGCTTACTTATGTGCATTAGCTTACTTTAGATGGGGTTTTTCTTGCATTATCTGGGGTTACTCATGTGCATTATCTGGGGTAACTTATGTGCATTGGCTGTACTTACTCATATGAATTGGCTAGGCTACTCATGTGCATTGGTGGCAGTACTCATGGGCATTGGCTGGGGTTACTTATGTGCATTATCTGGGGTAACTTATGTGCATTGGCTGTACTTACTCATATGAATTGGCTAGGCTACTCATGTGCATTGGTGGCAGTACTCATGGGCATTGGCTGGGGTTACTTATGTGCATTATCTGGGGTAACTTATGTGCATTGGCTGTACTTACTCATATGAATTGGCTAGGCTACTCATGTGCATTGGTGGCAGTACTCATGGGCATTGGCTGGGGTTACTTATGTGCATTAGTTGGGGTTACTCTTACATTAGATAAGGTTCCTCTTGCATTAGTTGGGTTTATTCATGTTCATTACCTGGGGTAACTCAGGTGCATTGACTGTAATTACTCTTATGCATTGGATAGGGTACTCGTGTGCATTGGTAGGAATACTCCTGTGAATTGGCCCAGGGTATGTATATGCTTTGTTTAGGCTCCTTTCACACTAGTGTGACTCCAAAGTCTCAAGATTTCCAGCGTGACTTTGATGCAACTTTGAGTGAAACTTTTTTTTTTTTTTTTTAAATCTTTTTTTATTGAGTTTTCATAGGAATACAAATTGCCCACGCAGGGGCCAAACATTGCCCACGCAGGGGCCATCCTCCAAATGCAGCAACCGGCCACATAAGGACACATTCTCATAACATACAATCTGTTCCCGATGCAGCAACAGGCCGCAGCAGGGCAACTTAAAACAACCACAACCTTAACTAGCTATACCCCAATGTGGGGAGAGGGTATTACAGGAGGTATTCACGCTACATGTTATATATACAGGACAGAATATCATAGTAACATTTGGGTCAACCTATCGTCCCACTATGACCTTAATGAGGAATTATGGAGTAAACACTACATCAGTTGCCGTAGTGTCATCATCCAACCAGCAGGTCCACACCTTCTCAAATTTTTTCTGGCAACCCCTGCTCGAGTAGGTGGCCTTATAGAGGGGTAAACTAGCATTCACCAGGTTTTTCCAGAATTTGATAGAAGGGGGAGACGATTGCTTCCAGGTCATGGTGATGGCCTTTCGTGCATAATACAATAACAAGGATATAAGTGTTTTCCTAGCTCTGAGGATCGACATCTGCTCCACCAGCCCCAGCAGGCAATATTTAGGGTCATAAGGGATACTAATCTTAGGGGTCTTGTCTATCACCATGAGAACCTCCTTCCAGTAACCTTCAATCGCTGGACAAGTCCAGAAAATGTGAATGAAGTCTCCCGGCTGATAGGAGCATCGCCAGCACGCCGAGGAAAGCATTGGCGACATTTGATGCAATCTGTGGGGCGTATAATGGGCCCCTGTGAACAATTTTGTATTGGACCAGTTTGTCCCTGGCTGATACCAAAGGGGAGCATGGGAAGTCCCAAACCTCCCTCCAGTCGTCGTCATCTAACTCCGGTATGTCCCCCACCCATTTCCTGCGGAGGGAGGACAGCTCGGGGACGGCAGCAACCAGCAGGGACCCATAAATCTGAGACATGGGTTTCTCCAGGTCTTTTACCCGAAGGATGGATTCAAGCTCAGAGTATTCTAACACAACCGGCTGACCCAAAAATTGACATCGATATGCATGAGCTATTTGGAGATATCGGAAATGGGCCCACGCTGGCACATTAAATTTAGTGCGTAGTATATGAAAGGGAGTAAGTTCCCCGTTAGTGATGACATGTTCAAGAGTCAGTATTTTATATTTGGCCCAGGCCTGCGGGTCCGGGACGGTATTGAACTGCGGAAGGTTAGGATTCAGCCACAAGGGGGTGTGGGGAGACCAGGAGTTCGGCAGTGATGCCCTCAGCACCTCCCCCACCTTCCACGCCCTGATAGTGGTGCGCATAGAAGGGGTGAGGCAGTGAGGAGTTTTTAGCCCCCTGAATATCAACCCCCTCAGGGCCTCCAGAGACCCCACTATAGCTGCCTCCAGGACCGTTGCAGCATTGGTCAGGTCCGGCCGCAACCACCAGTGGGCGGTTACGAGCTGAGTAGCTAAGAAATATTTGTGGCAATCAGGAAGAGCCAACCCCCTATTACCCACAGGCCTGGTGAGAGTGGTGTATCGGAATCTAGGGGACTTGGGGCCCCAAATGAAGGAGAGGAAAAGTTGCTTCAGGGAGTTAAAGAAGGTTTTAGTCAGCCATTGCGGAGAGTTCCTAAAAATATACGTAAGTTTGGGGAGAATCTTCATTTTAAGAAGGTTAATGCGACCTATAAGGGAGAGGGGAAGATTGCCCCACGCCTTCAATTTGGACTTGATCCCTACCAGTACAGGTTCAAGTTTGAGCCGAACAAAGTCCCTGCTCTCTCTTGAGATAATAATACCCAAATAGGTAAACCTATCCACCCACTGAAGCGTGGTAGAGGATGGAGAGGTCCTGGCCCCCTCGTCCACCGGGAAGAGTTGAGACTTATGCCAATTCACCTTCAACCCGGTGAAGACAGAGAAGGCATCCATAATCTCGAGTGCGCCCCGCAAAGAGTCACCAGGATCGTTCAAAAAAAGCAGCAGATCATCTGCATAGAGAGCCACTCTCTCCTCCAGCCAGCCCACCCGAAGACCACGGACCTCAGCCGAACTCCTGAGAGCCTCAGCAATAGGTTCAACTTTGAGTGAAACTTTGATCCTACTTTAAACTCTCTGGATCCAGGTCACATCAAAAGTCACATCAAAGTAGTGCAGGCACCTTTTCAAAGTTGCTGTGACTTTAAATCGCACCGATTTGAATGGGTGCCATTGAAAAAAATGGATCCTGATTTATCATGCGACTTTGATGTCCAAAGTTGCATGACAAGTCGCACTTCCTTAAAGTTACTCATGTGCAGTGACTGAGAGCAACCGTGTGCATTGCTTGAAGTTGCTCATGTGCCTTGGATGGGTACACATTTGTGCCTTTAGGCTACTAATTTGCAATGGCTTTGGTTTACTCATTTGCATCGGCTTGGGATTTCAGGTTCGTTGACTGGGGCTATTCATGTAAACTGGCTGAAGTTAATCATATATGTTGGCGTGGGTCACCAATGTTCGTTGAGTGGGGGTACCTATGTGAATTGGATGTATTCACTCCAGTACGTTCTATGGGGGTACTCATGTTAATTTACTGGGGCTACTTATATGCATTGGCTAGGGTACTCTCAGGCTATGCATGTGCTTTGTTTCAAGTTACTCATGTGCTTTGCATGAGGGTACATATGTGCATTGTTTGAAGTTACTCATGTGCATTGGTTGATGTGCTCAAGTACCTTGAGGTTACTCACTTGCATTGGCTTGGGTACTCATGTTCATTGACGGGGGGTTCTATGTGAATTGGCTGAAGTTACTCATGTTGGCTGGTGGGCAAAATTTCCTATTATGAGTGCTTTGTTTAATGTATGTTTTTCTTGTGTTTTACTTTTATATTAATTCCATCAGAAAATACGTATTACCTTAAAAATCAAAAATGTATGATATATATATATATATATATATATATATATATATATATATATATATATATACACACACACACACACACACACACACACACACACACACACACACACACACACACACACAAAGAGCATAAACTTTATTTCCTTTAAAGTACCGTATATGGTATCTAATGTGTGAACAATTAAAATAATTCAGTGTATGTAAGACAATTCAAAAGGATACAGTTGTGAGTTTGTTTTATATATATATATATATATATATATATACACAAAGAGCATAAACTTTGTTTCCTTTAAAGTATATGGTATATATTGTGTGAACAATTAAAATAATTCAGTGTATGTAAGACAATTCAAAAGGATACAGTTGTGAGTTTGTTTTATATATATATATATATATATATATATATATATATATATATATATATATATATATATATATATATATATATATATATATATATATATATACACAAAGAGCATAAACTTTGTTTCCTTTAAAGTATATGGTATATATTGTGTGAAAAATAATAATAAAATAATTCAGCGTATGTAAGACAATTCAAAAGGATACAGTTGTGAGTTTGTTGTTTTTTCTTTTTTTTTTTTTTTTGCAGTAAAGTAGTAAAGTACTCCTATCGTAAATGCCTTGCTGTGGCTGAATGCATACCTAGACATTCAGAGCTGCATCTAGGTACATTGAGTCTAGCTACAGAAAATTAGAAATTTCTGTGGCCTGGTAAATGTGGTTAAATAAATAAGTAATTGCAGCTGAACCCAAGAACATCCAAACACAGGAAAAAGTGATCTGGGAAACATAAGGCCTCGTACTCACATGTGTTTAAGGAAATACTATAATTCCTGTGGGAGACTCAGTGGGATTTATACAAACAGCTGTGGGTGGGAAACCCAATACAAAGTAAGGAGATAGTGACAGCGCCTGCAGCCATTCATGTGTAATCGAACATGCAGCGATTACTTGTGGATGATCGACCCTGAAGGCAGACAGTTTGTGTCCTGGGCCTATCATCCACTGTTGATCACTGCATGTTTGATTGCATCCAACTAGCCAACGAATAGCCATGGAGGCTTGTCAGCCTTTTATAGCATCGTGTGGGTCTTCCCACTGAGTTACCGACAGAAATTCATAGTCTGTGCATAAACGCACATGTGAATGGGGCTTAAAATTTTTTGTTTAATGCAGGTGGCCTGTGTGCATGTGGACGTGGTCTTAAAGCTAAATTTCAGCATCTCTATCTTGTCCAATCAGAGAATGCTTTTTATTCATTGAAAAAAATGCAAGACTTTCTGTGAATGGTAGCCAAGCCACCCCCTGTGGTTACTAGGCGGCAGGGAAGCCAGGTGGCACAGGACCTGGAAGACTGCAGCAGTGCCTACTATGGTGCAATCCCAGAGGTGTGGCATATGCATACTTACATTAGTCCAAGCGGGGCCAATGTAAAATGCAATAAAATCCATACCTAGAATTCATCTTTAATAAACAGGGGCTGTGTGGAAAATAGTAACAGGCAGAAATCCCGCTTAGCTAGTTTGGCTATTCTATTTCCTGCCATCATATAATGTAATTTATTTTGGAGCATGGATATTGCTGAAAGCTTATTCATTAATAATTTACTATAAATGCTTTGTGTATAATTGGCTGTCATAGGTGAGTTTCATTTAAGACACTATTATATTAGCCTTATATTAGCTGTATGTGTCACTTTACTAGGGTCATATGTAATCCGCTTACAGGTCCACTGTTCTCTAGAGAAAGTACATACTTATAGGTAAACACTAAAGTAGTACACTAAAACAAAATACAGGCATACCCCACTTTTAAGTACGCAATGGGGTTTATTTACTAAAGCTGAAAAAGTGCAAAATCAGGCTCACTTCTGTATAGAAACAAATTTTCCAGGTTTTATTACCAAAGCGTAATTAAACAAGTTTAGGTTAGAAGCTCATTTGTTTCTGTGCAGAAGGGAGCCTGATTTTGCACTTTCCAGCGATAGTAAATAAACCCCATTGCGTACTTAAAAGTGGGTTATGCCTGTACCGTATTTATCGGTGTATAACACGCACGTTCATTTTAAAAGGGACGTTTCAGGAAAAAAAAAAAATTTTAAATAAGGAACTTTGAAGCAAAATAAGGGTCAGTGCCCATCTGTAGCCTCACCATTGCCCACAGTACAGCCTGATCAATGCCCATCTGCAGCCTCACAAGTTTCATCAATGCAGCCTCACAAGTGCCATCAATGCAGCAGCCTCATTGTTGCCATCAATACAGCAGCCTCAACATTGCCATCAATGCAGCCTCAACATTGCCATCAATGCAGCCTGATCGATGCCCATCTGCAGCCTAGAGGGGACAGGGAGGGGGACAGGATGAGCGCCGACAGATTACATACAGTGAGAATCTGTTATGATAGACAGCACAGTGGTTCAATGGCGGCCCAGGAAAATGGACTTCCTATTACAGAGGCCGCCAAGTAAACAGGAGATTCTCACTGTATGTAATCTGACGGCGCTCGTCCAGCCCCCCTCCCTGTCCCTTCCGAGGCAGCTAAAATTGAAGTATTGCCGTATAACATGCACATGCTATTTGCACCCGATTTTCCTGGTGAAAAAGTGAGTGATATAATAAATACAGTACATTATAAAAAGGGCATTATTTATATTTCTAGTCTCAAAACATGAGGACAGATGGTTTATCAAATCATTGCACATATTTAACTGTGACTGAGATTCATTCCCAATGTACAGCTTTTTATTTTTTATTATGCAATTATTTTGCAGTTTAACATCCGTTTATTATCAGTTTGCTCTTTAAAATGTAGTAAAAAAATGTATGTTATTCTTCATTCATGAAAGGTTCGTAAGAGGTGGGAATATCATGTCATCAGTGTGGGATGCTGACATCTGAATTCGCAAACGTGAGGGCCTAACGGGGAACTTTCGCCCATTGAATCCTTCATTACCCCATATAAGGTAATTTGTCACTTTACTTTTCTATGTTGACGCTTTTATATTAGATTTTAAGAATGCGTTTAGAAATATAAGCGCTGATTATTAGAATCTTTAGGCATAAGTAGTAGGTAAATATCAGAGGCCCATAAAATATTATGGTTTCAGGTCATCACTATTTAATTTTTTTTTTATATTGTAGATTTTTTAAACAATTTTCAGTAGCATGTAACACAGAGCACAGGGGTCGGTAGTATGTAGCACACAGGGCACAGGTTTCTGTTTTTTTTAATTCTTTAAGTTATAACACATTGCATAGGTCAGTAGTACATAACACAGTTCAGAGGTTAGTAGTACATAACACAGTGCAGAGGTTAGTAGTACATAACACAGTGCAGAGGTTAGTAGTACATAACACAGTGCAGAGGTTAGTAGTACATAACACAGTGCAGAGGTCAGTAGTACATTATTATTATTATTCACGATTTATATAGCGCCAACAGTTTTCACATCGCTTGACAATGTATAGGGGGGACAACACAATTACAGTACAATACAAAAGGTACAGGAGGGCCCTGCTCGTAGAGCTTACATTCTAAAGGGATGGGGTGGTGGTACAAAAGGTAATAGCTGCAGAGAATGATTTGATGGGGGTGGCTCGGGGACAGTTAGGTGGGTGTGGGATAGGCTTCCCTGAATAAATGAGTTTTCAGGGAACTCCTAAAGGTGGACAGGGTAGGGGCTGATCGGACAGACTTGGGCAGGGAGTTCCAGAGGATGGGAGAGGCTCTGGAGAAGTCTTGAAGGCGAGCGTGAGAGGAGGTAACAAGGGAGCTAGAAAGCAGGAGGTCCTGAGAGGAGCGGAGGGGACGATTTGGGCGATATCTGCAGATGAGGGTGGTGATGTAGATGGGGGCGATGTTGTGGATGGCTTTGTATGTTATGGTTAGCATTTTGAATTTTACACGGTGGGGTAGGGGCAGCCAGTGAAGGGATTGGCAGAGAGGGGCAGCAGTCACGGAATGATTAGTGAGGTGTATAAGTCTAGCAGCAGCATTCATAATAGACTGAAGGGGGGATAGCCTGCTTAAGGGTAGGCCATTAAGGAGAGAGTTGCAGTAGTCAAGGCGGGAAATAATCAAGGAGTGAACGAGTTGCTTTGTGGTGTCATTAGTCAGGAAGGGTCGAATTCTGGAGATGTTGCGGAGGTGAAGGCGGCAGGATTTATATGGGGGCTGAAGGGGAGGTCAGAGTCAAGGATTACACCCAGGACCCTGGCATGTGTGGAGGGACCAATGGTTGGGTTGTTGATATTAATGGTGAAGTCACGGGGGGGGGGGGGGGATCGTGAAGGAGTACATAACACATTGCAGAGGTCAGTACTACATAACTCACAGTGCGGAGGAGAGGAGTCAGGAGAACACATATACCTCCCCCCGTAAGCTAAAATACGAATTTTCCAGTACAAACATCTACACCCCTAAGCTAAACTCCCCCACAGCACAAATGCCCGCCTTTCCTGTAAAATTCACTCACCAGACCTCAGAAGCATCAGCACCTGGCAGGACTTCTTTTCTCATATGTGTCATATGACATGTCAGAACCGAGGAGGAGCCTAGGACTTCACTCAGTCCTGTAATGTTTATTGGAGCTTTGATATGAGGTCTGAGAGGCGGCGATCATTTCTGATGGCGGGGCAGCACTGTCTATCACGGACAAGGAGGAGGTGGGGCTTTGTTACAGTGGATGACCACTGAACAGTTAAGACTGCATGACACAGCGGGAGACACCAGCAGTTGTTTTTATCAAAGGTACAGGTGGGCAAAATGAGGCTGCAAATGGACACAGTGAGGCTGCAGATGGGCACAGGGAGACAGCAGATGGGCACAGTGAGGCTGCAGATGGGCACAATGAGGCTGCAGATGAGCACTGATGATACAGGTGGGCACAGTGAGGTGGCAAATGGGCACAGTAAGGCTGCAAATGGTCACAGTGAGGCTGCAGATGGGCATAATGAGGCTGCAGATGGGAAGAGTGAGGCTGCAGATGGGCACTGATGATACAGGTGGGCACAGTGAGGCTGCAGATGGGCAATGGGCACAGATAGGCTGTAAATGGACACAGTGAGGATGCAGATGAGCATTTTTTGTCCAGTAGCTGCTGCATTTTCCACCCTAGGCTTATACTCGAGTAAATACATTTTCCCAGTTTTTTGTGGTAAAATTAGGTGCCTCGGGTTATATTCGGGTCGGCTTTTACTTGAGTATATACAGTATATATTTTGCTGGCACACAATTGAATGATGGAAATCAACATTGTTTTTCCTTATTCACCCATGCAAAGTGAATAGCCTATTTGCCTTTAGTAAATCAATCCCCGTATCATCATAACTTACAGAATGCAGTATTTAGATCACTCTAGGCAACTAACAATTCAACATTCAGATGCATACAGATAGCACAGCGTACTAATTTAGTGCTTCAGTTTTTCACCCAGCATTGCAGTACTGTAACAGGCAGCCTCTTTTTGTCAATAACCTGGTGGCAATCCGACAGATCCTGCTTGTAATGCTCAATCACACCCACTGCTGGCTGTCTGTCATACACAAAAGGCCTAATAGGAAAATTGCCAGTACCAAGAAGTCTCTGACAAACTAAGCCACCAATCAGACTCAAATCATTTTCAAAAGTGTTAATAATTGGTGTCATTGGAAGTGGAGAAATATCACAACAGACTTCAGTCAGAATTTTCTCTATCAACCTGTAAGGAGTTCCCTGGATTGTAACTGTAGTGGGTTACACAAACTCTGATGAAAGTAAATGGACATTCTGGGTTGACCAATGTTGCAGTATTTGCTGAATAGCAATAATAACTCACTGATTGATGTCCCTTGTTGCCTGGAAATAATTTTTCTTGTGGACTGAAACGTTCCTTTTTCTTGCTTTAAATGCTATTTAAAGGCAAACAACTCTGGAAGCTGTACTCTAAAATGACAGGCAGAGGGCAAAGGACTAATCACTAATATTGTTATTATTATTATACATGATTTATATGGAGCGCAAGCTGTTTGTGCAGCGCCTTACAACATAAGGCCAGACAATACAGTTCTAATAAAATTCAATACAGGAGGAATAAGAGGGCCCTGTTTGTTAGAGCTTACAATCTAGGAGGGAGGACCAAGTGATGCAAAAGTTAATAACTGGTGGGGATGAGCTGATGGAGAAAAGTACAGTTGTAAGGTAAAGGCAGGATCGGCTTGTCTGGAGAGGAGGGTTTTCAGGGATGGTCTAAAAGCAAACAGAGTAGAAGATAATCGGACAGATTGGGGTAGGGAGTCCCATAGGGTGGGAGAGGCTCAGGAAAAGTCCTAGGGCGAGAATGGGAGGTGACAAGGGATTGTCCACAGCTGATCTTCTCCCCATTAGGCTACATGTACACTCACCTACCTTGGCCATGGGAAAACACAAAACACAGCAAAACCTTAAACTGCGTTTTTGCTGGATTTTGCCACGTTTTGTGGTTTCCTGCAGCCTACGGGCAAAACGTTCCTATCGTGAATGTAAATTCTTCTACGTTCAGAAGAGGGAGGTTTAACCTCACCTAAACACAGCAGTTCCTAAACTCCGCTAAAAGCCTATATATACATTAACACATAAGCTTTTATGGGGTTGAGTTTAGGAGCTTTGGCAAAAAAATGCCAAAAGCTCCTAAACTCAAGTTTAGGAGCTGCCAGTTTACATGAAGCCTTACTGACTAATCCAGGCCATACATGGGTGGAATTCAGAGCGATTTATCAATCAGAAATCAAAAATGTGTGCTTTTTGTACTCCGATGATGCCACCATTGATTTCAAAATTCAAACAACCAAGCCTTCAGTTTCACCTCATGTTGAAAATTCAGATCCAGGAATCTTTAGGTCTTTCAGATCACAGCTCATGCACATATCTTTGTTGATTATATTTCTCACATGATTCTTCCATCATTGATTAGAAATTTGTTTTACGAAAAAAAATTGTAATTCGACACATAAATGGCCAGCATTATGTCTACTTCTGCACTGTGGGGTTGATTTACTAAAACTGTAAAGTGCAAATCTGGTGCAGCTGTGCATGGTAACCAATCAGCTTCTAATTTCAGCCTGTTCAATTAAACTTTGACAAAAAAAAAATGGAAACTGATTGGTTACTATACAGAGCCGCACTGAATTTTACACTCTCCAGTTTCAGTAAATCAATTCCACAGTGGAGGAGATTTACAAAAACCAGAGTACCTACAATCTGGTGCAGCTGTGTATGGTAGACAATCAGCTTCCAATTTTTGCTTGTTCGTTTAAGCTTTGACAGTAAAACCTGAAAGCTGATTGGTTGCTATGCAGAGCGGCACCAGATTTTGCATACCCTAGTTTTAGTAAATCTACTCCAGTGTGTCTATGTGGAAGCAGTCATCTTGGTGAGGACAGGGATTTTGATTCCTCATTATATTGCCTCCAGCAAGGAGAGCAAATGAGCAACACAGGATATCCCAAATCTACTGAGACAACAGTTGCAGGCAGTAGTTCCATAGATCTCAAACTGCTGATATACAGCTATGGCGCTGTAGGAACAGGAGTAAGTAGGCCAGCGATGGTGAACCTTGGCACCCCAGATGTTTTGGAATTACATTTTCCATGATGCTCAGCTACACTGCAGAGTGCATGAGCATCATGGGAAATGTAGTTCCAAAACATCTGGGGTGCCAAGATTCGCCATCGCTGACCTAGGCACACTTACATATCAGGATGTGCTATTTTTTGGAGGAATTCCAGACAAATGGTACGTTTTTCAGGGTACTGCTTAGGCACAAGTGACATATGTAAATGTTTATTTTATTTATATATATATATATATATATATATATATATACACACAGTGTATATATATATATGTATATATATATATATATATATATATATATATAAGAGGGCCAGTATGGTGGCCCGTAATTATGGGAGGAGCCCGGAGGGTATATAATCAGACCACCCACAACGGTCTGTGTCGGTTCCAGTGCAAGGTACTGCACATCAAGGGGCTGGCTCTTCTCAGCTCCCTCACGGTCGTCTATCTGGGTGTCTAATCGTAGGTGCACTTCGGCTTCTTCATTCGTGGTCTTCGTCGGCGGTTCCCGCTCATGGTCGCAGATAAGTAGTATCCGAATCTTTTCATATCATGTGCAAACTTGCGGCTTATCATGCTTACTATCCTGCACCCCTTTTGCAAAACCTACCTCTGAGTTGTTGACACTCATGTCCCGACATTGTTCGGCACAGCCGAGTCGCTATCAGTTGTTCCTCGTTATCACTCGCCATAGGCTTCACTGGTTATAAAATTCACTGTTCTCATCCTTTTTTGAGATAAACAGGTATTGTTTGTATGGGTTTCTGTGGCTGATTGAGGTGTAATTAAACCCACCTGATGTCTTACCTGCACTTGACTAGCCTGGGGGGATGGGTGGTTGATAGGTGTTTGGTTTCACAGTAAGGAAGGGCATACACTCTACAACCAATTCGTATCAGATACTCCTTACTGCCAATTTATATCAGATTCATCTCATACATTTTTGAGCTGATTCGTGTCAAATGCATAGCAGAGGCTGACTCTGCCAACTCACTGCATGTCCACGTAGTTGTACCTTCGAGATCGGTCGTATATCTTCATCGATTGTCCCACGCTCGGACCGCTACACACTCGCTGTCGCAGGTAGGACTTTGTTGTTACCGCTCTTCTAAACTCCAATAGTTACGTTATCATGTTCGTTTTGCAAAGTCGCACTTACGCCACCGTAAGTCTATGTCATCTTTCATGTATTTCATCCTTTCTACCCAACGCGGGTTTACTCGAGCCGATCACTTCACGGTCGATGCGGTGAAATCCGACATTCAAGCCCCTTACTCACCTCGCATCTGCGGCCGATTCGAAATCTAGTCGCAACTTCGCTTCTATGTTTCGGATCCTCGGCAATCACAAGCCCCTTCAACCGTCATCACCATTTAGTTGATTCGAACCCAGCCATATCATCGGCAATACGGTCAGATCTGTTATACGAGCCCCGTAGTCACCTCATATCTACGGCCGATTTGAAATCTAGTCGCAACTTCGCTTCTATGTTTCGGATCCTTGGCAGTCACAAGCCCCTTCAACCGCCATCACCATTTAGTCGATTCAAACCCAGCCATATCATCTGCAACACGGGCAGATCTGTCATACGAGCCCCGTAGTCACCTCGCATCTACGGCCGTTTCGAATCTAGTCGCAACTTCGCTTCTATGTTTCGGATCATTGACAATCACCAGCCCCTTCAACCACCATCACAATTCAATCAATCCGAACCCAGCCATATCCTCAGCGATACGGTCGGATCCCATATACGAGCCTCTCAGTCGCATCTACGGAGGATTCGAGTTTAGTCGCAGCGTCGGCGCAACGATTCCAGTCCTTGCCAAACGCAACTCTAACAACCAAGCCGAATCCTGTTGCATCACCGACTCAAATGAGTCAAATCTTTCGCAGACTATTCCATAGCTATAGCCCAGTTCAAACTAGTCACATCGACTGTACGAATTCAGCAGTACTTACATTTGACCTTCTCAGTCTATCCATACATGATCGTACACAATTCTCTCCACCAATTTGCTCAGTATTGCGCACGGTCATTCCTACATAATCACATTTCCTCTATAACCTTTCTTTCACCTTTCAACAAAGCTGCGTTCTTGCAATCGCTGCAAGTCTTTTCTGCATTTGGCTCAAAACTGCCAATCGTTTCCAGTAGCAACACTGCTGTTCACCTCATACCTACACACTTATAAATCCGCAAAACATTGCTTTCACCTTTCAAATCTCATCTCTAGTAGAAAAACGGCTGCTCTCCTCATTCCTACACACTTATAATTAAATTTATAGATTCAAATAAAGCTGCTTTCTTGCAAATCGCTGCAAGCATCTCTGCAATAGCTTAATACGGCCACTCATCGTCTCCAGTAGCAACACAGCTGTTCACCTCATTCATTCATTCATTCATTCATTCTCACCTCATAATTCAATTTATAATTCAAATAAGGCCGCTTCCTTGCAATCGCTGCAAGCATTTCAGCGAATGGCTCAAACTGCCACTCATCATCTCCAGTAGCAACACGGCTGCTCATCGTTTTCTCTGTCGCTTTCCCCTTTTAGGCCAGTTAGAACACCAGTTAGTCCACCCTGCACCAGGTTTGGACAGTATCTCCCAAAAAAAAAAAAAAAAAAAAAAAAAAAATACATTGTCGAGGGCTTGCATCTTCACCAGGGGGCCAGCTTTGCCCCAAACAGCTCTTTGCAATCCCCATCGTCAAAACGAAATTCTCATGTCACCTTACTACAGGCTCCCGGTCAACTCAGTTCTCGACCACCAACCAGTCGACTTCACAACTAGGGCATAAAGTCAGGTGTGTAGTTCAATGGGATTCCCCCTTTCTCTTAAACACTCTTTCACTACATATTTTTACTTCACATACAGAATTTGACCTGCTCCTGAGGCGTTAGCAACTGTCACATACTTCTGTGCACTTCACTCTGTTTTCGAAGCACAAGCCTTCAATACGCAGACAAGGTCGCCTAATCTCCATACTTGCTGGCAGTGCAAGCATTAGTAGACCGAACCCACGTCAATTAACTACAGATCGCAACATTCCTACTTAGTATACCAGACTTCAGCTACCCACCCCAGTCCGCCCTGGGGCGCTCTGGTTCATTAGTCTGTGCCGAGCACAGACTGACACCCGAGCTATCGGTTACCTAGCCAGTCACCTCCTGGCTCACCTCGGTTGTTACACATTCTTTTGAGTTTTCTAAAGTCACACTCAACAGCGCTCGAGCGCAAACCAACTGTCACTATGGCTGTCGTTCCTTGTCCTATTCTTCTTGTTTCCTTCCGCCTTTCATCTTATCTACCCAACGCAACTATCCGCTCCTACCTTTGCAACTTACCTAAAACATACCCCCCCTTGCTTTTAGTTGACGCCATGTCGCAGGCAGACAGTGAGGACTTTGCCTCAGCCCTGCCATCACCCTTTACGGGCTCAGCAAGCGGCGGTTTAGTCTCACAAGAGCTTGGACCAATAAAAAACAAATAAACAAAACAAACAAACAAAAAAAAAAATATAAACTCATAACAGAACGGTGTCGCAGGAGTAAATCCTACCCTGCTGCAGCCAGGAAACCAAGCCTTTAGGCTACTGTTTCCACCACCAGTGGCAGCCCTTCCAGGCACCACTTCAGTCTATCTTCTTTGCGACTACTCAGCTGCACTCCTGGGTAATCACACTGTCAGCAGCAGTCCCTGAAGTCCAAGCAGAGTGACAGCCCTGGAGGTACGCCCAGCCATGCCCCTACCAGCTCCAGTCACCACCGTCATTCCCGTACCTTCACTTACAGATGCACCATTGTCTTCCCTGCACACCTTGTCCTAGCAGGGCATCTAGGAGGACATCTTGGATGACAACGACGTTAACTTAGCATCCCTCCTCATAGCAGTACACAACTTGGCTTAGAACAAATCATATTCGCAGGGAGATGTCTCCGTCATCCTGAAGACCAGAGACCCTTTACTTAATCGCAAGCTCACTGTCACAGAGTTTGTGCGGGCCTTGGGGACAGTCAGAGACATGCTAGGCAGAGCAACCCCAACAGGAGGGTAGAATTGGACCCGTATCTGCACGCAGCAGGTCACAAGTACGCAGGGTGCCCATCCTTTGACTATCACTGCTCATTTTCAGCCAAGGCAGCAGCCAGACTCAAGGGGATCTTTTACCTCCCATCTTTTAGTGTTTCTCTTCCAGGCAAAGACCCTGACTAAATCCTTAAATTAAGATGTGCCAGCTATAGCAGATCTGCCCATGAGAGTCGAATTTCTCACAAATTGGAATGGCATGCCAATGTGTATTCCTTCAGCATCTCTCTCTTCATCTCAGGTAGTCATGGTCACCGCAGCCTCCACAGGTCCTCGCCTCAATTTTGGTCAAATTGGGTTTATAGGGCCATGGCCGTCAGAAATCCTCTTGATTCCTGGGTTCAGTTAGTCCTCCTCTTTGTTCGACCTCTACCCCATTGTCGCAGCAGCTCAAGTCTGGTGCAACAACTGGGCAGGACAAACAGTGGCGTTCGCCACAGACAACCAAGCCAATAAACCAATAAAGGAGGTCCTAGTAGCTGGCCATCGTGGCCTTCCTGTGCAGGCTGGTGCCACTATCCCCACAGCACCAATCTAACGTCCTATGCGTCCACATCCCAGACAAATGCAATAATCTGGCCGACGCACTACCCGTTAACTTTGCTTTGTTATTTTTTGCAGGAACCTGGAACCGACCCGACCATGTCTCTTATCCCACACTGGTCGTAGCTAACCTCGGATTCAAACAACACTTTCACGACGCTACCTGCCTTATTAATCTTTCACTATCTCACAACACCCTGAAGGCCTACCGGGCAGCCTAGAGGTTCTATGTCAGGTTACTAGCCTCAAACCCCAGAGCAATACCAAGAGTTCTCTATCACATCCCGGTCTTCATATTATGCCACCGCACACAGTTGGCATTTTCACACAATACCTTAGATCCCACTCAGCTGACATCCAGTATTTCATCCCCTTATGAGATCCTAACAAACCGTCTTGTTCGCCGCCCATACGATCAAGACCATGTTGTGTGGTATTCACAGGCAATGACCCCAAATCAGTATCAAACGGCTACCCGTCACCAGCGCCATATTCCGAGACATGTCTTTCATCCTGTCACATTCCCCTTTTGGCTAAATTCAGCCTGGTCCTTCAAGCAGCCATCTACCTGGCTTTCTACAGCTTCTTACGCCCCAGTGAATACTGTCACCATCCCAGTTGTAAAGTGTTACATAGACACCACCTCACACGCCATCAGACTTCATCTTGCTCCTCAGCGTGTCCAAAACACAATAGTCCGGTCCAGGGGTTGACCTAAAACCTTTCCAAACTCTCAAAGCCTGGTGCCCCGTGTCCATCCTAGATCAATTTTTGGCCCATATGTTTGATCCCTCGCAGGACAGCCCATTACTACCGTTCTCGATTAGTACCCCAGGCAGCAACCAGTTCATTAGTCACGTCAGGTTCCTTTTGAGCACATTAGGCCAGGACCTTGGTCATTTTCTTGGACATTCTTTCGCATTGGAGCAGCATCAGCAGCCTCACGAAACGGGGTCCCAGTCCACGCGATCAAAGATGGGCAGGCGGGAATCCACCTGCTTTACTCGATACATCTCCAATCCACAAGTGGAAATGTCCTGAGCCTTCAGAAACTTTGCCCCGTAGTGTCTTGCTGTACATAAATTAATAATTACCTCCCTACACCAAATCTTTTGCGGCCTTCTCTTGGCATATCGCCCAGCAGAGCAGGGCTCACTGCCCAGCTCACCAGGGCTTACCTTACAGCAGACCAAGGGCACAATTCAGGTCTATTTTATGTTGTTAGTCTTGTGACGTGTTTATGTGTTCTTTCATATCTCTTACAGCGGAGGGCTCCAACCATAAATAAGAGGGCCAGTATGGTGGCCCGTAATTATGGGAGGAGCCCGGAGGGTATATAATCAGACCACCCACAACGGTCTGTGTCGGTTCCAGTGCAAGGTACCCACCCACCCATTTCCCTTCTTAGAGTACTTCACTTAAAACACGTTTCTCTACAGAAACATCCATTTACTTTCTTAAGGTATGCGGCCTTCTCTTGGCATATCGCCCAGCAGAGCAGGGCTCACTGCCCAGCTCACCAGGGCTTACCTTACAGCAGACCAAGGGCACAATTCAGGTCTATTTTATGTTGTTAGTCTTGTGACGTGTTTATGTGTTCTTTCATATCTCTTACAGCGGAGGGCTCCAACCATAAATATATATATATATATATATATATATATATATTGTACATTAACATCAGTCCCAGCTTCAAATCTAAGTTCCCACTCACATTTATACATACTAGGGCTACTGCATGTCTTTGGAGTGGGAGGAAACCGGAGTACCCCCGGAGGAAACCCACGCCAGCACAGCGAGAACATGCAAACACCAAGCAGGTAGTATCATGGTTGGGATTCAAATTGGTGTTCTCTATAATCTAGCAAGTCTTCACTTTAAACAGCAAAAGTTACATACTTAGATAACATAGTTAGTCAGGTTGAAAAAAGACACAAGTCCATCCAGTTCAACCACAAAAAAAGAATAATAATAATATCATAGAATCCCACATACCCAATTCTATACCCACAGTTGATCCAGAGGAAGGCAAAAAATCCCAGCAGAGCATGATCCAATTTGCTAAAGCAGGGGAAAAAAATCCTTCCTGATCCCCCAAGAGGCAATCGGATTTTCCCCGGATCAAAAGTGTTCCATAGCGAAAGATTTCGGTGTTTCCTATTTTCCTTGTTCCATTAATTGCCTCTTGTTTTCCATTAGTATACCAAAGTAGTCTAGTCTGCCAGATGTAGACAGTCCTTGATTTGCTTTTGGAAAACGAGTGCAGTTCTTTTATGGATCGATGCTTGCTGGTCTTGCTAGAAGTGCTGCATTTTAGTTTGCATTTATATTCCATTGCCTTGAAACCAGCTCTTTTATAATGCAGCAGTGTAAGGGTCTGTTTACACTGGTGCATTACATTACGCTGCAGGCATTATGCCATACGATAAGGTGCACTGCGTGAAGGCAGCCTGTCTTTTTGAATGGGATGCCTAATGCACCAAAACACATCAAAAACATGATGTGCATACAGCATTTTTGGCAGCGCAGTGCGTCGCTAGACATGCTAATGAGCCTCTGCTTGTTGCACTGTGCAGCAATGCAAGTTCATTGAGAAGATGCCTTGGGGTGCCATTCCAGTGAATGAATTGCACCCCGCGACATGTGTTAGCATGCTTTGCAGTATCAAGTCTTTTAATGCATGTTACTGTTACTCAAGTACGATAGTATAAACAGGGCCTAAAGGCAATTTTGAAATTCAATTTAAGTTAAGATCTGATTTAAGTTCACATTTCTAATACAAATTACCTCTAAAAGACACTAACGTTTGTACGTATTTTTTTTTTTTTAGCTTGATTTGACACAAAGAATAAAGCTTGTCGTAAAGGATTAATTAAACTTTTTTTAACATTAAACTCACAATTTTTCTGTCATTAGCACAGGTAAAGGACATCCCTAATAAGATCAGTAAGTAAGGAGAAATCTAGGGCATGCTGATGTTTATGCAAATGAAATGTGTAAAGAGAGTGCCTATCACAGTGAACTAGATACCGGCTGAGTTTTTTCCTATGCTATTCCTAACCCTTTAATCACCCTTTTTGATAAGGCTGAGTAAAAAGCAGGAGTCAATCAATGTACTTGGAAGAAAGGAGGGAGGTCACGGTGCCTTGCTTAGGTTTAAAGCTGAGCCCCAGAGAAAGGAAAAATCCGTCCTTGCAGTGGGGCTGCCTCCACACTGCAAAGGTTACATTGTCATGCAGATCTAGGGGCCCAGGGGCAGGCGTCATTTGTGCTCTTAGACCGGTCTCTGCAGCCCTTTCTCCCCTACACTCCAATGGTTTTAGCTCCTCTGACATCAAGTCCAACGCAAAGCTGATAGCCCAGCACTAGATGATGCCAAGGGACAATCTTCTGCTGTAGGGGCAAAGAGGAGAGCGCTGTCTGTTGTTCAAGGATAAAACTGGGTAAATAAAACTGCAAAATTTTGCAATGGCCTAGACCAGTGGTCTCCAAACTGCGGCCCGGGGGCCAAATGTGGCCCTTTGCTTGCCTGTATCAGGCTCTTGGAGCACTATTCCTCCCATTGATACAAGACACAATTCTGCCAATTGACATCAACAATGGGGCACCATTTCTCCCACTGACATTAACAATGGGACACTTTTCCTCCCAATGATACCAACCATAGGACCCTATTCCTCCCACTGATACCAAATGGGGTGATGTTTACCCCCACTGATGCCAGGAAAATGTCCACTCCTGCTGACCACAGCCCAGCTCCCCTAAAGTCTGAAGGAGCAGGTGTACTCTCCCCAACCATGCTTCAAGAAAATGTTCTTCCATAGTCTTACCTTTTTGGACTTTAGCTATTCACATACCCACAGAAAGGGGTGCTTTCAGTTGTAAAGGAGTACATGCCCTTGCAGTATTAATCAGATGATAGTGCAGTTCAATTTGATATATACAGTATGGTGCACTATTGCTCTCTTTTACTTCTAACACAAATCCAGATAAGGAGATGATTATTTCACATTTTGAGATAGTGGATAGTCATACCTTTAAAAGTAGGTAATTGTGCATCCAGAAGCAATGGTGTATAGCAGTGGTCTCCAAACTGTGGCCCAGGGGCCAGACACGGCCCTTTTGCTCTTTTTTATCTGGCCCTTGGGGCAATAATTCCCCCAACTGACACCAATGAAGGGGCACAATTCCTCCCACTTATACCAGTGATGGGCCACAATTTCTCCCAATGACACCAACAGGGTGGATTTTATTTAAGTGAAGTTGATTTAAATCACTAGTAAAAAGGCTTGATTTAAATCAACTCGATTTAAATCATAATTTTTAAAGAACAACTGTCATCTCTGTTCTGAAGCAGCTCCTCCTCTGATCTGCTGTTGACTCACTGACAGTCCCATTCACTTTAATGGGATTACTGGTGATGCGGCGGTGACACAACAAGGTGAGGGACGTGACGCCAGCAGGTGAGTGGATGCCCGCTAACAGACAGATCTGAAATGACAAGTATTCTTTAACCACTTAACGACCAGCACACGCTGATGTACGTCCTATTTTTGAAGAGAGATATCTCGGTAACAGCAGCAGCTTCTGCCAAACCGAGATATCCATCTCTTCAGGCGCCGGTCGTCTGTACGATAACGGTGGTCTCCGCAGCAGGTTCGCCACGAGATCACCGCTATTGGTGGCGAGAGAGGTGCCACCCCCTCTCCGCGACCTCCGCTGCTTACCAGAGCCGTCGGAGGCGATCGGGTCCTCTTCCTAGCTGGGTATAGAGACGAGTGAGCCTGAGATTGCCCCCACTCGTCTCTATACCATAGGAGGGCGGAAGCGACGTCCATACCACTTAAAGGTATTTTTTTTAATGTCATTTTTTCAAATTACTTTTTTTTTCTTTTTTTTCATTATGAGATCTGGGGACTTTTTGACCCCAGATCTCAGATTTAAGGGGACCTGTCATGCTTTTTTCTAATAAAAGTGATCATTTTTTTTTTAAACAGTGTAAAAATAAATAAAATCAATTAAAATAAATAAGAAAAAAAAGGTTTTTAAAAACACCCCATCACGACAAGCTCGCACGCAGAAGCGAGCGCACACGTGAGTAGCGCCTGCATATGAAAACGGCGGTCAGACCACACATGTGAGGCATCACCGTGATCGGTAATTCTAGCCCTAGACCTCCTCTGTAACGCAAAAAATGCAACCTGTAGGATTTTTTAAATGTCGCTTATGGAGATTTTTGAGGCTAAACGTTTGACGCCATTCCACGAGCGGGCGCAATTTTGAAGCCTGACATGTTGGGTATCAATTTATTTGGCGTAACATTATCTTTCACAATATAAAAAAAAATGGGCTAATTTTACTGTTGTCTTATTTTTTTATTCAAAAAAGTGCATTTTTTCCAAAAAAAGTGTGCTTGTAAGACCGCTGCGCAAATACGGTGTGAAAAAAAGTATTGCAATGACCGCCATTTTATTCTCTAGTGTGTTAGAAAAAATATATAAAATGTTTGGGGGTTCTAAGTAATTTTCTAGCAAAAAAAAATGTTTTAAACATGTAAACACAGAGTCTGAAAAAGAGGCCTGGTCTTTAAAGCGGACCTCCACCCTAAAGTGGAAGATCCGCTGATCTGATCCCTCCCCCCCTCCGGTGCCACAATTGACACCTTTCAGGGGGGAGGGGGGTGCAGATACCTGGATAATCCAGGTATCTGCACCCACTTCCGGGACAAGCTAGCCGCAGCTAGCCGCTGATGCTCCAATCCCCCCCGTTGTGTTCTGGGAAACACACAGTTCCCAGGACACAGCGGGGACCAGTGGAGACGCACAGCGCTACTCGCGCATGCTTCACTTCCCGATTCCCTGACAGAGGATGGTGGCGGGGGCAGCGGAGAGACGAGCGACTGCTCGTCTTCTGCCGCCGACATCGCTGGACCCTGGGACAGGTAAGTGTCCATTTATTAAAAGTTAGCAGCTGCAATATTTGTAGCTGCTGGCTTTTAATATTTTTCTTTAAAGGTGCAGCTCCTCTTTAAGTGGATAAATGTTATTAATGTATCTTAAATAGAAAACTATCTTTAGATAGATTTTTATTCCAAAAGCATTTTACTAAAATAAATTTGATAAAAATCAAAAAAATCTGATTTTAATAGAAAAATACTTTTTTTTTTATTTAAATAACATCTACATTGGGTCACAATTTCTCCCATTGACACCAATGATGAGGCACATTTACTCCCTCTGAAAAAAAACAATGGGGTATTATGTTTTCCCCACTGATTTCGGGACCTTTTCTATTCTAAATGTCCACAGTCCGGCCCCCTAAAACCTAAACTGGCCCTTTATTTAGAATGTTTGGAGACCCCTGGTATAGAGCACAGAAAATGTGCCCCAGCATAGTGAAGGAATGCACTCTTGTGGAATTTTAAGCACCCGGCTCTCTTGGCAAGTAGCAGTGAGACACATTACCTAATGTACAAGGACAATTTTAAAAAATAACGTATTTTCACTTGCACATAACTGCATGATTAAAGTCAGTACAGGGTTCCCTCATTCAATAAGGCAGGTGAAAGATTTCTTTGCAAAGAGAAAATTCACTTAGCTTAGGAAATGAGATGAAGCTGTGCTGACGTCAATCATCCAGTTAGGTGCAAGGAAATGTTTTTTTTTTATATATATTATTCTCCATGCACATAATTGGGTATACTTTGCAAAGTGATTTTTCATTTTATTTGACCTAATTCACTAAGAAAATTCACTTTGCACAGCTGCCTTACTTGCACAGATCTGTATGTCTCTCAATGGCTTCCCTTCAGGATGAAGAAAGGAAGTGAATCCTTTCTTTTTAAATGATCAAGATTGTACGTGATTCCAGTAAATAAATTCTTTGTAGAGCCGGGTTGAAAAATCACTACCCTAGGATGGGGAGGGTTTCTAGAGCAGGACATTAGTGTTGAGCAAAGCTGGATGACTTTTTACGCTCAGGTGGTGCTAGCAAAAAATGACACCCAGCACACGTATATTGCATTCTTTTTATATAGTTTTATGTTAAATTTTTTACATTTTAATTGTGCTAAACTTTAAGAGTTATACTGAAATTTATTTTTTTTTAAATGTGCAAATGTACGTCAACACTGGCATATGGTAAACACATTATAAATTGGTTTGGCAGTATGCCACACACATACCACACATGAGTAATTGTGAAAGTATCAACGCATGCAGAACATTAGGTGGGTGGTGGAGGGCTGCTTATATTTGCTGTAGAATATTGCAGGGCATACAGGGCAAAGCAACAGGTTCACTTTACTGCCTTGAACCCCAGCTCCACGTGCCTCTGGGTATGGGGAAGCATGTGGCTCACTCCTCTCCTCTCTTCTCTCCTCTCCCCCTTGGTGATTGGCTGCTTAGACACCCAGTGGGGTTGATTTACTAAAACTGAAGAGTGCAAAATCCTGGTACAACTATGCATAGAAACCAATCAGTTTCTTACTTCAGCTTGGTCAATTAAGCTTTGACAAAAATAAAACCTGGATGCTAATTGGTTTCTATGCAGATTTGCAACCTCCAGTTTTAGTAAATCAACCTCTGTGTTAAATGGGGGTGGAGAGAGGGTATTTAGCCCTGTGTAAGCTCCAAGTCGTAAATTGAGCTGAAGTCAAACACGGCAGAGATTAGTGAGGAGAGCTCTGAATGCTTATTGGAGGGAAGAGACACACCCTCCTTCACACAGAACCAGGGCTGAGGCTGTCAATCAGCTGGAGGTACCTCCCCTGTCATCTTTTTTCACTTGGTGTGAGGAAACCTTGTCAGAAGTGATAGCAGATATATAGCAGAGGAATGAAGCAGTAGTACACACTATATAAAGGGATATGCTTTGTTCATATTTCATGTCTGAGGTTTACAACCACTTTAAGAAAATATCAAAAGACAATGGCGCTCAGTAAACCAATATAAACCTCATAATAAAATTAAATCAAACTAATAAATAAAATAAATATAATGGATATCAATATGTAATCATCATATCAATAGTAAATATTATAATACATTATTATATTCTTTTGACACAGCAGTCCTGTATTGTCAGCTTGATTTATACTCCTGTGTTCGGATATGCATATTGTTACAATGTTTAATGAGGTTAGGTATTTAAGAGCTGTCTCTCCGTCCTTCCCCTATTGTTACACTTGAGAAAGAAGCGCGCATGTACCCCACGGACTTCGCGCATGCTCTGAAGCGCGTTGTGTTCCCTGCATTGCTGACATCACACGCTGTTTCCTCGAGCCGCTCTGCAGTTTTCCAGGCGCTTGACATAGCCGGGTTCTCCCCCAGCGTCTTGCGGTCATTACTACGGTGTTTTTCTGCACTCTTGGACACGTTTATGACAGCAGTAGCAACTTCTGCTCACGTACAGCTCCCTGCTCTTTATATGTAAGTGATACATATCTGTTTTATCCTTGATTAAAGCACCTTTTACTGAGTGGCGCTCTTCTATTTATTTTACAACCACTTTAAGGACCTTTTCACACTGGCAGAGTTCGCCAGCGCATCCGCCTGCTCAGGATCTCTCTGCTGATCCCCGCTAAGCAGGCAGATGACAGGTCCGTGTCCGCTCCACTGATGCAGAGCAAAACACGGACACTGTCCTCCATGGGCTTTCGGATGGAAACTAACCTTGTGTCCATTTCCATCTGACTGTCATCCGATCCACTCCACCAGACGGACGGGGAACGGATCCCCATCTGTCTGTTTTTAGCGGATCGGATCGGGTGTCAGCAGACCCTTGTTCGTTGGCACTTGTTGCTCCATAGAGAGCAATGGTTGGTCCTATCGGGTCCGCCTGAAAAACTGGTATGTAGGAGCAATGCTAAAGATTGCAACGTACCACAACCTACCTACCTACCACAACGTACCACCACCACATGTGACACTCTTCATTCATGGTAAGCACCGTCCCTGGTGCTGGTAAATAAGAATAAATCACGAAACTTCAGCGTCAGTGAGCAGGACTGTGCACATTAAGGCTTGCTATTGCTAGAAGAGTAGGAGGACATTTATATGGCATGCATAATTGACACCCTAAGAATATGGAATTTGTCTGCCAATCAGCTTTGAAAGAATTTATGAGGATTTTGAAATGGAAGCCGTTTCTTCCACAACAGACGTTTTTTTATGACAGGCACAAAAATTCTGAGTATGCAGCTCATTTTAATTCTATAGTTTTTCCATAGCAACCTTCAGGCGTGCTTTAAGTCATGCTGCCTACTAAAATGTTCCTTCCTGTAAAAGGAAGCAGGTTGCTTCCAAGTATTTATGCCTTCACACAGCAGACGCTGCAACATGACCCATTCTAGAAGGTGCAAAAATCTCAGCTCCTACATTTCTCTCTGCTATCTTAAAGAGACCCGGTCACACAGGTATAAGCACAGACATCAAGAATTTGAAATCCCTACATACAGCTTTTTCCTTGCCATACATGATTTTGTATTCTTTTGGAATATACCAGTGAACTTTCTAGAAAATAGAAAATATTACTACTTCAGGAAAGTCGAACCCCTAGCAAAACTCCCTTGAACGTCATAGCCCTTTCCTCGTCTCTAATTACTGTGCTGACCCAGCTCCTTTATCCTTCATCACTTCCCTTTTTAGCCTGTTCTGTAGCTGCTGGAGTAAAGATTACGGAAATTACTACAGAGAGTACCGTAATTTATAGTGATACTAAACAGAGAAGTGTTAATTGCCACAATTCTTTACATAAATATGTTTTATTTTATTCTATTTATTTTTTTTAACCTCAAAGTACCTTATTCTTGCAGCACTGTTGCATGGTCACGTGATATTTCCCTATTCTTTGGAATACGCAGGGAAATATCCTTTGAAAGGGCTTATATTACTTTGCTGATGTATGCTCTCTACAGTGTGTGTGCTTGGCCATCCCTGATGGGTGCTGTGCCAGTCACATGACTAAAAAACACAGTTTCA
Organism: Lithobates pipiens; assembly: GCF_037356315.1. Taxonomy (NCBI): domain Eukaryota; kingdom Metazoa; phylum Chordata; class Amphibia; order Anura; family Ranidae; genus Lithobates; species Lithobates pipiens. The sequence continues at coordinate 290,412,398 of NW_027507758.1, forward strand.
GAAGAGCAATTCATACTACGGTACATTATAAATATCAAATAACCGTTTTAAAGCTTCTAATAAATCTTTATTGAACATCAAATATGTATTTTTTTGTGCATTAATATTGTGTATAGTGAAAGATGATTGACACTAGCTTTCGGTTTGTTTAGATCGCATCTGCCCCCAGTGCTCTTTTTTACTTTACAGGTATTAGCAATTACATTAGATATACTTAATACTGATTTATATAATGACTAAGCTTTGTTTACAAGTTTCTTATGCCGGCCATACATGGTTCGAATTTCGAAAGAATTTTCTTTCGAAAATCGTATCTAAGAATTTTCGTATGAATTTCGCACCATTAGTGGGCTGTAGCAACAGACGATTTTCGTGTAGAAATCAAATTTGAGAAATCAGACATGTTGGAAATTTTTTGAAAAACTAACGATTTTCTAATCAATGATGGGAGAATCATGCGAGAAATGTAATAAGAAAAGAAAATTTACGGAGAGAAAATAAGATTCCCGGCCACGAAAATTATTTTCTGTAGCAACATGAGGTGAAATTGAAGGCTTGGTCGGCCGAATTTCGAAAATCAATGGTGGCACCATCGGATCACAAAAAAAATGAATTTTCTGATTTTGAAAAGAAAATTAGTTCGAAATTCGACCATGTATGGCCTGCATAAGTGAATGAAATCAATCAGCATACTATATCCCCCATGGAGGAGGCGGGAGGGAGGAGAGTCTCATTTAGCAATTTGTATATGCCCACATGTATAACTCTACAGTTATGTTGGCTGCACAGATATATAAAAGGAGGAAAAAGAGCTTAGAAAGGAATTGAAATTGCAGCTTGCTCAGTAGAGGACACCAGCTAGCCTACACAATCTCAAACTGCAATGGGGACACAGACAAAATGGGAGGGACAGCTGAAAGCAGGATCAACCAGGTGTATTTCACTCTACATAAATGAATGCTGTAGAAGCTTTGCTAGTATGCACACTCTGTTATATAGCATGTAGTAAGAGTTTTTTTTTATAGTCTGGGTTTAATGGCACTTTAAGTGAGAGCTCTGAGTCTGCTGAGGCTGCTGACATCATATCCAAGATGGTAGCACCCAGCAGCTGTCTCAGGGTTTACAAAAAGGAGGCTTTTACAGTTTATTAAAGTGCATAAAACGTGTTAAATGTACATAGAGTGCAATCATATCTTAAGATTTTTTGTTGAAATCAATGGTTTGACAACAGAGTCTCTTTAATTTACAACACTTTGGCTATAAAAGCCGTGAAGAGCTATATTACCCAGAAAATAGGCACATTGGAGGGTTTTAAAAACACACACTATGCTTTTGTATATTTTTACATTAGGGTAACAAGATCGCAACAAGAAAGACAAGTGGACAAAAATGAGTTGCTATGATACCTTTTGAATTCCTGCTGCACTGCCTGCATGTTAAGAAAATATAATCCAAATGCAATTTAATGTATTTCTGATACTTTGCCATTTGTTTTTGAAGAATCTTGTTTTTATATTCCATTTCTTTATGTTATGTCCTCTCAAATGTTTGCATTGTTTTTTTAAAACACATGCATTCCAGTGCATTTTGCAAGCATTTTAACTTAAAAGTGATTGTAAAGTCACGTTTAAAAAAATAAATACCTCCCCTGTGCAGTTGGTTTTGCACAGAGCAGCCCAGATCCTCTTCTTCTCGGTCCCTCTTTGCTGCTCCTGGCCCCTCCCTCCTATTGTGTGCCCCCTGAGCCAGCAGCTTTCTATGTGGGCACCTGAGCCGAGCCAGAGCTCCTTGTATCCATTCAGATACGGAGCCCTAACCTGGCCCCACCTTCTTTCTCCCTTGATTAGCTGACTGACTTTGATTGACAGCCGCGGGAGCCAATAGCACTGCTGCTGTGTATCAGCCAATCAGAAGGAGTGTCTTGGATGGCAGAGGGACTCATGGACATCGCTGGAGAGAGATGGGCCGCAGGTATGTAATTAAGGGGTGCTGGGAAGGCTGCTACACACAGAAGGGTTTTTATATTAATGCTCAGAATGCATTAAGATAAAAAACCTTCTGCCTTTACAACTCCTTTAATATTGTGACTGTTAAAATGCTTAATTAAAAAGCAGAAAACATTTTACAGGGTTATTTGACAACAATAATGTACTCTTTACTTTGTCTTCCACTGCCTCCACCCACTAAAGCTGGTCATACATTATACAATTTTCTCGTTCAATTTTCCTTTAGATTTACCAAAACCATATAATATGAGGGCAAACGTAAACACTTTCAATTTGTATGCAATCAGGCAGGCCCTTACACTACATAGTTGAATATAAATCTAAAGAAAATTAAACAAGAAAATTGTATAATGTATTTCAAGTTTAACTCATTCACTGCCCATTAGGTGGCCAATCGCCTCAAAAATAAGATTGATTGAATTTGTGATGAAATCTTCACTGTACAGATATTCCCCCCCAGTTAACAACCCATGTCCACAGATACAATCAACATTTCCCTTATTCAACCCTGCTAGTATAGACAAGATTGCTAAACATATTTCTAATGCCCACCTAACCAATTGTCAGCTGGACCTTATTCTCTCTTAAATACTGTGGTCACCCTCTGATTTTATCCTACACTCTCTAACCCACAACTTCAATCTCTCTCTCTCTTTTGGCATCTTCCCCAACTCTATAAAACAGGGGTGCCCAACCAGTGGCCCTCTGATGTGGCCCACGACCTCCTTCTGTGGGATGGCGGATTGACAAACCCAAATCCTGGGTTGCAGACCCGCCATCGCAGACCATCTGTGTTTTTAACGAAGCCGGCAAAGCAAGCAGCTGTGGAGCAGAGCTATATAAGCTGATGCTTCCTGTATAGCGCCGTTTCCTGCCACAGGCGAAGTGATACCAAATGCACTCCGCCTGGAACAGCAACAGCAGGCGATACCTGAATGGAAGACTCTTATTAAAGGTAATTTTTTACTAAGATTCTAGTGTATGTATGGGCATAACTGCGCAGTGGTTACTGGGCTGCTTTCAAACTGAACCTTAAGGTTACCTGCATTGAGCCATAGACTTCTGTTACTACCTGCGGGTTTGGTGTGTTTTCAGAAAGTGTATTACACCTGCAGGATATAATGGATATCTATGGAAAAATGTAGCTAACCTGAAGGAAAGACACAGGTGCACTGTGTGAAAGGCCCCTTTCACACAATAGGTCCGACCCAATCGGACCCTCCATTCACCTCTATGAAGCGGCAGATGTAAACAGATGATTTGTGTCCATTTACACCCGCCTACCTCCAATCTGATTCACTAAAAAAAAAAACCCTTATGTCTGGGCGGATCGGATCAGAGGACCCATAGAGTAGAGTGATGGTGTCCGTGTCCGCTCTGCATGGACCTGTCATCTGCCTGCTCTGCTCATTGTGGCCCGCGACCGGTTACCAAGTTGCTTAAGTGGCCCTCGCTCTTCAAAAGGTTGGGCACCCCTGCTATAAAACATGCATTAGTCACCGCCACACTTAAAAAGAGGGAGTCCACCCAAAAAAATATATATTAAAAGCCAGCAGCTACAAATACTACCTTGCAGAGCATAAGGTTTCATAGAAGGGATTGAGTCAAGTTAAAAGTAGCCTGGAAAATTTGTGAAAATGTGCCTACAATTGCAACAGCTGGCTTACAAATTGTTCATATGCTATACTTTATACAGTATTTACCTGTCTAACAAAGTGAAGAAATAGTTCCTTAACATATGAACTAATAAATGCAAAAAATTATGCCGCGTACACATGACCAGACTTTTCGAGGGACTAGGACCCGACGGTCTTCAGATGAACTTTCCGAATGAACGGACTTGGCCACACACAATCACACCAAAGTCCGACGGATTAGAACGTGATGACATACGACCAGACTAGAATAAAGAAGTTCATAGCCAGTAGCCAATAGCTGCCCTAGTGTCTGTTTTTGTCCGTCGGACTAGCATATACACAAACGGATTTCTCGGTCCGGCGGAGTTCCGGTGGAAAAATTTAAAACATGTTCTATTTCTAAAGTCCACTGGATTTTTTGGCAAGCAAAGGTCTGATGGAGCCCACACATGATTGAATTGTCTGACGGACTCGTTCCGTCGGACCTTTGCTGTCAAAAAGTCCGGTCGTGTGTACGCGTCATTACTATACATAGCAATTGACATCTTTTAGAAATAGTATTCAATTTAGCTACCTTTTGAGCAAATCTTACTTACTGGTGGTCTACTCTTGCTGTTATGAACTTTGGATATATATTCAAGTTATTTAAGCCTTGAGGCAATTTCCCGTACTTAAGGATCATTTGTAAGACACTGCTGCTATTCTTATGTTGTCTTAAGCAAGTGCAAGCCTAATATCGTTTTTTATTCCAGCTTGTCACCTTATTGGGAAAATAATGATTGTCTTGTTTCCTGAAATGATGAGATGTGTCTTGGTGTATGACCCTGACATTGTGTTCTCCACCCCTCTATGATAAGCAACATGGCATGTGATCAGGGACAGCTTTCACTTTTGTGAGTCCTTAGGTTACCACATTCATTCTCTTTGACGTTTTATACATTCAAAATTATTAATATTAAAGTATAACTAAAAGCAAACCTTTTTTTTTTTTTTGTTTTGTTTTATATAGTTTTGGATAGAGTGGAGATGGATTAGAACACCATAAAGCCGTTAGGGAGATTTACCCTCTCTACTGGTCCTGGTGACCATTAAGCCTCATGCACACTGGACATTTTTAACATGGCTGTTAAGCTGGGTACACACTAAGAACCCTTTCACACTGGGGCGGGAGGGGGGCGTTAGTGGTAAACCCCCACTAGAGGTCGAGGAAAGGGTTAATAGCGTCTGAAAAGTGCAGCTGACGAAGTGATTTGCAGGCGCTTTGGCGGCAGTGCCCATTCATTTCAATGGGCAGGGGCAGTGGGGGAGTGGTATATACAACACTCCCACACCGCCCAAAAAATGCTGCTTGCAGGACTTTATTTCCTGTCCTGCAAGCGCACCGCCCCAGTGTGAAAGCACTCAGGCTTTCATACTGGGGCTGCAGAAGAGGCAGTTTACAGACGCTTTTCAGGTGCTATTTTTAGGGCAAAAACGCCTGTAAGATGCCTCATTGTGAAAGGGGTCTAACAGCTGGGTTGCACGAAAAAAACCTGTCAGCTTCGGTCGGAGACACTGTACTAACCATGAAAGGTTAGTCCAGTGATCTCCCCTGGCTGAGCTGTTGCGTTCTGACAGGGGGACAGCCCCCCCCCCCCCCGCCAGAACACTTTGTTCAGCGCCCTCTGCCATTGGCTAAGAGTGCTGAGTGGGAGTCGGTCAGCTGCTGGTTTTCCAGCAAGCACGTGCAACAGAAGCCGGCCTGCTTCTGTTGGACAGACTGACATACATGCGGGCAGAATGTCAGCCTGTTTTTTTTTTTGAACCGGCAAATGTCTCCCTACATTCTGTACATGTGTTTTTTCTCCTTATTCTAAATTCCCCTGCTTGTTTGCCTATATGTCCATGCACACGTTTAGAGAAGTTTGGAGACATGGGCATTTAGAGGCAGAAAAAAACCCTACTGCCATACCATGTTAACGCTAGGCACACGCAGAACTTGAGCATTTATTCATTTTAGTGGTCAGAATAAATTATTTTTGTGGCCAGTGACGTGGACATAACGTCCAAGGGCTTGACATGCCTAAACACCTTACACGTGTTTACAGTCGTCAAGCGTTTTTATGCCAAAACGCTACTCCTAGGAGGAAAGGCATCTAGGACATTTGGCAAAACATACAGTGTGCATGAGGCCTTCTCCCTGAATGTTAAAATGAAAGAAAAATCCAAATATTGATCACCAGAACAAGAACAAAGGGAGAAATCTTACAATGGGGACACTAGTTCTGGTGACAACCAGGGATTACTCACTTTGGAGGGATTTCCTCTCACCTCCTGTTTTTGCTAGGCTGCAGGAAGTAGAGGTAAATCTCCCCAGTGGGATGGGCAAGAAACCTGACAGAGTTTATAATTCTTTACTTTTTCCTTCAGTTATACTTTAAAGTGGAACTTTAGTCAGAAAATTGAGTCCTGCTAGATCACTTCAGGCTGGCCCCATTTGCAGGTATAGCAGGTAAAACATTAAAAATACATGTCTATACTGTTTAAAAACCCAGTTACCCCGCTCTGCACATGCTCAGTTGCTCTCCTTTTTTAGACACTGCCAAGTTTGCAGAGGCCCTTCTGATGACAGCCTTAATGTGGAATTAAACCCTACTATCCTTTACAGCAAAGGAAGCTGCATCTGTTTGATCTGCAACTGCCATGGTGCTGCTCATGTGTTCAGTTGTGACACCACACCAGCCATTTGATGGTTTGGTTGAGGACTCAAGCAAATGTGACAGTTAGCAATCCTGGCATTCCAGGAATGTAACTGTTTTTTGAAACTGTTAAATCTTTGGGTTTAGTTCCGCTTTATGATTTACTTTCATTCAGGGGCTTTGGGCTTCAGCAAAATGACAGTCTCCAGCAAGAAGAAACAGGAACAATGCTGGAGGCAATTTGCAGCATACACTAATGTTGGTAGCATAATTATTATTGTTGAATGTATGTTCCTTCCTGAAGAACATTATTTTTTATCAAGTTGTTATGGGTAAAGTTCTGCTTTAAATAAATATAGATTTTATCCCTTCTTGTTTGTACCTTTGTATGGCGGTGTAAGATTGTTTTGTGATAGGATAATGGAAATTGGAAAGCCTGCTACACGTGTCATTTTGCACCCTATGCTTGAGCTTCCATAGTTTTAACTACACGTTCCAAAATGTTATATGACTAATGTCTTTTTTTTTTTTTTTTATGTTTTTTTTTTCTGTCTTGCACTGTTTAAGGAATGAAACAGTAACTACTTTAGGCCTACACTGTAACAATTGCAATGTTCTTTTATATAAGACTAGCAGCAGTCAAGTATTGGCAACATCTAATAACACTAACCTAACAATGGGATATTGAATTTTAGATATGATTCTATCATTACAACATTTATTTCAATCAATCAAGATATTCAGCAGGTCTGCTGACAAAGTCCCTATTACACTAACCCTTATCTCTTTAGTCCTCTTTGCCATAAGGTCACCACACTATAGCTGGTGTAAAGGACTAGCGTTAAAATGTAGACTTTTAAGGACACCGCCACTCTGTTTGTTCTTTTTAGGGGCTTTGATTGCCCATTTTTATTAAAAAGCCAGATCAGCAAACAAACATAAGTTTGCCTTGCAGGGGTTTTCAGCATTCTTTTCCCATCAACAAAACGACATTCGGCCTAGTTGGCTCTCACTTGCAGCATTGCTGCTCTGGCCTTACACTCCAGGCCCTTGTCTGTCCCGTACAGACTGCTTCTCTGACCACCTTGGTGCACACAGCTAGCAGCCTCTTGCTGCACTGGCTCCCCCGTGGAGCCCTCCTGACTCTTGGTACTCAGACTTCCTACCTACCGGGTGGAGCCCAGAACCATGGTCAGGTTACTACTAAAAGCCCAGCACACACCTGACCAATTAGTATGCTGGACCCAGGAATGGGGATTTCATCCCACTCGGATCTCTCAGAAATCTCCAGGCTCCACATCCCAAAGTGGATCTTTCTAAGAAAGGAGGAAACTGAAAGGCCAGTTTCCTATTTTTGTTACAAGCTCCCTGGAGCCCCTCAACCCGTCCGGTTGAGAATTCTGGGTCACAACTTCTCTCTAGACCAGGGTTTCTGAACCAGGGTTCCGTGGAACCCTTGGGTTCCTCTAGAGGTTGCTAGGGGTTTCCTGAGCAATGATCAATTTCTGCCTCTCACGTAAGTTCTCAAGGACACCATTGATCTTTTTAGTTATCTGTAAGGGGGGTAATTCTTCCCAATAAACGTAAGAAGCATTCTTCTCATTGACCATCACACTAATGTATGATGAGTTGTAGATTTTTAGCAGAGGTTCCCCAAGACCTCTGTGGGTTCCTCTGTGTTGAAAAGGTTGAGAAAGGCTGTTCTAGACCCTGGCAGGGCAACGCTTTGCCACACCAGCCATACATAGATTGAATTGCTGGACCGGCTGAATTTCGATCCTTGTATGAGTAGAGAAGTTGTACAGAAGTCAATCTCCGCATCGACTTCCGTACAATCGCCCTGTCGGATTTTCCCAGCTCAGTCACTGCTGCAGGCTATAGCCTGCAACACTAATCGGTGTATTCTGATGGCGGGGAAGTGTCCCCACTGTCAGAAAGCAATAGCTCAGCGGGGAGGCATCCCCTATCCACTTCCAGTGCATGGATGGAAAAATCTAGTCGTTTTTTTCCCGAGGGTTAAGTGACAATACTGACTCCTCTATGAATTGGGCTTTGCTTATTTAAAACCCTATCTTTTTATATGTAGATACATGTATTACATTAACTTTAATATCTGTAACAAGGCAGGTAGGCCATGGTTTTTAAGTGGCACAAATGAAACATATCATTACTACTGTCTTACACTCCTAGATATGGATATAACATCAATCAGTTTCCTTTAGTAATTCATGAAATAAGCCTTTTGGATGTATAATCTAACACTTCCCGAAGTACACAGATAAACACCCTTTAGCCGCCTTTTATATCTCATGTCAGAGCTGCCATACCATCTGTCACACATAGATACCTACATCTGGGTTGAAGAAAACATCAATTGTTCCCTAATAGGATGAAGAATGCTTAGATTCACAAATTCAGCTGTGTTTAAAATCAACATCGAATTATCTTATTCAAAGATCATTCATACCCTTGTAAAGAATGTTATGTTTGCATTAGATTTGTGACCAGTCTTTCATAATGTAGGTGTTTGTGTGTAATCAGCTGAAGGTTTATTTAGGCTTGGTTTTGTGCTGAATAAAAGGTGATGTTCATAACAAAACACCCAGATGATAGAGAATTTAGGTCGCCCATCAACATAGGAAGATGGTTGCCCAATTGGTTTCATTCAGACTGGTTGACAAACTTATGCCTACTGAACCTCCTGCCTGAAGAGGCGATCAATAAAGCTGGCAAATCACCAGCAGAATTGTGTTTGAATTTTTTGTTTTTGGAACCTTCGTTTGATTTCACAGTGGGGTCAAATCGATATTTGTTTTTGGAAAATAAAGTGGAAAAGAAAAAGAAAAGAAAAAAATCGATATTTGTTTTTGAGTGCAAAGTTCAATGGAGCAGGATGGAAAATTTTTCTCGAATAAACAAATTTCTTACTGGGAATATGGTATTGACTAGGAAGGAGTACAGAGATTGCCAATAGGAGCCACAAGACTGCAGCTTAAAAAATATGCATCCATAACTTCTTTCCCTATAGCCTCGTCATTGGCACTGTTTAAATATATATATATATATATATATATATATATATATATATATATATATATATATATATATATATATACCGTATATTTATTTATTTATTTATTTTTTTAAATGTGCCTTTAATTAAAATGTTATACTAATTCAGCACCTAAAAAGTTTTTTTGTTTTTTTTTAAGCTGTATGTGATAATTCCGTTCCAAAGAAATACTGCAGCAGATGTTGCTGCACTATATAGGATTTGTTATAGTTGTACTGAGCTGGATGGCTTTAAAGAGGAACCCCAGTCTGCTTGCATAATTTGTAATAAAAAACATCTTTGCCATTCTGAAGCTTCCCTCCAACCACTTTGCATATTATTTTATATATACTGTGATTATGTACTTGCCAAATATGCTGCATAAATCTCCCTCCACGGAGTCTGGCTGCAACCATTTTAACTGTGGGCAGCTGAAGCTGCTGACTGTTCACTTCCTGGATTTACACAGACAAACAGAGGCACGCCTCCAGCTCTGCAGCTCTCATTGGCCCTCATATGACTCATCCCACCTCCCTTCCTGGCTACCTCTCACAAAAGAGAGAGAGAGGGAGCTGTGCATGATGTCATAAGCCTAGGCCTTTTACCAGACAAGAAGCAGGAAGTGGGCTGTATAAGGTATTAACTGGCAGAAAAAATATATATTTTACTATCCAAAGTTAAAACAACAAGGGCAGGAGATTTAATAGATGGAAAGTTGAAAAAATTTGTGAAGTTCCGCTTTAAGTGTATCTAAACCCAAAACCAAAATTGGAATATATAGCAGTTTACTAGTCCTTCATATGTTGGCTGCATTTGTTTTCCTTCTTCATGCTTCTTTTGCTTTATCTTCACCTGATAATGCAAATAATACAATTCACATCCCTAGATGGGTACGTCAGTCCACCAATGTATCTGTGGAGGAGCCATGGATATTACCTTAGACTGTATTACAGATATGTACTGCAAACATGTTCCTATCACTTCATCTCCATTAGAACACATTTGTCTGTACAAACGGATAAAGAGAACCAGTCAGGTGCTTCAAAAAACTTTGAAGTACATAGGGCCTAGTCTAGAACCCCTTGTCATAACCTTTAAGGACACCTACGTTTGAGAAGGAAAATGTGAATTCTCCACTGCTCCAAAACAGAATGAGCCAGAATCTTCAGAACATGTGCCAAATACAAGGCCAGCTTTCCAGGCCATTTCATGTGGCCCTTTAACCTCTTTCATCACCGCCCCCACCTTGTCTCAGCAGTTTGCAGCCGAGAGGAGGACAGAACTCCTCCACCAAATACTGTGCTTCTCCATTGAGAAGCTTGTCTCTACCCCCCCCCCCCCCCCCCCGCCCCATCTCAGCAGTCAGCAGCAGTGAGGAGGACGGAACTCCTCCTTTAGATCCTGCGCTTCTCTGTGCAGCCGCAGCACTCCCTCATCTCCATCTCTGCTGATTTCAGCAGACTCCAGCAGCTGACTCCAGTCCTCCTCTGGTCCTCCTCCAGACCCTGCACCTCCTGCTTCCCAGCTCCCTCCTAGCCTCTGCCCAGCAGCAGCAGATGGCAGAACCATGTCTGATCAGCCTCCAGTAATGTTTCTTGTGGATGATACCAGCGTTGTGCAACCTTCCTTTTCAGACTTGCATCATCTGCTACAGTGTGAATGAGCTGTGTGCTGGTCTGCACCTGCCCTTCACAACTTTGTCTTAAGTTATTATTAAAACCAGTAATAATCTTATTAAAGCGGAGTTCCACCCAGAAATGGAACTTCCTCTTTAGGTGTAGGTGACCCCCTGACAGGCCACATTTGGTATGTCATTTTTTTTTGGGGGGGAGCGGATACCCACTTTTTAAAGACATCCAACTCCCACTTCCTCCCGGGGCTCCGTAGCATCGGAAGGAAGATCACCTCTCTCCCCTCCCTCTCGGCAATCTTCTGGGACACGTCACAGAAGATTGCCCGGCCATTCACAGCATGCAGTACGGCTTGCGCATAGGCAGTGCATGCTGGGCTGTGAAGCCACAGCCGGGGCGCCCACAGTAAAAATGCCGGTGCCTGGAAGAGGAGCGGGGCTTCGTTCGGCCCGCAACGCTGGACCATGGGACAGTTAAGTGTCCGATTATTAAAAGTCAGCAGCTACACTTTTTGTAGCTGCTGACTTTTAATTCATTTTTTCCGGCGGAATTCCTCTTTAATATGATGAAGAGTAGATACATTCATATAGTCTTACACATACAACCAGCCCTTAGAGGGCAACCATGATGTTGATGCAGCCCATGATGAAATTGAGTTTGACACCCCTACTGAAGAGCCCTTTCACACAGCGTTAGAAATAGCGCCTGCAATCCACCCTCAAACTGCTGCACCATTCATTTCACTGTGAAAGCCCCGAGGGCTTTCACACTGGAGCGGTGCGCTGGCAGGACGTCAGGAAAAGTCCTGCCAGCAGCTTCTTTGGAGCGGTGAAGGAGCGGTGTGTTTCCGCTATTGCAGCGTATTGCGGGCAGTTTTAACCCTTTCTCGCCCGCTAGTGGGGGGTAAAAGTTCCCCGCTAGCGGCCGAAATGCGCCGCAAATCCGACGGTAAAACACTACAAAAAAATAGCTGCGTTTTACCGGTGTAAAGGGGCCGTAGAAGCTGACTTGATTTGCATAAATACCTTTACAGTCCTCCTCTTTGGCTGTGGTTGGGCAAGAAGACAGAATGAGCTCCACCGTAGTGCACAGACCATTAGACGATGTGTTCTTCAATGTTTAGTAACAATATGAGTGGTCCTCTTTAATGCAAAAGAAGCAGAATAAAAATTATATAAAGTTAGACATAAGTTATTTTCCCATGTCAGTTCTCCTGTAACTGACGAATGTATTATTAATGTGACTTTTACATTTGCCAAGCAGAATGCACCAGACATTTTAATATTCAAGGAGCCTTTTTTTTTCAAATCTTTGTTTGGTATAGTACAAGTGAGCCTTTTATCCATCAGAAACAAACAGCTCATAGAAAGCAAACGTACAAAGAAAAAGGCATGTGTTAAAACTGCAAAGCAGCCTTGTACAATCTGTACTTTTACTTAACTCTAAGAGATTTAGTTTAGGAATAAAATGAATGGTAACCACTTCTGTATATTGTTAATAAATACCACCCTTAGGGCTCGCACAAAAGCTGTTAACTGCACGACATGTACTCAACAAAAGCATAAGAATACAATAAGGTTGGTCAGAGGCAGCATAATAAGGGAACAAATAGTGAATGGTGGTGTTGCAGTAGGAGTTGCAGCGATAGAACCTGCTGTGGCATCAGATGCTCCAGCACACCCCTTTCTCCCCAGATTGTCTTAGTATCCCTGCACACTATGGCTATTGTTCATAATGGTGCTATGAAGACTTCACAACCTAATTAGGAGAAATCCTTCAATATAAAAAATAGCCAGGAACCACTTTCTGACTGCCCTATAGCTTAATTACTGCTACAGGGCGGCTGCTCTGTGCAGGATCACACATGTATACGTGATCCTGCACTTCCAGGAATCGGTTGTGAGAGTGCGCTGCCGGCGGCTCGCTCCCGCTGTGAATCTACACAGAGGGTCCCGCAGACATGATGTCCGCCGGTACCCGCTGATTGTTCTTTATACAGGCAGAACGACGATCTGCCTATGTAAACAAGGCAGATTGATGTTCTGTCAGTATAGAAGGCAAAGATTCTGTGTCCCTGTAAAGTAGGAACACCGATCTATGCCTTAGGCCCCTTTCACACTGAGGCGTTTTTCAGGTGCTACAGTGCTAAAAATAGCACCTGTATAGTGCCTGAAAAAAACTGTCCCTTTCACTCCAGTGTGAAAGCCCTCCGGCACTAGCAGGACGGTGAAAAAAGTCCTGCTAGCAGCATCTTTGGAGCGGTGAAGGAGCAGTGTATACACCGCCGGCAAAGCGCCGCTGCAGCGGTGCTTTGCGGGCGATTTTAACCCTTAAAACCACCCTGCTAGTGGCCGAATACCGCCGCTAAACCACCGATGCACACACCTCCCCAGTATGAAAGGGGCCTTCCACTAGAAAAAGCACCCCCCCCCCCACTATACTGAAACACCAGCTAGGAACACAGTTAACCATGTGATCGCCCCAGTGCTAACCCCTTCCCAGCCAGTGTCAGTACAGTGACATTGCAAAGCATTTTTAGCACTGGTTTCCCAAAAAAGTGTCAGTTAGTTGTCCAATTTGTTGGCCGCAATATTGCAGTCCTGCTATAAGTCGCTGATCACCACCATTACTAGTAAAAAAAAAAAAATACAAATTCAATAAATATTTTTCATAGTTTGTAGATGCTATAACTTTGCGTAAACCAATCAATATATGCTTGTTGGGATTTTTTGGGGGGATTTTTTTTTTTACTAAAAATATGTAGCGCAGAATACATATTGGCCTAAATTGATGAAGATCTTTTTTTATTGGCTATGTTTAGATCAGAAAGTTCAAAATTGTCAGTCTTTATTTGGTTTATAGCACAAAAAAACAAACAAACTGCAAAGGTGATCAAATACTACCAAAAGAAAGTTCCATTTGTGGAAAAAAAAGAGCATAAAGTTTATTTAGGTCAGTTTAATTGTCAGTTAAAGTAAAAGTACCATAATGCAAAAAATGACCTGATCGTGAAGGGGGCTAAATCTTCCGGAGCTGAAATGGTTTATTATGTTGCATAACTTGCCTTGAAGGGGTCTTTAGCTTCTTCCGTGAGCAAGAAACCAACAGCTAATTTATAGATTTGTCATCAGTTTGTAGATTTATTAATAAAAAAATAACGTCTCCGTTCATATTTGCAGCACTACACAGGCATTCACAAATCGCAGGCGCTCATGCAGAATGCAAGGGTGAACATATTGTGCCCGCAGTGCCATTAATAGCACCCTAAACATGCCAAGCAAGAAAGCTAATTTTTACATGCGCAAAACACATGTTTAAAATACATGTGAAGGGGTCATGAGTTTCTGTTGGGCGCGTTTGTCATATGTAGGGCGGCCCATTGAAATGAATTGTCTGCCTAGACGTGATGTGCCAAAACAAAAGCGCAAGAAGCAATGCTTGATGTCACACTACGCAAGTGTGAATGCAGGCTAGTGTCTGACATCAAGCGTGATGCTAATTTATTGTGCATTATATATTCGAGCATTGGAACACAGACACTCTGCTGTTTATGTCAGTGTATAAAAGTATAAACTAAAAAAAAATACATTTTTAAGCTTACATATCTGCATTTGTTGGTGCATTTATATTTGCCTGGAGTTTAAAGCGATTGTAAAGTTTAGTTTTTTTTTTTTCCTATAAGGGCTTTGCCTTACAGGGTTTGTTTTTTGTTTTTTTTTACATTTTTTTTCTATGGGTATACAACCACTCTAACAACACATTGTAAACATAGGAACAATGTAATAAGCGAAAAAGGAATCAGGAATGTATCAAGGGAAATGCAGTGGATGAGGGAAGAAAGAGGAGAAGGGTATGGAAAGGAATGGGAAATTGAAATGATTTCCAGTTGGAGGTCCTAGAACTCATCTCCATGTTTGGTGGACTTGCCCACAGGCGATGTCCTTCTGGATCGAAATCTTTCAAATCATCTTTCAGTTGTTTGGTGTTAGTATACACCCCAACCCTCAGGTCGCTTTATTAAATGTACACACTCCGTAGTTGACCAAGGCCTGATTTTAATTTCTGCTTCAAATCACCATGTCCTCAAAGCAAACAATTGCCAGACAGTGGATAGTGCCTATGCTATGTCTCCTTGCAACTAAATATAGGGTTACCCAGGCAATGATACACGCAAAGGTTGAGGCAACCCTACAAGATAGGTTCCACATATACATGAAAATTGAAAATCTGACGACCCTGGGCTTATCGCTTTATATGTCCTAATACGGCTTTATACGTCCTAATTTTGACATACCTCTTTGGAGCCTTGACATCTTAGCAGCATATCATGTGACATCTCCCTCAATAGAAACCGTAGCCCTGTTTGCCCTTGGAATTTCCCCCACTCCTCTCTCATCCCACCCTTCTTTTTTTTTCCTTTCTTTTATTTGGCTGCTTTTTACTTCTATTCTGAGCTCCTTTCTAGGGTAGTTCTTTCTTCTCTACACCTTCTTATCTCCAAGTTCTCCTACAGTTATTTGAGCATAATGTTACTACTTGCTTTATAACACAAGTAATGTTCTTTGTATCACTGGTATTGAATACCACATAGTCATTCTTTATCCTGATAATGTACTCTCGACATACCCTCCATATGTTGTGGCTGGAAGTGTATTGACCTTGTTATTCTTACCTTACTTAATGCTGTATTTCAAAACCCTCAATAAACATTTTTGAACAAGAAATGATTTCCAGGGATTACGGTGTTCCATTTTGAGGAAAAACAAATGGGGATTTAAAAAAACACTGAAATGATTACAAATAGAACTGAACTTTCATTTGAGAAACTGTAAAAAAGAAAAAAAAGGAAAAGCCATTGAGGTTAATACATTTTTAAAAAATAGATTGGCTTAATGTAGCAGACAGAGCTTGAAAACTATATAAATCACTATAAAAACCAACGTGTCCATTAAGTCTTGTTAGGATAATTTATATACTCGGCCGCTAGGGTCCAACATATTGTCGATGAGTATCTGAGTCCATTCCAATATGCGAGGAGGGGCAGTAGATTTCTGGTGGTGAGATATGGGCACGTGGGCAGCCAATAGACAGTGCCACAGGATACTTTATTTGATTTTCAAAATGGGTTCAGAGATCATCAAAAGGAGAGCTACCTTTGAGGGGGGGGGGGGGGGTCTAGCTTTGACATCTGAAATTATAGTTTTTAAAAATTGCTTGCCAAAATGGATATATTAGACAGCATCCCCACCCGTTATAGACATAGGTGCTATCTGCTTCCATGATTTTTCATATTTTTAAAGGGTATTGTGATTAAAAAAAGGTTAAGAAACACTGGGCTGAACTACCACCAGACTTGCTGTTGTTTGAAATCTTTTTAGTAGCTTGCTATGAGGGCCCCCAAGCTGAGCCACAGCTCTGTGTCAATTCAGACATGGAGCTGCAGCTCGGCCCCACCCACTTTCGCTCCTCAATGGCTGACTGACTTTAATTGACAGCAGCGGGAGCCAATGGCGCCACGCTGCTGTCTCAGCCAAGGAAGAGGGGAGTCCCAGGCAGCTGAGACACTCCTACAACATCGCTGGAAATAAATGAGGCTCAGGTAAGCATTAGAGGGGCTAAGGGGAGCTGCTGCACACAGAAGGATTTTTATCTTAATGCATAGGAAGCATTAAGATAAAAAACCTTCTGTCTTTACAACCACTTTACGATTTGACAAAAAAAAACATGGAAGCTGATTGGTTTCTATGCAGAACTGCACCATATTTTGCAGTGCACCCTCCAGTTTTAGTAAATCAACCCCACTGTGACATGTAGCATTTAATAAAACAGAATAAGAGGGTGGGTGGGAGCCGCAGTTCGGTCCGCTTCAGGTAGGCTGACACAGTGAGGTGGAAGAGAGGCTTTATAGCAGTGATAGAAGCCCACTGCAGAAAAACTGCCAAAATCTGCCAATCAGGCTGCTGTTGTTGGGGGAGATGGCGAGTTCCAAAGAGTTAAGGGAATCACGCACATTTGGTTTACATGTGAAGGTGCCATCTTCACATTATTAATGACTGCTGGTACAATGCGCAGATTTCATTAAGTGTAGAATTCGTTGTATTTTTTTTTTTTTTATATATACAATATCAACACTGTTTGGAAGAGGTTTCTGAAAGTCTAAAAAACAACATAGCCATCTTCCTGTAAGACATTTCCCATGAGCAGGACATAATAACTTCCTTTGTGGTGGAATGTAGATTGTCAGGGGCGACCACATTTTTTTAGAACTGCATTCACCAGTATAATAATGACACATCTCTCTCTAATAGTTTGTTTACACAGGACTCCATCTACTGCACCCTGCATGGAGAGGCATACAGTGTACACAGCAGGTGTTTATTCAGATATCTGTAGAGAAAAGATGGCAGGCACAGGCCTTTTCAGACATTCTGTATCAGTGGGCGACAGAGCAGTGTATAAGTGCAGGCACAGGCCTTTATATCGGGGCCTAACTGTGTCATTCATATTGCCTGACGCAGTTCTTAAAAACAACTGTGCTAGGGAAAATGTCCAGAATGTACTTCTGTTCTTAGTTTGTATATCAAAGATAGGAGGATCATTTATAAGAGAAACCTTTTGTAATTTGCAAAAAAGGACAAGAGCTTAATATTTGTCTGTGTGGTACAAGAAAACCATAAGAAATTCAAAGTAACCTGTATAAATGAAGTGTAGCATCTTTTCTGGTCTGTTTATTTATTGATGAGGAGAGGGTAGGGACTTTATGTTTCTTGAGTTATTCTTGTAATGCCTAAAAACATAATTTTACTGACTATGGATGAAAGTAGAATTTTTTTCATTTACCAGACCCTAAAGTGGGTAAGCTCAGCTTTGGAAATTCAAGTATTTACATATTATTAGGCTTCATGCAGCTGCAAGAGGGCCGTACAGCGTACATTCAGGTGTAGTTCTCTGCCTGGGTGTCAGTGCAGTGAACAGTCCACCAACAGTACTCTTACAAAATCAATGACTAACCAGAATATTCAGTAGCTGTTTGCACATATACGTACATCCGAGCAGTACGTGCGTACAGGAACATACTGTATGCACGGTTCTAAACACGGCACATCACTATGTTCATCAACAAATAACCATTAATTTCTTACTAGGCCACATGCCCTCCACATGGGGGGATACTCGTGCCCCTGGCAAAGCACTTTGTCCGCATATTGATGAAGACAAGGGCCTCTTCTCCACAACCCTGGCCCAGTGGTTGTGAGGTACTGTGGGCCTACACATATCCTGCCCACGTAATGCAACTAGGAAATGCAGGCAGTTGGAATGTGAATAATGCTGCGTACACACGATCGGAATTCCGGCCAGAAAAAGGCCGATGAGAGATTTTCATCGGAAAATGCGACCATGTGTATGTTCCATCGGAATTTAGCTGTCCGAATTTCCGCCAGCCAAAAATTGATAGCAATTTTCCCGACGGAAACACTTTCTATCGGTAATTCCAATCGTGTGTATGCAATTCCGACACGCCAAAATTCACGCATGCTCAGATTCAACTACGAGACAGAAGCTATTGGCTACTGGCTATTGAACTTCCTTTTTTTAGTCCCGTCGTACGTGTTGTATGTCACCGCGTTATAAATGATCGGAATTTGATGTGACCGTGTGTAGGCAAGACAGCTTGAGCCGAATTCCTTCGGAATTCCGTCGGGAAAACCATCAGAGCTTTTTCCGACGAGAATTCTGATCGTGTGTACACGGCATAACAGGTTACTGGACAGGGATAGTTTTGGTAGTAATAAAACATCTTATTTTTTTTCTGTTTAAAACATTGTTACCATCAGCACCAGTTAAACGTAAACATGATGCCTTTTTATAAGTTAAAGTGGAGTTCCAGGCTTTTTATGTTTATTAAAAGTCAGCAGCTACAAAAAAGTGTAGTTGCTGCCTTTTAATAAACTGACACTTACCTGTTCCACGGTCCAGCGATGCGGCCGAACGGAGCGTCGCTCCTCTCCCCCTCCTCTCTGCCGACGCCTCCTTTGCCACTCTGGGCACCTGGCCGTGACAGCTTTCAGCTTCAGGCCGGGCACACACAGTGCATGCGCAAGTCGCACTGCACTCCCGGAGTGGACAGGCGATCTCCTGGGACCTGTCACGTGTCCCAGGAGATCGCCTAAAGGGAGGGGCCGCCTAAGGCGAAAGGAGGAGTTGCCTTGGCAGTCCCTGGGTGGAAGGAGGAAGTGGGACAGGAAGTCCCCCTCCTAACGGAGCCCCCACTCCCCCCCGAAAAAATTACATCACAAACGTGGCATGTAAGGGGATGAGGAGTGCTTAAAACGGAAGTTCCATTCTTAGGTGGAACTCCACTTTAAATTATTTTAGACAGTCTGGGCAACTCATACAACGCTCTTTAGAATGTTGGTGCTTTCCTCAAATCCATGTACCTTTTGGAAACATTTGCTGTGGGGAGACACATCGGGGATTCTCCATTCCCTGTCAGGTCTGCTGCCTTTGTGATTGACAGGCAGTGGGACATTCCATAGCCAATAGAAAGTTTGCTATTAGCTATGGAATCTGTGCATTGTCAGCTGTCAATCACAAGGGGAGAATGGACTTAAATGGGAGCTAATCCCTCAGCTTCTCCATGAGGTTCTACTTACTGCCAGCATCACTGGTTGCTATGTGCCTGTTGGCTGTGACAGCATCCTGGACAGCCAATGACAGGTGGGGATGGGAAAGAGTAGTTGTGGAAAACCTGCTGCTCTGCTATACAACATACAGAGACAGGCACTCTGCCTGTCCCTGTATGCCAATTTAAAGTTGATCTATTTACTTACAGTTTCAACATCCACGAACTGGAGGTAATTCTTTTTGAATATCATCCATTCATAGTGACACTTTATTAAAGTGTTGCTTTTAAGAACTACCTGAAAAGTAAAGCCACTGAAACTGTCATCAGGGCTTTTGAATCTGGTACAGGACATTTTAAAGGACCATACTGCCAGAAAAGAAGCACAAATGTTTTATTGAATCCCCCACAGATTGTCAGGTTATGAAATATCTGATCAGGAATGACAGATTAAAAGAAAAATTAAATTCACATGATAAACATACAAGAAAGAAATGTTCCAAAATACTCCAGTCCACTGCATTTGGTTTTCGTCTGGTGTTCTAATTACAGATTGCATCAGGACTAATAAAATGAGGAATGGATGCTGATTTCTCTTGGGACATTTACTGTCATAAAAACTTCATATATTCTCGGGCTTCTCTATAGTGAACTACAATGAAACATAACACAAAATAATTCTTCATCTGCTCTCTTATGTCTAGAAATGACTACTGACAACTTATATAGTGCCATCATCACCTGTGCCTCTGTAAAATATAATAGATGCAACCAGGGCTTTTTTTCTCAGAGAATAGGTGCAAGTACTTCCTCCTTCTTTTTCGAGTCACCCCTTGTCTCCGCCCTCCTACCCACCTCCGAGCACCGTGCCTTGGTTCCTCCCTCCTACCCACCTCTAAGCACCGTGCCTTGGTTCCTCCCTCTACTCATCTCCTAGTACCGCCCGTTTTAGAGAATACAGAACCAAGCATCATTTTGTGGTGCTAAGTGTATGCTTGTTTGTGTTTGTATGAGATTTGTTAATGACAAAAAAAGCAGTAAAATAGATCCCTTGCAGCCAGCAACAATAGCCCCAATAGCAATAATAGATTCCCCCAGCAACAATAGACCCCCACAACAAATACACCACAGCAACAATAGATTCCCCAGCAACAATAGAACCCCGCGACTGATACCGCACAGCAACACTAGATCTACCCCAGCGACTATAGACCCCTGCCAGCAACAATAGATCTCTCATAAGCCAGAATCAATAGACCCTCCAAGAGACCTCAGCACCCCTTGCCATTATATTCATTCAGTGCTGAAGGTACCGGAACTGTATTCCTGCTGGATGTAACGGGGTATGTAATACTGTAAATATAATATATGAAATGGTTCAGTAACATTTGTATGGTAGAAAATTAAAGTAACAAACAATACCAGAGTGACTCTTCCAGCACAAGCTAACGTTATAGAGGCACAAGGTGTAGAACAGCATATGGAAGGGTGGTGGAATGACGTATGTCAGATTTTGACTCATGAGGCCCTGCTAGATGATTTATTGAAGAGGATAAAACTGAAATGATATGCTTGTCTAAAGAGGTGAGATGTAATGGGGGATCTAAAGGTTGCCAAGTTTGCGGAGCACCAAGCAGCATTGTTAGGGAATTTCCTATGAAGCAGAGCGCCTTGGGAAAATCCAGGATGTTAGAATTTGGAAGTTTGGAAGGTTAGAGAGGAGGATAAAATAAGGTAAGGGCATAGTGTAGTTTGCGTTTGCAATGGTACCTTGAATTTAGTAAATTGTGTTCTCCTTAGTCCTATTTGCAAGGTTATTCACAGAAATATCTTCAGCAGTCATCCCATCGTTTGGCTTTGAGGGGACCTCCAGAAGAAGTATTGGTATGAAGAGTGGCAAACAAAAATGCAGTGTATTAGAAGCCTGTTTTTAGGCAAGGATAGGTGCTGCTGTGTAGGCCAACTACTGGGAATAATAGTGGTGGTCCAAGAGCCAAGCAGAATTTCCAATAACAGTCCAGGCAGTCAACTATTCATAGAAGTTGGGCTTGCTTTTGCTGTCTTCTCCAGTAGAGTACCTCTGGTTTCTGCCTTTTATGCTCCATTTATCTAGATCTTTTTTGGACTTAATGCATGACCCAAAGGGGCATCCAGAGAGAAGATCCACCTCTTCACCACCAGTTTAGAGTTCTTTTCCCTTTTTTTTTCATTTCCGTCTGGGCTGATCAGAATATTATCCCATGGGTTGCAGCGCTGCCTACACAAGACATATTGGGGTCTTCATATGTTCTCCTGGTGAAGTAAACCAGTTGGAAAATGCGTCAAAGCTGCTATACCTGTTTCCTGTTTTACTTGCCCCTGGATTGTTATATTACTATGATTCTAGTTTTATGATATATGTGTTTATGATTGTCTGGGCCGGATAGGACTAGTGCTCTATCAGGAAAGTTACTGTGCTGCTCATATGCTTGCTTTTTTAATGTTATGTCTTACAACCCTTTTAACCATATATTATAATACAATTATGTGTTTTTAGACCTTTGTGTTTGTTTCCTTTCTTCTTTGGGGTTATGGTTGGCAATGTAAAGTCCATATATCCGTATCCGTATTCTTTTGTTGCGCTGCACTTTATTCTCTGAGAGTTTGTGAGGCATTCTGGAATTGCCAGAAGTTACAGAAGCAAATTGAGCATGCTCTGTTTTTGTAAATGGGCGCTTTGCATACTGGACGTTCATGAATATTTATATCTTCCTACATAATGGAAGATTCATGTAGACATATGAGAGGATAAATAAGGGAGCATGTATAGTAGCAAAAACAATGATCTTAAGAGGTTTATTTTGATGTTCGTGTTCGGTTTTGTGTATGTTGTCGTGTACAGATGATGGATTGCCTTTAAAGTACCACAGCCTTTATTTCTTACAGTCTGTGAGCATTTATAGCGGGAGATGTTTTCTTCAATGACAGCCTGATCAAAACAAGTAGAGAGACTCGTCGTGCTGTAAGCAGTGGAGGTTTCCTTGGTTGCACTGTAACATTTAAAGGAACTTCAAGTCTGCACCTACATTATAATAATTGCTATTATGGAAAGCTGTATTTATTTATTTTTTGTTTATTACAGGTATTTGTATAGTCTACCACAACAAAAGCATGTATACTCTCCAATGTAAATGTCATTTTATCATATATTTTTGTATGACAGGCTGAATATATATGTATAGGCAGCTGAAATCTCCAAATTACTAATTCTGAAACAAGATCAAATGTTTTTTCAGTGCTTCCTGCACCATCTGTGTTGTAAATGAGAACCTTGCTTCATTATTTGGACATTCTTTTTAAATGAAATCCATCTTCTATATTAAATCACTGACTTGATAATTAAAGGTAATTTCCAGGATATAACAACCCCACCCTGGTGATGTGGAGTCCACCAATCACAGCTTTTTGGCTTTTAGAAAGTGGGAATGTAGTGCCAGATTTCACATGCAGTGCCACCTGCTGGAGGACATGAGATCACAGCCAAAGTGCTTATTTTGTTTGTTCGGACAAACCCCAGGCTGCAGAGCAATATAATCCACAGAAGAATGAGCGTTTAGATCAATTGAGATGGATTGTTAACATGTCAAGGGGAATTTTAGGTTATGCCATGTGTTTTTTAACCAAGAATGCTGGAACAACTACTTTGTAAAGTACCGGTAGCTGTTGTTGAACAAATGAACCAGTAAGAAGATACTAGATAAATTGCACAGGCAAGCAGCAGATTGGCTGGGTGTACAAAAGCAATCCCAGGATAATGAAAAAATAAATACAGTGGACTATGCTTTTTATGCCTATTTTTTGTGTACTATTAAATGTAATGTATAATAGTTGGTTTATTTTTATTCTTTTAAAAGTAGAGGTGCACCGAATGGAAATTTTGGTGCCCGAAACCCAAAATGCAGGATGCACTTGGCCAAAAACCAAAAGAGAAAATGACAGTTTTAAAAACATATATATATTTTTATATATAATTGCATTATATTTGACTTTTTAAATTAATATCATGAATTTAAATGAATATGAATTTTATTGTCAGCCATTGGTAACACCTTTGGTGCAAGAAAAGAGCAAAAAAAAGGCATCCCTTTAAACTCTATGTATGCCTTCACACTGGTACGTTGTGCTTCTGTTATGATGTTAAAAATCTTGCTTGCTGCATTTTTGGTCAATTTAAAAAAATGCAACTCCCTGTTGAAATGTATTGAAAACGCAGCAAGGACACATCAATAACGCACCTGTGTTACGTTTTTGATGTGAGTTTTTGAGTCACGTGACCTATGAAAAACACACCATAATTGGCTTGAAATTGCTTGCGTTTTTGGTGCCATTATCGATACCTTTTTCTTTATCGGCAAAATGCCGAACACCATTTTCGACTGATATTTCGGTGCATCTCTATTTAAAATTTCTGCTCCTTCAATGGAAATTTGGGAATAAGCCAACCCACAAAAACAACGTGGTTGATTTACTAAAGACAAATAGACTGTGCACTTCGCAAAGTGCAGTTGCACGCTGCAAGTGCTGTTGCTCCAGAGCTTAGTAAATGAGGCAAAGCTTCACTTTGCAAAGAATACCCAATCACATGCAAAGGAAATAAAAATAAAAAAAACAGCATTTTTGCTTGCACATGATTGGATGATGGAGGTCGGCAGAGCTTCTGCTCATTTACTAAGCTCTGGAGCAACTGCACTTTGCAAAGTTCATAGTCCATTTGCTTTTAGTAAATCAACCCCAATGAATTTCTTAGTTTAACACAGAGGCTAAATGACCACAGTGAAATACAGAGCTCCATCTAGTGGCTAATCTACAAATGTATATATTTAATACAATTACAACATAGGGACATACCTTTCAATAATGACTCAAAATATGTATTGAATTAAAATACAGTATATTCTGTATACGCGTGGCAAGAACTACACTCTATGGAGTTGATTTACTACAGCAAAGCGGACAAGTGCAGTTGCTCCAGAGCTTAGTAAATGAGCAGAAGCTCTGCTGACTTCCATCATCCAATCACGTGAAAGCAAAAATATTTATTTTTTTATTTTTCTTTCATGTGATTGGGTATTCTTGGCAAAGTGAAGCCTTACCTCATTTACTAAGCTCTGGAGCAACCACACGTGCAGAGTGAAATTGCACTTTGCAAAGTGCACAGTCGATTTGCCTTTAGTAAATCAATCCCTATGGCCAAAGCTATGTGGACAACATACAAAGACATTTTCAACAATTGTGTGCCAGCAATGGTTTGGGCAATGGCCTTTTCCGTTCTAGCGTGGCTGTGCCTGTTTGTACAAATCTAGTTTCCCGCACTGCTTCTGTGTGAACCCAGGCTGAAGTCACTATGAGAAGCCTGAGTTCCCACAGGAGCGGTGGAGGAAATTGCATGTGGTTTGGTCAGGAATGGCACTGCAATTCTGTTCAAATCACTTGCGATTCTTTGCAGTGTGCTTTAAGCCCATTCATTTTGTATGGGCTTAAATCGCACCGCAAAAGTATCGGTTTTAGGTATCGGAGCATTTGCATGAGTACTTCTCAAGTTTTTGTGCAAATGCATAATATTAATATCGATGTCTGTGCAACCCTAATGGAAAGCTAGGGGTGGCCGACTCCATCATAGGGGCTGATTTACTAAAGGCAAATAGATTGTGCACTTTTGCAAGTGCAGTTGCACTCTGCAAGAGCAGTTGCTCCAGAGCTTAGTAAATGAGAGTGAGCTCCACTGATCTCTATCATCCAATCTTGTGCAAGCTAAAATTATGTTTTTTTTTTTAATTTCCTTGCATGTTCTTGGGTATTCATTGGTTCTTGAGCAACTGCCCTTGCAGAGTGCAAGTGCACTTGCAAACGTGCACAGTCTATTTGCCTTTAGTAAATCAACCCCATAGTGCCCATGGTTTTGCAGTGGAATGTCACGCTTATATAGGTGTTTTTGCCAGGCGTCCACAAACTGGCCACATAGTATATGACTTCCAGCTTAGAATTTAGATTTTCTGTGATATTTCTCATGGTAGATTGTACTCCATTAGGGCCAGGAATTACAATTACAAGTTTTCTATACACTACAATTCTTACTTAAACACATAAGCAGTGATTTGCACTACTTGTTGTGGACACTTTGGAGTAATGAGGTCATCTGTAGTTATTTCCAGCAATTTTGCCTTTGTACAAAGCATGCTTCATTTGTGAAGACATTTGTAATGCTTTGCTTTAGGGCTAATAAACTGAACGTTGCATATTATAGGAATTCAAGCATTTACATAGTGTATCCAAGTGTACAGCATGCTCCTCCTTGTCCAGATGTGACTGCAGAATTCTTATTTCTTTTATTCCCATCTGAAATGTTCAGAAAGGCCTGATGCGGCAAATGGTTTCTTCACCCACAGCAGGGAGCGGCAATACCACCTACGAGTACATTTAACCCTTTCCCTTAAAAATTGAAAAAAAAAAAATACTAACATATTGTCAGTATGTTCCTGACAGTCTATAAAAAAATTCAAATATGTGTTTGTTTATATTCTTTGTTGTTGCAGATTGTCATTTTGTAATGTCTTTTGTTATATTTAAATTTTTAGGTATGAAAATATTACGTTAGCATGTAAAACAATATAGTAGCTAAGTAGCTAAGTGATCAAGATTTTTTCTTACGTAAATCAAAAATAAATAAACTTGTCACTTTAAAATGTACCTTTTCTAGCTTTTCTATGGAACTATTTTCCACAGACACTGTAATTTTTAAACAGCTCAGCCATGATAATGTATAGAAAAGTTGTTTTTTAGACCATAGTTCTTAAAGCGTAAAAAGAATAAACTCACATTTCCACCAAAAATGAAAATGAGAACTAAAGCCGGCCATAGATGAAGCGGTTTTCCTTCCTGCACCCACTGACTGTGTTGATGGGGGAATCCCTCCTGTGCAGCTATTGTGTTCTCCCGGGGAGGGGAAGCCGTCCTTGTTGAGACAATACACAGTGATTATTGCCAGCAATTATAACTGCTGGCAATAATCACATGAAAAATCCAACAGGCTGGTTGTATCCAAGTTGATCGATCGATCAGCTTGGGTACAATCAGCCTGCCCATACATGGTTCGAATTTCAGCTGGGCCCTGCTGAACCAGTCAAGATTCTATGTCTATGGCCAACTTACCTCCAAACATCCTGGCCACCCCTCTGGACTCCACTGCACAATAATTCCCCTGTGCTTCCCATGTAGTGGCCTGTACACTGCAACATACAGCCCCAGAGTGAATATCCATCATAAAGCTTTCATTGGCATGCGCTCATTGGTTAGGGCAACCAGGGTCATGGCAATTGATCGCACCGACCAATGAAAAGCACTTCTTTCTTCTGAGAAGTTGTCTGAGATGCGCTTCTCATTGGTCAGCACGGACATGTAGCTGCATTGACCAATCAGCGCTTGCCCTTGTGGGCATTAGGATGGATACTCACTCCAGGACTGTATATTGCAGTGCGAGGTGTACCGACCACAACACCGGCATCATTGCCGCTATGTGCAGAGGCGTGGCCAGGATATTTGTAGTTAGTTCACCTTTTTTGTGAAAAGGTGAACTTAAACTTTAAAAAAAGAAGCAGTTACAATTTACACTGTGTGAACATATGAATATTCTATCTATAGCAACCAACATCTTAACTTAATTGGTTCTGTAGTCTTTCTTTACCTTAATGCATTAATTGCATGAAGGTTTAAAACATCCAATTATATTTCTTAGTCTCCCCTGTCCCTAAACACTAAACTGCCTCCTGACACAGCTACGGCGCTGTCTCTGCTGCAGCACCAATACCCCCCTCACTTCCTGGTCTCACAGGAGACACTGAGGTCAGTTAGTCAAACTCCTTAGAGCAGGGACGGGGGGGGGGACGGACATGGCTTACTGGAGCTATGTGTTTATGGACACACAAAACTCACGTCAGGCGCGCACATGCATGAGTACCTTCATAGCACCCGGCTTGCTAAGGAGGCACCCAGATCAGGAAAGTGACAGACTACCAGAAGAGCAGAAGATGGTTCTCTGTGTAGTATCGATGCACAGAGCAGGTAAGTTTGACCTCTCTTTTATTAAAAGAAAATAGAGTTTAATATTTTACTTTAAGGTTGCAATACTCCTCCTGGCCCCTACCATTCAGCATTTAGTACCAGAACGGTCGAATGTCATGCCTAAGTGCTGTCACTTGGCGCACAGGAATTTGTTTGATTAACACTATGGAGTCTATTTATATACGTTCTCCCACAAGATTCACACAATTTCCACCCAAAATTCGCACAATATCTAATTGGATTCTGTTGGATACTTTGTGAAAGTTGTGTAAGACTTCTGTGAAAGCGTTTAATAATAGACCACTATGTAACTCGATTTTAAGAAATTTGATGGGTCCATAGGACTATGGGGGCATTGGGCAGTGAGTAGTGCTGAAAAGATAAGAATAGGCATTTTATAATGCATATCCAAAATATTTTTATTTTATCTCCTGCCTCGGCTTGCAATGACTATGTTTTAAATATGGGGAGCTGCTAACACCGACCTTTGATACCCCCAAAATATGTTAATATCCCAGTGTTCTGGGGTATTTAATAAAAATGTGTGTTGCTCTATCCTATATGATGATAGTTGATGAAGACAACAGTGATAAAATGCTTACACCACAAAATAAAATGCCTAATACATAGCAAAATGAGCAATAATCCAAACAAATATTACTGTAAAATATATATATATGTATGCTCTTTGCTCACTCCAAATCCAGTTCCCACAGTGCTAGTGAATGTCCACAAAAAAAGCGAAAACGCAAAACAAAATAAATCACATTAACCACTTCAATACCAGGCACTTAAACACCTTCCTGCCCAGACCAATTTTGAGCTTTCAGCGCTGTCGCACTTTGAATGACAATTGCGCGGTCATGCTACACTGTACCCAAATGGAATTTTTATCATTTTTTTCTCACAAATAGAGCTTTCTTTTGGTGGTATTTGATCACCTCTGCGGTTTTTATTTTTTGCTAAACAAATCAAAAAATACCAAAAATTTCGAAAAAAAAATGTTTTTTTTTTTGGTTTCAGTTTCAAAACTTTGCAAATAAGTAAGTTTTCTCCTTCACTGATGGGCACTGATGGGGTTACACTGATGGGCAATGATAAGGCGGCACTGATGGGCACCAATGAGGTGGCACCAATGAAGTGGCACTGATGAGGTGGCATTGATGGACACCGATATGTGGCACTGATAGGCGGCACTGATGGGTGGCACTGATGGGTGACACGGATGGGCACTGATAGGTGGCACAAATTGGCACTGATAGCTGGCACAGATTGGCATGGATGGGCATGGATAGGTGGCACAGGTGGGCATGGGTTAGTCGGCACAGGTGGGCATGGGTAGGCGGCACAGGTGGGCATGGGTAGGCGGCACAGGTGGGCATGGATGGGCACTGATAGGTGGCATGGATGGGCACTGATAGGTGGCACAGATGGGAACTGATAGGCGGCATTGTATTATAATATATTGTACTAATGGATGCCAATCAGTGCCAAACAATAATGCATGCCAATCTGTGATGCCTATTGTGGGCACTGATTGGCATCCATTATGGACACTGATTGGCATCCATTGTGGCACTGACTGGAATCCCTGGTGGTCTAGGGTGGCATACCTTGTCCTGGGAATCCCTGGTGTCCCTGGTGGTCCAGTGTGGGCATCCTCGGGGGGCTGTGCTGATAATCGATCAGCACAGACCCCCCCCCCCGTCAGAGGAGCAGCCGATCGACTCTCCTCTACTCGCGTCTGACAGACGCGAGTGAGGAAAAGCCGATCAGCGGCTTTTCCTATTTACACTGTGATCAGCCGTGATTGGACACGGCTGATCACGTGGTAAAGAGTCTCCGTCGGAGACTCTTTACCGAGATCGTAGTTGCTGGGTGTCAGACTGACACCCCGCAACAACGATCGCCGCGATGCGCGCCCCCGGGGGCGCGCAGCGGCTCATATGACGTCCGATCAGGATTATGCAACCACTTTGCCACCGTCAATTTGTTATAGGGCGGGCGGCAAGTGGTTAAAGTGATTTTTGTGTACTGTGCCTTTAAATAAATTGTTCCTCATGCAAAAATATTCTCCTGTGTTTCTTTTCCTTGTACAGTGTGATATATGTATATCTTTCGCCCTCCAAATTCCACCTTGTGCTCCTCATGCCCCCACCACTACAATGCACTCATCAGATTTTTTTTACCTTTTATAGGTCAAACCAAGTATGTAGGCAGCGCTCCTTTAAATTAGCTTTCCAAGCATCCAGAACTGTCAGGCACTCTCCTCCGTCTAATTACCTCAGAGTATTTAAATGTCCCAGATTAAAAAACAATAAAAATACTACAGTGTATTACCTTTTTCTTATTGGTTAAAACTCATACCTCCAAAGTGTACACTTCAATAAAACATAAAAAGTAAAAATGCAGCGCTTAGCCTATAAATATGAATGTGACTTAATAGAAAAAATATATATGTATAAATAGTGTGAAAAACCTAAATAATGTGAAAAATCATTAGTAAAGCATACTATCAAAACCCAAATGTCCAATAAAGTCAAAAGACATTTATCTGTAACTCAAATGTCCAATGGAGTGAAAACCAAACTAAAAAGCCAAATAATCATAAAAAATAATGTGACACAATATAAAGTCCCATGTGAAATATGAAACAAAAAGTGATTAATCTTGTTTGTTCAAAACAACAATAATGATGCTTGACCACGTGGACCCTTCACCTCTGTAAACCAGTAGTGAATGGAGGCTTACCAGATCACCAGTGACCCCCTGTTAAGGGAGGTCAGTCTGCGCAGATACGATCACATAGACGTTTCGATACAGGAAGCCGACCCAATCCTTCGATACAGGAAGCCGGAAAACGACCCAATCCTTCGGATATCACGTAATCTCCAAATCCGCTCGGATCCTCTCATAGGCCTCAAAACGTCATATCACCAGGAAAAACAAAACAAAAATGCGCCCGATCGTGTAATATGGTTTGAGCAGATTTTTATTCAACCGAATAATTCGAGCGCTTAAAAAATGACTCCACCGAGTCGCAGAAAGTAAACATAACTCACGCTCATACCCTTGTGCATTAATATTTGTTCTTTACTCACGTTGATGAGTTTTTTATATATATTTTTTTTGCTAGCAATCTGTTCATTTTTAAACGTTATGTTTACTTTCTGCGACTCGGTGGAGTCATTTTTTAAGCGCTCGAATTATTCGGTTGAATAAAAATCTGCTCAAACCATATTACACGATCGGGCGCATTTTTGTTTTGTTTTTCCTGGTGATATGACGTTTTGAGGCCTATGAGAGGATCCGAGCGGATTTGGAGATTACGTGATATCCGAAGGATTGGGTCGTTTTCCGGCTTCCTGTATCGAAGGATTGGGTCGGCTTCCGGCTTCCTGTATCGAAACGTCTATGTGATCGTATCTGCGCAGACTGACCTCCCTTAACAGGGGGTCACTGGTGATCTGGTAAGCCTCCATTCACTACTGGTTTACAGAGGTGAAGGGTCCACGTGGTCAAGCATCATTATTGTTGTTTTGAACAAACAAGATTAATCACTTTTTGTTTCATATTTCACATGGGACTTTATATTGTGTCACATTATTTTTTATGATTATTTGGCTTTTTAGTTTGGTTTTCACTCCATTGGACATTTGAGTCACAGATAAAAGTCTTTTGACTTTATTGGACATTTGGGTTTTGATAGTATGCTTCACTAATGATTTTTCACATTATTTAGGTTTTTCACACTATTTATACATATATATTTTTTCTATTAAGTCACATTCATATTTATAGGCTAAGCGCTGCATTTTTACTTTTTCTGTTTTTGTGTGCCCAGTATCCGGGTTATAGTGTTCAGCTGCTGATTTTATTTTATTTCACTAAGCGCGGATTTTTTATTATCAATAAAACATAGACAGCATCCATTAATAAACCTTGCCAGGATGGAATTCATTGGTTACCTCCTTTCGGCATACGTCCCATACACAGGAAGTGATGCATGTGGAATTGACATCACAAAGTATAATCCCGCCCAACATGTTTCGTATGGCCTGACATCATCAAGAACGGACCTTTGATTTTCCTTAACAATCCAGTACAGAGTTGCTTTCAATGACTATTATTGTGAAGGCTTACTAATACAAGATTTATATTTGCCTCTAATGAGCAGGGCCCCCTGATTCTTTCTCTGTTTAATTGTATTATAACTGTACTGTCTGCCCTCATGTTGTAAAGTGCTGCACAAACTGTTGGCGCTATCTAAATCCCATATTATAATAGTAATAATTTGCCACTTATTTCGTTTTACTTTTGTATCTAAGCCTAAAACTTCAGTTTGTATCCAAGGGTCAAAGGTCCCCTGAAGTACACACTTTACTTTCTGAAGCAACTGCGACACTTCATGTAACCTCTAACATCCTGTCACAAGCTCAAGAGCCAGCTCTACAAGGAATAAGTAGAGCTAAGTAAGAGGTCAAATAAATACATCTTCCCTAAGTCTGCCTGTTTATTCATAAGAGTGATTATTCAGAGTTTTTTTATGAAGTTTCAGCCTTTCTCAAACAATTTACTCCAGAAGAGCCAATGAAATAGTTTTCAGATCTCAGGGAACTTTCTAAAATTAAATAAAGTGGGATTAAACCCTTCTATTCTTCAAAGTCAAGGAAGCCAGCTTGACCCTTTTTGATCTGCATAATGGTGCACATGTGATCAGCTATGACACCAGCCATTTAATGGTTTGACAGTTTGGTTAGCGGTAACTTTCAACTATCATTCAACCATTTCTTGAATTTAATTGTTTTGAGAAACAGTAAAAATGGTGGTTTTAGTTTTGCTTTAAACAAGGATTCAGGGGTAGAATGCCCTTTATATTTGTGGTCAGGGAAGAATGCCTTGTGGTGGTCAAAATTGCATTCCTACAGACAGCCAGAAAGATCTTTGGTGTCATACAGCTAGCTTTGTTCAACCTAGAACAATGCAGGCATCATTAGAAGCGAAGGCCAAACAAACACTGCTCATATAATTCCTAGCAACTCCATAGGAACCCTAGGGTTCCATTGAAACCCAGTTTAAAATGGCTGGTCTATTTCATATCTTGATTTTATTTAAATTTCATATTTTGAGTTATTTATGATAGCTTTATATCCTCAAATATATGCCCTATAACATGCTCAAGGTTCTCACAGTGCTTGTACCCAAACACCACAAGTTTGATCTTGATCAACGCTTTGGTTGTTGGGCAAAGACATTCAATTTTATGCATTCTCACACTTTGGATAAAAAATTGTCCCCAATCAAGCGAACACCCAAAAGTGCTACTGCGGTTTTTAACACTTTGCTAGTTTTGGTTACTGAAAACAAGATGTACTTTTCCATTATGTGCCCTTATTGCATTATTAACGATGCAAGATTCTGTGCTGGTTATAGAAATAATTTTTATTTATATATAGATAATATCCTTTGAGTATAAACTAGTTCTTACAATAAATCATTTTAAATTCTTTGATGATTCTATAGACCAGGGGTCTTCAAACTTTCTAAGCAAAGTGCCAGTTTACTGTCCTTCAGACTCTAGGGGGGCGAACTGTGGACATTGGGAGTAGAAATTGCCCTGGCATCAGTTGGAATAAACAGTGCACCTTTGGTAATAGGGGGAGGAATAACTCCCAGTATTTGGTGTCAGTAGGAGGGATAGCCTCCCATCGTTGATGTCAGTGGGAAGAATAGTGCCCCATCATTGGTATCAGTAAAAGGAATAGATCCCCATTGTTGGTGTCAGTTTAAGGAATAGTGCGACATCCTTTTCAGTGGGAGAAAAAATACCCCAACGTTGATGTCAGTAGCAGGAATTATGCCTCATTGTTGGCATCGGTGTGAGGAAAAATGTCTTGTATCAGTGGGAGGAAAAGTGCGCCATGGGCCGAATAAAGGTGAGCAAAGGGCCACATCTGGCCCCCGGGCTGCAGTTTGGAGACCACTGCTATAGAAAAATATAGAGTGGCTAGTTGCTTATAAGAATTATCTTAAAAATGTTACTGTTTATGAAATATGAAATTTGACATTCACCAAACATTGACTGTAGGTGTATATTTCTTACAGTGATTCATTTGCCTGCATGTTTAGTGAATGAGACATTCACAGTTTTATAAATATCAGTGTAGCCTATATGAAGATCCCTTTGCTTCGTATTTGAAAATGAATAGTACGTTGTTGAATGATCTACTATAATATTTTGTGATCGTTGCATAGCATAGTATTTTTAAATATATAATGAAAAAAGTCAGTACCTCTTTATGACTGAAAAGTTGATACTATTCCCTCAAGGTTGACTGGATTTTATGCTTTCTGCACTACATATAATTTCCATGCTATACACGCTTGAGACTGAAGAGGTATAACAGTTGTGTCTCACTTCAAAGATCTATGATTCACGCTGTTTTTTTTTTTTTCTTTTGGGTTTTTTCATATCGCACATGATGTGAACAGGGAATTATGTGACTCATCATGCAACAGCATGACGTGAGAGTAGTATTCATAAAAACAGAACTCAGGGTTCACTTACTAAAGGCAAGTAGGCTGTTCGCTTTTGCAAGGGAAATTTCTCCAGAGCTCAGTGCATGGGGTGAAGCCTTGCTGGCTTCTATCTTCTAATCATGTGCAAGCAGAAATGCAGTTTTTCTTTTCTTTCATGTGATGGGATATTCTTTGCAAAATTAAACTTCACATATACTAGGCTCTACATTGCTCTACATTGCAAATTCTGTTGCAATGTACAATTTCTCTTGCAAAATGAAGAACCTATTTAGTAAAGCAACTCTAAAGAGTTGACCATATGCTATATTTTGAATCCAATGGAAGTGTCATTCCCTGGAGTTTTTCTAGTATTTGTCTAAATATCAGATATGTGTATACTGAATTCCTGATAACATCATTTGACAGAGATATTTTGGAAATAGGTATCAATTATCATTGTGGTAAGTCCTCATGAGGTCCTCATGTGGTGTCTTGAGATTCCAGTCCCTGATTATTTAAAATATTTTTTAAAATTTGTAAAAATTTGCAAAACTAAACACTTTTAATAAGTACACTTTTATGAAAGAAAAAAAAGCTCATTGTTTCAATGGATCATCCTCCAAGAAAAGGGAATAATCTTCACATAATACCCAGAGATGGTAAATGGCCAAGCAACAACTTCCTCTGTACTTGTCATAACAGCATATCTCAAAAACCCCATAATCTTCTCTTCCAGAAACAAAGTTGGCCGCCAGCTGATCACGCATGCATGGTAGCGTGTGTGTGTGGCTCCACCCTATGCGTTTTGTCATATGTGGTGTCATTAGGAGCTGTTCACTTGGCAGGGAAGTTTTCTCTTAGTGTGAATAAGATGAAAAAGAGTATAACCCACTTGCATTTTGTAAATTAACCCCATTTTTTCTAAACAAAACTTACTTTATTTAAAGCAAACAAAAAGTACTTGGCCTAAAACTATTAATGGAGAAGTCCAGCCTGAGCTCATTCGGCTGGGCTTCTCCTATTGGTCACAGGAGTGCAATTAGTTTTGCACTTGTGTGACCCATTTTCAGCAGAGAACGGTCTGAAGTAGACATGTGCATTCGTTTTCGTCCGAATGCATTTTCGTCCGAATTTGAGCTATTTTCGTTTTCGTTTTGACAAACGATAACGAAAGCACAGAATCCGAAAAACGAAAGATCCGACATAAATAAATGCTTTATTTTCGTTTTCATTGTTACAACAGTTCGATATAGAATAGGAGATTCGACGTGACTCTGACAATAATCTGTGTCTATAGAACCTGTGGTTGAATGTGCCTAACCTTACCTCTATTAGTCCAAGATTATATAGAGAAAATATTCAACAGAGAAAAAAGATTTGACAGAGAGAAAAGATTCTGCAAGTTACTATCCTAAAAAGTGTTTGGAGACCTGGATCCTGCCCCAGGGGACATGTATCAATGCAAAAAAAAGTTTTAAAAACTGCAGTTTTTTCGGGAGCAGTGATTTTAATAATGATTAAAGTGAAACAATAAAAGTGTAATATTCCTTTAAATTTCGTAGGGGGGGGGGGGGGGGGTCTATAGTATGCCCGTGAAGGGGCACATGTTTCTGGTGCTTAGAACTGTCCCTGCACAAAGTGTCATTTGTGAAGGAAAAAAAGTCCTTTAAAATCACTCGCAGCTATTATGAATTGTCGGCTCCGTAATACAGAAAACACTCATTGAAAGTCATTGATAAAAAAAATAAAATAAAAAAAAAGCGTGGGGGTCCCCCAAATTCAATTACCAGGCCCTTCAGGTCTGGTATGGATATTAAGGGGAACCCCGCGTCAAATTTAAAAAAAAATTGACGTGGGGGTCCCCCTAAAAATCCATACCAGACCCTTTATCCGAGCACGCAACCTGGCAGGCCGCAGGAAAAGAGGGGGTGGACGAGAGAGCGGCCCCCCCTCCCTCCTGAACCGTACCAGGCCACATACCCTCAACATTGGGAGGATGCTTTGGGGGTCTGTGACCCCTCAAAGCACCTTGTCCCCATGTTGATGAGGACAAGGGCCTCATCCTCACAACCCTGGCCAGTGGTTGTGAGGGTCTGCGGGCAGGGGGCTTATCAGAATCTGGAAGCCCCCTTTAACAAGGGGACCCCCAGATCCCGGCCCCCCCTGTTTGAAATGGTAAGGGGGTACTTTTGTACCCCTACCATTTCACAAACAAAGTGTAAAAAATAGTTGTGAGGATGAGGCCCTTGTCCTCATCAACATGGGGACAAGGTGCTTTGAGGCGTCACAGACCCCCAAAGCATCCTCCCAATGTTGAGGGCATGTGGCCTGGTAAGGTTCAGGAGGGAGGGGGGGCCGCTCTCTCGTCCCCCCCTCTTTTCCTGCGGCCTGCCAGGTTGCGTGCTCGGATAAAGGGTCTGGTATGGATTTTTAGAGGGACCCCCACGTCAATTTTTTTTTAAATTTGACGCAGGGTTCCCCTTAATATCCATACCAGACCTGAAGGGTCTGGTATGGATATTTAGGGGGAACCCCACGTCAATTTTTTTTTTAATTTGACGCAGGGTTCCCCTTAATATCCATACCAGACCTGAAGGGCCTGGTAATTGAATTTGGGGGACCCCCACGCTTTCTTTTTTATTATTATTTATTTATTTATTTATTTTATCAATGACTTTCAATGAGTGTTCTCTGTATTACGGAGCCGACAATTCATAATAGCTGCGAGAGATTTTAAAGGACTTTTTTTCCTGCATAAATGACACTTTGTGCAGGGACAGTTCTAAGCACCAGAAACATGCGCCCCTTCACAGGCATACTATAGACCCCCCCCCCCCCTACGAAATTTAAAGGAATATTACACTTTTATTGTTTCACTTTATTCATTATTAAAATCACTGCTCCTGCAAAAATGGCAGTTTTTAAAACTTTTTTTTTTGCATTGATACATGTCCCCTGGGGCAGGACCCGGGTCCCCAAACACTTTTTAGGACAGTAACTTGCAAATTAGCATTTAAAATGAGCACTTTAGATTGTGAACGTTGGAGTCCCATAGACTTTAATAGGGTTCTAAAGTTCACACGAAGTATGGTATATACTAGCTCCGTCGAATCTTCTTTATACATTCGACAGACACCATAAGCCTTCAAAGACAGATTTGACCGTAATTCATGTGGATTTTCGGACGAATGCAATTTTTGAATGAAAAACGAAATAAATAAAAACGAATTTCGGGAGTAACTAAATAAATAAATTTTTCGGACGAAAACGAAATTCCGAAATGAAATATTTTACTCTGCACATGTCTAGTCTGAAGTCCGCTCTCTGCTGACATCACACAGATCAGTCCAGGCACTGTGTCATCCCGACTCTGGGAGTCTGGATCCTCCAGGTGCCTGGACTGATGGCAGTCTCAGCCTCTCAGCGAGCCACTGAGAGGCTGAGATGGCCGCTCCCCGCCCCTCCACAGCTCAGCGCTCCAGTGAACATGGAGGAGCAGAGCAGAAGAGCTGCTTATTAGCAGGCAGCATATATCCGCTCGGGGAACTGAGAGAACCAAGCCATCAATGATGTTCGATGGTTCGGTTCTCAGTGCAGAAGTGGCAGAGGACAGATGTGGCATTGGACCGATGCTGCATCCACCTAGGTAAATATGATTATGGGGGAAAAAAACTCTCATACTTCTCTTTTAAGAAACATAGAACACAACTATCCATAGCGAAGACAAGATGCTAAGTAAACTAGTGTATGGTGGCCAGGTACATGACCACATTGTACAATGTATACACTTGGCCCTGACCAAGTGACTAGGGCTTAATATTTGAAAACTCTGGAGGAATGACCAATAATGGATAGATGCTTATGTCTGTAAATATGCATATTGAATTAATATACAACTCTAACAATGTTAATTCATAATATTCCATTTTATCAAGTGAAAAAACTTTGATGACGCATTTTCTGAGAGGCATCTCATACCTTCCCTGTGTCTCCTTTGCGCCTCCGCTGTAGAGACTATTTTTATGACAGACAATTTTTATAATAAGAACTGTACATTAATGTTACAGTTTCTCTCTGGGTCTCTACATTTCATGTCAGCATCTCGCTGCATGAAGAACTCCATGAAACATCTATAGCTTTGATGTTGAAAGAACACAGTTCAGTAAGTGTAGAAGATTTTGTTTTTTAAGGACAACATAATATACACTAGTAACCTAGCAGGAGCTCTTTGAGGAGAGAGTCGCTGTAGTCAGAATGCTGTTCCTATCATTAACAGCTGGAAATGCAGCACCCAGGTCACAGAGGCTTTGAAACAGGTGTACTGTAATAAAAATGAACATAAATGGGAACATGAATATGTCATGAGTATCTTGCCAAGCAAGGCAATATTTTCTCAGTATGAAAAATAATTGACGGAACAGAAAAGGGATATATACTGTATAAATGAGCAAAAGTGTGGCCGTTAAATATGATGACTACAGAAGTGCATATCAGCATTGGAAAATGCAAACTTGTTCATGGTTGCAGTGTCATTGAGTGACAAACACGTGCATATTTGCACTGTTGGCAAATGCAGAAAAGTGAATTATTTCAGTATTGACAAGTGTAGAACGGCACTTTGTTGTGGTTTTGGCAAGTGCAAAAATCACACAGTTGCAGCATCAGTAAGTGAAAACATGCGGATTGCAGTTTTAGCGCATGCCAGTGCATTATTGGCAAGTGCAAATGTACACGTGGTGTTGGTGATTGCAAAGTAAATGTCCTTGTGGTGTTGGCGAGTGCAAAGTATATGTTGTTGTGGTGTTAAGTGCATTTTTCCTGTTTTGGCAAAAGTGTATGTAGCTGCATTGCAAGCTAGTGCAAAAAGCGTAGAGGTGCTTTGTTGAAAAATGCATAAGTGCATGTCATTGTGCTGTTTGCCATTGCAACAGTGTGCATCATTGCGTATTGGTGACTGAAAAATGCTTGTTTGTGCCATGTTGGTAAGTGCAAAAGCATGGCCGGTCACTGCAAAAGTGCACGTTATTGCAGTGTTGGTGAGTTCAAACATAGACATCAGATAGTGTAGTGAGCGAATTGTGTACTGGTGTGGTTTAAATGAATACAAAAATGCATCAGTACGGTATAGACAAGTGCAAAATTACATGTTGGGTGAATACAAAAGTGTAAGTTGGAGGGTGCCAAACTGCACATAGTTGTGGTCTTGGCAAGTTTAGAATTGCCTGTCATTGCAGTACTGGTGGTGAGTGGGAAAGAGTTGAGCTCAGTTTTTTCTAGGCCATTGTTTCTAATTTTTGGAGACTCTTTAATAACTGGTGTAGTACCATTGGATTGGCATAAGGTCAACGTGGTGCCTATATTTAAAAAATAATCAAAGTCTTTATCTAGTTACTACAGACAGGTTAGTTTAACATCTATAGTCGGTACTGGAGATAATGGAGAGTTTAATAAAAATCACTTACAAGAGTTTTTGCTGGAAAATAATATTATAAGCATTAGTCAGCATGGATTCACAAAAGGCCAAAGTTGTCTTACAAATATAATTTCTGTTTATGAGGTGAGCAAAAAAAGACAAATGAATGGCTATACTTGCATTTTGCAAAAGCGTTCCCCACACATAGCTAATGTGTAAGTTAGAGTCTACATGCTTGGAAAATTCAGCTTGTAAATGGATAGAAAGCTGGCTAAAAGACCGTATTCACAAAGCGGTAATCAATGATTCATACTTTGAATTGTCTGAGGTTATTAGTGGTGTACCCCAAGGTTCAGTGCTGGGACCCTTACTCTTTCATATATTTATAAATGATATAGAGTCTAAGATTAAAGGTACCATTTTGATGCCTGCAGATGACCCCAAGCTATGCAGTGGAATAACATCCTTACATAATATCCCCAACCTACAATATGATCTCAGTGCAACTGGGCAACTATGTGGCAAATGAGGTTTGTTGATAAATGTAAAGCTTTGCACTTAGGGGCTGAAAACATGCATGCATCATACATTCTAATAAGAGAACAGCTAAATTAGTCTGTGGTTGAGAAGGATCTGGGTGTTCTAGTAGAGCAGGTAGTATAGCATAGACTTAAATAATAGCATGCAATACCAAGCTGCAGTTTCTAAAGCTAGCAAACTAATTTTGTTTATATTAAAAGAGGTATAGACCCCAGAGAGACATAATTTTACCCCTGTACAAATCATTAGTAATACCTCATCTAGAATATTCCATTTTGGGCACCAGTTCAAAAAAGAGATATCAGTGAACTGGAGAAAGTACAGAGAAGGGTAACCAAGCTGATAAGAGGCATGGAGGAGCTCAGCTATGAGTAAAGATTAGCTGAACTGAATGTATTCTCTTTTGAGAAAAGAAGATTAAGGGGGATATGATCAACATGTATAAATAAATAAGTAGTTCATGTAGTGAACTTGGTGTTGAGTTATTTATTTACAGGGGACAAGGAGTGCACTCTTTATGTCTGGAGAAAATTAGATTTAACCTACACTTACGGAAAGCTTCTTCAAAGGAAGACTTGTTAAAATGTGGAATAGACTCCATGAAATATGAGTTCTGGCCAACTCAGTAGATTGTACGAAAACAGAGCTGGAGGAATTCCTAATATTTATAGGTAATAACACCAGGAGCAGCTGATGCAGGGAATATCCAATTGCCTCCTAGGGGATTTAGAAAGATTTCTTTCCCTGCTGGAGCAAGTTGGATCATGCTTTATTGTTTTCATTTGCTTCCTCTGGATCAACTTTGGTTATAGGATTGTGTATATGGTTTCTATTATGGTTTCTATTACTTCGTTTTTTTTTCTATTGGTTGGACTAGGCCTTGTATCTTTTTAAAAGCTAACTATGTAACTATAAGAAAGTAGTTTAAAAATTATGACATAATTGGCTTAAAGTCAAGACCTTAAGTTTAAGGGCTAAATTAAGTGTTATGCTTGGTTTAGTTCAAAGGCTAAGTTCAAATGAAAATAGCCTATACTGTACAGTCAAGGAGCCCCAGTAGATGTTAAAAAAAACCTTGCCGCTTTGTAAGATATTCATTAATTTTATTACCATACCTGAGGGCTATTCAGGCTCCCTCAGACGCCTGGTCCAAAATCTCACAGTTAGCAACCCCCCCAACCATTCGATTTCACTCACATACAGCTGGGAGTGAGCATCCAATGGATTACATTTATTTCTTTCAGGTGCTTTTATAGTGTCATCATTTTACACAGTGCTTTACATATATATTATGTATTCACATCAGTCCCTGCCCTCAAGGAGCTTACAATCTAAATTCCCTTACTCACATTGATACATACACATAGTCCACTGGATGGACTTGTGCCTTTTTTCAACCAGACTAACTATGTAACATACTAGAGCCAATTTAGACAGAAACCAATTAACCTACCAACATGTCTTTGGAGTGTGGGAGGAAACCCACGCAGGCCCAGGAAAACATGCAAACTCCATGCAGGTAGTGCCGTTGTTGGGATTCAAACTGGCAACCTTAGTGCAACCTTAGTGCTGCTAGGTGGGAGTGCTGACAACATAAACACTGTGCTGTTTTAACAAGTTTCATGACTCCACATGGGTCTACAGGTATAACAATAACATTTATGAACATTTTACAAAGTTGAATCATTTGTTAATACCTACCCAGGCCTCCTGACTGCATAGGCTATTTTTCAGGAAAAGGTGAAGTTAGCCTTTATGTCAAAGTGATTGTAAAGTCAATTTTTTTTTTTTTTTTTATAAAAATGTCATACTTACCTGTCCTGTGCAGTGGATTTGCACAGAGCAGCCCAGATTCTCCTCTTCTATTGCCCCTCTTTGGCTCTCTTGGCCCCTCCCTCCTGTTGAATGTCCCCACAGCAAGCAGCTTGCTATTGGGGGCACCCAAGCTGGGTCACAGCTCCCTGTGTCCATTCAGACACGGAGCCCTGTTTCGGCCCGCCCCCTCTCTCTCCTGATTGTCTAACTGACTTTGATTGCCAGCAGCGGGAGCCAATGGCGCCGCTGCTGTGTCTCTGGCAATCAGAAGGAGGGCCAAGGCACTTGTGAACATCGCTGAAGAGAGATGGGGCTCAGGTAAGTATTAGAGGGCGCTGGGGCGGCTGAGGTACCAGAGGTACAGGTATGGCTGGTGGGCGGCTAGGCCCCTTCAAAGTACCTGTACATTGCAGTAAATTTCCTGATTTTGAGGTGACCACCTGCTGATCTGTGCTGTGACACGGATACGAATTTGTCAGCAGGTTACAGAGGATGATTTTGGCTGTATACCTGCTGATTGGCTGTGGCCAATCACAGCACAGAGATCTGTGTGTTTGTAAACACAACACACATATTCTGGCTGGATTCCTCTGTGCTTTCAGTTACCGTTCAGAACGGAAAGCAATGAGGGACTCCAGCCAGATCTGTAAAAGCAGCACACACACAGTTGCATACTCTGTTTAGTCACACAGTTAACCCCTTGATTGCCCTCCTGATCACTTTTGTCATCCACACTGTCGTTAGTACAGTGTACAGTATTATTACTGATCACTGTATTAGTGTCACTAGCGACGTCAGTGTCAGTTAGTGTCCATCCCAACCAGTGTCAGTTAGCTCTAGATTGTCCACCACATTATCACAGTCACAATAAGTTACTGATCACCGCAATTACTAGCATATTGTCTGTACAGATTAGTATATTGATTCCAAACAGAACTATAGTAGTGTCCCTAATAGTATAATGTCCCAAAAAATCCAGCTTGGTTTTTACCAAACACATGTAGCAGACTACATTTTGCTCATAATTTATGAAGTAATTTATTTTATTGGATATGTTTTATCACAGAAAGTAGAAAAAATTGTATTTTTAAAAAAAATGTTCTGCATTATTTCATTTATATAATAATAATAAAAAAAAAAAAAAAACGAACGGTGACCAAATACCATGAAAGTAAAGCTCTATTTGTGTAAAAAAATTATACAAATGTAATATGAGTACAGTGTTACATAAGTACGATTTCTGTGTGTTCTGGCACAAAAAAAACCCCAAATATTAGTTTTATTGTAAGCACCCATACCCCCAATTATCTCTAACTTGTATGCTTTCCCTACCACTTT
This sequence comes from Lithobates pipiens, assembly GCF_037356315.1. Lineage (NCBI taxonomy): Eukaryota > Metazoa > Chordata > Amphibia > Anura > Ranidae > Lithobates > Lithobates pipiens. Next base: position 290,455,747 of record NW_027507758.1, read on the forward strand.
ACCCTTTTCTTTCCCTGAAGCTTTAACACAAAGCAGAACTAAACCCCCCTATTATTTACAGACAAGGAAGATGTCATCTTAGCCTCTGTGGGTAACTGGCAAGTGGGTAACCGGGATCGGCTTCTGTCAGATGGACCCACTGAAATACCTTCTTCGATTAGCAACTTGCAGCCAATTGGTTTCAGTGGTAATCAGTATATTTTGACAGTGGAGAGTCCCTGCTGTCAGAATATAATGTTCCAGTAGGGAGGATTCCTGTATTCACAGCGCTTGTGATCACTTGTGTGAATGCAAGAATCTGTTCTTTTTTTTTTCATTCAGCATGCTGGTTGAATGAAAAAAAAAAAACAATTTGAGTGCACCCAACTTTTGGCAGGCCATAGACGAGCCAAACACGTGGTTGCAGGAAAGAATATTGAAAGATTCCTCCATCAACACAGATAGTGCTGACAGGGGAATTTCTCCTGCCGAGCAATTGCCTGGGTGGGTAAAACCGTCCCTAACAGTAAATATTGCTAGTGACTATAGCAAATATGCAAGTCCAGGAGGCTGGTTGTACCCAAGTTGATTGACCGATCAACTTGGTTCATTCAGCCTGACCACGCATGGTTTGAATCTTGGCCTGTTACTGCCAAACCGGCTGAGGTTCAAACTGTCTATGGCTGTCCTTAGCGTGCAGGAATAAGATATCATTTTGACCTTACTCTTTGCTCCTGTTGGCACCCTCTATCTGTACAACGACTCCCACAAAACCTCCTCTGAAAGCCACTCTTGGCCAGATTCACACGCTGCCTCCTCCATGTACAGTGCAGAGTTAATCGTCCTGCATTGTACGTGATGACACCAGAGGACTACCCAAAGCCAGGAGCGCAAGAGAGAGCAGATGAGAGTGTGCCAGAGTGAGTCTGCCAAAGTAGGGTATAGGGTAATGCAGCTTCTTCAGTTCACCCACCTTGACTAAAAGTGGTTGTCCACTCTTGATAAAAACAAATACTGTAGCTGCTGACTTTTAATAAAAGCATACTCACTAGTCCAGAGATCCAGCGCTGCCCTTACCCGAGCTGATTCTTCAACTGGCTTCAGGTCCAGGCTCCGGCATCCTAACTGTGCGCATCCGGCTATGCTGCTTTTCGCTTCACATTGTGAATGGTCCCACAGTCTTCTGGGACCTGTGACATGTCCCAGAGGACTGTGGAGAGCCAGGGGAGGGGGAGAATTTCCGCTCAGATCACCTAGGTGATCTGAGCAGAAGTGGGAGTGGGTACTCGTCAAAACTAGTTACCTGCTCCCCCCCCAAAATGGTATGCGGTATGGAGGACTTAAAGTGGAACTTACCCTTTTGGGTGGTGTTCCGCTTTAATGAGCATTTAACCCTTGCAGTAAATGGGGGAAGGCATTGGATTTTGTCTAACTCACAGTTAGGCTTTATGTAGCATTTAACCCTTGCAGCGCTTTGAGAGCACTGCAACGGTAATTTTTTTTACAAATATCCTGGAGTTCAGCTTTAATACCATACATAAGGAGAAGGACAGCTGCACCTTAGGTCATACCCTGTTTACACAATTTGCTCAGACAATGCAAAGTCATTCAGTCACTACCCACTAATGATATCTCATCAAAGCATGGGTCATAATAAAATATAAGCCCTCTATAATATATTTCTATTCTGCATTTATCATTACAAAGCATGTGTACATGATACAAAGCAACACTAAACAGGCATGAAGTAGGAGGAGTAAACTGTAAAAATATCAGGGCAAAGATATCAGGCCAAATATCTTTGGCCTGATATTTTCCTTGTGTAGGCATATTTATTTATTTTTTTTTCTTTTTACAAATGATTAATTTTTAGCTAGATGGCACAGAGGTATGATTCGGTTTTCTATTATTTCTGTTCTACAATGTGAGATTGACTATAATTCATTGAGGGAGACTAAGGCTGGTGCAAGAATTTATTATGACCCATGTTATAGCTGCTACTGCCTACTTATTCAAAATTCATTTTGAATTTAATTATATTGTTGCTGCTTCTTTGTTTGCAATCAGAACAGACAACTTGCATTTCCCAGTGGTATTCATGTCTCTTTACGAATGCATTTTAGTAAAACAAAATTTCCAGTGGTTTGCATGCCTTGTCTTAGTAAAGGGGTAATCAATTTAATGAAATATCCCCGTGGGAAATGTTTAGTCGACAAAGCTAGTAGGCTTGTCCAACCTAGACTGAACTACACAGCTGTTCAGCCAGGCCCCTTAGCCCAAAAAGAAGCCACTGACAGTTTGGAGATATGGGAAACAATGCATCTAGCATCAATCAAAAGTCATTTGTAGCCCACTTAAGCCTGACACAATGGGAATTATACTGGATGGACCTGCAGGTCTGATTATACTGCTGGTCGTCTCTTCATTACCAGATTTGTTCCCACATTTGTAGGGAGGCCTCAAAAATAAAATCAGTTTTGTATATTGTAAGCTTCTATAATAAATGTATAAGCACTGTGTACTAAAGATGTGGGACTTAGGAATTGTTGGAGGTTTAGAAAATATAAAACTACTTACTGCTTCATACCTGCCAATTTGACTTTATCCAGTTCAACAATTTTCCTTTGTTAAATTGTGTATGAACATGTCTAAATGATGAAAGGGCCATACCACATTGTTCCGTTATTGAAATTAGACAGTCACTTATTTCCATCCAATATATATTTGCTTAGTCATCTGATAATGCAAGATAACTTTTATATCTGAAGTATAAGTAATGGCACATTTGCATCTTTTTATATGTTTTAGGCCTAGTGGTTGCACAAATGTCCCTTTTCCTGTATAAACAATACCTACAAGTTCACATATTTGATCCTATACTTGTGTTTATGATTCATTTTAACCTGTGGCCGCTCACATAGCGGGCATGAGTGTCAGCAGAACTTTTTGGGGGAGGGGGGGGTCATCATTTTAAGGTCACCCATGCTCCACTCCCTTTCGACATTGTCATGAAGGGGAGGGGTTTAGCAACAACTCGCAAGTATTTATTTTAAAAGGGGAAATGGCAGACTTCAATCCAGGAATGTGCTATGTACAGGGTGCAGATTCCAGGCATGTGCTATATACAGGGTGCAGATTTCAGGTGTTTGCTATGTACAGGGTGCAGATTTCAGGTGTTTGCTATGTACAGGGTGCAGATTTCAGGTGTTTGCTATGTACAGGGTGCAAATTCCAAGCGTGTGCTATATACAGGGTGCAGATTCCAGGTGTTTGCTATGTATAAGTTGCAGAATCCCGGTGTGTGCTATGTACAGGCAGTGCTGGGACTAGGTCTTCTAGAGCCCAGGGCGAACATGCCAAACTGCGCCCCTCACCCCCTTAAAATGTATAAGCATTATGTGGCAACAAAAATCTTCCTCAACAAAAAAACTGAGCACTAATCCTTTTCACTCCCCCTAAACATAATTTCCCCTCCTCCGAGTACAAATCATTGCCCCTGCTGAAATCCCCCCCCCCAGCACAAATCTGTGCCCCCATCCCCCTAATCCCCCCAGCTCAAATCCCCCCCCCCCAAAAAAAAAACACCTAGCACAAATTCTCTACCCCTGAAATTTGCCAGTTTCCCCTTCCAGTACACATTTCCTCCTCCTCACACGCCCCCCCCCCTCACTGGAAACCCCCCTCACTGGAAACCCCCCCTCTCCCAGCATAAATCTTTCCCAAATTCTCCCTCTAAGCACAAATCTTCTTCTCTCATTCCCCCTCCCAACACAAAATCTCCTAAATTACCACTCTTTGCATACCCCCCACAAATGTCCCCTCCTAGAATACTTACCCTCTGCCACCCTCCACATTCCCCCTTCCAACACAAATCTCCCATCCCCCATCTCCTTGTGGTGCCCCCTTCACCTCACATGATGCCACAGTTCCCAGGGCAGCCACCTCTCCTGCCCACCCCTTGTCCCGGCCTTGTGTACAGGGCACAGAATCCAGGCATGTGCTATGTACAGGTTGCAGAATCCAGAGGTGTGCTGTGTACAGGATGCAGAATCCAAGCGTGTGCTATGTACAGGGTGCAGAACCAGGCGTGTGCTATGTACAGGGTGCATAATCCAGGCATGGGCTATGCACATGGTGCAGAATTCAGACGTGTGCTATTTACAGAGTGCAGAATCAGATGTGTGCTATGTACAGGGTGCAGAATCTAGGCATGTGCTATGTACAGGGTGCAGAACCAGGCGTGTGCTATGAACAGGGTGCAGAATCCAGATGTGTGCTATATACAGGGTGCAGAAACCAGGTGTGTGCTATGTACAGGGTGCAGAATCCAGGTGTGTGCTATGTACAGGGTGCAGAATCCAGGCATGTGCTATGTACAGGGTGCAGAATTCAGGCGTGTGCTATGTACAGGGTGCAGAATCCAGGCGTATGTTATGTACAGGGTGCAGAATCCAGGTGTGTGCTTTGTACAGGGTGCAGAATGCAGGCGTGTGCTATGCCAGTATGCATACCCAATCCCCCACCAGAGCTCTCTTCCCCCCACAGAAGAGAAACGTCTATAAATCATAGTGGCAGGCCTCCTGGCATGGGCTTCTGTTGATACACGCTGCAGGCTTGAGAGGCTGTGTGGATAACCTGCCCTGCCCCCTCCTCTGTTGTATATGGAGAGCTGGGAGAGCAGGAAGGGTTTTGTGTGTGCTGACTCCCAATGCTAGAGGCCAGTGCTGGAAGCGGCAGAAGCTCCGGATGATGAAAGGCCTGCTGGCTGCCGCCCACAATGCAATATTCCTTCCTGTGCTGGGTGCTGGTACATGAAGAGCATTCCAGGGCCCAGCACGAGTTGACAGTCTGCACGCTAAGCCCAGGTGAAAAATGTGTGCCTGGGCACAACCCGTACGTATGCCTATGGTGGACACCTTGCCGATCCCTGATTCCGGGGGGGAGTCAATTGCCCATACCTGCTGATGCAGGTGAGTGAGCTTTAACGGCCACATGCTGCACATATGCCTCCATGGGCAACAGAGGTTTCTGTGCCAAGAGCACACTCACTGAGCATTCCCAGCACGGTGACTGAGCTGTCAAAGACAGTGCCTGGTCTCTAGTAATGATCAGGAGCTGCTTAGTCCAACCTTCCTGTCCTCGGAGAGTAGGAGCCCAAACAAAGGGAAATCAGCGCTGCGTGGGTGGGTTGGGTTAAAGTAGAGCTGAAGGGAAAATAGTTTTTTTCGTTTTTGGGTATCACCTCCTTTATTTTATCCAAAATGAAAAAATGTTTTGCCTATAGTTCTAATTAACGGTACAAATTCACTGTGATTAATAAATAGAACCTGCGTGTTAAAACTTTAGGATAATTGGACTCTGATTGTATTCTTTGATTTTGTACCAATGGCTCCTGCTATTGTTCTTAAATCAGCGATATTTTACATTGCAGTGCATAAAATGTGAACATTCACCTCATTCTTCTCCCTAGTGATGTTTTGACGATATTAATTAATTGATTGATTAATTCATGAAATACTTTATACTAAATTATGGCTCAAGCTGCTTTTTTTGCAGTTAATCTGCAGTGGGAAAATGAGTTTCTCTAGCTAGTAAAGAAAAAATGTAATAAAAAAACTTAGCATATATTTGTTAAATCTTTATTATTATGATCATGGAGCAATGTTTAAACCATCCATTTAGTAAACCAAATCATTAATTTTTCAGGGTCTTTGCGGCTGCGGCAATTGAAGAAATGCGGTAAAGTCAAGTTACCATAGTTTAGGAAATATTGGTAAGTGTCACTAATATTTCACTGATGATTTGATATGTTGATCTTTTTTTTATGATGGTCTGAATTTCTTTGACAGTACAACTGACCCGATCAACACTTGAAGTAAGAGTAGGCCTTTAAAAACACATCATTACTGCTTGTATACAATGTAATCCTGTAGTTTGCTGAAAAATGTGTACATCTCATTAATGCATATGTTTGGCTAAAAGTGTCCCTTGTGCTTGTGCCGACTGTCCTCTGTCTTTTTCTCCCAACACGACCATACCCCATGAATGGGGGCATATCTTTAATTTATCCACCCGTCATTCATTTATAGGTAGCTTTTTATTCATGTAAGCTATTTTATAGCTTCTATGAATGGAGGGTGGGGATGGGAAGGGTGGGTATAGTCTATTGTTGATAAGTGCCCTTATCTCTCTTATCCCCTGCAGAAGATTATGGCTGGGGGGTATAAAAGGGAGACAGAGGACATAGGATTTCAACTATGCACTGCACTAGTACAGGAGACACTTTGGATTAAATTAAACTACTGTCCCTTGTGCTGATTTTTTTTTTTTTTTATTTAAATTTAGGATTTAAGGATTGTTCTACTTTCCAGATAGGAGGATGAGATGTTTACTGTTTCATGCATTAAATAGCAATTTATAAGAGTTTGGAAAAATCACCTTGGCTCTTAAGACTCCCATAGACATTGAAGCTTATTGAACCCATTACACATAGGAAATTTTAGCTATTAATCTCTTTATTACAACTCGCTATGGTAAAAAAATATATATATTACAGGGAGAAAAATACTGATGCAATAGGGACACAACAGCCAACAGAAAACAAAAAGTTGCCTGTTGATCTTTTAGCTATATATCTTATTTTTATATCACCCTTCAAAATACAAAGATACACATATCATTTACTTATTAAATACATTTGTAGTGCTAAAAATTGCATTCATACTGTTTACACTTATAATGCTAATGAGCAAATCCTTATACATTCTATCTGCCACAAAATGAGCATCACTTTTTAATAGGGGGAGGAGAATTATGTCAAGAATAATTTCATGGGTAATAATTTCTTTTGATCATTTCATGGATGCTAAAGTATGTAGCATATGACAAGCCGTTAGGGACTTTTTAAATACTGCAAACGAGAATTAATGTTAACCAACTGGAAAACCTGTCAGTTATCTCTGTTCTGGGTGTGTCTAGGCCCATTGCTATGGGTATGCAATATTAGTGGAACTTCACCCAAAAGGAGAAGCACACAAGACTTTCTGCTAGTCTGTCCTGTGTTGTGATAACAGGACATGCAATGAAATATGTATGCATGCTCTTTTTGGGTTTTAGACCATTGACTTAATGGAGTTGATGTACTAAAGGCAAATAGGCTATTCACTTTGCAAAGGGAAGTTATATTTGCAAGAGGATTTGGCCCAGAGCTGTAGCCAACTAACCCCAACGGTTCAGCTTATATACTGTATAGATCAGCCTTTCTCAACCTTTTCAACATAGAGGAACCCTTGAAATAGTTCTCTAGACTCGGGGAACCCCTGCTAAAAAAAAGTAGAAATCTACAACTCATGATATAATTGTGTGATGGTCAGTTGGAAGAATGGTCCTTACACTTGTGGTCATTGGGAAGAATTACCTCCTTACAGATAACTAAACAGATCAATGGTGTGAGTGGGAACTTATCTGAGAGGCAGAAATTGCCCAATGCTGAAGAAACCCATAGCAACCTTTGGAGGAACCCTAGGGTTTTTTACGGAACCCTGGTTGAGAATCACTGGTATAGATGGTTCCTATGTTGTGTTTCAATTCTAAAACAGGCCAAAGTTGGTGGTCAGATTAGGCAGGTTCTGACCTGTCAGTGGCACTCTGCCATTAACCAAATCTTCCCAGGAGAATCTTATTGGTAATGTTTGGATAGTTGACTAGTGTCAGTAGTCTCTGCCATGAATCAGATCTTCACGGGAGAACCATGTTGGTCATATTTTGGATAGTTGAGTAGTATCAGTAGTTCTCTGCTATGAATCAGATCTACGTGAAAAAATCTAATCAGCCATGTTTTGAATTCTTGAATGATGTCAATGACCATCTGCCTTGAATCATTCTTCATGAGAGAGTTGGGCATGAAAACTCCAGAAAACTTTACTCTGATACGCATTTTGAGTACAGTTCCTGAAGTACTGACTAGAGGATTTATTTTGTCTGTGAAGATGGCACTCTCAATAAATAAATAAATAAATAAATAAATACAATTCTATTCTATTTATAATGCCATCAGACACAACTACAGCATCCAAGCTTGGCAATATAACATGTTATTTATTTCTAATAAAGCAGATTCTTTTTTTAGATATATGCAACCCAATTACTCTTACACAAAAAACCCACATACACAGTTGAAGTCATGCGGCAAAAGCCCACTGCTAGCACCCACACACAATTCTCATAGTAATATATTTTCCACCATGTCCTCCATGGTTTTGGCAGAACATTTTTTTAGTCATTATATAAATGTATGTTATCCTAACAAAATGTTTTTGCATTTTATGATGAGCCATTTTTGACTTACAAGCTATTTATGATTTAATGATGTTTTCGTCAGTTGTAGTCTTATTATGTGTGATCACCATTGTCAGTACAGAGGGAGTAGATAGATAGATAGACAGACTATTAACTTGCTATGTGAAATTTTACAATTAGGTAATCATATTTGTAAATACTCGTTAAGAGTGTGAGTGATGTTTTAAAAAGAAAACACCAAGTGTTCCATCGAGTTAGTCCCATTTTTATATTTAAAGGATAAGTTCACTTTTTGCAACATGTTACATGTTACACCCATATTCAGGGTGTAACATGTAACATGTTACAATTGCACTGGATGCTGCATCCCGCCCCTCCCCATCCCCCATTTTGACAGCGAGCATAGGATCACCTCCCCTGTTCGCTGTCACACTCTAAAATGAATGCTCCGCCCACCTGGCTGGGTCATTCATTTACAGTGTTCTATGAATAGTAAAACTATAAGTCCAGACAGCCTTTGAGGCTGTTGGCTTGTAGTTCTCAATGAACTACCAGGGTGCTGTTGATCACTCTAGGTAGTTCAGTGAACTTCCTATCAGAGTGTAAATACCTACCTGTATCGGAGGTAAGGGCAGACAGCTACACAGACAGTCTGCAGGACAGTAGCATTATACCCATGATCTGCTCATCGTGGATGTAATGCTTTACAGGTCCCTAACAAAAAAAAAAACAATAAATGCATATTTTTTTTACATGAAAATATGCCAGGTGCTCCTGGCCCCTCCCTCCTGTTGAGTGCCCCCACAGCAAGCTGCTGTGTCCATTCAGACAATGGATGAATAGACACGTGCCACGGCCCGGCCCTGCTCCCTCTCTCTCCTCACTGGTTTGCTGACTTTGATTAGCTGCAGTGGGATCCAATGGCACTTCGCTGCAGTCTCAGCCAATGAGGAGGGAGAGCCCCAGACAGTCAAGTCTCTCGTGCAACATTGCTGGATCAAGATGAGGCTCAGGTAAGTATTAGTGGTGCACCGAAATTTATCGGCTGAAAACTGTGTTTTTAGACATCGGCCGCAAGAAAAAATGCTGATAATGGAGCGCTGAAAAGGGGGTGGGGTCCACCCATTGCGGGGTGTCATCCTGGCATGTCCCAGTCCTCCTTCTCTACTCCCTCCTCCTCACGCACCTGTCCCCTGCCAGTTTTAAGAACCGAGCAATCAAACACTGCCAATCACTTGGTTTTTTACAGTTCCTTGAGCAGAGAGCTGGTGGTGGTTAGTTGCTAACTCTCTGCTCTGTCCCCGTGTTCACTTGAGCACTGGGCTGTGGAGGGGGGCAGGAACAGCCAGCTCAGGCTCTCAGCAGCTCGCCTGGACCGGCTGAAAATGGGTCACAGGAGTGCAGAACAAACTGCATACCTGTGATCCACAGGAGAAGTACAGCCAAATGAGCTTTGGCTGTGCTTCTCCTTTAATTTCTGTAGGCCAGAGTAGGCTACAGGTGCACTACAGCAGAGAGAGGTGCCTGGCTCCATTTCGATGAAAACACTTGCCAGACTGGAGCAGTGTAGTGTGGGAATTCTTTATCAGAGAGAGGGATAGGCATAGAGCCCTTTTCTGAAATCTTATTTAGTAGTAATTACTCTTAATGTAGCTAGACCTTTTATTGCTGGGAGTGGTCTGTGGCAATTTGGTTAGAATGAGTTTAGTTAGAAAGCGTTATTCTTTTTTTTGTTTTGTTTTACTCTTCACTCTTCAATAGTAAAAATAGTAAAAATAAGAGCACTATATGTCAGCCTTTCCCTGTATGTTCCGCGGGGTTCCACCCTAAAGTGGAACTTCCGCTCATCGGAACCCTCCCCCCCTCCGGTGTCACAGTTGGCACCTTTCGGGGGGGGTGCAGATACCTAAGACAGGTATTTGCACCCACTTCCGGGCATAGACTCCCATAGTAGTCTATGCCTCTTCCTGTCCCGGTGCGCTGTCTGCTGGGACACACACGGGTCCCAGAGACAGCGCAGACCATTCCTATTGCGCTGCGTGACTCGCGCATGCACAGTAGGGAACCGGGAAGTGAAGCCGCAATGCTTCACTTCCTGATTCCCTCACCTAGAATGGCGGCGGCAGCAGCCGAGAGCAGAGCGATCGATCGCCTTGGCTGCTGACATTGCTGGATCCTGGGACAGGTGAGTGTCCATTTATTAAAAGTCAGCAGCTGTAGTATTTGTAGCTGCTGGCTTTTAATATTTTTTTTTACAGTGAAATCCCTCTTTAACTGAAAGGATAGAGGAAGACATTTTTGGGACAAAGTAGGATTTAAAGCACGCTGACATTTACTGTAAATACAGGCACCTATATGTATGCTCTTTAACCCCCAGTATGTCACCAAGGGCTACGGAAAGCCCAGAGTGCTCTGTTATAGAGACAGTAACAAACTTCTCTGGTTACTAGCTCCTGCTTTCTGTGCTTTACAATTAAGGAATCTGTTACAATAGAAAAAGAACATACCATTACCAACTTTTTTTGCAAGTACATGAAACATTATCTTCATCCGTTAGTTTAACTGGAAAGTGAGTCAATTACAGTGGAAATAAAAAGTCTACACACCCCTGTTAAAAGGTCAGGTTTCTATGATGTAAAAAAAAATTAGACAAAGATAAATCATTTCAGAACTTTTTTCACCTTTAATGTGACCTATAAACTGTACAACTCAATTGAAAAACAAACTGAAATCTTTTAAGGGGGTGGGGGTACCAATAAAAAAAAAAAAATAATGTGGTTGCATAAGTGTGCACACCCTCTTATAACTGCGGATGTAGCTGTGTTCAGAATTAAGCAATCATTCAAACTCATATCAGATAGGAGTCAGTACACACCTGCCATAATTTAAAGTGCTTTTGATCAACCCCAAATATAGTTTTGTTGTTCTAGTAGGTCTTTCCTGACATTTTTTAAGTCACATCCTACAGCAAAAGCGATGGTCCAGAGAAGGCATCAGAGGGATCTCATTATTAAAAAGTATCAGTACAGAGAAGGGTACAAAAGAATTTCTAAGGCTTTAGATATACCATGGGACACAATGAAGACAGTCATCATCAAGTGGAGAAAATATGGCACAACAGTGACATTACAAAGAATGGGACATCCCTCCAAAATTGATGAAAAGATAAGAAAATAAAACTGGTCAGGGAGGCTGCCAAGAGGCCTACAGCAACATTAAAGGAGTGGCAGGAATATCTGGCAAGTACTGGCTGTGTGGTACATGTGACAGATATGTTTGGCACAAAAACAACACATCACATCGACAAAAGAGCACCATACACACAGTAGAACATGGTGGTGGCAGCATCATGATTTTGGGCTGGTTTTCTTGGAACAGGATCCTTAGTCAAGGTAGAAGGAATTATGAACCGTTCCAAATACCAATCAATATTGGCACAAAACCTTCAGGCTTCTGCTAGAAAGCTGAACAAGAAGAGGAACTTCATCTTTCAGCATGGCAATGACCCAAATCATACATCCAAATCAACAAAGGAATGGCTTAACCAGAAGAAGATTGAAGTTTTGCAAAGGTGCAGCCAGAGCCCAGACCTGAATCTTTCAGCATGGCAATGACCCAAATCATACATCCAAATCAACAAAGGAATGGCTTAACCAGAAGAAGATAGAAGTTTTGCAAAGGTCCAGCCAGAGCCCAGACCTGAATCCCATTGAAAATCTGTGGGGTGATCTGAAGAGGGCTGTGCACAGGAAATGCCCTTGCAATCTGACAGATTTGGAGTGTTTCGGCAAAGAAGAATGGGCAAATATTGCCAAGTCAAGATGTGCCATGCTGATAGACTCCTACCCAAAAATACCGAGTGCTGTAATAAAATCAAAAGGGGCTTCAACAAAGTATTCTATTAAGGGTGTACACACTTATGCAACCATATTATTTTATTTTTTTATTTTTACTTCCCTCCACCTAAAAGATTTCAGTTTGTTGTTCAACAGAGTTGTACAGTTTGTAGGTCACATTAAACGTAGAAAAAGTTCTGAAATGATTTATCTTTGTCTCATTTTTTTACATCACAGAAACCTGACATTTTAACAGGGGTGTGTAGACTTTTTATATCCACTGTACCTGGATTTTTATTGACTTGCTTCAAGGTTGTAAGGTTGCACCTTACAAAAAGAGCTGACAAAATCAGCTTCCATCTTGTATTGATCTAACATCAGTAAAGGTAGCTGTATTTGGATTGGATACTATGGCTTAGTGCACTTTCCATTTTCCTCCTTAGAATGTTAAAGAGGGATTTCACTGTAAAAAAAAAAAAATATTAAAAGACAGCAGCTACAAATACTGCAGCTGCTGAATTTTAATAAATGGACACTTACCTGTCCCAGGATCCAGCTTTGTCGGCAGCCGAGACCGATCGATCGCTCGGCTCTCGGCTGCTGCCGCCGCCATTCTAGGTGAGGGAATCAGGAAGTGAAGCGTTGCGGCTTCACTTCCTGGTTCCGTACTGCACATGCGCGAGTCGCACAGCGCACTAGGAATGGTCCGCGCTGTCTCTGGAACCCGTGTGTGTCCCAGCAGACAGCGTGCCGGAACAGGAAGAGGCATAGACTCCCGTGGGAGTCTATGCCCAGAAGTGGGTGCAAATACCTGTCTTAGACAGGTATCTGCATCCCCCCTCCCCCCTGAAAGGTGCCAACTGTGACACCGGAGGAGGGGGGGAGGGTTCCGCTGAGCGGAAGTTCCACTTTAGGGTGGAACCCCGGTTTAATTTGGTAACCCTGAAATTGTTACTTCCACTTTACTTTAAATATTAACGTTAGTAACACAATTACAGTGCCCATGTGTTCCTGTAGATTTGTGAACACGTGTGAGTGCATGCATGCAGGAGTGTACATGTATGCGGTAGAACTTGTTTTCTAGGTAGAATTCATATATATCAATATATATTTCTGTCAAAAACCTAATAAGCAGTGGGACCACTCTTTATCTTTAGCTTCAGTCACTCTAGGAATCCTGCCATGCAAGTGCTGAACTGTGTAATGAGGGCATTCTTCTTTTACAGAAACCTTCACTACTTCACACTCTGTTTTCCGAAATTGTATCATAATGGCTCAAAATAATGGTTCAAAAATGTATTAATCTGGTGACTGGGGAGATTTGACTTCAAGATGACGTTCATTAAATTATGGAGGCATTCTCATCCTCGAAAATGTGAAAGTTAGAGGGAACAGAGTTTGAACTATGCAGCACTTATTAGAGCTTATGATTTCCATGATATGGTTGTACACATATCATTATGGACCACCACCATACGTATCAGTTGCACACAAAGAATTTGAGTTTAAAGCATCATTTATTTTTCTCCAATTATGAGCATCTCTGGATGAAGGCAATAGAGTCAAAGATGACTTATCAGATTGTCCTACTTTTTTTTATTGCTCAGGACATCAGCTCTTTGGCTATGTGTGGCGGCCTTGGATAAAAGCAGTTGCTGAAATATATCCCTACAATAAATTACAGTTCAACATACATTTTTTGTTGAGTGGCAGAAAGGCTTATTCAAATTTGTGGCAAATTTTGGGGCTGTACTCTGTTGTTATTTAGCAACTACACTAGTACCACATCCTAACTATGTACATCAAAAACCTTTGTTTTTTTAAATGTTATTTAGCAACTTTCATGTTCAAGTGTCTTTCTGTCCTTGTCGGTAAAATGTCTCCTTGTGTCCCCTGTTCCTCATTGCCATAACAATATATTAATGTTGGCGTATATTTATGTTTGACATAACCTATCATAACTTTTGAGACTATATTCAGTGTCAGGCCGCGTACACACGGGCGGACTGTTCGCCCAACTTTGTCCGCTGAACAGTGTTTCAGCGGACAGTCCGCTCGTGTGTGGGCTTCAGCGGACAGTTTCAGCGGACAGTCTGACGAACAAAGTTTTTCGGAATTTCCGTAAAACTGTCCGCTCAAACCAAGTTTCAGCTCGTGTGTAGGCTTGTTCGTCAAACTAAGTTCCGCGCATACTCAGAAAGGATTTACACGCCGAAGGTTGCATTGCAGTGTATAGGACGTCGTTTTCTAGTCCCGTCGTACGTGCCGTTCACATCATCGCGCACGGTTTCAGCGGACTGTTCGTTCATCGTGTGTGGTCAAGTCCGTTCATGCTAATTTTGAGCGGACTGTTTGTCAAACTGTTTGACGAACAAGGTTGGGCGAACAGTCCGCGCGTGTGTACGCGGCCTCAGATTTAATAATTTTGCAGTTTTGTTTGCTGCACCTACAATCCTACAATTAAGGCAGTAGGCATGTTGGTTGTTTGGAACTCTTTTGCCTAATCAAATTCTTTTTGACATAATTTATTATTGACATACACAACTGTTGGTTATGTCGAAATTATTCTTTTCCACGTGTTTTCCTTTGGTCACCCCCTGAATGTACCGAAGAGGGTACATTTCAGGATGTACATGTACTGCTTGTAGACCTGAAAGTGTATCTAAACCCAGTGATTAAATTGTGGTATATTGTAGCTGTGTTGATGTGGGAAGATAATTACAGGTGATAGAGAACCTTATTTTTTCTTTTATTAACAACATTGCATTTTTGCAAGAACCATACAATTTTTCTTAAAAGGTTCTTAGGCTGAAAACTGAACCTGGAGTGCAGTCCCACGTCTAAGGAAGGGTAACCTGTAATATATTATATTTTTGTTCTTGTTTAGTTATCCTTTAAAGCTGATTTCCAGGTATGGCTATTTTTGTAGAGTTACATTGGTCCAGCTTGGACCAACATAACTATGCATGTGCTATGCCTGGCTGATCCCCATGGAGCCTGGAAATCACTTTAGTAGGCACAGAAAATTACACCTACGAATGCAACCTGCCTGCGATTCGATGTGAGAACCCCAGTAGGGGTTCCTGCGATTAACTGTGAAATCCCGCCAGGGTTCTTGCACTTAATTGCAGGCAGAGTGCATTTCCAGGTATGAATGAACCCTTGAAGAAAAGCTGTAGAGTGAAAAATATCAGGGCTAGCATTGTTGACCTGGTTGCCTCTGTCTTCAGTACTTCCTGAGTCACTGAACGAGCAAGCAGGTTATAAAATCAGAGTGAAGTCAGATGTCCTTTAATACATACTTGTTCTAAATCAGCAGCTCAGAAAATAGCCATGAGATCAGATTATCTTTTTCATAAGGAGAGCTAAGCAATGGCAACCTTTATATTTTCTTAATATGGGTTTACTTTAACTCTTTTGCTGCTGCTGACCTAACAATTACTTTGGCAGCAGCGCCAGCATGTAAACAAACTCCCAGCAGCTATGGATGCCAGGAGCCTGTTTACTCTGTGTTGGCTTCAGTAGAGTGATGGCATTATTGGTCTAATAGATTCCTATTGTCTCCTTAAAAGGAAACTCATCTGCACTATGATATCACATAGATGGTTATCTGCCACCCTGTGATAGCAATAAAGTTACATTTAAGTGAAATTCCAGCTTTAACCTTACTAGTCTTGAACATTTCCCCTCCTAACATTTATGCTGACTTACCGGTGTAAATAGGCTATATATATTTACCTGTTTTCCTCCTGCTCTTTTCCGGTCATGTGATCTGGCATCCCTTTGTTAGCCTGCAGCTGCAGGGGAGAGAAGGGATTGCCGACAGCGAATGGGACATGGGAGCCTGTGGGGGTCACCACTTCCTAACATTCCCAGCTGTTGTCACTCGCTCTCTCCTTTCTCTTGCAGCTGCTGCTGACTTACACAGGGGATTACATGACTGGAGCGGGCTTAGAATAGGTAAGTATACATTATTTTTTTTAACTGGTTGGTTAGCATAGGTCTTAAGATGGGAGAGAGGACATTTTAAGACTAGTTAGGTTGAGACTGAATGCCACTTTAAAAACAAAAGTTAAAAAAATTTAAAGTATGATAAAATAAATTGAAATAACCCCTTGCCCCAATGTACACAAACTCCACATTAGGTGCACACGTGTATGAAAACAACATTTGGCCCACACATTAGGTATTTCTGCACACATTGGTGTAAGAGTGATAATTCTATGGCCACCATTCACTGTTATCTCTAAACTGATGAGCTGTAAATGCTTTTAAAGCATCACCTATAGGCAATTTTTAGTACCATCGTTTTTTGCAATTTCACGGGGGTGTGCAATTTTGAGGTTTGACATATTTGGTATCTGTAAACTCAACACAACCAATTCTTTTAGTGTTACTATTTAAAGCTGGGTATTTTATTGTGTTTGTGCGCACTAAAAAAAAAAATGTGACTGTATTTTTTTATGGAAAATATAAATTTGATAAGCAGCGGTACAGCTGCCACCATTTTACAGGGTCTCTGTTTTCAGAAAATATATAATTTTTATTTTTATTTTTTTTAAGTAAACTTCATGTGCATTTTAACATGTGTGACAAAATTGACTCTGGTAGCAAAAGGGTTAGGTTGCTAGTGTCATGTGTTAGCAGTAGTCAAAAAATAATAAACCTTAAGACCAGCCAAGTTGAAAATGTCTTCATAGTGTGATTGTCTGATTTAACATGAAGGGGATTACAGTAAGTGGCATCCTGCAGCAAAAGTAATCAGCTGAACATGCTGATCAAGGCACATAGCAAGACAGGATAATAGTTCTCATGCATGGAATGATAAGAAGTTCTACACTCGTAATATATTTTTTTTCTTATCAAATGGTTTCAGCAGAAGAAATAGAACATAGTCTGCTATTACTTGTTGTTGTATTAATGGGAGCGCATAAATATATACTCTATATATATATATATATATATATATATATATATATATATATTTTTGTAATTTCTTATAAAAAATGATATTACCTATACAGTAATCGTTGGCTAACAGCTGGTCACTGTAGAAAGTCTAAATGTTATCCTCATGTTGGCCTTCCTTACAACTGCCTTTGTCCTGGCCGCTAGTCATATGTAAGATGCTGTATTTTAGTTGCAGGTGGGATAGAATGCCTTCTTAACTACTGAGATATAAGCCATAGGTTCTTTATCCCCTTGATTTATAGACAAGCTTTAGTCATGTCATCACAAGATATATGTGTGATCAATATATATGAACTCAACTGCATTGTTGCTCCACAGGTTCTTTAAATTAACTGACAAAACCATTTATCTCTAGGTGTGCATACAGAAAAATACAAGTGGTCTTGATCTAATGCCTTGGATCTGGATTAGCTAACACAAATGCACAAAACATGGTCAAGATAGTATTTGAAAGGATAAGTATAATATTAACATAAAGAAATAAGGATAGCTAAAAAGCATTGTCTCATTTAGGTTTATAGTCTATCCAATGCTAAGAACTCCCTACATTTTCTGTTTTCTACATTCTGTCTTAAATGTCGTACGCATGGGCTGGATATCGGGCGGCATTGGCTGGTTTAATAGATTTGGCCTGCCTGTATGGCAGCCGGTCCGACAGAAGGGGCATGACTGAAAAAAGGTCTGCTGATCGGCACCCGATCAGTGCTCTCAGCCAATGGCTGAGTGCGCTGACCAGTGTGTTCTGGTGGGGGAGGGGGTGCCGTCTCCCTGTCAAAACACAATAGTTCAGCAGGGGAGATCACTGTACTAATCTCAGATTGTTAGTACAGTGGCTAGTAGAGCAAAAAATAAAACGACTAGTGTGTACTAGGCTTTACAGTGTTCCACCTGCAGTTACGGACTGTAATGTGTATTTTTGGGTGTCCGGACCTGATTCTGCTTATATTTGCCCACATCTGAGTCCATTCAGGCATCGTTCGACTGAATGGAAAAAAGTTTGTGTCCAAGTCTACTTTTATTGACCTCACCCAATGGGAACAGAAAAGGGTGGGTACATGTCTGCTTACATCTGGCCACTCATAGGAATTACATAAGTCTACTTTTTCTTCTTTCACAACATAAAGGAAAAAAATAAAACAATGGACAATGGACATGGATGTCGCATATTTGACATCCATTTCTGTTTTGGTCCGACTCAGCATGGCATTAATGCAGGATCCCCTTCTGAAGTGGAAACAGAGGGCACTCATGTGAAAGGGGCCTAAAGAATAAACTGCCTATACATTTTATGTATTCATAGTTTGTAGATGATCTAACCATTGAAATATCTTTTCAGCGCCTCATATTAAATTACATATGTTTCAAGCACTAAATATTAATATTGTCTATGACAGGGGTGTCCAAACTTTTTTCAAAGAGGGCCAGATTCGATGAAGTGAACATGTGTGAGGGCCGACCATTTTGCCTGACATTCTTTGAACCATTAAAATTCGGTCATTCGAGCACTCATACCTGGCCCAACAAAAATTCTCGTGCCTTTGTTGCGCTCGTTTGCCCGACACACAGACGAATGCTCTGTTCTTTAGGGGTACCGTTAAGTCTTAATGGTACCCCACACATTGGAAACATGGGGTGCTTTTGGTGCAGCGCAATAAAAAAAAAAAAAAAAAGCTCTGGGACTTCTTTCCCTGCATTTTTGTGGGTATGGAAGCCCATTGAAATGCATGGGCTGCCCTACACACAGCATGCAGCCATGCAGATGTGAACCAAGGGCTTATTGGAGGGGCAGTAAAACTACATGGTTAAGCTGTTTTTACCACCCCCAACTTCTCCCCCTCTAGCTGCAGAGGGAGCAGCTGGGGGTGTACACATGCTGTGGCTGCAGCTGGAGGTATGCTCAGGGTGAATGGGCCTGCACTGCAACTACCCCGCAACTGTGTAGACTGCACAGTTGCGGTATAGTGATGCTACATTTACGGGCTTAAAACAGGTGGTGAGGAGGCAACATAATGCCTCTTTACCACCTTTCAAATGCCTCTGAAAAGCGATCTGTATATGGATTGCTTTTCAGAGGAGCAGCAATCCTGGCTGCTATCACACACACAAGCACCACAAAAGCAGTTCTGATGGTACAAGAATGGGGGGGGAGGTCTGGATTAAAAGTAACACACATGCATACACATACACACAGACATACACACATACAGACACATGCATACACATACAGACACATGCATATACTTACATACATACAGACACATGCACACACATACATACATACATACATACATACAGGCACATACATACATACATACATACACGCACATACAGACATACATACACACACACACACACACATACATGCACACAGATACATACAGACACACATGCTGCACACACATACAGACACACATACATGCACACACATACAGACAGACATACACGCACATACATACAGACACACATGCACATACGCATACATACAGACATACATGGACACACACACACATGCAATCATACATGCACAGACACAGACACACATGCACATACAGACACACATACACACACACACACATACATACAGACAGACATGCACACACACACACATATAGACACACATGCACACACATACATACAGACATGCACACACATGCACAGACACACATACATACAGACACACATACATACAGACACACATGCACACACACACATACATACAGACACACATGCACACACACACATACACACATGCACACATACATACATACAGACACACATGCACACACATGCATACAGACAGACATGCACACACATACATACATACAGACATGCACACACACACATACAGACAGACATGCACACACACACACACACACATACAGACACACATGCACACACACACATACAGACACACATGCACACATACACATACAGACACACATGCACATACATACAGACACACATGCACATACATACAGACAGACATGCACACATATACATACAGACACACATGCACATACATACAGACAGACATGCACACATATACATACAGACACACATGCACACATACAGACACACATGCACACACATACATACATACAGACACACATGCACACACACACACACATACACATAAATAAAGCCTTTTTAAAACGAATCTAGCTTGTAGTACAGTACCTTTCCATTCCATTTCCTTATTCAGCCGGGTACTGCACTGTAGGGGGAAGCAGAGAGCACAGCACACTCCTCTGCACTTTACTTTCACTTTTGAAGCCGACGGAGCTTCTCACAGTGATGGGGATCGGCTCATTTGACAGCCCTGATCCCGCAGCACACCAGGCGGGCCGTTCAAAACCGGACCGCGGGCCGCGATTGGCCCGCGGGCCGGACTTTGGACATGCCTGGTCTATGATCTTAGCAGAACTGGGTGTTGGGTTGTTTTGGTACGAATACTTTTTTGGTATAACTACAGTATATAACAGTTTTAAGGGTTAAATATAGTGTTTGGCAGAGGGTTAAGTATAGCATAGGTGGGTTATTGTTAGGGTTGGTGAAAAGATAGGGGTTACGTGTTAGGCTTTAATTAGATGTTACAGCTATAGTTTAGATTAGTCTAGAAGTTTAAAGGATCAGTTTAAAGCTTAAATTAGTTATGCAGGCCATTTAAATATGGTTGTGGGATTCCAATAGGTATCAGCGTAAAGCCGGATATACACAGGCCAAATGTCGGGAGACATTTGCCAGTTCAAAAAAACGGCCGACGTTCAGCCCATGTGTATATCAGTCTGTCCGACAGAGGCCGGACTGTGCATGCTGAAAAGCCAGCAGCCAACCGACTCCCAAGAGCCCTGATCAGAGTGTTCTGGCCATAGAAATTAATAAATGGACAAGCGCTAAGAGTGGCTAGCGCTTAGACGGGTTTAAACGCGTTTTTGCCACATTTGCATCTTTTTGCCAAAACGATCCTCTCCTGAACGCGATTCTTCTGTGTTCAGGAGAGGGATGTTTAACTGCCCCTAAACTCTGCTGCTCCTACACTCTGATAAAAGCTTAGTATGTATCTACACATAGGCTTTTATTGAGTTGCGTTTAGGAGCTTTGGCAAAACCTCATGTTTTGGAGCAGCAGTGTACATGAAGCCTTAAAAGGATGAAGTATACAAATGAAAATTCGGATTTGTTTTTGCAACTGAAAGTTTCAAGCTCAGAACTACAGTTCAGGACTCTTGTCCCAAGAGTCAATCTAAAGCAGTATAGGTGAATGGGAACATCTGTATTATCTGTTACCTTGCCATAATTGTATTAAAATTATTATTGTCTAGAAGGATTGGAAGAGCTGACCTATAATAGTGCAGAAAAATGTTAGCGTTACAAATACCCATATTTATTGGCGTATAACACACACATTAATTTTTAAGAGGGAAGTTTCAGGAAAGAAAATTTAAATTTTAAATAAGGAACTTTGAAGCAAAGTAAGGGTCAATGCCCATCTGCAGCCTCACCATTGCCATCAGTGCAGCCTGATCAATGCCCATCTGCAGCCTAGAGGGGACAGGGAGGGGGGCGGGACAAGCGCTGACAGATTACATAAAGTGAAAATCTCCTATGATAGACGGAACACTGGTCCAATGCCGACCCAGGAGACGGGACTTCTATTACAGAGGCCGCCAAGTAAACAGATTCCAACTGTATGTAATCTGGCGTCGCTCGCCCCGCCTCCCTCCCTGTCCCCTCCAAGGCAGCTAAAATTGAAGTATTGGCGTATAACATGCACACGCTATTTGCATCCAATTTTCAGGGTGAAAAGGTGCGTGTTATATGCAAATAAATACAGTAATTATTTGCTGCAGAAAAAATGACAACCATTCCACAGAACAACAACAACAAACATTCTTTATTCAATCTTAGTGAACAAGGCCGTTGCAGCTGAAACGCGTCTACCCCTGCTGTACTTTTATCTTTATGGAGATATAATAAATTTGGACTGATTTAAAGAGCATGTATGGAGTTGCGAATTGTCCTTTATCCATTCATCACTTTGGCAGCTGAGCAACTGCACATCCTGTGTTTCATTAATTTGGGGTAGTAGCACCATTCGTTGTTGTTTATGAACAAATATTCTTTGCCTTTTTTATACTAGCAAGGTAATAAACTACCGTCAATTAAAAATGTGCTCATTTTTAAAACCTACCTTCAGCCAGTACAAACGTATCTCCATATAAAGCCACACTGAGCCATGTGAGCCAAACTTATATTCCTTACTTAATATTCATAGGTTGTCTTCTAATAATCCCCTTCAAATATGTTGTTAAGGGGACAGAAGGGAAGAGGACACTACAGTTGGGAAGGGGGGCAGGATACTGGTATGTGGAAGAAGAAGACACTATTGTATGAAGGGGGCAGAGGGCACTACTGTTTGGGTCATGTGAAGGGGGGCAGGATACTGGTATGTGGAGAAAGAAGACACTAATGTATGAGGGGGGGCAGGGGACACTATTGTGTGAGGAATGATGTGATGGGGGGGGGGGGGGGGGGAGAGACAGGACACTTCTCTGGGTGGGGGTGGGTGGCGCAGGATGTGCTGTGTATTTAATGATAGTTATGTTTTTGTTTTAAGGGTCCCCCCCCCCCCCCTTACCCTTATGCAAATGGATGCTAACCAGTTGGTCAACAATGCCCTTCACAGTTTTAGAAGAAAGCAGTCTGCAAAGGACAGAAAAATATGGGTGAAAAGTTATAAAACCTAATCTAAAGCACTTTCTGTAAATCTATCAGGCTTATATACAATACCTGATACTGTTTACAGAGGGACGAAATGTATCCTGTATGACAGATGTGCAGCTTTGTGGTTGATGGCAAAAGAAGAGAACTCCCCCTGCCACTATCCACTGAACCACTAACCAATGATACTGGAGTCACTGGACCATCCTGCAGCCACCCGGCCACAGCAAGAAAATCAGCTGCTTTAGGATGACTTCCTATCACTAATTTGTGCTGTTTCTGTTTACCGAAAGTCAAAATTAGAGAATGTCCCTAACTACTGCTCATGGGAGTGACAACTAATTTAATATAGCCAAGATCTCAGAGTTCAGCCCCAAATTACACATACATCGCTATTACATCACGGTTACATCATGGAAGTTTGATCCACCTATGGCCATTCCCGGTTGAACCGGATTGTTGAAAAACTGTAATTAGATCAGCAGCTGCAGTGCTGATCAGTGTATTTTCACAGTCACCACTGTCAGAACATAATAGCATAGTGGGGAGAGTTCTTCTATCCACCTCTTGCTTGTGTAGATGCAGAAACCATTCATATTTTGATAGAAAAAAAACCTTCCTATCTATAGGCATCCTATAGCTCCAAGCTGATCCTTATTCTCAAAATGCTAGTTCTTTCTGACCACCACTGTTCTGATACAGAACCTGACTCTAAAGCTGGCTATACACATATTGAAATGTAGCCGTTCAGCAGGAACCAGATTCATTTTTGTACATGTGTAGCCCTGTCTGTTCAATAGAAGCTGGTCTAACGACTGGCTTCTGTCTAATGGTCCTGCTGGAGAATCGGCATTGGATCGCCTGCTGCAGCCAATGGCTGCAACTCGGATTTGTGTATTCTGAAAGGGGAGGAGCCACCGCTGTCAGAATACAATAGCGCAGCATGGTAGATCCCTGCATTCACATTACTTGTGCGGATATACAGATCTGTGAGTTTTTTTTTGTTCTTGAACGAAGAAAAAACTCTGCATGTACACCCAGTTTTAGGACAGCTGCTAGTGTTACAGACTTGTAAGGATGTCTGCTGTGAGAGTTACGCACCATAGACTCTAAAAGGCTAACACTTCTCTGGGTCATACAATATGGATAGACGACTTGGGGACAATACTTGCTATTCTTTGTTTGTACAGGGAGAAGGATGTTAACCGCTGCCAAATCCTGTTTGAGACCTAATTAACTGACTTTGATGTTGAATAAATTAATCCGTCAATTTGTGAGTTGTATGGACACCATTTGTGCTGAACTTTCATGATTAATTACATGAGACATAATCCTCTACATCTGACTGGTTGGTCATATCGTCCCTTTGGAACATACTTCTTTTTAGGGTTATTGTCTATGAAAATTCTAATTGGTAGAAGCTAGAGACCTCCAAGAATTTTTTAATTCTACACAGATTTTGTGACAACTATTTGAACATTCACTTTGATGACAACTCCCCAACTTTGATGATTACACTTTGTTTTGTATTGGAAAAAAAATGCATTGCCCCATTAGTACCATAGTGAGTGACTTTACCCAATAATTTCAGCCTTTGAAGCGCAACATTGTCCTCAGTAGTCGCATTCGGAAAAATAATGAGTTATTTAAGCTCTCTACATATGCTGTTTGTCGCTGTGCTTATATATCGATCGATTTTCCACGCAGAATATGGCTAAACTGATCGATACTTGTACACAGGTACTTTACAGTGTTTAGCACGGAGCATTGCTCATTTCTCTGTGATGAGACCAGTAATTTACAAAACAAAGACGTAGGCATGACACGTGACATCCAAATGCATTTGTATAAATTGGTGATGTTTATGTCTATAGCAATCTTAGGCATGGTGCATGATTAATAGGGCACCTTCTGGGACATATTTGCATTTTGTATGATGCCTTTCTTGTTTATTCAGCGAGGATCAAAAATTGTTGTGTGCTGTTCAGGGTTTTTCTGTGACAGTAGCTATATAGAATGAAACAGCTGTTCACAGCTTACCAATTTAAACCACAACTCCAGCTAAAGTTCTTTTTTTTTTTCATTTTGGTTATAGTAGGGAAGAGTTAGAACGTTAGATGCTGTCAGGAAGTCATGGAAAATTTCTCCAACTGAGACAAAAAGAAAAAATAAAGATTTTAGTATGGCAAGGAAGGGTTAAAACTTCTGACAGTGTGTAATTGCTATCCATGCATTCCTATTCTGGTGAAAACATGCCTCCTGTTTTCTTGTATGGTTGTTGGGAGGGACGGGAAGTAAGGGAAAATCTCTCCAGTGGCGGTCACAGATGGAAATACAAATTTGAACAAAATTTTAACTCTTCTCCACCATCCAAAAAAAGACTAAAACTTGGTTGGAGTTATTTTAAAAAATTAAGTTTCACACCAAAATGTTTCAATATTTTTTAAAGGCATAAATCTAAATACAACCTATTAGCAACTTTTTGTTTTCATTTTGTCAAGCACATATTAACATGCAAATGACCTGTTTTTCAAAGCTAAACAACCAGAGTAATTTGGTATCTGTGCCTGCCCTGTTATAAAAATTTTTGGAGTCATGAACAGTGGTGTATTTTGATTTTGTGCTGCCCTAGGCAAGACTAAAATTGGGCACCCCTCCTCTAAATTTGTCTCACCCCTTCCTTCTCAAGTGGCTATTCGGGGTCTCTGGTGGGCTGTGCGGGGGTCTCTGGTGGGCTGTGCTAGGATCTCTGGTGGCCTATGCAGGAGTCTCTGGTGGCCTGTGCAGGGGTCTCTGGTGGGCTGTGCACGGGTCTCTGGTGGGCTGTGCTAGGGTCTCTGGTGGCCTATGCAGGGGTCTCTGGTGGCCTGTGCAGGGGTCTCTGGTGGGCTGTGCACGGGTCTCTGGTGGGCTGTGCTGGTGTCTCTGGTGGCCTGTGCGGGTGTCTCTGGTGGCCTGTGCTGGGGTTTCTGGTGGGCTGTGCTGGGGTCTCTGGTGGACTGTGCCGGGGTCTCCGGTGGGCTGTGCGGGGGTCTCTGGTGGGCTGTGCTGGGGTCTCTGGTGGCCTGTGCGGGGGTCTCTTGTGGGCTGTACCGGGGTCTCTGGTGGGCTGTGTGGGGGTCTGTGGTGGGCTGTGCCAGGGTCTCTGGTGGGCTGTACTGGGGTCTCTGGTGGCTTGTGTGGGGGTCTGTGGTGGGCTGTGCTAGGGTCTCTGGTGGGCTGTGCGGGGGTCTCTGGTGGGCTGTGCCAGGGTCTCTGGTGGCCTGTACAAGGGTCTCTGTTGGGCTGTGCTGGGGTCTCTTGTGGGCTGTGCGGGGGTTTCTGGTGGGCTGTGCTGGGGTCTCTGGTGGTCTGTGCGGGGGTCTCTGGTGGGCTGTGCTGGGGTCTCTGGTGGTCTGTGCGGGGGTCTCTGGTGGGCTGTGCCGGGGTCTCTGGTGGGCTGTGCTGGGGTTTCTGGTGGGCTGTGGAGTTGATAAAATTTGAACTTGGTGAGGATTACCAATGAAGTCTGGCAGAACAAAAAAAAAAATGTGTGAGTCGTGTATTGCATGAGACGCAGTGCAGCCTATAGAGGAGAAAGCCCTGCCTGAGTCTGTGGATGATGACAGGGGATGACGGAGAATTCCCTTCCGCCACTGTGCGCAGAGGCTTAGTGTTCCTTCTGCCTGGGGGTGATGCTGTGGGCGGGGGGCTTATCGGAATCCGGAGCCCTCTTTAATAAGGGGGCCCCGGATCCCGGCCCCCCACCCTATATGAATGAGTATGGGGTACATCGTACCCCTACCCATTCATCTGGTGGAAAAAGTGTCAATAAAAAACACACTACACAGGTTTATAAAGTAGTTTATTAGGCAGCTCCGGGGGTCTTCTTTAAAAACCTGCGCTGTTTTTTTTATTAACATTTTTTCCCCCAGGTAAATGGGTAGGGGTACATCGTACCCCATACTCATTCACATAGGGTAGGGGGCCGGCATCTGGGGACCCCTTATTAAAGGAGGCTCCCGGATTATAATAAGCCCCCCACCCATAGACCCCAACAACCAGCAGCCAGGGTTGTCGGGAAGAGGCCATTGTCCTCATCAACATGGGGACAAGTTGCTTTGGGGTGCGGGCCCCCCTTCCCCAAAGCACCCCCCATGTTGAGGGCACGCGGCCTGATACAGCTCGTGAGGGGGGGGGGGGGCGCTCGCTCGTCCCCACCCCCTTTGCTGACCGGCCGGGCTACGTGCTCGGATAAGGATCTGCTATGGACTTTGGGGGGACCCGAGGGTTGTGAGGACCCGAGGCTTGCGAGGTGTCAATCTCGCCGATGGAGGTGGCGGCATTCACTTCCCTCGCTAGTCCCATCTATAGAATATTTAAAAAAAAAGTCAGTTACTTTGCTGAGTAACTAACTACATTTCCAATGTAGTAACCAAGTCACTAACGCAATTACTTTTTGGGAGAAGTAATTTGTAACTTAACTAATTACTTTTTTAAAGTAAGATGACCAACACTGGCTACAGCTCCCTTTTGAAAGTCTGACTTTCTGTCTGTCACTCCTGAAGGTCTTCACAGGGGACGGCCCACTTCTCGTTCCACCATTGCTAGGTGGATTTGGCAATTCAATGTAGTGCTTCATGGTCTGTTCTGCATCAGTCATCTGTTTTTCAGATTTGCTGCCACCTGGTCTTCTATTTACACTTTTTTAAACTTTACCAGGTGGAGGTTTAGGTTTCATCTGTTTCCGGCTTTGGTTCTTCAGGCACCTCTGTAGGCTCTGTTGAGCCACCTATGTTAACCTGTGTATTTTTTTGGTTTGGTCAGTCTCTCCTTTGATTTGTTGCCCACTGTTCAGTTGGACTTGTTTTGGACATCCCTATGTATGTACCTGAATCGTCTTCCTGTGTCCTGTTCATTTTCTATGATTAAGAAAAGAAGATTTTTAACTTACTTTTTTACATTATGGGACACAGGCCCCTCTCCTCCGATTCACTCCGACTATTACTCCTACTATTACTTGGTAACAAAACTGTGGCATGCTTGGAATGGGAGGGGTTTGTTGTGTCCAATATCTTGAAGGCCATAGCATAACCCTATGTACTTGAATACTTAACCTGTGTCCCATAATATACTCCCAAGAAAAGGATTTTGCAGTCAGAAATCTTATTTCTGCAGTCTATTTTGGTGAACAGTTAAAATAGCTCCCCAACAAAAAAGCATAAGACATTCAGGAGGAAGGGGGATAGAAGAAGAGACGTTTTCTGCCTGTTTAAATAAAGCCCCTGTCAAATAAACTGAAGAACCTATAGTGACATGCCTTTCTCAAGGTAATAAAACTAAATTAGAAACCCTAGGTTATTTATTATGTGAGGTTTTTGAGCTCAGAATAGCTGCTGGTTTCCAGAGAGCCTGTCAATGCAATACATGATTTAACTACATTGACAGAGTAGTTTGGTGATGAGCGTGAAGGGGTTAATTATAGCCCAGTACCAGGAACAGTAATTGCAGATTGTAAACTCTCATGAAGAGTCCCGCTATGCCATTTATGCCAGTCTGCACGTCTGTGAACCATGGTAGCATAATATATTAATAAACATGGTCCTGTTTAGTGCCTGGAGCATCCACAGGCACGGTACAGCTAACAAAGACATATACCATTGGTAGTAGTTTTCTTTTGTGAGGTGCAAATTATAGTTCACGAATATAAAATGTGCATTTCTTTGCTAGCAAAGTGTAAAGTAGGAGATCTCTCCTTGGTTATGCGGGGGGTGTATATGCACGACTGGTTGGTTGTAAAATTCTGATGTGTGGTGGTAGTAAACATCTCACTGTAGCAATGGAACAAAGACTACCAGCCATTATGTTAATTACATTGTACCCAAAATTTATATAAACAAAGCAGGGGGGGATTGGAAATTGTGAGGACAAAAATTTGACCCAGATTGAGAACAAATAAAGAAAACTTGATGCCCAAAGGCACGGTTAGAAACCCTTATGCCGCTTACACACGAGCGGACTTTTCAACATCAAAGGTCCGACAAAACAATTCCGGCAGACTATTCGATCGTGTGTGGGCTGCAGCGGACTTTTGATTTGCAAAAGTCTGACAGACTTTAGAAATGGAACATGTTTCAAATTTTTCCGACAGAACTCTGCCGGACCCAGAAATCCGCTCGTGTGTGTGCTAGTCTGACGGACTAAAACCGACGCTAGGGCAGCTATTGGCTACTGGCTATGAACTTCCTTATTCTAGTCCAGTCATACGTCATCACGTTCGAATCCGTCGGACTTTGGTGTGATTGTGTGTGGCCAAGTCTGTTCATTCGGAAAGTTCGTCAGAACTCTGTCAGAACTCCGTCAGAACCAGGGGCGGGCTGGGCCAGGGGGCAGGGTGGCAATTTCCCCCTAGGCTGCCCTAACAATATATACATAATGGCCGGCGGCCACTGCTCACAATTTTTTTTTTTTTTCGGGTCAGGGCATTGGCTGCAAGCTGAGGCAGAGGGAGGGGCGTGGAAACGCAAGAGGCACTCACTCACTTATGTAGTGGAGGCCGCTCTGTTTCCGCACCTCCCGTCGGTCGCGCTCTCACTAATCCTCTGACAGTGGAGTGAGAGCCAACCTGACCTGTCAGTTCGTGTGGGGGATTCCCCCCCCCCCCCTCCTCTCCTCCTCCTCTCCTCCGAACACTGCAGCCTGTGTGAGCGTCTGCCCACTCTGTTCCCTCCCCTGCTTCCTCATTGGTAGAGGGAGGGAGCCCATCACAGCCTCCAGCAGCTGCAAAGCATCGTGGGACATGTAGTCCTGGTGGCCTAATAGCAATTCCTGGGCGCAAAAAATTCCCTAGCCTGACCACAGGAAGAGAACAAACGAGAGGCTGCGGGGGAGCAGACTGTCACCTCATGAGGCTGATCCTGAGGACAGAGCAGAGATAATGTAAGTTTTTTTTGGTGAATGTGTTTTTTTTTTTTTCTTAAAAAGAAAAGTCTTACACTATGAAGATTTCTCACTTCTTTCCCATTGTTTCAAGCTGGGAGCTGATATTAACCCCTTCATGCCTAAACCTTTTTTGACACTTGTTTACAAGTAACAAATCTTTTGTTAGAAAATTACTTAGAACCCCCAAGCATTATATATATATATAATTTTTTTTTTTTTTTTTAGCAGAGACCCTAGAGAATAAAATGGCAATTGTTGCAATATTTTATGTCACACTGTATTTATGTAGCTGTTTTTCAAATACAATTTTTTTTGGAAGAAATACACTTTCATTAATTTACCACTTCAATACCGGGCATTTTCATCCCTTCCTGCCCAGGTCAGTTTTCATTGTGCGGTCATGCAACATTGTACCCAAATAAATTTTTTCCCACAAATAGAGCTTTCTTTTGGTGGTATTTGATCACCTCTGTGGTTTTTATTTGCACTTTAAACAAAAAAAGAGTGCCAACTTTAACCACTTCAGCCCTGGACCATTTTACTGGCCAAAGACCAGACCACTTTTTGCGATTCGGCACTGCGTCGCTTTAACTGACAATTGCACGGTCGTACGACGTGACTCCCAAACAAAATTGACGCCCTTTTTTTCCTACAAATAGAGCTTTCTTTTGGTGGTATTTGATCACCCCTGCGGTTTTTATTTTTTGCGCTATAATCAAAAATAGAGCGACAATTTTGAAAAAAACGCATTATTTTTTACTTTTTGTTATAATAAATATCCCCCAAAAAATATATATAAAAAAAATTTCCCTCAGTTTAGGCCAATACGTATTCTTCTACATATTTTTGGTAAAAAAATCGCAATAAGCGATTATTGATTGGTTTGCGGAAAAGTTATAGCGTTTACAAAATAGGGGATACTTTTATGGAATTTTTAGTATTTTTTTTTACTAGTAATGGCGGCGATCAGTGATTTTTATTGTGACTGCGACATTACGGCGGACACATCGGACATTTTTGACACATTTTTGGGACCATTGTCATTTATACAGCAATCACTGCTATACAAATGCAGTGATTCCTGTGTAAATGACACTGGCAGTGAAGGGGTTAACCAGGGGGTGGCAGTGTAGGGGTTAAGTGTTCCTAGGGGTGTGTTACTAACTGTGGGGGGCTGGGCTTTCATTTAGTGAACACTGATCTCTGCTCCAATCACATGGAGCAGAGATCAGCGTCATTTGTTGCTAGGCAGAACGGGGAGATGCTGTTTACAACGGCATCTCTCCGTTCAGCTGCCCCGTGAGACGATCATGGGTATGCCCGCGGCGATCGAGTCCACGGGACCCGCGACTGGACTCACAGGGGTCCCAACCAGATTGGACGTACCTGTACGCCAATATGCCTGCCTGTGCCATTGTGCCCACATACATCGGCGTGCGCTGGTTGGGAACTGGTTAAAAAAAACACAATATTTTTTACTTTTTGCTATTATATGCCAACTTAAGCCTTAACAGTTTTGGCTGATGTGTAATTTTCTACATATTTTTGGTAAAAAAAATTGCGATAAGCAGTAATAAGTTATAGCGTCTACAAAATAGGTTATTGATTTATGGAATTTTTATTATTTTTTTGTTTTTACTAGTAATGCTGCAATTTTTATTGTGACTGTGACATTGCGGTGGACAGATCGGACACTTTTGACACTATTTTGGGACCAGTGACTTTTATACAGCGATCAGTGCTATAAAAATGCACTGATTACTGTATAAATATCACTGGCAGGGAAGGGGTTTACACTAGGGGGCAATCAAGGGGTTAAATGTGTTACCTAGGGAGTGATTCTAACTGTGGGGGAGATGGGACTGACTAGGGAGGAGACCAATCCTATATACTAGAAACATACGCTCTGTCTCCTCTCCCCTGACAGGATGTGGATCTGTGTATTTACACACACAGATCCACATTCCTGCTCTGTCATGAGCGATTGCGGGTGCCCGGCAGACATCACAGCAACCGGGTACGTGCATCGGCTCCTCGGTGACGTGTACCTCAGTATACCGCCAGGAAGCCAAGGATGTCCTATGATAAAGAGCACACTGGTGACATCTATCATAGAACCTGGTCCAGGAGGCACGACTTCGTATGACAGAAGCCGCACTGGGTAAGCGGGAGATCTCCGCTCTGTGTTATCCAGCAGCTTTTCTCTCTCTAATCCCCATACACTGAACAGACTGCATTGATGGGCTATGGTGAGGCTGCATTGATGGGCACTGACAAGGCTGAGCTGATGGGCACTGGTGAGGCTGCATTGATGAGCACTGATGAGGCTGCATTGATACACTTGTAAGGCTGCATTGATGGGCATTGGTGAGGCTGCATTGATGGGCACTGTTGATGGTGAGCAGATTCGTGGATTAATGGGCCACTTGACTAGACTTGCCCCCCAGGCCTAAGGCTGCCAGCCCTCCCCTGGTCAGAACTCCGTCGAAAGTCTGCCGGACTTAAGTCCTGTCGTGTGTACGCGGCATAAGGGTCTATTATAGACAGACCAAAAAATTAAGTATAAAGAGTATACATTTATTTTCATATAACTATAATATACATAAAAGCAATATCTGATACCCAATTTGTATAATTGTATGAGTTGACCACTGTCCTGGTGCAGAGATCAGAGAAAGATTTTTTGTATATCTTGCAATTACTATAACATTCATACTAATCATTGTATACTACTATTGTACTATTTGCACATTTTCACTGTTATAGAAAATCTGTACCCATCTGAACCAAATTAACTTCTGAAGAAGGACATTTAGTCTGTAACATGTAAGGTGTTTTGATCATCACTAGTCCATCCTGCACCATGACAGTGGTCAGCTCATACAATTGTACAAATTGGATATTAGATACTGCTTTTATGTATTGATTTATATGTGTATTATTGTTATATGAAAATGAATTCATACCTTTTATACTTCATTTTTGGTCTGTCTATAATAGAACCTTAGGGTTTTCTAACCGTGCCTTTGGGCACCAGGTTTTCTTTATACATTTATATAATGGTTCCTCAGAACCACAAAAAAAAAATGTTTGCTGTTGGTCTGTTAAATATACCATTGTAAGCATTTTGATGAACATTACAAACAAACAGCAACTGCCCAAACCTATAACTGTAAGGAGTACATGGTAGGGCAACACCATGTCAAACAAAAGCAAAAGAAAATTCCCAGCTCAACTTACCAGCCAGCCTGCAACAAACCGAATTGTCCTATCTAACAGTTCACATCAAAGACAGGGGTTTAGCTTGCACACATTTGCAAATACATCTTATCTTCAGAGGCCACTACAAGACACCGCAGTATTATCTGCAGTCCTAACTCTATAAATATTAAGAGCCTCCATAGTAGGATCACATATATAGTGATGGATAGATTGAGGGCAGGTTTGCCTGGAGGGAGCCAACTCCTCCTTAAAGGCACAGGGGCGCAAGAGACACCAAGCAAATAGCACAATGGCAGCAAAGGTTGCACTTTCATTCAACTTGAGGGCAATAGAGTTCAATGTTAACCCTTAAAAGTTGCATGAAAGTCATACCTGAATGTTAAACAATGCAACAGTGGTACAACAGTTTTCTATAATCACTGGTCAAAGCTAAAATCGTATCGGAGTTACACCCATCCAAAGTTGCACTCCAAAGTCGGCTCAACTTTGGAGTCATACAAGTGTGAATGCAGCCTTATGCAAATGTTAAAAATATATTAAAATTGCGAAACTTGACACAACAGATAAAATAATAGAGCTACAGTTAGATATCTTGCCAGTATTTACACATAAAAGCTACCCCAGATGTCCATAGGAAAATATGGTAAAAGGGCTTCTCCAATGCGTTTTGTGGGACAGAGCCTTCTTCCTCAGTCAGAGCCGGCATTAGTATATAAGTTTGCAAACAAACAAAACAGGTTGAGCAACAAGCAGGATCATATACAGGCAGTCCCCGGGTTACAAACAAGATAGGGTCTGTAGGTTTGTTCTTAAGTTGAATATGTTTGTAAGTCGGAACAGGTAAATTTTTTTAAATGTAGCTCCAACCAAAGAAATTATTTTTAAGCTTTTTGGATAGCATAGGGAAGGGTTGACACCCCTATAAGGTTTGTTTTGCTGTCTGTGCCCCTATTTAGAAGATTTCACCTCACTTTCTGTCCCAATGACACTTGGATTTTGAAAATTTTAGGTTGTTGTAGAAACAAAGATTGGTGATAAAGTATCAGTGGGGGTACCTTTTTCCCATTATAACTCTTATGCCGCGTACACACGATCGGAATTCTCGTCGGAAAAAGCTCTGATGGTTTTCCTGATGGAATTCCGGCGGAATTCGGCTCAAGCTGTCTTGGCTTACGCACGGTCACACCAAATTCCGATCGTTTATAATGCGGTAACGTACAACACGTACAACGCAACTAGAAAAAGGAAGTTCAATAGCCAGTAGCCAATAGCTTCTGTCTCATAGTTGAATCTGAGCATGCGTGATTTTTGGCGTGTCGGAATTGCATACACACGATCGGAATTACCGTTAGAAAGTTTTTCCGTCTGGAAAATTGAGAACATGCTCTCAATTTTTGGTTGGCTGGAATTCGGACAGCTAAATTCTGATGGAGCGCATACACGGTCGCATTTTCTGATGAAAAGCTCTCATCAGTCTTTCTGGCCGGAATTCCGATCGTGTGTATGTGGCATTACAGGAGTGAATTTCCCTTCCTAGTGGTAGATTTTCTCTCACTTCCTGTTGTCTCCCTCCGTTTGTAAGTAGGAGTCGTTTGTAAGTTGGATGTTTGTAACTAGGGGACTGCTTGTAAGCAAAAGTGAGTGAAAACCTCTGATTACATCTTTTCGGAAACATCAGGCATTACCTGCAATAGATGCTTACACTGAATGCAGATAATACATAGCTAACACATAGTATGTAGGACTGTGACCACTGAGGGTAAGAAAGACTCAACCAGGCTAGAGACTGGATGCCAAAAGAGTTGCAAACTCTCTAGATGAGGAAAAACGTAGGAAAAATAATAACAAAATACAGGATCTTACTCAAGCGCAAAGAAGGACCAAAAAAAGGGTGTTAACTAATAATATATACTTTCTTGATACTATCCCCACCAAGATAGTATATATTAGAAAATAGCCCCTTATTTTTGCATCCATCACATCTGAGGTCGGATAAGCAGCACTATATTACATTTTTGGGTTTAGATACATTTTAATTATTCGTACCTCTGGGGTGGTAAATAATTATTTCATTATTCGTACCTCTGGGGTGCTAAAAACAATACATTTTGTTTGGTAGATATAAATCTATACAGGCATACCCTACTTTTAAGTGTACAATGGGGTTTATTTACTAAAGCTGGAAAGTGCAAAATCAGGCTCACTTCTGCATAGAAACCAATGAGCTTCCAGGTTTTATTACCAAAGCTTAATTGAACAAGCTGGGGTTAGAAGCTCATTGGTTTCTATACAGAAGTGAGCCTGATTTTCCACTTTCCAGCTTTAGTAAATAAATCCCATTGTGTACTTAAAAGTGGGGTATGCCTGTATAACAAATAACTTCCATTTCAGAAAGGCACAAGTGAAACTGATTCTTTTTTTTTTTTTTTTTTTTTTACTTTTTATAGCCTACAGTGCGTGATATATAAAACAGTATGCAATATATAGCCATTTTGATTTTTAATATGGCCAGCGCTTTATAGTTGACTGAATCACTGACTGATGATAGCAGCTTTGGAGCCAATGCGCCATATTTCATGTTAGGAACACATTTCATTCTTAATACAATTCCATTTTATTTTGCATTGTTATTAACTTGCTTGAAGGTTGGAGATTAGAACATGACCTCCTTCTTACCCATTTAAGTGATGTGCAGTGCCAGACTGTGTTTGATGTTTATGACATGCGCCTTTCTCTTGGCTTCTCTCAAAGAGCATTTCACTGTGTCCTAAGAGATGTATTCTGTAGAAGTATTTCACAGAATAGCTAATAAGGCCCATATTTGTTAAAACAGCAGCAAACATTATGCTTGGGCCTAGCTAATTTCTGGACGAGAGTGGATATACCACCGAGTCGGAAAAGTCATGCATTGTTTTGAAAAAGATGAGGCCATAATATTCTCAGAATCAACTGACAAGGGAACTCCTTGAAAATAATAATAAAAAAAGAAAAGGCGGCAGAGTGGCTCTTTGTTGTGTTTCCGGAGGGTAAATCTACTCTTCTTTCATTTCTTCCATTAAAGAGGGGGGGTACTCGATTGTGCCTGCTCAAACAGCAGCTTTGTGCTAATGTGTTTCCGCGCAGATTTGCCAGCCAACCCCCTGACCTTTCGGCAGCAGGCCAGTTCTGCCACAACAACTGTTCCTTAAATAATCTCAGCAAGTGAAGTCAGCTTTTGCCTCCATTACTGTCCGGATGTGACAGCGTCTTTCCTGTGCTATGTGCTAATGCATATAATAAAATCATTTTTACAGTCGTGACAAAGCAGTTGTCTGTTAGGATTCATGTCGTCTTGATCACTTCAGCATTGCTGTCACAAGGAAGATTTACACTGTGCAGTTACCATTCTAAAGTACGATCAAAAATGACAGTATGAGCCTGCTGGCAGAGGAAACGTATCTTACTAGTACACACTATACTTATACTGTATTCAGTAGATGGCTTCTACAAATGTCCGAGTGCTGCTTTGAAGGGCTAGTTTTTCCTGCAGTAATCAATAAGTATGCATCTTAGTGACATTTCATTAATCGATTGTGACACTGCCTGGAGCAAAATTATCCTCTTAAGAATGCAAGCAATATTGGTGCTCAGTTGAGATGTATAGTTATTAAGGTGATACGTTATAAATGTATTTTGAATTGCTTTAGCTAAACACATTTAATTGTTTAACCACTTTCAGACCGGACCATTTTGCTGGCTTTGCGATTCGGCACTGCGTCGCTTTAACTGACAATTGCGCGGTCGTGCGACGTGGCTCCCTAACAAAATTGACGTCCTTTTTTTCCCATAAATAGAGCTTTCTTTTGGTGGTATTTGATCACCTCTGTGGTTTTTATTTTTTACGCTATAAACAAAAATAGCAACAATTTTGAAAAATACGCATTATTTTTTACTTTTTGCTATAATAAATATCCCCCAAAAATATATAAAAAAACTTTTTTTTTCCCTCAGTTTAGGGCGATATGTATTCTTCTACATATTTTTGGTAAAAAAATCGCAATAAGCGATCATTGGTTGGTTTGCGCAAAATGTATAGAGTTTACAAAATAGTGGATAGTTTTATGGTATTTTTATTAATACACTTTTTTTTTTACTAATAATGGCAACGATCAGCGATTTTTATTGTGACTGCGAAATTATGGCACATTTTTAACACATTTTTTGGACCATTGTCATTTATACAGCAATCAGTGCTATACAAATGCACTGATTCCTGTGTAAAGGACACTGGCAGTGAAGGGGTTAACCAGGGGGTGGCAGTGTAGGGGTTAAGTGTGTCCTAGGGGTGAGTTACTAACTGTGGGGGGCTGGGCTGTGTGTTTGTGAACACTGATTTCTGCTCAAAACACAGGGAGCAAAGATCAGTGTCACTTATTGCTAGGCAGAACGGGGAGATGCTGTTTACTTCCGCATCTCCCCGTTCAGCTTCCCTGTGAGACGATCGCGGGTATCCCCGCGGCGATAGAGTCCACGGAACCCGCGACCGGACTCACGGGGGGTCCCGAATGGCAGGTGTGCACTCCGCCGGCGGCGCGCATGTGATGGAATGGCAGCATTCTTAAAAGGACTTACCTGTACGCCAATATGCCTGTCCGTGCCATTCTGCTGATGTACATCCTCGTGCGCCAGTCGGGAAGTGGTGAAAGTGGTTGTAAACCTCAGTCGTGAAATTTGAACAAAGCGTCTCCCTCTATAGTGTGTACTTGTCTCAGTTAAGAACACTAAAAGCCCATACACACGATCAGAAAATCGTACATAAACAAACTCTTTTGAATCAATCAATAATCTGATCGTTAGTACACAGCTTTTGTCTGAAATTCTCCGAAGGGACAAACACGAATGTTTTTCTCATATGATACCAGATCGTATGATTTTTGTTTAAGCAGTACAGTTTTCGTACTTCAGTAACCTCTTCATTTTCAATCTAGAGATTAGCATGCAAAAAAAAAACTGAGTATCTTTCATCCGATAATCTCATCGTGTGTGCTAGGCTTGGGGAGGATAAAAATCGTTTTTTGTTTTGTTTTTTATCTGATTTTTTTCATTTAAATCAGATTTTTGTGTTTTAAATCAATTTTTTAGATTTTTATTAAATTTATTTTAATAAAATGCTTTTGGAGTAAAAATCTATCTAAGGATATATTGCAATCAGGCAGGCCCTTCCACTACATAGTTGAAGTTAAATCAAAAGGAAATCTAACAACAAACGTTGTATAGTGTATATCCAGCTTTACTCAAACCAAAATAAAAATAAAAATATTAAATAAAAAAATACAGTAAGTGGCGCACCGAAATGAAAATTCTGAACCAAAACCGAAAATTCAGGATGCACTTGTATTACCGGTATATTTGACTCTTAATAGTTTTTAAAGCACTTTTGCTTTTAAAAAGCACAAGAAAAATGCATCCCTTTAAATTCTATGTATGTCTTCAAACTGGTCTGTTGCGCTTCCCTTGCAGTGTATCGCACCTCCCCATTGACATGAATTGAAAACGCGGCAAAAGCACATCAAAAACGCACCTGTGTTGCATTTTTGATGTGTTTTTTGAGTCACGTGACCTCTCAAAATCATGTGCGTTTTTCAGTGACCATTATTTGCACTTTTTTTATATCTGCAAAAGGCAGATAAACCTATTTTCAGCCGATAATTTTCGGCGAGTGATATATCGGTGCATCTCAACAAATTATTGTACTTGATGAGTAGAATTGTTTAAGACTAGGCGAGTTCGATTTTTGAGTCCTACTTTCTGTTCATCTTAGCAAAAACTGTTTTATATGGCATCTGTTAGTACCCCTTCAGTCACAGTATACCATTATAGATCATGTTCCTGGAACCCAACCAATAAAATAGAGCTGTCCGGCATCCCAAGAGACAATGTAGCAGCATTGTAATACACCGAAGGTTTCACTGGTCATCACAGATTTAACACATTTATTTTTTCACAGCAAATGAAAATTTGCCATCTGGCAGCATCTGTCATAGGGCAGTCGTCCTGAAACGTTACGCACACAATCTCTAATAAAAAATAGGATATTCCAGCGATTGGATGTCATTTTCTGCTTCTATTCTTCTGTGGCTGCAACAAAAAAAATATTTCCAGTTAAGAAATAAATTCAGTTTTTCAACTTTACACCATTATCAAGATGATATTACATACTTGTAGTTGACAGCATCATAGGTATCTATATTCTTCCCCTAGATACTGCTTTTAGGAGTTGCGGTTTTGGCATAAGCCCATGCACAGTTGATGGCGCATTCCCAGCATCTTGGTTCTGCAAAGCACCTTTCATGATTGCATCATCATCTTTCTCCGGCAAGGAGCTTGATCTTGCGATTCCCCTGTTTGTTCCTAAAAAAAAAACAATGTGACCAGCAGTGGACATGGCAGTGTGGGAAGGAAAAGTCTGAAAGCAACAACAGATGGTGCTGGCTTCAGTGATAGGGGGCAAAAAAAACAGCCTAGGACCATACTAATAGTATGGATCATAATAATTGTGTATACATTGACAGTGGTGGCTATCCACCCACCACCCCCACCTTTCGGTCGATCAGTCTGGGCCTTGAGCCCACCCTTTTTTTTAAGCCAATTAGAGCCTCAGGCTGTAATCATGTGCTTCCAAAAAAAAAACCCCATTAAAATTCATGTGTCCGGCGCCCTGCATGTAGATTAGGGCTGGGCGCATGGATGGGCCACCACTGTATATAGTAAGTAAATGCTTATCTTTGGTATAAATATTTACTATATTTTCTAAGCAAATGCTTTTCTTTGTGATGAAGGTTCTTTTTCTTTATGGGGTCGAACTGCTGAGTTTACTTGCGCTTTAATGCCCTGTATTATTATATCTAATGTCATGCCATACCAAAAATAGTGATATGTACCCTCAAGCTTTTATTTATTGTAACTGCCACTTGTATTAGGCTCCGTTCAAACCTGAGCATACTGGAATCACGGGCAGAATATTGTGATTCTGCCCCGCGATTCCAGAATTGCGGCAAAACATGGAGCACATTATTTCTTAATGGCACCCCAAACGTGGTGCTATTTTGTCAAACAAAAATCGCACCAAATGTTCCTGGCTCCGTATCAAAATTTGGTACATGAGCTTCTTTGGAGCATTTTTGTAGTAGAAGGCCCATTCAAATTACTAGTAATGCTCTATAACCGCACCACAAAAAAAGAAAAAAAAATGTGGGGCAGCAGTCTTCACTATGCTCAGGTATGAATGGAGACTTAACGTGTTACTAAACCCACAACAGTAAAATCAGTCTGTATATGCAGTAAAGCATGTATGTTATACTCACTGTGGAACCTAGGGGGTTTATCCTTTGCATTGTGTAAAAAGGCTGTTTTATTCTGTCTTCTCTGATCCTCCCCTCCTTCCACTGTCCCCTAATAATTTACTGATGACACATAGTCTATGGAGTCAGACAGCACATGCTTGGGAGGATGCATGTGATCAGCACAGAGCCAATCAGCACTGTCTAGACTGATGGTTAGGGGACTTGCAGTCTCATAGGACAATCAAAAAACTCCTACTACAAGCTTCAACCAGTGCTTGGCTAGACACTGTTAGAAGTCACAAGACTGCTCTAACTGCTGATGAGAAAGGGTATTTAGCAGTTTATATATACTAGGATAATTTCATTTCAATGTTCTGTGTACTGTGGGAAACCAGATATAGTGAATGCAGGGCCCTGGGTGTAGTAACACTTTAGATATGCAGGTTCTTCACCTATTTATTGCTCACTAGTTAGCACATACTGAGCAAATCAGCATGAATGTAGCAAAGGTACTTGCTTATGCTTCTATTTGTCATCTATTATAATTGTTTTGAATAGTGTTCTACTTAAAGGTATTGAAATAATTCAAAATCAATGCACTTTCTCTGCAAATTTTCAAAAAGCTGCAATTGATTTGTGACAAATGTTTACAGAATTTTGCACAGTAATTTGGTTATATAATTTGTCAGGTTTTATGCAGATCCACAGTGTACCCAGATTGCGGTGCTCCATTTGGTGCAAACCAAGCTCAGCTGCTGTACACGTTTTTTTTGTTTTTTGTCCAGCTTATTCATGCTGTAGTCATGGAAAGGTCATAGTCTGCATGTGTAACTAATAAGAAGCATCTGCTCTCAGAGCTGATTTCCTAATAACTGAAATTTATTGCAATTGAGTATTCTGCTCTGAATATTTTAAACAAAAATTGGTCAATTAAAAAAAAAAAAAATCACAAGCTAGAAGGAGTTGATCGTATCCCTGATAAACAGACAGCACCATAAGGTATAATACTCAACCAGTATAGGAACCATAAAAATTATTTAGTACACATGATGTTAAATAAATGGGTAGCTATATCTATCGCACATCATGCACCTGTCTTGCAGTTCATCAGCAAAGAGAGTTAAGTGCAGTCTGGCTTTATTTTGATTTATTAAGGCACCATTTTCATTTGGCAAACACTTCTGGAAAGAAATACATTTATATTTTAGGCACCTCCATTAGATTACTGTTAAAGCCACTGGCATTTGGCATTTATTATTTACTGTTTCAGAACGGCAGAGGTCTTGAATGAAATTTAGTTTGTAAAGCATTATGCATTGTAAATAATTTCCATGCTTCTCTTTAAAAAAAAAAAAAAAATGTTTTTACAATTTTTTTCATCTTGTTGCATCTTAATGCGCCTGATCTCCTGCAGCCTCTTTCTAACCACATCTGTCTGCAGATCATTTCTCAAGGAGGCTTTCCTATAATAAAAACACAACATGCATCAACATGGACGGTTATAGTCTGTGACAACACAGGAGAACAATTGGGAGACAGGGACAGAGCATTATCATCCTATAACAGGAACTACCTGTAAAAGTACCTTAAAGGAGAAGTTCAGCCTATTCTCGTTTGGCTGGACTTCTCCTATGGGTCACAGGAGTGCAATTCGTTTTGCACTCTTGTGACCCGTTTTCAGCAGAGAGCAGACTGAAGTCCGCTTTCTGCTGACGTCACGGATATCAGTCCAGGCACAGCATCATTACGACAATAAAGTCTGGATCTACCAGGTGCCGGGGCTGACATCCATCTCAGCCTCACAGTGAGCCGATGAGAGCCTGAGCCGGCTGCTCCCTGCCCCTTCACAGCTCAGCCCTGCAGTGAGTATGGAGGAGCAGAGAGGAGAGCTGCTGTCTGACAGGCAGCAGCTCTCTGCTCGGGGAGCTGTGAGAACCGATCCATCGGCAATGTTTGATCGCTCGGTTCTCAGTGTAGAAGCGCCGGGGGCATCGGACCGATGCTGCATCCACCCATAATAGAGGGAAACCCCCCAAACCCATACTTCTCTTTTAATGGCATTATTATTTTAATTAAGTTGATTTAAAAGTATTGAGA
This sequence comes from Lithobates pipiens, assembly GCF_037356315.1. Taxonomy (NCBI): domain Eukaryota; kingdom Metazoa; phylum Chordata; class Amphibia; order Anura; family Ranidae; genus Lithobates; species Lithobates pipiens. The sequence continues at coordinate 290,498,113 of NW_027507758.1, forward strand.
ATGACTTTTGAAATGACATCAGCAGGTAAAGTTTATATTAGATTTTAGTGATTGTGATTACCATTACTTTAAGGAGAGCCCAGATGGCAATAAAAGGTCTGCTCGGATACTTAATACCTCTTTACAGAAATAACATGCTTGCAATTCCTGTGCTATATAGAGACCATTATGCACATAAAACAACCCAAAACAATGTAATATATAATTATTTCTTTGATAATTTCTTTTAACCATTCCTTTGAAGTCATGCATTGCCTCTTGCGCGCTGCAGCCTAAAAATGTTTTTTTTTTTACAGGTATTTATTTAGTTATTTTTGAGAATGTAAGCATCTGCACCGCCCAAAAATCTTAAATCAAATCAAAACAGTCAAAACTGCATATGATCAACCAATCAAATACAAATAACTAAAGTGCCATAGTCTTTATCTGCATCATTCAAAAAGTACATCAATAAAGAAGTAATTTAAAGTGCTATTAAACCCTCAATTTACTATATCTGGTCTCCCACAGTGCACAGAACATTAAAATGCAATTATTTTAGTAAATATAAACCGCTAAATACTTTTTCTCATCAGCAGTATATAGCAGTCTAGTAACTTCTATCAGTGTCTGGTTAAAGCTTCTAGGATGAGTTTTCATTCTCCTCTGATTGTCCTATGAGGCTGCAGGACCCCTGACCCTCTGTCTGGACAGTGCTGATTTGCACGGTGCTGATCACATGCACCTTTACAAGAAAACAAAAACTATCAATATACTCCAAACTGAGCATATGCAGCATTAAGATCAGGCAAGGTACATGACATCCAAAAAGCCAAGAGTACATATATTTATAAAAAAAGCCAAAAGTACTTATACAGGTAAGATACATATAAATAAAGCTCACATGTAAAGCTGCTACCAACATAGATCAAGCGTGATGTTAGCACCAAGGTCTCCACCCTAGACACTAGGCATTTTCTTATTGATCTAAATGTAGCCCATTGCTTTCAATGTGCTTGTACACACAGGGGCGTAAACATGTCCTGTGTATAGATGAGTAAAAAAAAAAGAAAAAATCTAAAATGGGAATTTGAAGAGGTTGGAATTGCATTCTGAGAGATAAAAGACAAAAGACCCAACTAAAATATTTTGTCTACTTTGACCAGTGTTCATTTTAAAATAACTAGTGTTTCTTGGAACAAAAAAAAAACAGATTTATTTTGTGATTTATTCCATTTACTGTATAATGAAAAAATTCTGTAAGTTTAATTTACAATAAAGCAATTTTTTTAACCATTAGTTGTATTTTATTTAATGCAACACAATTTTTTTTTTTTTAAGTTGAAATTTGAAAAATTGTAATAGAAAAAAAATAGAAAACTTAAAAAGCTAAAGGGATGAAAGGTAGAAGTTAACAAGTGCTGATTTCGTTGGATAGATACTACGATGAAGTCTTTCAGGGTGTAATTTTACATGATTTTACTAGTGGCACTATTTATTTTTACACAAAATGAAATTGCTGGGAATGTTTCCAAAAATGCAGCCAGCAGGAATTTTTTTTACACTTGTCACACTATGAGTGATAGAAGATAGATAACACAGTGCCATTAAAAACGACAGTGGGGATCTCCTTCCGCTTTAGATACTATTAAAAATTAACCTGTTCTTTGTTGATGCAGGGAAATGCAACAGGTTCGCTTTAAAGCTGGTCCCAGCAAATGTCACATACTTACCTTACATTTGTTCCCCTATTTTTTTTTTACCTGCCAGGAGTAGAGATTTGAAGCCCTGTGGTTTAGGTTTAAGTTGCAACATGGAGCCTTACACAGGGCTGAGGAGCCTCTGTCTGCCCTCATGCGGCACTGCTGGCTGCCTAAGTCAGGGGTCTTCAAACTACGGCCCTCCAGTTATTCAGGAACTACAATTCCCATCATGCCTAGTCATGTCTGTGAATGTAAGGGCGCGTACACACGCGGGGACTGTTCGCTCAACTTTGTTCATCAAACAGTTTCAGCGGACAGTCCGCTCAAAATTAGCATGGACGGACTTGGCCACACACGACGAACGAACAGTCCGCTGAAACCGTGCGCGATGACGTGAACGGCACGTACGACGGGACTAGAAAACGACGTCCTATACACTGCAATGCAAACTTCGGCGTGTAAATCCTTTCTGAGCATGCGCGGAACTTAGTTTGACGAACAAGCCTACACACGAGGGGACTGTTCGCTGAAACAAAGTTTCAGCGGACAGTTTTTCGGAATTTCCGAAAAACTTTGTTCAGCAGACTGTCCGCTGAAACTGTCCGCTGAAAGCCCACACACGAGCGGACTGTCCGCCGAAACACTGTTCAGCGGACAAAGTTGAGCGAACAGTCCCCGCGTGTGTACGCGGCCTCAGAGTTTTACAATGTAGTTCCGCAACAGCTGGAGGGCCGTAGTTTGAGGATCCCTGGCCTAAGTAGTCAATCACCAAAGCACCATGACCTGGGTGAGAAGAAATATTTTTCTCCACTCCTGACAGGATAATGGAGGTTGGAGAAGTAATGTAAAAGTAGTAGAAGCTGTTGGTGGCACAGCCATTAGACCCCGTACACACTATACAACTTTTGTTGTCTAATTTACTTTATATTTACCAAAACCATGTAGTGCAAGGGTCTACCTGATTGCATACAAATTGAAACTCTTAAGGTTTGACCTCATATTATATGGTTTTGGTAAATCTGAAGGAAAAAATCTACAGAAAATTGTATAGTGTGGACCTGTCGCTTTGCCCTGCTCTGCATGGGCAAAGCACAGTTCACTATAAGGTCCATTATAGTGTATCTAAAGTACAGAGGTTTAAATTAGTCCTAATTGTTAAAATATAAATTTGGTCCATAAGAATAACATACAGGGATGTTCATTTATTTTATTATGTTTATTAAGTGCTTGTCACAAACAGTATGGGCAAATTCAGTAATGCTACCAATTCCAAATGACTTGAGCAAACTTTGGCAATACACATTGGGGTTGATTTACTAAGGACGTAGAATTAAAGTGGTTGTATAGGTTCGTTTTTAGTTTTTTTTTGTTTTTCTTTAACCACTTAAGCCCCGGACCAATATGCAGCCAAAGGACAGGGCCCCTTTTTGCGATTCAGCACTGTGTCGCTTTAACTGACAATTGCGCGGTTGTGCGACGTGGCTCCCAAACAAAATTGGCGTCCTTTTTTTCCCACAAATAGAGCTTTCTTTTGGTGGTATTTGATCACCTCTGCGTTTTTTATTTTTTGCGCTATAAACAAAAATAGAGTGTCAATTTTGAAAAAAATTTACCTTTTTTACTTTTTGCTATAATAAATACCAAAAAATATATAAAAAAAATTGTTTTCCTCAGTTTAGGCCGATACATATTTTTCTACATATTTTTGGTAAAAAAAAACGCAATTAGCGATTATTGATTGGTTTGCGCAAAAGTTATAGCGTTTACAAAATAGGGCATAGTTTTATAGCATTTTTATTAATATTTTTTTTTTACTTGTAATGGCGGCGATTGGCGATTTTCATTGTGACTGCGACATTATGGTGGACACATCGGACATTTTTGACACATTTTTGGGACCATTGTCATTTATACAGCAATCAGTGCTATTTAAATGTGACAGCCACACTAGGAAGCATGGGGAAAGGTTTGTTTACACAGACCTCTCCTTGTTCTTCAGCTCTGTGACCCGATAGCGGGACACCAGCAGCGATTGGGTCCGCGGGTCCCGCGGCTACGGTCACGGAGCTCAGGACCGGGCTGGGCACTTAAAGAGCCACGTACAGGTACGTGATTGGGCCCAGCCGTGCCATTCTGCCAACGTAAATGTGCAGGAGGCGGTTAAATAACAAACATGTTATACTTACCTCCACTGTGCAGTTCATTTTGCACAGAGTGGCCCTGATCCTGCTGTTCTGGGGTCCCACGGCAGCTGTCTCGGCTCCTCCCCACAATATATAACCTCCTCGGGAAGCTCTCTCCCGAGGGGGTTACCTTGCAGGCACGCTCCCATCTCATACACTCTGCGTCCATAGACACAGAGCGTATGTCTCGGTCCCGCCCCCCGGTGGCTGCGTCATTTAGACCGGGCCGAGAAGAGCCGAGAAGCCAGTACGTTCTCGATGCGGGACTTTCGAGGGCTCAGGTAAGTAAACTGGGGGGGCTGAGGGGCCTGTAACCATCAGAGGTTTTTTCACCTTAATGCATAGGATGCATTAAGGTGAAAAAAACTGGTTTACAATCCCTTTAATGCACCATTACAGGGTGTCCATAGTGGGTGCTTGTAAGGTACTTTGAGTACATAGGGTGTACTCCATTACTGTATGTGTTTTTTATATTTGTCTCTTTTTAAGATTGTTAACAGATTTTTAAATAAACTTATATGGTTTTAACTATGATTGGTGCTGTTAATGTCCATGTTTGTAGTCACTTGCAGTTTCCAGATTTACTAAAGGCAAGTAGACTGTGCAGATTGCAAGTACAGTTGCACTCTGCAAGTGCAGCTGCGCTCATTTTCCTTAGTAAATGTAATGTGGTAAAGTTTCACTTTGTAAAAAATACCCAATCAGGTGCAAGGAAGTCTATAAAAGGCATTTTTGCAAATATTAATAAAAGGATGGCACACACATAAACACAACATAAATTTGTGAATAACATAAATACAGAATATAGAGTGACTATTAAAAAAAACAAATATTTTAATAAAGTCCAGTATTTATTGAAATATTGAAATATTTATTTATGGATTTTTTTTATATATTCATTGTTGCCTAATCACTTTATATTTTGTATTCACTAATTTATTTTGTATCTATTATGCATTTTTAGTAATATTTGCATACAGTTAGAAGATGTTTTCACTTTTAAAGGGGCAGCCAGATTTATAAACATTTCTTAGGGCCCCACATGCTGGTATTGTTTTTATGGTTCAAAAAGCATTTTTGTTTGCACATATGATTGGATGATGGAAATCAACCAAGCTTTACCACATTTACTAAGGTTCTGGGGAAAATGAGTGCAACTGCACTTTCAAAGTGCGCAGTCTATTGGCCATTAGTTATTCCACCCTATAGTGTAGTGCCAGGATTATGATTGGGTTGATTTATCCTGTAATATGGGGCCAGATAATTAGGTTCCCCAATAGAGATTGCTACAACTGGGAACATGATTTCAGTTGGCACATTAATCCATCATATCTGACACAATAAGTGAAATATTGAAAAATATAAATATATGTTCCTTCATATTTATACTTTTTTTTTTGTCAATTGTCACAACCCAAAAAGGAAAAAATCTTTTAAAGCGAAGTTCCGCCTGCAATTTTTTTTTTTAAAGTCAGCAGCTACAAATACTGCAGCTGCTGACTTTTAAAATAAGGGCACTTACCTGTCCAAGGCGCCCGCGATGTCCTCACCCGAAGCTGATCCGTACCTTGGCTCCAGGTGGAGGCGATGGCACCTTCAGTAAGGGAATCATGAAGTGAAGCCTTGCGGCTTCACAGCCTGTTTCCTGCTGCTCATGCGCGAGTCATGCTGAGCATTCTGAATGGTCCCTGCTGTCTTCTGGGACCTGTGTGTCTCACAGAAGACAGCGGGGGGGGGGGGGGGCAGAGGAGGGACCGAACATGGCGTAGTTTGCAGTGGATTCTGATTTGATCTATGCCCGGAAGTGGGAGCAAATACCTGAATTGGACAGGTATCTGCTCCCCCCTCCCCCCTGAAAGGGGCCAAATGTGACACCGGAGGGAATCGGTTAAGCGGAAGTTCCATTTCTGGGTGGAACTCCACTTTAATGACTTTACCAACCCATCTCAGACATTCATATCCACTGCTGTGTTTACATTATTCCCATCCTGTAGAAGGACCACTGTACCTTGCTGATACATGTGCAGAAAGTGGTCATTTATAACTACAGTATCAAACATGTCCAATAAAAATCCAGTGGATCTCTCTGTATACAAAGCTTTACACCAAAGATGTGACCAATTCACTTAATGCTCCTTAATGTTCCTTTATTACAATCCTTCTGGTTATTTATACACTGTATATACAACAAAACTTGCTTCTTTTATGTATGTTTTCTAGATCTAGGACATGTACAGCCCTATTCCTTTTTCCCTCCAGGTAATTTATTACATGAGATACACGTTCAGATTTATGGGGCTGAGCTGCAGCTGAGGGAATTGTGACATGTCTTTGTAATAGAGATGTTCTAAGACCAGAGCAAATACACATAAATCCTGAGCTTTCAGCTTTGTGGTTTGATTGTTTCGTTTTTTTTTTAATATTATTATGTTTTCAAATATTTGTATTACCTACAGTTACACATTTGGCATCTTTAACCCTTTGCCACCAGCTCATGCTGGCCCTTTAAGAGAGCTGTACTTGGGGATCTTTTTTGGGGGAAGAGCTGCACTGGGGGAAATCTGTGCAGATCCCCACTAGTACAGATCTACCCCAGTACAACTCTGCCCACTAAAGCTTTCTTTAACCTCCCTGGCGGTACGATTATTTCGGATTTTAGGTGCTAAAAGCGGTACCATTATTTTGCATGAAAATTTGGCGTTTTATATTGTAGTCCTGTAATTCTTAGGAATAACTCTCTTAAATCTGTCCAAACCAGAGTCTAGCAGACATCCCGGGTATGATAAAGTTTTAAAAATGAAATCATAAATTATAATATAATAAATAACTATAAATAATTGTACCAAATAATAATATAACAATAATAAAAATTATTCAATAATGTAATCAAATCAAAAACACAGAAATTTGCTCAGTTGCAGAATTGTCGCTGTCATTACTTTTCAGTATTTGATGACGGATCTCCCCACAAATCGCTATCCCTCAATTCTGCGAGTGATTCCAATTTATTATCGCTGTTTTCTAGCTGGTCTGAAACCATTTTGATGTAAAGTGACAGTTTGGTTGCTATGGACAATCTCCAGTTTCCAGGCAGAAAGAACAGTTTTTATTATATAAAACTGCATGCAGAGCACTGGACAGACCACTAGGGACAAAGGGGATGTGAAATAATTACATACAGCAATGTAATCTGTAAGATTACATTATACTGTATGTATACTGTGTGTTTCACTTTTTGAATTTGGCGCCGATCTCCGTCCCCGTGCGTCGCAACGCTCGCAGGGCACAGAGATCGGGTCCGTGATAGATCGAGCGAGACACGGCTCGCTCGTACAGTGGGGAGACAACGCTGGATCCGAGGGAGAAGGTAAGTAAACCTCCTCCTGGATCCAGCGATGCGGTCCCGAGTCTGGCTCGGGGTTACCGCTCTTGGTATAAAAATTCCACCCCGAGCCAGACTCGGGAATACCGCCAGGGGGGTTAATACAGCTCTCCCCCTGGTCCAGACCACCCCAGTACAGATCTCTCCAGTACAGATCTCCCCCAAAACAGATCTTCTCCAGTATAGGTCTGCCCAGAAAAGCTCACCCCAGTACAGCTTTCCTCAGTTCACGCTGACAGGGAGAGTGATCGGCGGCTCTATCTGTCAGAGGGGGGTCTGTGCTGATAATCAGCACATTTATTATCAGCACAGCCCCCATCAGCTGCCAATCAGTGCCCATCACCTGCCAGTCTGCCCCCTCTATAAACACCTATCAGTGCCCACAACAGTGCCAATCAGTGCCCAAAAAAGTGCCAATCGGTGCCCCATCAGTGATGCCTGTCAGTGCCCCATCAAAGTGCCAATCAGTGCCACTCAGTAATGCCTGTCAGTAGCTCCTCATCGGTGCTGCCTAGGCCAGTGCCACCTATCAGTCCCGCCTATCAGTGCCATCAGTGCTGCCTATCAGTGCCGCCAATCAGTGCCCAATCAGTTGCGTTTTGCGTTGTCACTCTTTGTCACTTTTTTTTCATTTATAGCGCAAAAATTAAGCTCAATTTGTGGGAAGACAATTATAAAAATTTAGTTTGGGTACATTGTTGCATGACCGCGTAATTCAAAATGCGACAGCGCTGAAAGCTAAAAATTGTCCTGAGCAGGAAGGGGGGGGGGGGGGGGGGAGTTCCTGGTATTGAAGTGGTTAAGTAAATGTAAACCCAATCATTTAAATCGCATGTACACTTTAGTATGTCAAAGTCATTTCAAAAGCCATTTTCAATTATTTTAAATATGCAGCTTTAATTTAAAGAATACTTTTTGATCCTGTCATAAATTTCCTTGTCCAAGCATTTCCTGATACAAGGTAACAATGCTCTGTTCCTGTATCCAAACTGGTCCCCTGCATTGTCACCTTGTCACACAATCTCACAGTAAAGTCAACAAGCGTATGTACCAACACACTTTTCATAAGTATGGACCACTGTTGTCACCTTCAGGAAATCCATCCTAAGAAAAGTCCTGCAGCAGTTTCTGGGTTGTGTGCTTGTAGACTAGCCTTTCTCAACCTTTTCAACACAGAGGAACCCTTGAAATAGTTCTTTGTTCTCAGGGAACCCAATGCTGAAGGAACCCCTAGTAACCTCCGGAAGAACCCCACGGTTCCACGGAACCATGGCTGAGAATCACTGTTGTAGACAGAAAGTGGCTTCAATGAGGCTACAGGAAATAAGCAATGCTATTACACAAGAAATAATACAAAAAGTCTAGTTTAATTTATAAAAAGGTTATTGTTTATGATACACAGTGCTTTAGCCAAGTAAATGCCATCTATTTAGGGTTTACCTATCTCTCTAAAATCTGATTCATTCTATCCTTATTTCATCAAAGTCACAGTCATTTAAAATAGGAAGAAAAGTGTGAAACATAAGCCTTCAGTCACTTGTTATTGATGCTGTCATTTTAAACAATATAATTTTTTTTTTAAATCGACAAGCTCAGTAAGTGTTATCCATTCAGCTATTGTGCAATAGCTGGTCCTGTGGTGCTGATGTTGCAGACAAAGATGGTGCATTGACATCACCATCCACAAAAACAAGTCACATTTAGCTCCTTAACCTCCCTGGCGGTGCGATTATTTCGGATTTTAGGTGCTAAAAGCGGTACCATTATTTTGCATGAAAATAACTCTCTTAAATCTGTCCAAACCAGAGTCTAGCAGACATCCCGGGTATGATAAAGTTTGAAAAATGAAATCATAAATTATAATATAATAAATAACTATAAATAATTGTACCAAATAATAATATAACAATAATACAAATTATTCAATAATGTAATCAAATCAAAAACACTGAAATTTGCTCAGTTGCAGAATTGTCACTGTCATTACTTTTCAGTATTTGATGACGGATCTCCCCACAAATCGCTATCGCTCAATTCTGCGAGTGATTCTAATTTATTATCGCTGTTTTCTAGCTGGTCTAAAACCATTTTTGATGTAAAAGGACAGTTTGGTTGCTATGGACAATCTCCAGTTTCCAGGCATAAAGAACAGTTTTTATTATATAAAACTGCATGCAGGACACTGGACACACCACTAGGGACAAAGGGGATGGGAAATATTTACATACAGCAATGTAATCTGTAAGATTACATTATACTGTATGTATACTGTCTGTTTCACTTTTTGAATTTGGCGCCGATCTCCGTCCCAGTGCGTCGCAACGCTCGCAGGGCACGGAGATCGGCTCCATGATAGATCGAGCGAGGCACGGCTCGCTCGTACAGCGGGGAGACAACACTGGATCCGAGGGAGAAGTAAGTAAGCCTCCTCCTGGATCCAGCGATGCAGTCCCGAGTCTGGCTCGGGGTTACCGCTAATGGTACAAAAATTCCACCCCGAGCCAGACTCGGGAAGACCGTCGGGGGGGTTAAAGCGGCATCCACCCAAAAATGAAACTTCCGCTTTGAGGGAAGGTGACCCACTGACATGCCACATTTGTCATGTCATTTTTTGGGGGGGGGGGGAGCAGAGGGTTCCAGCTCCCAGTTCCTCCTGGGACACCGCAGCACCGGAAGGAAGTTCACCTCTCCCCCCCTCCCTCTCGGCAATCATCTGGGACATGTCACAGGTCCCAGATGATTGCCCGGCCAGTCACATTGCGCAGCGTGGCTCGGGCATGCGCAGTGCATGCCCGGCTGTGAAGCCACAGCCGAGTGCCCACAGTGACAATGTCGGTGCCGCAGAGAGGAGGGGGAGATAAGCAGGGCTTCGTTCCCCAGCATCGCTGGACCCTGGGACAAAATGCTGACCGGCCCCTGTAGAAATAGATTGTCAGAATGACACGGCTGGGCAAAGTAACGTACCCGTACTATACTTTGAATTCATCCACCATGTGTGCACGCCTGCCACGAGCTCCGTGACCGTGCCTGCGGGACGCGCAGACTCGATGTCCGCGGGGATACCCGCGATCGTGTCACAGAGCTATAGAACGGGGAGATTCCGATGTAAACACAACATCTCCCTGTTCTGCCTAGTGACACTGATCGTCTGCTCCCTGTCATCGAGAGCAGCGATCAGTGTCGTGTCACTGCTATCCCATCCCCCAGACAATTAGAAACACGCCCCAGGACACACTTAACCCCCGCCCCCTAGTGGTTAACCCCCTCACTGCCAGTGGGATTTTTACAGTATTCAATGCAATTTTATAGCAAAAAAAAAAAAATAGTAATAAAAATGCCATAAATCTAGCCCCTATATTGTAGACGCTATAACTTTTGCCCAAACCAATCAATAAACGCTTATTGCAATTTTTTTTACCAGAAATATGTTGAAGAATACGTATCGGCCTAAACTGAGGGAAAAAAAAGTTTTTTTATAGATTTTTTGGGGATATTTATTATAGCAAAAAGTAAAAAAGAATGTGTTTTTTCAAAATTGTCGCTATTTTTTTGTTTATAGCGCAAAAAAAAAACGCAGAGGTGATCAAATACCACCAAAAGAAATCTCTATTTGTGGGAGAAAAAGGACATCAATTTTGTTTGGGTACAACGCACGACTGCGCAATTGTCATTTAAAGCGACACAGTGTAGAATCGCAAAAAGTGCTCTGGTCAGCAAGGGGGTAAATCCTTCCGGGGCTGAAGTGGTTAAAAGTCAGCAGCTGCAGTGTTTGTAGAAGAACTCTGCTTTAACCATCTCATTATATGGGATCTCCCGGAAATTATCTTCCTGCAGTAAATAGTTCATGTAGCTTAGCACAGTGATACTAATCAGTACAAGTTAGCTTCTTTTTATGTTTGATTGAATATCCACTGTGCACAGTTTGTATTTAAAACGTCCATAACTGACACATCTTGGGAAAAATAAGCTCCTCTCTGTGATTAGAAAACACAGTTTATGATGTCTTGTTTTAGATATCAGGTATGCGTGAACATACCGCCCCCCCCCCCCCCCTCGGCCCTCCCGGCCCTTCCGGCCCCCCATGGGGACATTGAATTCTGACAGCAAGGATTCTCCGCTGTCAGAATACACTGATCAATGATGTGGCCAATTGGCTGCTTTTGAAACAGAAAGGCTACACACAGATCAAAATTTTGATCAGCGTGTGCCCAGCTTAAGTTAGTAGCCCTAAACATCAGATTAACTCTCACTCACTTTCACTGTAAATCCCCTAAAAACTAGATTACATTTTAAAGCAGAATTAGACCCTCTCAATCAACATTAACTATTTGGAATCCATATGCTGCTAGCCTTAGTAAAAACTATACGGTTGATAGGAAGGTATATTATATTTACTTTTTTTAACCTCTTTTTTTTTTTTTTTTACATTTCTTCAGTTGCTTCCTGGTTTCTGGCCTAGGCCAAAATGATGTCACATATCCCATCAGTTTTCATAGACATTTTTTTGCTTTCATCTTAAGGAGGAGAAGAGGGGCTTTCTCAGCTGAGCACACCCCCCTGACTGCATACATGAGCTACGGGCACTTGGGTTCCAGGACGTAAATGCTACGTGAATCATCTACCCTTACTCAAAATGGCCACGGGCAGAAATGCTAGGGAGACAGATCACCTGTCCAATCTGGACGGGTGATCTGTCTATCAAAGTTCCCCGGACAAGGGGGAGGGGCTGTATGCGACGTCGCGCGACAGGGAACACACAGCTATTGAAATTAAATCTGTGATGTTCATCGGCTCTCCTGCGCTATACACCCCCCATGATGGGGCTGCACCAGGGGCGGGGACGGTGCTCTATTGTTGCTGGAGGGGGGGGGGGGTTTGCAGGTGGTCCATTGTTGCTAGGGGGGGAGAAGGGGGTCTATTGGTGGCTGCAGGGGATCTTTTTTTCTGCTTTTCTTGTTATTAACAAATTCCATACAAATTACTTACACCAAATTATTACCACAAATGTTACTTGGTTCTGTATTTTCTAAAAGGGGCAGTATTGGGAAGTGGATAGGGGGTGGAACCAAGTAACGGTGCTCGGAGGTGGGAACGCTCAGAGACAAGGGCTAACTCCGAAAAGCGGAGTTCCTGCACCTATTCTCTGAGAAAAAAAAGCCCTGCTCTGATTATTGTATGATTTAATGACTAATGTGTTCTCTCTCTTGATTGGTTATGATATTGGTTTGACATTGGTAATCTCTCTATAGCATTATATGTATATATGTACCTATAAATACAGGCATACCCCACTTTTAAGTATGCAATGGTGGCCAATCGGCTTTGTTAGCGCAGCAGGTAGCGCGTCAATCTCATAATCTAAAGGTCGTGAGTTCGTTCCTCACACGGGCACTACTCTCTAACCAATAAAAAAAAAAAAAGTGTGCAATGGTGTTTATTTACTGAAGCTGGAAAGTGCAAAATCAGGCTCACTTCTGCATAGAAACCAACTTTTACCGCCAACTGGATAGGAGCCGGTTTCAAGAGATTCGAACATTGGCTAAGATAAATGCTGAGCTTGTTTGGCTCAACATATTGTGTGAGAAGACATTCTCTACTATGAACTTTAACAAGAACCGAGTGAGGACAAGTCTAAGTGACTCTCACCTGCGTGACATTTTGCGCATCAAAACCACTGCCTTTGACCCAGGCCTAGCCTATGTGCTGCAGTCCAGGTCTCAGTTTCACACTTCACATTAGTGCAGGCAAGTTTTTTTTTCAATTGAGATGAATATATTGTAAAATCTCAGATAATGTCTGTTGGTCTAAATCCTTTATGAGTATATTTGGACACAAGATGTATACTTGGCGTTATGTTCCTGTTCATATTTTTTGAACATAAAAGTTGACAGACACCTTTATTATAATATGTAATGTACTTTACAATGTTCCCGACATATATTTCAGCTTCCTGGATTTTTTTTTTTTATCTGGCCTTCAGATATGAAAGGCAGAGTGATCTAACACCTGATTAGATTTGTCATCCATGTGACAAAATGAAAAGTAGAAAAGTATGCCGCTTTCAATAAAGTTTGCATAAAATATTTAATTTGCATTTAATTTTAAGGCCGCGTACACACGGGCGGATTGTCTGTCCAACTTAGTCCGCTGAACCGTGTTTCAGCGGACAATCCGCTCGTGTGTGGGCTTCAGCGGACTTTTTCAGCAGACTGTCTGACGAACAAAGTCTTACAGAATTTCCGAAATTTTGTCCGTTCAAACTTGGTTTTGTCCATCCAAACTTGGTTTCAGCGGACAGTCCGCTCGTGTGTAGGCAAGTTGGACGGACTAAGTATGGAGCATGCTCAGAAAGGATTTACACGGCCGAAGGTTGCATTGCAGTGTATAGGACGTCGTTTTTCTAGTCCCGTCGTACGTGCTGTACACGTCATCGCGCACGCTTTCAGCGGACTGTCTGCTCATCGTGTCTGGTCAAGTCCGTTCATGCAAATTTTGAACGGACTGTCTGTCGGATTGTCTGACAAACTTAGTTGGCCAGACAATCCGCCCGTGTGTACGTGGCCTAATGGTTCACAGAAAGTCAGGCAATATGGTCGGCCCTCACGCATGATCACTTGATGAAATCTGGCCCTCTTTGAAAAATTTTTGGACACCCCTGACATAAGGTCTGCTAACATAATATTCACTACTCATTGTTTGATTAAAAGATGATGCCAAAACATTGACCAGGGATCACTGTCCTTTCTTTCTTTCTATAAGAAACCTTTGGTTGTTCGCTTGTAAAAATCTTTATTGTCAGTGCTTATGGGTTAGGTCTATTGCACATATACAGACTATGCAGGGCTGGCCCATGGTCCAAGGTGGCATTTTAAGAAGGACGGCAGTGACAAGTTGTACTTGTACGGTACTTGTACAGTCACCTGTGCCTGTCTCCCAAGATCTGCCTGTGGGACTGTTCTGTCACTGCTGTGAAAGGCTGCATCCAATGACTGTGCAGCCCCTGCTGCCTGTGAGACAGTTTCACACTGACCAGATTGTTCTGCTTGCTCAGTGTGTGACACTGTCATGTAAGGTAACTGAATGCAGAGAGAGACCAGCTGTCAAAATGAAGCATTGATGTGGGGGACCCAGCAGCTATCAAACACCAGCCAATGGGATGGGATCTGGGCAGACCACTATGTGTATGTGGCCCTGCCCGCTTAGTTAAGCAGCCCAATCATTGGCTGGTGTTTGATAGCTGTTGGCTTGCGCCCACCTCCGACATTACCGCTGAATTTTGACAGCTGGTCTCTTTCTGCATGAAGATACATTACATGACAGTGTCACACACAATTTCTCCCCTGTCAGTGCCAATCAGTGCCACCTGTCAGTGCCAATCAATGCCACCTGTCAGTACCAATCAGTGTTTCCAGTCCGTGCCAATCAAGGCCAATCAGTGCCACCTGCCAGTGCCAATCAGTGCCACCTGTCAGTGCCAGTGTTTCCAATCAGTGCCACCTGTCAGTGCCAATTGGTGCTTTCAATCAGTGCTGTCTGTCAGTGCCAATCACTGCCACCTGTCAGTGCCAGTCAGTGCTAATCAGTCTTTCCAATCAATGCCACCTATCAGTGCCAATCAGTGCTTCCAATCAGTGCCACCTGTCAGTGCCAATCAGTGCAGCCTAATTTCAGTGCCAACCAATGCCACCTATTAGTGCCAATCAGTGTTTCCAATCAGTGCCACTTACTAGTGCTAATAAGTGCCAGTGCTTCCAATCAGTGCCATCAGTGCCACCTATCAGTTCCCATCAGTGCTAACTATCAGTGCTGCCTATCAGTGCATTAGTGCCCATCAGTGCTGCCAATTAGTGCCACTAAAGGCTGCCAATCATTGCTGCCTATTAGTGTCAATCAGTGCAGCCTACCAGTGCCATTAGTGCTGCCAATCAGTGGCACCTATCAGTTCCAATCAGGGCCTATCAGTGCTTTCTATTAGGGCCAATCAGTGCCACTTATCAGTGCCAATCATTGCTGCCTGTCAGTGCTGCCAATCAATGGCAATCAGTGCAATGAGTGCAGGGAAGGGGCGGTGAACTTTGGCACATTGTCCATGGGGGTCGGCCATATTACAATAATACCGGTCACTGATATGCAACTTCACATATAATACACATCAGACTGAAAATAAGACATACTGTATAAAATTAAACTTAGCAGGGATGGTGGAAACCCTCCTATAGATTTTGGCTATAAAAAGTCTTCATCAGTTATGGCCACTATGTATTCTGCTACATATTTTTGGTTGAAAAAAATCGCAACAAGCGTATATTGATTGGTATATGTAAAAGTTATAGCGTCTGCAAAATAGAGAATAGATATATGCTATTTTTAATCTTATTTTCTGATAAATGTAATTTTAGTTATCATAATATAAAATAATGAATGTGGGGCATTTTGGTGTGCGTGATTTATTTTTTGGGGGGGGGGGCAGCATTTCATTCTTGGGTCCAGGCAGCACAATGTCTTGGGCCGGCCCTGAGACAATGTATGATTCAAAGCTGGAATGCTGTACGTGTATTTAATACTTTTTTAACAAAATGTTGTAAAAGTTAATTGAAAAGGAAAAATCTCAGCTTCTATAAAGTAATGGGACTGCTATTATAACCAGTATTTTAGCATTGCCTATGTTCGTCATCAGGGGAATTTCCACTGACTTCCTTTCCTAGAGATAAAAAAAAAAAAAGGAAGTAAGAAATTTCTTGTTTCAGACCTACTGGTCTCACAATGGATATTCAAATTTACCAACATTCATATGCCCCACAAGGCGTGTGGGTACATACAGAATGGTACAAAAACATCCTCAGGAAACAACTTCTCCTAATCATCTAAGAACAGTTTGGTGACGAGCTATGGCTTTTCCAGCATGATGGAGCACCTTGCCATAAGGTAAAAGTGATAACTAAGTGGCTTGGGGAAGAAAACATTGAGATTTTGGATCCATGGCCAGGAAAATCCCCCCCCCCCAACACACACACAAATTCTGACAAACTCCAAGCATTGATTGTGCAAGAAAGGGCTGCCATCAGTCAGGATGTAGCCCAGAAGTGGATTGACAGTATGCCAGGGTGATTTGCAGAGGTCTTGAAAAAGAAGGGTCAGCAATTGACTCTGCATGAACTTAATGTAATTGTAAATGCTTGTAATTATATTTCAGTATGCCTTACTAACATCTGGCAAAAAGATCAAAAAACACTGAAGCCGCAGACTTTGTGAAAATTAATATTTGTGTCATTCTCAAAATTTTGGCCATGCCTGTAGACATTTAAGCCGTCCATATTTTCAATTCTTTATGTAGCACAGTTTAGGATCTAAACTTGAGATACAAGCATTTCAAGACTCTCTTTGGTTCAGTCTACATTATAAAATGTTTTACAGCTCCTAGAAATAACTACAATGCCAGTGTTTGTTATATATATGTACCAGAATATGGCTTTATTTTACATGCTAGTTAGACCTCCCAGAAATAACAAACGGGATCTCTTGGGGAAAATTCTAGGAGAAATTTAAATAGGCCCCTAACCGAGGCTATTAAACAAGGAGACAGAGAAGCAGCACTAACTGATGTCTTCTTGATTTACTGTTGTGGTCGCTTCTTTGGAAGATGACCCAGTCGTAAGGTCACTGGTATAATCCTGATTCCTCTCTGTCTGGGAATGTCTATGTTCAAGACATTGAATTGTTATAAACAGATGATCTGATGAAATCTCTTTACATCAGGACAATGGCTTTCATTATATCTAAATAACACACACTCTTCTTCAACTGAAGCAGAATTTTTTCATTAAGAGAACTTACCATTTTAAAGATGGTTTTAAAAAAAAGGTGAGAAACAAGGTCATGTGCAGGTTTAGAATTTAGAATTAGTTGTGGAATATAAAAAAGTTTTGTTGTTATATATTTTGTAAATTATTGTATGATTTAGAGACCAGTTGATGTAGTTTTACCCAATTAGTGCTTCATACATCAATAAAACTGCTGAAGAATAAGAACGTTGATTTAGGGGTGCATGCACCGTGCCAATAAGGTTAGCAAAGCTGTGGTTTACACACTGATCCCTCCCCTCCTTTATCCTATCCTATCTATCCAGAATTTAGGCTTACTTCTCTCCTGTTATAGGGGTATGTACCAACGTAGCTCAGGCTGGGGAAACCTTCAATGCTTACACATCCCCATTACCTCAATCATTGGATCTTCCTTCGATCAGTATTGAGCTTTTACCACAATTTATGTAGCACTTTTTATACCTGTGGTCTATATAGGATGGAAGGATCTTACTAGTTACAGGAACCAAGTTGAATTATAAGCCTTTACTGTAAAAACTGTAAATGTACAGTATTGGGTCCTAGGTAGGTTTATATAATTGTCTCCTGAGTCAACCATCTTTGTTTCAGAATACTCCTTCCCAGGCACTTCAAAATCTCACAGGTCATGCATTTCTTTTCCTAAAGTTTATTTTATGTTCTTCACAATCTCAATAAGAAAAAAAATATCAAAAGGAAAGCAATTACTATCAATTACTACAACTACTTACACTACAAGTGTAAATCTGTATTTCTTGCTAGAAGATCAGCCATAGCCCCTGTAAACCCCTTCAAAGCTGCAACATATATATATATATATATATATATATATATATATATATATATATATATATATATATATACGTATTGCGGTCTTTGTATATGCAAGACATTAGCTTTGGCATTTTATCTTCCTGTGTCTGTCGTGCATTTCTGAAGTGTATCTACAGGCTAAGGACAAGGCAGCATTTGATGGTATCCTACTAAAAAAAAATAACACGATCTGTACAGAACATTCTCTTTCCTCATCCCACATTCATTACAGTGCATGTGCGCAGCGTGGCAGCGTGCCTCCTGTAGACACATCTCCCTTTTTTTGGCTGCTTTTGCATTTGGCAGATATGGAAATATTAGGACCGAGGCAGTGGGTGGATGTGAGTAAAACACAACAGCTTACTAATGATTCTTTTTCTCCATGTTGTGTGAAAGAACATTCAGCTGTGTAACTAAAAGTTATCTGTGGAAAATCAGTGGAAACACAAATGGTACAGTGCATACGCATAAGTGTTTATAAATGTAGATTATATCTTTCATTTTTATTTTGAGGAGATGTGTCATTACGGTGTTTATAAGGGAACACATTTTACATTTGGGGAAATAATGCATTTAAAAGTGGAAATATTTTAAACGAAGGATTCATTGCTAACACTGTAATTTCCTCTTGTTTGTACTGTTCAGCCATTTATCATGTTTCTAAATTAGTGTTTAATCTATAGTGACTAGAAGGACAAAGAAATATTGTTGCGCTATATACATTTTTCATGGTTCCTGATTCAATACAAACTTGCTGTGCAGGATTTACTCTTCAAGTCTACTCTCAGCCTGGGTTCACACTGATGTGGTGTACCGCAACGCATGTCATTTGTACAGGAATCGCACCAGATATTATGTATGGCTCAATTGGCACTGAATCCCCACCAAAAAGGTGCTGCACTAGAACCGGATCGATTGGGTGTTCAGACCCATGCAATCCGATTCCATCCGATTCCACAGTTCACGGAATTCTTTGAACCAATTTGGGGGTACGATTAACTTTATATTGACACCTGCAGTGGTTCTCAGAGCGCAGTGTGAACTGCCTGCGATTCTGATGTGGTGCGGGAACCCACACAGGAATCACTGTGGTTCCTGCACCACATCAGTGTGAACCCAGCCTTAAGTTGATAATGTTAACAGGTGTGGTCCAGAAAGACTGAACACATCTCTGCTGTTTAAAGCCGGCCATAGTTGGTAGATTTTCTTTCCTGCAACCACTTACTGTGTTGATGAGGGATGCCCCCTGTGGAGCTATTGTGTTCACACAGTGATTATCTAGCAGCTACAATCAACTTGGGTACAATCAGTCTGCCCATACATGGTTCAAATCTCAGCCAGTCCCTGCTGAACGTCTATGGCTGGCTTAATCAAATCGTACCCAAGGTACGTAATACGAGGTCATGGATTTTGAGGGGGGATATCTGAATGATGCCTGCAGCTACAGGCATCATCCAGGTATCGTTTTTTTCAGCTGGAAATTCTGTGCTTCGTAAGAATGATCGTAGCAGCAGTTCAGCCGCTTGATCCTTCTTACAGTCGGTGGGAGGGGACATCCCCCTCCTGCGGTTCTGCAGGCTCTCCCATCCGATCAGTGACCAGGAGAAGGAATCCGCCAGCGCCGGAAGAGAGTCATAGAGAAAACCAAGGGACAGATGGTGACTTGGCAGGAAAGGCTGGGATTGTGATGTTTTTTGGATCTCAGCCTTTCCTGCCTAGAAGAGAGATGTGGGGTCTTATAGACCCCACATCTCTCCATAAAGGGGACCTGCCACACACTATTCCTATTACATGGGATGTTTGCATTTCTTGTAATAGGAATAAAAGTGATCAAAAAAAAAATTAAAAGGGAAAGTGTAAAAATAATTTTTTTTTTAATAAAATAAACAATAATAAATATAATAATAATTAAAGCGCCCCAGTCCCCGCAAGCTCACATGCAGATGAAAACATATATGAACGTCGTGTCTGCATATGTAAACGATGTTCAAATCACACATGTGAGATATCACCGCGAACATTAGAACAAGAGCAATAATTCTAGGTCAAGACCTTCTCTGTAACTATAAACATGTAACCTGTAAAACATTTTAAAGCAAAGTTTGGCGCCATTCCATGAATGTTTTAAAGCGTGACATGTTAGGTATCTATTTACTCAGAGTAACATAATCGTTCACATTATATAAAAAAATTGTGCTAGCTTTACTGTTTTTTCTTTTTTTATTCATGAAACTGTTTAAAAAAAAACGCATCTGAAAATTGCTGTGCAAACACTGTGGGACATAAAGAGTTGCAACTACCGCCATTTTATTCCTAAGGCTGCTTTCACACTGGGGCGGGAGCAGCGTCGGCGGTAAAGCGCCGCTATTTTTAGCGGCGCTTTACTGTCGTTTTAGCGGCGGTGTGCGGGCGCTAGCGGGGTGGTTTTAACCCCCGCTAGCGGCCGAAAAGGGGTTAAACCCGCCCGCAAAGCGCCGCTGCAGCGGCGCTTTGCCGGCGGTATTGCCGCGGTGTCCCATTGATTTCAATGGGTACGAGCGGTATAGGAGCGGTGAATACACCGCACCTTCACCGCTGCAAAGATGCGGCTAGCAGGACTTTTTTCACCGTCCTGCCAGCGCATCGCTCCAGTGTGAAAGCCCTCCGGCTTTCACACTGGAGTTAAAGGGGCCGGTTTTTTTCAGGCGTTACACAGGCGCTATTTTTAGCGCTGTAACGCCTGAATACCGCCCCAGTGTGAAAGCAGCCTTAGGGTCTCTGCTAAAAAAACATATATAATGTTTGGGGGTTCTGAGTAAATTTTTTAGAAAAAAAATTATGATTTTTACATGTAGGAGCGAAGTGTCAGAGTTGGCCAGGGTGGGTAGTGGTTAATTTTAGGAATTTTGGATCCCTTGATTAGGAATGTCTTGGTCTCTTTTTTAGACAGCAAAGAGGGTGGTTATAACCAATTATGTGTGTCTAAAGATTGCTAGTTCTCTTCTGTATGACAATTTGCCCATGGGTGCTAAGACTAGTCCACAAAGACTGGTTATTGCCAAAGCTGCTTAATTGCCAGTCTTAAGCTGACCTTATGCAGGTCAGTAAACAGTATTATGGAGAGAGAATATATTCTACTTGTAATCTGAACTACTGTTTAATGTGCATTTTGGCGTAACTTTTACAGAACATTTAAACCAAATTTTATTTGGTATAACAAAGCTTTCGACTTCTCAATAAAATAAATGGATTTGTGAGACCAAAGCATTGTGCAAAATAATAGAAAACTAGGTTGACAAGTGATCTGTGTTTGGAATTGAAACTGCTGATAACATCCAAGTGATCTGTCAAGAATCAAGTGATGTGGATCCATGCCCAGAAGAACACATCACTACTTGGTTCCCATTAGTGTGATTTCAGATGCAACTCCAGTCACACAGATTTTCACGACTGCCCATTCACATCAATGCAGTGCAGAGTGTTTTTGGAAAAGGTACAGGTGCTAATTTGGTCTAGTTGCAACACTATTTTGACCCCATAGACGTAAATGAAAATGCACCAAAAGCACATGTAAAACTCATGTAAAACGTGTTTTTAGTATGTTTTTGGCAGCGTCTTGTGTGTAAAATCCAGTCTTCATGAAAGAAAATGCTTAAGCATGAAAAATGCACCAAGTTTCCCAGTTTCTTTTTACATGTGCAAACCCATTAACAATTATACAAAGAGTGCAGCAGAGTATTGCATGGAAACATTATTTCTTAGGACATTGCTTTGGAA
This sequence comes from Lithobates pipiens, assembly GCF_037356315.1. Classification (NCBI taxonomy): domain Eukaryota; kingdom Metazoa; phylum Chordata; class Amphibia; order Anura; family Ranidae; genus Lithobates; species Lithobates pipiens. The sequence continues at coordinate 290,519,768 of NW_027507758.1, forward strand.
AGTAGAGCTATGGTGTTGCCTGAGAGTTAAGGACCATACACTAAGGCTGAATATTGAGCAGTATCGGCCAGTTCAATAGAAACCAGCCGACATACGACCCATCTGTACAACATCCGGTCTGACAGAATCCAACTGAAGGGTCTGCCGAAGGAACATGACCGGAAATGGTCTGCTGATTGGCATCCAATGGCTGAGAGCGATAGAGTGTGTTCTGATCACTGTAATAACATTGGATTGTTACTACAGGATCTCCTCCAAAACACTTCTGGGTTTTTTTTTGTTCAGCCCGCTGGGTTGAATGAATAAGAACTGATAGTGTTTAGTCTCTACCCATCGCAGTATAGAAAAAGACTAGTTGGTAAATACAAGGATTATTCATAGTTGCATATCATTTTGAAAACCTGTAATTAAGACATTCTGACTATAAACATGTTGAAGTTCATTGACTCCCATTTACAGAAAACTGTCTAAACAGTGATTTTGGATCCTTATGTCTAATTCTTGTGTTTCTCTTGGATTTCAGGGATATAGATAATGGGCTGTGTGCAATGCAAGGACAAAGAAGCAACCAAACTGACAGATGAAAGAGATAACAGTTTAACACAAAGCTTAGGATATCGCTATGGGACAGACCCCACCCCACAGCACTACCCCAGCTTCACTGTGACCACCATTCCTAACTACAACAACTTCCATGGGACTGCAGGGCAGGGACTTACAGTCTTTGGAGGTGTGAATTCTTCATCACACACAGGAACGTTGCGCACAAGAGGTGGAACAGGTAAGACCAATAAGATGTCTAACATGTCATTCATATACACCTGTCAATAATGTGATGTACATATTACTTGCACATCCAACTTGGAAAGGTCTCACAGGCCCAGATCTAAAGTATCAAGATTCCATTGGGGCCGAAGCTGCTATTTTCTATTGCTTTATTATGGGGACTTGCATCAGTGTAATTACATTTCCATTATTTGAAAATGACACCTAGTTATTTCCCACATAGTGTGTAGCTACAAATATCTGTAGTCATTTTGGAGTATAGTACAGCTAACCTGTTGGAACCAGGCAATCAATAAAAGGAGCAGCACGCCAATAACATCTTGCTCCAAGTGTAAAGAAGAAAGAATTGCTGCTACTCCCGACCAGCATTAAACAATGACTAATCATGGTGGGTAGGGTGAAATCCATCAGGGTGTGTGGTTTGGTGGAGACATGTATGCTAAGACCTTATCGTTTACTCACCTTGGCTGGTCGGAAGTAGCGGTTATCCTTTCCTCTCTACATTTCCTAGCCCTCTTGATTGGTATTACATACATGCTCTGGGACGCAGGAGTATGCTTTCACCTCTACTTTGAGCAGTGCACAAAGCAATATAACATCTTGCTCCAAGTGTATCTGATCCACTGACAGCATACAGAAATACTCCCATCAGAAGCCACACCCTAATGCATTTCATCCAAACAGGGCTTAAAAATGATGGCCAATCTTTTTTGACCATACTTCTCCTATGAATCACAGAAATGCAGTTTGTTCTGAACTCCTATGATCCCTTTTCAGCCGACAGCGGGCTAAAGTCAGCTGTCAGTTGACATCATAGAGCCTGTGCAAGCTCTAAAAAGATCCCGGGATCCACCCAGAAGCCTGGTTTGGCTGAGAGCCTAAGCCAGACCCTTAGAACAGACAGTCCTGGCTTTCTTCTCAGAGCAGAGGAGAACGCAGCAATGAACAGTGTTTTTTTTTGTTTTTTTAAAAGCAGGGCCCATTCTTTCACCCAGACAGTCAGCAGTGTTTAATTGCACAGTTGTCAGTCCAGAGCCGGTGGGGGACAGATGCAGAATCGAATTGATGCAGCATCCACCTAGGGGTGTATAATTGTTTTTTTTTCCCTACAACTAAGCCGTGGTCAGGTGAAATGCGTTAGCAGCGTGGCTTCTGGCGGGAGTGTTTCTGTGTGCTGTCAGTGGAACAATAAAAATGACAGCAAGATACCATTGGAGTGCTGTCCTCTTTATTTGATTGCAGTGTGCAGTGGAGAGCAATTGGACTCTTAAGACTGAGCACCCGACTGACTACATGGGATGGAGGAGGATACAGGTTGCTTTTTAAAGTAATGATATGGGTTGGGATTTTCATTGTTGGAAGCAGGGTTGCTCTATAATAAAGCAAGGTCATAATCCTGTATGTGGAAATAGCCTGTTATAAACGGCAGAGCAAACAGTATCATTGTACCTTAGTGGTATAATGTGCACACTTCAAGAAGGATAGCTAGTGAAGTGACCTACCTCTTTCCTGCCAATTTGGTGTTTCTTCAGCAGCAAAAAGGTGGGTAGGGTTCAGTTCAGTTTAAGCTACGACAATGTGATGGTCTCTTTGTGCTATTACTGAAGAGGATACGGCTGGTTTGTAACGCATGCCTGTAGATAAATTCCATGTAAAAATGTCCACATGTGCACAGATGTTTCAAAGCAGTTATTGGAAGAGAAAAAGCATTTTTCTAGTGCTAGACAATTCAGTAAACAAATGACTTCTGCTTTAATCTAGATAACATACAATTTATGAGATACTTGTGGTTTCTGAAAAAAAAACATAAAAATGCTCAACGTAAACTTGATTCCAGTCATATGTTATTGTCACACTAACTTGCGAAAAATTGTTTTCCATATATCAATCCACACCATCCTTTAGGTAGGCTTGTGATGGATAACTCTTTATGGAGGATTCTCTTCTATATCATTTTGCGTATAATCTTTTATGAAATTCAGTTTGGAACCTCTCCATGCAGGAAAAGATAAATGTCCTTATTTCTAGAGCCCTATCATTTTGCCAGGATCCCTGATGCCGGTTCAAAAGTGGAACTACGGCTCTTCCGTTCAGATGTGATGTATATATGAGTCTTTTTTTTTTTTTTTTTGTAATAGATGGACTTAGTGTGCTGGAGCAATCAGTCATATACAGTAAAAGAGCCCAATTCTTACCCCCTCCGTTCCAGCATGTTACACCCCCTGCCCTTCAAGGACATGTTTCAGTTTTCAGTGCTGTGTTGGTTTTGACTGATTATTTCTTGGTCGTGCAATACTGTACCCAAAATAATTTTATCATTTTTTGTGAGACAGATTGAACTTTATTAATTATTTACTATATAATAGCATAAAGACATTTTTATAACTTTCTGTTAAAGTGTTACTAAACCCACAACAGTAAAAGCAGTCTGTATATGCAGTAAAGGATGCTTGTTATATTCACTATAGATCCTAAGGGGTTAGTCCTATGCATTGTGTAAAAAGGATGTTTGATCCTGTCTTCTCTGATCCTCCCCTTCTAAAATCCATCTCCTGATAAAACACAGCCTGGGGGCACACTGCACATGCTCAGTTTGGTGTGTATTGCTAGAGAGATTTTTTTCTTCGGAGGGGGGGGGGGGGGGCATGTGATCAGTACAGAGCCAATCAACACTGTCCAACCAGAGGATTAGGGGTCATGCAGCCTACAAGCTTTAACCAGACACTCATAAAAATCACAAGCCTGCTTTACACTGCTGATGAGAAAAGGTATTTAGCAGTCTATATTTACTAAAATAATTGCATTTCCATGTTCTGTGTACTGTGGGAGACCATATATAGTGAATGCAGGGTCCTGGGTTTAGTAACACTTTAAACATTAAATAAATTGTCTTCATCAATAGACTTCCAGATTCCAGAGCTACAACTCTCACTGAGCTTCTCCAAACCAGAATCGATTGAACACGAAAAGAACAGTTACAGGAGATGGTCCTGAGAACTAGCATATATACTGTCCAATTATTGCAACGTTTTTACTGTTGTGGTATATATGTGAACAAAATTCTGCCTCACCTTTACCTCCTCCAGCCCACATTCTGGATAAAACAAAAAGGGCATCCATAAAAACATTATTCTCATCATGATCTGCTACCAGGCTGCTGCATGCTTGATGAACCAAAGAGTCACTGGACTTGTCTGAAGAATGGAGCTGCTCTTTATTATATGCATGATGTTCCAGATTTTTTGAGCCTGTTTCAGAATTGTTTATAGAGGGATTAAAATGGTAAAGTGTATAAGTTATCAGCAGCCTTTGTGAGAGGAAGGGGAGTACAGTCTGATGATCACAGCCAGTGTTTACCACTTGTGATTATTGTCATTGGTACAAAGGAACTACAAGGCACTGAGCTACTCTGGTTGGCTTTTTAGATTTTGCCTGTGATCTGCGCTGACACATGACAGCACGATCACAGGCATTATGAGCGCTATGCAACCCAGGATGTTTAAAACGTGCTCTCAGAGTAACAGGTGCCCTGACTGTCCGTTTGATTACAATAGCCTGGTTGTGTGGGGGTTAAGTGATAAGATTTTTTCCTAATCTCTGGTTTGAATTTAGTAGAGAGCATGGACTCTTTTCCTCTTCTTCTTCCTTCTTTCTGTACTCTTCTCCTCTCTTAGCTTTTTCCACCTTTTCGCTCTAGGTTGCTTATTTTCTCTTTTTTAGGCGCTACGTATTATGCATTCATTCTGGAAACCAGGCATTACCCTAGTTGGAATGGCATAATACTTAAACATCTTTTTATGTTGCATCCAACCCAATAAGGAGATTTTTGATCACAAAACTTCATTTGGAGATGTTAAGTGTATTATGAGGACATTTTTGTTTGCAGACACCCTATGACCTCTAGAACACCTCGGAAAGATATTTTTGGACTTCCATTTAGCTGCCTGGTGCGATGGAACATCGTGTTCGAAAATCTGCATAATTTTATTGCTCATTTCTCCTTTTCATTGTTATAGGTTTTTGGTTTTGCTTTGGTATGTCTACCTAATACTGTAACTATCTAAATGTTGACCTAATATGTTGGATTGCATGTAACCTTTGTAAAAGAATTTAGTAGAGAGAATTTTGATAGGTCGATGTTCAATACTGTAATTAAAGTTTATGTAAACCCAATAATAAAAAGTAAAATCTGTTTTTTATTTTTTAGTTCAATCTTATTTTATCGAATTTATCATTTTTGAAGAACATGGGGCAGAAGTGTTTCCTGTGGAACCAGTTATTTTCCAAGTGCAGATAAATAAAACCAAAATCTCATTCTTTCCTGAGGTCAACACATCCATTTTCTTTTCACCCACATTTTATACATGAGGCCTTCTAAAATATTTGCATACCTTTATGCTGCCAAAGCATGACATTAACCAGGACATTCAGAATAAGCCAAAATTGAAATAGTTTCGGTATGATACAGTTGTCTTCAATTCATGTTAAGAAAATTTACATGCTAAAAAAAAAAAATCTAATATTCTCTAAAGTACTGCGATCAAACATTCCAATTTCTCAACACTAAATAGTCCCCATCTATAAAAAATTGAATTCATTTCATTACATGACTTCTCAAAATCTGGCAAAGGACCTCCATAAACTGAAGCATATGGATTCAATCAGATTGGCTTGTTTTGTGGCTGTACTGTGTGATTTGTGCCAGAGCTGTTTAACATGTGAGTTAATGTACCCCCACTTAATACGTGATTTGCTCTGTCCCCTTAGGAGTAACGCTTTTTGTGGCGCTTTATGACTACGAAGCAAGGACGGAAGATGACCTAAGTTTTCAGAAGGGGGAAAAGTTCCAGATACTTAATAGCTCGTAAGTTATGGGCTAGGCCCAGTAACTTTTCATTCAATACTTTAAGTTCATTTTATTAATGCTTCAAATCAATGATAGCCCTAACATGCATAAATCAGTAGATAGGGATCACTGGTACACTTTCTTAGTTTAAATATTTGATAAACATTTTATATATTTTCTATTTTTTACTGTGAATAAAATATGGGTTTGAGATTTGTAAAATCATAACATTCTGTTTTTATGTCGATTTTACACGGCGTCCCAATTTCTTTGGAGTTGGGGTTTTATGTACAGATGGTAGCACACACCAACTGTTTATAAGATGTATGATATTTAACCAGTAAAATGCGTAAGCATTGTGCTCTTTTGTAACTCTTCTTTGAAGACAGGCTCCAGAAATTAAAGTAAAAAAATAATATTAAGGGATAGGTTGCTCTTTATTTTTTACTTAACTGTTAGTGGGCCACTGTTTTGATCAGAGTACCTTTGTTCTTGGACCTCCGAGTGTCAGTGTCCCATTACTCTAAGATGCAGGACTTCTCATTCTCACACACTCCAAAGTCATTTGAGCAATGTGTGGCATGCATGAGAAATCAGAATAGTATGATCTTTATGGCATCTTGTACATAGCATGTTTGCAGCTGTATTTATAATATATGTAAATGTGCCATTTTCCACATGCAAACACTCTTTGATCGTTACTTAAAGTGGAAGTAAACTCCCCTATCGTTTTCAGCCAAGGAAGCTGCCATCTTTGCCTCCGTTTAATCTTCAACTACCACGGTGCTGCACATGTGATTCGTTATGACACCAGCCATTGGATGACAGTTTGGTTGAGAGCATAGCCAATGTGCAGTTAGCATTCCCGGCATGCCGGGAATGTAACTGTTTTTTGAAACTGTTTATATCGATGGGTTTACTTCCACTTTAAAGGGACTAGTAGCTTACTGGAAACAACAACAACCAGTCAGGTATCAGCAATTTGTTTAGCAGTTAGCTTGTATTATATGTTACTGCACTTTGCTATATTCTGATGTGCTTACACTGCTGATGTTAATATGTATTGCCGCCAGCGGATGGATCTGCAGCTGTTGTATCATGTACTGAACCAAGAAATAGAACTCTGCTATCATCAGTGGCTGCTTTATCAAGTGTTAACTATTTTTTCCTGTCTTAAAGGGCAGAGGAAGACATATTGTTATTAGTATACACTGTTTAGGAAGCTGTGAAATGACAATAGTCAGCAGCTGGAAATTGAGGAGATTTGTTTCTTGCACCTTTACTGAGTCAAAATAAAATTTACACTGGTGAATTAAATAAAGCATTCACAAAATGTTTCTGATGGTTTCCCTTAAATACTAATTCAGGCCTACATCTGCATCAGTTTCAAGAACATTATTGACACATACAACAAACTTCAGGGTGTTCTTACTAACAAAACCTTAAAGCGGAGTTCCACCCAGCAATGGAACTTCCACTGAAATGATTCCTCCCCCCTTCCTGTGCCACATTTGCCACCTTTTAGGGGGAGGGGGGAGCAGATACCTGTCAAATTCAGGTATCTACTCCCACTTATATGCATAGATCACTGCACTATGCAGTGTCCAGCCCCTCCTCCTTATCTCTGGGAGACACACAGGTAACAGAATACAGCAGGGACCATTCAGATCGCGCAGCTCGACTCGTGAATGCTCAGTAGGAAACAGGCTGTGAAGCTGCGAGGCTTCACTTCCTGTTTCCTTTAGTAAGGATGCCGGCATCTGCACCCGGAGCTGTGGGACTGGTTGGCTTCGGATGAGGACATCATGGGCTCCCTGGACAAGTAAATTTACTTATATTAAAAGTCAGCAGCTGCAGTATTTGTAGCTGCTGACGTTTAAAAAAAAAATCCCAGGCGGAACTCTGCTTTAAGAACCTGACACTATGACAGAGCCAGATTCTTAAAGTGAAACTTTACTCTTAACAGCTTGATAAAAAATAATGTTCTTTAGCAAGGAACATACATTTCACATTCATAATTATTCTACCAAAATGAGTGTGTGCTGTAAATTGCCTCCAGCATTGTTCCTGTTTCTTCTTGCTGGAGGCTGCCATTTTGCTGAAGCCCAGAGTTCCTGAACAGCAGTAAATCATAAAGCAAAACTAAACCCATGGATTTAACGGTTTCAAAAAACAGTTAGATTCCTGGAATGCAGGGATCGCTAACTGTCACATTTGCTTGTGTCCTCAACCAAACCATCAAATGTGTCATAACTGATCACATGTGCAGCACCATGGCAGTTGCAGATCAAACAGAAGCAGTTTCCTTGGCTGTAAAGGATAGGAGGGTTTAATTCCGCTATAGGGCTGTCAGCAGATTGGCAGTGCCTAAAAATAGAGAGCAAGTGAGCATGTGCAGAGCAGGGTGAGATAGTGCATTACTGTATTTTAACCAGGATAGGCATTTATTTTTTATGTTTTACATAGCTATACCTGCAAATGGGGCCAGCCTGGAGTCATCTAGCAGGACTTAAAGTGGTTGTTAAGCCACTACACTATAAACTGTCTGCCACCCTACTCACCCCTAGCCAACTGCATTCATCTCCAGACACATTTATTTTTCTCTTTTAGGACCGGTTCTTACCTATTCATTTTAAGGGGCAGTTCACACCATGTCCGCACATAAAACACACAGAAATGTACTGTGCGTTCCTGCAGCGGGTGTCAATAGAAAGTTTTCCCACCAGCGAGTTGACTTGATTCACCCGTCCTCACACTCCATGTATGGGGATGGGGGAATACTTTCTGTGAGCTATTGTGTTCTGACAGTAGGGGGACTTCCAGAATACTGATCAGTACTGTAGGCTATAGCTGGCAGCACTAATGCCATGTACACACGATCGGACTTTCTGGCAGACTAGGTTCCGATGGTCTTCCCGACTGACTTTCGGCGGACTTCCGGCTGACTTTCCGAACAAACGGACTTGGCCACACACAATCACACCAAAGTCTGATGGATTCGATTTTCGTCCATTGGACTAGCATACAGATGAACGGATTTTTCGACTGGACTCGTGTCTGTCGGAAAGATTTGAAACATGTTCTAAATCAAAAGTCCGTCTGATTTTTAAACAGCAAAGGTCCGATGGAGCCCACACACAATCGAATTGTCCGGCGGATTCGTTCCGTCGAAAAGTCCGGTTGCGTGTACATGGCATTAGGCTCCGTTCACACCTGAGTGATCCAGATTGCGGGTGGAATCACCACAATTCTGCCTGCAATTTCAAATCAGGGAAAATTGTGGGACGCTCATGCAATGTCATTACTTCTTAATCGTACCCAAATCACGCCGCAATTTTCCCTTGACAAAATGCGCTGCAATTGTGGCAAATCGCAATGCTTGTCACTCAAAAAGGAGCAGGAGCTTCTTTTGAGTGACAGGGTTGTATTTCGCAATTTGCCGCAATTGCAGCACAAGTTATCGTGCGACAATCGCAGCAAAATCGCTTTGCGATTTGGGTGCCCTTAGAAAGTAATGGCATTGCACAAGCGTCCCATGATTTGGAATCATGGGTAGAATTGCGGTGATTCCGCCTGCGATCCATATGGCTCAGGTGTGAACGGAGCCTAACTGATCGGGAAAAAACAGACAGGCTGGTTGTACAGAAGTCCATCTACCACTCGACTTCTGTACAACCAGCCTGTCCATACATGGATCCAAAATTCAGTCGCTCCCTACTGAACTAGCCAGAAAGGCGATCTCCTGCAGTAGCAAATATGCATCTCTCTGTCATGTCTGAGGTCTACTGCTCTCCTGTTTCTCAGCATAGATGTCCACTCTGCTCTGCCATTATATATGCATGCTATGTAAATGCTGCAGATAGGGTTCTAGAGGAACACATACTCTGCAGTGTCCTGAGGCACTGATTGACCACAATAAGCAGTGGAAGTTCTTCTACACTGAAAAAAGGCTTTAACACCTGGTCTGACTTGGTGTTAAATCCAGGGGATTTAACACCAAGTTTACACTGGTTTTAAGACTGTTCTGAGCTAGCATGGGTTATTAAACAGGTATTTTCCTATACTAACACTGTAGTTATCACAGAATCAACACCGTCAGGGGAAGAAAGGTGATATTTGGTTCCTACCTTAGTTAACACGGTTTATTAAACACCTCTTAGGGAATTACCACCCTGATTCACTGTGATAAGGCTTAACACAACTTCACATCAGTTTAACATATGTTATTAAACGTACACCTTAGTGTGCAGAATTATTATGCAACTAAATGAAAAACAAGAATTTTTCCATCTCACTTGTTTGTTTTCATATGGTAGCCTCCCTGCCGGTATGATTATGTCAGATTTTTGCGTCTCAAAGTGGTACAATTACTTTGCATAGAAATTTGGCGTTTTATATTGTAGGCCTGTAATTCTTAGCGATAAACACACTTAAAGCTGCCCATATAAGAGTCTAGTAGATATCCCAGGTATGATGAAGTTTGAAACACAAAATCATAAATAATAATATAATAATAATAAAATTAATTTCCCAACGATTCACTATCACTCAATTCTGCAAGTGTTCTGATTTACTATCACTGTTTTCTAGCTGGTCTAAAACCACTTGTGATGTAAAGGGACACTTTTTGGTTGCTATGGACAATCTCCAGTTTCCAGGCAGAAAGAACAGTATATATCATATAAAACTGCATTCAGGGCATTGGACAAAGCACTAGGGACAAAGGGGATGTGAAATAATTTCATACAGTAATGTAATCTGTAAGATTACAGTGTACTGTATGTATTATGATTTTCCAATTTTTAACATTTTTCCGCTGGGCGTCGCGACGCTCGCAGGGAACGGAGCCCGGCACAGAGAGGCTTTGGGCGGATGACAGAGCCCACTGACACAGCGGGGGGACATCACAGGATCCTGGAGACAAGGTAAGTATACCGCACCAGGATCCTGCAATACAATCCAGAGTGTAGCTCAGGGTTACCGCTAATGGTACTGAAATTTAACCCCGAGCCACACTCGGGAAAACCGCCAGGGAGGTTAAAGTGGGAATAATAAACAAACAACTCAAAATTTACAAATAAACATTTCTGACATTTCAAAAAGAAAAATCAGTGACCAATATAGCCCCCCTTCTTTTCAATAACAGTCATACGCCTTCAATTCATTGGGTTAATCAGTTTCTTGATCTGTTGACGATTAACTTTTTGTACAGCAGCAACCACAGCCTCCCAGAGATTGTTCGGTGAGGTGTATTGTTTTCCTTCACCATAAATCTCCCATTCAAGAAGGACCCACAAGTTCTCAATAGCGTTGAGGTCAGGTGAGGAAGGGGGCCATGTCATCATTCTTTTATCTTTAAGGCCTTTACTGGCTAGCCGCGCAGTGGAGTACTTTGATGCATGTGATGGAGCAATGTCCTGCATTAATATCATGGTCTTTTGAAAGATGCAGACTTTTTCCTGTACCACTGCTTGGAGAAAGTGTCTTCTAATAAGCATTCACATTTATACAGCTTGGAGTTGGACAATATGCGTAAAAATTATGATTTGGTCAAAATACTCGCCTATACTTGCCTATTATTGTGTACACAGTGCCAATCCACTTTGCACTACAAGTGTACTTGAAAGTGCACTGGAAGTGCAGTCACTGTAGATCCGAGGGGGGCATGCAAGGAAAATAAAAAACAGCATTTTAGCTTGCACGATAGGATGATAAAATCAGCAGAGCTTCTCCTCATTTCAGATCTTCCCCCTTAAGATCTACAGCGACTGCACTTCCATGTGCACTCGACTTTGCTTTGCCTTTAGTAAATAAACCCCATTGCTCCCTCAGTTATGGGAGATACATACTGTACTTACATTGGTCCAAATTAAAAATGCAATGAAGATCACATTAAGAGTTTAGCTTTAAACAGGCGGAAACTTTTTTGCCGCAGTTTCTCAGTTTTTTTAAACCATTATATTACTGCCATTATCTCAGTTTAAAAAAATGGACATTTAACTGTACATACAGAATTATTGACCCTTTAGTATGATAACAGATACAAAGTGAAACATAACATTAAAACAAATTCAGTCATTTTATTCAATCTCTATTATACATATCTTCCAAATACAAAGTTTCAGTTCTATATATGGTGACATCGTCAATTTTGGTATGCACTCTTAGCGGTACTTAGAAAAGACAACTGTTATTCAAAGTGCAATTTAAATGATAGTACTGTCTGGTGAACTAGATATATTATTTTGAAACAAAGTCACGTATTAGTATATATTTTACTTATCCACACTTTCCAGCAAAGGTTATGCTTGAGTGTTTTACTCTACATTTACAATGAATGTGTTGCCAGAATACAGATGACAACTTGTAATTTTTCTGCTGCTGATAAATCTGACCCTTCATTTACTTTATATGTTCTATTTAGTCAGCTGTCAAAATACTGACATGTTACCCTGCTTTCTGTTTAATACACTACAAGGGGCTTATATGCAAATGAACTGTAATTAGCAATAAATGAATGGTAGGAGATTACTGCCATCTAGTGACGGCATATGCAGTTTTTTTTTTTGTTTTTTTTTAATGCGCTTTAAACTGATTCTTTTAATGCTGTAGAAATAGTCTTTATTGCAGCCAATGATCATTAATTATTTCTCTTAACCCTGGGAATTATGTAATATTTTTTAAAAGCTTGCTTCTTTACAATTGCACTATTATTATTGTATTTTAATGTATTTTTTGTAGTAATAATTTCTTGTTATTGCACTGAAACAATAGTGACTAAACCTCGAAAATCAAGTAAAAACAAAAATGTTTTGTTTTTTGCTTTTACTGATGTCTGCATTTTTAAAGCCCCAACAAGATTTATTTTTAAAATTGTAAATCAATTCTTTTTGCTTTCCTTATCTAAGGCATGCACTTATGCTGCTCTTTTGTGTTCTCTTCCTCCGATGGTCGTCACCCCACTTCTAGATTGAATGACATCTAGTTTCATACAATCCCTCTTCCTGTAACTGACACCCCCCCTGGACTGGTGTCGATATGCATCTTGGGCTCACGATTTTAGAGTGAATTCTGCAATATTGTGTAGCAGTATTAAATGCAACTAATCACGAAAGAGAATTTAGCTATCATACTTAATAAAAAGAAATAAATAAACAACCCATAAAAATGAAAAGTCAAAGCCCTGGCTTGTTCACAAGGCTGAAAGAAGGTCGTAAAGTGTAAATCCAGGCATTTTCTGCCCAAGAGTTACAGGTGCAGTGTAAAGCCCACTGACAGCAGCCAAGATCAATGACTAGTTGAAATATGCAGTGTCTGTATGCGTCAGAGCAGTACTTAAAGGAGTTAAAGGGAGAAGGTTTTTCATGTTAATGCATTCTATGCATTAAGATAAAAAAACCTTCTGTGTGTAGCAGCCCAGAACCCCGTTAATCACCTACCTGAGCCCCTTCTCTCTCCAGAGATGTCCACGATCCCCTTGGCCATCCGGGACACTCCTCCTAATTGGCTGAGACAGAGCAGCGGCACCATGGGCTCCCACTGCTGTCAGTGAAAGTCAGTCAACCAATTAGGGGGGGAAGGGGTGGGCCAGGAGGGAAGTGGCTATGAGCAGCGAAGCGGGACCCAAGAAGAGGAGGATCTGGACTGCTCTGTGCAAAACTGCACAGAGAAGGTAAGTATAACATGTATGTTTAAAAAAATAAATAAATGAGCCTTTACAATCACTTTCAAGCACAGTAACGTGTGCGCTACCCCGAATGAAGACCACCTGTATTTGGGACAGCGCATACTTCCCTGTGCCCAAGTATAAATTACAAAGTAAACATTGCACATTAAATATATAACAGGACTATGGTCATACCTCACATAGTGCAAATACATTAAACTTAGCAGGTATTTCCAAGTTTTAAAGTAAATGTAAAGTAAAATGAATGAAAAAAGGTGTCTATCAGTGTAACAAATCACGTTTTTACTTAAAGTGGTTTTAAACCTCAGACATAGAATATGAACAAAGCATATCCCTCTATAGTCTGTGCTTTTCTAAATCCAGACCACTAAGTGTAATTTCTTTCCTCTGCTATAAGCATGAATCACTTCTGACAGGTTTTCCTGACACAAAGAGATAAAAAGGTGACAGGGGAGGGCAAAGACTGTGAATGACAGCCTCAACTCTGTTCCTGTGTGAAGGGGGGTGTGTCCTTTCCTTCCAATCAGCTCTCAGAGCTCTCCTCACTGATGTAACTTCAGCTCTCCACCCCCTGCTTTTTAGAACTGAGAGAACCTGTGTAAATTCTGCACTTTGAACGGCGGTAGGGGAAAGGCGGCTGTAGATAAAAAGGTACAACTTATGTAAGAGGATTTTTTTTCATCTCTGTGAATCACCTGAGACCCATCACTTCACTGGGTATATGTGAGGGTTTACAACCACTTTCAATTTTTTTGTGTCTCAAGCCTAAACTAACGATCATATAATCTCTGTCAACTATGCAGAATGGGAAGCATTCAATATACAGTGCATTCGGGAAAGTATTCACAGCGCTTCACTTTTTCCACATTTTATGTTACAGCTATGGAGCATGCTTTGCTGGGTTTTTTGCCGTCCTCTGAACCAACTATGGGTGAAAGATTGTGAATATGGGATTATATTTATTCATTTTTTGGTTGAACTAGATGGATTTCTGTCTTTTTTTCAACCTGACTAACTATGTGTAACAGCCTTATTCCAAAATGGATTAAATTCATTATTTTCCTCAAAATTCTACAATCAATTCCCCATAAAGACCACGTGAAGAAAGTTTGTTTGAACTCTTTGCTAAATTATTAAAAATAAAAAAAAAACAAAAAATCTAATGTACATTAGTACAGCCTTTGCCATGACATTAAAATTGAGCTCAGGTGCATCCTGATCCACTGATCAGCCACCTGTGGTAAATGTAGTTGATTGGACATGATTTATGCCCCATACACACAATGAGATTATCGTCCGTTTTTTATTGCATGCTAATCTCAGATCGATTCTGATGAGTTTGCTAAAGTCACAAATTCCCGCACGACAGAAAAAAAATTTGGAAGTGATGTCATTGCATTTGTATTGCATTTTCGAATTATGGCTGTACTGATTAAACGGAAATTGTACGATCTGGCATCGTGCATGTCTGATAGAATAGTATCGGATGAACTGTCCTGATTGGCTCTCGAAAGCTCTGTACAAACGATCCTATTATTGTACGATCGATTCGAAAGCGGTATTTTCCGTCCAATTTTCTGATTGTGTGTACGGGGCATTAGAAAGGCACACACCTGTCTATATAAGGTCTCACAGTTAACCATTTTAAGACCGGGCCTTTTTTTCAAACTTGTTTACAAGTTAAAATCATTTATTTATTTTTTTGTTAGAAAATTACTTAGAACCCCCAAACATTATATATTTTTTTCTAACACCCTAGAGAGCAAAATGGTAGTCGTTGCAATAATTTTTGTCACACCGAATTACGAGCGCACTTTTTTTGAAAAAAATTCACCTTTTAATAAAAAAGCCACCGCCGAGCAGGGGAAGCGCCGGTGGTGGGGTAAGTGTGACTGACCAACTGACCCATAATACATAACACATATTACATAATGAATGTAATCCATAAAGCAGAAGTAAACGCATCCATAAAACAGTTTCATTTATGGCACGTCTTGGAAATGTAATACTCCCATTGGTTGTGCTCTCAACCAAACTGTCAAATCATCCAATGGCTGATGTCATAACTGATCAGATGTGAAGCATCATGGTAGTTGTAGATTAAACAGAGGCAAAGATGGCAGCTTCCTTGCCTGAAAACAATAGGGGGTTTACTTACACTTTAAGCCTTTAAATTACAATTGTTCCTCTTTAACCACTTCCCGACCAGCGCACGACGATGTACGTCGACAGAATGGCACGGGCAGGCATATTGGCGTACATGTACGTCCAATATTCGTTGCCGCCGTGCCATCGGGAGCGCGCCGCCGCCGGCGCGCTCCCGCGCTGGTCGGGACCCCCGTGAGTCCGGTCGCGGGACCCGCGGACTCGATCGCCGCGGGCATCCCCGCGATCGTCTCACGGAGCGGCCGAATGGAGGAAATGCTGTATAAACAACATTTTTCCATTCTGCCTAGCAACTAGTGACGCTGATCTCTGCTCCATGTGATTGGAGCAGAGATCAGTGTACACTAAATGAAAGCCCAACCCCCCCACAGTTAGTAACACACCCCTAGGAACACTTAACCCCTACACTGCCACCCACTGGTTAACCCTTTCACTGCCAGTGTCATTTACACAGGAATCACTGCATTTATATAGCAGTGATTACTGTATAAATGACAATGGTCCCAAAAATGTGTCAAAAATGTCCGATGGGTCCCCCACAATGTCGCAGTCACAATAAAAATCGCAGATCGCCGCCATTACTAGTAAAAAAAAAAATAATAAAAAATTATTAATAAAAATGCTATAAAACTATCCCTATTTTGTAAACGCTATAACTTTTGCACAAACCAATCAATAATCGCTTATTGCGATTTTTTTTACCAAAAATATGTAGAAGAATACGTATCGGCCTAAACTGAGGGAAAAAAATGTTTTTTTATATATTTTTGGGGGATATTTATTATTACAAAAAGTTAAAAATAATGCGTTTTTTTCAAAATTATCGCTCTATTTTTGTTTATAGCGCAAAAAATAAAAACCGCAGGGGTGATCAAATACCACCAAAAGAAAGCTCTATTTGTAGGAAAAAAAGGATGTTAATTTTGTTTGGGAGCCACGTCGCACGACCGCGCAATTGTCAGTTAAAGCGACGCAGTGCCGAATCGCAAAAAGTGGTCTGGTCTTTGACCAGCAAATTGGTCCGGTCTGAAAGTGGTTAAGGTTGCTAGCAGAAATCTACAGTATATCCTTAATTATAGGGATTATTCCCTCCAATGTGCATATTTGTTGGTTTTACGTGTATCATCAACTTGACACGTTTCCCCCTCTGAATTTGATAATTCATTTTACAAAAATAGCCTGTAATATATTGTTTTTAGAATCTTGCATTGTGAACATTATCTGCGCAATTAATTAAGTTGTATCTTCAAGATAGTTGCTTTCAATTTGTTTAATTGCTCATTTTGTTTCTGAGAAGACACAGAGTAGTAATTGCTCAAATAAATGATTTTTTTCAGCGGTTTTCTGTATAATAAGGTTTTACTTGTGTCCTCATTTAAGGGAACCAATTTATCTAGGTAATTCACATGGAACTGAGTGCTCCCCTCATTTTAGCACCACTATCCCCCAAAAAATTCTCTGTCATATGTGATGACTGCAGTACCAGACCCCATCACCCTATTGATTTTTATTGGTTCCCAGTCAAAAGAGTATTTGAAGCCGACCCCACACTCCTATTTATTTTCATTGGTTCCCAGTCAAAAGAGTATGAGTACTGCCAGCACTGGGGAGCTACAGTTCATTGCGGGAACCATGAATAGCAACATGTACTGTGACATACTAAAGTTGAACTTGATCCCCTCCCTTCAGAGACTGGGCCACAGGGCAGTATTCCAACATGATTACGACCCCAAACACACCTCCAAGATGACCACTGTCTTGCTAAAGAAGCTGAGAGTAAAGGTGATGGACTGGCCAAGCATGTCTCCAGACCTAAACTCTATTGAGCATTAGGGATGAGCCAGATGTTCGAATTGAACGTAAGTTCAACTCGAACATTGTGTGTCCGCCGAACAGCGAACATTATGTGGTATGTGGTCAAATTCGAAAGCCACGGAACACCGTTAAAGTCTATGGGACATTAACAAGAAAAAACAAAAGTGCTCATTCTAAAGGCTTATATGCAATTTATTGCCATAAAAAGTGTTTGGGGACCCGGGTCCTACCCCAGGGGACATGTATCAATGCAAAAAAAAAAGTTTTAAAAGCTGCCTGTTCGGGAGCAGTGATTTTAATAGTGCTTAAAGTGAAACAGAAAAATTAAATTTCTAAGGGAAAAAAAGTCATTTAAAACTGATCGCGGCTGTAATGAATTGTCGGGTCTCGGCATTATAAATAAAACTCATTGAAAAAAATGGCCAAATTTTTTTTTTTAATTGCGTGGGGTCACCTCAAAATCCATACCAGGCCCTTCAGGTCTGGTATGGATATTAAGGGGAACCCTGCGCCAAATTTAAAAATGAAAATGGCATAGGGGTCCCCCCCAAAATCCATACCAGACCCTTAACCAGCACCCCTCCCTCCTGGACCGTACCAGGCCACATGCCCTCAACATGAGGGGGGATGCTTTGGAGTCACCACCAAAGCACCTTGTCCCCATGTTGATGTAATTTTTACTATAGTTGCCACTTTTTTTTGTGAAATGGTAGGAATACAATGTACCCCTTACCAATTCACATAGGGGAGGAGGTCAGGATCTGGGGGTCCCCTTATTAAAGGGGGCTTCCAGATTCTTAAAAGCCCCCCACCCACAGACCCCCACATCCACCGGACAAGGGTTGTGGGGATGAGTCCCTTTTCCCCATCAACAGGGGGACTAGGTGTTTTGGGGGGGACCCCAAAACATCTTCCCCATGTTGAGGGCATGTGGCCTAGTATGATTCAGGTATGTGGCCTGGTATGATTCCCCCCTTTTCCTGCAGCTTGCGTGCTCGGATAAGGGCCTGGTATGGATTTTGGGGGGGACCCCCACATAATTAAAAAAAATTGGTTTGGGGTTCCCCTTAATATTCATACCAGACCCAAAGGGCCTGGTAATGGGCTGGGGGGCAGGGGAACCCATGCCATTTTTTCCTTTAGAAAGTCATTTTACTGTGGTACTGTTCTAAACATGGGAAAACTGCGCCACTTTACAGGCATACTATAGACACCCCCCAGGCACGATATTTAAAGGAATATTTAAAGGAATATTTCATTATTATTTTTTTCACTTCAAGCATTACTGTATTAAGCACTGCTCCTGGAAAAACTGCAGTTTTTAAAACTTTTTTTTTGCATTGATACATGTCCCCCTGAGGCAGGTCTCCAAACACTGTTTATGACAATAACTTACATATAAGCCTTTAAAATTAGCACTTTAGATTTTTCTTGTTCGTGTCCCATAGACTTTACTACGCGTGTTTGTCCGAATTTTTTGCCTGTTCACAAGTTCTGGTGCAAACCAGGGGGGTTATTCAGCTCATTATTGAGCATCTGTGGGACATCCTCCAATGGAAGGGGGAGGAGCGCAAGGTCTCTAATATCCACCAGCTCCGTGATGTCGTCATGGAGGAGTGGAAGAGGACTCCAGTGGCAACCTGTGAAGCTCCGGTGAACTCCATGCCATGGAGGGTTAAGGCAATGATGGAAAATAAGTAGTAAACGGGGGGTAGTGGTGTGCTGTACTGTGACAGGGGGTCCAACCTTAAGGGGTGGTGGACTGTATGGGCACTTGAATAGTCTTATATACTACGAGGTTATTAAGAAGCTAATTTGGCGTCACATAAGACTGCTTGTAGCCTATGTGGAACGTATATATAGGTCAGTGTACACTTTTATGGGGGGATAGTACAAAACCTTCAAAAACACTGTAACATTCCTTACAAAATCACAGGTATATTGAAATATAAGAAGAAAATGCAAAAATAGACAAAGTGTTTAAAACCAGTGATTCCAAATGCGATTTGTTATAGCTGCCAGAAAATCGCATAAAGTGCCAGTGCTAGAAAGATAAATTGTAAGTGCAAAATTCCTCTACACCATGATAAAAATGCTGAAGTAATGCAGATAAAGTAGAAAATGTAAATAAACAGAATATCCGTTATACTGTGCAGAAAGTGGCGATTACATCCAAAAAATCGCATAAAGTGCCAGTGCTAAAGAATAAAATATAAGTGCAGAATCCCTCTAAAACTAAATACAATGTTGAAACAATGCAAATAAAACGACGAAAAAAGGATTTAAATTAACAAAAAATGTCTGGTACACTGTGCAAAATGTGGCGATTATATCAGAGAAAATCGCATAAGGTGCCAGTGCTTAAAAGTAACATGTGCACAATATTGGTGAACACAATGCAATTGATGGTGATGCTGGTGGTGGTGGGTATACCCCTCGTGATCCTGTGTGATCTGGTTATGGGTTTCCCCTTACCTTACAGCTGTAATGTAACAGCATGTAACATGTATATCCTCGGGGTCCCTGGTGCTCTTTGCCTTTAAGGTCCCGCTGTGGTGTCCCCAGGTCCTGGCGTTAGTATCCTGCCTATTGCGCTGTATGGTCCCTTTAAATGGTAACTCAGCAGCATTCAGTGTGGGGGTCCCTCAGCGACTGGTGTATATATAGGGTTAAAGAGATGTGGAGGAAGGATGCCCCATAGTGTAGTAGTTTTAACCATAAACGTTTTATTTAAAAAGGTAAATAAAATACTCACAAGCAAAAAGATATAAAAAGCGCTGTATAAACGAGCAACGAGCTCAGTGTGCGTCACTTCCGGTAGCTCTCGTCCCGACGCGCGTTCGTCACGGGTCACGTGACTTCATCAGGGGATCAATTTTTTGCCTGTTCACAAGTTCTGGTGCGAACCAGGGGTGTTGTTCAGCTTATTATTGAGCATCTGTGGGACATCCTCCAATGGAAGGTGGAGGAGCGCAAGGTCTCTAATATCCACCAGCTCCGTGATGTCGTCATGGAGGAGTGGAAGAGGACTCCAGTGGCAACCTGTGAAGCTCTGGTGAACTCCATGCCATGGAGGGTTAAGGCAATGATGGAAAATAATGGTGGCCACACAAAATACTAATACTTTGGGCCCAATTTGGACATTTTCACATAGGGGTGTACTCACTTTTGTTGCCAGGGGTTTAGACATTAATGGCTGTGTGTTGAGCTATTTTTGAGGGAACAGCAAATCTACACTGTTATACAAGCTGTTCACACACACACTACTTTACATTGTAGCAAAGTGTCATTTCTTCAATGTTGACACATGAAAAGATATAATAAAATATTTACAAAAATGTGAGGGGTGTACTCACTTATGTGACACATTGTATATGGAATTTGATTTACTTGTTAAAGGATTTGTATTTCTCTCTAATCAGAACTAGGATTTACGCAGCTCTACCACACAGCACAGGGTAGGAAATCTGATTTATTTTTGCTAGAATTAGGTAACACAGGTCTTGTTACCCCTACCGATGACTGGACAGTGAATGGAGGAACAGCACAATGATCAGCAATGCTCTCCCCTCCTATTAACACGCATTTTGTTAGCATATGAGCACTACAGCACAAATGATTGGCTCCTATATTGTTTCTGTCTCTTCCATTCTAGAGCCCCATACACACTATCAGATTTTCTGCTGATTTTTGTCTTCAGATTTACCAAAACCATGTAGTGCAAGGGCCTGCCTGATTGCATACAAATTGAAATTACAGCTTTGACCTCATATTATATGGTTTTGGTAAATCTGAAGGAAAAAGTCAGCAGAAAATCTGATAGTGTGTATGGGGCTTTAGCTCTGCTGTACAGAGGATTGTAAGAGATAGATACCAAGTTAAATTTAGATACACTGCTTGCATTGAAAATACATTTAATGATCTATTAATGAATATAGAGCTGCATTCATTTGTGACTTTATTTCTGCCTGGAATTAAACTTTAACAAGCTTTCCGGTGTGATGAATATCTGTAGTGACTGCATGTGCCAGGATTTCTTTTTTATGCTGTTAGGCTGGTGGTTACAAATACGGTATATTTATTACAGTTTAGGCATCATGCGGTGATGTGGGTGAAAAGCACAGTTGCACTGCCCCACTTCTGGCAACCTATAACAGCCTTTTTCAACTAGGGTGCCTTTGGGTTTCTTCAAGGGTGCCTTGGCAATATGACTAAAAATTGCCCCAAGATTTTATACAGGCTGGTGGGTGGATGAAACCTTTTAGTTACACAAAGCCACAGGTTTTCATTGTACACCATTCCAACCTTCTAGAGCTACCTACCTCCTAATTACAAATGACTTCAGTTGATAATAAGGATGTCAGCTGCCTGCAAATCATCATTGTTTGACCCTCCCTTGCTTTGAGGTTTCAAAACTGAGAGAGAAACATTGGAAAACATTGGAATACTAATCAGTACCAGTTTGCAAAAGTGTATTTGCTTGGAAGAATAAATCACCTCTAATGTTGGGTGTCCTACGTGTATTGCATTATGTAAAAACTATCAGAATAGCTTTTACATTTTATAATGGGGCGCTTCAAGACTGTCCATAATTTTGGAGAATGCCTCGAGATTGTCCATAATTTTAAAAGGTGCCTTGAAAAAACTTTGAGAAACACTGGCCTATTAAACTCTATGGGAAACTGGTGTTTTGCTGTGGCTGGACATTGCACCGAGTGCTTCTATTGTTTAGGACAGTATGCTCTCCAGGATGAACAAGCAGTCTGCAGGCATTCTTACCTAAACATAAGTACAATTTGATGCACCTTCCAGCTTGTGCTTTGTGCCCACGCCAAAATGCTGGGATGTAATGTACTGGACCTAAACACTAAAGCCCCATACACACAATCATTTTTTCCAACGGAAAATGTTGGATGTCAGGCTGTTGGTGGAAAGTCCGACCGTGTGTATGCTCCATCGGACAATTGTTGTCGGACTTTCCGCCAACAAATGTTGGCTAGCATGTTCTCAAATTTTTCTGCCAACAAATGTGTGTTGTTGGACTTTCCAATTGTGTGTACCAAAGTCCAAAGTACAAACACGGATGCTTGGAATCAAGGACGAGCTGGAAGAGGTCGGTCTTGTAAGCTAGCGTTCGTAATGGAGATATCACGTACATCTTGTGCGTCACTACGTTCGTAATTGTTGCCCAACATTTGTGTGGCCGTGTGTATGCAAGACAAGTTGGAGCCAACACCCTTCGAACAAAATTCCATGGTTTTGTTGTCATAAAGTCTGATCGTGTGTAGGCAGCATAAGTGTGAATGAGGCCATAAAATGTGTGGCACATTCATTTCTATAGAGAGGTCATCTATGATTATGGGGTTGATTTTCTAAAGGCAAATAGTCTGTGCTCTGCAAGTGCAGTTGCTCTAGATCTGAGGGGAACATGCAAGGAAAAAAAAAAAGATAACAGCATTTTTGCTTGCACATGATTTCATAATAGAAATCAGCAGAGCTTTCCCTAATTTCAGAGCTTCCCCTCAGATCTAGCACAACTACCGTATTTATCGTCGTATAACACACACTTTTCCCCCCTAAAATCAGGGGGAAATTGGGGGTGCGTGTTATACGCTGATCCCCCACTATTTCTAACCCTTTCTGCCACTCTCTGCAGCTTCAGGGTTTTTCGGCCGCACTCGGCTGTTCTCAGCTATTTTCCGCCGTTCTCGGCTATTTTTAGATGCACTCAGAACGGCCGAGTGTGGCCGAAAATAGTCGAGAACGGGTGAAAATAGCCAAAAACGGCCGAAAATAGCCAAAAAACGCAGAGAACTACCGAGCGCCGCCGAGATACACAGGACATCCGCTCTGTATCTCGGCTGCACCATTTTTAAATGGCAAAGCCACAGAAAAGACTGCAAATAACTAACAAGGCTAAATGCAAGGCTGCAAGTGACTGACAAGGCTGCAATGGAAGGCTGCAAATTACACTGATAAGGCTGCATTTTTTTCCTTGAACTTCCCTCCTAAAAGTTTTCTTATTTTAAATTCCCTCCTAAACTTGGGGTGCGTGTTATACACTGGCGCATGTTATACGCCGATAAATACGGTAAATTTGCCCTTAGTAAATCATCCTCTATGTGTATTCCAGTCACTCAGCACCATGTATAGGAAGTGTATAGAAAATCTCAAAATGCAGTTGTTGCTCAAGCACCAGCAGATTTAAGAGTCTGTCTTGAAAAATAATACTTGCTCATTTCAAGATCTGCAATCCAAGCAGCTGCTTTCATTATTTCATGATTTAGGGTGACATCTTTTCATAAGGGAACACAATGCTCTGTGATTTTACTTCCTTCAAGAGACTACTGATTGCTGCTCCAGACCAGTGGCTGCAGGTCTTTCAAATGACATCTTCCTGGACACACATGAAAAGTCTTTGCAGCTGGAATATTCTTCCAGTATTAAATACAATACCTGGCTTAGGTTCATTAAGAATGTACCTTGTCCAAAGGTAATTCTCTGCAGTGAAAGCAAACTGACGAATTTCGGGCTTTATTTAACAATGTCAAAATCATTTTATTTTGCTCTACTTTACTGTATTCTGCAGCTAAAAGATAAAAACTTGATCAGACTGACTTGCATTAATTTTGACTTCTCCTTAAGAAGTCAGCTAGAAATGTTATTTTCTCCCTATGCAGGATGGCACGTTACAAACCCAATCCATATTCCTATTACACATAGCAGCATTTCCCAATGAAATATTCTTAGATTCTGATACTGATGAATGTTGGTAAATCTTTTTTAGATTGGTTTATATTTTGGTGAATAGTGATTGTTCGTTGAATCTTGGATGTTTCCAAGATTTAGTCCTTCATAAAAAAAAAATACTATAAATAGTTATTGCAATAATAAAAGCTTGAAATAAGACGTGGATTCAAACATATTTCTATCCCTAACTATCTTGTACAGACCATCACATTTTTGGATAGGAATTTTTCCCCACCGAAAAATAGAGAACATGCTCTCAATCTATTGCTGGCTGGAATTCCGCCAGCAAAAGACCAATAGAGCATACACACCCGTCGCATTTTCTGGCAAAAAGCTCTCATCAGAGTTTTGCTGGCGGAATTTCAGATCGTGTGTATACGGCATTAGCGTTAACAAGCATTTAACCCATACAATGTGAGGTAGGGGGCACTTCATAGGTAAATGTGTGTAATTCTGAGAGTTGGGCTTTAAATTGGGTTCACCTAAATCTGGAATACACATATACACATTCCCACCTGAGAACAATTTGAGTCATTTTAACCTTATATTGTTGTATCTTTGTATACCATATTTGGGTACAGAGTATATGGGATATATGGGATATAATTTCTTAGTGTTTATGGCTCCCGTAGCCTCTGCCAGAATGGGCTCTCTAGAAGCTGACAGATAGTGGACTTAAAGTGTTACTAAACTCAGGACTCTGCATTCACTATATCTGGTCCCCCACAGTACACAGAACATGGAAATGCAATTGTTTTATTAAATATAAATAGCTAAATATCTTTTCTCATCAGCAGTATATAGCAGTCTTGTAACTTCTATCCATGTCTGGTTAAAGCTTGTAGGAGGAGCTTTCATTCTGCTCTTCGACTGTCCAATGAGACTGCAGGTCCCCTGACCCTCTGTCTGGACAGTGCTGATTGGCCCTGTGCTGATCACATGCACCCTCCCCCCCCCCCCCAAAAAAAACTCTCTAGCAATACACAGCAAACTGAGCATGTGCAGCTTGTCCCCAAGGCTCTGTTCTATCAGCAGATAGACTGGGGACTGTGGAAGAAAGGGAGGATCAGAGTAGACAGGATCAAACAGCCTTTTTACACAATGCAGAGGTCTTAGGTTCCACGGTGAGTATAACATGCATGCTTTACTGCATATACAGACTGATTTTACTGTTGTGGGTTTAGTAACACTTTAAGTCAATGTTACAAGTAGCCCATAGGCTGCTTTGGAAAAAGCGAATAAAAACTGCAGGTTTCCTATGTGTGATCAGGGGAATGTTAGATAAGGTCATCACAGAGATCGATAATCTATGTGGTTCAGTGTTCAAATGAACAGAAAAAAAGAATGTCATTTAGGCCTGGTTCACACTTATGCATTTTGTAGTGTGTTTTCAGTTTTGCAGAAACATACTACAATCCATTTAACATGGATTCCTATGGGTCACATTCACATCTGTGCATTTTATGGAAAGGGCCAGGGACTTTTTTTTCTGGTTTTTGGTTTCAAAGACTTCAATGGATCAAAAACGTGTATTGAAAAAATGCAAAATGCACTTGGAATATGCAAACTGCAACCTGCTTAGGTGTTAATGTGTTTCATTCTGGTTTTGTTTCTTTCTACAGTGAAGGTGATTGGTGGGAAGCTCGGTCTTTGACAACTGGTGGAACAGGTTATATCCCAAGTAACTATGTGGCGCCAGTGGATTCCATTCAAGCTGAAGAGTATGTTTCTTAATAAACAGCAACTTTGCTTTTAAAAACAATCCTTTTAACCTTGCTTAGCACAGTCTGGTAATTCAATGATATGCACAATAACAAACATTAGAAGACTTGTATTAGAACTGTTCATAATCTGTTGCCCAAAAAAATCTTACTTTTGTCTATAAAACACATACGCAAACATTTCTCATGCTGCATCCCCTTTTGTCAGGTGCAGACTTTTTTGTATTTTGAAATCTGTCGAATTTTTGTTTGCCATCTGTGTACCCTTGGGGAGATTTCCCTTCACTTCCTGTCCCATAGCCAATCAGAATGTGAGAGCAAATGCCTCCAAAGTGAGGGAATCCCCGGTAGTCACCAGAAAAGGTGTCCCCATTGGAAGATTTCCCCTCTATTTCTGTTCTGGGGATAATCAAAAATGTAGGTTTTTCTTCACTGATAATGATCACCAGGCAAATAGAGAGGGTGAATCTCCCTAACGGGGGCGCAGACAGCAATAAAAACTGGTAACTGTTATAATCACTCTCAACAAAACGAAAAAAAAGTTTTTCCATTAGTCAGTACTTTATACCATGGTTGTTTAAAGCGGAGTTCCACCCAAAAATGGAACTTCCGCTTATCCGGTTCCTCCCCCCTCCCTCCTGAAAGGTGTCACATTTAGCACCTTTCAAGGGGGAGGGGGAGCAGATACCTGTCTAATCCAGGTATTTGCTCCCACTTCCAGTGACAGATCGTGATCTACGCCATGTCCGTCCCCTCCTACGTCCCCCCTGCTGTCTTCTGGGAGACACACAGGTCCCAGAAGACAGCAGGGACCATTCAGAACGTGCAGCACGACTTGTGCATGCACAGTAGGGACCCACTTCCTGATTCCCTTACTGAAGATGAGCCGAGGGACAGGTCGGCTTTGGGTGAGGACATCGCGGGTGCCCTGGCCAGGTATATGCCTTTTATTTTAAAAGTCAGCAGCTGCAGTATTTGTAGCTGCAGACTTTGAATTTGTTTTTGGCAGAACTCCGCTTTAATAACGCTCAAAACCGATGCACTATTTTGACATGGATTGCAGTAATAGATATTCTTGCACACCAGCCAGCAAGATAAAAGGATTTTAAGTTTTGTTCCATGGCAGGTAGAAATTTAGACAAAGGGGACAATCTTTTAGATGGCAAGCATGGACGGTACATGGTCCTTAATAATTAAAGTGAATATACAGCATTTATTTTAGTTTAGTGGAGAGTAGGGAATGATTACATCACCTGTCTAGTTTACATTACTGTCTGTGTCTCCAATAGGGAGATTCATCTTCTCTTTTTGTCTCAGTGGCCACTGTCATTTAGATGAAAAGTGCTGGGAAATCCAATTTTTTTACAGTTGTCACCAGAACAAGAGGTGGGGAGAAATCTTCCAATGGGGACACCTGTTCCAGTGACAACTGTCTAAAAGGGAATTTCCCCTCACTTCAAAGAAATGTTCTATTGCATCTGTAGTAAAGGAAGTGAAGGTAAATCTCTCCAATGAGACACAGACAGCAAAAGAATAAATTGACAGGGATTTAAACTTTGTCCAAAACTAAAAAAAAAAAAATGCTTATGCATTCATTTTATATCAATTTTAAAGATGCTGTTTATTACGTTTTAGACATAACGGTTTCCGCATCTTTTGAAATTAAACCAAAACTTTTTAAACTGAACTAAACGTATAGCAATGGTGAAAACAGCATAGCAAAGCAAATTACTTAGTATCCTGTTTGGGTAATTATAAGGTCTCCTGACACAACCATAGCAGCCTAATTGGTGAGTGAAGAGCATGTCTATGGGATGCTTTGGATTAGTTTGCCTTACTAATATTACAGGCATACCCCACTTTTAAGTACACAATGGGGTTTATTTACTAAAGCCGGAAAGTGCAAAATCAGACTCACTTCTGCATAAAAACCAATGAGCGTCTAACCCCCAGCTTGTTCAATTAAGCTTTGGTAATATGATTTTGCACTTTCTAGCTTTAGTAAATAAACCCCATTGTGTACTCAAAAGTGGTTTATGCCCGTACTAAGAAATAAACCATTACAATCTATAAAACGCCATAACATTTATTATCTTAAAGCGGCTCTTTCAACTTATGCCTAGCATTATAAAATAGCATTATAATAAATGGATATTATCAACATTTTAAATTATTTAGGTACCTTATTTTCTTTTAATTTGCCAGCACTTCCAGCCCCAGCTACCTAGGCGATCCAGTGGACTTTTGGGATCACAGTGTCATTTATCCCAGGAGTCGACTAATTGGCTGATCTTGCAATATTTACAGATACATTGTGCGCTGGCCACTGTCACTAGATTGCGAAAGTTGGGGAGGTGCATGCTGGGTAAACTAGCTGCACTACATCCCAGAACTCATTGGTGCCAGCTTCAGATGCCCATAACTATGTTGGCTGCTGCTAGCACTGTAACAGAGGCCAGTAACCAGGACATTTAGCAAGTAAGGATTATAGTTACAACATTGACCATATCTAAATTAAAGACAGCAATTTGTAAGGATCACGGGAATGTGTTTATTGAATTTTTGAGTAGGAGACTGTAGCTCCTCTTTAAATTTCTTAATTTTTTTTCTATATGGTAATTGTAGGGGGTGACCTTCAACCATTTTAATCTTTTTTAGATGGTACTTCGGTAAACTGGGCAGAAAAGATGCGGAGAGACAATTGTTATCCTTTGGAAATCCAAGGGGTACTTATTTAATACGTGAAAGTGAAACCACCAAAGGTAAGATGAAGATATATTTTCTAAGATAGTGGTACTAGATGTAATGTTTGTGAAACCTGTCCCCTAGATTAACTTGCAATGTAATATGTCATTGCCTAGACTTCTTTACAGAATCACAGGTCTAAAAAGAAAAGTGCTCCTTATAGAATGTTATGAAGTAATTAATGCACATGTGCTGTTACATGAATATGCTGAAAATATGGCTTGTAAGTGGCAGCAGAGGAATAATTTGGCAAACACTGCATGAAACCTGACTGGTTGCAGCTATTCAAATTGTTAAGTGACTCTTGGTCTTCTGAATAAAATTCATATACCGGGACAGTTTCATGTACTAAGAATGCATTCTCATTTCATAATCTTTGGGTGGCTACAGGGAGATCAGTCAGAATGTACACTGCCCATTAAAGAGAAACTGCAGTCACATAATTTGTAATAAAAATATCTTTGCCATTCTGAAGCTTCCCTCCAACCACTTTGCATACTATTTAATATGTACTGTGATTCTGTACTTGCCAGATATGCAGCAGAAATCTCCCACCACTAAGTCTGGCTGCAATCATTTTAACTGTGGGCAGCTGAAGCTACTGCCCGTTCACTTCCTGGATTTACACAGAGGCACACCTCCAGCTTTGCATCCCCCCTCCCTTCCTCGCAAACTCTCACAAGAGTGAGCTGTGCATGATGTCATAAGCCTAGGCTTTTTTCCAGACAAGAAACAGGAAGTGGGCTGTATAAGATGTTCACTGGCAGAAAAAAAATGTTTTACTATCCAAAGTTAAAACAACAAGAGCAGAAGATTTAATAGATGGGAAGTCGAGAAAATTGACTAAAGTTCCGCTTTAAGTAAACTGGCAGTGTCCACTTACAGAGCTAAAGTGCTGGAACCAGCCACACAAACAGCCAAAAGCCTTATTTCCTTTTCTCCAGTTTTAAAAAAAAATATTTCTTAATGATCCAAAAGATTGTATGTGTATAGGTGCATGTGAGCTTAAGCATTGCAAGTAATGCTCAAATAGTATGCAGTACTTACACTGATGGGAAGTCTATGACAACCCTTACTTCCAAAAGGCTATCTACTTAATATTCTACAGCAATTGTTTAAAGCGGGATTTCACTGTGGAAAAAAAAAATTAAAAGCCAGCATCTACAAATACTGCAGCTGCTGACTTTTAATAAATGGACACTCACCTGTCCCGGGGTCCAGCGATGCCGGCAGCTGAGGCCGATCGATCGCTCGGCTCTCGGCTGCTGCCGCCACCATTCTAGGTGAGGGAATCAGGAAGTGAAGCACTGCGGCTTCACTTCCCGGTTCCCTACTGCGCATGCGCGAGTCACGCAGCGCAATAGGAATTGTCCGCGCTGTCTCTGGGACCCGTGTGTGTCCCAGCAGACAGCGCGCAGGGACAGGAAGAGGCATAGACTCCCGTGAGAGTCTATGCCCGGAAGTGGGTGTGAATACCTGTCTTTGACAGGTATCTGCACCCCCCCTCCACCCTGAAAGGTGCCAATTGTGACACCGGAGGGGGGGAGAGTTCCGATCAGTGGAAGTTCCACTTTAGGGTGGAACCCCGCTTTAATTTGGTAACCCTGAAATTGTTACTTCCACTTTACTTTAAATATTACCTTTAGTAACACAATTACAGTGCCCATGTGTCCCTGTAGATTTGTGAAAGGCAATTATACCCTCATACTACTGCTAGGGTGTAAAAAAAACGTGCACAGCACTCAGGAAAGGTAAAAATAATATAAATGCTTTAATTGGGAAAAAAAACCTGTACTGGTTGACAGAATGACGCATGAGCCAGTGGGCCATGATCATTTATCTGAGACAAAATCCCTAAGGATTTAATACATATTTATCAAATAGGTAAAATTATAGTCATTCTAGCCAAGGTCCTATGTGGAAGATAAGCTGATGAACAGTAAAAATGAGTTGTAATAAAGTGTTACATGCGCTGTTGACGTGCCATTTATTTTGAATGGTATACCAACACACTACAGGGTAGTGCATTGCTGTGAATTGCGTTAAAAAAAAAGTTATGTCCAATTTTCATGATGGGGTGTGTTAGTAGCCATTCATTTCAATTAGCTGCCTTTAGACATACAGAGAGGGGTAAAGATGAAAGAATGACATGCTGTGGTATGAATGAACGCTGCTCCAGGTGATCACACCCAAGTTGCTGAGTTGTACAAGACTTTACCAGGTGCTAGCTCGGCTCGCCAGCCGAACTTCAGAAGACAAGGGATACATAGATTAGCTGCTCCCTGTCCTAGACTTTATTGATGCCTCACATTCAACGCATCACATCGTGGCTAATAGCAGGACAAGGCAAGATCGATGCGTTTCGCACTCTGACAGCGCTTAGTCTTAACCTGAACAGATTAAGACTAAGCGCTGTCAGAGTGTGAAACGTGTCAATTTTGATTTCTGAAAGACATGTTGTGGCTGTAGACCTGTATTTCAATATGAAAGTGGTTATACGTGTACAGGGATGGATGGGCAGTCCCGGGATGCAGACTAATTATGTTCCGGCCCACTACTCTTTCCCTGTAAGAATATAAACACTTGGATGTGCGGTTTCAGAACCGGCGTCCAATAGCCTACCACTGATTTGTGAGGCTGAGTACTGAGCTAAAAACTGAATTGTCAACCTTAGCAACCTGTCAGTGAGCATTGTGACAATATGGTCTATGATTTTTATGTAAATGATTTATTTTATGATTTTATTAGGAAGGCTTATATTTGTGAAGACTATTGTAGTAAGAAGTATTGGAAGGCTAACAACAGGTATAAACAAGGCCAAGGATAAATCCAAGAGAAAAGGCAAACTTAACTTACCACCAGCCCGCAGACAACCAAATAACCTGTCTACCTTGACCGAGGCTCTGTGGCTTATTTATGCATTTGCAAATGTGTGCAGACTAAACCCCTGCTTTTAACGCATACTGTTAGACAGGTTATTTGGTTGTCTGCAGGCTGGTGGTAAGTTAAGCTTGGTTTTTCCCTTGGATTTATCCTTGGTCTTGTTTATACCTTATATTTGTAAAGCATTGGTTTACTTATTTACCATATTTATCGGCGTATAAATTTTAAATAAGGAAGTTTGAAGCCAAATAAGGGTCAGTGCCCATCTGCAGCCTCACCATTGCCATCCATGCAGCCTGATCAATGCTCATCTGCAGCCTCACTAGTGCCATCAATGCAGCCTCATCAGTCCACATCAATGCAGCCTCACAAGTGCCATCAATGCAGCAGCCTCACCATTGCCTTAAATGCAGCAGCCTCACCATTGTCATCATTGCAGCCTGATCGATGCCCATCTGCAGCCTAGAGGGGACAGGGAGGGGGGCAGGATGAGGGCCAACAGATTACATACAGTGAGAATCTCCTATGATAGACAGAACAGTGGTCCGATGGCAGCACAGGAGACAAGACTTCCTATTATTTATGTAATCTGACGGCACCTGTCCCACCCCCCTCACTGTCCCCTCCGAGGCAGCTAGAATTGAAGTATTGGCGTATAACACGCACACGCTATTTGCACCCGATTTTCAGGGTGAAAAAGTGCATGTTATACAGCAATAAATACAGGAATCGATATGTTAGCATACAGTGTACTTCTATTTTCATGTTATGATTTGTTTTATGACCCAATATATAATGCCATTTTATGCCCATATTTTTCTGTCTTAACTTGTTTCAGGTGCCTATTCATTGTCTATTCGTGACTGGGATGACATGAAGGGAGATCATGTCAAGCACTATAAGATCCGGAAACTTGACAATGGCGGTTATTACATCACAACTAGAGCTCAGTTTGAAACTCTCCAGCAGCTGGTTCACCATTATTCAGGTATTAATTCATCTAGAGCTAGCTATGGGAAGAAGCTGGGGGAAGCATTTTGCCGTCATGTTACAGTCAGATCTTTACAGTGATTAGCCTGGATTTGTTGTTCTCAGCTTTCATTGTAAAGCATGAAAAGTTTCTGCCTGCTGGTGACTCATTCCCTCTGCTAGTCACATAATCCCTTCCAGCCGAGTAGAAAAATCACTAACATTTCACCAGCCTAGGTCTGTACTATTGGGTCACATCAGGATTCTACAGCCTCTAATCCTGTTTTCCATACATTAAATAAATTGTGTGGAACATACTGTAGATCAGATATTGCGGTCTAATTCTTATTACTTCTCCAGGATACAACATGAATCATGTATTTAGCATGTTACTCTCTGTGGTTACAGAGGTAGACACTTGATTATTTGAACAGATATTTTAATAATTATTTGATAATAAATGATATTGACCAGTTAATATATTTCCTTTACTTTGTTTTATAACAATGAAAGGAGGATATTTTATTAAGTCTATAAAAGTGTACATATCTAGAGTATCGGTTTGAAGTAGTCTCAAACTATATTTGCAGATAACTGGTCTGTGTATAATGATCAGGCTCCCTTGCATGATCAATATCCAGCATGGGGCATGCCAGATATAAAATCAAAGTTTTAAATAGCCATACCTGTACAAAGAATAGGCATAAACATTTAGGTCATTGGCCACCATGAGTACATGGCACTGTCTCTAGCTTCCTCCTTCGTCCTTTGGGCAGGTCAACAGTCTAGTCATTCTTCCCTTTCCTGTGAACACAGCCTGTTGTATATATGTCATTGCACTATTGGGGTTCACGGTACTGCTGGACTGAAAGACACTCACATGTCATTATATGAATAGTCTGGGAAGAATGGCTGTCCCTGCGCTGCTGCAGAAGGAACATAGGGAAGCTGCCATGATGTCACCGGATTGGCTAGAATGCTGTGGAAAAAGGGTGTGTATATATATATTTGTATTTATTTTAAAATATTGGGGCATAGGAAGGGGACTTCAGGATGTTGAGGTACATGAGTTTGGGGGTGGGCAGGGTTTGAGTAAAAACTATAGTTCCACAATAACCTGTTGATCCTGCCGGTAAATTCCACCTAACACATCTTCTTGTGATGGAGTGGAAATGATAGTGCACTGCTTCTGAATTCAGAGCAGAGTTGCCACTATCATGTAGACCAGTCATTCTCAACCAGGGTTCCTCCAGAGGTTACTAGGGGTTCCGTCAGCATTGGGCAATTTCTACCTCTTAGATAAATTCCCGCTCACACCATTGATTTTTTAGCTACCTATAAGGAGGTAATTCTTCCCAATGACCACAAGTGTAAGGACCATTCTTCCCACTGACCATCACACTAATGTATCATGAGTTGTAGATTTCTAATTTTTAGAAGGGGTTCCCTGAGACCGGAGAACTATTTCAAGGGTTCCTCTGTGTTGAAAAGGTTGAGAAAGGCTGATATAGACTGTGCCTGCTTGCACTATAATGGGGTGAAAATATGCTGCATGGTATGGCTATCAGCATTGGCACTGCTGATTCACAAGCCCTGAGCGTGGCAATCAGCAACTGGCCACACTGGCTGAATACTGGTAAGCTGCAATATATTACTTTTTTTTTCTTGGGTTTAGATACACTTTAAGGTGCAGAGTCAGCTGGTTGGTATAGGCAGTATCTCCATTTTTCTGCTTTGTGCGGAATCATCTTCCTAAATGTCTCCATTGTGATTTCTTTGTGTTTCTGAAATGCTCTGTTCTTCTGCTCGGCATCTGTTGCTTTACTAGTGCTTATGCTTGTATTACTTTTAGCACAACTTTCAATATGAAATGTATGCAAGTTCATTACAGGATTCAATGTGGGGGATTTACTAAAATTGGAGAATGCAAAATCTGGTGCAGCTCTGCACAGAAACCAATCAGCTTCCAGGTTTTATTGTCACAGCTTAATTGAACAAGGTGAAGTTAGAAGCTGATTGGCTACCATGCACAGCTGCACCAGAATATGAGTGCTCCAGTTTTAGTAAATCTCCCCCAAATTGTCTGGTACCACTGCTTGTTTGACCTATGGTATTAAAACAAGAAGGCGTTTATAGGGTAGGCGTAAAGTGAAGGAAAAAAAAGCTAAAATGATTGTGCTTGCTACAGCTAGGCTATACAAAATTTGTATGAAATAACCCAGCATGTAGTGCAGTTATTGGTATTACAATGAAACATTTAACCAACAGCTCAGGGTCCTGTCTTAATCATCATACAAAAACTGAAGATGTAGATAGTTTATATTCAATTAACTAGAACACTATTGACTTTTCCAATAAAGCATTGCCATTAGTATGAATAAAGCTGGGCTGCTGTTAAATTTACCCATGCAGTAGGCTTTCCCCCAACACTGCATGGTTTAAATGCTCATTTGGCTAGGGGGGAAAGGATTGTAGTGCTTACCTTATTCATCGCTCCTGCAGGCTTCCTTCTCTCCTTGTGACTGGTCCTTGGAAACTGGCTTACGTTGCTGCCTGTCCGGTCACAGCTCTCCGGTCTTATCATGTACAATACAAGACCATCGGTCCTGTATTGTGCACCAGGGCCTGTCCACATCCAAGTGTCGAGGAAAACAGAGGGGAGCACCAACTGCCAGAGAGGCGAGGAACATTGTACTTATCCCTCCCAAATAAACAAACATTTAATCGTCCCTGCTAAACCTACTAAGTTTCAGGTAGTGTATGGCCAGCTTTAGCTTGTATTGTTTGCATAAATAGCATTAGCACTGATGAACAGTAATCACCAAAGGAAACACTAACTGCAGCATCTTTTGGCTTCTACAGCAGTGGTCTCCAAACTGCGGCCCTTTTCATTGTCTTTATCTGGCCCTTGAGGCATAATTCCTGCCACTGACACCAACAATGAGGCTAAATTCCTGCCACTGACACCAACAATGAGGCTAAATTCCTGCCACTGACACCAACAATGGAGCACTATTCCTTCCACTGATACCAATGAAGGGGCATATTTCCTTTCACTGGCAACAAAAAATAGGACACTATTCCTCCCACTGACACCAACTATTTTTCCCCCTAATACCAAAGATTGGCATTGTTTACTCCAACTGGGCACAGTCTGGCCCTCTTAGGTCTGAAGGACAGTAAACTGGCCCTTTGTTTAGAAAGTTTTGAGGCCCCTGTTTTAAAGCATCACTTTTAGGCCAGTCTTGATTTCACAGTTCATACAAAGAGATATAGTAGCACAAGTACACGCAATAAACCTGTCAGGGCAGAAATATGTAAGCTAACATTTCTGATCTTTTTAAAGGTATAGGCTTTGGGGCTGCCATTCTCATTCCAGCTTAAAGTGGTTGTAAACCCTTACAGACCACTTTTTGCTACAGGTAAGCCTATATTAAGGCTTACCTGTAGCTACCCAGGATAAATATGCCAACATCATCGGCACATGCACACTGTGCCATTACCGGCGGCTCCCGTGTGCATGCAAGGGTGTGACGTCATCACGCCTCCGGCCAATCACAACTCTGGAGCCGTGATACCCAGAAGTAACCCCCGGGAGTGATGTCAGCCGCTGGACTGGTACATGGGCACCACAGCGAGGGCTTCAATCTCAGGTGAGTATTACATAATGAGCTAGTATGCTATGCATACTAGCTCATTATGCCTTTGTCTTGCAGGTATTATTAAAAAAAAAAAAAAAAAGTGGGTTTACAACCACTTTAACGCTGTATTAAACCGAAAACAAAAAAATTTACCTATTGAAGCTTACTTGTCATTAGATGTGATGGTTGTACTTGTTTTCTTTTTTGGGGGCTTTTTTCCCTCTGCTTTCACCTGGTGATCTGGCAAGTAACACACCTCCTGTATTAGCCCTTGTACACACGGTCGGACATTCCGACAACAAAATCTGTCGGATTTTGTCCGAAATTTGTGTTGCATACACACGGTTGAACAAAGTTGTCGGAAAATCCGATCGTTCGTAACATGATGACGTTATTTCGTTAGGACGGGACTACGTTCAGGCTAGTAGCCAATACCTTTGGTCTAGGAATTTGATCTGAGCATGCATGGCACTTTGTCCGATTGGAAATTCTCTACACACAATCGGACAAAGTCCGATCGGATCATGTTGTCGGAAAGTTTTATAGCCCAGCTATAAAACTTTGTCCGTCGGATATTCCAATGGAAACAGTCTGATGGAGCCCACACACAGTCGGATTATCCGACAACGCGGTCCGATCGGACATTTTCTGTCGGAATGTCCGACCATGTGTACAAGGGCTTAGAGTGCCTGCACTCTGGATGAAGGAGCACAGGGGCACCTTTGAACAGCAGCATTGTTAATCTGGGAGGAGGGGAATGTTAGATGGACTAGGAGATTTTTCGATACACTAAACAAATTGAAGCCAAACTCCAGCTAACACTTTAAAAACAATTACAGCAAACCATTTTTTTCCTTTTGGATCATTGTAAGCCTCTTTGTCAGTGGTAAATGGTTTGTCTCAACCCTGTAAATGCTACATCTGCACAACAGCTTGTTCTGTTAACAAAAAAAAAAAAAGAATTACTGCCCATATCACCAGGTGACAATAATGGAAAGCATAAAAAAAGATGAAAACGAATACAGCCATCACATCTAAGAATTGGTAAGCTGCTTTATATTAAATGTTTGCTTTTGCGTTTAGTACCGCTTTAAATGCCTGTTAAGTCACAGACCTGGAACACATATACAGGATGGGAGTTCAGACTTCATGGACAGCATACTTGTTCCAGGAGAGTAGCTCACTACTGTAAGAGGCAAACATAGATGACAGCCCAGATGCTTGAAAGATAAATAAGTGTAATTATATTGCACTTAAATTATGTAATTAAGTTATTATAAACCGATATTGCTTATTCTAACAGAGAGAATAGGCAAACTATACTGCATGTAGTATTTCATAACGGAGATAAAGGTTTCAGATACACACACTAGGGTTTTTACTTTTTTCTTGTCTCTCAGAATGCCTTGAAAGGAATGTTCCATATGGGAAAAATATCCACTGTGTTTATATGCACTGTCTCAGTTTACTCCTAAAGCAGCTTTACATGCAAGAAAGTCGATTTTTCCTTGCTTTCAGAATCAGTCTGGAGGAACAGGGCCCACAGGAGAGTATGACCTCAAAAGCAAGGAACGCCAGATTTCCACGCTGAGTATTACAGCTCCCTGCCAAAAGATGGAATGGTGCCACATAATTACTGCTCACCCTGTGGCAGATATAAAAACTGAAGGGAATGTCTGTAATACCCATAACAACTTTGCACATTCTAATTACTATTTGTATAGTATGTAAAATAAAAGTGTACATCTGACTGGCTGCCATGAGCAGTAAGATTTCCTCTACTTTTTATTACTTTACCCCTAGTTAGTATTGACACTCATGCCTTAAAACATAAGGACTGTAAAGTCATTCTAAAGACTCAACAATTTTTACCTTAATGCATTCTCTGCATTAAGATAAAAAATTTCCCAATAATTGTATCACCCCCTCACCCTTCTTTTAAGCCTTATCTCGATCCAGCGCTGTGACCATCTGCAGTGGCTCTCTCCTCTCTCTCTTTCCTCACAGTGGCAACAGCAGGAGCTATTGTCTCCTGCTGCTATCAATCAAATCTTGTGAATGGGACAGGGCTTAGCCGCATTGTGTGAGTCAATAGTTGCACACAGCCCAGCTCGAGATCAAGCTCACAGTTGTGCCCCCATAGGAAGGAGCCTAAAGCAACTGCAGGGGACCCCAGTAGAGGAGGTTTGTGTTCTCCGTATGCAATACCATTGCACAGAGCAGGTGAGTATAACATGTTTGTTACTTTCCAAATAAAAAAAACTTTAGCCCTTACAAACGCTTTAAAAACAATCTACAAATAATGTTTTGTATCAGAATTGTCTGTGTTGCCTGTAGCAGCTGATCAACTTCTTCCTTTGTAAGTTGCAATACTAAAAGTAAA
Organism: Lithobates pipiens; assembly: GCF_037356315.1. Lineage (NCBI taxonomy): Eukaryota > Metazoa > Chordata > Amphibia > Anura > Ranidae > Lithobates > Lithobates pipiens. The sequence continues at coordinate 290,558,160 of NW_027507758.1, forward strand.
GGAAGATTCTTATTGGTTAATATAAGAAATACAGTGAGGATGCGCTACTTAACGAGTACAGACTGTTTACTTAATAAAGTAAATGTTCATTAAAATAGAATAATGTCCCTTTTGTAAACCGGTCATACCAGTGCTAGCAAAAGTCTTACTTTTTTAATTTGCCTTGCATATGATTGGCTATTAAAAATGAACAGGTTCACATGATTTACTATTTACTATACTTAGCAAACTGAGCGTTCACTTTAGTGAACAGCTTCTATTCTTTTGATAAAATCATCCCAGTTTGTCTTTCAGATTCTTAATACATGACAAGTAGTGATGAGCTAAAGTTCGGGCTGCTGGCAGTCTGGCCCGTACCCGTGAAAAGCTGTCACATGATAGCAGGCCGCCAGCCCAGTCAGCTGCAGCCTGGGAATGCCATGACATTGACCTAATATGGGCATTTATGCTCAAAGACATTTTCCAAATATGGGCATTATTTTTATTATTATACACAATTTATATAGTGTTAAACAGTTTGCGCAGCGTGTTACAATATAAAGGGACTACGGTGACAATATAGTACAGACAGACACTCCTGATTAGCTTAGACACAGCAGTGGGCGCCAATGGCAATCAAAGTCAGTGAGCCAATGAGAACGATGGGGGAGGGGGCACAGCTCCATGTCTGAATGGACACACAAAGCAGTGGCTCATAAGAGCTATCAGTCTAAAAGGGTGGGGCAAGTGGCGCAAAAGGTTATAACTTTGGGGGATGAGCTGATAGAAGTGATAAAAGCTCAGTTAATTTGAGGTGTGATAGGTTTCCCTGAAGAGAAGAGTTTTCAGGGATCACCTAAAGGCAACCAGAGTAGGAGATAGCTGGGCAGACTGAGGTTATGAGTTCCAGAGGATGGGAGAGACTCTGAAGAAGTCCTGGAGATGAGCATGGGAGGAGGATACATGGGAGCTTGAGAGCAGGTCTTGAGAGGAGTGGAGAGGATAGTTTGGGTGATATTTGGAGACAAGATTGATGATGTAGTTTGGGGCAGAGTTTTGGATGGCTTTGTATGTTGTTGCTAGTATTTTGAATTTAATTTGCAGGGATTGGCAGAGAGGGCTGGCAGACACCGAGCAGCTGGTAAGGTAAATGAGTCTGGCAGCAGCATTCATGATAGACTGAAAATGAGATAACCTTTGGAGGTGTAGGCCTATGGAAAGGGAGTTGCAATAGTCAAGGTGAGAGATAACAAGGAAGGGAATGAGTAGCTTGGTGGTTTCATTAGTTAAAAAAGGGGAGAATTTTAGAGAAGGTATGGAGGTGAAGCCTACAAGCTTTTGACAATGATTGGATTTGAGGCTGAAAGCACAGGTCAGAGTCTAGGATTACACCTAGTAATTGACCGAATATGGTCATTTATGGTCGACAACATTGTCCAAATATGGCCATCTGGCCATATCTGGATAATGACATTAGCCAGCATTTGTTACATGCAACTACAGGGTTGGGAATTCACCAGCCACAGCTGATTAGGCTATCATAGGCCTGCTATCGGGTGACAGCTTCTTGCAGGTTCAGGCAGAACTGGCGTTAGCCTGAACTTTAGCTCAACATTAATAGTAAAGCATATTTTTATAGCAGTGAATATGGTTTTCAAATGACAGTAATTGACTCACTACCAGTGAATGTTTGGTGAAAGTCATATTTACAGCTTTAAAATACTGTATGCCTATAAGTATGTGTCATTTTATGTGATTTTATAATAGACAATTTACATCCTTGCTTTCAGTGTTTCCTCCAGAAATGTAATGTGTGCTGCTTTTACTAAGTATACTGTGCTCCATTCCTGTGTGTCATTTCTCTTCTCTTTTGCCCTATTCTTATTATGTGCCTTTCAGAGAGAGCTGCTGGCCTCTGCTGCCGCTTGGTAGTACCATGCCATAAAGGAATGCCAAGGCTTACTGACCTGTCTGTCAAAACCAAAGATGTCTGGGAAATCCCAAGAGAGTCTCTCCAGTTGATCAAGAGACTGGGAAATGGGCAGTTTGGGGAAGTATGGATGGGTACGCAGAGAACATCATTTATTGTTCTGTTTGGCTGCTCTGGTGTGGAGCAGCAAATGGAAAGATGGAATGTGACTTAGGGAGAAATAATGAAAGTGCAATGACGTTATTGCATTTCTACAGAACACATGCTAGTGAACACAATGCAGGTTTTCTTAAAATATATCGCTTTTCTAGAGTTATAATTATGAAAGGTACAAAACACCTTCCATCTTTCTTATTGCATGTATTACATGTATTTCCATTAATTTCCTTTCCTGTAGACAATGCTGATGGTTTATGTTATAATTTAACAATGGTTGCACGGACTTATGTACCACAAACTATTGGATTGGCTAAAGATGCTTGGGAAGTGTCACGGAGCACAATAAACCTGAAGCAGAAGCTCGGTCAGGGCTGTTTCGCTGAAGTGTGGTATGGTAAGGTGGATCATTTGTTGTAGTATGGAAAAATTAGACGTCTTTTTATTCAAAAAAGAAAAGTATAGATGGATATGTAAACTTTTATTTGAAAAAGACCCCAAATGTCCTGTTTCAAGGGATCTTTGTAAAGGGAACCACAGTATGGCTCATCTACTAACTGGTTTGTTTCTTGTAGAGCAAGTGGTATATTACACTGCTTAATTGTTATCTTGAAGACTGAAAACTGGTCCCATGTATTGTTTTATAATATTAATGCCCTGTACATACGGTCGGAAATTCTGACGGAAAAGGTCCGATCTGATTATATTGTCGGAAAATCCGGTCGTGTGTGGGCTCTATCGGACTTTTTCCATCGGAAATTCCAATGGAAAAAATGTGATAGTTTGTAGAGAATTCTGACGGACAAAGTGCCACGCATGCTCAGATCAAATTACGAGACCAAAGCTATTGGCTACTGGCCTCTACGTAGTCCCGTCGTACATTTTGTGCGTCACCTCGTTCCGAACGATCGGATTGTCCAACAACTTTGTCTGACCGTGTGTATGCAACACCAGTTTCGGACAAAATCCTTTGGGAAAAATCAGACGGATTTTGTGGTCGGAATGTCCGACCGTGTGTACAGGGCATAAAAGTAGAAGAGCATATAACTTTGCTAGTTAAAGTGGTTCTAAAGGCAAATTTTTTTTTTTTACCTTGATGCATTTTCTGTATTAAGGTAAAAAATCTTTCAATAATATCAACTCCCCCCAGCACCTCTCCGTAAACACTTACCTGAATCTTCTCTCGATCCATTGATGTGCCGTCTGCAGTAGCTCTTCTCCCTCTACCTGGTCTCAAAGGCTTTGCTGATAGCTTCGGGAGTCATTGGCTCCTGCTGCTGTTAATCAAATCCTTTTAGGAGGGAGCTGGGAGTTGGGGTCGAGCCACGCAGTGTGTGTCTATTGAAGCACACAGCCTGCCAGAAATGCCCTTATAGCAAGCTGATTGCTATGGGGACTCTCAGAGAAGAGAAGGAGCAGAGAGCACCAGTGGGGACTTCAGAAGAGGAAGTTCGGGGCCACGAAAATAAATTATACTTAAAAACCACTTTAATTTGACTCTTTGCCTTTTATTTAAAAGAGCATCAAAATTAATAGTAGGGTTTGTATAACAAATGCCACAAAAAGATCAAGTGCCAATTGGAAATGAATTTCTAGGAGTAAGTATTAGGTATTAGCGACAGCATTGCTGCCCCTAGTGCTGGAGACAACCCCTGGGGGGGGGGTGGTAATTGTAAGACAACAACCAAATGTCTATATAGTGCTTGGTGCAAGGCTGTATGTGTCATGGGTATTCTAACACCTCTGTTCAAGCCACAGTCTCAAAAAGTCAAATGTCACCAGAGTCACCGAAAAAGGAACAGTTTATTGAACTTCTAAATCACATAGAAAATCCATAAGAATGAAGTGATTGAATAAAAATAGTTGCTATAAGAGAATTGGCTCATACCAGACCCACCAATGATCAGATTGAAAAACAACCAGTGGCTAAGACAGCCTACTTGCCCACATGTTGAGATGTCACTGCCCGGACGCACATGGGGAATTTCTGGGGGCTGTTGCAGCTGCCACTCTCGGCACTGATGGTAAGGGTGAATAGAGGAACCTGCAGTGTTCACTCCATGGAGACACTGTTTCCGGAGGAGGCGGCTGGTAATGATGTCACATCATGAACGAAAGGCCAGATGGAAGCCTCTTGGGATGGTGGAGCCGTGGGACGCAAGCTTAGTGGTGAAGGTCCTGTCACTATGACAATGGGTTTCATGGCGCCTGTGCCTTATCAAGTCATGTGACAGGAGCGACCAATGGGAAATATTTGAGAGAAGTCGGAAATTGAGGCAGGGGGCTGCAATTGTGGAACTAGCCTTGGTCTTTCCCCTAACATCTCCATAAGAATCATTAAACCCTATGATACTGACTGAATAGTCACCTAGGGCAATAGTTTGCATTTTAAAAAAAAATGTTATAACTACATGCATATTTGACATTTGACTTTTTAAGAATGTTGCTTAAACAGAGGTGTCAGAACACCCATGACACATACAGCATTTCTCCAAGCGCTATATAGAGATATTTGGTTGTTGGGTTAGTATAACAGTTTGGATTTCAAATGGATACCAGCATGCCACTTTGAATTGTTTTGCATTGTACGTTTCAGTCCTTCTCTAGTAAAAATCAATACTTATGCAGCCCAGATTCGAATGGATGTACCGTTTTAGGCTGCTTTCACACTGGAGCGGGCATCGGCGGTAAAGAAGCGCTATTTTTAGCGGGGCTTTACCAGCGATTTTCGGCCACTAGCGGGGTTGCAATCGAAATAGGGTTAAAAGCGCAGCTGCAGCGGCACCTTGCGGGCTCTTCAGGAGCGCTGCCCATTGATTTCACCACCCCTGCAACACCCCAAAGATGCTGCTTGCAGGACTTTTTTTTTCCCATCCTGCAAGGGCACCGCTCCATCCAGTATGAAAGGACTTGGGCTTTCACACTGGAGAGGCAGGGGAGGCTTTTTTTAGGCACTTTACAGTTGCTATTTTTAGCCCTTTAGTGCCTGAAGAACTCCTCAGTGTGAAAGTAGCCTTAGGATCTCTAATTACTCAGACACAATTCCTACTGAGCTAATTTTTGTTCCGAGAGTAGTTGTTATTTCCCCTTATAATGGAAAAATCTGGTCCCAAATTGTATTTCCACTTTTGTAACCATATTGGGATAACACCTACTTTGTATTTGTTAAATGCACGATTCACATAGCATAATTAAAATAAATATCCAAAAACCCTCCAGCTAAGAACAATCCTACTTAGTACTCTTTGTTTATGAGGAGCCCACTAGGTGTGTTTGCCATAACTAAGACTGGCCATTAGACATGTGTACTGCCGTAAAATAATTTTTTTTCGTTTCATGTTTTTTTTTTTTCCCGTTTTTCAGGTCATTCGTTATGATTGCAATTCATAAATTCTAAAAAAAAAATCTGAAACTAGAACAAAATCCGAAGAAAATCGTAAATTCGAAAAAAAAAACTGATACTCGGAAATTTGAAACAAATTGGAAATTTGGAAATTGTAAAAAATCAGAAATTAGAAAAAAAAATCGAAGAAAATCGGGAAATTCGAAAAAAAACGGGAAATTCGGTAATTTGAAGAAAATCAGAAATTCGAAAACCCGAAAATCTAAAATAATAACTAACTAATAACTTAACTATTACTATCCATTAAATTATAGGTATTGAAATTTCCTTTCAAATTTGGCTATTAGTGAACGTAATAAATACAAATTTATCTGAAGTTACGAACTATCTGAAATAACAAATGCCGCATCTAAACAAATGGAACGGAACAAATTAATAATAAATAATAATAAAACATTTTTATTATTACTATTATTGTAATTTATTATTATTAAATCGTTACGTTCCATTTTTTATTTTGGATAATTCGTAACTTTGGATAAATTTGTGTTCACTAACAGCCAAATTTGAAAGGAAATTCCAATACCTACAATTTAATAGCTAGTAATAGTTAAGTTATTATTAATTATTTCAGATTTAAACATTTTCGAGTTTTCGAATTTCCAAATTTTTTTTTTGAATCTCCGAATTTCAATTTTTTTGGGGAATTTACGAATTTCTGTTTTTTTTTTTTCGAATATCTGCATTTATGAATTTTTCGCAAAAGTTCTTTAAACAAGTTTTTGTAAATTGTATTATTTCCAAATTATTGTTGAAATTCGTTAAAAACTAATTTGGAACAAACACTACTGGCCATAGACAAGTCGAAAAACCAAACGTACTGTCAATCGAAAAGCAAAAATGGCTCGTACAATTGTGCCATCATTTGTCAAATTTTTTTAAAAACAATACAGCATGTTGGATCAGGCACAAGAATTGCGCGTCGTAACTGACACATTAATGAGCACAGACTTGGGACCAACTCATTCTAACATTGTTCAAAAAATCTTGCAATCAGCCATGAGATACCTACCCTGAAAAACATCTAATGCCCCATACACACAGTCGGACATTCCGACCACCAAATCCGTCTGATTTTTTCCGACAGGTTTTGGCCGAAACTTGTCTTGCATACACGTGGTCGCACAAAGTTGTTGAAAAGTCTGATTGTTGGGAACGAGGTGACGTACAAAACGTACGACGGGACTACGAAGAGGCCAGTAGCCAATAGCTTTTGTCTCTAAATTTTTTCTGAGCATGCGTGGCACTTTGTGTGTCAGAATTCTCTACACACAAATCGGAAAAAGTCCGATCTGATTTTGTTGTTGGAAAATTTTAAAGCCAGCAGCTCAAACTGTTTCCGTCGGAAATTCCGACAGAAAAAGTCCGATAGAGCCCACACACAATCGGATTTTCCGACAACATAACCCGGACATAATCGGGTTAAACATAAACATAATCTGACTTTTTACATCAGAATTTCCAACCGTGTGTATGGGGCATAAGGCCTCTTTCACATTCTGCCTAAAAACTTGTTTTTAGGCAAATGGGTTTTTTTGGGTTTTTTTTTTTTTTTAACCGATCGAAATACAGCCCATTGTACACACAAGCGCGTAAACATGTGATGCACATAGATACTGTAAGTAAAAAAAAAATATACAGAAATCAAAGTTGCTGGTCAGCAATTTGCGCACGTATGCGTACAAATTTGCGCGTTGAAAGTTAAATTGAAGAGGTAAAAATTCTGAGAGCTAGAATTTATTTTACTCACAAATACGCGCAAAATAAACACAAAACATTTTGGCAAGGGGTACTAATGTTCAAACATCAAGTACGATTTTTTATTTTTTATTTAGGTATGCTGTGTAAATAGGAACACATAAACATATAGTGGAGTTTTCTCAAAACTGATGGCAAAAGTGGAAATACGCTTTGAATTCCATGTGTTTTTTTTTTTCCTTTTCCTTTTATTAAATACATTAGTGTTTTACATCTGCCTTTAAACCATATAAACATTATACATGTTATCAGATATTTGAATATAAAGTATAAGTTGGCTTCCACCAGCAAACCATGTACAGTATAAGTGAACAAAAAAAGAGAGAGAGAGAAGAGTGACGTTACCTAAGTGTAGCAATTGATACAGCATTCAATGAAATGAAAAACAATAAATATGCTCATCTATGGATGTGATGTAAGGTGCTTGGAATGAGAAATCAACCAAGGGAAGACCAGGAAGAACCAGCAGTAGAAGCAGACTATATGTGTGGCTCACATGGATAATAACCACTGTGGACAGCAAGGAAGTGTTACATCACATCCACCCTGAGGGACTTGCTTACCATTGACCACCAGGAAGACTGCCATCTGCTGGAGACTTATGGATATGCTTTTAGTACATTTTAAATGCGAATGCATATTTATTGTTTTTCATCCCATATGTTTTTTTAAATAAATACTACACTTAGGTAGTGGCGCTCTTCACTCTCTTTGTTTTTTTCTCTTATACATACCTTTGTAGTAAACCTGTTTTAAAAACGTATTTACTGAATTATCCCTCAGGTGTTGTAGCAGGTACCGCATGGTGACTGTTCTTACATTTACCACACTCCTCTTTAACCCCAGAACTCAAAGAAAAAATGTACTTCCACATAAACTCCCCTCTGCCTCTCACAATTCATTTCTTAGTGCCTGAGTGGCTGATTGCCTGAGCAAGCACTGTGCTTAATCCTGTGCAACTTCTAGAAAGCCTGTATTTGCATGAGTTATTCCAGACCCTACAACAATGCAAACTGCGGCAAAGGTAAGAGTGGGCACCTGCTATATAAAGCCTGGCGATTAGTAAATAAGTGCAGGTTTACCTTAAAATGTTACATATATCTAAAAAGCTACACTATATCATGCTAGCTGGGGTTTCTTTCCCTAAAGCCCCATACACACAGATTTTCTGCAGATTTTTCCTTCAGATTTACCAAAACCATATAATAGGAGGTCAAACCTTAGGAGTTTCAATTTGTATGCAATCAGGCAGGTCCTTGCACTACATGGTTTTGGTAAATCTGAAGCCAAAAATCTGCAGAAAATCGAATAGTGTGTATGGGGCTTAATTTAAATCTTAAAAGCTCAGCTGTAAAAGGCACTCCCCCAGAGTGAAGTTAGACTCTGCAAGACAAATAAAGGGGGATTTACTAAAACTGAAGATTGCAAACTCTGCATAGAATCCAATCAGCTTCCAGGATTTATTGCTAAAGCCTAATTAATTGAAGTTGAAGTTAGAAGCTGATTGGCTATTATGCACAGCTGCGCCAGATTCTGAGTGCTCCAGTTTTAGTAAATCTTCTTTCGTAGATTTCTTAATTTATCTAACTTGGTGAAAGGAATACCTAGCTAGATAATATTTGTTCCATGTCTGGAATTGCATTTTTACAATATACACATTCTGTAATGGCACAATGACTGTATTGAATCCATACACAGCCAAACACCTCTGGTGGCGCTGAGCTCTTTCTTGTATGCTTGTGCCTCCATAAGTATGTCATCAGCTAATGTGTATCTATATTGGTCTTCCTACTTGTAGGTACATGGAATGGAAACACCAAGGTGGCCATAAAGACATTGAAGCCGGGGACCATGTCTCCAGAGTCTTTCCTGGAAGAAGCTCAGATTATGAAAAAGCTGAAACATGATAAACTGGTGCAGCTGTATGCAGTGGTCTCAGAAGAACCTATCTACATTGTCACTGAGTACATGAGCAAAGGTCAGACGTAACACTTAGTAGTAAATCTCAACTCTCATGCTATATTATAAATAGTGTATAATTATTATACATATGTAATGAAGGTCACACGGTTTAACGGAATTTATTCCATTGCCTGCAAAGGTTAACTAAGCAGAAGCAGAAAGATATTGTGCAACAATGGTCCAGTGCATGATTAAAGGGTAACTCCACTTTCGTGGGAAAAATAATTAGCGAATGATAATTAATAAAAAATAATGTAGTGTGACACAAGTCATATTGTAATTGAATGTTATTAAAAATGACCTTTCATTTTTTAATCTGCAGCTCTGTCATTTTCTGTAAAATGCAATGCAATATGGCTGCCTGACATTCTGTAAACCAGGTACTTGCAGTCAGGTGAGGCGAAGGCATGAACTTAAAAAAAAAAAAAGGATTGAGCTTCGAGGGTCATAGCTCGGGGACCTGGTAAGTAGCTGCCCCACCATTGGTCAAAATGTGGGGCTCCTACAACCTATGGTTCCAGAAATACGAGGCTCCTCGCACAGCCTGTCAGAAGCTACATACAGACCGACCAGTTTAAATACAAGCTGGCACACTCTGTTTGCAGCAGACTGAGAGAATTAGTTCAACTTGCCTCTCACTTCTTGTCAGTGGCACTGAGCTCGATGGACAGCTTGGAGCCTTAGAGCAATGGTAAAGTACTAGTGGCCCCAGCTGTCCAATAAAAATGCTGCAGTGTAGGCCCGCCTCTCACTGCAGTGTCATAGAAGGGGGCATGTGTCTAAAAGACAAATGCTCTCTTCCAGCCCAGCCCTCTTAACTAGAAGGAAAAAAACGTGTCTATGGGTATAAGATTTACCCATAATCCAATGTTTTTCTCACACAGAGGGAGAATGAGAATCTGCTGCTGCTGAAAAGGTACTGCTATGTTCAAGCTAAATCATATATTTAAATGCTATAACATAATAATTGATTATTTACCTATTTACTGTGAAATTACTGGTTGGAAGTTATAACTTCAGTAATTTGTCCATTAAGAAACCTGCTTGAGTACAGTTTTTGAAAATATAGTAAATTACCTTAAAAACAATATAAAAAAATATATATATATATAAAATGATTTGCATATGACTTACTTACTCATGGTAATTGACCCCTTGCCATCCAGGCCAATTCTGACACTTCTCTCCTACATGTAAAAATCATAATTTTTTTTGCTTGAAAAATTGCTCAGAACCACCAAACATTTTATATATATATATATATATATATATATATAAATTTGTATCTCACACGGTATTTGCGCAGTAATTTTTCAAATGCATTTTTTTTTTTTTGGAAAGAAACAGTTTCATGAATAAAAAATAATTAAAACAGTAAAGTTAGCCCAATATTTTTGGATAATGTGAAAGATGATGTTTTGCCGAGTAAATAGATACCTAACATGTCACGCTTTAAAATTGCGCACACTCGTGGTATAGCGCCAAACTTCAGTACTTAAAAATCTCCATAGTCGGCGCTGTAAATTTTTTTTACAGGTTGCATGTTTAGAGTTACAGAGGAGGTGTAGTGCTAGAATTTTTGCTCTCGCTGTAACGATCATGGAGTATGTAACCTGTGTGTATCTGGCTCTGATACTAGCAAGTGTCTCACCAGCCACTGACCTCACCGCACATACCTGTTGTACACAGATGGTGTACAGAACAGCAGGAATGTAATATCCTGCTTGTGTGATTGGCTTACCGATTTTCCCAAAAGTCTGCACTAAGATACAAGTCAAATTTTGGGCATCCCCTGCAACAAAAATGTCATTTTTGGTGAGATAAACCCAATAAGAAATCAAGTCTAATGGGATGCAGACTTTGCAATTTTGCTCAATAGAGCCCTGCAGGTGCAGCTGCTGACAGATAATTATAACATCACTCCCATACAGATTCCCTTAGCACATGGACACAGTTCTTTCTTCAGAAGGTAGGCATCTGTAACAACGTTTATTAAAATCCTTGCAAAGTTCATAGATCATCAATAGGGGAATGTTTTTTTTTCCTCAACAAAAGTGGAGTTACTCTTTAAACAATTATACTAAGCAGGTGCTAATGATCAACAAGATAAAATGTACTGTAGGTTAAAATGCAATTAAATAAACCAAACAGAATTGACTGCTTCTGTTTTAAAGGCAAAGGCTAGACACACCGAATGTTGATTTCATTTAATATTCTTTGTTTTACAATTACACATATAATGTACGATAAAGGCTTTTTAGAACACTTGGCAGAAACAGCACAGAAGTCACTGCCTTCTTTGTGGCTCCCTTTGTCTGAATGAAACCTGGGACCAGAGCCATAGGATAAAGGATGAGGAACTAGGATGATTCATTGCTTATGAGTCAGCCACTTCTGAATGTAAATCACACCTACAGAGTCTGTAAACAGATAGAGATATATATGTGAAAAAGGTCCTAAAGCGCCACCTGCTGGCTTATAAAGAGTTTTCAAAATATGAATAGTTTAATATATATTAATATTTAAATCTATTTATAGTTTAATTATTTTATTAGTATTTATTCATTGTTTTATTTTTTAGTATGTAATTTATTTTTGCTATTTTATTTAGACATGCAAGCTACCTAACTTATTGTACTGGAAGTTACTGTGAAGTGATTTAAAAGCTTACTTAGTGTAAATGTAGTCTATGGCTAAAGTCCTCTTAGTAAAGCATAGAGAAACTGTGAAATTTTCTTGATCATTATGAAAATGATTAGATTTAAAGAGAAGCTCTAGTCAAACAGGTAATACACATTTGAAATACAAACCTGAAAAAAAAAATCTGTAGCTCTGTTCAGCCATACTCATGATTTACACACTCTTGCCTTACTGAATTGCACAACAGCTGCCTCACTAGCCCAGAGGCCAAAATACACATATGATCTTTGGTTTACTGGCCAGTCTTTAAGCAAAATCAGGGGAAAGAAGTATTAAATAATAATATCCATGGTTTGCTGTAATCAGGGCTGGTCCAAGGATTTTTAACACCCTAGGCGAAACCTAATTTTGCCACCCCCTGGCTCCACCCCTTTTTCCTTGCCCATGTAAACCCCACCTTTTTTAATGAAGCGCATCAAATGTAGCCTCACCAGCGCCCATCAAATGCAGCCTCACCAGCACCCATCAAATGCAGCCTCACCAGCGCCCATCAAATGTAGCCTCACCAGCACCCTTCAAATTCAGCCTCACCAGCACCCTTCAAATGCAGCCTCACCAGCGCCCATCAAATGCAGCCTCACTAGCGCCCATCAAATGCAGCCTCACCAGCACCCATCAAATGTGGCCTCACCAGCGCTCATCAAAGGCTGCCTCACCAGCGCCCATCAAATGCAGCCTCACCAGCGCCCATCAATGAATGTTTTCTTGCTTCCATTCATTCGGGAGTCGGGACACAGACACAGTCCTCCGCCTCTGACACTATGTGCGAATAGAGCAGTTGCTGCCTGCTGATGCTGAGACTTAGTTGCTTTCTGCAGAGAGAAGAGAGTAGGAACACCAGTGGAAGGGCGCCCTAGGTAGCAGGGCGCTCTAGGCGGCTGCCTAGTTTGCCTAGTGATAGAACCGGCCCTGGCTGTAATGTGTCCCTGCAATCATGAATACACCATATAGTTATGTGGTTTTAAATCTTCACAGACAATTGTTAATCGCACTATATACTTGCACCACTCTTTGTTAATTCTGCTATTAGACTTTTATAGGGCTAACCATTTCTAATAAAACGATGCAGACTATAGAAAGTCAAGGTATGCGTGGTCTCACCAGAAGTTCCTGGATTATTCAATTAAACTGGAATTTGTAGCTGACCCAACTTTCTGGAACAGTTTAGACATGGTGCCCAGAGGCTATACTTTGCTTTTCTTATAAGTATAGCACTTGTTATAAGTATAGTACATGACTTAAAAGGGTTATTTTCTTCACATATATCTCCAGTATACAATTTATCATTGTAATGTTATTCAGTAGATTCTAATCAAACCCTTAAAACATCATTTCCTGAAAGAAAAAGAATATACTGTGATGTTTGCTGCAATACTGAAATTATATACTGGGGGTTATTTACTAAAGGCAAATCCACTTTCCAAGTTCCTAAACTTAGTAAAATTTTCATTAGCCATGGCTAACATTTCTTTCATATGCATGATACAATTAAGTTCTGTAACCCATTCCCATATGGTAGGTATTGTGTGGGACTTCCAATGTCTGGGAATCAAGGCCCTACCTGCCATAAGCAAGAATCTAAAAATATCCTTTTTGATTGGTCCTGGGACCATGGAAATGAGAGCAACTTCCGATGTCTCCGGCCATGCCTTACCTCTGATGAGACGGCTTAGCTGGAATATGTGTCATGGTTATGCATTAGAGTTGTTCTCCTTACCTGTCTGCATGTGTTCATTTCTAGAGACCAGCCGAGCTTCACCTGACTGCTTTTATTTCCTTCCTCTGGAATGGCTCCACCCTAGCCCCTATCAGACTACACTATATTAACCTTTGCACTGCTAGCCTATCCTGCTGATCAACCTTTGTGTATTAGCTTCCTGTTTCCTGTCGTGTGCTCTGCTTCTGATTTCCGTTACCGACCTTGGCGTGTTCTGACCATCCCTGCTTGCCTGTGACCCTGACCTATTGGCGTGTACCCGACTATTCTGTTCTGCTTGTGGCCCCGACCTTGGCTTTGTCCCTCACCATCCCTATCCTCCTGTTACCTACTGTGGGTGTGAGTTGGGGGACCCTGGGGGTCGCGACCTGGAGCCAGTTGCAGCCAAGACCATCTTCACCACTCGAAGCTCTGGTGAACACCAGCTGGCTCTTAGACTCCGCGCCCCGGGGAATCTTACGCTCTTACCCCAGTGGGATCTGTCCCCCGTCTGCAGCCGTCAGCCGTAGGGTCCACAGCCTTGCGGTGCATCCCCAACCCTACGGTGTGCACCTGTCACCTGGGCTCTAGGTGACCTGACAGTTTGATCAGCCATGGACCCGGCTGACGTGCCGCTCCCTGCACTCGATCCATTGCAGGGCATAGTGCGGAGACTCGAGACCCAGGAATCTAATCAGACTCAGGTGATGCGATTCCTCCAGGATCTGGCTTCTCGCTTCGAGCAGCTACAGGCTTCCTTGGGAACCCCGAACCCGCAGCCTCAAGTACAGTCTGCGACTGCACCTATCGCACCAGTCGCATCCACGCATTCATTAGTACTGCCTGCTCCGTCCCGTTTCTCTGGGGACTCCAAGGCCTGCAGGGGCTTCCTCAGCCAATGCACCATTCATTTTGAGCTCCAGCCTCAAAACTTTCTATCCGATCGGGCAAAGGTAGCCTATATCATTTCCCTCCTCTCCGGTGAAGCTTTAGCCTGGGCTGCCCCCCTGTGGGAGAAAAATGATCCAGTGGTTTCCAGCCTGTCCGACTTCTTGAAGCTCTTTCGTAACATCTTTGAGGAGCCAGCTCGGGTTTCTTCTGCGGCTAGTGCCCTTTTACGCCTTCGCCAAGAATCTGGTTCAGTGGGCCAATATGCACTTCAGTTCCGTATCCTTACAGCGGAATTGAGCTGGAACAATGAGGCCCTGGTCGCAACCTTTTTACATGGCCTCTCAGACCGAGTGAAGGACGAATTAGCAGGAAGAGCTATCCCCGCCGGTCTAGACGAAGTCATTTCCTTATGTAATCAAATTGACATTCGCTTCCAGGAGAGGTCCTTAGAAAAAAGACGCCAGCACCTCCCAGGTTCTAGTCAGCCTGAGCTTTTTCCCCGTCGCCCTGTGGAGCATCCTCCGTCTGCTGAGGAGCCCATGCAGCTGGGCCGGACCAGACTAACCCCCGAAGAACGTGCTAGACGCAGAACTCTGGGCTTGTGTCTTTATTGTGGGGGAAAGGGTCATTTTCGTGACTCCTGCTCGCTCCGTCCGGGAAACGCTCGGGTCTAATACATTTGGAAGGTGGAGTATTGGACCCAGAAACATCACCTTCTCGTCTCCTTCTTCCGGTGTTCCTCCATGTAGGCACTTCTCCCCAATCAGTCCTAGCATATCTGGACTCCGGGGCTGCCGGCAATTTTATGGACTGGAGAACTGCCTCTTCTATGAAGCTTACCCTTTCTCCCCTCGCTACTCCACTAGTAGTCTCGGCAATTGATGGCACTGTGCTCCCAGGGGGTCCTATACGTTTCCAGACGCTACCTATTAGGATGTCGGTAGGGATACTCCACCAGGAGTGGATCTCCTTCCTCATCCTACCCAAGGCCTCTACCCCCATTGTATTGGGTCTTCCTTGGCTGCAGCTCCACTCGCCACATGTGGACTGGGTATCTGGGCAGATCCTGGCCTGGGGTCCTTCGTGTTTCTCGTCTTGTCTTTCCAAGGTGACCCCCAAGAGGAAACTTCCCATTGCTACCACATCTGTCTCGTCCGATCTTCCTGCGGCTTATAGCGATTTCCGGGATGTGTTCTGTAAGAAGTCTGCTGAGGTACTTCCTCCTCACAGATCTTTTGACTGTGCTATTGACCTTGTCCCTGGAGCAACCCTGCCCAGGGGTCGTACCTACCCTTTATCCATTCCAGAGACCCAAGCCATGTCTGAGTATGTCGCTGAGAATTTGGAGAGAGGTTTCATCCGGAAATCCTCATCGCCTGCAGGAGCAGGGTTCTTTTTCGTTGCCAAAAAGGATGGCACCCTCAGGCCCTGCATTGACTATAGAGGTTTAAACGCTGTGACTATTAAAAACCGTTACCCCTTACCTCTAATATCTGAGCTATTTGACAGGTTGAAGGGGGCTTCCATTTTCACTAAATTGGATCTCAGAGGTGCATACAATCTCATTCGAATACGAGAAGGTGACGAATGGAAGACCGCATTTAACACTAGGGACGGGCATTACGAGTACTTTGTTATGCCTTTTGGTTTGTGTAATGCTCCAGCTGTGTTCCAGAACTTTGTCAACGAAATATTCAGGGATCTACTGTACCAGTTTGTTGTCATCTATCTGGATGACATTCTCATCTTTTCCCAAAATCTGCCTGCTCACAGAAACCATGTACGCACCGTACTTCAGCGCCTTAGAGAGAACAATCTCTATGCCAAGATGGAGAAATGTTCCTTTGAATGTTCCGAGGTCCTGTTTCTGGGATGTTTTGTTTCTAGTGAGGGTCTTCGCATGGATCCCGGAAAGGTCTCTGCCATTACCAACTGGCCCCTTCCTGCTAGCCTCAAGGCCACACAGCGCTTCCTTGGCTTCACAAATTATTATAGGCAGTTCATAAGGAATTACTCTTCCATTGCTGCGCCTATTATCGCTTTGACCAAGAAGGGTGCTAATGCCAAAGACTGGTCTTCCGAGGCTGTCTCTGCGTTTCACGATCTGAAACAGGCCTTTGTCTCTGGACCCCTCTTGAGGAGACCAAATCCTGAAGACCCATTTTTTATTGAAGTAGACGCTTCTTCGATGGGGGTGGGAGCTGTGCTTCTTCAGGACTTTGAGAAGAAACGTCAACCATGTGCGTTCTTCTCCAAAAAAAATTCTCAGGCAGAGAGAAATTATGCCATTGGTGATCGGGAACTTCTCGCAATTAAATTGGCGTTGGAGGAGTGGCGTCATCTCTTGGAAGGTTCCCCTCACTCCATAACGATCTTTACTGATCATAAGAATCTACAGTACCTACAGAATGCTAAACGTCTGAACCCCAGACAGGCCAGGTGGAGTCTCTTCTTTTCTCGTTTTAAATTCACGATTACGTACAAACCTGGTTCCTGCAACGGTCGAGCTGATGTGCTCTCTAGGTAATTTGACACCTTGGACGAGGAGTCCAACCCTGATCCTGAGCCGATCATTCCTACCTCTTGCATTGTTGCCCATTCTACCACCCTGGAATCAAAGATTCCTCCTGGTAAGACCTTTGTTCCCACGGAGCTAAGAACCAAGATCCTTCGTTGGGGACATGATTCCAAGATGGCAGGTCATGCTGGGTTCCTCCGATCCTTCCTGCTTATCAGTCGTCACTACTGGTGGCCTAATCTCCGCTCGGATGTTAAAGACTATGTTAAGGCTTGTCACGTCTGTGCTCAGTCTAAATCTTCCACTCAATCCCCTGCTGGTCTTCTCATGCCCTTGCCCATTCCTAAGGAGCCCTGGTCTCATATCGCCATGGATTTTATCACTGATCTTCCACTATCGGAGAATAATACGGCCATTTGGGTAGTAATCGATCGGTTCTCCAAGATGGCTCATTTTGTTCCTCTTCCTGGTCTCCCTTCTGCCCCTGCCTTGGTTCCCATTTTTGTACGAGAGATTTTCCGCCTTCATGGTGTTCCTTCGCATGTCGTCTCGGACAGGGGTGTGCAATTTACTTCTCGTTTTTGGGGAGCCTTTTGCAAATCCCTCGACATTACCTTGGATTTTACCTCTTCTTATCATCCCCAATCCAATGGCCAGACTGAGAGAGTTAATCAGGAGTTAGAGGTCTTTCTCCGTACCTTGGTCTCTGCCCATCATGATGATTGGGCATCACTATTACCGTGGGCTGAGTTCTCCCACAATAATCATGTTAACGTCAGTTCTCAGAAAACACCCTTCCTCACTGTTTATGGAAGACATCCTCAGCTTCCCCTTCCTATGATTTGTTCTTCTGACATTCCAGCTTTGGCTACTGTTCAGGAATCATTCAATTCCATGTGGGCTGACGTTCATGATTCCCTCCAGAAAGCTGCCAACAAATTCAAGAGTTTTGCTGACCGTCGCAGGCGTAAGCCACCCTCTTTTCAGCCAGGAGACAAAGTCTGGCTCTCCACCAGGAACATCAAACTCCGGGTTCCTTCCCTCAAATTTGCCCCAAGATTCATTGGTCCATACACCATAATTTCTAAACTGAATCCGGTTTGTTTCAAGCTCCAGATTCCCAAAAGCCTCAAAATCTCTAACTCCTTCCATGTTGCCCTTCTAAAGCCGTTAGTCCTCAATAAGTTCTCTCGTCCTTCCCCTACCATAGCACCGGTCTCTGAGGATGATCAGGAGTACGAGGTTAGCCAAATTTTGGATTCCCGACTCTGTAGAGGCATTCTCCAGTACCTCGTGCACTGGAAAGGTTTTGGTCTTGAGGAGAGGTCGTGGATTTCGGCTTCCGAGGTCTTTGCACCTCGTCTGTTGAGGAAGTTTCATTTGAAATTCCCCTCTAAACCTGGTCCCAGGCGGGGGAGGGGGAGGCCTCGTAAGAGGGGGGGTACTGTCATGGTTATGCATTAGAGTTGTTCTCCTTACCTGTCTGCATGTGTTCATTTCTAGAGACCAGCCGAGCTTCACCTGACTGCTTTTATTTCCTTCCTCTGGAATGGCTCCACCCTAGCCCCTATCAGACTACACTATATTAACCTTTGCACTGCTAGCCTATCCTGCTGATCAACCTTTGTGTATTAGCTTCCTGTTTCCTGTCGTGTGCTCTGCTTCTGATTTCCGTTACCGACCTTGGCGTGTTCTGACCATCCCTGCTTGCCTGTGACCCTGACCTATTGGCGTGTACCCGACTATTCTGTTCTGCTTGTGGCCCCGACCTTGGCTTTGTCCCTCACCATCCCTATCCTCCTGTTACCTACTGTGGGTGTGAGCTGGGGGACCCTGGGGGTCGCGACCTGGAGCCAGTTGCAGCCAAGACCATCTTCACCACTCGAAGCTCTGGTGAACACCAGCTGGCTCTTAGACTCCGCGCCCCGGGGAATCTTACGCTCTTACCCCAGTGGGATCTGTCCCCCGTCTGCAGCCGTCAGCCGTAGGGTCCACAGCCTTGCGGTGCATCCCCAACCCTACGGTGTGCACCTGTCACCTGGGCTCTAGGTGACCTGACAATCTGGCAATCCTACCTTCTTAGTACAGCCTGATTAGGTTTTATTCAGAAAGTGTCTCATATTCTATTATTGCACACATACTACGCTGTTGGCTGTGGGCCTTGCAGGTGGTAAAGAACAAGAGTTGTGGACAAAATAATGGCCAGGCTTATCCTATGATCCTGGGTTCACTTCCATGTATTTGTTTTGCAGTGAAGTACATAGCTCTAACAAAGTGTGCTCATAAGGTGTTGGGGTGTCACATAAATATGGTATTATGTTCACAGCAGGGGCCTCCACGCACGCTGTTGTTGACACCCCAAGTTCACCTTACAGTCTAGTGTTCACATGTATAGTACTGACATGCAGACCTCCCTTGCGTTGGGCAGTATGGCATGCAGACTGGATCAAAGGCAACATTGCCACTCCTCTGTCACTGGCTATAACAACAAAAGTATTAATGAAAAGAGTCGAGTGCAGGGGCGGACTGACCATTCGGCCACTCGGGCACTGCCCGAGGGCTCCAGGCCACTAGGGGGCCCCATCAGGGTTGCCAGCCTCAGTAAAACCAGGGACAGTATATAAAAATCTGTGTTTTTTTACATCTGTCTCTGAAATGTCCCTTACCGACATTCTTTTGGTCTAAAAATCCAGAGATTATAGCTGCACCACCGCTCCAGTACCTTCTCAGCCAATAGAAACATGTCTGTGTATACTGTGTGTACATGTATGTGTATAATATGTGATTGTATACTGTGTGGCCCCATAATCTCTGATTGCCTGGGGGCCCCATAATCTCCTATTGCCCGGGGGGCCACATGAGTTGTCAATCCGCCCCTGGCCGAGTGTGTCTATATTGTTTCCGTTAAAGTATACTGTATAACACTTGATGCCTTGTATGTTGCAGTAATTCTGAAATCAATAAAAAAAACTCCATACTAGAACATGTTCAAAACTAAGAACGTGAGTGTGACTGCATTAAACATTCATGTTTGCTTTTCTCCAAGCACAGCTTAGAAAATATTGCTGTTGATGCCTGCAGCTGTTATTTTTACCCTGCTTTTGGCAGAATGATGTGCTATTGTTTTTCAGGTTCTGCCTTCTTTTATTAATGATGAAATGGTAAAAGTGAGCACAGTGAGGACACAAAATGACAATATTGTGTTAAATATTGCTATATTTTAGGGAGCTTGCTGGAATTCCTGAAAGATGGAGAAGGACGAGCTTTGAAGTTGCCAAATTTAGTGGATATGGCAGCCCAGGTACAGTGCAAATACAGAATAATTCTGCAGTGAAGCACCTATCACTTGTAAGGAAATCAGCTTCTATCTGTTTGTTATGAAGGAAGGTACAACAGAGAACATTAGGAATGCCATCTGGCTTCCCATGTGAATGAGGTCTATAGGTCATATGCTTGTCCCGGACCTACTAAGAAAGTCCCCACCCATTGTTCTGGAGTCTGAATAGCTGAGATACTAAATATGTTTCTTTGTTAACCTCTGAGTACTGAGAAAGACAAGATCATTAATATGAATGAGAAAACCAGTAAATATACTAAAGTGGTTGTAAACCCTTACATATACCTAGTGAAGTGACTGGCCTCAGGTGATACACAGAGATTAAACAAACCCTCCTACATAAGCTGTATCTGTTTATCTTTTTCTTCTTCCAATCATCCCAAATTTATAAAGTTTGTATCAGTGTTCAGAAAAAAGGTAGTTGAAGTTACACTCTGCGGAGCTCAGTGAGGAGAGCTCTGAGAGATGATTGGAGGGAAGGAACACACCCCTTTCACACAGGAACAGAGCTAAGACTGTCAATCAGTTGGAGGTCTCTTCCCTGTCACCACTTTTCTTTTAGTATGAGGAAAACTTGTCAGAAGTGATTTAGGTTCACACTTGTGCAATGCGAGAACCCTGCGAATCAACTGCAGGTTCCCGCATCGCACCCGACATGCACAACAGTTCACACTGCTATATGCGAACTGCTGGGGAGTGTTAACGACACCTCCATTTCAGCTCGCATATCGCACTGCGAACTAACAGTTCAGACATGAATAGGATCGCATATGTGTGAACACACATGCGATCCGATTCTGGTCCGAACAGAAAAAAAGGTCCTGTGCGTGTTTGGACCAAATGCGGTGCGATATCAGCCATACTATCTGTATGGCTGATATTGCACCGCACAGACATTGCATGTAATGTAATGTCTGGCATCGCACAAGTGTGAACCGGGCCTTAGGCTGATAACAGAGGAACAAGGCAGCAGACAGAAATGACACCTAGTGCTCTTAACTGCTTCATCAGATTTTACCCCCTTCCTGGCCAGAGCCCTCTTTCAGATTCGGCATTGTGTCGCTTTACCTGACAATTGCACGGTCATGCAACATTGCGACCAAACAAAATTGACGTTCTTTTTTCCCCGCAAATAGAGCTTTCTTTTGGTGGTATTTGATCCCCTCTGCGGTTTTTATTTTTTGAACTATAAAGAAAAAAAGAGCGACAATTTTGAAAAAAACTCATTATTTTTTACTTTTTGCTATAATAAATACCCCCCAAAAATATATATAAAAAAAAATGTTCCTCGGTTTAGGCCGATATGTATTCTTCTACATACTTTTGGTTAAAAAAATCGCAATAAGCGTATATATTGACTGTTTGCACAAAAGTTATAGCGTCTACAAAATAGGGGATAGTTTTATGGAATTTTTATTTAAAAAAATTAGTAATGGCGGCGATCTGAAATTTTTATCGTGACTGTGACATTATGGAGGACACATCGGACACTTTTGACACATTTTTGGGACCAATGGCATTAATACAGGGATCAATTCTATAAAATTGCATTGATTACTGTAAAAATGTCACTAGCAGTGAATGGGGTTAAACACTAGGGGGCAGGGGAGGGGTTAAGTGTGTCCTGGGGAGTGATTCTAACTGTGGGGGGATGGGCTTCAAGTCACATGACAGCGATCACCACTCTCGATGACAGGGAGCAGTGATCTCTGTCATGACCCAGAACAGGGAAATGCCTTGTTTACATAGGCACTTCCCCATTCTGAGGCTCCGTGACACAATCACCAGGAGGTCCCGTGGACACGGTCACGTTGAAAGCCGCCTGCTATCCCCGCCTTTTAAAGGGGGCGTACAGGTACGCCCATTTACCCACCGATGCCATTGTGCCGACGTATATTGGCGTGCAGCGGTCAGCAAGTGATTAATTAAGTACACACTATAGAGAGATATACTTTGTTCATATTTCATACCTAAAGGTTTATAACCAATGTAATCATAAAATTGGTTACAAATATATAGGAATGACTGAGTCAGTAGACACTAGATAAAGCAGTTGAGTTGCTTACCAATCAGTTCAATTTGTTTTTGTTTTGTTTTTTTTCATCCACTCAAAATCTTCATGTGTAGAGTAATGAAACCTGATTTTAATTTTTTTCTACTATACTTGTGGTTTCCTAGGTTGCTGCTGGCATGGCCTATATTGAACGTATGAATTATATACACAGAGATCTGAGGTCTGCAAATATTTTGGTTGGAAATGGCTTAATCTGCAAAATTGCAGACTTTGGTCTTGCCAGATTAATTGAAGACAATGAATACACGGCAAGGCAAGGTAAGATGACTATCTTTAATTTATTTAATATATAACTAATTAGAACCCATAGGAAGTAATTCATAATAATGTAAAAGAACAGCTGGAAGTCTGTCCCTTGCCAACCAGGCAATGGTGCCCTTCACTGAAAAATAATGTTTTATATCTATTTACAATGTTATAGCATTTCAGGCCTGGGTAGGTGTTATAATGATTGAGCCCCTATTGGGCTTCTGTGTTGATTTCATATATTTCTATAAGGATGCATTTGATGTTCTAGGAGAACTATCCTACTAATTAACAAGTGGGCATTTACTTAATTGTACAAGACAGCGGTAGAGATGGCATTGTGCATTCCCTTAGTCAATTACAGTGTATAAATTACCTTTAGTATAGTTTAAAAGAAAAGTTAGGAAATACAAAAAAATAAACAACCATCCACACCTAGATGGCTGCAGTACCGATCCCAGCTGCAGCTGTCCCCTGCTGGCTCTATACCGAGAACTGAGCGATCAAAACCGCTGATTGCTCAGTTCCACGTGTTCTGTCTGCAGAAAGGTCAGTCACTGACTCTCTGCTCTGCCACCCCATTGCTCACCTTGGAGCCTTGGGCTATGGAGGGGCAAGAGCAGCTGGCTCAGGCTGTCAGCAGCTCACTGAGAGGCTGAGACAATTGTTGGTTCAGGCATCTGAGTGGACCCCGGCTGTAAAGTTGGGATGTTTCCAGAGTCTGAAGCGGCTGAGCGATGTCAACCAACAGCAGGTTGCTTTCAGCTGACAGGAGTGCAGAACAAAGTGCATCTTATCTATAGGATAAGTGGGGTCAAAAAAGTTTGGGCCATACTTCTCCTTTAAAGGGGTTGTAAAGGTTTGTTTTTTATTTTCTAAATAGGCTCCTTTAAGCTAGTGCATTGTTCGTTCACTTACCTTTTCCTTCGATTTCCCTTCTACATGTTTTTTTTTCTTTGTCTGAATTTCTCACTTCCTGTTCCTCCTCAGTAAGCTGTTCTGGCTAACTAAACACCGCTCGGATAATGGTGTGAAGTTTACTGAGGAGAAACAGGAAGTGAGAAATTCAGACAAAGAAAAAACACATTTAGAAGGGAAATCGAAGGAAAAGATAAGTGAACCAACAATGCACTAGCTTAAAGGAACCTATTTAGAAAATAAAAAAACAAAGCTTTACAACCCCTTTAAAGGCTAGATGCACTATTAACAAACATAGATGCCTTTGAATAAAGAATTTATGGTAAATAGCTACTGTAATTATTATGCTGTACGTTGCATGTAGAAGAAGCTCATTTACAACCAGCTAAGCTGTAGTGGGCTCTCCTTGCTTACCTACTACAGATCCTGAAGGTGTTACTTGTTCCCACCACTTTACACTATCTAGTCAATAAATCATTCCAAACGTTCAGTACTAATTAAATAAAAGTGTGCTCTCGAAGAAGACAAAAACGTCATTAAAATAACTATACTACCAACACCTAGACCTGAAGCAGGTTTGATGATAAAGATGGAAAAAAATTATAATAATCAACCGTATACAGGTATGCACAGAGAGGAAAAGGTTAATCAGCCAGTTCAAATATCCAATAATGAAATGCCTAGAAGGCTTTGAAGTATACAAGGGATTTGAGAGATGTCAAGAGCAATCAGGAGATTTGAAAGGATGAAGATGTGATGAAATGCATGAAGAAGTGTGTCTCATTCTCATACAGTTGTCCTCCTGCTGTGTTCTGCCTCTTTGTCAGGCTCAGCGCCTTTGATTACTTGTCAGACTGTAATGCTGTGAGCTGTCCTGCACATTGTGGGAATCTTGTCCAGTTTTTGTCTGGCCTTGTACATTACATAGGAATCCAAAACCAAGGAACATAGGAAAACCTTCCATCAGAAAAACTACGAGCATAAAACATTGCACTTGGAAAAACGTAACCCTTATCAGAATAAATGCAAAATAATTTTTCTAAGTACAATAATACTGTTGAAATACTATGTGACTCCAGATATACCGTGTCCCCCGAAAATAAGACCTAGCGTGATTGACGATGATGACTGCAATATAAGCCCTACCCTCCAAATAAGCCCTAGTTAAAGTCCTTGTAGGTCTTATTTTCAGGGAAACAGGGTAGGGATTATTTGGGGGGGTAGAGCTTATTCTGCAGCCATCACCGTCAATCACGTTAGCTCTTATTTTCGGGGAAACATAGTAATTTTTTACTCTAGTTGCCCTTTTTCCTCATAAAAAGTGCTGTTGACAGTTATAAAACATACATGGCTTATATAAAGTCTAGGTTGTGTTTTCAACTGAGCAGATATTACTGTACAGTTATTTTTGTGGCTAAGATACAATAGGTTACAGTAGATTCAGACTAGCAGGGCAATGAAGAAAAGTCAACCTGTGTTGTTTTTTTCTCAATTCATCTCAGCGCCTAACCTCAGTATGTGGTCATTGCTTCGTCTTGTACTGTCTGAGGCCGCGTACACACGCGCGGACTGTTCGCCCAACTTTGTCCGTCCAACAGTTTCGGCAAACAGTCCGCTCAAACTTAGCATGGACGGACATGGCCACACACGACGGACGAACAGTTTGCTGAAACCGTGCGCGATGACGTTTCGGCACGCACGACGGATCGAAAATTTCGACGTCCAATACACTGCAATGCAACCTTCCGACGTGGAAATCCTTTCTGAGCATGCGCGAGACTTAGTTGGCCGAACAAGCCTACACACGAGCGAACAGTCCGCTGAAACCTTGTTTCAGCGGACAGTTTTTCGGAATTTCCGTAAGACCTTGTTCGGCCAACTGTCCGCTGAAACTGTCCGCTGAAGCCCCACACACGAGCGGACTGTCCGCCCAAACACTGTTCAGCGGACAAGGTTGGGCGAACAGTCCGCCCGTGTGTACGCGGCCTGACACTTCAGTCCCCACATCTTGCCAATGACAGATGGTGTTTGCTTCTAGGCCAAGCATTGTAATCTTATCATTTTGTACTATAGCAAACAATTTGATGTCCGCCTTTAAAAATAATGATTATTTAAGACAAATTAATATTTTATGGCCCTGAGCAAAGAGGCAATTAGATGAATTAACATTCTAGCTTACAGATTGGTGTATTAAAGTGTATGTAAAGCCAAAGCTTTTTTTTTTTAGCTCTGGATAAAGCAGGGAAGGGTTAAAACCCATACCAAATTATTTTTTGTTGTCTGTGTTCCATTAGAGAGTTTTCTTGTACTTTGGATCCCAGAGGAACATCAGAACGTTAGAGGAAGTCTCTCAAAGTGAGCAAAATTCCCCTCTCAGACAATTGTCCCCAGGACAGGTCTCCCCATTAGAAGAATTCTCCTTACCCCTTGTTTCTTGTTCTGGGGACAACCTCACTTTCTTTCTCTGTTAACATGGTCACCAAAAGAGAGCATGAAGCTCACTAATAGGCACACAGCAATATAAACTGGATAGAGGGTCTAACCCAGGGTCCCCCAAACTTTTTAAACAAGGGGCCAGTTTGACCAATTGAATTTTGATCTGTGTGCACCCAGCTTTAGATGCAGTCTCACTACCTGTATCATGTCATCTTGAGAAAAAAGACCCTCTATGCAAAAAAACCTCTAAGAACAATGTAGGTCAGGCACAAGTGCGTCTGTGTTTGTGTGGGTTTCCTCTTGTTCTTTGGTTTCCTCTCACACTGCTGGTAGTTATATTGTCCTTAGTATATACAGTATCTCACAAAAGTGAGTACACCCCTCACATTTTTGTAAATATTTTATTATATCTTTTCATATGACAACACTGAAGAAATTACACTTTGCTACAATGTATAGTGAGTGTACAGCTTGTATAACAGTGTAAATTTGCTGTCCCCTCAAAATAACTGAACACACAGCCAATAATGTTTAAACTGCTGGCAACAAAAGTGAGTACACCCCTAAATGAAAATGTCCAAACTGGGCCCAATTAGCTATTTTCCCACCCAATGTCATGTGACTCATTAATGTTACAAGGTCTCAGGTGTGAATTGGGTGCAGGTGTGTTACATTTTGTGGTATCGCTCTCACTCTCTCACACTGGTCACTGGAAGTTCAAAATGGCACCTCATGGTAAAGAACGCTCTGAGGATCTGAAAAAACAAATTGTTGCTCTACATAAAAATGACCTAGGCTATAAAAAGATTGCCTACACCCTGAAACTGAGCTGCAGCCAGTGGTGTCACTAGGAATGGTGTCACCTGGTGCAGTAAAACATGGTGTCACCCCCCCTCCTGTGTAGGCTGCCCAGCACCCTGCAGGCAGAGCATGGTCATGGGGTACACCCCAAATCGGCCCTTGTAAATTATAGTATAAGGTGGTATAGTGGCAGGTTAGGTTAGTATAGGATATTATAGTGGCAAAAAGTGAAAAAGCCCTGATGGTTTTCCCGACGGAATTCCGCTCAAGCTGTCTTGCCTACACACGGTCACACCAAATTCCGATAGTTTAGAACGCGGTGACGTACAACACGTACGACAGGACTAGAAAAAATAAGTTCAGTAGCCAATAGCTTCCGTCTCGTAGTTGAATCTGAGGATGCGTGATTTTTGGCATGTCGGAATTGCATACACACGATCGGAATTTTGAGAGCATGCTATCAATTTTTGATTGGCTGAAATTCGGACAGCTAAATTCCGATGAAGCATACACACGACACGGTTGCATTTTCCGATGAAAAGTTCTCATCTGTCTTTTTCTGTCCGGAATTCTGATTGTGTGTACGCTGCATAAGGTGGTATAGTGGCAGGCTAGGGTAGTATATAGCTGTATAGTGACAGAGTAGGGTGGCATAGAGTCAGGTTACGGTGGGATGGGTGGTATAGTGGCAGGTTAGGGTGTTATAGGGCAGGTTGAGGTGGTATAGGGCAGTTTGGGATGATATAGGACAGGCTGGGGTGGTATAGGCCAGTTTGGGGTGGTATATTGGCAGTTTGGGTGGTATAGGGCAGTTTGGGATGGTATTAGCACAGTGGCCAAGACCATACAGCGTTTTAACAGGACAGGTTCCACTCAGAACAGACCTCACCATGGTCAACCAAAGAAGTAGCTCAGCATCATATCCAGAGGTTGTCTTTGAGAAATAGACATATGAGTGCTGCCAGCATTGCTGCAGAGATTGAAGGGGTAAGGGTCAACCTATCAGTGCTCAGACTATATGCCGCACACTGCATAAAATTGGTCTGCATGACTGTCGTCCCAGAAGGAAGCCTTTTCCAAAGATGATGCACAAAAAAGCCCGCAAACAGTTTGCTGAAGACAAGCCAGCTAAGGGCATGGATTACTGGAACCATATCCTGTGGTCTGATAAGACCAAGATAAACGTATTTGGTTCAGTTGGTTTCAAGCACGTGTGGCGGCAACCAGGTGAGGAGTAAGACAAGTGTGTCTTACCTACAGTCAAGCATGGTGGTGGGAGTGTAATGGTCTGGGTCTAAGTGCTGCCGGAACTGGGGAGCTAAAGTTCATTGGGGAAACCATGAATGCCAACATGTACTGTGATGTACTGAAGCATAGCATGATCTCCTCCCTTCAGAGATTGGGCTGCAGGGTAGTATTCCAACATGATAATGACCTCCAGCACACCTGCATGACAACCACTGCCTTGCTAAAGAAGCTGAGGGTAAAGGTGATAGACTGGCCAAGCATGTCTACAGACCTAAACCCTATAGAGCATCTGTGCAGCATCAAATGGAAGGTGGAGGAACGCAAGGTCTCTAACATCCACCAGCTCTGTGATATCGTCATGGAGGAGTGGAAGAGGACTCCAGTGGCAACCTGTGAAGCTCAGGTGAACTCCATGCCCTACTGGAAACTAATGGTGCCACTACAAAATATTGACACTTGGGTCTGATTTGGACATTTTCACTTAGGGGGTATACTCACTTTTGTTGCCAGCGGTTTAGACATTAATGGCTGTATGTTGAGTTATTTTGAGGGGACATCAAGTTTACACTATTATACAAGATGTACAATCACTGCTTTAGCAAAGTGTCATTTCTTCAGTGCTACAAAAAACATATTTGGAGGGCACACCCTAATGAGTTTAAATTCAAGATGGTGCTGCTATAAGACCAACAAACAGTACAGAACAGCCCACACATTCAAGAATGACATTTCCAGCAGGCTAGTTAAAAACACCTAACCATATTCAAAAAAATATGGGTATTTGGTCGTACTATATGGTTATATAGTGCTAAGCCCACTTACTGCGTCAAAGTTCCCCGAATTAGTGGGTCCTACCATAGTAATAGAATGAAAGATCCTGCGTCTCAACCATGGGAGCCAAACTCCTCTGTGTGGGAGACCTGAAGGGATTTCTCCTATGCACTGGTGGCCACTAAATAAGAGGTAATGAAGAGGGGGAGGGGTGCTTCAGTCCCAAAAAAAACCTGGTCAGGGTCTATTACAATATGCAACATTTTAATATATTCAGTGCTGTCACAGTAAAAGATGTAATAAAATATTTACAAAAATGTGAAGGGTCTATTCACTTTTGTGAGATACTGTAAGATTTGTAAGATCCTTGAGTACAGTGACTGGTGTGAATGTAAAATTTGCTAGGCACTGTTTAAATTGTTATGGCTACAAAAATACCTGTAATAATGGGGATGATTTTCTAAAACTAGAGAGTGCAAAATCTGGTGTAGCTGTGCATGATAGCCAATCAGCTTCAGACTTCAGGTTGTTCAATTATGTTTTGACCGAATAAAACTGGAAGCATATTGATTTCTATGCACAGCTGCGAGAGGTTTTGCACTCTCCAATTTTAGTAAATTAACTCCAATGTGTCTTGTTCACACCACAATGCAGCAATAATAGGTGGTGTTTTTTTGGAAAAATGCACATGAGCAGATAAAACAACATTCCAGCTCTCTTACCGCTTAAGGAAAATAGGTAGAATAGCACAGCCCTCACCATTTCCACTTTACTGCTCGGGAGGAGCAGGCAGGCATACACATCGTACACAGTGATGTTCTTCCTCCTGATGTGGGACTTACAGGTGAGGCGCCCTACGATTGGTGCTTGGCTCGGGGGCAGGGGGTGAGCACCATCAATTAACACAAACAAGAAGATTGTAGTGCTGGAAGAAGAAGAGGTGGATGGGGCAGTAGGTAAGTAGTTGAGGATGACATCATGGCTCCCCGTAGCTGTGGGGCTGGCAGTTGCAGTGTTGAATGTGCTGTCCTTTATTACTTGGTCTCAGCCATATTCTGTTAATATTATACAGCACCCTTGTTGATGTAGCCCCCTCCTACTCCTCCTTCTCTCCCTACTCCTCCTCCTCTTGATCTACCCACTGCTCCCAGTGCCACCTGGTCCAGATTCCTTCTGCCCCTACCTCAGGCCCAGCCTTTTTTCTCTCTTGAGCTCTTCTATGATAGCTGGGATTGTTCATATTCCAGGTGGTAGAAGGTAGCTGGCTGTAATGACTGGGGCTCGGCACTGCTTTCGTCCAGTTGTCAGAGGAGAGGAAGAGAGCCGATCCATCCCATCCTCCTACTCACCAAGCACTCTGTGCAGGTTAGGGAGAGCCCCAGGATCTACATCAACCAGGGGAGAAGGGAGATCTGTTGCTACTAAACCTCACCTGCTGCATCCATGCCTGCCACCATTTTCTGCCATGAGGCCCCCTACATGCCCCACCATTGGTTGACACCAACACAACAGCCCACTCCCTGTACAACACCAGGAAGGAGCTGGGTGTGTTTAGTGTGCTGCCATCAGTTGGCTACAGGAAAGGAAAATGACAGCAAGTATTTGATACAATTATCAATTTTTCTGGCATGCACATGGCAGCACCCATTTGGAAGACCCAGATGTGGACTGACCTGGTGCCACTAGGAGACCACATGATAGAAAATGGTGGCATGCATGGACTTAGTGGCTGAGGTGTGGGGGAGCTCCAAATTAAGTGTGGGCAAGGTGACAGTCTGCTGGGAGGTGTGTGCTCAGAGGAGGAGGTGGGAAAGAGAGAGAGAGAGCATAGAGTCAGTGTGCTGGGGTGGTACATTTTTTTAAGTTGAACTGGGGCTGTGAAACAGGAGTGCTGGAGGTATCCAGCCACAGGGAATCAGTTGCTTTAAGGCCGCTGGGAGGCTGCAAGTTTGGGGAGCCTTTAGGCCATTGAGCTCCTGGAGCCACTAAGAGCCAACCCCAATGAAATATGCTTCATGTTAATATTGATAAAGTTGTTGTTAATATTTATTTTTGTAACTTAATTCTACATAAAATATTTAACTTGTCATTAATTTGATAATTTCCGAGAGGGTGTTTAGGGGCAGAATAAGGGGCGGAGTTGGGTGGGGCAATTGGTGGTGAGTAACTCTTAAGACCTGGCTAGTGACTCAGGACTTGAAATTTTGAGCCCTGGAATAGCACATACATCCCTGTTAAAAAAAAAAAAAAAAAACAGTGAAGCTCAGTTATACATCAAATCCCACCAATATCTGCCAGCTAGGGGGGCTACTTGATCGTTCTTCCCCAGTGACAGCAATATTTGTGAAATCCCTCCACCCTGCCACCACCTCCAGTGAGGAAGGATTCATTTATTTTTAAAAACTAAGTTGAAGTTGAATTATGATTTGCTGTACCTTTTTATCAATGCAGAGGTTTCCTCAGTGAAGTAGTTATATTCCTGGGTTCAATTGGGTGATATACATTTCCATGGTTTCAATATCGTTACTCCCAATTTAAAACCCATCATGTCACAGCTCCATATATTTAACATAGAGCTTTGGTCTGAGGGCTTATTTGTCACTAGCATGTCAGGTCCATTGGGTCTTTCTGTTTTATTTGGAATAGAATATGAATCCAACTTTTGGTTGTTGGACAACTTTTTTGTTCAACTTTGGTTTTATAAAGGAATCCCATTGATTTAACATATTAAATAACTTCTCCTAAATATATTTATCTCTGTACCAAACAAAGCAGAATGTACAACGTGCTATTGATGTTACTTTACTTTTTCAACAGGTGCAAAGTTCCCGATAAAATGGACAGCTCCAGAGGCAGCCTTATACGGAAGGTTCACTATTAAATCAGATGTGTGGTCTTTTGGCATTCTGCTGACAGAACTTGTAACAAAAGGAAGAGTCCCTTATCCAGGTGAGTGTGCCCTATTTAAAGGACAACAATAGCTGCCAAAATGACCTTTAGGTCTGTACATGAGGCGTTTTAGTCCTTAAACATAGGAAAATTAAAGTAGATATAAACCCAACAACTGAAATCCCATATTAGCTTCAACATGTTAATGTAATTTCAAAAGTAATTAAAATCTGTTGCTTTCATTAAAAAAAATACCTAATAACCTTGAACGTTGGGTTCACAGTGCTGTTTATGTCTCCCAGTTGCGCTCTGAGGTTGTCACCCTATCGCACAAGCTTCCGATGGAAATTACAAGTGTCTGTTTCAACACACATTATACAGGCACAGTCCACTGTAAACGCCAGGAGAAGTCCCATAAATACACTGTAGTGCATATAGACAGAAAGTGGCTAAAAAGAGGCAGCAGGGTATAAGCAACACTAATATGCAGTAAAGGATCAAAAATATGGCGAAAATTATTTATTTTGGCAGTCAATTTTGATGCTTCAGAAAATGAAATGCCATTTAGTTAGGATTTAGCAGAACATCTGCTTTAACCACTTCACGTCCTTAGGCTGTTTAAAACATCCTGAACTTGAAGTGATTAAAATAAGCGTTTACAGTAATGAGAAGGATCCATTTCCTGATATCATCTGTGGCTAATGAACCCAGAAGCAACAACAATTTTGGCACTTCTGGTTTCAGAGCTGTTATTTTGTGATTATTGCAGCCTGGAAAGCAGCTAATTAAACACAATCTGTGCTTGATTATCTGCAGCGGAGGGCATGCGAGACATTGGTGTCTAATAGACCCCTGATGTTTCCATAAAATCTACCTGTCACCTACACATGCTATCACATAAGGGGACTTGTGATAGCAATAAACTTAAATTAAAAAAATGTAAAATAAGGGGTAAACAAAAAGTAAATTTTAATAAAATAAATAAAAATATAAAAAACAGTAACAATTTAAAAAAAGAATAACTCCTCTACCCCGCATATACACTATATTACCAAAAGTATTGGGACGCCTGCCTTTACACGCCCATAAACTTTAATGGCATCCCAGTCTTAGTCCGTAGGGTTCAATATTGAGTTGGTTCACCCTTTGCAGCTTTAACAGCTTCAACTCTTCTGGGAATGCTGTCCACAAGGTTTAGGAGTGTGTCTATGGGAATGTTTGATCATTCTTTCAGAAGGGCATTTGTAAGGTCAGGCACTGATGTGGATGTGAAGACCTGGCTTGCAGTCTCCACTCTAATTCATCCCAAAGGTGTTCTATCAGGTTGAGGCCAGTTAAGTTCCTACACCCCAAACTCCTTCATTTATCTGTTTAGTCATCTCTTGAAAGTTTGGACCCCTGCTCTAGAAAATGAAGTATTCTGTTGTTAGTTTTTTTAGTTCTACTTTAATCATTTATAAAAAAATTATTTTTAGAATGTATAACAGAAAGAAATGGCACATGCATTGAGTAACTGGTTGAGGAACTGCTGTAAAGGGTTTTAATAGCTGCTTATTTGGTTTTCAGGTATGAATAATCGCGAGGTGTTGGAACAAGTAGAGCGTGGCTATAGGATGCCATGTCCTCAAGACTGTCCAAATTCCCTGCATGAGCTTATGCTTAACTGCTGGAAAAAAGACCCAGAGGAACGCCCCACTTTTGAGTACCTTCAAGGTTTCCTGGAAGACTACTTCACTGCCACTGAACCCCAGTATCAGCCCGGAGACAACCTGTAAAGTTATGCCTGCACCAAGCCATTGCAAGGTTCAAGCCCTAGAATTTGCTTCCAGTAAAATGACTGCCTTCTTCAAGGAGCTGTATCTTCCAGTGTGGGATTGCACACAAGTGTGAAGCTCTGGACTTCAAGGAAACTCATTCATGGCCACTTATTATAATAATCTGAATGTCCACTTTGAAAAACAATAAAACAAGGGACAAAAGAAATCAAATTCTCAAGCATAGACTTGGATGATGGATTGTATTGATGTTATGTAAACTGCAAAACCTCTGTTTGCTGTAAATATTAACTCTGTGCCAATTCCCAATATTTAGAGTTTTTCATTTTTTTAAAAGCAGGAACCATGCAATTTTAACCAATGTTCATTTCATTCTACAAGTATTTACAAAAGTGCCCTCCTTAAAATGTAGATGCTGTTTTTTTTTTTCCTCTTTGTTTCGCTTTTTGGTACATGTTCTTATAAGTCACTATTTTCCAAATCAGTCCTCATGTGGAGCTAAGAGTTCATGGTTTCCCCATCTCTTAACAGAAGAACACGTGGCATAATTAGGACATCTCTGGTAAAGTACCACTAATTAACACAATAGTGCACCACTCCAGGAGTCTGGAAAAAGTACTAGTTAGAGGTCCTTGAGTGAGGAAAAACCACTATAATGAAGACTTTACATGATACATCTTGACCAGAAAACAGTTATTCCAGTTTACATCTGGATTTGAGCATAATCCCACACATTTAGAAATTCTGTTAAAAAAAGTTAACATATTCTTTTTCTTGCTCAACTTTTTGATTGCACTTTTATTGACTGACAGACGATCTTAGTTACAACATATATGTTAATTAAGCTGACATTTAGATGACATGCTCTTAGGATTCACACCGAAGGATCACCTGCCATATATTAATAAATGTCCAAACTCCCTTAAAGGTGGATACATATATACAAAACAGAAGCACTTGTCATTGTTTTTTTTTTTCTCTCTTAAAATGACTTATACATGTAAAATTTACAAAATAAGATGTATGAATCAGTTTCTGCATACATTGGACTGAAAAGTTGAATGTGACTTCTGGAAGACTCATCAACATCACAATTGCTACCTACTAGATTTTATGTTGTTTCTTTTTGATAAACATGTAACCTATCTATACTTTTCATGTGGAATACACAGCCTGTGTAAACTAGGTCACCCCCGGAGTACGTAAGCATATACTTCATCTTTTTCTATGTATTTACCAATGTAAAATGCGTCTTTTGAATGCTGATACTGAAACATATTTCTACTTGTCTTTAGGAGTTCTCCAATGGAATTACTATGCACTATACATTTCATGGGGAATGCACAAAACCAGTGTTTCTTTCTACCATTTTTAGATTAATTCTGTTAACAAATGTCCTTTCCAATTGGTTTTTACATCATGTTATCAAGTTAAAGTCTTAACTAATTTCCTGTTATCATTTCTTTGCATTTTTTTCATGGAAAACTGTTTAACTTTATTAATTTAGTAATTAAATCTGAACATTTTACATCATTTTTTTTTTTTTTTTTGTTATTTGTTTTGGTTTCCTTGTGCAAAACTTTGGTTGTTAAGAATTCTGGAGAATAATGTATAATATTACTAAAGTAGAATCATCAAATGAGGTAGGGAAATAATTAAAGAAATCTCACTTTGTTGGCTTGTTTTTTTCATATGCAAATTAATAAATGGTTATTTTACAGAACAAATAGTGGAATTACCTTGAGCACTCTGAGCTCCACCTTGGTTATTCATTGGGAAGAGTGAATTACTTTTTTACTTAAAAAAAAAAAAAAAAAAAACACATAGAGCACATACTTTGCTACTTTATGTGGATACCAATGCCTATACCAATGCCTACTTGACACTTGTTCCACATTTAAGGCTTTTTGCTTCTTCTGCAAAAAGTTGAAATATTTTTGAGAAGTATGCTATTCTATAGCACTACAAGACTGGAGGATTTATGAAGTTTAAGCAGTGGAATACCCTTTGCAGAAAGAGTAAGGGTTGCAACGGAAGACAACTGAGGACTACATTCACACTGGCAGTTGCTTTTTGTGGGACATAGAAGCTTCACCCTCTGTAGCCCCCTTAAGGGTACTTCTCTTAGTGACCCTAATTAGGTTCAGGCCCAGCTTGCTCTTTCACCTTTTGCTTATCTCACCCCCCCCCCCCCATATACTTCCCTGACTCTGCCACTCTCCCCTCCCCATATATTTTCCTGACTCCGTCACCCCCCCCCCCCCCCACAATCAATATGCTAATATGATCCCTTATTTTAATTTATTATAGACCCAATCATCACTGGCTTTCTGTGCTTTGCTATGCAATGCAGATAGATCATGGCTGGTGGGAGGGGTCGTCAAAGTGCTGCTAAAGCTTAATTAAATCATATCAGCTAAATGCCTTAGTGCTCCTCTCAAGGCTCCTCAGTCCTGATACAGGCAGCGGGATGGAGTTTCGCAAGCATCAACATAATACGATGGGTGGATGGCCGTCTGATAGAGCGGGCATTCTTAGGCAGACTGCATTTGCATGCAGACTGCCCTAGTCAGTGGTGAAGGGCTCTCCAGATAAGGAGAAGCAAAGACCAGAAAGCCACAGAACCTCCCGCTGACATCAGGGCAGGTCCTCAATAACCTGCTCCCTTCATCTCTGTGCAAAAAAAAACAACAAATCACACGTGCAAGTGCTCATGATAAATATGTGAAAAATAAATAAAAATTGGCAAGTGCAAGCACACAAGACAGGCCTTTTAGCTGGTACAAATTACCCTTGGACTGGTCACAAGGCCTGCCCAAAGCCATGTGTAAGAAAATCAAATAGTCATAGGTCCTAGTGCCAGTGAAAACACCATCGTGTTGTGAAACCCAAAGTGCTTTTTTGGGCAACCCTGGGTTGCCACCCCCAGAGGCACATTATCATTGGGAGCTCCTTGGTAAACCATGCCAGATTTAAGTTGTTAAAGGCAGAACAATTTTATCTTATAGCATTCTATACATTAAGATAAAAAGCCTTCTGTGTGTAGCAGCTGCCCCAGCAACTCCTAATACTTACCTGAGCCCCATCTCTGTGCAGCGATGTCCACGAGACCCTCGGTCGTCCCAGACCCTCCGTCGTCCCAGACCCTCCTTCCTGATTGGCTGGGACACAGCATTGGCTCCTGCTGCTGTCAATCAAAGTCAGTTAAAGCGGGACTGCACTGCGGAAAAAAATATTAAAAGCCAGCAGCTACAAATACTGCAGCTGCTAACTTTTAATAAATGGGCACTCACCTGCCCCGGGGTCCAGCGATGGCGGCAGCCGATGCCGATCGGTCGCTCCACCATTCTAGCTGAGGGAATCAGGAAGTGAAGCAAAGCGGCTCCCTACTGCGCATGCGCGAGTCGTGCAGCGCAATAGGAATTGTCCGCGCTGTCTCTGGGACCCGTGTGTGTCCCAGCAGACAGCGTGCAGGGACAGGAAGAGGCATAGACTCCCGTGTGAGTCTATGCCCGGAAGTGGATGTAAATACCTGTCTTTGACAGGTATCTGCACCCCCCTCCCCCCTGAAAGGTGCCAATTGTGACATCAGAGGGGGGGAGGGTTCCGATCAGCGGAAGTTCCACTTTAGGGTGGAACCCCGCTTTAACCAATCAGGAGAGATAAGGGGCGGGGCCGAAATGGCAGCTCCATGTGTCTGAATGGACATACGGAGCTGCAGCTTAGCTCGGGTGCTCCCATAGCAAGCTGCTTGCTGTGGGGGAACTCGGCAGGAGGGAGGGGCCAGGAGCAGCAAAGAGGGAACAAGAAGAGGAGGATCTGGGCTGCTCTGGGCAAAACCACTTCACAGGGCAGGTAACTATGACATGATTGTTATTAAAAAAAATGACTTTACAATCACTTTAACTCCGGAGGAAAAGGAACCCTCCCACCATACTACATTGGGAAAGTACTAACCAGAACCCCCCATATCCTGCTTACTACACAAAAGGCTGAAAAGTGAGACTGCAGAGGAATGGCCAAGATAATGCTGGACATCCTTTACCCAGGAAGTGAGATGGGCTCTCTCTAACTTGCTGCAGCTCACAGTGAGCAATGAAAATTAAGTGAACATTTTAAAGTGGAACTTCAGTCATTCTTTCATCTTTTTTTTAATTAAATCTTCTGACCTTGTTGTTTTAACTTTGGATAGTAAAACATTTTTTTTTCTGCCAGTAAATATCTTATACAGGCCACTTCCTGTTTCTTGTCAGGTAAAAATTCTAGGCTTATAACATCATGCACGCTTTCATGAGAGTTTGCTGGGAAGGGAAGGGGGATGAGTCATAAGAGGGCCAATGAGAGCTGCAGAGCTGGAGATGTGCCTCTGTGTGTCTGTGTAAATCCAGGAAGTGAACAAGCAGCAGTTTTAGTTGCCCACAGTTAACATGGCTGCAGCCAGACTCAGTAGAGGGAGATTTCTGCAGCATATTTGGCAAGTGCAGAATCACAGTATATATAAAATAATATGCAAAGTGGTTGGAGGGAATCTTCGGAATGGAAACAATGTTTTTATTACGAATTATGTGAGCAGACTGCAGTTCCTCTTTAAAGCAGAGTTCCGGCAAAAAAATGTATTTTAAAAGTCAGCATCCACAAATACTGCAGCTGCTGACTTTTAAAATAAGGATACTTACCTGTCCAGTGCGCCTGCGATGTCAGCACCCGAAGCTGATCTGTCGCTCAGCTCTTGGGTGCTGCCACCGCCATCTTCGGTAAGGGAATCAGGAAGTGAAGCCTTGCACGTGTTTCCCAGCAGGCAGCGGGGGGGACAGGAAGTGGTGTAGATACCTGCACATTCTGCCCGTAGATCTATGCCCGGAAGTGGGTGCAAATACCTGTATTATACAGGTATCTGCACCCCCCTTCCCCCTGAAAGGTGTCAAATGTGACACCGGAGGGAGAGGGTTTCGAAAAGCGGAGGTTCCTTTTTTGTGTGAACCTCCGCTTTAAGTACAGGTGGGGAGCCTGTACAACTGTGTAAGACTAGAGTTCAGCTTCAGCATTATAGGACAATGTAGTAATGAAAATGTGATCTCTAGTGATGTTATCCCTGTAAGCGTTGATGTGAACAGAATTTGTGTGTAATTGCTGGGTGGGCATTTTGAAGAAATATGCATATGATTTAGAAGAAGTGCTTTCCAAAATTAAGAGGAGAAGCATTTAGGCAAAACTGTGTGGGTGACTATAGAAGGGAATCCTTTTGATTAAGAATATAGAGTTACCCTTTAAGCTTCTTTGTTTGTTTCTCGGTCCATGATAGAGTTACTCTTTAAGTCTCTGTCTGCTTGTCTGTTTCCCAGCATGAATGCAGGATTGAAAGGTTTCTTTAACTGATGTCATATGCAAATTAAACAAATCTACAATTAATAAAATTGTAAAGAAATTTAAAAAATACAGTGCATTTACTCAGTGACACCTGTGGATAATCTGTAGGTGTCATTATACACAAGATATAAAATAGAAACTAGTTTAAAATTCACATGGTTAAAAAAAATATATATTAATTTGTCTGTTGTCCCACTTTACTTTCCAATCTGAAATTCCAATTACTCTTGACAACACACAGTTTTCATAATTTTGTTGTTTAACCACCTCAATACAGGGCACTTACTGCCCAGACCAATTTTCAGCTTTCAGTGCTCTCACATTTTGAATGAAAATTACTCAGTCATGCAACACTGTACCCATATGAAATTTTTCCTTTTTTTTCACACAAATAGAACTTTTTTTTGGTGGTATTTAATCACCAGTGAGTTTTTAATTTTTTGTGCTATAAATAAAAAAAGACTATATTTTGTGAAAAAAACGTCCTTTTCTTTGTTTCTGTCATAAAATTTTCCAAATTAGTAATTTTTCTTCATAAATTTTGTCCAAAATTTATACTGCTACATAGGTTCCAAGGTATTAAGTAAGTAGCATGGTGAGTTTTTTTAAGTTGTAATTTTTTTCCCACAATTCTTTGCAAAATGAAGATTTTTTTTTTTTTTTTTTTTTTACAAAATTGTCATATTATCAGGTTATTTGTCACACACAGCATATGCATACCACAAATTACACGCCAAAATACATTCTGCTACTCTTCCCGAGTATGTCGATACCACATGTGTGAGACTTTCACACAGCCTGGCCACATACAAAGGCCCAACATTGAACTAGCACTTTCAGGCGTTGTACGAGCATAAATGACACATCTCATTTCTCAACCACCTATTACACTTTTGAAGGCCCTGGAGCACCAGGACAATGAAATTGCCCACAAAACGACCCCAATTTGGAAAGCAAACACCCCAGTGTATAATCTATGAGGCATAATGAGTCTTTTGAATGGTTCCTTTTTTTCCAGAATGTTTTGGAAAATGTGGGAAAAAAATTAAACCGCATTTTTTTTACACAAAGTTGTCAATTTATAAGATATTTCTAACACATAGCATGTATATAGCAAAAAATACACCCCAAAATACATTCTGCTACTCTTCCCAAGTATGGCGATACCACATGTATGAGACTTTTACACAGCTTGGCCACATACAGAGGCCCAACATTGAAGTAGTACCTTCAGGCGTTCTAGAAGCATAAATTATACATCTCATTTCATTCCTACCTATCACACTTTTGAATGTCCTTGAGCACCAGGACAGTGGAATTACCCACAAAATGAACCCATTTTGGAAAGCAGGCACCCCAACGTTCGGGTAACTTTATGAGCTGCAGACAGGTACTCAGGTACTCTGATGGGCTGGTAATAGGTACTCGGGTACTCTGATGGCCTGGTAACAGGTACTTGGATACTCTAATGGCCTGGTGACAGGTACTTGGGTACTCACATGAACTGTGACAGGTACTTGGGTACTCAGATGGACTGTGACAGGTACTCGGGTACTCAGATAAACTGTGACAGGTACTCGGATACTCAGATGAACTGTGATAGGTACTCAGATGGACTGTGACAGGTACTCAGATGGACTGTGACAGGTATTCGGGTACTCGGATGGACTGTGAAAGGTACTCAGAAAAACTGTGACAGGGACTCAAATGGACTGTGTGTGACAGGTACTCAGATGAACTGTGACAGAGGTACTTTAATTAGTGGCGACCGGTCCTCTTTATTGGGGGGGGGGGCGAGGGCAATCAGTGTGTGTTGGTGTACACTGTAAGCGGTAACGAGATGTTACCACAATCTCCTCACATACGATCGGTGTGTGAGGAGGAGAACCCGGTAACATCTCATTACCGCTCTATGATTTACATTTAGTGATCGGCTGTCTGTGGATGTGGCGGGCCAGTTTGTGGATGTTGGGGACAAGTGGTATGTCGGGGGCCAGTCTGGAGATGTGGGGGCCGGTCTGTGGATTATGTGGGGGCAGGTCTGTGCAGGATGTGGGGGGCAGTCTGTGGATGTGGTGGGGGGGCAGTCTGTGGATGTCAGAGGGGCACCAGATGTAAGGAGGGGCTCCGCTGATGGACACAGATGTGAGGAAGGTACCTCTGATGGGGCACCTGATGTAAGGACAGACTCCGCTTGGGACACCTGATGGCATCTGGTGGCAAGCAACGTGGCTAGTGACGCGCTCATGGCTCCCACTAATTCTGCATTATGGTGAGTTGAATGATTTCATTTTATATTACAATGTAATAATAGAAATAATGCGCTTCAATCATCCTGACACCATAACAATCATGGCGCCGGGATGATTGAAGCGCCAACACCAGGTATTTGGAGTATCTTTATCTGCTGATTGTCAAACTCTGGAAAACACATATTGCTATTGTGGTGTAGGATCAGGGGGCTGCTGTCCCTCCTTTCCCTCTCCCCCCTTCCCTCCCTCTCCCCCCCTCCTTTCCCTCTCCCCCCCTCATTTCCCTCTCCTCCCGTCTCCCCCCCTCCTTTTCCTCTCTCCCCCCCTCCTTTCCCTCTCTCCATCCCCCTCCTTTCCCTCTCCATCCCACATTCATCTCAGACTCTAACCACACCCATTTGAGCCACGCCCATGTAAGCCACACCCACTATTTACCGTAAACCACGCCCATTTTCGCCACGCTGCGCGTCGCGTTTTTGCTATGACACACCTATAAACGCATGCCCCGCCCCCTAATTATACCACGACTCCGCCTACTGCCAAAAAAGTCTCCTGAATTTTTTTTTACAATGTTGGCAACTATGGTCTGACCTGCCTACTTAAAGCTGTCCAGCTCACTTCACCTTGGCCTTCGGCTTGGTCACATCACAAGAAACCATCTCCTGCGGTTCTGTTTAAAGACTGGCTTGCTGACATCCTTTCTGGCTCCTTTTCCTGCTTGCTGTTGCTCTACTTGGATCCCTGACTTCTGGCCTGGCTGATTAACAGATCTGGTTATTGAACTCTGGCCTGGCTGACTACTCTATCCAGTTACTGGACTCTGGCTATGCTTTGACTACGCTTTTTCTATTTACCTTTTTATTTTTATTTAATAAATGAGTGTGATTTAATTGTACTTCTGTCTGATTCATGGTTTCTGGCAGAAACCTGCTTCTGGAACAGTAATCAAGCAACTAATCAGCACAGCTAAAGTCTGCACCATCCAGTGGCTAGCAGGGAGGCCCATGAAGGGATGCCAGGGATGTGTTCG
This sequence comes from Lithobates pipiens, assembly GCF_037356315.1. Classification (NCBI taxonomy): domain Eukaryota; kingdom Metazoa; phylum Chordata; class Amphibia; order Anura; family Ranidae; genus Lithobates; species Lithobates pipiens. The sequence goes on from NW_027507758.1 coordinate 290,600,297, forward strand.
TTCACTTGGACTCATCACTTGTCATCACTTACACCTATATTCTCTGCTCTTTGTGCATCTAAATTGGTGGCCACAAAAAGAGATATTGAAAGAGCATAATGAAAGACACATGCGCAAAGGAAATAAATGCAGATGGGATGTCTGGAAAGAGTCATAGGTATTTATGGGAACAAAATGTACACAGAAGTTTAAAGAAGCAGGATGAAACAATTAAAAACTAAAACTTGAAGCATTTACATCATTTTTGTTTTTTGACTGTTTTTTTCTACTTTAACCACTTAATTACTAGACTGTATATACCTCTTCATTAGCAGGACATTTTTAAGCTTTCAGCGCTGCAATAGTTTGACTGGCAATTACTCCTTCATACACAACTGTACCCAATTAAATTTTATATCGTATGAAACAGATATAGCTTTAATTGTTGTTATTTAATAAGCACTGTTGTTTTTCTTTTAGTTATATGAAGGGGAAAAAAATGAAATTAAAAGAAAAGCCCTAAAATATATATTCAAGCAATAAAATGTCCACAAAATTGTTCAGTTGTAAACTGGGTTCACACTGTTGCAATGCAGTAATACGTACATTGATTCGCATTTTGCTGTGCATTGCCGGGCGTTGTAGTATTGCGCTCAGTTTGAAAATTTCAGTGGTCAAGAGTTAGTGCCTGGTTTGATGGTGGTCAGTGGTGATTGCCTCCTTAAATGTTAGTGGTCATTTGGGTGTGCCCCTTAAAATATTAGTGGTCACAGGTGAGAGCCCCGATTATACTTAGGATCAGTATTTTTTTATTCCACCATAATATTTGTGGTAAGGGCACCCACTTTATAGGCCATATGACCCCTCTATACCTCCTTACTAGTCAGTGGTGGTCAGCGTCCCCCCCCCCTCTCATTGGTGGTCAGTGGGGGAGCAGTTTTACAGAAGAACTGTTTAGAGAGGAAAAAGGAGGAGGACTGGTGCAATCAGTGACCTGAGGAAGAATGAATGGGTTCTCAAATGTAAACATTGGTACTTTTCACAATCATGACTGCTGTGATTGGCTATCACAGTGACCACAAGATACAGAGACACTTGAATCTACTCTGTACACTGTGCCTATGATCTGAGCTGTCCAATGACAACTAAGATCACAATCATTGATGGGCACACTAGCCACTAGAGGGTGTTTTCTGGAGAGATGTTTATAAACAAGACTTAAAGCCGATCTCCAGGTTTACTGTAAATTTGACTAGTTTGTTTGGACCAAGCTGGATTAAACAAATTATTTTCTACACTAACTGATGTGAATGCTGGGTGCACTGTATAAACTGTATGTAGCCTCAGCTTCCCGTCTCACACCTGGAAGCAGAGTTGGGCTGAGTGCTGCTCAGCCAATCATAGGCAACTTTGCATTCTCTGAATGTGTACAAAGCTTTCTCTGATTGGCTGGGGTGGAGAGACAAACAAATGATGTCATGATCTTCAACTCAGCCAATCTAAAAAAAATACAAATCTGCTGAGTGGCACTGTTTTGTTCAAGGTGTGAGACAGGAAGTTCTTGTCTCGCTGCTGAAATACATTGCTGTATGCTGTATATAGCCAAGGCTACATTCAGTTTGTACAGCATACCCAGCAGGTGCACTTGTTAGTGTACAACTAGGTAAAGGGACAGTAAACCCGGGGATCAGCTTTAAGAAATACACATCCACTAAGAAATACACTTCTACCTCCTCACAATTTTTTACATTACGGTGGTAAAGAGATGGTTAAGGCTAAGCTCCAAGCAAATAAGAAAAAAACACAAATTAATCCAGGACTGTAATCAGTATTATACAGTAAAATTAAATGTATATCTTAATCATTCAGTACGGGATACAGGATCTTAGTCTTAACCATGAGTATATGCAGCTCCCTCCAAGTGACTTGACACTGGCAAAAAAAAAAAAAAGCTGCAAAAACATCCCCTATATAACCTCTCCCATTCCCAAACAAGCCTGTTTTTTGCTAGTAATAGACATCTTCTCTCTACTGAGAGAAGCTTACCTCACTTATGTTGAGGTTTGGACAATGCAGCTCTCTCTCAGCAGCTTTCCAGATTGGTTGACTTCTTGGCTGAGCTTTGGGGGGCAGTACCCGGACCCTAACTGGAGGAAGTTGCGGGCTGGTCTTAAAAGTCACTGTCACGTACCTAGTGGTGAGCCCGGAATGCAGAAGGAGACCTCTCTTGCGTCCCCGACTCGCGCCCCCTGATAGTGGTGACAGGAGGCACGGGAGTCAAAGGTAGCACAAGTGCCTGGCAGGATCAACAGCCGGAGGATGGATCAGGCTAACTTCAGGAACTGTAGCTGGACAAGCAGGCCCCAGTGGCAGCAGACAGGAACCAGTAGACAGCAGGAGACCAACAGGAACAGGTGGATCACTCAGGGGCAGGCACGCAGAAGAGTCGGGCAAGCCGGTTCAAACCAGACAGTCAGTACAGATACAGCAGGCAGAGGCAGGAACATGGAGCAGGCCGGGCCGGTAACGGATGAGCACGGATGGACCAGAGGATGAGACAGGTGCAGAGTCGTAGACAAGCCGGAGGTCAGAGGCAGGCAGAAGGCACGGAAGGTCACAGGTCAGGCCGGGTCAATACACAAACAGATCAGATTCAGGTAAAAGTCTGAGGAACGCTGTAGATCAAGCAGCAAGATCTGAACGGAGAACTGGATTTAAATAGCCCGCCTGGCGCTGGTAACCGTTCGCGCGCACGCGTGCACCAGCACGCACACACCCAGGCACCCGCAGGCGCGCACAGACAGGTGACGGACCACTGTCCCCAGCCAGCCTTTCCTGACAGTCACTTTAGGAACCTGTTCCTGTCTGGGTGCTCATCTTGGCACGTGCTAAGTTAGTAACAGGGTCTATCCAGATCCAGGGCCATGGCCTGACTGTGGTGGAGTCCTGTCCCTGAAGACACCTTTGGGATATGCCCTTAATGAAAAGCAACACCAGGATCGGGGCTGGTCCCTATCATCCTACCCAAAGTCAGTGTGTTGGTGCTCTGATGCAGCATCACCATTGCGAACAGCAGGCTGTGCCACTTTTAATTGATGCGTCACAGCCATGGTGCAGAATCGCTGTATTTTTATACTTGGCTCAATTTTTCAGCATTTTCTGGTGCAAGTCTGTCATATGAGCTGCAACTATGCTTGTGAAGCCTCAATTTCTGTATCTCCACTGCACATGCATGCACCATTCCTTTTGTAGTGATCTTGTTCTACACAAACACTCCCAGACACTGAAAGTATGGCATATTGATCCTTGGAAGCTTCCCTGGGTTCAGCTGACTGTGCCTGACAAAGAAGACCTCACATTTCCTTCTCAGCAACAGTGAAGGTCGTGAGTACCCATTTGGGGGATGTTTTGCACCCCACATGATAGCTCATAGGTTCACATACAAGGGTCATGTGACTAGCTCAGATTCAGCTAGCAGCTCCAGGAAGTGTGGTAGTCTCTCTCCAAAAGCCCCAGTACCCTCTGTTCTGACATCTGTCTCCAGTCTGATTCCCTGCCTACATCTGGGAACTCTGCTGGCCCCTCAATTACACAGCCGTCTACCTATCTAGAGTGAATTTTATAGCACCATTTCTGTGTAGTGCTACCCCCATAAGGACCGCTGGATATTGCTTGTCCTCTTGTGCTGCCTTGACCCTGGGAACTTCCCAGCCCTTCTGATACTCTAGGTTCTGACATGATGCATACACCTTTTAATGAACCAAAGACACAATATAAACTGAATTCAGCAGACATCTGTATTGACCAAGATAAACAGTGAGTGAAAAAATGTGTAAGTCGGCCAAAACCTGGGACAGCACCCAAGACTGTTTGAGTTGGACACCCGGTAGACATGTTCAAAATAACAAAAGCAAACAGTAATGCATAATAACACTTGAATATGCAAAAAAAGTATACACTGAATATTTGAATGGCCCAGAGAGCTCAAAGGTGGAGGGGGAGACTATGATTATAAAGGCTGGCTTGCAGGGAACTCCACTCCTATGAAGGGTAAGCAGTATTTGACCCTGCTCACACCCAGTAGATGATAGTACAAGGGTAGTCCGAGTGTCAGGCCTGAACACAGTCTTCACCGGCATGTTGGAGCTCAAAGATGCTGAAAGGAAAATCATCAGGTAGAGAAGCTTCAAGCAGTCAGCAAGCAAATAATGGGTATAGCAGAAGTGGCAAGTTCCTCTGTAATCCATGTTATGATGTCTGCATGCAGTGTCCATGTGCAGTATGTTACTGACACACAGGAAGCAATTCAGGGTCTGTACCCCAGCCATTGTAAGGATGGATGCAGCATAGATGTGAAATCAGCGATTCAGGGTGGCACCCACAGCACAGTCCGCCAATCGTCGTCAGGAGTGACTGAGGATCCTCCGATGTTGCACAGTGATGTAGACCTACTGGTAGGCCATGGTCCTAGCAGCTGGAAGGCAGCTCTGATGCTCACTGATGGGGAGAAGAGAGAGGGTCCACTGAAAACATCTCTTTAAAAAGCCTCTCCTATAATCCCCTTCTTAATTAGAATTTTACTGGGAGATGTAGTCTAAGAGAGGCCCAGGAGTCCAGTCCCACTGTTCTTTGTTTCTTAGCTCGGAGATGTGATGCAAGCAGTTTGAGTTCAGCACTAGGGGGAAACTGGAACAGTCTGCAGCAATGAAGATAATGTCCACTGCATTGATATTTTGACAGCCTGTACCTTGCTACATATGATTTTACAGGAATGATCTTAGTTCTCTTGGGGGTTGTAAATCCCAGGGTTCATAAAAGAACCCCTCAGACTCTCCTCCTGACTTTTATATTGCAGTTGATGTGCTGCTTGAGGAGAAGGTGAACAAGGAAGAGCCCTCTCCTCTTCTGAGGAGTAGATTAGGATGAGATGCCTTCAGCAGAAACCTATTTAAACTTAAAGAGCTTTTCCTCCCCAAAACAACAGATGCATTGTGTATGAAAATGAATCACTACCCCAACTGTATGTTTATGGGTAACTTACCTCCTTTAGCTGTATACTGCAGGTTTCTGTGTCTGCAATGTCATTCCTTCTCCTGGCCAAATTTTCTGACTTCCTAATTCTTTCCTTTTCCAGTCCTGATACTACATGTCCCATGATCCTTTGAGACTCTGTAGCTTCAGGGCATGCTCTGGGAGTCACTTGTACCAGTTCTGGGAGTTGATGTAGATGGGTCCTAGGGTTACTGTGGGTGTTTCTGGGTCTTCATGTGGTTGGGCAAAGGTGTAAATGTGCCATACCTCCTCCTGTGTCATTCTTGTCTTGCCAAAGAATAATGGCTTACTGCAAGAATACAGAGGAAGGGCTATGTGAGTGTTACTATGAAGCAGTTTCCTTTGTATGTAAATGAATCCCTTCACAGAGACCTGGGCTCTGGAAGGATGGGATCTGAGGGGTGGGACTCTCCCTGTTCACACGGGTCGGTATATTTAACTGGGCAGGTTTTAATTCTAATCCATTCCATCCTACCCAGCAGCAGCATAGCTAGCCTTCAGAACAGGCTGTGTATGAAGGGGTTTCCTTCTTGAATAATGCTGTGATCTGTGAGGGCGGACTTGAGGGTTTTGGACTCTTCCTGTAGGTGTCACTGGGCGGAGTTGAATGCTAATTAGGATGTATTTAATCCCACCCTCCATCAGAGCTGTGAAGGAAGTTATTTGCAGAATCTTAAAGACTACAAAGGGGAGTGTTATAGACTCTTGCTGCTGCAGAAAGTGGCTGGGGAAGGGACAGAGTCTATTAGCTGGATATACAGAGTGTCAAATGATACAAAGCCACAACTAAACCCGAAAATCAGGGCTCTGTAGACAACTGAGCAACATGGTACAGAGGTATAATCTAGGCTGGGATTAATCATTCCATTCAGTTCTAGTGAAAAGAAAGACAGAATTTCATACTTTCGAAAGAACGGACTTGACCACACACACCACTTTTTGAGCGGACTAATACGGCGTACTAAGTCCGCCATACTATCCGCCCTACTTTTGAAATGAACGGACTCGCCCACACACGCGGAGGAAAGTCCGCTCATTTCGAGCGCGTCTCCAGGTAGGCAGGGCCCGCGAAGGAGACGTCGCTGACCCCGGTATGGACTTAAAGGGGAACCCCAACGCTGAAAAAAATCGGCGTGGGGGTCCCCCCCCCCCAAGTCCACAACAGACCCTTGTCCGAGCACGCTACCCGGCCGGCCAGGAAAGGGGGGCGAGCGAGCGCCCCCCCTCCTAAACCGTACCAGGCCGCGTGCCCTCAACATGGGGGGGTGCCTTGGGGAAGGGGGGGCCGCACGGCCCCCCCCACCCCAAAGCACCTTGTCCCCATGTTGATGAGGACAAGGGCCTCTTCCCGACAACCCTGGCCGTTGGTTGTCGGGGTCTGCGGGCGGGGGGCTTATCGGAATCCGGGAGCCCCCTTTAATAAGGGGGCCCCCGGATACCGGCCCCCCACCCTATGTGAATGAGTATGGGGTACAATGTACATTCACCTGTAAAATAAAAGTACCAAAAAAAACACAACACACGAGATAAAATACTTTATTGCACAGCTCCGGGGGTCTTCCGTCTTCGGGGGTCTTCTCGCCGGACTCCTCCGCTATCTTCTTGTAGCTCTTTTGCTAGCGGAGGAGTCCGGCTTTCTTCCTTGCCGCCGGCCTCTTCTCCCGACTTCGGGGGTCTTGTCCCCCTCTTCGGTTCTTCTGCCGGGCCACCGCGCCTTCTTATAGCTCTTTTACAGGCGGTGGCCCGGTCTTCTGTCGCCGCCGCCGCCTTCCGTTCTTCTTCTTCTTCTTCTTCTCCAGGAGATGTTGCCTCGACGATCTCTCCGGCCGGAATGCCAGGGACGCACTGCGCGGCCACTTATATAGGGACAATGGGGCGGTGTCACATGGCTTTATGTCACATGGGTTGGTCACATGGGTTGATGTCACATGGGGACTATGACATCGTAAGGGGCGGGGTCACCATGTGACACCAACCCATGTGACATAAAGCCATGTGACACCGCCCCATTGTCCCTATATAAGTGGCCGCGCAGTGCGTCCCTGGCATTCCGGCCGGAGAGATCGTCGAGGCAACATCTCCTGGAGAAGAAGAAGAAGAAGAAGAAGAACGGAAGGCGGCGGCGGCGGCGACAGAAGACCGGGCCACCGCCTGTAAAAGAGCTATAAGAAGGCGCGGTGGCCCGGCAGAAGAACCGAAGAGGGGGACAAGACCCCCGAAGTCGGGAGAAGAGGCCGGCGGCGAGGAAGAAAGCCGGACTCCTCCGCTAGCAAAAGAGCTACAAGAAGATAGCGGAGGAGTCCGGCGAGAAGACCCCCGAAGACGGAAGACCCCCGGAGCTGTGCAATAAAGTATTTTATCTCGTGTGTTGTGTTTTTTTTGGTACTTTTATTTTACAGGTGAATGGGTAGGGGTACATTGTACCTCATACTCATTCACATAGGGTGGGGGGCCGGTATCCGGGGGCCCCCTTATTAAAGGGGGCTCCCGGATTCCGATAAGCCCCCCGCCCGCAGACCCCGACAACCAACGGCCAGGGTTGTCGGGAAGAGGCCCTTGTCCTCATCAACATGGGGACAAGGTGCTTTGGGGTGGGGGGGCCACGGGGCCCCCCCTTCCCCAAGGCACCCCCCCATGTTGAGGGCACGCGGCCTGGTACGGCTCAGGAGGGGGGGCGCTCGCTCGCCCCCCTTTCCTGGCCGGTCGGGTAGCGTGCTTGGACAAGGGTCTGTTGTGGACTTGGAGGGTTCCCCTTTAAGTCCATACCAGGCGGCGGGGCCAGGGACGTCTCCTTCGCGGGCCCCGCCTACCTGGATACCTGCTCGAAATGAGTGGACTTTTCTCCGGGCGGGAAAAGGCCGCTCATTTCAAAAGTACGGCGGACTGGCATACACACGGGCGGATTGTCCGCAGAAATGCGAGTACGACGGACAGTATTTCGAACATTCCGAAATACTTAGTCCGCCGTACTGCACGCTGAAAAAGTCCGCTGAAGCCCACACACGAGCGGACTGTCCGCTGAAATGTGTTTCGGCGGACTAAGTAGGCCATACAGTCCGCCCGTGTGTACACGGCATAAGGTCTCCAACATGGGCTCTTGAAATTGCCCTAATTTGCTAAGACTTTTTCCAGTGTTTCCAGTCTTCAGGGCCTTCTTTACTGACTGTTGCTTCTTTCCTTTGTGCAAATCCTTTACTGCATAATTACTGACTTCCAAAAGAACAAAAAAAAACACTCTGAATAATTCACATTGGTAAACCAGAATGATGTTGTCTTATGAGTCAAAGAACCAGAGATGCACACAGCTTCCTTCTCCAGCTTCTATGAATCGGACAGTCACCCAGTCTTTGGAAGCTATTACCAATGTGCTAACCAGGCCAGAAATGACACAGCATCCCTCCCCATTGACCCGACACATGGCAATAAATGAACTTCTACTTTCAGCCAGTCCTTACTTAACAATGCTGTGTTCCCCAGCCAAACAGCATTCTACACTGCTCTGACCAATTTCTTTTCTTATGTTACACTGACCTTCTCCTCCAGAACAGTTCTGTGTCCCCGGTCACAGAATGCTACTCTAACTCCTCCGCTTGAGTGCTAGTTCCACTACTTGATGCTCTTTACATCCAAGTCCTGTGTTCCCCGGTCACAGCAGCTTCCTGTACTCTGTAGAGATGAAGATCCTTAACTTTAGCTCCTTCCCCGCGGTTCCTCCATCCCTCCTCTGATTCCGCTGCGTCCCCCATGTGGGGATGCCCGGGACAGCACCTCACGAATCCATTTTGTCTTTCTGCTCCACAGAACTCCTCCCTTGGAAGCATTTAACCCCAGCTTATATGGGAGGCCTGACCCCTGCCAATATGGATAGATAATTGGTCAGGGCTCCCCACATGAACTGCCTGCCACTCAGGTCTCAGGTCCCACCTGTCTTCCAGAACAATCCATCTGAAAGCAGAGAAGACATCTCTGAGCCAAAGTACAGGTGGCCACACCCACCCACACTACATTAGACACTCCCTGTCCCAAATCACAACAACCAAACCTGAAATAAAACACAGGCCTAGCTAAATTTACCTGCACTTGGGCCCTGCAGCTAGAAAAATACTACTCTAGCGCCTACCATTAGGTAGAGGGTGCTACAAGTACATAGAATTGAAAAAAAAAGGTGCACTTAGACTTTAAAAACTTTAATTGTAACCCTACGCTACTACATTAACGGCTTGTTGGATGCACTTCACCAGATATCCAGGATGAGCCTCCTCTGTCCATATACAAAGGGTCCTTTGGCTCAAATGCTGGTTGGTGGAACTCCCATGCAAGAAGCGCCTCAAGTGCATGCCCTTCAAAAAATAACATCTATTCAGTGTGTCCTTAAAGAAGTACATTATAAAAATTTACTGTAACTCAGCAATGTGGTTATCCCTTCAGCACTGGACCTTTCAGCTGCAAGGTCACCCGACTAGAATGCAGTCAGACAATGCCATAGCAGTGGATTACATCAATCATCAGAGAGGCACCAGAAGTTGTATCTGCAAATGAAAGTGGACCTGATTCTCACTTGGACATATGTGCACATTTTGCCTGCTGTCCATGTCCCAGGCATGGAAAATTATTAGGCAGACTTTCTTAATCGTCATATCTGGATCCAGGGGAATAGGCTCTCCACCTGGAGGTATTTCAAGACCTTTATTAAAAGTGGAGCACTGAACATGGATCTTTCGATGTCCAGAATTAACAACAAACTGGATGGGTTTGTTGCCATGTCCTTGGGCCTTCACAGTGGATGATCTGCATGGGAACAATTCAACCTGATCTATGTCTTTCCTTCTCTACAGCTTCTCCCTCATCTGTTTCACAGGATGAGATGAAGGGCATTCCAGTGATTAATGTTGCACCGAACAGAACCAGGAGAAAGTGGTATTCTGAAATATTTAGACGACTGAAACCTGGTGTTCTGTCTCCTGTGATTGGATAGATGTCATATTGCTTATATTTCTAATGGTTTATGTCATACAGCCTGAAGTTTCTCCTCTATACATATTAAACAAATTCCAGTAACCCATATCTGCCACTGGGTGGCACTTTATGACCACAAATGCATTGCGTGTGATTTAAATAAAACACATTTATACACTGTACCCAAATGACATTTTTTAAGTTTTTTTCCCCACAAATAGAGCTTTCTTTTGGTGGTACTTGATCACCTCTGTGGTTTTTATTTTTTGTTTAAATAGGTAATTTTTGTCTGTCATTGATGTACGCTGATGAGACGGTACTGATGGGCCCCGATAGGTGGCAGTGTTGGGCACAGATGGGTGTCAGTGATGGGCACTGATGGGTGGCAGTGATGGGCACCGAGCGGTTACACTGATAGGCAGCACTGCTAGGTGGCATTGATTGGCACCACTGATGGGCATTGATAGGTGGCACTTGTGGGCATTGATAGATCGCACTTGTGGGCACTGTCAATGACAGGTGGCATAGATGAGGTATAATTGCCTCTTCCTCTTCGGAACCGATGGCCCTTGCAGATGAGCCGGTGATCGGAGGAAAAAAAACGATCACCGAACTTTTGTTTTGATCATGTGATCAGCTGTCATTGGCTGACAGCTTATCACATGGTAAGGACCAGCCCCTTACTTGGATTGGTGATCACCCGAGTCTCAGTGAGATGCACACTGTAGGGCGTACGCAGAGAGCATGCATATGACGGCCTCCCGGAAATTCAGGTCCGCGCTGTGGCCATCATCCGGCTATAGCACGGACGTCAAGAAGATAAAGCAGTTGTATACTCAGAATAAAATAAATAAATATAAGGCAAAGGCATAATGAGCTAATATGCACCACATACTAGCTCATTATGAAATACTTACCTTAGAACGAAGCGCACCATATCCCGGACACTGCCAAGGGAGCTGACATTTTGCCTCAGTGGTTCTTCCGGGTTTGGGGCGGAACCACGATGATGTCACTCCTGCACGTGGGAGCCCTGCGTTCCGGCAAGTTCCGATACGCCGGACCTTCACTGCGCATGCGCAGCTGACGTTAGCAGCTGCATGCAAGGTGCATATCTCTTAAACCGTACAGGTTTAGGAGATATTCATTTTACATACAGGTAAGCCCTTATTATAGGATTACCTGTAGGTAAAATGTGCTAAAGGGGTATATAACCACTTTAAGTCCTTCTCCTCTCGCATATTTGGCATGTCATTTTTCGGGGGGCTGGGGAGTGACTACCTAGTTTTGACGGATACCTTCTTCTGCTTGGATCTCCTCCCCCCTCCCTCCCGGCAGTCTTCTGAGACACATCACAGGCCCAAGAAGACTGCGGGACCAGTCACAAAACACAGCAGCTGGCTGCCCACAGTTAGGATGTCTGCGCTTGGAACCCAAAGGCTAGTGAAGAATGCTGGATGGCGCTGCATCCCTGCACAGGTAAGTGTCCTTTTATTAAAAGTCAGCAGTTACAATATTTGTTATTCATTCTTAATGGCATTAACTGTTTGTTATTATTTTTTTGTGAACAAAAGCTTTAATGGCACCCCAAATGCATAGCTCCCAACTGTCCCTGATTTGGAGGGACTGTCCCTGATTTGGAACAATGTCCCTCTGTCCCTCTTTCCTCCTCATTTGTCCCTCAATTTGATCTGATATTTATAGTTGTATATAAAATGCAACATTTGTCTTTCAAAGTGTTTCACAGTGCTAAACCTTCCATCCAACTTCTAAATGACTGCATTTGTAAATTTCCAAAGGCAGTATAATGGAATATTAACATTAAAAAAAGCATTTGTGGGTAATTTTTTGTGCAATTTTCCTTTAAGAGGGAGCCTATGCCTATGCCTATATACTTTTTATAATAGGTGTCCCTCATTCCTATCTCAAAAAGTTGGGAGGTATGCAAATGCAGTTAGGAAACATGCATTTTCCCACACACCAAAATGCACAGTGCAAAAAGCACAAAGCCTGAAAAGGCACAGGTGCTTCTTTTGGCACATTTGTTGTCCATAGAGCAGCCTATTCAAGTGCAGCTCTATGCTATAACGCAAGAAACATGCTGAAAAAAAGGGCAAATAAAAGCATATTACAACAACACGCAGGTGTGAATGCTGCCTAAGGCCGCGTACACACGGGCGGATTGTCTGCCCAACTAAGTTCGTCAGACAATCCGACAGACAGTCCGTCCAAATTTTGAATGAACGGACTTGACCACACACGATGAACAGACAGTCCGTTGAAAGCTTGCGCGATGACGCGTACAGCACGTACGACGGGACTAGAAAAACGACGTCCAATACACTGCAATGCAACCTTCGGCCGTGTAAATCCTTTCTGAGCATGCGCCATACTTAGTCCGTCCAACTTGCCTACACACGAGCGGACTGTCCGCTGAAACCAAGTTTCGACGGACAAAACCAAGTTTCAGCGGAAAAAATTACGGAAATTCCGAAAGACAAAGTCCGTCAGACTGTCCGCTGAAAAAGTCCGCTGAAGCCCACACACGAGCGGATTGTCTGCTGAAACACGGTTCAGCGGACTAAGTTGGGCAGACAATCCACCCGTGTGTACGCGGCCTTACTGTTGACTTGGGGAGTGCACCTCAAAATGGCCAAGTGTACAGACCCAGGAATTAAAGCTTGGAGGTCTTACCAATGGATTCTCTACTAGTAACCAACTGTCAAATTGTTTACCTGTTTGGCTGCATTTACACCTGAACGTTCTGTGAGTGGACACATTTTGGCACTTGTTTCTGACACGCACGGAACATGTGTGTCACTCTTGCGGTGTCATTCAATGACAATGGCAACCTTAGTAGACACGCATTTTTCGCGCATCAAAACACTTGACAAACACAACAAAATGCATGGTTAAAAAAGCAAGGTGTGGCTATCAACATTGTCAGCATGTAGCTTGTCAGTCAGCACCTGGCCACACATAATCCTGTCCATAGCTTTCTGGATTAACAGCCCTGCCTATGTCACTGAAGCCCTACTACCCTACCATACTAGATGAAGCTTGTAAATTACATAGTAACTGGATTTGGGACCCTTTGGATTGTCACAAAGAAGCTTAAGATTAATTTTTAATGTAGAACTATAACACCACAGAAACTGAATCTCCTCCGTTTCTTCATGTCCTCAGCTAGACAGTTCATGCCATCATTTTGAAAGACAACCACTGCTCCTGCCTTGTCACGATGGTCCTCGATTATGAATGATACCATGAGAATGGAGGAGATGCTGGCCCTTGACAATGACACCTTTGATAAATACAAGGTACTGTGGTCCATCTGGCTCCGCTTCTCTGCCTCTGATACTCTTGCCAACATGCTGCCGACCCCGATACCATCATCCTAACATACAACCTGATAGTGAGATGGGCAGGGCATGTCACCCCCCCCCCCCCCCCCCCCTTGCTGCCCTCTGGTAACTCTTTCGTATGACTGTCCCCACAGCAGCCCTTATGCTCTATGCTCTTCTTCGACTATCTTTTCTTTACTCTCCCCTTGTTTCCTCTTTTTTCCTCTCCCTCTCTTTTTCAATTCTCGCCCCCCCCCCCCCCCCTTTTTTTTTTTCTTCTTTTTTTGTTTTTAATTCCTCAAATTTTTTGTATATAATTTTATTATGAACAACAGGGCTCTCCTAGCCGGAATTACTCTGTGTTCCAAGTGACAGTCATCGATGTTAATAATATACTGTATGACGATAGGAGTTAAGCCATTGGGCTGATTCACCACACATGTTCACTTGCGAATGTCACCAGATTGTAACTTTAGACATTGTTCCTTGTATTGTCTGTTAAATTACCAATAAATATATTTTCAACCCTAAAGTAGAACTAAAGGCAAAACTTTTTTTTACATTTTGGATAGAGTAAGAGAGGGTTGCCATCTCTATCCAATTGGGGAGATTTCCTTTGCTTCCTGTCCCATAGCCAAAACAGGAAGTGAGAGAAAATCCTCCCAAAGTGAGGAAATCCCAGATGTCACCAGAACTAGTGTCCCCATGGGAAAATTTCCCTCTATTTCTGTTCTGGGGCAACCCAAAATTTGAGAGTCTTTTTCACTCCTTGCGAGAACAGTAAACAGGACAAATAGAGAGGGTGAAGCTCCCTAATTGTGACACAGACAGGAATAAAAACCTTACAGGTGTTCTAATCCTTCTCTACACCATTCAAGGTAAAAAAAAAAAAAACTGAGTGTTGCCTTTAGCAATATTGTACGTATCTTCACTTTCTGTATGGCTCTGTTTTCTTTTTTTTTTTGCCATCCGCACTAACTGTTTAAAATGTTATGTTTCTGGAAGCTACTATCACATTCTGTGTACATGACCTATTTCTGTGCTTTCAATAACCAGGAAAGTTTACCCATTCACTATTTACTTGCTCGTCTGGCTTTTCAGCCTGTAATTCTAGCTACGTTTTACGTCATAGGGAGGAGAGAATTTGCATAAAATGTGCGTGATATTGAAAACCAGTTCCTCTTCCTGGTTCTACACTCATCTCTAAGTCCTGAGATTTCAACACTTTTTTAAATTCAGAGATTGTTCTTACTCAGGTTAGTACCTTTTTTAAACTCAAATATTTTCCATGTAAATAGTCGATTTGCGTTTGAAAGTTCATGTCCAGAGTGAAAGTATCACATCCTCTTTGTAGATAGATGGGAAATACGAGGTTTGCGGCTTATAATTCAGGCAGCAATTCTTCACCCTGTCAGACGTCATATTTACTAACTATCCCTCAGCAAGGGAATACATCAGGTCAGAACTTTTTTCTAATTGTGTACAAGCTGTGAGTGCAGATGTTACAAAAAATAATGTAACCAACAGCAATGAGCACATTTTGATCGAATTTGTTTACATCAGTGAAAAATCATTATTGTTTTTATAAGGCCCCAATTTACAATGACATACATACGTTTATAGGACATTTCTTACTGCATATAAATGCATGCAGTAGGTGGGGTGAGTTCCTGCACCCAGTAAGCCCAGAGTAAAACAGAAACATTGTGTACAACTGCAAAGTGGGAAGCAGAGTCTACATATGTAAAGTTCCAATATGGCTGCCCCCAGGGACAGATGATATTACAAACATTACATGCAAGAGGTTTTTAAATTTCATCAAAACATTAACCATTTAAGGTCTGCCCTATAACAGTTTTACTGCTACAGGGTGGCACCTCTGCACCAGATCACATATATATACATGATCAGGCTCCTCTGGGTAGGGGGCGCGCATGCGCGCCACCTGGCGGCTTGCTCCCACTTTGACAACACACAGTGGGAGCCGAGTGTGGGTACCAAAGACTCGATGTCCGCCGTCACCTGCCAATCATCAGCCAGAGAGACAGAACTGCAATCTGCCTATGTAAAAAAGGCAGATGGCCATTTTGACAGAAGGGAGGGCATGGATCCTGCGTTCCTTCAAAGCAAGTACAACGATCTATGTCTTACCCTAGGAAAAGCACCTCCCACAGTTTATAAAAACACTGGTTATGTACACTGTTAAAGGGGTTGTAAACCCTCGTTTTTTTGTTTTGTTTTTTTAACCACTTGCTTACTGGGCACTTAAACCCCCCTCATGCCCAGACCAATTTTCAGCTTTCAGCGCTGATGCACTTTGAATGACAATTGCGTGGGCATACAACACTGTACCCAAATGAAATTTTTATCATTTTTTTCCCACAAATAGAGCTTTCTTTTGGTGGTATTTAATTACAGCTGGGAGTTTTATTTTTTGCTAAACAAACAAAAAAAGATGCAAAAAAATATAAAAATAAATCATGTTTAATAGTTTGTTATAAAATATTGCAAACAGGTCATTTTTCTCCTTCATTGAAGTGCGCTGATGAGGCGGCACTGATAGGCTGCACTGGTGGGCACTGATAGGCTGCATTGGTGGGCACTGATAGGCTGCACTGGTGGGCACTGATAGGCATAGTTAAGGCGGCACTAATAGGCACAGATAAGGCGGCACCGATGGGCACAGATAAGGCGGCACTGATGGGCAAAGATGGGCACAGATAAGAGGGCACTGATAGATACCACTGATAGATGGGACTGATGGGCACTGATAGGTGGCACTGATAGGTGGCTCTGATAGGTGGCACTGCTGGGCACTGATGGGCGGCACTGATGGGCACTGGTAGATGACACTGATGGGCACGGATATGTGGCACTGGGGTGCAGCACCTTAGTTGAGGCAGATTGTGGGCACTGCTGGGTGGCACTGTGGGCACTGCTGGGTGGCACTGCTGGGTGGCACTGTGGGCACTGCTGGGTGGCACTGTGGGCACTGCTGGGTGGCACTGTGGGCACTGCTGGGTGGCACTATGGGCACTACTGGGTGGCACTGACGGGGGGCACTTATTTTTTAATGATGTGGCTGACAGCGCGAGGAGGAATATTATTATTATTATTATTCAGGATTTATATAGCGCCAACAGTTTGCGCAGCACTTTACAATATGAGGGCAGACAGTACACTTACAATACAAATCAATACAGGAGGGATCAGAGGGCCCTGCATAGCCCATTACCGGCTCCGTTGTATCACATGATCAGCTGTCATTGGCTGACAGCTGATCACGTGATAAGGGGTCGGGATCGACCCCTTGCTCGGATCGGTGATCAGGCGAGTCTCATAGACTCGCCGATCACAGGGCGCGCAGGCCGCATGTGCACGGGACGACGTCAATAGACGTGGTCCCGGCAAAGGAGATCCGCGCTGTAGCCGTCATTCGGCTATAGCGCGGGTCTCAAGTGGTTAATAACCAGACCAATTTTCAGCTTTTGGTGCTCTCACATTTTGAATGACAATTACTCAGTCATACAACACTGTACCCATATGAAATTTTTGTCCTTTTTTTTCACACAAATAGAGCTTTCTTTTGGTGGTATTTAATCACCGCTGGGTTTTTTATTTTTTGTACTATAAAAGAAAAAAGACCGAAAATTCTGTAAAAAAAATGAATTTTTCTTCGTTTCTGTTATAAAATTTAGCAGATTAGTAATTTTTCTTCATAAATTTTGGCCAAAATTTATACTACTACATATCTTTGGTAAAAATAAGTACAAATTGGTGGATATTATTTGGTCTTTGTGAAAGTTATAGAGTCCACAAGCTATGGTGCCAATATCTGAAAATTGATCACACCTGAAGTACTGATGGCCTATTTCAATTCTTGAGACCCTAACATGCCAGAAAAGTACAAATACCCCCCAAATTACCCCTTTTTTGAAAGAAGACATTCCAAGGTATTTAGTAAGAGGCATGATGAGTTTTTTGAAGTTGTCATTTTTTTCCCACAATTCTTTGCAAAATCAAGATTTTTTTTCCTTTTTTCTTTCTTTCACAAAATTGTCATATTATCAGGTTATTTCTCACACACAGCATATGCATACCACAAATGACACCCCAAAACACATTTTGCTATTACTCCCGAGTACGACGATACCACATGTGTGAGATTTTTACACAGCGTGGCCACATACAGAGGCCCAACATGCACGGAGCGCCATCAGGCGTTCTGGAGCACCCAGGACAATTCTGACATTTCTCTCCTACATGTAAAAATTATCATTTATTTGCTAGAAAATTACATAGAACCCCAAAACATTATATATTTTTTTTTAGCAAAGACCCTAGAGAATACAATGGTGGTTGTTGCAAATTTTTATCTGGCACAGTATTTGCGCAGCGATTTTTCGAACACGTTTTTTGGGGGAAAAAAACAGTTTTGTGCTTTAAAAAAAAAAAAAACAGTAAAGTCAGCCCAATTTTTGCATATTGTGAAAGATGAAGTTATGCTGAGTAAATAGATACCTAACATGTCACTCTTCAAAATTGCACATGCCCGTGGAATGGCGACAAACGTCGCTACTTAAAAATCTCCATAGGTGACGCTTTACATTTTTTTACTGGTTACATGTTTTGAGTTACAGAGGAGGTCTAGGGCTAGAATTATTGCTCTCGCTCTAACGTTCACGGCGATACCTCACATGTGTGGTTTGAACACCGTTTTCATCTGTGGGCGGGACTTACGTATGTGTTCGCTTCTGCATGCGATCACATGGGGACAGGGGCGCTTTACTTTTTTTTTTTTTTTTTATTGTTCATTTTACTTTATTTAGTTTAGTTTGACATTTTTTCCCCAAAAATAAATTTTTGATCACTTTTATTCCTATTACAAGGAATGTAAACATCCCTTGTAATAGGAATATGGGATGACAGGTCCTCTTTACAGTGAGATATGGGGTCAATAAGAACCCACATCTCACCTCTAAGCTGGGATGCCTGAAATAAAAATGTTAAATTTTAAAAAATAAAATAAAAAGATTCTGGCTTTGATCGTATTGGCGAGTTGGTAGAAGCACCGGAGGGCAGCAAGGGGGGCTGTCTATGGCTGGGTATTGCAGGGTATCACCGAGTATGGCTGGGTATCTCTGAGTATGGCTGGGTATTGCAGGGTATCTCCAAGTATGGCTGGGTATGGCAATTTATGGAAGGGTATTGCAGAGTATTGGCAGGGTATTGCAGAGTATTGGCGGGTATTGCAGAGTATTGGCGGGTATTGGCTGGTATTGCAGAGTATTGGCGGGTATTGCAGAGTATTGGTGGGTATTGCAGAGTATTGGCAGGGTATTGCAGAGTATTGGCTGGTATTGCAGAGTATTGGCGGTTATTGGCTGGTATTGCAGAGTATTGGCGGGTATTGCAGAGTATTGGCTAGTATTGCAGAGTATTGGCTAGTATTGCAGAATATTGGTGCGGTATTGCAAGTATTGGCAGGGTATTGGAGAGTATTGGCAGGGTATTGGAGAGTATTGGCAGGGTATTGGAGAGTATTGGCTGGTATTGGAGAGTATTGGCTGGTATTGCAGAGTATGAGCTGGTATTGCAGAGTATTGTCAGGGTATTGAGGGGTTAATTGTCGGTGAGCAGCGATGTGGGCACTGCAGATGCAACCCACAGCGCTGCTGACATCGATCTCTTCTCCCTCCGCTGTACCGATCATAACATGACGCAGGTTTGTTTACAGGTGATCACGCCGTCATTTGACGGAGCGATCACGTGGTAAACGGCCGCGATGAGCGGTCGTTTACCATGATCCGTGATGCGCCAGGTCCTGTGGACCCGGTGGTCACGGATGCTTTCGTGTGTGCGCCTCAGGGGGCGCACGAGAGCAGAATTCTGGGAGGCCGTTAATTAACGGCCTCTCAGAGTTAAACAACCGCCCTGAAGCCGTTAATCGGCTATGGGCCGGTTGTTAAGTGGTTAAATGCATGCACTCATTTACTGTAAGTAGGTTACTGAAAACAGGAATAGTAAATTAGCTGAGTAAATATGGTTGGTCCACAACCACAACATACTTAGAGAAAACTCAAGAGACCAACCCACCTTGATCCTGCTGAACTGAGAATTTGCCACTCAGTTGCATTCAACTCCAAAAGGTGTAACGTACACACAGATAACACCATAGCTTAACTGTTTCTGTTAGCATGCCAAGCCAATTCCAGCAGGAATGTGTGATTCATGCGATTGATTAGAATATCGCAAATCCATAAAGGAAGGTCACAACAATAGGTCCACTATTAAAATAAAAACAATTGCAGCCTCTCTGATATGTTTGAAAAAGTGAAAGGTGCACATGGACAGGGTACCATTAAACTAGATTACAGTGTTAAAATGGAACATAACTGTACCTGAGCCCCACAAACTGAAATGCTATATAATTAATTTCTAGTATTCAAAGCAAACTTACCCATCTATCCATGCCTCCATGCTTTATTTTATTGAGAAATATCTTTAAAAGCTATCTCCTAGCATTTCCAGACATGAGAATATAGAGCAGCCTTTTTTCAACCAGGGTGTCCAGGCACCCTGGGGTGCCTTGAGGTTTTTTCAGGGGGGCCTTGGCAAAGTGCCCTAAAAATTGCCCCAAACTTGTATACAAGTCAGCAGATGGATAAAGCCTGCCTTTTAAAGTTACCTAAAGCCACAGGTTTTCATTGTGCACCATTAAGACCTTCTAGCTGCCAGCATCCTAACAACCAATGACCCTCCCCTGCCCCTCTCTGTCAGTACTGGGGTCACATTAGCTGAGTGATGAAGAAAAACTTAGGGAGAAGAGAAACATTGAAATACTAGTCAGTGCCAGTGTGCAAAATTGTATTGGATTTGAAAGAATAAATCACCTCCAACCTTCGGTGTCCTACGTGTGTGGATGTCGATGTATTATGTAAAATTATTATAATCGTTTTTTACATTTTAGAAAGGGGTGCCTTAAAACTGTGCGTAATTTTAGAGGGTGCCTTGAGATTGTCTATAATTTTAAAGAGTGCCCTAATTAAAAAAAATGTTGAGAAACACTGATCTAATGGCATGTAGCATTTACTTCCTGGAATCCATCTGCCTATAGCTCAGCCGTGCAGGCAGGAGGGTATGCTTAGCTGAGAAAGCTCCTCCTCCCCTCCTTGAGATGAAAGAAAAAACTGTTCCTGAAGACATGATTTTGGCCTAGGCCAGCAACCACCCCCTCCACAGCCCAGCTCTCCAATGTGCGAGGAGGGAGAAGAGCAGAGAGCTGTGACTGACAGTCAGCAGCTCTCTGCTCGGGGAGCAATGAAATCTGAAAATCGATCACTCGGTCTCATTGCAGAGGAGCTGGGAGAGAGATGCAGCATTGGACCCATGCTGCATCCACCTAGGTAAGTATGCATGTGCAAAAAAAATTATTTCTTTACTTCTCTTTTAAAACAAGTAAATATAATATAGATTCCTATCTAGTTACTAATGCTAACAGCATAAGGATTAAAAAATATTTAATGTTGGTTGAGAGAGTATAGATCTGCTTTTAAACTACAATACATTTCAACCTGGCCCTGGGTCTTGGTTATACAGTACTTAATGCTAATGTCTTCCTATTTTTTTGCACAGAGAGTTATGATGCACAGGAGTATACCAGAGGAGGATGATGAGTCTATGCATCATGTTATGGGTCCACAACACCCCAGACACAATTCCGAGCTCAGCTTCAGAGGGGCGGAAGGAGGGTCAAGTCCATCACCCAGTGATATTCCCCAGCCCCAGCTTCCATACCTTAAAAGGGATGACACTGGATATGCAAACAGAGTTGCAGAAATATTTGACAGGGAATCCATAGATGGACCACAAACACTTAGGTCATTTCTTACTCCTGAAGAGCAAATGCATCAAGGTAAGTCTTAATGTTGTGGTGAGGAAAACTAAAGTATATTCCCCCTCCAATGCCTTCTATGTTTCATTCACCATGGTCCATCAAAGACAGCTAATATTAATGGAACTTATTTATGCTTCTAGTATTTTTCTTCATCACTAAGCAGAATTATTAATTAGGCTGTTTCACTTACATTATGTTACATCAAAAACCTTTATCAAGGTTTTGCTACCAAAACTGACCCAGTGCAAGCTTAAGCTAGAGGATCTACAGTTGTGACCTAGGGGTTTTCCTCTCTTTTTCATGTGACTTCCTTCTGTATAAGGATCTCTAGAAACTAGTGAGATTCGCCAGAGCAATGAGAGAGCTACTGTCCTCTGTGACAGTTTGCTCACTTCTTAGGGCCACAGACAGTAAAAGTGGCAGCAATGCCTTCTGGGAAGCTTATTGCTAAAGATTGCTACTTCGTTATGTACTTAATTAAATCTACTTGCCCAGATGTTTATGAAGGAGGATGTAAACAGAGGTTTTAAGTGAAGGATGTGTAGAGTTTATAGAAGAGGCCATAGAGGTTTCTTAGTGGTTAACATGCATTGAGCAGGTGACAGATCTTCTTTATGGAGACATGGGGGGTCTATTAGACCCCTAATGTCTAATCTGCCCTTCACTGCAGCAAATCAAATACAAATCATGCTTGACCCTTAGCTGATATTCCAGCTACAATAGACAAGGAATGACAACTCTGAACCCAGTAGTGACATAATACACATTATTTCCGTGTTCATTGGTCTCAGGGGGGGTCATGGAATAGATGTTCCCAAATATCCTTCTGCTCTCCAAGTTAACGTTGATTACTGTGGTCCTGGCCTCTTCAGAGGAACAGGAGAGCCCAAGAACCACCATGTGCAAGAAGAGAAGTGGGAGGAGGGTGGGGGTTCAAGTTCAGAGCCCTGTTAAAGTAATCTACAACAAGCTCATGGTTGCAGCAAGGTAATGTTCAGCCACCATGCTGCCCCTTTTTTTCCCCTTATCTTGCATCATCATCATGCAGTGTTTGAATGAATAAAAGACTTCCACTCACTCACAGCAGAGAGCTTTGTAATCTACAAGAAGATTCTATGTGGATTCAAGGATGGGGGAATCCCTACTGCTATAGCCAGCAGTTCTGATTATGCAGAAATTTTCCAATAGGCTGTTTGTACAGAAGTTGATCAGTAGATTGACATCTGTACAACCAGCCTGCCCATACACAGATTGAAATTTGTCTGGTCATTGTTGAACTGGCTGAAGTTTGATCAATGTATGGCCGGCTTCATTGTTCAATTTGCCCCTTGGCAGAACTCTTTCTTGAAGCACAATGTTAGGAGCAATAGCTGAATAACACAAGGTGGTCAATGGGCCTCTTAAAGTGGTTTTGTACAGAAAATTGCAAGTTCATCTTATTCAAATGGCTTTGGAACATAGATGCAGTTATGACCATTGAAATAAAATAATATGCAGTATTTAGCTTTTATTTTTAATGTTTATGCCGACTTCTGGGCTCTCCTCCCGTGGGAGTAGGCGTGTTTATCGGCTTCGCAATGGTCCCTGGGAACTTTTTTAGCTATTTCCCAGGAATCCATGGGGGACACAGTCAAGCCGAAATTGCCATTTTGAAAGTGGGCAGGCAGCTCTATCAGCCATTACCACTACAGCACAGGAGGCAAAAGGAAGGAAAACAAAGAGGACACTCAATGAGCATGTGCGAGATGGAGCAGTGGATGCTGGGAGCTCAGTGTCATCGCATCCAGGAAGTAAATGCCTGTGGGCTTCAAACGCCCACAGTGAAAATGGAAACCGCCGGACTGCTTTTTTAAAAGTTTTCCTTAGCAATGAAATCGTCACGCCGGGGGTTAAAAAGACGCCGATCGTGGCTGCAAAGACCCGGTAGGAATCGCCCAACAGTGACACAGGTAAAAAAAAAAAAAACGGCAGTGGAATCCCGCTTTAACATAATGGCACTTTGGTGAAATCCTGACAGATGAAGTCCACTATGGCGCTTGGAGTTGCTCCCACACCACACTCAAAATAGCATACATTGAAGTTAGGCCAAACTCCTGAGTGGGATTAGATGCAAGGAATCCCACCAAACTTTGGGCCTACCTGCCTGCACCTCCTTGGTCTCTCTAGACTAGAGCAACCTTTTCAACCAGGGAGTCCAGGCATCCTGGGGTGCCTTAAGGTTTCTTCGGGGGTGCCTTGGAAAAATGCCTAGAAATTGCCCAAAAATTGTATACAAACCAGCATGTGGATAAAGCCTACCTTTTAGTTACCCAAAGCCACAGGTTTTTATTGTGCACCATTACAACCTTCTAGCTGCCAGCATCCTAACGACTAATGGCGTCATCAGCTGATAAGGGGGATGTCAGACGCCTGCATAGCATCCTTGTTTGATCCTCCCCTGCCCCTCTCCATCAGTGTTGGGGTCACGTTAGCTGAGTGATGGAGAAAAGCTGAGAGAGAAGGGAAACATTGGAATAATAGTGAGTACGTTTGCAAAAGTGTATTTGCTATAGAAGAATAAATCACCTCTACTTTTATAATAATTTTCACATTTTAGAATTGGGTGCCTAGAGGCTGTCCATAATTTTTAAAGGGTGCCTCGAGATTGTCCATAATTTTTAAAGGGTGTCTTGACTGAAAAAGGTTGAGAAACACTGCTCCAGAGCAACCCTGGAGCACTAGCCCAGCGACTCTAACAGCACACGTTATCACTTTTTTATTATTACAGCAACCAGACACAGTAGCACAGCAAGCTCCTGGGCTTACAGTAGCACTTCTGGGTCAAAACCAACACTCTCCATGAATCCCTGCCACTCTCCAAGTCCAAGTTTGGGTCCAGTGGCAGCTGGTGGTATATTTTTTTGGGGAGGGGACAATCCAGCTTCCTCCGGGCAGCAAACGATAACTTCATCCTGCGTCTCCACGCCTTCACGGGGTGCGGCTTCCCCTGCATCTCCTCCTTCCTCCTCCTCTGCAGCTTCCTGAGCCAAGATTGGCTAGAGGAGAATCAGGAAGAGAAGAGCAAATATTAATTCGCTATTGTCACAGAACTGGGTGGGCTCAGGGCACAGTGCTCTGTGCCCCGAGCCCACCCTTTTTTTAAGCCAATTAGAGTCTCCGGTTCTAATCATGTCCAAGCACGTCTTCTAAAAAAACAAACAAAAAAAAAACCCATTGGAATCCATGTGTCCAGCGCTCTGTATGTAAATTAGAGGCTGAGCACATGGATTAGGGGGGCGGCGCTGCTGGTGGGGTCCCAGTCCTTTTGCTAGGAGCAGGTTCAGTCCCTGACTGCAGCGGTAGCCAATAAATAGCCTCCTTGGCTTACCTTTCTCCATGTGCTACTCATCAAAGCAGGAAAGGAAGCAATGAGCAGTGCAACCACCTGACTGAAATGTTCTGCCAGTTGGCTTGAAGGAGCTGCCAACTGGCGCTACAATTGTCTGATTGGGCAGTGACAACTGAAAAATCCAGACTCTCCCAGTGAAATTGCAGTCTTCTTGATTGAATCTAATATATCAAAGTGAAAATGGGAAGAAATGTATCCATTTGTAACTAGCAGCTCTCCTTGTTATAATCTAATGAACAGCTTTCTATTCTCACTGTTGTTTGGTAAAAACACAAACACAAATATGTAATTTTTTTCACATTACTGTTTCAGATCCACGACTGCAACAGTGTGGACCATGTATCCGCTTTCCCATGCAACACCCTCTTGTGTGCCAACCACAGCTGCAACCAAACTGGTGGTATGTACAACATACAGTAGCTAGTAACCATTTGTACTGTAAGGGCGGTTCACACTGCGGGCGATGCGAGGCGACACGACTTGCCTCGCCGCGATCTGACAAGTCGCCCCCGTTCTGTACAATGGAACCGTTCTGAGAGGAGCGACTCGAGTCGCTCCGACTCAGAAAAAAGGTTCCTGTACTACTTTTGGGCGACCTTGGGGCGACTTGCATTGACTCCTGTACAGAAGTCATTTGCAAGTCGCCGCTGAGGTCGTGGCAGGTCGCGGCGAGGCAAGTCGGTGTCGCCTCGCATCGCCCGCAGTGTGAACCGGCCCTTATTTGTACTGTTTATTATTTACAACTTAACAAATTATTACGCAACTGCTTACTCCCCCCACCCTCTCACTCAGGCAGCTTCTCCTTCTTCCCATTCAGGTCATGTGATATGTCACATGACAAGGGAAGGAAAAAAAGAGGGGTAGTCTGAGGTGTGTTCTCAGTCTCATTGCTGGTTCTCTTTTGCCCACAGCAGGCTGCTATTGGAGGGAGGAGAGGGTCTGACAGAAGTGGCACTGCAGTCATTCTTATCAATGAGGAGCAGGAGAAGCAGCCAAATCTACCAGTGCACCTCCCCAAACACCTTTTTACTGTACCCCGTCTGCCCCCCCAAACACCTTTTTTCCATACCCCTTCTGCCTCCCCCCCCCCCCCCCCCCATCACAGACTTTAGTGATTTTTACAGCATCATTGGGTTTTTCCTTCAGGTTTACCAAAACCATGTAGTAGAAGGGCCTGCCTGATTGCATACAAATTGAAACTCCTAAGGTCTGACCTCATATTATATGGTTTTGGTAAATCTGAAGGAAAAACTCAGCAGAAAAACTGATAGTGTGTATGGGGCTTTACATATACCCAGCAAAATAACTGGCCTCAGGTTATACACAGAGGTGAAACAAATCCTCCTACATACGTTGTTCCTGTTTATCTGCAGTTTTCTTTTCTCTACAGCCATTCAAATTCAAGAATGTATACAGCTTTTCTAATGCCCCGTACACACGAGCGGACTTTTCAACATCCAAAGTCCGAAGGACCGAGTCCGTCAGACTATCCGATCGTGTGTGGGCTGCAACGGACTTTTGATTCGCCAAAGTCTGACGGACTTTAGAAATGAAGCATGCTTCAAATTTTCCCGAAGGAACTCCGCCGGACCCGGTCCCCTTCGAAAACTCCGCTCGTGTGTATGCTACTCCGACGGACTAAAACCGACGCTAGGGCAGCTATTGGCTACTGGCTATGAACTTCCTTATTCGAGTCGGGTCGTACGTCATCACGTTCGAATCCGTCGGAGTTTAGTGTGATCGTGTGTGGCCAAGTCCGTTCGGCCGAAAAGTCTGTCAGAACTCCGTCGGAACTCCGGCGGAACTCCTTTGGAAGTCTGTCGGACATAAGTCCTCTCGTGTGTACGGGGCATAAGAGTTCAGAAAAAAAGGTGGCAGAGAACTGAAAGTAAACTCTGCGAGAAGAGCTCTGAAAGCTGATTGGAAGGAAGAGACACAGCCTTCATTCACACAGCTCACAGAAACAGAGCTGAGGATGTCAATCAGCTGGAGGTCCCTCCCTTGTCACCTTTTTTCTCTTGGTGTCAGGAAAACTTGTCAGAAGTGACTCATGCTGATAGCAGAGGAACGAAACAACAGACAGAAATTACACTTAGTGCTTTTAATTGAGACAAGCGCACATTATAGAGGCATATGCTTTGCTCATATTTCATGTCTGAGGTTTACAATCACATTAAGAATGTTTGTAAAGGCATTTCTAATGCCTTTACAAACGACTGGACTTTTTGACAGCAAAGGTCCGACGGAACGAGTCCGTCGGACAATTTGATCGTGTGTGGGCTCCATCGGACCTTTGCTTGCCAAAAATCCAGCGGACTTTAGAAATAGAACATGTTTTAAATTTTTCCACCGGAACTTCGCCGGACCGAGAAATCCGTTCGTGTGTATGCTAGTCCGATGGACAAAAACCGACGTTAGGGCAGCTATTGGCTACTGGCTATGAACTTTCTTATTCTAGTCCAGTCGTACGTCATCATGTTCGAATCCGTCGGACTTTGGTGTGATTGTGTGTGGCCAAGACCATTCATTCGGAAAGTCTGTCGGAACTCTGCCGAAAGTCCGTTGAAAAGACCGTCGGACCTAGTCCCTCGAAAAATCCGGTCGTGTGTACGCAGCATATGGGTATAATTATATACAAAACAGAATTAGCAGTGATATTGCTACTTGCTTTTCTGTCCCTACAAATGCTGCAGAAACGCCTCTTGCAGCAACTCCTGATTTACTGTACTAAATGTGATATATATTTGAATTAAACATTTTGATATAGTGAATTTTTAACATTTTTTTTAGTGGTCAAAATCAAGAATTTGCATTCCCAACTCCATGCAACATTCAGGGTATTGATAGGCGTGCCTACTGCCAAAGACCTCAAGTAGGCATGCCACCTTTTGGTCCCCCTCCAGAACTGGGAACAGGATTTAAAACAAGTAACTTACCATCAGATCAACGTAAGTGCTTTATTATTATACTTTCTGCTTTAGTTAGTGTATGTGGCAAATATTTTTACCTAATCCTATTTATAATGTATGTTTGAAAAATATATATACTATATATATATAACTCGCGCTGATGGTGTGACAAAAAAGGTTAAATAAGTGAAAAAGTTGCAGCTGTTATACACAAAGCGCTAATCACTTGGAAACCATAAAACATATAAATACAGCGCTCACAAACATACTTAATAAAAGTGAAAAAATATATATGATGAACCAACACAAAGTCCAAAAACAAGTAACTCAATGTGCTCCAATCCAAAGTGAACAAAAGAAAGATGCTTGATAAACTTCAGCTTCACAATACCCCCTTATGTGTCCCCACTCACCAGATCGACGTGACCCCCAGGTATGGGACGGTATAAAACCGTCGTTGGCAGCGTGCGTTCCAAACAACCGTAACTGACGTCAGTATTCCCGAAAACCTCGTAAACGTTTCACCCTCCCACAGGGCATCATCAGGTCCTTGAGAGGGTGAAGCGTTGATGATATCCTGCTTGTCAGTCCTGCCTACTTAAGCCGTCCAGTGCAGAGGAGCTCTGCCTTTGCCTTAGTCAACATCACAGAGACGCCCTCCTGCATTCCTGTAGCTTGGCTGACATCCCTTCTGGCTGCAGATCCTGCTTACTGTTTAACTACGCTCATCTCCGGCTCCCTAGCGTTTGGCTTGTCTGACTATCCATTGCGGTTCCTGAACTCTGGCTATGTTTTCACTACGTTTTCAATTTACTTTTATTATTAAACAAGTGTGATTTAACTGTACTTCTGTCTCGGTCTGATTTCATGGTTTCCGACAGATACTGAGTAATGGAAGTGGAAAAGCTCAGTGGATTCAGTGGCGATTGGGTCTGAGAGTCTAATAAGAGACTGGGAGCTCAGAGAGTGAAGCCCTACATTGAGAGACTATAGCGTACGAGGAGAACTATTCTGTGTTACCAATAGTTAAGTACAATTACCGCTAGTGACTGTTACAAGATTTTGGTGCTATAGGAGACAGCAGTCCTACCTATACAGATGTGGTATCCAGCTGGAGGCCTTCCACTGTATAGGTGTCTACCTATAGAAGTCTGCCAATTATCATTGCATCTATATAAGGTTGTCCTGGCCCTAACCCTTTCTCCTACAGTTCTTGTTCATGAGACAATAAATCTCTTTGCATTCAAAAAGTGTCTGACGACCATCACTTCAGCTTGTATTACACCCACCATGCCTTGTAACCCACTCTACCAAGAAGGATGTCAACTCTCCCTGACTCTTGAGGTCACTATTAGGCCTCTAGAGGTCCGGGACCTCACTTTCATAGGTCTCTCCCTGGTTACCTGTAGCTGGTTGCCAATGATTCCCACTTTGATGCAGAGGGTTTCCCACTTAGGTGTGGAGGGTTCCCGCTCGGTTGCTGAGGATTTCCCACTATGTTGCTAGGGGTTCCCGCTTGGTTGCTGAGGATTTCCCACTCCCACTTGTTCCACCCTTACTCCTGCTTTCTTGTTACTCAAAGTCCAGTCCAGGGTATTTGGGTTTTCGTATTTTATTTGGAACTTGGGATGCTCCAACTGGAACTATTCACAATAGATAAGGTCAACTCTCACTCAACCTCACCGGATTATCTGTGGAAGCAGGCACACTGCTTTAACCGTATAGCCACAGGTATGGAAGGGTTAAGTCTTCTTGCTTTAACTAGCAGCAAACTTGATGTACTAAATGATCTTTGGGACGCTCTCTAGCATCCCCTTCACTGACACCTGTCCACTGACTCTTCTAGCTGAAGGGGGCGGCCCTCACTTGACATGTCCCAAAGACACAGATCTGTACTCACAGTAGGCAGAATCAGATCCTTCCTGGTGTCCCCTTTCCAGTCAGCTCTGCAGGACCTCTGGGTTCAGCTTCTCTCTCTAGGCCCCGTGGATCGACCACCCAGTGCTGCACAACCGCCTCCGTTGCGGAGAGGGCAGCTGCCCCTCTCCCTCCTGAGCTCTGTTCTCCGGCTCAACTGAACTCTAAGTACAGTACATGCATATACAGTATGCCACTATGCAATGCAGCACTTTCCTTCTGCCAATTGCCAGGACTGTAACAAAGCCTATACACTCACTTGTCAGGTCCCCTCCCACTGTCCAATATGCCTCCCTATTGGACCAGTAATGGACAGCCAGAACAAGCTGAGCTGAGCTGCACCTGAGTACAATGAGCAGACCTGACCAATAGATCCTGCTCCCTGGTAGGCGCACAGTTTTACCTGACCATCTCTCTGGTAAGCAGAAAGACCAAAAACTATACTCTCTTCTAGCGCCTACCTAGTATGGTGCTAGAATAAGAAAAGCAGATGCTTTTGCACCAACAGTGCCCTGGAAAAGATATGGGAAAGAATTTGCTGTTGTGAAGCTGCTTTATCCAGGCAGGGAAAATATTTTCTGTCTAGATCAGTAGTTTATTTTCTTTAGCTTAAAGGGGTATTAAACCCAAAAGCAAACATTTTTCCATGTGACTGCTACCTTGCTTTACTTTTTTTAGTCTTTCTTTCTCTTATTTTCACCAGCCAGTAATTGTGTTGCTTTGTAACAGAACAAGCTGTCCTGCAGATGTAGCAGTTAGAGGGTTGAGACAAACCATTTACTACTAACAGGGGTGCTTACAATGGTCCACTTTTATTAATTCATGGAAAACCTTCTTTTCAAAAGAAACAAAACCGTTCCAGTAACTGCTTATTAAGTATTAGTTGGAGTTTGGCATCTATTTGTTATAGTATATAAATCTGCTAACACATCTAACACTCCCCTCCCCCCAGACTGACAATGCTTTTGTGCAAAGGTGCCCCCTGTGCTCCTTCATCCGGAATAGGGCCAGTCTAACGCAGGAGGTGTGTTATTGGCCAGATTACCAGGTAAAACAAAGGGAAAAAAATAAAAATAAACTAGTGCAGCCACATATAATGATTGGTAAGCTGCAATATATTACATTTTTGGTTTTTGGTTTTGGGTTTAATACTGCTCTAACCACTTGCTTATTGGGCACTTAAACCCTCTTCCTGCCAAGGCCAATTTTCAGCTTTCAGCCTTGTCACACTTTGAATGACAATTGCGCGGCAACACTGTACCCATATGACATTTTTAGCATTTTTTTCACACAAATAGAGCTTTCTTTTGCTGGAATTTAATAACTGCTGGGTTTTTCTTTTTTGCTAAGCAAACAAAAAAATTCAGAAAATTTAGGGGAAACAAAAAACTGTTTTCATAGTTTGTTATCAAATTTTGCAAACAGGTAATTTTTCTCCTTCATTGATGTGCGGTGATGAGGCTGCACTGATCGGCACTGATAGGCTGCACTAATGGACACCGATAGGCAGCACTGATGGGCACTGATGAGACGGCACTGGTGGGCACTGAGGCGGCACTGATAGGTGACACTGAAGGGCACTGATAGGCACTGGTAGGTGACAATGATAAGTGGCACAGATGAGGCACTGATGGGCACTGACTGGCAGCACTAATGGGCACTGATAGGTGGCACTGGTAGGTGGCACTGGTAGGCACTGCTTACCAGTGCTGATATGCACTGGTAGGTGGCACTGGTGGACACTGGTATGTGGCACTGGTGGGCACTGCTTAGCAGCAGTGGTATGGAGTGTGCGGGACCAATGTCCCATTTACTCCAAATGGTAATCGGCTTTTTTTTCTCCTCATGCTGTTAGCGTAAGGGAAAAAAAAGCCAATTAGCAGCTCTGTTTACATCGTGTGATCAGCTGTTATTGGCTGACAGCTGATCATGTATTAAAGGGCCGAGGTCAGCCCTTTACTCTGATCTGTGATCAGCCAAGTCTCATTGACTCGCTGATCACACAGTGAGCCACGTACGTCCCGCAGGGGGCGTGCAGGCAGCTCATGCGTGGGAGGATGTACAAGGATGCCCCTCCCCCCCCGGCAATTTAGGTCCACGCTGTAACCGTCTTTCAGCTACAGCGCAGGCCAGAAGAGGTTAAACAAACCATTGCATTGCTGTAATCTGCCATCAACCTAACATTAGTGTTCTATTGGTCCAGTGGTTTGTTCTTAAAGTGTATTTTTACTTTTGCAGTTAAATCTGAGAAAACCCCCCTGTATGTTTATTATGTGTTCCCATTTACACAGCATGCCTATTTTTTTTTTTTAAATACTTATTACCTTTTTGAAGTTTCTCTGTTGAAGGTGTCATGGCTAAATGCAAGGTTCTTTGAATAAAGTCAAGTGAGCCTATCCTAAGTATGTCCTCAGTAACATATAATGGAAGAAGCCTAGCCTCTACACCTTTAACCTTTTATTAGGACAGACTGTTCAAGTTTAGTTATAATTAATAATGAAGATCTGCCTGCACAGTACAGATAGGTTTAATTATGGTGAACACGGCTGCCCAGCTTCCTCATAAACAAAGACAAGCATTTTTCCATTCTGCCTAGCAACTAGTGACGCTGATCTCTGCTCCATGTGATTGGAGCAGAGATCAGTGTACACTAAATGAAAGCCCAACCCCCCCACAGTTAGTAACACACCCCTAGGAACACTTAACCCCTACACTGCCACCCACTGGTTAACCCTTTCACTGCCAGTGTCATTTACACAGGAATCACTGCATTTATATAGCAGTGATTACTGTATAAATGACAATGGTCCCAAAAATGTGTCAAAAATGTCCGATGGGTCCCCCACAATGTCGCAGTCACAATAAAAATCGCAGATCGCCGCCATTACTAGTAAAAAAAAAAATAATAAAAAATAATCAATAAAAATGCTATAAAACTATCCCTATTTTGTAAACGCTATAACTTTTGCGCAAACCAATCAATAATCGCTTATTGCGATTTTTTTTACCAAAAATATGTAGAAGAATACGTATCGGCCTAAACTGAGGGAAAAAAATGTTTTTTTTATATATTTTTGGGGGATATTTATTATTACAAAAAGTAAAAAATAATGCGTTTTTTTCAAAATTATCGCTCTATTTTTGTTTATAGCGCAAAAAATAAAAACCGCAGGGGTGATCAAATACCACCAAAAGAAAGCTCTATTTGTGGGAAAAAAAGGACGTTAATTTTGTTTGGGAGCCACGTCGCACGACCGCGCAATTGTCAGTTAAAGCGACGCAGTGCCGAATCGCAAAAAGTGGTCTGGTCTTTGACCAGCAAATTGGTCCGGTCTGAAAGTGGTTAAAGTATTTATAAACCCT
Source organism: Lithobates pipiens (assembly GCF_037356315.1). Classification (NCBI taxonomy): domain Eukaryota; kingdom Metazoa; phylum Chordata; class Amphibia; order Anura; family Ranidae; genus Lithobates; species Lithobates pipiens. Next base: position 290,633,102 of record NW_027507758.1, read on the forward strand.
TACAGACCAATTTTTGCTACAGGTAAGCCTACAATAAGGCTTACCTGTAGCTACCCAGGATATCTCCTAAACCTGCACAGTTTAGGAGATATCCCCTGTATTTGCATGTGCCAACGTCATTGGCACATGCGCACTGAAGCAATGGCAGTACATGCCGTTACTTCAGTTAGACTGTGCCATTACTGGCGGCTCCCGTGCCATGCATGCTAGCTCATTATGCCTTTGTCTTGCAGGTTTTAGTGTTTTGGGGTTTTTTTCAAAGTGGATTTACAACCACTTTAACTTATGATATGTGAATGGGGAGTGACATATAACAAATATAGGGTAGGTGTTATTCCGAATTTGGATGCAAAAGTGGAAATACAGTTTAACTGCAAGTATGCTGCTCACTAAGTAATTGTGTACATACTGTACATACAAATTAGTTTCTACTTTTCCTACCATGATAGTGATCCTTGCTGATTCTGTGCTTCCATGTCTGGTTTTATGTTTTGGTTTCCTCTGTACTGATTGCATTGTTGTTGACTTACTATATGACCTATCTTGCAGGGCGAGTTTTCATAACATATTCTTTGGATTCTGCAGCCCTAGTTATACAGCTGGCAAATCTTCTTTGTGCTAATGGATTCAAGGCAACAGTAAGAACCACTTGACACTCACTTTATTGTCAAACAACATCTATGATATACGTATCTGTGAAAAGTTTTAAAGTTTTAACAGTGTGAAACAATGTAAGCAATTAATTATGTTACACAATTAGTCAAAGCAAAACACAAGTGCAACAAATAGGGCAGATCATACTACTTATTAACCTCCCTGGCAGTATGATTATTTCAGATTTTAGGTGCTGAAAGCGGTACCATTATTTTGCATGGAAATTTGGCGTTTTATAGTCTAGGCCTGTAATTCTTAGATATAATTTACTTAAATCTGTCCAACCAAGAGTCTAATAGACATCCCAGGTACTTTTTGAATTTGGCGCCGAACACCGTCCCCGTGCTTCGCAACACTCGCAGGGAACGGAGCCCGGCACTGTGCCAGATCGAGCGGCGGACGTCTCACAGATCACAGCGGGGGGACATTGCTGGATCCAGGGGACAAGGTAAATAAACCCCTCCATGGATCCAGCGATGCGGTCCCGAGTCTGGCTCGGGAATACCGCTTTTGGTATTTAAATCTTACCCCGAGCCAGACTCGGGAATACCGCCAGGGAGGTTAAATAAAATAATAAAAATGTTCAATGTCCTTTTATAGTCACCAACCTGCACCATGCAGTAGAAATGGAGGTATGAATGCTCAGGTCCTAAATAGCTTAGATGCAACAAATCAGATTCTAAGGAGGTGTTGCCAGCTTGTTTACCCTTACCTATAGCAAACTATTGCTTGTAAAATGGGGATTCTTAGTTACCATGCATTGCAATACATATTCAAGCTGACCAGCTGCATCAAAGTGATCCCTCTCTGGCCAGTGCCTAATCAGTCTTGCATATTTGTCCAAATCTTATTTGCTAAAATAGCTACTCGTGAGACTGTGGACATACAGTGGTAATATGGTACACACAGCTGGAGGTGAAAACAGCTCTGGACCAAAATCAGGCATGCACATCCACAAAGGGAAAAAATACAAAATTTAAGAGGATGGAGTGGACAGCCCCAGTAGAAAAAACATGGTTGCCAGCCAATTTGTCTGCAGCCCTATAGTTTACATTAAGGTGACTGAGCAGTCCTATGTTGTTGTATGACAAAAGCACCAAAAACCACAGCACAAAAATGCAAAAGGTGTGAATGAAGCCTAAATATGCGTACACACGATCGGATTTTCCGGGGGGAATTGTGTGATGACAGGCTGTTGGCGGAAAATCCGACCGTTTGTATGCTCCATCGGACAATTGTTGGATTTTCCATGGACAAATGTTTGATGACAGGCTTTAAGATTTTCAGCGGACAAATGTCTGTTGTCGGATTTTCCGAGCGCGTGTACACAAGTCCATCAGACAGAAGTCCAAAGTACAAACACACATGCTCGGAAGCAAGGACAAGCCAGTCGGTCTTGTAAACTAGGGTTCGTAATGGAGAATTGACATTCGTGACACGGCAAATTATGACATCTCGAAATGCAGCGCACATTCTGTTATTTTTTAATGTTTAATGGGATAATAATGAAGCTGCTTGCTGGTGATACTGATGGAGTTCTGCCAAACATATTTTAAAAGATACAACTATATGTTGATTTTCCTTGTCAATTTTACATTTATAAGAAGAGAGACAGATCTGGCGTATACCTTTTGAAAAAATTTTAACAATAAAGAAATATGTGTACTTCTATTATTTTAACCCCTTATGCTAATTTAATAAATATGTAGGTGTAACCAAGTGTAAGGTGTAAGGTGTAACCAAGTGCACCTGTCAAAACGACTTTCTAGTGAATAAATAATAGAAAATAAATAAATGAATCGAATAATATCCTTGCAAGATTATACCAATCTTAACCACTTCAGCTCCGGACCAATAAACACCTTAAGGACCAGAGGTCTTTTTGCAATTTCGCACTGCGCTGCTTTAACTGGTAATTGCGCGGTCATGCAATATTGCACCCAAACGAAATTTGCGTCCTTTTCTTCCCACAAATAGAGCTTTCTTTTGATGGTATTTGATTGCCTCTGCGATTTTTTTTTTTTTGCGATATAAATGGAAAAAGAGCGAAAATTTTGAAAAAAAAAGATATTTTCTTCTTTTTGTTATAAAAAAAATCGAATAAACTAAATTTTAGTCATACATTGAGGGCAAAATTTATTTAGCCACATGTCTTTAGTAAAAAAAATGTCAATAAGCGTATATTTTTTGGTTTGCGCAAAAGTTATAGCGTCTACAAACTAGAGTACATTTTCTGGAATTTACACAGCTTTTAATTTATGACTGCCGATCTCATTTCTTGAGGTGCTAAAATGGCAGGGCAGTACAAATCCCCCCCAAATGACCCCATTTTGGAAAGTAGACACCCCAAGGAAATTGCTGATGGGTATGTTGAGCCCATTGAATATTTATTTTTTTTGTCCTAAGGGATTGAATAATGACAAAAAAAAAAAAAAAAAATTTTTTTTACAAAAAGTTGTCACTAAATGATATATTGCTCACACATGCCATGGTTATATGTGGAATTGCACCCCAAAATATATTTCGCTACTTCTCCCGAGTATGGCGATACCACGTGTGTGGGACTTTTTGGGAGTCTAGTCGCGCAGGGCACCCCGAAAACCAATCACCACCTTCAGGATTTCTAAGGGTGCAAATTTTTGATTTAACTCCTCACTACCTATCACAGTTTCGAAGGCCATAAAATGCCAAAATAGCACAAAACCCCCCAAAATGACCCCATTTTGGAAAGTAGACACCCCAAGCTATTTACTGAGAGGCATGTTGAGTCCATGGAATATTTTATATTTTGCCACAAGTTGCGGGAATATTACAAACTTTTTTTTTTTTGCACCAAGTTGTCACTAAATGATATATTGCTCACACATGCTATGGGCATATGTGAAATGACACCCCAAAATACATTCTGCTGCTTCTCCCGAGTACGGGGATACCACATGTGTGGGACTTTTTGGGAGTCTAGTCGCGCACGGCACCCCGAAAACCAATCACCACCTTCAGGATTTCTAAGGGTGCAAATTTTTGATTTAACTCCTCACTACCTATCACAGTTTCGAAGGCCATAAAATGCCAAAATAGCACAAAACCCCCCCAAATGACCCCATTTTGGAAAGTAGACACCCCAAGCTATTTACTGAGAGGCATGTTGAGTCCATGGAATATTTTATATTTTGCCAAAAGTTGCGGGAATATTACAAACTTTTTTTTTTTTTGCACAAAGTTGTCACTAAATGATATATTGCTCACACATGCTATGTGCAGAAGTCAAATTACACCCCAAAATAAATTCTGCTGCTTCTCCCGAGTACGGGGATACCACATGTGGGGGACTTTTTGGGAGCCTAGCCACGTACGGGACCCCGAAAACCAAGCACTGCCTTCCGGATTTGAATATAAAATGCTATAAAAAACAAACTAACCAGAGTCACCCGTAACACTTATACGGTGATCAGTGGTGAAAGGGTTAACTAGGGGCAATCAGGGGGTTCAAATTTTTATTAGGTAGTATATGGGGGTCCCTGGCGCTATATAAAAACCTGACGGGGAACCTAAATAACTAACTGGCTAACCAGCGTCACCAGTGACACTTATACTGTGATCGCTGGTGAAAGGGGGTGAAAGGGTTAACTAGCAGCAATCAGGGGGTTAAAACCATTATTGGGTAGTATATCGGGGTACCTAGCGCTATAAAAACCTGGCGGTGAACCTAAAAAAATAACTAGCTACCTAGCGACACTAGCGACACTGATGCAGCGTTCAGAAAAATTATCGCTTAGTGACACTGGCAAAAGGGGGTGAAAGGGTTAACTAGCGGAAATCAGGGGGTTAAAACCATTATTGGGTAGTATATCGGGGTACCTAGCGCTATAAAAACCTGGCGGTGAACCTAAAAAAATAACTAGCTACCTAGCGACTGTAGCGACACTAATGCAGCGATCAGAAAAACGATCGCTTAGTGACACTGGCAAAAGGGGGTGAAAGGGTTAACTAGCGGGGGGGGGTTTGTGTGCCTGTGTGTACCTACATGTCAGTGTAGTGTTGGTGCACACTTACTTTTACTGTTCTCCTCGTAGTCCGGTCAAAAAGACCGCCCCGAGGAGAATGACATCACTTCCTCCTTCCTGTGTAAACAATACACAGGGGAGGAAGCTTCTCATTGGCCAGGAGCGATCCAGAGGGGGTGGCCGAAAACCAACGGCCATCCCCTCATCACGGAGCGCTCCTGGACCGAATCGGACCGCCGTAACCAGCGGGAGGGGGTCCGATCGGACCCCCCACCCGCTGGAAGGCAATCACGTTGATGTACGTGATTATGCCTGCCTGTGCCATTGTGCTGACGTACAATGGCAATACGGCGGTCCTCAAGTGGGTAAAAGGAAAAAAACAGAATAATGATGGCCGTGCAAAATTATACCACTGAGAGAATATATGAATCAGACATTATCCATACATAAATAGTGAAAAAAAAAAAAAGTGTATATATATCAATGTATACAAGCCCAGTATACAATCATTACTCAAAAGTGCTACTAAACTATAAGTTAGTGACAATACAAACCAATATATCAAAGGTGCAAAACTATAAACATATAAAAGTCTCTCATAAATAATTAGCAAGTCCTCAAATGCACAGGTGCAAGGAAGCACTAAAAGTTTCCACAGCCAAGTTGCCAACCTAATGTTGATTAGCATTGAAGTATAATCCTTCTTATATCCAATGCAATTTTAGTCCGGGCAGGTCACAAATGGATTGGCTGGACATGATTACCTGTTTGTGGTCACATTTCGTGCCTTCGGTGTTTATATTGTGACATCACTGTAAACCACCACAAAACATTGCTTATATCTAATACAGTTACTGGCACAATCATGTTAAATAAATATTACAATAAAACCACAAACTAGCATTACAAACTTTTTACACTCTCTTGTTTTTTTTTTTAGATTGACATTTTTGAAGGATCACTCCGGGGAATGGACATCATTAGGTGGATGGAACGTTATCTTAGCGATGTAAGTAATTTAAAAAAAAATAATTATCTGGCAGCTACATGTGCCATAATTCTTCAATGCCAAAAATATGTTCAACTGGTGTATGTAGCTTGACTTAGAGCCTTAAATTTGACAGAAAACATCTGTTTTATGTTTCTGGCCTGGATAGATAGGTGTCATGATAATCATTGCGATAAGCCCACAGTACAAGAAAGACGTAGACGAGGATTTTGGTCATGGGAGAGATGACCATGGTCTACATACACGGTACATTCACAGAATGGTAAGTACAACCTACATGTTCTTCTGTTACTTATGATGTAACCATTTTGTAACCATTTTGCTAAAAAAATAAAATAAAGAAAAAATAAAACAATTCACCTTGAGCCAGATACATTTTAATAATGTTGGTGAATTTCAATGCACAATCATACCTGCTGCTATTTATAATAAAACTCACACATGGATTCAGTTCACATCCTGCAGTCACTTCCTACTTCCTCGGTGCGGTGTAGGAGGGTCACCCTGCCTTAGACACACGATCAGTCCAAGTGCTACAGTTAGAGGAAAAGTGCTTGTAACAGCACTGATCCATGACCAGAAAATTACATTTCTGGGGGAGATGTATACCAACAGTGTACAAAATACCCCCACACAAAGAAGCCAGCGCAGTACGGGGCGGACTCTATCCGATGGGGGGACAGTTTCTGGCAGAACACCGGCACCTGAGGAGGACCAGCTGTACAGCCTTATTTATCCTCTTGCAGTTCCGCCATCAGTGCTTCTGGCTTCTCCCCCCTTTCTCCCTCTGGTTGCACTGCAGGGGGATTGATATATGTGCCCCTACCTACCTGCTGTCCAGGCTTCCGCTGCCCCCCCCCCCCCCACACAGCACTGCAGGCTTTCCACCTCTCCTTTTCGACTGGCAGCTGCTGCAGGCAAATGGGGGGATCGGTTTCAGGATGAAGAGCTGGGGCCAGTAAATATGTCCTATTCACTGACTCTTTCTTTCCTAAACATAGTGAGCAATTGGTACTAATCTCTTCTGTGTCCATTCATCATTGAAGCATAGTATAGTGTTTCTCAACTCCAGTCTTCAAGGTGCCCCAACAGGTCATGTTTTCAGGATTTCCCTCAGATGAAACAGCTGTGGTAATTACTATGGCGGTGAAACTGATCAAATAACCTGCGCAAAATAATGGAAAGCCTGAAAACATGACCTGTTGGGTCACCTTGAGGACTGGAGTCGAGAAACACTGGCATCGTACATTGTGTTTACTATGCTTGAGTTTGTGAAGGAACAGGAAGCCACAGCACAGAGCACTTCCTATTTATTCACTGTCCAGTGCAGCGGAGGCTGCAGAGAAAAGAATTGAGCAATTTATATTCTCATTTCCTTTCTCTGTCTCAAAAGTGATACATCAGGGGTCTGGTTAGACCTAGCAAATAAAAAAATGAAATTCTAAAAAAAAAATTTGTCTGGAGAGCATTCAGTATTTGGATCACTCTTCAGAGAACATTTGACAGGTGGGTTTTAAGGTTTTAACCCCACACTAGCACACCGCAATCCCCTTTCTCTCTGTATAATATGTACCCTCTTTATTGTTAGACTGTGATCTAATTAAGGTAAATATTAAATAATCAACAAAGAAAATCTGGTGTGCATTTTTCCTTAGGAGAACTGCTTACATGCAAAGCAAGACCATAGTTCCCCTGCTCAGGGTGCCTTGGGCTATGTAGGCAGTGCCGAGCTTTCAGCCTCTAAAAGGAACCTAATGCATTGGAAACTAGGATAAATTAACTTTGCACATGCACATATCATCTCATGCCAGCTTGTTAAGGTCCCAAAACCAAAAGAACGGGTGAAGGTATCAGCAGCAACAGTGGAGATCGTGGGCATTGCATCACTTTAGGAGGGGACTTTGGTGGGTAACTGTGCCTTAATGTGCATACTGTGTATGCTTCAACATTATGGCAAGTGTCCATTCGGTATGATATAGACCTTAGTTTCACTTTAATTATTTTACTGCCACCACTGACAGCTTAAAGTGGTTGTAAACCCTTACAAACCACTTTGACCTACAGGTAAGCCTAGATTAAGGCTTACCTGTAGGTCCAAGAAATATCTCCTAAACCTATATGGTTTAGGAGATATTTCCAAAAAGACAGCCATCGCTATTTACGGCGCATGCGCCGTAGACAGCGGCGCGCGGGCGCACTAGGCAGGCCGCAGATCGCGGTGATATGCTGCGAGTGTCGGCTCCCGTGCGCATGCGTGGGAGTGACGTCATCACTGTTCTGGCAAATCACAGTGCCGCAGCGAGACCCGGAAGTCACTCCGGGATCCATGGCAGCGGCAGACATGAAGACGGAGGACCGCTTCGGGGGCTTCGTTCTCAGGTAAATAATGATCTAGTATGCTATGCTCATACTAGCTCATTATGCCTTTGCCTTGCATGTTCCCCCCCCCCCATGGGTTTACAACCACTTTAACAGTATTGGGATGTAAACAACCTTGCAACTACCATAATACTTCGGCATTTACAGAGCCAGCTATGGGCTTTCATATAGAAGTTTTAGGTACCTTTAAAGCTGCCCAGTCACTTCTGTAGCTTAAAAACTGTGTGCCCCGACCAACCCCTTTTCAATGTATGTCCCGGGCACATCTGTTCCCTCTGTGAACCCAGGACATTCAACACTGATTTCTGGATGAAGAGCGAAGGAAAACCAAGAAACCTCTGTTTCTCTATGTGATCAATGAACCCAGAAGCCCTCAGCTCTAAGCACTTCTAGGTTCAGAGCTGTCAGGAACTAGCTCATGCAACTACGAAAACAACTGATCGAGTATAGCTTCAACAGGGTTTTCAAGTGTGATCTATAGAAAATTTATGGGCATCATATTTTATAATGTGCAAAAAATTTGAGGATTTTATTGCATTTGTGTGCACTAAAATACATTTGAATCTATTTTTCACCAAAAACATTGATTTGATAAACAGTTGTTCAAATATCAAGCAACAAAAAAAAGTTGTAACAAGGATGTTTTTTTTTCTATGGGTCCTCTGCTTTCATAAAATATATTATGTTTAGTGGTTATAAGTGCGTTTCATGTAAAAAAAAGAAAAAAGAAAAAAAAGTTGCGTTTTAACATGTACGTGAAAAATGGGAAAACAGCTCTGGCCACAAAAGAATTGATGTCTGTCTGGATAAAAGTAGTTTATTACAGTATATGCTGTGTGTGCCATGGAGCTTTGATAGCTGGGTATGAGCGAGCTTAGTTTGTGGTTGTAATTTAATTTTGTTGCATGTGTTTGGTAATAAATTTATATAAAATGTACACCAAATCAGAATTTTACTTATTTTATTCCAGATGCAGATGGAATTCATTAAACAAGGAAGCATGAACTTTAGGTTCATCCCTGTTCTTTTTCCAAATGCAACAAAGGTAAGTTGTACATGGCAGGCAACAAATGGCATAGATCAATATATTTGTTCATTCCAAAGTGTTCTGGAAATGTTAATGTTTTGCACAATTAAAGAATTGTGTGTGCATAACTAGTTTTTAGTGCCTGTGTCAACAATACCTTACAAGCAAGTCAGGATCTTCTTTTATGAACCCAATTTTGTCCATTCATACTAACGGTACCCAGATATATAACTGCACATTTGTTCCATAAAACAATGGTTATACACACATACATGATAGTTCCCTCAAGCATGATTTATTCTGTAGATAGCTATCCCTAGGAAAAACCCATCACAGTAAACTGTTTTCCAGAGATTCTGTTAGCTGAAGGGTTTCTGGAGAAGTTTAGTGCGGTCCATAAGATTGTTTTCTAAAACAACCATTATCAACTGGATTGGGTGACAGTCATCTTATGTCTACAGGTACCATAAAGGCTTGATTGACTAAGGGATCTAACATTTAAAGAATAAGTTCACCTTTGTTTGCTTTTTTTCTAAATCCCAGCTCCCCTATGTACCATTATAGTATTCATGTACTTTTTTTGCAAAAAATATCAACAATTTCCATTAATTATACATACACTTACTTTACTTGTCCTCATCCGTGTTTCCAGATGTATCCATTTGTAATGTCTTACTTTCTGATCAGACTTTAGATTATGACACAGGAAGGAGTTGACCAGCTGATCTCATTAGCACACACCCTGCATCATCCCATTCCCAGCTGCACATTTTCTAAATGAAATGCAATCAGTGATCACTCTTCTCACTTGGAGCATTTTCACTCATCACACATAGGGTAGCCCATCTACCTGAATGGGTTGCCCTACACACAACAATCGCCCCAAAGAAGCTTCAGGGGTTGAACTATAGGTATTTCCTCCTATTATATAAATTTGGTAAAGCTAAAGGAGATTGTACAATCAGATTGTATAAGGTATGGCCACCTTTATACACCTAAAATTACTAGTTGCGCTTTCAGTGCCATTAATTGTTAAGGACCCAGCAAACACAGAAGCCAACACACATTCTGTCATGTGAAAAAACAAGGGACAAATGCAGCAAATGCACAGTAAAAAACACGAAACCCACAAAACGCCAAAATGTCCCATTAAACCACATGTAGCGCAGCACATTGAAATCAACAGGCTGCCCTATGCGTGTCACAGGAAAAACGAGCCACAAAATGTGCAATACCACTATGCTATATGGGAATGGGGAAGAAAAGTGAATTTGGTGCGTTAACACAAGAACAATGAGGCTCCATTCACATCTGCGCGTTTCCTTGCATTTCAGAAATGCGCTGCACCAAAAATCACAGTAAAAAATGCACCAAGCTCCGCTCAAAAAAAAGTTCTGAAGCTTCTTTGGGGCAATTGCTGTGTGTACGGCAGTCCATTCAGGTGGATGGGCTGCCCTATGTGTGATGAGTGAAAATGCTCCAAAATGCCTCCCCACCTCGCTAAAAAAAAGTTGCATGTGGGAATGCGAGTTCCCGCTATGCAGAGATGTGAACGGGGCTTGACAGATGAGTGTTTCTGTCCATTCCCTTCTATGTACTTGTATAAAGATGGCCATACACTATGCAATCAGATTGTATATTGTGTATTTAGTGAGAAGGGTGATCACTGATTGATTGCATTTCATTTAAAAAACGTGCACCTTGGAATGGGAGTTTGGATGATGCAGGGTGTGTGCTAATGAGGTCAGCTGGTCAACTCCTTCCTGTGTCATAACCTATACTCTGATCAGGAAGTAAGACATTGCAAATGGAAACATCTGGAAACATGGATGAGGACAAGTAAAGTAAGTGTATGTAGAATTAATGGAAATCGTTGATATTTTTGTAAAAAAAAAAGTACATGAATGCTATATTGGTACATAGGGGGGCTGGAATTTTGAAAAAAAAATTGAACAAAGGTGAACTTATCATTTAATTCCCACCCAATATCTCTGTGCCAGCATACAGTGGGCCTAGCTTAATATATGAACATGATATAGTAGCCGTTACAGTTAGCCTTTGGTTTCAATACCATCTGAGTCAATGACCCACAAGTTATTGTTAAGAAATTAGGAAGAGGCAAGAGTCAAAAATCTTTATCTGCATTCCTGCTCTTAATGGTCAACACAAGCAGCCAATGAGCATTTTCAGAAGGTAAAGTCAGCAATGACAGCCTCAAGGTTTCTCATAATTGGTTTTCTTTAATAACTATAGAAAACAAAAAGAGAATAAAAGTGGAGTTGTTGATAATAGCAGCCAATTTAGATTTTAAAATAATTTAAAAAATGCCACACATGGTAAGTGCCCCAGATTCATGTACCTGTTTACAACAGCACCAACATTTGTCACAAGGAGACTCGTCAGAATTATAAAGAGTGTTTTAGACAAGCCTTATGAATTCTTCTGACTGAGAATTTGCTTAGGTTACTTTCACTGTCCATCACCCTGACATTGCTGAACCAGGTCCAAACTGGGACACTCAAAAGGGAATCACGTGGTTCTCTTACCACCACCTAATGTAGATCTTAATGGGCAGTTCTTTTTATGCACCACCTTATATACCTTAGCCAAAGAGAGAAAGTCAAGCCCAGACTGGCTAGAAACAGGGCAGGCTCAAAGCACTTGAAAGAGGATGGACGATATTGGCAGCACTGAGATGCAAAAAATCATAAAAACAGCATTTTATTTAAAAAAATGTGCCAAATTGTTTATGCTACACATCATGTGTATGTGAGAAACCTAGATGACACGTACACACTGTACACAATCTTTCCAACTAGTGCCTCACGCTGTACAAAAAAATAATATATAAATAGACTAAATTTAAGGTTGCCTTAAGCCTGCCATACATGGTTCAACGTTTGTCTGGTTTAGCAGGGACGGGCCAAGATTGAATCCATGTGTGGGCAGGATTATTTAACCCGAGTCAATCCATCGATTGACTTGGGTACAACCAACCTGTCAGATTTTTACATACGATTACTGCCAGTGGCTAAAGTCACTAGCAGAAATCATTGTGTTCTGCCAGCCACCCCGCACCCACCCTGTTGGCAAAATACAATAGCGCTGCAGGAGGCATTACCCCATCAACGCTGACTGTGTTGATGGGGGAATAAAGTGATTATCTTTCCTTCCACCTTTTCTTTCCTTCCACCTGAATCATCTATAGCAGTGGTTCTCAACTCCTGTCCTCAGGACCCACTAACAGGCCAGATTTTATGTATTACCTTGAGGAGATGCAGACTTGAATACTGCAATAGCTGAGCAGCAAATGATATCACCTGTAATGTATTTCAGTTATCTTTCAAATCTGGCCTGTTAGTGGGTCCTAAGGACAGGAGTTGAGAACCACTGATCTATGGGCTGCCTTAGCTATATTATAAGTGTGCTAATTCTTAATAAATGATATAATTCCACTTCAGAAGTTAGTCATCTCCTGTACTGATTCTCAACTATGCTAAGAATACAACTTTCCGTGTGTCTCTGAGCCAATGCTGCTGCTCTGTGTGTGGGCTAACTTCATTTTTTCTGTCTGATTGAAGTGGGAAGTTTGGAAATTTGTATGCTTCCCATTAGTGAGGATGTATAAGATCATCAGCCAACCCTTTTTCTTAGCCTTCAAATGACTCATTATAGGGCCATGTGTAGCCATGCCTGGGCAGTGCCTTCTCAATCAGCTTTGTTCGATGCAGGCTGATTCTTAAGAACACTGATTGTGTTTAATGTCTGCATTCTTGTGCTTGCCTTTTCAGGATCATGTACCTAACTGGCTTAGAAACACCCACATTTTCCGTTGGCCAGAAGATACAGGGAGGCTGTTTCTTCGCTTGCTTCGGGAGGAAGAATATATTAGTGCCCCTGTTGGAGAATTGCCAGTGCTGCAAGTGAGAAACTATTTGCTAGGAAGCAGATCCAGGACTTAAATGTTTTATATGACAATCATTCTATGAAGTTCTAATGAAAACCACAGGGTTTGGGAGTCCCTATATACACAATAGTACACTGGCAGTTAGTGTTCAAGAAAATTACACTAACACTACAAATACATTGGACTTAAATATAAAATACAGTTATGTCTATTATTTACATTCCTTTAAAGGGACCTTAAAGACACAGCCTATTCCTGAATGTTCTATTGCTGAATGTTTCTAATTTTTGTCCTAAAATTTACTTTACCCAGTTGACCTTTTAAAAAATGCAGAACAGGGTATTTCTAGCACCATTCTCTTACTTAAAGAGGAAGTAAAGTCTTTCTCTTTAATTGTACCTACAGGTAAGCCTATAGTAAGGCTTACCTGCAGGTACTGTAAATATCTCCTAAACTTGCACCATTTAGGACATATTTACTATATACGCTGTCGTCATCGGCGCATGTGCATCGTTTCTTCAGGACCCATACCGTGACCGGCGGCACCCGCCTGCATGCATGGGAGTGGCGTCATCGTGGCTCTGGCCAATCACAGCGCTGGAGCCCGCAAACCCGGAAGTAACTCGGGGAAACATGTCGGCCATGGGAGCAGAGGGTGGGCGGCACTGCAGGGCATCGTTTTGAGGTAAGTATTTGTTTTGGATTTTTTTTTTAGAGGTTTACAACCTCTTTAGGCTGGCCATACACCAGTAGAATTTAATTAGAAAGTTTTCCTTTTTGGAATGTTCATTCAATTTACTAATGTTTAGCTGGGGATTTTGTTTTTTGACCATAGTGTAAAAAAAAAATTGAAGGAGCAGAATATAAATTTCCTTTTGACTAAAGAAATTCAAAAAGTGAATGTAGTTTTTGTTTGAGAAATTCCATTTATTGCTAAATCAAATGTTAAGAACAATTTTTTTAAGTAATTTTGAATGACATTTGTCAGGTCTCTGATGACATTATTGAATGTACTGATAAGATTTTTTAATGCAAACATTCATACAAAAATCTACTAGTGTATGGCCAGCTTAAGTCCACTGGAGTACAGGCACACACATTGGAACATAAGAGGGAGATTGTCTGATGCAAAATCATTTAAAAGAAAAACTGTGAGTCGTCCCAGAAACAGTGCATGACGCCTGCTGAATCTGGCCACATAGAACATTATAATATGTTACTGAAAGGAAAACTGTACAGTAGACATCTTTTCCTTAATAGCATCACCAACTCACTAATTGATTTTAGCGCCCAGTTGCTCTTTAATTAAATATTGCTTGGACTAAGGGCTCATGCAGACAGGACATTTAAAAATAACGCCAGTGCAGCTGCCAGGAAAAAGCAGCTGTAAAAACGTGCTTTTAGCCGCGTTTTTGACTAACGTTTATGGGCGTTTATGCATGTTTTTTGGCGTTAGCCTTTTTACAGTAAGAACATTCCCTATAATGTAAGCAGCTATAAGCTTGTTACAGCGTTTAGCAGTGTTTAGTGTTTCTGAGTGATTGTATGACTTCCCTACAGGAGCTCCTGTTTCCTCTCAACCCAAACAATGCTTGTAGGTTAAATAAGTTGTCACCAAAGGGGCTGTATATTGTGTGATAGGTGCTAGGTTTTTTTGGTGGCTTGGACTGTCATGAATTGTTCTATTTGCTCATATGTAATATGTTAGTACTAATATATATATATATATATATATATATATATATATATATAGTATAATTATGGGATTTGTATTTTATGTAATTAATATTTTCCCATCATTAATGCCTGTTGTATTTCTTTTGACAGTGTTAAATATGTATATTAAAGTTTAGAAAATCGAAAAATGTAGAATTTCATTATATTTTGGCAAAATATATTGTAAAATGTTATGAGCACAGTTTTTTAAAAGAAAAAAATGCAATATAATGCCCCCTTTACCAAGTTAACAATGCTTGTTATGAATTTGCAGTTCTATAAACTATGTTATTGCGCTTCTTCTACAGCTTCTTTTCTTTCTCTATGGATTTTATTTGTTGCTAGGAGTGTGCAGAGCTGACTGCTACTAAAACAGTGCATTACTAAATTTAAAACCCATTGATTCCACCAAAGTTTTTTGCTGTAATGTAGTCAGGCTCCATATACAGGAATGAATTTTCCTTGTTAAGTGCTGCAGCAAGGGTTAGGGTAGGCAGCACTAGGAGAGTTAGACTACGGCTTTCACACGCAAACAGTAGCCAAGCTCTCGGGCATGCCCCCTTAATGCTGTTCTAATCAACAGTGCTACTCCTGGAGCCAGAGTGATGGTGACTAGAACGTCATGCAAAAGTAGTGGTGTCAGACCACAGGTGAGCCAGACCATTGATTATGTGCGTGAGCTGTGAACCAACTGCCCTACTGCAGCCAAAATGTTTGTTTTAGGCTTTATTACAGTGGGGAGTTTTCAGAAATCCACTCAGCTTTTGCTGCTGTTTGTGTTTCCATTGGGGGAGATATTCCATTTCATTTGCTGTTGATTTCTACAGAACAGGAAGTAGGAGAAAATCTCCCCATCTGTGAAACAAATGGCAATAAAAGCCTTTATTAATGAGTAAGAAAGGGCCAGAACCTCTAACAGATTTTATTTTTGCCTAGTTCCTTCGCAGAGAGATTTACTACCACTTACGTTTTAGATGTTAGAAAAGGAAATGAGGAGAAATGCTCTAAATGGGGACGGATAGTAAAAAAAAGTCTAATGCCGCGTACACACGATTGGAATTTCGGCCAGCAAAAGACCGATGAGAGCTTTTCATCATGGAAATTCGACCGTGTATATGCTCCATCGGAATTTAGCTGGCTGAATACCCACCAGCAAAAATTTGAGAGCATGTTCTCAATTTTTCCAACGGAAAAACTTTCTATCGGAAATTCCGATTGTGTGTATGCAATTCCGACGCTCAAAAAACTCACGCATGCTCAGATTCAACTAGGAGATGGAAGCTATTGGCTACTGGGTATTGAACTTCCTTATTCTAGTCCCATCATACGTGTTGTACGAATTCTTGACAGTCGGAATTTGGTGTGATCATGTGTATGCAAGACAGCCTGAGCAAAATCCCATCAGAATTCCGTCGAGAAAACCATCAGAGCTTTTTCCGTCCAAAATTCTGATCGTGTGTACGCGGCATAACTCTTCTCTAATTCTCAAATATTTGTTAGACAAAGGAGGGGCTGATTTTCTACATTTATAAACCTGCTCACTGGGTTATAATCTTTGGTGATATCACACACATTACCTCACCATATAACTGCATCTCCTGTGGTTTTGATGAATCATTTTAAGTACTTTAAGATGCTAAAAATATCATTCATATATGATATACATCTGTCAGCATAATCTTGACTTTAGTAAACTGGCTTGCATATAAGAAAATGTAGGAAGATTTAAAAAATTACCAAAAAAAGTTACAGTAAATAGGTTTGAAGCTGTAAGGAGGTAAGGCTACATGGTGGAAGAATAGAAAGATGGATAGCCACACTCCAAAAATTCCCCTTTATTTTAAAATTAAATATCAAGGCATCACAGGTCAATACAGACTATCTGATGTGTTTCTCACCAGATATGAGAAGGGACTATCTGAATAAAACTGCTATAAAGGTGTACGACATCCCGAAAAAATGGAAATAGAGAAACCCCCTATAGATGGGACTTTGTAGGTACTACCATATCAAAATTTGCAGAAAAATATAAAATTTATTGTACATAGAAATAATATATGAAAACAAACAAATAATGAAGGATGCATGTTGATGTACAAACAATAGTGAGTAGATACAGTGCAATATCCTAAACCCTGGCTTGGGTTTGGGATATTGCACTGTATCTACTCACTATTGTTTACATCAACATGCACCCTTGATTATCTGTTTGTTTTCGTGTATTATTTCTATGTATAATAAATGTTATATTTGTCTACAAATTTTGATATGGTAGTACCTACAAAGTCCCATCTATAGGGGTTTTCTCTATTTCTATTCTCACTAGATATGGTGCTTAGGCATGGTAAGGCTACATGTTTATACTGTATGTGTCAGTTTCCCTCCACTTTTAAATGCTTTCCTAGTGTTTTTGTCTCAAGGAACAAACAACTTCCCTTCTTGGCCCCTGTGCCATAACAGAGGCCTTAAGGTCTTCAACCCTTGAAGCTGGGAGACGGGATTCAAGAGGGCACCTTTGTCACTTTCTCTAGATTAAACGCACCCCCTTGAAACATGTTATCAGTAGTGGCAAATCTCCTCAGCAAGCATAGGGACACAGCTGTACAGGGTAACAATGGCTGGAGAGAATTTGTCGAAGGGCATACATTATACAATTTTCTTAGATTTACTTTTAACTATGTAGTACAAGCACCTGCCTGATTGCATACAAAATGAAAGTGTTTAGATTTGACCTCATATTATATGGTTTTGGTAAATCTAAAATGAAACCTAAAGAAAATTGTACTAGAAAATTGTATAATGTATGGCCAGCCTTAGCTTTATTAGTTAATATTGTTTAACATTGTCTTTAGACTTGTGCATTTAAATTTTTGGGTATGATAGAACTATAATGCCCCATTCACGCTTGGCGATTTGGTATCGTGGGTGAATCCCATGACAGTGAGCAGGTGTTCCTCTCCCCGCACCCGCTGTCCCTGTTGCTGTGTGGGGCTCCGCCGAGGGCTTGTAGTTCCCTATTGAACTGCGAGGCCACTGATAAGCGATCCCGCAGTTCATTGACATTTCCTCCAGCTTTGCAACTGTCTGCCCCTATGAATGTAAGGGCAGGGAAGCTGGAGGCAGTGTATACAGGAGCCTGACATTGCACCCACTATCTACTGATCGCAGGTGCAGTGTTCTGCAGGCTCATCAGAAAAAAATAATAAATGCACATTTTTCCTGCAAAGGTGAAGGTGAACTTCAAATATACAGATGGGAAAGAAAACAGTCTATATGCATGATATATACAATATCTCACAAAAATGAGTACACCCCTCACATTTTATATAATATTTTATTATATCTTTCATGTGACAACACTAAAGAAATTACACTTTGCTACAATGTAAAGTAGTGAGTGTACAGCTTGTCTAACAGTTTAAATTTGTTGTCCTCTCAAAATAACTCAAAACACAGCCATTAATGTCTAAACCACTGGCAACAAAAGTCAGTACACCCCTAAGTGAAAATGTCCAAATTGGGCCCAAAGTGTCAATATTTTGTGTGGCCACCATTATTTTTCAGCACTGCCTTAACCCTCTTAGACATGGAGTTCACCAGAGCTTCACAGGTTGCCACTGGAGTCCTCTTCCACTCCTCCATGACAACATCACAGAGCTGGTGGATGTTAGAGACCTTGCGCTCCTCCACCCTCCATTTGAGGATGCCCCACAGATGCTCAATAGGGTTTAGGTCTGGAGACATGCTTGGCCGGTCCATCACTTTTACCCTCAGCTTCTTTAGCAAGGCAGTGGTCGTCTTGGAGGTGGATTTGGGGTCATTATAATGTTGGAATACTGCCTTGTGGCCCAGTCTCCGGAGGGAAGGGATCATGCTCTGCTTCAGAATGTCAGAGTACATGTTGGCATTTATGGTTCTCTCAAAGAACTGTAGCTCTCCAGTGCCGGCAGCACTCATGCAGCCCCAGACCATGACACTCCCACCACCATGCTTGACTGTAGGCAAGGCACCCTTGTCTTTGTACTCCTCACCTGATTGCTGCCACACACGCTTGACACAATCTGAACCAAATAAGTTTATCTTGGTCTCATCAGACCACAGGACATGGTTCCAGTAATCCATGTCCTTAGTCTGCTTATCTTCAGCAAACTGTTTTTCTGGGACGACAGCCATGCAGACCAATTTGATGCAATGTGCGGCGTATGGTCTGAGCACTGACAGGCTGACCTCCCACCCATTCAATCTCTACAGCAATGCTGCCAGCACTCATACGTCTATTTCCCAAAGACAACCTCTGGATATGACGCCGAGCACGTGCACTCAACTTCTTTGGTCAACCATAGCAAGGCCTGGTCTGAGTGGAACCTGTCCTGTTAAAACATTATATGGTCTTGTTCACCGTGCTGCAGCTCAGTTTCAGGGTCTTGGCAAGTTCTTATAGCCTATGCCTTCTTTATGTAGAGCAACAATTCCTTTATTCGGCTCCTCAGAGAGCTCTTTGCCATGACGTGCTATGTTGAACTTCCAGGGACCAGTATGACAGAGTGAGAGCGATAGCAGCAAATTTAACACACCTACTCCTCATTCACATCTGAGACCTTGTAACACTCACAAGTCACATGACACCGGGGAGGGAAAATGGCTAATTGGGCCCAATTTGGACATTTTCATTTAGGGGCGTACTCACTTTTGTTGCCAGCGGTTTAGACATTAATGGCTGTGTGTTGGGTATTTTTGGGGGACAGCAAATTTACACTGTTAGACAAGCTGTACACTCACTACTTTACATTGTAGCATTTCTTCAGTGTTGTCATATGAAAAGATATAATAAAATATTTACAAAAATGTGAGGGGTGTACTCACTTTTGTGAGATACTGTATATATACAGTAAACAGGGCTCAAAAAGTCCTGATCTACTAGCCAGGCCTCAAGGGTTACTCACCACCAGTTGCCCTAGCCAACCCCGCCCTTGCTCCGCCCCTAAACACAGCATCATAAATTATCTCATGAAATGACACTTACATTTTTTATACAGAATAAAGTTATAAAAGTAAATATTACCAACAACTTTATCAGTGCCGAACAAAGCAGCCTCACCTGTGTCCATCAATGCAGCCTGCCTGTGTCCATCAATGCAGCCTGCCCGTGTCCATCAATGCAGCCTGTGCCCACCAATGCACCCTGTGCCCAACAATGCAGCCTGTGTCCACCAATGCAGGTTGTGTCCACCATGCAGCCTGTGCCCACCAATGCAGCCTGTGTCTAACAATGCAGCCTGTGCCCACCAATGCAGCTTGTGTCCACCATGCAGCCTGTGCCCACCAATGCAGCCTGTATCTATCATGCAGCCTGTGCCTAACAATGCAGCCTGTGACCACATGCAGCCTGTGCCCTCCATGCAGCCTGCCTGTGCAGGGGAACAGAGGGGAGGAAAAGGATTGCTGCAAAGATGATCAGAGTGCGGGGAACACAGCGATCACAGCTTTAATTTCAATTGCTGTGTTCCCGCTCGCCGTCACATACAGCCCCTTCTCCTGACCAGGGAACTTTGATAGACATATCTCCTGCCCTGGAATCAGACGGTGATCTGTCTATCAAAGTCCTGGGACCAGGAGGAGGGGCTGTATGTAACAGCGAACGTCAGGGAACACAGCAACCGAAATAAAAGCTGTTATCACTGTGTTCTCCATGCTCTGATCATCCGGTTCTCCTCTCTCTTCCACTCTGCAATCCCTGGAAGAAGGATTCCCATTTAACCCAGGCTGCTGGCAGTACTCGCCTCCCCGCTCCCAGGCAGCCCTTCCTCGCCAGCCCTCAGATTCCACAGACTCCACATTTTTGACGGCTGCAGTATGTATATATATATGTACTGTATATGTATATATACAGTGCTCAGCATAAATGAGTAAACCCCTTTTGAAAAGTAAGATTTTAATCAATATCTCAATGAACACAAGAACAATTTCCAATTTCCCAAATTTTTACAAAACTGAGTTTTATAGAACATTTGTTTAGCTCATTACATGAAAGTAAGGTTAATAATATAACTTAAGCAAGCCATACATGGTCAAATGTTGAATTAATTTTCTTTTCAAAATCATAAAGTTTTTTTTTTTTGTGATCCGATGATGCCACCATTGATTTTCGAAATTCGGCCCGACCAAGCCTTCAACTTCATCTCATGTTGCTACAGAAAATAATTTTCGTGGCTGAGAATCTTCTTTTCTCTCCGTAAATTTTCTTTTCTTGCATATGCACATTTTTTTTTCTTATTACATTTCTCGCACGATTCTCGCATCATTGATATGAAATCGTTTTTCAAAAAATTTCCAACATGTCCAATTCCTCAAATTTGATTGCCGCACGAAAATCGGCTGTTGCTGCAGCCTACTAATGGTGCGAAATTCATACGAAAATTCTTAGATACGATTTTCGAAAGAAAATTCTTTCGAAATTCAAGTCGTGTATGGCCGGCATTAGATTACAAAATCTTAAATTTTACTCAAATTCGTTTATGCAAAGATAAATACACAACACAACAAAAACTACTACATCTACTATTTTGTATGTCCTTTATGATTTGTAAGGACAGCAACAAGTCTTCTAGGCATGGAATGAACAAGTTGGTGACATATTGCAACATTTATCTTTTTCCATTCTTCAAGAACGACCTCTTTTAGAGCCTGGATGCTGGATGGAGAGTGATGCTCAACTTGTCTCTTCAGAATTCCCCATAGGTGTTTGATTGAGTTCAGATCAGGAGACATACTTGGCCACTGAAACACTTTCACCCTGTTCTTCTTTAGAAATGCAACAGTGGCCTTAGGCCCCTATCACACTTGTGCAACTTGTCCTGAGACTTGGGACAGCAGAGTCGTATGACAAGTCATGACTTCAAAGTAGTACCTGTACAACGTTTGTCCGCCTTTGATGCAAGTTGAGATCCATAGACCTCAAGTTTACACAGGCATTCCCTAAAATCACATCAAAATTGCGGTAAAATTTCAGCAAAATCGCACGACTTTCAAGCCACGGCAGTGTGAAAGGGGCCTTAAGCCACGTACACACGGGCGGACTGTATGGCCAACTTAGTCCGTCAGACAATCCAACGGACAGTCCGTCCTACTTTCGAATGAACGGACTTGACCACACACGATGAACAAACAGTCCGTCGAAAGCTTGCGCGATGACGTGTACAGCACGTACGACGGGACTAGAAATAGGACGTCCAATACACAGCAATGCAACCTTCCATCGTGTAAATCCTTTCTGAGCATGCGCCATACTTAGTCCGTCCAACTAGCCTACTCACGAGCGGATTGTCCGCTGAAACCAAAGTCTGACGGACAATATTACGGAAATTCCGAAATACTTAGTCCGCCAGACTGCACGCTGAAAAAGTCCGCTGAAACCCACACACGAGCGGACTGTCCGCTGAAATGTGTTTCGGCGGACTAAGTTGGGCAGACAGTCCGCCCGTGTGTACGCGGCTTTAGATGTGTGTTTTAGATCATTGTCATGTAGTAAAAGTGCATGATGACCAAGGGCATGGAGTGATGGTAGCATCTTCTTTTTTAATATAGATATCTGTGAATTCAGGATACCATCAATGAAATGCAGCTCCCCGACACCAGTAGCACTCATGCAGCCCCACAGAAGGACACTGCCACCACCATATTTCACTGTAGGCACCATCCATTTTTCTTCTCACCTTTGCTAAACCATACAGTTTTGAAGACATCGGATTCAAAAACATTTATCTTGGTTTCATCACTCCAGAGTACAGAGTCCCAATAGTCTTCTTCTTTTTCAGCATGGGCCCTGGCAAATACTAGGTGGGCTTTTTTGTGCATGGGCTTTAGGAGAGGCTTCCATTGTGGATGACATTGCATGCCATTCCTCTGCAGTGTATGCCATATTGTGTCACGGGAAACAATCACCCCAGTTTGGCTTTCTATTTCTTTAGCTAACGGCAGTGAATTTGCATGGTGATTTTCTTCAACCCTTCTCATCAGAAGATGCTCCTGTCAAAAGTGAATACACCTCTAAGTGAAAATGTCCAAATTGGGCCCAATTAGCCATTTTCCCTTCCCGGTGTCATGTGACTCGTTAGTGTTACAAGGTCTGAATGGGGAGCAGGTGTGTTAAATTTGGTGTTATAGCTCTCACTCTCTAAAACTTGTCACTGAAAGATTAACATGGCACCTCATTGCAAAGAACTCTCAGAGGATCTGAAAAAAAAGAATTGTTGCTCTTCATAAAGATGGCCTAGGCTATAAGAAGATTGCCAAGACCCTGAAACTGAGCTGCAGCATGGTGGCCAAGACCATACAGTGGTTTAATAGGACAGGTTCCACCAAAGAAGTTGAGTGCACATGCTCACCTTCATATCCAGAGGTTGTCTTTCAGAAATAGACGTATGAGTGCCGCCAGCATTGAAGGGGTGGGGGGTCAGCCTGTCAGTACTCAGACCATATGCCGCACACTGCATCAAATTGGTCTGCACGGCTGTCGTCCCAGAAGGAAGCCGCTTCTAAAGATGATGCACAAGAAAGCCTGCAAAAATAATTTGCTGAAGACAAGTAGGCTAAGGACATGGATTACTGGAACCATGTTCTGGGGTCTGATGAGATCAAGATAAACGTATTTGATTCAGATGGTGTCAAGCGTATGTGGTGGCAACCAGGTGAGGAATAAAAAGACAAGTGTGTCTTACTTACAGTCAAGCATGTTGATGGGAGTTTCATGGTCTGGATGAGTGCTGCCAGCACTGGGGAGCTACAGGTCATTGATCGAACCATGAATGCCAACATGTACTGTGACATACTGAAGCAGAGCATGATACCCTCCCTTTGGAGACTGGGCCGCAAGGCAGTATTCCAACATGATAACAACCCCAAACACATCTCCAAGACGACCACTGCCTTGCCAAAGAAGCTGAGAGTAAAGGTGATGGACTGGTCAAGCATGTCTCCAGACCAAAACCCTATTGAGCATCTGTGGGGCATCCCCAAATGGAAGGTGGAGGAGCGCAAGGTCTCTAACATCCACCAGCTCCGTGATGTCATCATGGAGGAATGGAAGAGGACTCCAGTGGCAACCTGTGAAGCTCTGGTGAACTCCACACCCAAGAGGGTTAAGGCAGTGCTGGAAAATAATGGTGGCCGCACAAAATATTGACACTTTGGGCCCAATTTGGACATTTTAACTTAGGGGTGTACTTAATTTTGTTGCCAGTAGTTTAGACATTAATGGCTGTGTGTTGAGTTATTTTGAGGGGACAACAAATTTACACTGTTATATAAGTTGTACACTCACTACTTTACATTGTAGCAAAATGTAATTTCTTCAGTGTTGTCATATGAAAAGATATAATAAAATATTTACAAAAATGTGAGGGGTTTACTCACTTTTGTGAAATACCGTATATATACAGTGCCTTGCGAAAGTATTCGGCCCCCTTGAACTTTTCAACCTTTTGCGACATTTCAGGCTTCAAACATAAAGATATAAAATTTTTATTTTTTTGGGAAGAATCACCAACAAGTGGGACACAATTGTGAAGTGGAACAAAATCTATTGGATTTTTGAAACTTTTTTAACTAATAAAAAAATGAAAAGTGGGGCGTGCAAAATTATTCGGCCCCCTTGCGTTAATACTTTGTAGAGCCACCTTTTGCTGCGATTACAGCTGCAAGTCGCTTGGGGTATGTCTCTATCAGTTTTGCACATCGAGAGACAGAAATTCTTGCCCATTCTTCCTTGCAAAACAGCTCGAGCTCAGTGAGGTTGGATGGAGATGGTTTGTGAACAGCAGTTTTCAGCTCTTTCCACAGATTCTCGATTGGATTCAGGTCTGGACTTTGACTTGGCCATTCTAACACCTGGATACGTTTATTTGTGAACCATTCCTTTGTAGATTTTGCTGTATGTTTGGGATCATTGTCTTGTTGGAAGATAAATCTCCGTCCCAGTTTCAGGTCTTTTGCAGACTCCAACAGGTTTTCATCAAGAATGGTCCTGTATTTGGCTGCATCCATCTTCCCCTCAATTTTCCCTGTCCCTGCTGAAGAAAAGCAGGCCTAAACCATGATGCTGCCACCACCATGTTTGACAGTGGGGATGGTGTGTTGAGGGTGATGAGCTGTGTTGCTTTTACGCCAAACATATCGTTTTGCATTGTGGACAAAAAGTTCGATTTTGGTTTCATCTGACCAGAGCACCTTGTTCCACATGTTTGGTGTGTCTCCCAGGTGGCTTGTGGCAAACTTTAGATGAGACTTTTTATGGATATCTTTGAGAAATGGCTTTCTTCTTGCCACTCTTCCATAAAGGCCAGATTTGTGCAGTGTACGACTGATTGTTGTCCTATGGACAGACTCTCCCACCTCAGCTGTAGTTCTCTGCAGTTCATCCAGAGTGATCATGGGCCTCTTGGCTGCATCTCTGATCAGTCTTCTCCTTGTCTGAGCTGAAAGTTTAGAGGGACGGCCAGGTCTTGGTAGATTTGCAGTGGTCTGATACTCCTTCCATTTCAAAATGATCGCTTGCACAGTGCTCCTTGGGGTGTTTAAAGCTTGGGAAATCTTTTTGTATCCAAATCCGGCTTTAAACTTCTCCACAACAGTATTACGGACCTGCCTGGTGTGTTCCTTGGTCTTCATGATGCTTTCAACAGAACCCTGAGCAGAGCAGGTGCATTTATACAGAGACTTGATTACACACAGGTAGATTCTATTTATCACCATCAGTCATTTGGGACAACATTGGATCATTCAGCGATCCTCGCTGAACTTCTGGAATGAGTTTGCTGCACTAAAAGTAAAGGGCCGAATAATTTTGCACGCACCACTTTTCAGTTTTTTATTTGCTAAAAAAGTTTAAATTATCCAATAGATTTCGATTCCACTTCACAATTGTGTCCCACTTGTTGGTGATTCTTCACAAAAAATTAAAATTTTATATCTTTATGTTTGAAGCCTGAAATGTGGCAAAAGGTTGAAAAGTTCAAGGGGGCCGAATACTTTCGCAAGGCACTGAGTCTTCTTTAGCGCGGGCAAACGGGGCATCTGCCCTGAACCCAAAGCAGCTGCCGTTTGAGCCTGCGCTACTCGCAAATTGGAGCCCCAATGACAGCATTGCAGAGTGCACAGAGGATACAGGAGGCTGTATTCCTGAGCAAGCCAGCAGAGAGGGGGTGGGGCTGAGAGCTCTACTGATGCTCTGACCCCGCCCCATGCAGACTGTTTGCTCGGAAGGAAGCAGCTGTAGTGAGAACTGGCAGTGGAAGCCCTGCCCCCAGACCTCTGAATGTATGTAGTGAGCTTAGCTGGCCAGGTATGTATTTACACCCATAGAATGCCTGACTGCTATCCTGAAAACCTGAGCTATGTAATTCAATTGTAAACCTGTGCATTACTGAAAGTTCTGGCCATCTCCTGTAGCATGTCCGTATTCTCAGATTGTCTCCTGTATCATGTCTGCAGTCTCTGACCATCACCTATATCATGTCCACAGTCTCTGATTGTCTCCTGTAGCATGTCCGCAGTCTTTGATTGTCTCCTGTAGCATGGCCGCAGTCTCTGATTGTCTCCTGCATCATGTCTGCAGTTTCTGATTGTCTCCTGTATCATGTCTGCAGTCTCTGATTATCTCCTGTAGTATGTCTGCAGTCTCTGATTATCTCCTGTAGTATTTCCGCAGTCTCTCATTGTCTCCTGTAGCATGTCCGCAGTCTCTCATTGTACCCTGTACGATGTCTGCAGTCTCAGATTGCTTCCTGTAGAATGTCCGCAGCCTCCGATTGTCTCCTGTAGCATGGCCGCAGTCTCAGATTGTCTCCTGTAGCATGTCCGCAGTCTCTGATTGTCTCCTGTATCATGTCTGCAGTCTCTGATTGTCTCTTGCATCATGTCTGCAGTTTCTGATTGTCTCCTGTATCATGTCTGCAGTCTCTGATTATCTCCTGTAGTATGTCCGCAGTCTCTCATTGTCTCCTGTAGCATGTCCGCAGTCTCTCATTGTACCCTGTACTATGTCTGCAGTCTCAGATTGCTTCCTGTAGAATGTCCGCAGTCTCTGATTGTTTCCTGTAGCATGTCCGCAGTCTCTGATTGTCTCCTGTAGTATGTCCGCAGTCTCTGATTTGTCTCTTGTAGTATGTCCGCAGTCGCAGATCGTCTGATGTAGTATGACCGCAGTCTCATATTATCTCCCGTAGTATGTCCGCAGTCTCAGATTGTCTCCTGTATCATGGCCGCAGTCTCAGATTGTCTCCTTTATCATGGCCGCAGTCTCTGATTGTCTCCTGTATCATGTCTGTAGTCTCAGATTGTCTCCTGTATCATGTCCGCAGTCTCAGATTGTCTCCTGTATCATGTCTACAGTCTCAGATTGTCTCCTGTAGTATGTTTGCAGTCTCTTTGCAGTAACATTTAGCAACCAACTGACATTCAGAAATTGTGTGTTGTAACCTCTAGTAACCAGTCAGTGAGTGGTAAGGAAAGGCTGTAACCTCTGGCAATCAGTTGCAATTACTGCGTGATCTGCTGCAGTAAACTGATTCTGAGTCTACCTGCTATTTTTTTGTATGTCTCAGAATTGAGTGGGGGGGGGGCGAGTCCCAAGAAAATGTGTGCCCAGGGCCCAATCAATATTAAAGATGGCCCTGTGTGGGGCGTGTCCGGGTGTGAGTAGCAGCAGAAGTGTCTGAGAGGAGCTCCGGGTATCCTGTACTCAATCCTTTGCCATCTAAGCATCTGTCAGCATAAAAACACCTCAGCCAACCTGCCATCTGCTCCTCTCTGTCCCCTCCAGAGCCCTGGGGTGATATTGTGTGGAAATTCTGCCGTGGGAGGCCACGCACCGCTCGGGCCTGCAGCAGCCGCCATCTTGTGGATCCGTGGGAGGCTGGAACGAGCTGATCCCAGCCTGGGGTAAGAGACTGCCATCCTTCCAGGGGATTGTACCCCAT
Source organism: Lithobates pipiens (assembly GCF_037356315.1). Classification (NCBI taxonomy): domain Eukaryota; kingdom Metazoa; phylum Chordata; class Amphibia; order Anura; family Ranidae; genus Lithobates; species Lithobates pipiens. Next base: position 290,660,772 of record NW_027507758.1, read on the forward strand.
CCTCCCTCCTGCCTGCCCCTCCACCTGCCTGATGTGGTCTGCTAGCCTCCTGGGCTGCTGGGAACGCTCGCGGCGGCCTACTGCGGCCTAGTGAAGCCTACCGACACCGCTGTTTCCTGAGCAGCTGCCCTGCGGAAGTGCGTCGCGGCCGGCCCGGCCCAAAAACGAGAGCAGGGATCTATCGGCCTCTACCTGCCTCTTCATCCACCCTTCTCCCTACAGTGCCTGAGTGTGCTGATCAGTAGAGGCTGCTGTGTGGGATGGTCTAGGTGCACAGGGGCCTGGTGTCTCCACCATCATTCTGCCTGGTCCCCGTCCTGCCCAGCTATCCATCCTTCTGAACTTGCCTCTGCTCGGGTGATTGCTGTGGGGGGGGGCTGCGAGTGATTACTATCTGCCCGCCTGGACTGTGCCCTTCCTCCCTTGCGGGGTACCCTGATCATAGCGGTCTCCCTTGCTCCTCTGTTGGGGTCCCCCCTTTAGTGACTCATCAGATGTCACCCCCTTCCAGGAAGGGGAAGAAGAACTCCAGGGCCACTGGGACTGACTCATCACCCCGACAACGACAACTCTCTTCAGACCCCAGCCAGCCAGACCTCATACTGGTAGGGAGACTCCGGGACTTGCTATCTGAATTGGAGATGGGTCCCGGGGAGGCTCCAGCGGCTGAGGGGGCGGCCCCACTGTCGCAAGATAGCACGACCACGATCCTCGCTGCGATCGAGCAGAGTAGAACCTCACTGCTTATGTGCATCGACCACCTTGCTGAGGAGTGCAACTTTATCAGGAATTACCTCGACAAAATAACAGGGAGAATGACTGAAACTGAGACCAGAGTATCCGCCACCGAGGATCTTACCGCTTCGCATGCCTCCTCCATATCTGAACTGTAGCGCACGGTACAGTCCCTTGTCGCAAAATCAGATGACGCCAAAAACTGACTCAGACGCAATAATGTCAGGGTCCTGGGGCTTCCTGAGAAAGAAGAAGGGGACCACCTGGCTGAGTTTGCGGAGGAGTTCTTTAAAAATCTTTTGGGTCTTACAAATGTCCCTCCTACCTACGTGGTTGAAAGGGCCCATTGGGTGCCCTCCGGCCACGCCATCCCGGAGAATCACCCCAGGCCTTTCCTGGTCCGCTTCCTTCATTATCGCGACAGGGACAAGATTCTCTCTGAAGCCCGCAAACATCCTACTCTCAACTATGGTAACGCCTCCGTTCATCTTTTCCCCGACTTCTCGGATGATTTGCAGCGGAAGAGAAAAACCTTCAAAGATGTTCGTAGACGACTCAGGGACAAGAACATAAAATATAGCATGCTTTACCCTAGCCGCCTGCGTGTCCAACATGCTGGAGCAATCCGGTTCTTTGACAACCCAGCGGATGCGGACGACTGGCTGACCACCTTGCATTGATGGCCTATCCTCATAAAGATATCTGATGCGCGGATTTCCCCTAACCTTGCCTGTTTCATCGGTGAAAACTTCCTGTAAATACCGGAGCCACCTCAAAAGTACCTCGACAAGTGATCCACATTGAACCCCCACGATTGGGTTCATTCACAAGAAGTTAGGAACCAAATGCTCTCCATCCACCTAGAGGAAATATCACCGGACCCTCTTGCCGTGAGAGGATACAAGTCCCCTCAATCCCACCTTAGGGAAACTCGGTATATCAAGGGGGATTGTTACTAACGTACACCTGCTTGCCCTCCAGAGAACTTCCATAGTTCTCATGCACACCAGTGAACTGTTGCCGAGTAAACAAATCTAAGGTTGAGTCCGTAGTTCTGCGGAGGACTGTAGTGTGGCCTAGTTTTTAGGTTACCACTCCAAAATGTTATGTTTATTTTTGGGTATAGACCGGTTCCTGGTCCACCCCCAGTGTTTTTGGGGGGTACCGGGTACCGGTAGGAAAAGCACCCAGTGCTTGGGAAGTTGTATTGTTTTTTATGGTTGGTATATGTTATGTGCGGTTGGCTCTTGCTCTAAAAACACTTATCGGGCGGGATTCCGGTGGGACTTAATCATCCTAACGTTAGCAATTCTCCCCTGGAATCATGGCGTTACGTGATCAGGGAACAATGTCAGTGATATCCTGGAATGTCAGAGGCCTCAACTCTAAGTTTAAAAGGGCACTGATGTTCCAGTGTGTCAAGACGCACAACCCACAAATACTGATCCTACAGGAGACCCACCTGATGGGGAGCAAACTGATGGCTTTGAAAAAGCACTGGATTCAGAAAACTTTTCATGCCACGTATTCCTCATATGCCAGGGGGGTCTCAATACTGATAAACAAGTCCTATCTGTGTACAGTTGAGGCTGTCCACACAGAACCCCATGGCAGATTTGTAATTGTGGTATTCACGGCCTGGCAACAAAGGTATATTATAGTAGGAGTTTATATCCCACCACCTTTCAAGCCGGAAGTGTTGTACACTATTTTGGAGAGGATTACCCCATACTGTCCAGCTAAATTGCTAATCCTAGGGGACTTCCACAACACCCTCTCCCCTGATCTTGATAGGCCCACGCCATCACAGTCCTCTAGGGGGGACCTGCTGAGGTGGACACACTCGGCAGGGGTTATGGAGGTGTGGAGGTGGCTACACCCACACACTAAGGCTTACTCATGCTTCTCTACATCATATAAAACCTCCTCTAGAATTGATTATGCGTTTGCAAATCAACTTATGTTAACTGACATAGTGGAGGCAACATACCTGCCTAGTGGGCTGTCCGATCATTCCCCCCTCAAGATCACTATGCGGACAAAAGAAAGGCGCAGTGGCTCCATGTGGTGCCTCGGGGTCCACTGGATCTCCCATGAAGAGATAGTGGGGCGGATCCCACAAACATTGTGAGAATATTGGAAACATAACGCGGGGTCATCCTCTCCTCCCACAGTCTGGGACGCCTTCAAGGCATTCACCAGAGGACACTATATGTCAGAAATTAAGGCAGTAAAGGTAAATCAACAGGCCAATACAACACGGTTGGAGGGGGAGATCGAGGAGGCATCCACCGTCTATGGGTCTGACCCCTCGGTTTCCAATTTTGAGTGGCTACAGTCCACCAAAAGGAATCTCCAACTCCATCTCACTGAGGTCACACGTTTGGAGTTATTTCACACTAAACAAAGATTCTTTGAGCAGGGTGATAAAAATTGTAGGCTACTAGCAATGATGTCTCATCACGACACCCCTATGACTCTGATCCCCGAATCGGTTTCTCCTACTGGGGAATCTATTACATCCAGGGAGGGTATCCTAAGGGAGCTTCAGACCTTCTATCAGACACTATACAGTACCACGCTCCCTCCGGATGTAAATCCTGGCGAGATGGCGCCTCTCCTGGACCCCCTGGCCTTGGGGTGGCTCTCAGATGAGGAGAGGTCCCATCTGGTCAGGCCTATCACTGCAGAGGAAGTACATGCTATTATTAACTCATTGGCAACTGGGAGGGCCCCAGGCCCGGACGGTCTGCCTATTGAGTTCTGCCGGTCCCACGCGGATCTTCTGGCCCCCCTGTTGGCAGACCTGTATACCCAGTGTCTGGAGGGGGGAGCACTCTCACCCTCCATGGCAGATGCACATATTATTCTAATCCTTAAGCCCAATAAAAACCCCAAACAGTGTGCCTCATACAGACCCATTGCACCAGTGGCGTAACTAGAACCTTCAGGGCCCGATGCAAGAAACCATGAAGGGCCCCCCTGAACCCTAGCCAGGGCCCTTACCTCTGAGTTCGGTGGTGGAACTGCAGGGTGTGGTCACAGGTATGACCTTTGTGAGCCCTGTAGTTCCACCACTGGCATCAGTAGTTTTTTTTTTGTTTTTTTTAATTTTTAGGTGCCCCATTGGGAAACTGTCCCTAGGCAGGATGGGGTCCCCATCCCCAGAAGAGATGAGGTCCTTTTCTCCAGGGCAGATGAAGTTACTGCCCCCAGGTGAGAAGGGGTCCCTGTCCCCAGGGGAGATGGGGGTCCCTGTCCCCACGTGAGAAGGGGCCCCTGACCCAGGGGGAGATGGAGGGGGTAAGTAATGGTGTGTGGGGGATGTGGTCCTCTCACTCACCATGACCAAGCTGCAGGCCGCGCACTCATCCATGTTGGCCTGGGCTCCATCCAGTGTGCTGGACGGGTGAACAGCATATCTCCCAGAAAGACCTTTCATCGTCTGTGTATGACGGGGGAGGAGGGGGGCTGGCAGACAAGCCTGCAGTGTCCTCTGGGGAGCCGGCTCTCATAGGGCTGCACTGCATCTGTGTGCTTAACCACTTCAGGATTTCTAAGGGTGCAAATTTTTGATTTCACTCCTCACTACCTATCACAGTTTCGAAGGCCATAAAATGCCAAAATAACACAAAACCCCCCCAAATTACCCCATTTTGGAAAGTAGACACCCCAAGGAAATTGCTGAGGGGCATGTTGAGCCCATTGAATATTTTTTTTTTGTCCCAAGTGATTGAATAATGAAACAAAAAAAAAAGTTTACAAAAGTTGTCACTAAATGATATATTGCTCACACATGCCATAGTTATATGTGGAATTGCACCCCAAAATATATTCTGCTGCTTCTCTTGAGTACGGGGATACCACATATGTGGGACTTTTTGGGAGTCTAGCCGCGTACGGCACCCCGAAAACAAATCACTGCCTTCAGGATTTCTAAGGGTGCAAATTTTTGATTTCACTCCTCACTACCTATCACAGTTTCGAAGGCCATAAAATGCCAAAATAGCACAAAACCCCCCCCAAATGACCCCATTTTGGAAAGTAGACACCCCAAGATATTTACTGACAGGCATGTTGAGTCCATGAAATATTTTATATTTTGCCACAAGTTGCAGGAATATTAAAAAATTTTTTAGTTGTCACTAAATGATATATTGCTCACACATGCTATGGGCATAAGTGAAATTACACCCCAAAATAAATTCTGCTGCTTCTCCCAAGTACAGGGATACCACATGTGGGGGACTTTTTGGGAGTCTAGCCACGTACGGAACCCCGAAAACCAAGCACCGCCTTCAGGATTTAAATATAAAAGGCTACAAAAAAAACTGTTAGCGATGGCAGGGATCAGGCCTGACTCTGCGAACGCTGCAGTTATGTGTTTAGTGTTTTGTAAGTGAGTGATCGATCGATACTGCACTTGGGCAGGCTGGGCGGAGGGGAAAAACGCAGGTGCCAGCAGGTATCTGGGCTGATCCCGCTAACAATGTGTTTTTTTGGAACCCTAAACTGCTGGGGACGCTAGTATAGATCTGATCAGATCAGATATTGATCTGTTCAGATTCCATACCACTACGGGAGGTGTATGCTTTGCGCGTGGGTGTTAGCGGTACTGGCACTAACCTAGCGCTGCCTGGGGCGACGCAGACCCTGACCCTAAAACCTAATTGATATCACCCGCCGGGTGAACAGGGGGTTAAACCTTTATTAGGTAATAAATGGTGGGTGCCCTGATGCTATAAAAAGCAAACTAACCAGAGTCACTCGTAACACTTATACGGTGATCACTGGTGAAAGGGTTAACTAGGGGGCAATCAGGGGGTTAAAATCTTTATTAGGTAGTATATGGGGGTCCCTGGCGCTATATAAAAACCTGACGGGGAACCTAAATAACTAACTGGCTAACCAGTGTCACCAGTGGCACTTATACGGTGATCGCTGGTGAACGGGTTAACTAGGGGCAATCGGGGAGTTAAAACCATTATTGGGTAGTATATGGGGGTACCTAGCACTATAAAAACCTGGCGGTGAAACCTAAAAAATAACTAGCTACCTAGCGGCACTAGTGACACTAATGCATCGATCAGAAAAATGATCCCTTAGTGACACTGGCAAAAGGTGGTGAAAGGGTTAACTAGGGGCAATCAGGGGGTTAAAACCATTATTGGGTAGTATATCGGGGTACCTAGCGCTATAAAAACCTGGCGGTGAACCTAAAAAAATAACTAGCTACTTAGCGGCACCAGTGACACTAATGCAGCGATCAGAACAACGATCGCTTAGTGACACTGGCAAAAGGGGGTGAAAGAGTTAACTAGGGGCAATCAGGGGGTTAAAACCATTATTGGGTAGTATATCGGGGTACCTAGCGCTATAAAAACCTGGCGGTGAACCTAAAAAAATAACTAGCTACTTAGCGGCACCAGTGACACTAATGCAGCGATCAGAAAAATGATCGCTTAGTGACACTGGCAAAAGGGGGTGAAAGGGTTAACTCTAGGGGCAATCAGGGGGTTAAACCTTTATTGGGGGGTGGTAGGGGGATACCCTGGACCTAACACTAACTACCCTGACAGTTTTTACTTTTACAACTGACACTGAATGCAGTGATCAGAAAATAAATGATCACTGCAATCAGTGACACTGTGACTGGGAGGGGGGGGGGGGCGCGATCGGGGGGGTGATGGGGGGGGGGGGGTTTGTGTGCCTATGTGTGCCTTCATGTCAGTGTAGTGTTGGTGCACACTTACTTTCTCTCTTCTCCTCTCAGTCCGGTCAAAAAGACCGCCCTGAGGAGAATGACATCACTTCCTGCCTGTGTTTACTATACACAGCGGGGGAAGCTTCTCATTCGCCAGGAGCGATCGAGAGGGGATGGCCAGAAACCAACGGCCATCCCCTCATCCCGGATCGCTCCTGCAGCGAAACGGACCGCAGCATCCAGCGGGAGGGGGTCCGATCGGACCCCCCACCCGCTGAAAGGCAAGCACGTACATGTAGAGGGGTACTCTGAGGAGCCAGCCGAGGACACAGGTCATGCACAACTAAAGAGCAGCCAGTGCGATAGTCGAGCATGGAGCTCTGCTAGTCACCCTCCACCTCCAGCCACCCGTGTGCATGGTGCACTGGTACCCCTAGCTGCCTATGCTGCTGCCGGCCATATGTAGAAGGGGCTGCATGGGCCCCCTGCAGCACAGGGCCCAGTTGCGGTCGCCACTGCTGCACCCCCTATAGTTACGCCCCTGCATTGCACTTCTCAACACTGACTTCAAAATTTTATCTAAATTAATTACCGTTAGACTCAACCTACTTCTACCCTCCATTATAGACACAGACCAGACTCGGTTCATGGCCCAGAAATCGACGGATATCAACCTCCGCAGACTATTCACCAATCTGCATGCCATACATGACAATGTGGGCACTAGAACAGTTGCCTCCTTTGATATCGAAAAGGCATTCGATTCAATCGAGTGGCCATATCTCTGGGAAACTCTGCGGAGGATGGGATTTCCGTTGGCTTTTATTGGGTGGCTGCAAACCTTATACAAATCCCCAAAGGCGGCCATCAGACTGGCGGGTGATGTCTCTGCTCCCTTCCCGCTGTCCAGGGGTACCAGGCAGGGCTGTCCCCTCTCTCCAGCACTATTCGCAATAGCTATGGAACCGGTGGCGGAGGCACTGCGGGTCTCGCCCCACATAAAAGGATTAAAAATAGCGTGGCTGGAGGAGAGGGTAGCACTGTACGCAGATGACCTCCTACTCTTTCTGAACGACGCGGACTCCTCCCTTAGAGGAGCGCTGCAAGTACTGACTGAGTTCTCCAAAATAACAGGATTACGGGTGAACTGGACGAAATCCCAGTTATTAGCTATTGACCCTGAGGCAAAAAGACTAGCCCCGCCAGATCTCCAACTGCAATGGGTAGAAGAAATGGTGTACCTGGGGTGAGGGTCTCGAGAGATGCATCCAGCTTTATCCCCCTTAACCTAGATCCAGTGGTCCAAGGAGTCAAGGCCAAGTTAAAAGCCTGGGAAAACCTTCCTCTACCCTTATTATGCCGCATTAACCTAATTAAAATGAAAATCATACCTAAATTTACCTACCTATTCCGTAATTCCCCACAATGGATACCTTCCTCATTCTTTACGAAACTGAACCGCATGTTCTCCTCCTTCCTCTGGGGCTCCAGCCCCCATAGATTTTAACTGTCCACGCTGATGCGTCCGGTGATGCGGGGGGGTTTGGCGTTTCCAGACTGCCAGAAATACTTTCTGGCAGCTCAGCTGGTCACGGTAGTTTGGTGGCTGTTGCCGGACGCGTCCAACCCTGCGGCGGTTCTGGAGGCTGCAGTGGTCCGTTCTGTGGAGGCCTTAACACATTTACCCCTGCGGGGTCCCAAAGCTCCCTACGATTTGACACCCTCCATGCACACGACTCTAAGGGCCTGGAGGGCAGGACTGGGACTTGAGGGGTTTCCACTGAATGCAATCTCCCCACACGCCCCCCTATGGAACAACCCTACCTTACCCCATCTCTACTCACTACCAGACCCCAAAATATGGGCCAAATGTGGTATTAAACTCATATCTGACCTCACAACCGGCATAACTATACACCCCTTCAATCACCTGGTATCCCACAATAATGTACCCCCCTCGCATGTATTCCGATATATGCAGCTGTCTCATGCATTTACAGCCCAAATATTACCCAACAACACGCAAATAGTGCAATCCGATCTGGAAAAGGTCACAAGGTATGAATGCACCAGGAAGCCGGCTTCGGTTCTCTATGCGCACCTCACTAGGATCTCCTCTCCAGATCTGTCAAAGCTCCGTCAAAGATGGACACAGGACATCCTGGATCTACACTCCGAGGACTGGGAGGACATGTGGGACTTCCCCTTCAAAATCCTGGTCTCACTTCGAGACCGTCTCATACAATACAAAATACTACACCGGGCATATATTACCTCGTATAGATTGCATAAAATCAGAACCTCCCTGTCCTCGGAATATTGGAGATGTACTGGGGATCCGGGCGACTTCATACACATCTTCTGGTCCTGCCCGGCAATTAAAAACTACTGGTCACAGGTTCTATCTGTAATACAAGAAGTAGTGGGAATAGACATAGCCCAAACCCCGCGGATATGCCTTCTAGGCTTAGTAGAAGAATTAGCCCCCAAGGATAGCGGACAGAACTCTGATAGGACCAGGGCTCGAGTCCTGCGGGAACGCGTGGGAACGGCGTCCCTGCACTTTTTTCACAGCAGGAACGCCGTTCCCTTTGTAGGACCAGAGCCGCCCGAGGCTCTAGCACAGCCTGCTAGCTGTGTTGTCTTCATAGAGCTGACATCGGAAGAGCAGCACAGTGATACACGGAGGGCAGGGGCTGGCTCAGTTAACTGATTGGTTGATAGAATGCAGAGCAGTTCTATTAACCAATCAGTTAACTGGGGCAGGTCCCGCCCTCTGTCCATCCCTTTGCTGCACTTCCGATGTCATCGGCTGTGCTGTGTCCTGTGTAAGGTAAGACAGGGAAGAGGGCACTGTTAAGAAGGAGGGAGGGGGAAAGTATCAGAAACTGAAAGGGATGAGGAGGGGTGATATAAAAGGGAGGCAGGGCAGGAATGTGAAGGGGGGTTCTACAAAGGGGGTGAGGACAGGAATGTAAAGGAGGTGCCATAAAGGGGCTGAGGACAGGTTTAAATTTTAAAACTGGCTACTTGGTCATCTTCCGTACTATGTCGCATTCACAGTCTGGTCATCTCCTGTAGTCGCATTCGCAGTCTGGTCATCTCCTGTAGTCGCATTCGCAGTCTGGTCATCTCCTGTAATCGCATTCACAGTCTGATCATCTCCTGTAGTCGCATTCGCAGTCTGATCATCTGTAGTCGCATTCGCAGTCTGATCATCTCCTGTAGTCGCATTCGCAGTCTGATCATCTCCTGTAGTCGCATTCGCAGTCTGATCATCTGTAGTCACATTCGCAGTCTGATCATCTCCTGTAGTCGCATTCGCAGTCTGATCATCTCCTGTAGTCGCATTCGCAGTCTGATCATCTGTAGTCGCATTCGCAGTCTGGTCATCTCCTGTAGTCGTATTTACGGTCTGGTCATCTCCTGTAGTCGTATTCGCGGTCTGGTCATCTCCTGTAATCGCATTCGCAGCCTGATCATCTACTGTAGTCACATTCGCAGTCTGGTCATCTCCTGTACTATGTCGCATTCGTAGCCTGGTCATCTCCTGTAGTCGCATTCACAGTCTGATCATCTCCTGTAGTCGCATTCACAGTCTGATCATCTCCTGTAGTCGAATTCGCAGTCTGATCATCTCCTGTAGTCGCATTCGCAGTCTGGTCATCTCCTGTAGTCGTATTCGCGGTCTGGTCATCTCCTGTAGTCGTATTCGCGGTCTGGTCATCTCCTGTAGTCGTATTCGCGGTCTGGTCATCTGTAGTCGCATTCGCAGCCTGATCATCTACTGTAGTCACATTCGCAGTCTGGTCATCTCCTGTACTATGTCGCATTCGCAGTCTGGTCATCTCCTGTACTATGTCACATTCGTAGTCTGGTCATCTCCTGTAGTCGCATTCACAGTCTGATCATCTCCTGTAGTCGCATTCGCAGTCTGATCATCTCCTGTAGTCGCATTCGCAGTCTGATCATCTCCTGTAGTCGCATTCGCAGTCTAGTCATCTCTTGTAGCATGTCGCATTTGCAGTCACTGTATTTTATGTGAAATATATATATGCATATGAGTGTATCTTTTTTTTTTTTTGGTGGGGAGTGGATCTTGGGTGGGAGTTCCCACACTTTTTTCCCCAGGACTTGACCCCTGGATAGGACTCCTAATTTTCTATGCCAGGAAAATGATCACTCTCTGCTGGAAAAAGCAGGCCCCGCCGTCAATATTGTTGAGGAAAACACATGTCAATAAAGTACTACCACACTATAAGGAAACCTACCATAATAGAGGATGCCCCAAAAAATACACGAGAGTGTGGGCCAGGTGGCTGTCTGAGGCCTCCACAGCGTCCACAAACTGATCATGTACATAATGCCACTCTACGGGTGGATGCGATTTTGCTGCAGTAGGTGATTAGTATCGATTTATTTCTTTATTTACTTTTTTATATATTGTAGCCTCTAATATGGGTTTATTTCATTTCTTTTATAGTCCCTTGGGGCTCGACTGAAGAATTTGGTCCTTAGTTATCTCAATTGAGCGGGAGCCAACCCAGCACTAAGTTAGTTGTTTGTTTGTTCTTGTGGACGTGCTACAGCTGTAGATCAATAATGATGGAAGCAGCCCACTGCAGGGGCATGGGCCTAGTCCCAATGCTGTGGCATGTTTACTGTTAATTGTCTGTTTGTATGTCTTAAACTTAATAAAAATATTTTCCAAAAAAAAAAGATGGCCCTGTGTATATATATATATATATATATATATATATATATATATATATATATATATATTTATTACCATGCATAATATATTTGAACAGCTAAGCCAGCCTTTCAGCCTTTTTCAACCAGGGTGCCATGGTAACCGTAAGGTACCTTTGCAAAATTTCTAAAATTGTGTACAGGCATGTGGGTGAATCAAGTCTGCCTTTTTGTTACAGAAAGCCACAGGTTTTCATTGGGCAACATCCTAAGAACCAATGAGGGTTGCCAATCGCCAGTAAATTCACTGACAGTTTGTAAAAATCTGTGATTTTTGTTACAACTGCCAGTAAATATCAGGAGCTGATCATTTCATGCTGTGTTGACTTTTTAAGTGTAAATCAAGCAAATTAATTTGTTATAGGTAATTTCAGTGTCCATATCATGTTTATACTGTTTAAATATTCATTGTATTAGTTTTCAATAGGAGTTCTGTAATTTCTCAGGTTGCCAGGAAAAAATGTGCTTCGTCAGTAAATTTTCCATGTTTTGTCAGTAAAAAGTGCTGCGGGAGGTTGGCAACCCTGGAACCAATTACATCATTGGTTGATAGGGGAGATGTCAGATGCCAGTACAGCATCCTTGTTTCCGTCTTCCCAGCCCCCTCAGCGCTGGGTTACTTTATCTGAGTGAGGGAGAAGAGAAGCACTGGAATACTAGTCAGTACCAGTGTGAAGTGGTGTAATGACTTTGTAGGAATAAATCACCTCTAATGTTGGATGTCTATGTGTGCTTGTTGATGCAATATGTAAAACTATTAGGTTACTTTTTACATTTTAGAATGAGGTTGCTCAAGACTGTGCATAATTTTAAAGAGTGCCTTCACTAAAAAAAGGTTAAGAAACATTGATCTAAGCCTGCAAATGTGTATAATTCCCTTTCAGTAGTTTAGATAAATAAGAAATTTGTACATCAGTAGAGGGCACTAGTGGCCAATTCTTCAATGTGGAGGTTTTATATTACTTGCCATGGAAAATTCTTCATTTGCCTTACAGTTTGTGCACAAGTATGTGATCACATTTGCATGTTTTTATTCAGCAGAAGTCACCTTTTAACCAGTTCCTGACCAGCGCACGCCGATGTACGTCGGCAGAATGGCGTACAGGTATGTCCAATCTTTAATGCCGCCCTGCCATCGGCACCCCCGTGAGTCCAGTCGTGGGTCTCGCGGACTCGATCTCCATGGGCATACCCACGATCGTCTCACGGGGCGGCTGAACGGAGAGATGCCGTTGTAAACAGCATCTCCCCATTCTGCCTAGCAACAAGTGACGCTGATCTCTGCTCCATGTGATTGGAGCAGAGATCAGTGTTCACTAAATGAAAGCCCAGCCCCCAATAGTTAGTAACACACCCCTAGGAACACTTAACCCCAACACTGCCACCCACTGGTTAACCCCTTCACTACCAGTGTAATTTACACAGGAATCACTGCATTTGTATAGCAGTGATTGCTGTATAAATGACAAGGGTCCCAAAAATGTGTCAAAAATCTCCGATGTGTCCGCCATAATGTCGCAGTCACAATAAAAATCGCTGATCGCTGCCATTACTAGATAAAAAATATATAATATAAAATATTATAATATAAAAAATTATTAATAAAAATGCCATAAAACTATCACCTATTTTGTAAACGCTATAACTTTTGCGCAAACCAATCAATAAATCGCTTATTGCGATTTTTTTTACCAAAAATATGTAGAAGAATACGTATCGACCTAAACTGAGGGAAAAAAATGTTTTTTTAAATATTTTTGGGGGATATTTATTATAACAAAAAGTAATGCGTTTTTTTCAAAATTGTCGCTCTATTTTTGTTTATAGCGCAAAAAATAAAAACTGCAGGGGTGATCAAATACCACCAAAAGAAAGCTCTATTTGTTGGAAAAAAAGGACGTCAATTTTGTTTGGGAGCCACGTCGCATGACTGCGCAATTGTCAGTTAAAGCGATGCAGTGCCGAATCGCAAAAAGTGGTCTGGTCTTTGGCCAGTAAAATGGTCCGGGGTTGAAGTGGTTAACCATCCCATTTCATTCCATTTAGGTGTCCTGTCGGATAGTGTCCGCTGTGTACTGCGCATGCGCAGTACACAGGTCAAGCAGATTCCGAAAATAGCCGAAGATGAACGGTGCCTGCGCCGTGAGTCCAGGTTCTAGTGCCGTTCACCTTCAGAGATTTTCCGAATCTCCTTCTGCTCCTTACTGCGCAAGCGATGTGCCTGCGCAGTTCAGAGCGGACACTTTTCAATGGCCGGACTGTATATGTCACAACACCAGCTTTAGACAGTTGTCACCAAAAGAAGTGTACCCATTGGAATATATCCCTCTATTTCTGTTCCAGTGACAACTCAACCTTTGGATTTCCCATCACTTTCTGTCCAGACAACAGTGGTCACCAGGACAAATAGAGAAGACAAACCTACCCAGAAGAGAAACAGATAGCAATTAAAGCCTGGCAGGGGTTTTAATCCTTTCACACACTGTCCAAACTGAAGGCTTCATGCAGACTAGCGTTTTTTTAAGCTCCTAGAAGCTGTTATTAGAATTTCTTTCTTGCTCCTAAAAGCTAGTGTTTTTTGAGCTCTAGCGTCTAGGAGCTCAAAAAAATAAAAAATAGTTTTTGTAGAGCTTCTTGGAGCATTTTTCCAGCTTCTGAACGCTCCCAGATGCTACTAATAGCATTTTTTTCCCTTTAACTGCAAAGATGCTAATAAAACACTTATGTTCCTAAACGCTCTTCAATGCTCCCACAAAAAGCTTTTACCAGCGTTTTTTATGTAGCAGATGACATTTTGGACAAAGTGTCATTCATGTGTAAATTTAGTTTTTGCCTCAAAACAGTAATGGGGTTCTGAGGATTAATTATATAGGTTAATGTTGACATCAGTTTGGCTGGGCTGTGTTAGAGTTCTGCTTGGTCATGTGTACAGTGAGGTGCACATGACAGGCCAGAACCAGGCCTGGTTGGACGTTTTGGGTATCAGCTACCTCCGAGCCAATCAGTGGGTGTACCGGGCCCTGCTGAGGTGTCTGCGGAGTGGTACTTAAGATGTTGAGGTCACGTGTTATGGGTGGTTCGTTTGTGAGGCCCTAACGGTCTGTTCCTGATTTCTGGACAGGGGTAGCCCCGCGAGGGGGCCCGATCACGGGATCGTTCGATGCTCCGCAACATGCTTCGGTTGGTTAACCCCACTAGACATGCCTGGTCTGGGGTAGGGATCTGTCTGTTCCCGAGTCTCGGAACTGAGGAAGGATTCAAGGTGTCCGGGTGTGCTCTCGGCTTGGAGGGGCACCACAGCTCATGAAAGTGACTGGAGGAGGACTCTTCGGAGGAAAGCCAACAAGCTGGCATCATGAGAAGTGCCTGGCTGCTGAGTTGGGAAGGACATTGACGAATCCACGCTTTTTCCAGTGCTATCAAGGAGACAGAGAACATTCCAAGTACTGAGGAACAGGTTCCTGTTCACTTTCAGTTACAACTTGTTCAAGGCCAGAGATTTTACAAGTTTTGAATCAAAGTGCTGACTGCCATAATCTCTGGCTAGAGATTTGTTCAGCCTTGAAGCGCCCAGCTGCGAGTGGCTACTCTCTGGGTGGTACTAGAGACTTTATTATGTCTGTAGTTCAAGGTGCCTGTGTTCTTCACCCTTGCCCTCTGTTCCCATACGGGACTGTGTTGTTGGATGTTACCCCTGCAAATAAAAACCTTTCAAAAGGACTTTATTGGTGTCAGCGTCCAAAGTTGTTGGGTATCAACCCTGGGAACCCCTAGACGTGGAAGAACAAGCCAAGCAGAGGTAACCGGTAAGCCCAAAAAGTTAAGGCCGCCCTGCAAAGGGTTATGGCCACTGCATTTATCCAGCATTTTTCCCAGTTTTTTCTAGCTTAAAAAAATGCTAGTGTGCATGAAGCCTTAACCACTTATGGACACCGCCTCAGTTTTACGTCGGCTATTTGAAGGAGGATATCGTTGTTATGGCAGCAGCTAACTGCCATAAACTCAGTATCCTCCTTTTCAGCAGGCAGTCCGCTACAAGATAAAAGTGGTCTAGACAGCGGATTTGCCACAAGACCACTTTTATCGGTGGCAGGAGAGGGCCCCCCCTCCTCCCACTGCGATCCGGTGCCCTCCGCCACTTACTGGAGCCATCTGCAGTGGCAGAAGCGATCGCATCTTGTCACTTGTTGTCACTTGCATCTTGTCACATAGAGACGAGTGAGGGGAAGATGGCCCCTACCCATCTCCATGACACTGCAGGGCGGAAGCAACGGCAAAACGTCACTTCCGCCCACAGCTCTTAAAGGGACATTTTTTTTTTAAAATGACAATTTTTTTTTATTATTGCATTTTAGTGTAAATATGAGATCTGAGGTCTTTTTGACCCCAGATCTCATATTTAAGAGGTCCTGCTTTTTTCTATTACAAGGGATGTTTACATTCCTTGTAATAAGAATAAAATTGACAATTTTTTTTTTTCTAAAACTGTGTAAAAATAAAAAATAAAAGGTAAAATAAATAATAAAAAAAAAATATTAAACACGTCCCGTCCCGTCGAGCTTGTGTGCAGAAGCGAAAGCATACATGAGTGAAAACGGTGTTCAAACCACACATGTGAGGTATCGCCACGATCGGTAGAGCGGGAGCAATAATTCTAGCCCTAGACCTCTTCTGTAACTCAAAACATGCAACCTGTAGAATTTTTTAAACATTGCCTATGGAGATTTTTAAGGGTAAACGTTTGTCGCCATTCCATGAGCGGGTGCAATTTTGAAGCGTGACATGTTGGATATCAATTTACTCGGCGCAACATTATCTTTCACAGTATAAAAATTTTTTTCAAACTTTACTGTTAGCTTCTATATTAAATTGTAGATCGCGCAAACAACCCAAGCATTTCAAAATAAAAAATAAATAAATGTGAATAAATTGTGCTCAATATTATGTTTAGGCAAAATACCACATGCAAACCTGTACAATACCATCTGCGTCATATTGAACTCCAATTCCCCAACCTTTATAAAACAAATACTCATAAACAAACAAGCAAAATATATATATATATATATATATATACAACCCCCCCCCCCCTCCAAGTCCATATATATTCTCAATTCCAAAAAATATGCTTGTAAACTGGGGTGCAATTCCCCTATCACAGTTCCTTCAGGAATAAACTGTCAAATCTTCCTATGTTCACGTGCATGGCTCCTCACCACAAATCACCCTTTGTGCCACCACCACCCTACGAAATGGCAACTGTATGGAATCTCGCTTCTGGTTCATTCAATGGATAACCACTCCTTATACCCGCTTATTCTCCCGTCAGCAATCCACCGATTATGCAGATTCATAAAAAAACATATGGAACCAACATAGTGTAAAACCGTTCCAACTTTTATTATAAAAAATAAAAAAAACAGATTGCACTCACATGATTCTATGTCAGCTAGCTGACACTAAGCTTATCCAGCCATGAATGAAAAATACGCTCTGGGCCAGTCAGTAATGTTTTGCAGACGACCTCTCTCTCCCTCTCCCTGGTCCACCCACTGCCGACACCTGCGCTACAAACGGTTCCCGCAGCCTTGATCATGTGAGTGCAATCAGTTTTTTTAATTTTTTTATAATAAAAGTTGGAACGGTTTTACACTATGTTGGTTCCATATGTTTTTTATAAATCTGCATAATCGGTGGATTGCTGACCGGAGAATAAGCGGGTATAAGGAGTGGTTATCCATTGAATGAACCAAAAGCGAGATTCCATACATTTCTGGTGAGTTGACATTTCATAAGGTGGTGGTGGCACAAAGGGTGATTTGTGGTGAGGAGCCACGCACGTGAACATAGGAAGATTTGACAGTTTATTCCTGAAGGAACTGTGATAGGGGAATTGCACCCCAGTTTACAAGCATATTTTTGGGAATTGAGAATATATATGGACTTGGGGGGGGGGGGGGTTAGTATTGGTTTGTTTATGAACATATATATATTTTTTTTGCTTGTTTGTTTATGAGTATTTGTTTTATAAAGGTTGTGGAATTGGAGTTCAATATAATGCAGATGGTATTGTAAAGGTTTACATGTGGTATTTTGCCTAAACATAATATTGAGCACAATTTATTCACATTTATTTATTTTTTATTTTGAAATGCTCGGGTTGTTTGGGCAACCTACAATTTAATATAGAAACTAATTTTTTGCTCACTATATAAGGTGGGCTTATTGGATTGCAGCACACAATTAGCATATTATTTGAGTGCCGGTATTTTATTTTTGATTAACTTAACTGTTGTCTTATTTTTTCATTTTAAAAAAGTGTATTTTTTCCAAAAAAAGTGCGCTTGTAAAACCGCCATTTTATTCTCTAGGGTGTTAGAAAAAAATGTATAATGTGTGGGGGTTCTAAGTAATTTTCTAGCAAAAAAAACAGTTTTTAACTTGTAAACAACAAATCTCAGAAAGAGGCTCGGTCCTTAAGTGGTTAAACAAAAAAAAAAGTTTTGGTTTGAGAAATATTTTAATGAGAAACTGTAGTCATTCTTTAGGTTTTGAATAGGGTAGGGAAGGTTTAGATCCTTTGTTAGGTTTTATTGCTGCTTGTGATGTGACCCCCTTGTGGGGGTACTCCCCTCACTCTGTGACCTTGAGAAAACATTGTCAGTAGGCAGAAAATCAGTCAAAATACCTCCAACAGACACATACACTTTAATAAAATAAAACAAATAGGGGTTTGATCCCTTCACCCCTATATAGAACCGCATTTAAAAAGTATGTGCTACATTTATTTTTTGACAACGTTGAATCATCAACCATGTAAATAACATAAAAAAACTATGCTTTACAGAAGAAATCCAATAACTAAAATGTCTGTAAGCCCAAGAACTCATTCAGACAGTCACTGACACCCATTCTGCATGCTGAGCCGCTGATTTTTGCATCTGCATCCACCTTGGAGCTGCATGCAGCAGTCTATAGAAGTGGATGCAGATGTAGTGGCTACACGAACACTGCTGAATGTCATATTTTGACATATACAGGAGCAGGTGCATGGATCCCAAATCAACACAATGTGCATTCGGATACGCGCATGTCATATTTTGACATGCGGCTGTGTTCATGCAGTCACCGCATCTGCATCCACTTGACTGCCTGCATACAGCTCCAAAGTACACACAGAAGCAGAAAACACAGAAAAGTCAAAAACAGCACTGGATTATTTCTTTATCATTTTTTTGTGCGTGACACAGAATTCCTTACAAAGCACTTCAGATATGTAAATCAGTTAGAGAACCAGCACACGAGCAAGATGGATACATCCCTACATTTGACCTTCAAAGTCCCATAGAAAGGACACCTTGGAGACAAAATGATTGCCCTTCACTTTACTCCTGACTAAGGAAAGATTTTTGGGGCAAAGCCAGAACTGCTATTATTTTGCTTATAGGAATGTATGTCCCAGCTGTGTATCACATTAACATTACTTGTGGGAGGGAAAATTTACAGCCGTTCTGACACTTAATCATTACAGACAAAATTTATTATAAGCAGAAAAAACGAGTGAGGCCGTGTGTCTGGCTTACATTCACAGTAGATGTTTTAATTTGCCATGTAGAGTATAATATACAGGTAGAAAGACTTAAGACAGAGGTTTATCATTGCAGGGACACCAAACTGTTTAAAAAAAATTATATTCAGGTGTTTATTCTTAACGCAAAAAATACCTTCTATTGCCCTCAGCTGCCTCTAAATCTCGAAATTCTGCTGCTGTGATCTGACCTCCTGTTCTCCATTGTTTCACTCTATGTAGGAATGTAGCCCCCCTCTCTTGTTCTTACTGGGATGTACTGCAGACTATGGGACATTAGTTCCGGTCATGTTCACTGCTCTTTGCATGCTTTAATAGTCCATAGTGCAAAGTTTATAATCCCTAGTCCATCTCGGGAGCAAACAAGAAAGGGTAGGCAGGTAGTGGTTAACTCTGCCCCAGTCGGGAAGTTGGTAGTTATTTGTGCTTCCTGGGTTTTTCTTGATGGGTTTTTCTGGATCTGACCTCCCTCCCCCCTTGTCTTGCGTGCTATAAAAGGAACAGAGGCCGGGACCCTGCACGGCCTAGAGGGTTCTACTGGTTCAGGTCCGGCAGGTTTGGTTTGGTCTGGTCGGACCCATTCCCTGCCATTACCGGAGTCTGTAATCTGACGGAGTTGGAGTTCCCCCTGCCTATGAGGATTGGTGGGGTTTGCAGTCCCCCTTGAAAACACTGAATATGGACTCTGCCAAAGATGGACTTTGTCCTCTGCAGGTTTGCTGGGCCAGCCACAAGTCTGAGTTAGGGACTAGGGATGTTAGGGAAAGACTGCTCTTTATGTTAAACTGTTGTGTTAACTTATTCTTTAGTAAAGCTTTTGAAACTTTGCCTTTGCCTGGTCTGAAGTTACTCAAGGGGTGTAATGCAAGTAACTGGTACATAATCATTTGTGTAAAATATTTTATGATTTTTAAAGTGAATATGCACTTTGGCAAATTTAAGTTGTTGTAAACTCCATTCATGAAATTTTTACCTAAGTACATCTATATGTAGTGTTTACTTATCTCTCTCCAATGCTCTAAGTGCCATGTCTTTCTGCTGCTCCATTCCTCTGTTATCAGCAAAGTCACTTCTAACAAGTTCTCCAACATATGACATAAAAGCAGTTGTGTCGTGGAGGAAACTTAGCCCTTGTACACACGGTCAGAAATTCCGACAGGAAATGTCCGATCTGACCATGTTGTCTGATAATCCGACCGTGTGTGGGCTCCATCAGACTTTTTCTGTGGGAATGTCTGACCAACAAAGTTTGACCCCTTGTACACACGGTCGGAAATTCCGACGGAAAATTTCCGATCGGACCGTGTTGTCGGATAATCCCACCATGTGTGGGCTCCATCTGACTTTTTCCGTTGGAATGTCCGACCAACAAAGTTTGAGAGCTGGATATAAAATTTTCCGACAACATGATCCGATGCACGTTAATTGCGATCGTGTGTAGCCTAGTCTGACGAACAAAGTGCCATGCATGAGACGGAAGCGCTCGGTCAGGTAAAACTACCTTTTGTAATCGATATAGCACATTCGTCATGCTGCAATGTTAAAAATTGTTTAATGCAGCGCAGTATTTGTAGTAAAGTTGTTGTTTTCTGTGACAATGGGTGTTATTTACTAAAGGAAACTCCACTTTGCACTCCAAGTGCAGTTTTTGGTGCACTTTTGCAGTGCACTTGTAGTGCATAGTGGATTTGCCTTTAGTAAATAACACCCACAGTGCTTTTTAAATTAACCAAACACGCCATTTTCATGACCCCACGTATTTCTGCCATGGTGCTGAAAATTAGCAATATTTTTGTCAGTAATGCACTACATACATTAACAACAAAAACAAGGTGTGTGTGTAGAGACCCACAACATAATAATATTATCTGAAGAAGAGACTGTCACCTCATCTCGCACAGAAATTGGGTTTGCACTGTTGTAGAAAAATGCCCAAAAAAACACAAAAAAACCTAGAAGACACCTAAAACAAAGCCAAGCAGTAAATGAAAACAAAGATTATTGGAGTTTGAAAGAAAAATGTATTACAAAAATGCCTCTCAGACATTGTCTGGCATATCAATGGCCCCCCTACCCACAAAGTACTCCACATATCTTATTCTGATCTTGCCAGCGTTTTGGGGGGGGGGGCAAGCCAGGATGGCCAGCTTCAAGGGCCGTCAGGTTGGTATTTTCAGGTAAGTCTGCATCAGGCCCAACTGAGGCCACATAGTTTGCTGAGTGTTTCTTTAAAAAATTGCGCAGAATGCAGCACGAAAGCACAATATAATTGAATTTATATTCCGCCACGTGGATTGGAGTCAAAAATAGGTGGAACCGGCTGGCCATTATCCTGAAAGTGTTCTCCACTTCTCTTCTGGCTCTGGCCAGCCGGAAATTAAAGATCCTCTGGTGCGGGTTGAGGGTCCTCATTGGGAAAGGCAGCATCAGATGCTTTGCCAGAGCAAATGCTTCATCCGCAACGAAAATGAAGGGGGGTCCTTCCACATTCTCCTCTGGAGGTGGCAAGCCTAGACTGCCACTCTGGAGACGGAAGTAGAACTCCGTCTGCATGAACACTCCACCATCCGACATCCGGCCATTTTTCCCCACGTCCACATACAGGAAGTCATACGTCTCTGACACCACTGCCAATATCACAATACTATTATACCCCTTATAATTATAACAGTAGGACCCCGAGTTAGGGGTTGGGACAATGCGGACGTGTTTCCCATCAATCGCACCTCCACAATTGGGAAAGTCCCAACAGGTGGCAAAGGGGGAGGCCACAGTCTGCCATTCCTGTGGCGTTGAAGGAAACTGTGGAGTCAAACAAGAAAAAAAATAGTAATTTTGCACATCAACATTGCAAGCAGATTAGACACAAACATTTTTGCCAAAGATCAGTATAATATTTTTGGAAATGAGTATTTAAAGCCAAAAGTATAAGGTCCCCTTATCAGATTCCTCACCCCCCCCCCCCCATTCAATGACCCATTGCAAAAAATTGGTGTTTTGGAAAGGTAACCCTCTACACTTGAGAGCTGAATGCATAAATAATATGTGATATTTTGGCCAGCCCCTCCTTACATACACTATTGGCAGCCCACTGGACAGGTAAGAAGTGTCATAAGACAAAAAAAAATTAACAAATGGAAGCACATTTTTACATTCTGCTATTACCTATCAAGATAATAATAGGAGAAAAAAAAACGTTAAACAGTAGCATTTGAAAGTATTGAGGCAGGCCCTTGCACTACATGTTTTGGTGAATTCATCCATAAATCTGACCACAAAAGAGGTAGGTATAGTGTGTATTGGGTTTGGCAAAGTCAGCAGATAGAGGATTGCTATCAGCTGACCTAGCAGTTGGGGGGAGGGGGGTTCCTAATGAGTTTGGACCACCCAAAAAAAACCTCTGGCACTCTGCATGAATTTAAGCACACACATAACATTTGTACACATTTTAGGGGGTGGTTAGGGGAAAGCAATACTATGGAGCTGACAAAATACATTGCTAAGTGACTAGGATATAGGTTTATGGGCCCAGAAGAGCATGCTAGAGAAGTTATTGAAGGCAAATATGCATGAAGGACAAAAAGGGAACTTTAAAAGCTTCCAGCATGCATGAGGACAAAGGGGCACCGCATATCAATTACAGCATATTGCAATCATGGTAATTAGGGAATGAGGAAAGAAATACAATACATTAGCAAACATTAAATACATAGAATGTGATGTTAAAGGAGAAAACTTACCTTAATATAGTCCTACTGCAGGACCTGTATGATGGCAGAACAGGTCTCTGGAATAATGATTCCCAGAGCCTGGGGGGAGGTGCCTGTTGAGAACTTCAGGTCCTGAAGACTTCTCCCTATCGCCAAGTACCGCAACATGGCCATGAACCTCTGCTTCGGAGTGATGGCTTGCCGCATGCAGGTATCCTGCCTGCTGATATAAGGGGACAGCAAAGCCAGCAGACGGTGAAAAACGGGGTCCGTCATCCGGAGTAATTCCTGAAATCATCAGGATTATTCTCCCGGATCTCACAAAGCAAAGGCATGTGCGAGAATTGGTCACGCTGGAGTAACAATTCTTGCTCCATGAACTCCTCCTCGCCCTGTTCATAGCCCAACACCAAGCCCCTGCACAGCACGAACTCTACGACTAGTACGTACACGAAACATGGCTTCAAAACGGTCGGCTGGTCAGAACGGACAACAAAAAGCACCGATAAACAGCAAGGCCTGAAAGAACGAACTGAAAACCAGAAACGAGCTGACAATAAGCACTGAAAATCAAAGTGTACTATACCAAGATATAGTCCGTAATGACCAACAAATGCGAACTGACTACACGTACTGATAAGCAGATACGTACCCACAAACACAAACTGAAGTGCAGTAACGATCTGAAGCACAAATCTGAAAAGCGCGAATCCTCTCTAACCAAACTTCTACTAACACACAATAAACACAAGATCAGCAGAAGGAGCCCAAAGGGTGCTGCACGTGGTGCTGAACTTCCTTTTTCTAGTCCCATCGTACATCACCGTGTTCTTCTCAACCGGAAATTCCGACAACTTTGTCCGACCGCGTGTATGCAACACCAGTTCAGGACTAAATCCAGCGGAAATTATCCGACGGATTTGGTGATCGGAATGTCCGACCGTGTGTACAAGGGCTTAGAGAAAGATAAGCAGAGAGCTTATCCATTTAGACTGCAGCTCTGCACATTTCTTTGTTCCTCTGCCTAGGTGGAGGGGGGAGGGGTGTGTGCCTTTCCTCCAATCAGCTCTCACACAGTGTAAGCCCAGATGCCACACCCACCGCTGAAAGAGGAAGAAAGATTTATAACACAATCTGCACTTTCCAAAGAGTGTAGAAAGGGTAAGACAGATATACAAGTAAAATGTATGTAGGAGAATTTGTTTAATCTCTGTGTATCATCTGAGGCTATTCACTTCACCGGGTATGTGCGAGGGTTTACAACCACTTTAAATACTGTGACGGTCTGTTAAGATAACGTTAAATTCAACTGAGCTCAGTTCCCTGATATTTTCTAATGCTTCTGCCATATTAAAAGTGACAAAACACTATTTGATAAGCTTTAAATTCATATCAGTTAATCAGTACTTAAGTGATGCATTTTTAGGTCACCTAGAGCTTTCATTATTATTGTAGTTATTATGCAAGAACATGGAGCGCTCCAGCAGGACAGCTTGATGCACACTGACATGTCAGGTGGGAATCACATGAAAAGCATGATCTGCATCAAAATCCAAGTGCACAAAACAATCTCTGTTTTCTGAAGGCCTGCATGGGATTTTACCTGTCACAAGAGACCCTTCCGTGTTGCCTAGAGGATTCAGACAGAAAATATGCATGTGACTGCTTGGTCTGCTTAATCCCTTTGCACTCTTTGTTTCGAAGATCTAACCCATTTTCCCTTTTTTGGACACAAAATGTTTACTATATAAACAGCCCTTTTCTACTCCTGCCATGTTTGGTACTTTTCTTATCTGTCATTCCTGCTAAGTCTAACATTTAATTCACCAAGGAGTTGCAGTGCTAAAAGTGATTTAAGAATGTTTAAGAATACACATTTTATAACTAAAGCAAAGCCCATGCAATACCCCCCTCCACAGCCGCACATATTCATATTTTCTTAAAGCAATCCTGAACGTTATGTTTCTAAAATAATCTATGCACATCTACTTCTTAATGGCCTTTTAATTTATTTTTCAATAATTTTTTTCCTCACCTTCCCCCCCCCCCCCCCTCTCATTTCCGTTTGTATGGTACAATCAGTGTACATTAGTTGAGGTTATGTGCACTGCTCTATGCACACTTAGGACCACTGACATAGTCCATAGTTTATAATTCCTAGTCCATCAGGGGAGCGAACAAGAAAGGGTAGCTACATACAGTGGGATCAGGGGGGGCGGACTGGTAATAAAAACCAGCCCTGGAAAAAATGTATACCAGCCCCATAGCATTATTATACCAGCCCAACATCATAACCTCATTATTTTCTTGTTCATGAAAGGCAAAACCATGCATTTTAAAGCACATTTGAAGAGTGTATTATATATAGATAGATATGAAAGCACATAGGGCTTTATATATATATATATATATATATATATATATATAAAAATGCAAAACCTTTATATCAGTGTCCCTTTACATTATTGTATTCACGCCCCCCTTACATCAGTCACCCCCTCCTTAGACTGGCCTAGCGCCGCTGTCACTGACCTCCTCTCAGGTGCACCGTGCAGGGCTCAGTTAGACGGCTCCGGCTTGGTGGCACTGGTTTTATCCTATGGTCTCCTCTCAACAGTCCACACACATCTGGCTTCTCCCATGACCCCCATCCTGGTGACACGCCCACTCTTGACTTCTCTCCAAACTCCCTCAGAGACTGCAGACATGATATATAAGACAAGAGATGGTCAGAGGTTGCGGACATGATACAAGTGATGGTTAGCGGCTGCGGACATAATACAAGAGATGGTTAGAGACTGCGGACATGATACAAGAGATGGTAAGAGACTGCGGACATGATGCAGGTGATGGTTAGAGACTGAGGACACCATACTAGACGGTCAGAGACTGTAGACATGATACAAGAGATCAATGCAGTCTCATCAGTGCCCATCAAAAGCAGCCTACCTCTATGCCCTATCAATGCAGCCTCACTGTACCCATCAATGCAGCCTCACTGTGTTCATCAATGCAGTCTCACTGTGCCCATAATCGCCGCCTCACTGTGCCCATAATCGCAGCCTCTCTGTACCCATATTTGCAGCCTTACTGAGCCCATCAATGCCACCTCACTGTGCCCATAATCGCAGCCTCATTGTGCCCATCAATGCTGCCTCATTGTGCCCATAATCACAGCCTCACTGTGCCCATAATCGCTGCCTCACTGTGCCCATCACTGGGCCCCCCTTCCCCAAAGCACATCCCCATGTTGAGGGCACGTGGCCTGGTACGGCTCAGGGGGGGGGGGGCGCTCGCTCGCCCCCACCCTCTTTCCTGACCTGCTGAGCTGCGTGCTCGGATAAGGGTCTGGTATGGACTTTGGGGGGACCCCCACACCGTTTTTTCAGCGTAAGGGTTCCCCTTAAAACCATACCAGGTGACGGGGCTCGCGAGGTGTCAATCTCGCTGATGGAGGCGGCGACATTGAATTCCTTGAAAACAAGCCTGGTTGCCAGTACTTTTGATTGGAATTTGACGATCACATTGAGCAAAGATATTGGACAATAGTTTGCCCAATCATCCACAAGAGGTTTTAGGACCATGCATAAAGATGCTAGTGGGGGTACAGGTCGAAATTGTTGATCAAGACCCAAATCATTAAAGGCGTCCTGTAGTAGTGGAGTGAGCATGTCAGAGTACTTCTGGTGGTATGTCCCAGTGAACCCATCAGGACCAGGTTGTTTATTGGCTTTGAAAGATTTAATGGCTGCTAGCCAATGAGCTGCTCCAGGGCCTCACAAAACACTTCTCGTAGTGACGGTAACTTAAGGGAGGTGAGCAGAGTTTCAGCCTGTGCCAGTTGGAATGTTGCATCATTGGAGTAAAGAGGAAAGTCAGCTCGCAAATTTTACTTATACACGATAGTCCAAGGATTACATTTATGATTCTGGACTGTGTCCACCCCAGCCGGAGGGGAGGGGACTGGAACAAGGGTCTCTAATTCTAACTGGAACAAGGATATATACTTTAAAGCTACCCGTCCCCCTGGGTTGAATGATGCCATGTGCTTCAGGCCCTTTTTGGAGGGCTTCAGCTCAGGGGGAATGGAAAAATGAGTTTACCATCTTATGTTTTGAATTATGATCTTTAATCGCAGAATCTGTGGCCCTTTTTTCATAATCTCTGTTTTTGATGATAGTCATTGTGTTTATTCATATGATTGTGTGGTATCTTTGCTACTTTTTTATGTATATATATATATTGGTATATTTACTTAATGTTTTTGTGTTCTACCCTAGATATGGTCATGCCCAGCCCTTTTATGTGTGATCTGCAGCCTGGAGTCCTCCACTTGTCCCTCTTTTGAATATGGTTACAACACAAATTAGCCATTGTGGCTTATATATTTTACTTCATTAGGTTCCATTGAAATTTACTGTACAATTGTTTGGGTTGTTTTTTTCTACTTTTTCCAACAATTTGCGTGTGTGCACCCAGCGTGGCCACAAGATCCCCTTTCTTTTTTGATTACGGGTCATGTATGAGGGATTGGCTCTGCTCCTTTGTGGATTGCCCTTTTTCCTCTGGTATCCGGGGTATATCTTTGTATCTGGGATTACTGGCCATGCTGCTGGGACGTTGTGCGCGGCGCATGTTGTCACTGCGTGTGCGCTGATGGATTCACCGGATGTTTCTGTGCGGTTCGGTCGGCGCATACGTGTGGCGGCATTCGTGTGTGCGTGCGAGGCGTGCAGGCGTCCCCTGTATGGTTTTCTGCTGCACCCAGCTGATCGGCATGATTGCGGCTCAGCTGGGTGCTTATGTTCTATTTAAGGCTTGGGTTGGTTTGAGTGGACAGGGTGAGGGGAAGGTTGTATTGTGTCAAGCTGCTGGAACTATCCTATGGATCCTCCTTGTTAGGTAAATCCCTTTATTCTGGATGGGACCTTTTGGTCTGCCTTTAATTTTGCTTACTGCTCCTTGTATTCAGTTCTCTTATGTCTGTTTCTGGGGGCTCTATTGATATTGTCTTATAGGATTTTTTCTCTGCTGAAGAGAGTTTTTGATCCATGGATTTCCGGCTTCCTTTTCCCCTTTTTTTGCGCTGCCCACCTGTAAACCAGTACAGTCTGGGATTTAGGTGGGTTAGGTCTTTGAGTATTTTTATATACATGTATCCCACTGTTTATTTCATCCCTCCTTTTTCTTTACTTGCAGATTCCAATTGTTCTGGGACCTCAGGGCACACACCTACCATCTAGTGGTCTGGATCCCGGGCCCCAGGTGGATTGAGGGATATGCTTTTGAGGAGACTAACAAGTAGGGCCCTCTGATCCCTCCTGTATTGAACGTGTACTGTCTGCCCTCATATTGTAAAGCGCTGCGCAAACTGTTGGCGCTATATAAATCCTGTATAATAATAATAATTTCTATTCCCCTTTGCCTCCCCCTGCTGGTGTTTTCCAATTACTTCTGATTTATATAATTGGCTGATGTGACCTGGGGATGAGTCCATGCTGCAGGAATCCCATATTTTTATGTTTTTAATATTTCTCGGATGCTTTGATACACTCTAAGTGATTGTGAAGTAAGTATAGCCATGTTTGTCATTTGAATTATCATGAAACAATGGTATATGTGTATAAAGAATTTTTTGGCTAATTACTATACAATAATCATATAGATATATAGATAATAATCTTATAGACAGTTCTTCCCTGCAAATAAACCCTGATGAAGGAGAATATGTTGTATCTCCAAAACGTCGTTGGGTTCAGGCAACTTTGTCCGGTTCACTTATCTTGTCTGTATTATGATGCATCCGTGTTTTTGTATATAATCATTTTTCTATGTATTTTTATATTGTGTATAATAATATTTAATTATATATAGTATATTTCCTTTTGGTTATCTGTGTGTTGGTAGTGCCAATAAAGTCCCACTTGTAGGGGGGTTCTTATTGTCATTTTGATTTTGGGATGTGGCACACCCAGTTCTCAACAATCCATATCGGAACCTTGTTTCATGGGTGACAAAACAGGGTAAATTGTTACAGAAACAAGACAAAGAAAAACAGACAGACATCCACACACAGGCATACCTTCCCTAAAACAACATGGCAGTGTTAATATAAGCATCAACCTCAGACATTTCATGGAAAGAAATTAATTAAAAAAGGAGTCAGTTGATGCAACCATGAGCCCCAAATCTTGTCAAATTTTTGAGGAAAGGCACAACCAGCATATTTGGATGACCTTATCACAGACAGGTGGGTAGGGATTTTTCCACTCCAAAATAATTGTTTTTCTCAACACAGCAAATAATATTTTTTTTGTCAAACATTATATATATATATATATATATATATATATATATATATAGGCATTACAAATTTAGAAAAAAAGCTACCATTTACATCATGTTCCAAATCTAGAACAAGAAAAAGTACAGCTCAGCTGTGTATCATAAGGTAGAATAGCCCCCTAATATACATAAAGTGGGGTTAAAGCGGGCCTGTACCGGGGGAAAAAAATATTTAAAGCCAGCAGCTATAAATACTACAGCTGCTGCTTTTAATAAATGGACACTCACCTGTCCCGGGGTCCAGCGATGCCGGCAGCCGAGGCCGATCGATCGCTCGGCTCTCGGGTGCTGCCGCCACCATTCTAGGTGAGGGAATCAGGAAGTGAAGCGAATCGGCTTCACGTCCCGGTTCCCTACTGCGCATGCACGAGTCGTGCAGCGCAATAGGAATTGTCCACGCTGTCTCTGGGACCCGTGTGTGTCCCAGCAGACAGTGCGGCAGGACAGGAAGAGGCATAGACTCCCACGGGAGTCTACGCCCGGAAGTGGGTGTAAATACCTGTCTTTGACAGGTATCTGCACCCCCTCCCCCCTGAAAGGTGCCAATTGTGACACCGGAGGGGGGAGGGTTCCGATCAGCGGAAGTTCCACTTTAGGGTGGAACCCCGCTTTAAAGATCCCTTAATGAGGGCTTGACAACTGAACCATATTTATAAGTATCAACTTATAACTCTAAAGTTGTTGTCGAGGGAACTATATGGGAGCTTATCTGGTGAGAAAAGGTTTGTAAAGTATTTATAGTCAGGTCGTTGAAAGGGGTGAGATCTAGGAGCCTGCTCCCCAAGCTAGCCCCCACAGCTAATAATATTTACTTTCATTTGATGACATGACTATTAATCTGTTCCTGCATGCCAGAGTGCTAGGTGTAATCCTGGACTCTGAGCTCTCATGTTGGCCCACATACAATTGCTGTCCAAAATGCTGACACCTCAACCTCCGCAACATCTCCAAAATACACCTTCTTAGCTAATGACACCACCAAGCTTCTAATTCACTCCATAGTTATCTCTTGCCTTGACCACTGCAACTCCCTTCTCATTGGATTACCTTTAAATAGGATATCCCCCCTTCAGTCAGAAATACAATTCAAAACACAAAGAACTTACAAACCCATCCACAACTCTGCCCCCAACTACATCACTATCCTGGTCTGAAAATACCAACCAAATTGTTCCCTTCATTCCTCCCAAGACCTTCTGCTCTCTAGATCCCTCCCCACCTCCTCCCATGCTCACCTGCAGGATATCTCCAGAGCCTCTCTCGTCCTCTGGAACTCCCTATCCCAATCTGTCTGACTATCTTCTACTCTCTCCCATGGGACTTTAACAGAGTGGTACTCATTCACAAGCACAGCACGGTTATATAAAAAGTACAAATTTTATTAAGATTAACAAAAAAGAAAAGATACACATGACATTCACATTTCCACATAAATATGGAACAGAAAAAATACAATTATTTACCAAAATTAATGTAAATTCTGAATACCAGCATAATATTAGTAGATCATTGTTGAATTACTGAAGCTGTAATCTCTATGTAACAATGATCTAGCACACCTAGAATATCCTGCATACCCGGGTAGCAGGCGTATTTTTTGGGGATGGAGCAATAGAGATACTTAGCAGATCATTCACCTCGGAAAGAATTTGTGACCAGAAACCTGCAATTACCAGGCAGGACCAAAAGATGTGGCTATAGTCCCTGGGGGCATGGTCACAACACCAGCACTTCGGGGAGAGACAAGACCTCATCTTATGCACCCGAGCGGGAGTAAGATATGCCCTATGGAGGACAATCTTGTATTGAATAAGGCGGTCTCTCAAGGAAACCAGTATTTTAAAAAGTCCCACACATCCTCCCAATCCTCGGAGTCCATCTCTGGCACATCCCAGCCCCATTGCTGATGGAGCCTGGACAGTTCAGGAGAGGAGACCCGGAGATGTGCATATAGCACTGAGGTGAGTTTTTCGGTACACTCAAAATCGCAAAGTCCGCTCGAGGTTGGATTGCACCATCTGCCCTTCACCTGGAGGGAACTGAGCTCTGAAAGCATGTGACAACTCTAGATATCTGAATTTGTGCGAGAGCGGGGCGTTGTGATAAGACATTAAGTGATCAAAGGAGAATATCGTTAGATCTGCGGCGATGTCTGAGAGAGCTTTGACATGGTACTTGGCCTATATCACAGGGTCTGAGATCTTGAGAAAGTGCTGGTTGGGATTGTTCCAGAGCAGGGCGTTCTTTTTAACACGTCAGACCTTCCCTCCAGGCCCTAAGGGTGGTACGTATGGAAGGGGTTAGGTCATGAGCCTTTGGACCCTGCAAAGGAGATTTGAAAACGCCTCCACAGATCACCAGCATCACCGCAGCCTCAGTGGCCCAAGCCGAGTTGGATCTATTAGGAACAAGCCACCAAAATGCCGTGACCAATTGTCCCGCAATGAAGTATTTGTGACAGTCAGGGAATGCTAAGCCCCCCTGCAAACAAGGGCGCATTAGGGTGGTAAGCTTAAAGCAGGGGGGACGTGGACCCCTAAGAAAGGAGGAGAAAATTTTGTTTAGTTGGGTAAAGAATGACTTGGGGATCCATTGAGGGGAATTACGAAAAGTATGTAAACTTGGGAAGGATTTTCATCTTGATGAGGTTAACACGACTCAGTAGGGACAGAGGGAGGTTCTCCCATGCTTTCAGCTTGGCTTTGACTGAGTTGATTACTGGGAACAAGTTCATTGGAATGAAGCCGGTCACGTTCTCTGAGATACACACCCCCAAGTAGGTAAACTCGTCCACTCATTGTAGCTGAAGAGAAGCCAAGGCCTCTTTTTTAGCATCAGCGTTGATAGCTAGCAGCTGTGACTTACCCAGCGGATCTGTGTGAACCGCTTCTGTGACACAAGGGAGAGATCTATGCACTAATATGGAAACCCCCCTCGCGTTTGTCGAGTAAGAGGCATGAAAAGCCCTTTGTACCTAGGGCCTGTTCAGAGCCCTTAGCTTACTGTCCACCAGGTGTGTCACCTGCAGAACCAGAACAGCTGGATTACATTGTTTAATATATTGAAAAAGAAGGGCCCTCTTAAATTTAGAGTTGAGGCCACGCACGTTCCAGGACATCACAGAAAAGGTATCCTGATCATGTGATGTTCATATCGGCCATCATAATTAAAGGAGATTGATAGTAGTTGAGCAAGTGACACCTGGTGAGCAGCAATGGAGCAAGAGCCATTGTACGTCAGACACAACATAAACATATATAAAAACAATTCAACCAAATGAAACTTCCCCAAACATCTGGTGCCTACCCGACCAGATGCCAACGCCCCCCAGAATATCCCTTTATATTTTTCAGGGGCCTTCTCACTATTCTTCTCTCAGGGGGTCTGCAGTGGGGGCCCTCCATATGTTCCCTGTCGCCTGGCTGTCCACCCACCCTCAGCTACCAGGGAGAACCTCTGCTGTGCTGGTCCACAGCATTAGGATCCAGATAATATTGCTCTACATAGCCATCAATATATGGTCTAGATTCTGCAGATTTTACCTTTGATTTCACCGCTGTGTGAGTATATTGTGCTTAGGACATTGGATGCTGTTTACTTTTTGAAAACTGATGCACTTTGTAAACCATTTGTTTATTTTATTATATACAGTATGAGATGGTTCCTTCACAGATGGACATTTAAACCAACTTTGGCTGTCTCCTGATGAAGTGGGTGTTGTCCCGCAAAATGCATAGATATTACAGCTTCAGTAATTCAACAATGATCTACTAATTATGCTGGCATTCAGAATGTACATTGGTGAATAATTGTATTTTAGTCTGTTCCATATTTATATGGATAAGTAGATATCATGTGTATCTTTTCTTTTTGTTAACCTTAATAAAAGTTGTACTTTTTATATAACGCTACTTGTGAATGAGCACCACTCTGTTAAAATCCCCTGAAAACCCTTCTCTTCAGCGAAGCCTATCCTACCTTCACTTAAAGAGGGATTCCACCTAAAAAAAAAATATTAAAAGCCAGCAGCTATAAATACTACAGCTGCTGACTTTTAATAAATGGACACTCACCTGTCCCGGGTTCCAGCGATGCCGGCAGCTGAGGCCGATCGATCGCTCGGCTCTCGGCTGCTGCCGTCACCATTCTAGGTGAGGGAATCAGGAAGTGAAGCGAATCGGCTTCACTTCCCGGTTCCCTACTGCGCATGCGCGAGTCGCGCAGCGCAATAGAAATTCTCTGCGCTGTCACTGGGACCCGTGTGTGTCCCAGCAGACAGCGCGGCAGGACAGGATATGACATAGACTCCCACGGGAGTCTATGCCCGGAAGTGGGTGTAAATACCTGTCTTTGACAGGTATCTCCACCCCCCTCCCCCCTGTAAGGTGCCAATTGTGACACCGGAGGGGGGGAGGGTTCCGATTAGTTTTAGGGTGGAACCCCGCTTTAATGACTGTATTTTTATTTTCTCCATCAGCTCATCCTCCACAGTTATTACCTTTGTATCACCTGAGCTTCCCTTTTAGAATGTAAGCTTTAATGAACAAGGTCCTCTGATTCCTCTTGTATTGAACTGTATTGTAACTGTACCATCTGCCCTCATGTTATAAAAATCTGCTCAAACTGTTGCCACTATTAAAATCCTGTATAATAATTGTAACAATAATAATATTAATAGAAACAGATCTGTAGAAACATACTCTTGTTCTGTGACCAAGAGATAAAGTCAAACAATAACCAAGTAAAAGGGCTTTAAGGAGTATGAGCACCAGGAAACCTAATTTATCGGTAGGAAACAAATACAGGTGGTAAAATAAATGAAAGATCTTGGGGCAAGACAAGAATATGTGAAACCAGTTGATGCCATTGGCTTTACATGCAGAGCACACTGCTTGGGGTAAGACAACAATCTTTATCATAGGAGATTGTAAATGTTTGAGGCTCAGCTGATTGTAAGAGATTATAGATGTTAGGTACTGGTGTAGATTAGTATCACAAAGCAATTTTTCAATGGGACAAAATGTTAAGTTCAATTGTTTTGCTATTGCATGTCGCTTATTGCAAATCCTCACCTGCATATGTTCTTTAACCATTTGCCAACTGCCCACAGCAATTTTACTGGGGGCAGCTTGGCACAGGCAGGCCGTGATACATGTACATCAAGCTTGCTCCATTTTAGGCATGGGTTTGAGGATCCCGGTACCCATGGCCCAGTTATCATTTGATCGCTATGTAATTACATGATCACAATGTCAACAAAGCTGTTATGACTATCACATAGCTATCACATGGTATCTGGGCCAATCGCAGCACCCTGTACAATGTGATTAGTTGTAGCCAATCACATATCACTAATAATCACAACTATCATGAATATAACTTTTCTGTTACAATGGTCATCATCAGCAAAGTATAAAAATAAAAAAAAACCCTGATAGTATAGTGTTACTATGGTGACACTGAGCTACTCTAATGAAAGTGCATGTACAAAATAAAATGTAAACAAAGAAAAAAGTTAGAAAAAAATTGAATAAAAATTATTATTATTTATAATTTTTTTAACATACTGTCACCAGTCAGAGTCTCTGATCACTGCCACACCAGCTATATGATGATGCTGTACTGCACTGGTGATAGTATGTAAAAAAAAAAGTGAAAAAAAAAAAACAAACATTCATAACATTTCTTGATATCTTCCAAAAAAATTACAAAAAAATAAAACTTCAAAAAACTTGGCATGCCTTTTATTAAACGCCTCAGACTGTCTACTTTCCAAAAAGGGGTAATTAATATGGGGGTTATTTATACTGTCCTGGCACTTTAAAGGCCTCAAGAAATGAGATAGGCCATCAGTACATCAATTTTTAAATATGTATACACGATATACCATCGTTTGTAGATGCTATAACTTTTACACAAACTAATTGACACTTATTGGGTTTTTTTTTTTTTTGTTTTTTTTTAACCAAAGACAAGTAGTAGAATAAATTTTAGGCCTAAATGTATAAATGTATTTCTTTCAAATTTCTTGAATATGTTTTATACAAGACAGTAGAATTTTTTTTTCTTCAGAATTTGTGGTCTTCTTTTGTTTATATCGCAAAAAATAGAAAACCCAGTGGTGATCAAATATCAACAAAAGAAAGCTCTATTTGTGTGAAAAAATTATAACATTTCCATTTGCATACAGTATTGCATGACTGCGCAATTAGCAGTTGAAGAAGCGCAGTGCTAAAGAACAAAAATTGACCTTGTCATCGAGAGTGTAAAACCTTCCAGAGCTCAAATGGTTAAATACTGGAGTAAAGTTACAAAATGTGAGTGATCAAACACTGTAGCTTCCCATCTCACAGTGTCAAGTTGTACCATATTTCCATTACCCTAATACATATACACCTTTATTGTTTCGTTCTCTGGCAGCTACCTTTATAGTGTTGCAATCACTCTCCCCTTTCAACTACTGCTGAAATAAAATCTTACCCACAGAGTGCTTTGTTTTCAATCAGTCAGATTTGATAACCATGCAGTAACGCAATGAAATAGTAATGACCAAATATTGCCACCTCTATGTGCATACAAAATTACAAACAATACTGGAACCACGATTTTCAAATCATTAACAATATTTAAAAACATTTTTTAATCTACTATATTGAGCAAAAAAAATAGATATTTAATATTTTAACGCTCAATCCTTTTTTCTTCCAGTATACATATTACATTAGCATAATGGCTTCAATTTTACATTTCTGAGCTTAAATTTGTTGAATTTTCTTTCTGTTTTAAATGTAGAACACAATTTGGCATTTTAGCTGTCTTTGTCTTCTGCTATTGCAAATGGCAGCAAAGCAGTAAAAATCATTAGCATATTTTGATAAATCTAGGAAATACATATTATGTAGGAGCAGAGTACAGTGCTGTGATAAATGTATGAAGAGGAGGA
This sequence comes from Lithobates pipiens, assembly GCF_037356315.1. NCBI lineage: Eukaryota > Metazoa > Chordata > Amphibia > Anura > Ranidae > Lithobates > Lithobates pipiens. The sequence goes on from NW_027507758.1 coordinate 290,696,549, forward strand.
GGAGGTAGAGTAAAAGCTCCACAGCCTTCGTATGTAATGAATTGCCATGGCAACAGACAGAAATTAGACCGATTGATGCCGTAAGCCCTTAGTGCTGATCAGATGTTCATTGGATAGAGCAAGCGAGGCTGTACTTTATCTTACTAAATAAACACCCTGTAAGGGTCATGTCACAGTACACCATAGGAAAAAGGTTTATAGATCTATTCCTTCTAGGCAAGTTTACCTAGAAACATATGGAAGGAACTTTTATTCTGTACTAAGTTTCAAAAAGACAACACCACCTCACTTACTCATCTTATTTAGAAGATGAATAAACCGATCTAATGAAATTGATTAAGAAGGTGAATTTGAATGTCCCATAATCTATTCTGCAGAGCATAACACATTTGCTGGGATTCATACATTTTGCAAATTTTGCAGTTATACAAAGATCAAATAATCAGCAAATACACATTCAAAAGGACTAAAAACTAAAGTATCCTATTTCCATTGAGTCTTTGATCAACTTTCTTTTCTGGATTGAAGACATTTTAAAGTGTACACAAATCAAAGCAAAGTGTTTATTTTACCTTTTCCTAAGTGTTTGCTTTCATGAACACACTTTCTAGCAGATTAAAACTATTTTATATCTGAATAAAATGCAGCCAAATACAGTATTTGTGTCTCCATTGCTGCCATAAGGCAACAAATGTGTGAAAAGCACATGAACTTTACATTTATTAGACCAAACTTTTCTAACTTTATAGTGCTGTTTATGTACTGGTTCTATTGTTTCTAGCTTTCTGATGGCTTCATATGTAGCAATTCTATCTAAATGTTATTTCAATATTCCATTAAACAATGAAAAAAAAAAGATTAACTATATTATTCAACTATTTTTAAAAGCCTGCTAGACAGTTAAGCTGAAGAAACCTAACTGAAGTCCACGGATAGTATAATAACTTTCTTCTCAGATCAGATTCTTGACTGGGTTCCTGTTTTCAATCGATTAAATCCATTTAAAGCTATAAAATCTAAAGTTTGCAAATCAATCAACTTCTTTAAAGGATGCTTGTACATTGTATAAGGCTGGAGTCACACTTTAGCAAGACAATAGGGGTGCATTTTTGCACAATGCCCCACATATAGAGCTCTGCCATGTGTTGTAATGCGTTAAGGTGCACAGTTTAGTGCTTGTTACCGCAACACGTGAGGTCAACACACAAAGGCTCCTTGTTTTGCTTACCCTTTAAATATTTGGTTATTCTTTGTATTCCACCCCCATCAAAGTATTATTTATTTCAGGTACTTATATAGCGCCGTCAAATTACGCAGCGCTTTATATATACATTGTACATTCAAATCAGTCCCTACCGTCAAGAAGCTTACACTCTAGGTCCCTAACTCACCTTCATACATACACATATTAGGGGAAATTTAGACAGGATCTAATTAACCTACCAGCATGTCTTTGGAGTGTGGGAGGAAACCGGAGTACCCGAAGGAAACCCATGCAGGCACGGGGAGAACATACAAACTCTGGGCAGGTATTGTCGTGGTTGAGATTCGAACCAGCAACCCTTCTTACAGCTAGGTGAAATGCACAGAAGTGGTAGAAATAAATCTTTTTATATGCAGTAGATGATTTTTCGGCTCCTACCAAATCGAGGGGGGTAAATGGGCAAGAATTTGGGTATTTGTCTGAACACTTAAAACAGTCAAAGTTTGCTCCAAACCTAGGTTTAGCTGAAACTGTCAGCTTATTGGTGAGTACACCCACCACAAAGCCAGTGAGTATACTCACCCAAAACTCTGTTGGAGAGCCAGTGGTACCGAGAGCATTTACTAAAAATCCATCATTACACAACTATAATGGAAGCCATTGATACAAAGAAGGAGTGTTAACAGTATTTACAGTAATATTATTTATTATTATTTTTAGTACTAATCTTTTTTGTCAGTTAACTGTTTATTAAGAATCAGTACAAAGCAAAGTATAGCAGAATGTAACAAGTAAAAACAAATAAAAGAAAAGAGATATTGCTTATAGGCATATCATAGTGCACATTAAAAAGTAACAATATTTTTAATTATCATCCAATTGTGTAGTATACCATCTCAAGGACATGCATCCAGTCAGAGGATAATGGTGAAAAGAGAAGAAGAGGTATGAAAGGGGGGGGGGCAATGCATGCATACTACCCTCAAAGTCAAAAGGCAGTAGTTAACAAAGGAAAATATATCAGGGCACGGTCAGAGAACAACAGAATACTGGGCTAAGCAGGACATCAGACAGTTATGCCTTCAGTATCTAACTAATTTGCTCAGATTTTATCAACGTTCTTGGGACAATTACAACCAGCCAGATTGAGCATGTATACAGGTAAGACATTATTCATCAACAGCTTCCACTCACCATTGGTGTGCGGTGAGGGTGACTTCCATTTTTTCAATATTTCTTGTCGGGCATAAAAGGCAGCATAACAAAACGAATTTGACATAGGGAGACTCCTCAAGATTATCAGTCATATCCAAAAGAAATATAAAAGGGTCCGCAAAGGACAGCCACCCCTTCCACTGCATGGACAGTGGACACCACCCCACCTCCAATAATCCTCCCCCTCCAATAATCCTGTAATCTGGGACAAGTCTATAAGATATGAGAAAAAAAACCCACATTAATGGAACATTTATGACAGAGAGCTGTGGCTTAGGGACAAATGCAAGACAGCCTCTGCGAGATACAATACACTCTATTCAATAGCTTAACTTGAATAAATCTATCCCTAGCCGAGATCATATACTTCATAAAACGATCCAAAAATTTGTCCCAATCCTCCTCGATTAGAATGGGTAGATCCGCCTGCCCCTTCAGATAAAGTTTTTAAGTCGATCTAGCTGACCAATCAGGAAGGAGAGAGACTTGTCTGTACTAATCTTTAAAGTTGTATTTATTCATTTTTACATATTATAAACGCTTGGGGGTTTATGAACAATCTGAAACTTCACAAAGGTCAATGAGCTGTAGTGTTTTGGGACTCCCGATTTAAAGGATAAAACTTTACTAAAAGTACTGAGTATCCTTTAATGGTAGGTTTCCCTCATTCCCGTTTCTAAGACAGTGTTTTTTTATTAAACTTTTTCAAAACAATAAAAATAAAACAAACATTCCCTTCTCTCTCCAAGCTCCCTCCTGAACCCCAGTTCTAATATAAAACAGAAGGAATAGTTTAACAGAAATTTTCATTTGCCTTTGCATTTTCTCCAATCAGTAGAAAATAGGTAGTATATATTACGATACGGCCATGGGTATGAAAATAAGCACAGTCAGCAAGAAAACAGTTATATAGCATCATACAGCAACCAGTAGAAAAATGAAAAGCAATAAATGATATATAGAACATCTAGCTAGAACACATACCTTGCAGTGGCTATAAAAAGAAAAGGTGGGGGGGGGGATGAGGAAACGCCCACCACCTTAAAGCTCTGTACACACAGGCCGAATATTGAGTGGTATTCCCTAATTCAATAGAAACTGGCCAACATTTGGCCCGTATGTATGGCAGCCAGTTTGACAGAAGCCGTCCGCATGTCTGGGTTCTGTCGAAGGGGCATGATCAAAAAAGGCATCCAATCAGGACTCCTAGCCAATTGCTGAGTGCGCTGACTGGTGTGTTCTGCCGGAGGACAGTCCCCCTGTCAGAACACAATAACTCAGCGGGGAGATCGCCCTACTCAGATTGGATAGTTAGTACAGTGGCTCCTCCCGAGCGCTTCCGTTTTTTTCATTCAGCCCTCTGGGTTGTATGAATAAAAACTGCTAGTGTGTACCAGGCTTAAAAAAGTAGTCTATGAGCGATCAGTGACATAGGGGCAACCCCAGTTCATCAAGTCAGTTGCCCTAAAGTTTTTAAAATTAAGTGGACATCCTCTCCATGTATACATTGTAAACAAATCTACAATACCTCCAGCTATACATTTTCAATATTAACTGTAGCTATTTGTTTTGTGATCTAGTAGAATAGGAACAATCTCTGCTATATGTTTACAAGCTAGGAAAAATAATCTATGTATAGGTAACTGTACCTCAAATGGAATCTCCACATCTATTAGCTCCAATAAACACAATTTAGGATCTAATGGAAAATAGAAAAGTATTATTAGTGGTCAATTTATCTTTCCAATAATGAAAATGGACTGTCACATCTTGTAAAATCCAAGTTAAGTCTATGATCATGTTGATGAAGTCTTTATGGTATGTGATAATTTGATATAAACAATTGGGTGAACTTGTTGCCTAGGAAAAAAGACTTACATCATTGATATAATGTGTGCCATAACTGAAGATATTGGAAAAATCTGTTTTGTGGAAGCTTAAATTTCTTCCTGAGATCCTGAAAAAACTCAAGGGTGCAGTTTGCATATACATGATAGAGATGGGTAATGCCATGGGTTGTCTACAGTTCAAAATTCTCACATTTCTTGAGTTCAAGAACATTTTGATTCTCCTATATGGCAGTAAAAACATTTCAACTTTATAATTTAGTAGAGATTTAGGGTCGTCCATATTTTAGACATAAGAGAAAATCTGATGCTCACTTCTATCTTACAAAAGGTCCACTTCCAAGGCCCATGCCACTGATGCATGGGGAGGTTCACGTTAGCAAAATAGCTTGACTATATCTATTGGCTGTGGAATAGCTTACTAAATATTGTAGTTGGGTAGGGCAAAACTGCCCTGGTCAATAGAAAGCTGTAGTGTTCCAAACTGGATTTTAGATGGGCTGTTCAACCAAACAGTATCCCCAAAAGGGAGTTGATCTTTTATAACCATTTACCTGCAAATCAAGTGGGAGAATTATGTAGAAACTACAAGGGTTGTTGTCCAGATCCTTTTGATTAAATTAAAACACCAGGAGCATAAAGAGGGAACTGGCACATCTGGTCTTGAATTTCAATGTTGTAAGTATAGGAGTAAGATTAGGTTCTAAATATTGCTTGGAGTCCATAGTAATATATACTCCCAGGTATTTACATTTGTCCACTAGCATAATAAATTGGGCACAATCGGGCAGAGGTTGCACTAGAGAATCAAGAGGAAGTAGACTAGACTTGTCCCAGCTTATAGTAAGACCAGAGAAAACCCCAAAAGTACTCAAGAGTGACATGGGAGATTAGCGAATTTTGGATATGTCCTAGGAATATTAGGGCATCATTCACATATAAAAACCACTGTGTCACCGCAAGTAATAAGTTGCAGATGGCTGTACACCTGTAAATCTTCAGTGAAAGTATATTAGTCAAAGTAGCACCACACAAGTGATAGATGGTTTACGCGTTTCACACTAAGTGCTTTGTCAAAACCTGACAAAGAACTGTGTTAGTGTGAAACATGTGAACCATTCTTCCCTCCCCTGCTATAGCATGTCTGCTGCTTTTATGCTGCTTTGAACAATAACGTTTTACTTAAGATTTAAAAGTGCTGGGTATCAGGAATGTATTACTTGCAGTGAAACAGTGGCTTGTCTTATTCCTCAACTGTCTTTGTCATTTGTGTTGGTGTGTGTGGAAGCATAAATTGGCAGCACTCTCAAGTCTGTCAGGTATGGGCATAAAAATTAGGATATCCGGCAAAAGCTTAGAGAAACACAACCACTCACATGACTGCCTAGGTAATGACCACTTTCTCATTTTCAAAGAGGAACTTCACCATACCTGGCTAAACCTAAATGTTATATAACAATTGTCTTTGAGAATAAAAAAAAGATTACTTACTAGTCAATTACTTGCTGCTAAAGTTCTCTTTGCATCACTCTCCTACTGCCCCACTATATTGAAACTCCTTTTTCTTGCACGTGCAAACACGCTGCAGATCATTGCCAGATATCTGGAACCTAACAGAGACCAGCAGCATGTCGGTGAATGTGCAAAATCCCTGTGCATGTGAGAATATATTGCAGGTCTGGCAGGCCTCATGATACTTCGTCCCTGAGTGACACACTGTAATGTGGACACCCCAGGAGGCAACAGGGTTCGATTGTTACATTATCCTCTTCTAGTTGAGGAATAAGGAAACAGCAACTTATACCAAACCAAAAAAAGGCATTTACACCGCCTAACTTTAAGAAGAATTCAAGGCGATATTTTATAAATACCTGTAGCACCAAATGTCCTTTCCCCTACTCCCTAAATCCAGGGAGGTCCTAAGGGGTGGAACTATGAACTAAAGGTTCATTAGTCTCTCCAAACCCCTCATAATGGCCAGTGTATTGGTGATTGTTAGGGCCAAAAGGTTAGGTAATGGAGTGCCCAAGCTTGAGTGGATCCCACAATACCAGGAGTGCCCAAACTGTATCATAAAAATAGGTGACACTGTACCTTTAGGCAGTGGGCAGAAAGTTATAGCCATCAGCTTCTCGTCACCAAATGATCTATGATTTTACCTCCTCCTGCTCTCTCTGTCTGGACATCAGCTTGGACTCTGTAACAAAGGGTTAAATTACTTCTTACATTTATTTACTTGTTGACAGGTTTCTATGCTTACCCTTTAAGATTTGTGGGTGTAGTGCAATAATATAAACAACTCACAAATAGTATAGTAATAAAATAAATTTACTTAGCTTCAGGTAAAAGGTGGAGCACAGATGATAAATTGGATAAATACCACTTCAATTCAATCCAGGGAGCCCTTTACATAGTTACATAGTACATGAGCTTGAAAAAAGACAAGTCCAACCTATGTGTGTGATTATATGTCAGTATTACATTGTATATCCCTGTATGTTGTGATTGTTCAGGTGCTTATCTAATAGTTTTTTGAAACTATCGATGCTCCCTGCGGATACCACCGCCTGTGGAAGGAAATTCCACATCCTTGTCGCTCTTACAGTAAAGAACCCTCTACGTAGTTTAAGGTTAAACATATTTTCTTATAATTTTAATGATTGGCCACGTGTCTTGTTAAACTCCGCAAAAAAGTTTTCTCTCTATTGTGGGGTCACCAGTACGGCATTTGTAAATTGAAATCATATCCCCTCTCAAGCGTCTCTTTAGAGTGAATAAATTCAGTGCTCACAACCTTTCCTCATAACTAATATCCATCTAATATCCAGACCCTTTATTAGCTTTGTTGCCTTTCTGTCCACTGTTAACCATGGAGGTGCTTCCTGTGATGTGTCAAGAGGATAAACAATGCAGTTTTGGTTACTGAAGCCCCCCCGATTCCCTTGTGAAGACCGAAGAGAAAAATAAATTCAATACCTTTGCCACCTCCCCATCCTTTGTAACCAGATGTCCTTCCTCATTCTTTATGGGGCCAATATGATCTGTCCTCCCTTTTTTACTGTTTAAATACTTGAAGAATTTCTTGGGATTTGTTTTGCCTTCCTCTATGTGTCTTTTGTGTTCTAAGCCACCCTAACTGCACCCTTACATTTCTTGTTGCATTCTTTACAAAGTCTGAATGCTGACGGTGATCCCTCAACCTTGTATTTTTTTAAGGCTTTCTCTTTTGCTTTTATGTGCATTTTTACATTGGAGTTAAGCCATCCAGGACGTTTGTTCGCTCTTTAACCACTTTCAGACCGGACCAATTTGCTGGTCAAAGACCAGACCACTTTTTGCGATTCGGCACTGCGTCGCTTTAACTGACAATTGCGTGGTCGTGCGACGTGGCTCCCAAACAAATTTGACGTCCTTTTTTTCCCACAAATAGAGCTTTCTTTTGGTGGTATTTGATCACCCCTGCGGTTTTTATTTTTTGTGCTATAAACAAAAATAGAGCGACAATTTTGAAAAAAACGCATTATTTTTTACTTTTTGTTATAATAAATATCCCCCAAAAATATATAAAAAAACATTTTTTTCCCTCAGTTTAGGCCGATACGTATTCTTCTATATATTTTTGGTAAAAAAAATCGCAATAAGCGATTATTGATTGGTTTGCCCAAAAGTTATAGCGTTTACAAAATAGGGATAGTTTTATAGCATTTTTATTAATAATTTTTTATTCTTTTTTTTTTACTAGTAATGGCGGCGATCAGCGATTTTTATTGTGACTGCGACATTGTGGGGGACCCATCGGACATTTTTGACACATTTTTGGGACCATTGTAATTTATACAGTAATCACTGCTATATAAATGCAGTGATTCCTGTGTAAATGACACTGGCAGTGAAAGGGTTAACCAGTGGGTGGCAGTGTAGGGGTTAAGTGTTCCTAGGGGAGTGTTACTAACTGTGGGGGGGTTGGGCTTTCATTTAGTGTACACTGATCTCTGCTCCAATCACATGGAGCAGAGATCAGCGTCACTAGTTGCTAGGCAGAATAGACAAATGTTGTTTACACAGCATTTGCTCTATTCGGCCGCTCCGTGAGACGATCGCGGGGATGCCCGCGGCGATCGAGTCCGCGGGTCCCGCGACCGGACTCACGGGGGTCCCGACCAGCGCGGGAGCGCGCCGCCGGCGGCGCGCTCCCGATGGCAGGGCGGCATCGAATATTGGACGTACCTGTACGCCAATATGCCTGCCCGTGCCATTCTGTCGACGTACATCGTCGTGCGCTGGTCGGGAAGTGGTTAAATTTATTACCCAATGGGATGCATTGGTTAATGTTCTTATTTAATATGCCCTTAAAGCAAACCCATCTCTCCTCCGTGTTCTTTGTTCCTAAGATTTTATCCCAATTTATGCCTTCTAGCAAGGTTCGTAGTTTAGGGAAGTTGGCTCTTTTGAAATTCAGCGTCTTTGTATTTCCCTTATTTTTCCTATTTGTGTGATTTATACTGAAGCCAATTGACCTGTGATCGCTGTTTCCTAAATTGCCCCATATTTCCACACCTGTGGTCAGGTCTGTATTATTGCTAATCAGTAGATCCAGTAACGCTTTATTTCTAGTTGGTGCATCTATGATCTGAGCCATGAAATTGTCCTGCAAGACATTTAGGAACTGGCGAGCCTTAGCCCTTGTACACACGGTCGGACATTGCGACAACCAAATCCGTCGGATTTTGTCCGAAACTGGTGTTGCATACACACGGTCAGACAAAGTTGTCGGAAAATCCGATCGTTCAGAGCGTGATGACGTTATTTCGTTACGACAGGCTAGTAGCCAATAGCTTTGGTCTCGTAATTTGATCTGAGCATGCGTGGCACTTTGTCCGATCGGAATTCTCCACAAACGATCATGTTGTCGGAAAATTTAATAGCCCAGCTCTAAAACTTTGTCGGTCGGATATTCTGACGGAAACAGTCCGATGGAGCCCACACATGGTCGGATATTCCGACAACATGGTCCGATTGGACATTTTCCGTCGGAATGTCCGACCGTGTGTACAAGGGCTTAGACGAATGCATGGTTCCCTCCTCCCAGTCTATGTCTGGATAATTAAAATCCCCCATTATGATAACACTTCCCATCCTTGCTGCTAATCAAAAATTGTGATAGGAGATCCGTCTCCCCCTCCCCCCCCAGGTTATCTTCATCCCTTTGGAGCTCTACCCACAAGGATTCCACCTCCTCCATAGCTCCCTTAGTTATGACATCTCTCACGTTCACTTGCACATTATTCTTGATATATAGGCATACCCCTCCCCTTTTTGACCCTCTCTATCCCTGCGATAACGGGTATATCCTTGAATGGCTGCCAGCCAATCATGAGAGATGTTGAACCAGGACTCAAATTCCCACAAAATCCAAATCCTCCTTGCACAACAATATCTTTAGTTCACCCATCTTGTCTGATAAGCTTCTAGCATTGGTGAACATGCCACGTAGTTTAGAATGGTCGCCTACTATCCTCTTATTGGGCGTTCTGAGATTGCAACTAGGACTTGTTACTATACTTACCTTGGGTTTATGTGCTTTAGTCAACCTACCACTAATTCCCCCAATACTATCCTCTGGAATATATTCCCCTCTGACTATCTCTACCTCTGGGCCCTCCCCGCTGTTGCCTATTTTAAAAACCACTCTAACTTTTTGGCCATCTTTACTCCCAGCTGATCTGCCCCCTCCTCATTTAGGTGCAGTCTATACCTTCTATAGTACTGCTGACCGACTGAGAAGTCGGCCCGGTCCTCCAGGAACCCAAACCCCTCCTTACTAGACCAGCTCCTCAGCCACTTCCCTAATCTCCCTCTGCCTTTCTGGTGTGGCTTGAGGTACCGGTAGAATACTACCTCGGAGGTCCTTTTCCTTAATTTAGCTCCCAAGGCCCTAAAATCGTTCTTTAGGACACTCCATCTGCCTCTGACAACATACAGTTTGGCGCTTCAGGTCTTTGTTTCAGATTTCCCTCTCTGCCCTAAGAATTGAGTCCCTTACCACCAGAATCTTCTGGAAACAGCAGAAAGTCCTGGAGTCGACACAAGGTTCTAGGCGCATTCACCAAGATGTCCTAGATGAGGCTCTGACGTGGGCTTCTTCGTTCATATTTATATATATACATACACACACATACATATAAAACACACACACACATACACAAATCCATACAAATCTTATGGAGGGGGCTTCCAGGTTAAAATTTGTTTTAACCAGTTATAATGGTCTTGAGGTAAGGAATGTGACCATATATGATAAAGATCAATAATATCAAAGTATACAGAAGTAGCCATACAGTATACATAAACAGAAGTGAGAGATCACAGTATACAGAAATATCCATTGTGACAAACAGCCCCTGTCAATTGAGGATGGAGTGTATCTGCCACATAGGATATTGCTAGATTTTGATAGAATGAAGCCTACCAACTGCTTTTTGAACCTCTGTTAACTCTGACTCAAGTTTTCCACTTTGGTGGATGTTAGTAACTAGTGGTGACCACACCGCTGCTATACATACAATACACCAGTGGCTTTGCGGGATAATTTTACAGAGTTATCCTTTGGACCCAAATTAGTTGGTATGTTTTTACAAGATGGATAAGTCAAGCTTTCCATAGCTCTATTCAGCTAAAGCTAATTTTCAAGCAACATCCAAAATGCAACCAGCCAATATGTTAACCTGTAGACCATACAATGGTATGCCCTCAGGTACAGCAGGGGCTGTTTGTCCACATCCAGAACTTTGTAACATTAAAACGGCAGCAATCTGCGGAATGGAAGATAAATAGGTTGGTCTTCCAGTTCAATTAAAACTAAAGCTGTAGACCTGGGTCCCCAGGCCACAATTTCTGCCTTACTTCAACTCTTCCCCTCTAAGCTACACTTGGGGCTACCCACATTTTGGTCCCCAATTGGGCAGAATACATTTTCCAATGTACCCCCAGACATTTGGGTATTATGGTTATGTGTCCTATTAGTTGTCCTTTTCTTCAAACATCCCATAAAAGGTACTATAGTAACACAAAATTCTCCTTGTCCATATTTCACTCCCATATGCCACTCACACCATTCAGTCAAAAGAGAGTCTGAAATGAACTGCAAAATGCCAATGGGTACTTAAATGCTAGATTCAGAGCCAGGGCTGTCTTTAAGGCAGGGCAAAAAGGGAAGCTGCCCTGGGCCCTGTCGTTGTTGGGGGCCCAAATCAGCTGCCCAATACTTGCCAACTATCCCAATTTAAATTCCCTTGTCCTTTGAAGTTTTAGTCATGTGCTGTGTCCCAATATCTCAGTGTGAAGTGCTGGTACTAATGCAGCCCAGCCCTGCCTTATTGTTGTGTACAGATGACTCACCTGCAGACCCTGTGTTTACATGTAAATAAATGGCATTCATATGTAAATAGCTGTGGCAGACGGTATTAAGGTATTAAGCAGAAATCATTTGCTGTAACCTCTAGCAACTAATCAGTGAGCCGTAATGTGTGCTGTAACCCCTAGCAACCAGTCAGTAAACAGTAATGATATGCTGTAACCGCTGGCAACCAATTATAATTGCTGCCTGATCTGATACAGTAAAATGATTTTAAGTCTAGCTGGTATTTGTTGCTTTGTTGTATGTCTCAGAGCAGGTGTAGAATGAAAAATTGCATGGGGGGGGGGGCAAGAAATGTTTTGCCCAGGGTCCAATCAATATTAAAGAGGGCCCTGGTCAGAGCTCGGATTACATTTCCTTCTCCCACATCTTGGGGCACTGTACCTGGTATAGGCTGAGTTGCAGGGATTGTTGGTCCTTTAGTAGTTAGTCACTACCTATTCTCCTGCACTTTCAGTACCACTTCTAACATTAACTGCACAGTAGTGCTCTTTGAGAGAAATACCACCGCTCCAGGCAGGTCCACAAAACAAAGAGCAGCGCCTCCAGAAGTGAAGAGACCCGGGTGCAGGCAAAGGCATGTAATCTATGTGGATAATTAGAAGACTCTGGACAGCCGCACTCCAAAACAAATTCAATGCCTTTTAGTCATAAAACAGGATCACATCAAATGAATCACAGTAAAGCGACAACACTAACGCGTTTCACACTACCAAGAGTGCTTATTTAAGCTACGAATAAGCACTCTTGGTAGTGTGAAATGCGTTAGATGTTGTCGCTTTGCTGTGATTCATTTGGTGTGATCCCGTTTTATGAATAAAAGGCATTGGATTTGTTTTGGAGTGCGGCTGTCCAGAGTCTTCTAATTATCCACAGGAGTGCTTTGTCCTACCAATCTGTTGTTCAGATGTACACTGTATGTGCAAGTGTTTTTCTTATTTTTCTTATTTTCTTTTTAACCACTTCAATACAGGGCACTTTCACCCCCTTCCTGCCCAGGCCATTTATTTATCTTTCAGCTCTGTCGCACTTTGACAATTGCGTGGTCATGCAACACTGTACCCAAATTCATTTTTTGATCTTGATCACACACATAGAGCTTTCTTTTGGTGGTATTTAATCACTGCTGGGGTTTTTTTTTTTACAAAAAAAATGAAAAAAAAAAGACTGAAAATTTTGAAAAAAAAAATAAGTTTCTTATTTTCTGTCAGTGAAATTTTGTAAATAAGTAATTTTTCTCCTTCACTGATGTGCACTGATGAGGCTGCACTGATTAGGCGGCACTGATGAGGAGGAATTAATATGCCGCTCTGATATGCCGCACTGGTGAGCAGTATTAGGTGGCACTGGTGGGCACTGATAGGAGGCACAAATAGGCAGCACTGACTGACATCACTTATGGGCACTGATTGGTGACACTGCTGGGGCTTTCCCCTAATCAGGGCACTGATGATCAGTGCCCCGATTACCTGCCAGGTCTCCTCTGCAAGGAGATGCTGCTGATTGGCTCTCCTTGCCACACAATCTGTCAGTGTGAGGCGAGGAGAGCCGATTCCCAGCACTTCCATATTTACATGTGACCAGCTGTGATTGGACACAGCTGGGCACATGGTTGAAGAGCCGCGGTCGTGGCTCATTACAGAGATCGGGGTCGCGCTGTGTCCTAGCAACACGACCACGATCGTCGCAATGAGCGTCCCTGCGGGCGTGCGATAGCAGCTGTTCTGGGGCCCCGTCATATGATGTTCTCCCAGAACAAGAGCAGCACCGTCCCTCCATCATTTGTCGGTGGGCGGGTGGCAAGTGGTTAAGTAAACCATTCATTCTCTCTATTGATATGTGCAAGGAGGAGAAAAAACTGCGCTAAACCAAAATGTGATGAACTAAAACGAATAGCTGCTAGCACTCAAAGTCTACAGAAATGGATACAAAGATTAGTGCAGCGCTAAATACTGTAACTAGATATGTGCAAACATCTAGAACTCACCTGCACATGGTGATATGTAAAAAATTAATAAAAAAAGTGAGCCCACTATGTCACATGAATTGTACTGGAATAAAACGCAAGGACTAGTGGAACATATCAATGACAAGTGAAAAGAAAAATAGGATCCTTTTCTCTGATGTTCATTGACAGACACAGCACTTTAATCTTGACCTTAGGGTTATAATCGCCACCTTTAGGAGAGGACTAGGCAGAACACATAAAAAAAAAACAAAAAAAAAAAACACAGCCCCGCTCAGGGGCGGTCCTACTGGCTATAACCCCTCACTCTGCTTCCAGTAGCTCAATTTGTCAAAAAGCAGTACAAACATAAACAGGAGGGGTGGGTGCAGTGTCTGTCAATAAACATCAGAGAAAACGATATTACGGTGGAGTACAAAAATCCTTATTTTCTCTTTTGTTCATTGATGGACACAGCACTTTAATCTTGACCTTAGGGACGTCCCCAAGCAGTGGCAAAAACAAGGAGTGGGAACAGCAAGAAAAACTCCACCCATAACAAAAATAACTCCTCCTCTGAGGAGTTGCAAACGGCCATCTGCAAAACCTTGCGGCCGCAGCATGCATCCCAAGGTGCGCCATTAACTTTGTAAGATTTGATGAAAAGTGTGAATGGACGACCAGATCGCCGCCTTACACACCTGGGAAACGGACGCTTGATGTCGGAAAGCCCAAGAGGCTCCAATTGCCCTGGTAGAATGTGCCGTGACAGGAAAGGGAGGTGCCCGCCCCCTTGTGGCATAAGCCTGAACCACGATCCGTCTGATCCATCGAGAAATGGTGGTCGACGAGACCGCCAGGCCCTTCTTTGGACCAGCAACCAATACAGAGTACGACCTCTGGAAATGAGCCGTAACATACAGATACACCCACAGAGCCCGAACCACATACAACGAATGTAAAGCAACCTCCTCGGGATGCGACGGCCGAGGACATAAAGACGGGAGCACAATGTCCTCATTTAGAAGAAAAGCCGAAACAACCTTCGGAAGAAAAGAACACTGAGGACGTAGCACTGCCTTATTCTTGTGAAGTACCAAGTAAGGAGACTTGCATGACAAGGCCACCAACTCAGAAAACTTGGAGTTGTAATAGCCACTAGAAAGACTACTTTCTGAGAGTGTCAATAAGGGGATCTCCCTAATGTTTTCAAACGGCGGTTTCTGAAGCACCAAGAGCACCAGATTCAAATCCCATGGGGGCAGTGGCGGTCGTACAGAAGGAGCCACATGCCAAACCCCTTGAACAAAAGTACGCACCAATGATTGAGTTAGTCATTGAAAAAAAAGACAGCCAAAGCTGATACCTGCCCCTTAATGGTGCTCAATGCAAGTTTCTGATCCACTCCTCGCTGCAAAAACAGCAGGATCCTGGAAACTGAATATGTACGCGGACGCCACCCCATCTCCTCACACATGGAGGTGTAGGCCTTCTACGTGCGATGATAAATCTTCCGGGAAGAAGACTTCTGCACCCTCGGCATAGTGGAAATCAACGGAGCCGACAGTCCTCTGTCCCTCAGCATCTGGCTTTCAACAGCCATGCCATTAAAACCAGCAATGGTAAAGCAGGGTGAAGTATCGCACTTTGCGACAGCAGGTCCTCCCGCATCGGCAGCTGCCAAGGAACATCTGCCACCATTCGTACTATGTTGGCGTACCAAGGACGTCGAGGCCAATCTGGGGCAATCCGAATCACCGGAATCCCCTCGGCCTCCACTCTGTGTAGCAGACGAGGGAGGAGTCTGAGCTGGGGAAAGGCATAAATCAGCCAATAATGCCCCCATGGAGCCACCAACATGTCTGACGCATCCGCTCAGGGATCTTTTGACCTGGCCACAAACCTCTGCACCTTCCAATTGAGCCGAGAGACGAAGAGATCCACATCCGGTATGCCCCACCTTAGGCAAAGGAGTCAAAACACTTTCGGATGCAGTGACCATTCCCCTTGGTCTAGCAACTGACAACTGAGGTAGTCCGCCTGCCAGTTTTCTACGCCCAGAATTTATACGGCTGACAGAGCCGGCACGCGCCGCTCTGCCCACTGTAGAACGTGGGAGACCTCACGTGCTGCAGCTGAGCTTCTTATACGGCTGGCAGGCGGCACGCGCCGCTCTGCCCACTGTGGAATGTGAGAGACCTCACGCGCTGCAGCTGAGCTCCTTGTCCCTCCTTGATGATGGACATACGCCACCGCCATGGCGTTGTCTGACTGGATCCTGACCGGATGCCCCTGCAGCCTCTGCGACCACGTGGAGAGGCACTGCCTGATTGCCCAAAGCTCCAGCACATTGATTGGCAGCCGGGATTCTTCCTGCGTCCAGCGACCCTGGGCCGACTAAATGCCCCAAACTCCTCCCCAGCTGGACAGGCTGGCATCCATTGTGATCACCGACCAATAAAGAGGAAGGAAGGAACGACTTCCCGGACCAAAGGGCCGGAGACCTCAGCCACCAGAGAAGCGAAACCCTGACTGGCTGGCTCACCCGAATTGGACAATCCAGGGATTTTGGACATTTGTCCCATTTTGACAGGATCTCTTTCTGCAAGACTCGAGTGTAGAACTGAGCATGCAAAAATGCAGCGACGACCACCTGTGGGACATCAATAACTGCACCGCAGATTGAAGAGTCTGCAGCTTGTCTGAAGGGAGAAAGACTCTTGCCTCTGAGGAGTCCAGAATCAAGCCCAGCTACTCCAGGCATTGAGTCGGCACCAACACCGACTTCTGGAGGTTCAACACCCAACCAAACTCCCAGAGATTCTGTATGGTGATTGCCACATCCTCCCTTAATTCTGAGGCAGAAGCTGCTCTCAGGAGGACCAGTTTGCAGACCCACTGGTTGGAAAGGAGGGAGGTCCACTGGACTGCAAACTCCCGAAGGCGACCCCCACCCGTGAGTCGGGCGGGGGTAAACCTTCATGCGGCAACAGATTTGCTCACAGGCTTGCAAACCAGGGACACTTTTGTCCCTCAGCGTGCACCTTGTCGGACTGGGAGCGCTTACCTGCCGACCCGGGCAGACGAAAAATACGCTTCTGAGTGGATAAGGAGGGCCCCTGCCTACGGCGTGGCTCCTTACCCTTTCTGGACTGTGAGAGCAAAGTACTCTTTCCCCCGTAACATTTTTAATAATGTCATCCAGTGAGGCTCCAAATAGCCTCTCACCTTGGAAAGGCAAATCCGCGAGCGCTTTCTTATAATGACACATAATATTTTCGTTCATGTGTGTCCCAAATTTTAGTATGATCACATGGTGCTATTTAGTTATATGGGCCATGGTTATATTTTAATCTCCTCTAGACATAGAGCTTGAGGGACATGTTGGTTGTTGCACTTCTGGTTCCGCCATGCTGTGGGCGGTCCTTGGACGTAATTTTCATTTGTGAAAGCTTATAAATACAGTTGCAGTGTGGGGAGGCAAAGCTATGCCCCAGTTGAAGACCCATAGAGTCGAAACGAGTCGTGCCAGCATTGTTTAGCTTCCCACATTGCTTTTATCCCCATCCAGTGATCACTTTTTTAAATCTGAATTAAATTGTACGTTTTTTTTATATATTAAACTGTTTTTGGTTGACCTGCATCATATAGAGTCTAGCTTTCTATTTTATTCCACATCTGGATTACAGTGAATTCACCTGTTCCCCCTACATTACCTCTCTCTGGATCCATCTGGGAGTTGGTCCCATTGCCACTCTGAAGCATGGTCTGGAGATGCAGTTGGAGTCATGGGACCACCACATCTAGTGTGAACATCAGGTTGTCCGTTCTGACGTACGATACAGAAACGCACGGTTTGGAGTCACAGGATAACTACATCTAGTGCGAACACCAGGAAAGGTGTTGTGAGCTCGTTTGACCCACTGCCGTATGTAATGGTGTCCATCACATCCGGTAAGAGTACCCAACCTTTCATTTGAACACCTTTCAAGTGTATTTTGGAATTCAATCGATTCATCTGGATTTATGTTAAAGTTTCATCTGGAAGTTACTCCTCTTCATTGCACTAGTTTATGTTCGGACACTCATGTTTATTATTTGTCATATATATTTTTTAACAATAGTATTCACCCATTTAACTCTGTCATTTTTTGTTTTTTATTTGAACACATTGTTCACATGTTACAGTGCGTTCATATGTGTGTTCATTTATTATTTTCTTTTCACTTGTCATCAGTGATATGTTCCACTAGTCCTTGCGTTGTATTCCAGTACAATTCATGTGACATAGTGGGCTCACTTTTTTTTATTTTTTCCATATATCACCACGTGTAGGTGTCACAGTCCCTACCATGTCTTTTAGATGGTCAGGCGTGGTCACGCCCCAAGTGGCTCTAGGTGGTATTGAACTAATGACTGTTTGTTCTTGCTCCTGTTTCCTTACCTCTGAGCCACACCTCAGTTCTATTCTGCCTGCTTTCCAGCCATGCCTACTTTTGCATAAAGTACTGTGGGCAATTCTGTTTGTACCTGCCACTCTTGGATCAGCTGTGGCAGGTTACCTAATTAGCTGGGTATAAAACCCTGTCTCACTCTGTGGGCTGGGTCAGTTCATCGTCTCCTGTTTTGCCTGTGCTCCAGTATTCCTGTGCTCCAGTATTCCTGTGCTCCAGTATTCCTGTGCTCCAGTATTCCTGTGCTCCAGTATTCCTGTGCTCCAGTATTCCTGTGCTCCAAGACTGACTCCGGCTTCTGACCCTGGCTCTGCTTATCGTTTATTCTAACTTCCGGAATCCTTGACTACGGCTTTACTTCGACTATCCCTTGGCTATTCTTGTCAAGCCCCCGTGCACAGATTCACAGCCCAGGTAGCTTATCTGTTTGTTACTGTGGGCTGTGTCTATTTGTAAGGGTGAGCGTACATCTCTGCACCATGGACTCCAGCCTAGGTAAGCCCTCACAGTAGGTGAGTTCTAGATGTTTACACATCTAGTTACAGTATTTAGCGCTGCACTAATCTTTGTATCCATTCTCTCTACTGAACCTGCTGCCTGTGGATGTTAGGGGATGTGAAACACCAAGCGTACACAATGGTCTTTCACCCATTGTTTAACAGCCTGTCCTGTAAAATGTGCGCCATTGTGTGATTGGACTTCTTGAGGCACCCCATAACGCTGTGTCAGCTATTACATAGCTTTCAAGGTTGTCTTCTGATCATCATGTTTAGTAGCATAAACTTGCAAAGTCCACTACATGTGTCCAGAGCTGTAGGACTGTATTTCATACTGCCTCCGCCTCATGGCGGAGGACCAATGAAATCTACTTGTCAGACGTATCCTGGTTGCTGTCCTTTATAAAGGTTTCCTGGCATGGGTGTCATTTATAGCCATTTCTTTGCTTCTTGGCAGAGGGGGCACTGGCCAACAATGTTTTTTCCCGAGTTTGAGATAGAGGTATGCCTTTGTCCTGGGCCCATTGCCATGTGCTTCTTGTACTTTGTGTCCAAATTGACTGTGTGCCCATTATCCCTAGATTTCCAGAATAGTGTCATTCTCTTGGTTAGCAATAGACACTTGGGCTACATTATCAACCATGTCATTGTTAGGATCCCCAGTATGAGCATAGATGTGTCTGATTTGAATAATTATTTTGTGACCTTGCCACAGAAACTCCCAGGTTCTTTTCCGTTCACTTGCCAGCGGTCTTGTTTCTATGCCCCGAGCCAAGTAGTCAGGCCTTTAAATACTGCCCAGCTGTTAGTATAGATGATAAAATCACCACAGACATTTTGCAGCACCATATACACTTTGGTGGATTACCATTTCAGTATCTGGCTGGAAACCGATACAGTTCTTATTTTAACCACTCAAGTGGGAGGAAAATGAGATCCATGTGATCTCCAGTGTTCAGAAGAACTGTGCATGTACGCTGGCATTGCGTCACTCGTGGTTACATCACTTCCAGTCCCGCTAATGTATTTGAGGGTGATTTTGGCCCATCCATCTCTAAATCAGATATTTTATTGGTCTTGATCAAACAACTCAGCAAAAGGAGGGGCCTCCTTAAAAGAGGATTCTCCCACTTGCATTTGAGGCAACTTAGAAACCTTTGATTCAAAGTTTATGTGCCCAGCCAGTTGTGATACCTGGCTGCGATGAGCCAGTTCTGTAGTGTCTGTTTTTGTGCCACAATGATACGAATTTGCAAGCCTTTAGGTCTCACTCAGCCCGGAAATTGGTAGGCCAGTCCTCACCGTCACTGACTGCTGTTTTGTTGTTGCCTCCAAATGTTGTAAAGTAGGGTATGCAGCCAGTAACTGCCTTTTAAAGGGCTATACCTTCTTTATGCAGAGGTGAACTGTTTGAAACAAAATCCCAATGGTATCTTCTCGTCCCTTGGATTTTTTGCCACAGAACCCCCTACATTTTGTGTTCAGTTGCAGTCACAATTAAAATGAAAGGCTGATCTAGTTTCAGGGGACCTAATGAGCATTTGTGTTCTTACAGTCTCTTGGTAGTGTCTAGTCCCAACTGCTGGCCCAACCCTGAAAGAATAGTCTTTTTTTTAATTTTTTTATTAGTTACATTGTAGACTGGCCTAAGACTCAAGATCATGTGAGGTCTCAAAAAGCTCAGTAAACCAAAAAAAAACTCCCACAAACAACCAAAACTTCCTTTACATTTTTTTTTTTTTGGAGGCTTTAATACTGCAATAGAGTCTAAGACAGGCTGTGGAATAGTCTTGAATGGCCCAGAATAAATCATTACTAGAAATTTGACACTTGTCGCTGGTCTTTGAATCTTTGTAGGGTTAATGGCCAATCATCTGTTTTGCATATGAATCTGCACTGTAGTCAAGTTTGTTGTACAGTCAAGCTTTGGTAACATAGCCAGATCCCTGGCTAGCAGTCCATGGCAAATTGTTGGACTATGTAGATACCCTTGCAGGACAACAGCTACTATATATTGTTTTTAATCCCACATGGCAAATTGGTTTTGTCATTCCTCCTCAATGGCTATGAAGAAGAGGGCATTTACTAAATGCATTACTGTATACCATTCTCCAGTAGTTTGAGAAATAGTTTCTAGTAGTGACATCATATCTGGGACAGCTGCTGCAAGGGGTGGAGCCACTTTGTTTAACCCTTGATAGTCTATGGCAGTGGTGCCCAACCTTTTGAAGAGCAAGGGCCACTTTAGCGACTTGGTAACAGGTCGCGGGCCACAATGAGCAGAGTGGGCAGATGACAGGTCTGTGTACACTCCGCATATGCAGAGCAGACAAGGACACAGCCCAGTCTACTCTATGGGCCCACCAATCCGCCCAGATGGTAGGGGATAGATCCCCTTCAGACACAAGTCTTTTTACATTTGTCGCTCCATAGAGGTGAATGGAGGGTCTGATTGGGTTGGACTGATCGTGTGAAAGGGGCCTAAGGCTGCTTTCACACTGATGTGCTGTGGTTTACCCAGAGCAGTGCACCGCTGGCTTTCCTGTGGGTTAGCTGCACTTTGCCATAGAATTCTATTACTTCCTGCAGGTGTGGTGCACTTTCTGAAAGTGCACCAAACCGTAGGTAATAACAGAGGTCTATGGCTCAGTGCAGGTAACCCACAGGTGCAGTGTACCTGCGGATTAGTTTGAAAGCAGTCCGGTAACCACTGCAGAACAGATATGCCCATATATACACTGAGATTATAGTATTAAACATACCTTTAATAACAGTCTTCAATTCAGGTCTCGCCAGCTGTTGCTTTTCCAGGCAGAGTGCACTTGGTATCACTCCGCCTGTGACATGAGGTGACGCTATACAGGAAGCATTGTCTTATGTGTCTCTGCTACACAGCCGCTTGCTTCCTCTACCCCTGGCTTAATTCACAACACTAATGCTCTGGGATGCTGGGTCAGGAACCCCCAATCTGGGCATGCCAACCAGCCATCCCAGAGCAGGAGCTCGCGGGCCACATCAGAGGGCTCCGCGGGCCACATGTGGCCCCCGGCCACTGGTTGGGCACCCCTGGTCTATGGTCACTCTAAGTTCCATCCTGTTTCTATTTAAGAAAGATAGGCGAGTTAAAAAGTGCTCACCACAGGTCTATATTGTGTTTGTCACATTTTTTTTTTACAGGGATGCGGTAATGCCCGAGATTGATGTGGTGTTTGGGTGAAGAGATGTACACTGGCATCCACTTGGCATTTCCCCTGATGATAGGTTTTACTGCAGACACAAAACAAATGCACTGAGATACCAAATGAAAACACATCCGCATCAGTTTGGATTGTCTGACCTCTCAAGATATCCATTCCTAGCAGGGCCATCTTTGATATCAATTGGGCCCTGGGCAAAGATTTTATTGGGGGCCCCCCCAGGTATACTCAAAATGAGTTTACTGCAGCAGATCAGGCAATGATTGTGATTGGCTGCCAGAGATTACAACACATTATTACAGCTCACCAATTAGTTGCTAGAGGTTACAGAACATCATTACTGCTCACTAATTGGATTCTAGAGGTTACTGAAAATCATTATTGCTCAGCGATTAGTTGCTAGAGGTTACTGCACATCATAACCTCTCAGTGCAAAATGAGGGTGTGGCCAAACTGCACAAGCATTGGGGGGTGCGCTATGTGCCGAGTGCAGGCGTGAGGTGGGTGCCGAGTGCAGGCGTGAGGTGGGTGCCGAGTGCAGGCGTGAGGTGGGTGCCGAGTGCAGGCGTGAGGTGGGTGCCGAGTGCAGGCGTGAGGTGGGTGCCGAGTGCAGGCGTGAGGTGGGTGCCGAGGGCAGGCGTGAGGTGGGTGCCGAGCGCAGGCGTGAGGTGGGTGCCGAGCGCAGGCGTGAGGTGGGTGCCGAGCGCAGGCGTGAGGTGGGTGCCGAGCGCAGGCGTGAGGTGGGTGCCGAGCGCAGGCGTGAGGTGGGTGCCGAGCGCAGGACTGAGGTGGGTGCCGAGCGCAGGACTGAGGTGGGTGCAGAGTGCAGGGGTAAGGTGGGTGCAGGACTCTCCTCCCACCCAGATTCCAGTACAGAGCTCCAAGGCTGTCCTCCCTCAAAGCC
The DNA here is from genome assembly GCF_037356315.1 of Lithobates pipiens. NCBI lineage: Eukaryota > Metazoa > Chordata > Amphibia > Anura > Ranidae > Lithobates > Lithobates pipiens. The sequence continues at coordinate 290,719,229 of NW_027507758.1, forward strand.
CCCCACTCCAGTACAGAGGAAAACTCTGTCCCAAATGCTACTCACAGCATGTTGTCCTCCGATGTCCCTGGACTCAGAGCATGTCAGTCCCAGAAGCAGCTTCCCCTGTGCAGAGTCCCGCCCTCTACCTCCTCTGCTCTCATAAATCGTGTGTGTACCCGAGGGATGAGAGCGGCCACCGGAAGAGGAGCGCTGTCACTTGGAAATACAGGGCTTGAGCTATCCCCATCAGTGGGAGGACTTATGGTCCCCCACTGCCTTTTGTGGTAAGCCACTGTGGTTGCAATGTCTGACCGGACCTGGAGATAATGGCCCCTGACCTGCTCTTGAAATGCGGCCATTCCCCTTGCCGCTGCCGCGAGTTCCTTCCAGTTACAATAGGTCTCCTTTTCCTCCTGGGATCTGTTTGAGACCATTGCCTTTCCAGATTGTCTCTCCAAACTCACCTGCTGGCATCTGTTAGAACACGAGAAATTAGTAGCACCCAGTGCAAGCCCTTCCTGCAGGTTTCTCAGAGATTTCTTTACCACCATAAGGAATGCTTTGCTTGAAAGGCATATACTCTGTGTGTTTCAAGTACCCTTAGAAGACATGATTGTAGTGACCTCTGGCTGAATCTGGCCCACTACACTGCTGGTTTGACTGCTGTCATTAGGCCCAATACTTACATAACCTCTCTTACTGTTACTGTGTGACTCCGCTGGAGCTGAGCTACCCTCAAAGTCATCTGGTTGATCTCTTTTCTTCTGGGAAATATATAATTATTATTTTTTTTTTTATAGACCATGTATACCAGGAAAGGAATTGTCTTGGATGGACAGAAATTTTACTTTTCTATGTTTACTATCCATTCTAGAATCTACAACCATTACTGTGCCTTCACCAAGAACATCCAAAGCTTTTCACTGTTGGGTGCCATGAAGAGTAAGCCATCTAAATATGAAAAGGCTGGAATGCCTAAGATGGACTAAAGCCTTAATGGGGCAAATGCCACCACCAAAGTCTTGGTGAATATTCTTGGTGCTGATGAGTGTCCAAAGGGCAGAGCTCTGCACTGAAGATGGTACACATTCTCCCTAATCTCTATCGCCAGGCATAGGTACTTCTGGGCACTATCTCTTATGGTAATGTGCAGATAGCCATCTTTTAAGCCCATTGTGACGGACTGTCTGATACCCCAACTGAGCATCTCTGTCAAACTATACCTTACTACACTTTGGAATCAGAATATTGCAATGTCAACCCAAACCTCCCTAATTACCAAACAGAACCAGTATATTAGGTTAGGACTGTAGATAGCAATTTCACCCCAAGCATCAGACAGAACCAATGTTGGAGGAAAACAAGACTGACTTTATTAAGGAACCACAGAATATTTATACAGGAAAAAAACCTTCAGGTATGACACTCACCAGGAGAAAATTAAATCACAAAACAACCAAACTCAAGATAACAATGGGTTCCTATCTGGTACCTAAAGTCTAGTACACACTAGTACAGCAATCTCCCAGGCTGTTCTAACTTCTGACAGAAGGACGGCTGCCCTGCCAGAACACTCCAGTCAGCACTCTCAGCCATTAGCTGAGAGCGCTGATCAGGAGCCAGTTGGCTGCTGGTTTTCCAGCATGCTTGTCTGACAGAAGTTGGCCAAACTTCTGTTGGACCGGCTGCCATACACACAGGCCAAATGTTACCCAGTTTATATTAAACTGGCGGCTGTCGCTCGACATTTGGCTCGTGTGTACTAGGATTAAAAGTCTGGACTCTGGAGGTGGTTAAGTGAAGTTGGAGAATATCACCTAGAGTCAGCCAGGTTAATCCCATTATTCACAAAACAGGTCCCAAAAGTAACTTCTTAATGCTCCATTCACACCCTATACCTATTATTATAGGCACAGGTTGACTTAAACATAATCCCATGGGAAAGAAAGTTCAAAATGTTCTTTGTAATCCCAAAAGGTCAGAGGGGGACTCCATAGTCCTGTGTCCATAGTCTGTGGGAAGGAGGCTGGCCCCAAGGCCCTACATGGGCTCAGGTCACTGTGGTCTCTGTAACATCCATGGGGGCAATAAAGAAATCTGTCATAGATTTCTGATTGAATAAATGGACTATATCTCTTGTAGAAAATGGCTGCATTCAGGGACCAAGATGCCTCTTTCCCGATGGATTTCTTATCACAAAAACAAGCGAGTAGAAATTCTTCCCCTTTCCTGCTAAGGTACTGGAACTAGCACATTTTGGTCTACTAGCTGCCCTATCAACAGAGGCAAGGCCTGAGAGTTTTCCTGATCTTTTGGGAATTTTGTGAGTAAGAATCTCAGAGGTTTGTTGTCGAAATCAAAGGCATAACCACCCCCTTATGATCCCCAAAACAAAGCTGTTGTTGGTGAATTTTCCCCCTGTGAAAAGATTCTCCCCAGTCTTCCTCCCACCAGGAATCTGGTGTCTGATTTTTGGCTGGGAGGGTTAAACAAAATATCTCCTTTTGCTTTTCCCTTGTGGTCTGTCCAATGTTTCTTAGTTCGATTGCTCTCTAGGGGGACGAAAAATTTCTTTGGAAAGGCTTTCTTCTTTACTGAAGCCCTTCTTATCTACGGTCCGTTTTAGCTCTGCTTCTAAGTCTGAACCAAATAGAAGATACCCTAAAAAACCTGTTTACTACTTTTTCCAGGAATCTTCCAGGACGGCTTACAGAGAGATAGGCTCCTCTCACCTAGCACAGGAAACACATGATCCACATAAAAGCAGCACACATGCCTTGTATTACCAAATAACCGAAGGCTTCAGAATAAGCAATCATTAACCTTCATTAGCGTAGCTTTAACTTTACTCTAAGTTTTACATTGCTAATCACCAACAAAGAAGGGAGGGAACTGATGCCATCCTGGAAGATTCCTGGAGAAAGTAGCTAACAGGTAATAACATTGTTTTTCCAAGTCATCTTCCAGGACGGCTTACAGAGAGGACAAAAAATAGGACTACTTGATCAGGGCGGGACCACAGCCTGCAGCACTTTCCTGCCGAAAGACTGGTCTTGGCTGGCAAGCAGATCCAGTCTGTAATGCTTTACGAACGCGTGAAACCTGGACCAGGTTGCGGCCTTGCAAATCTGGAGGGGAGATGTTCCTGCCCTTTCAGCCCAAGAAGTAGAAACCGCTCTTGTGGAATGAGCATTTATCCCTAATGGAGGTGTCCAGGATGCTGCTTTTGTATGCCTCCACGATGGTCTACTTCATTCACCTTGTGATGGTATTTTTAGATACCCTTTTACCCCTGTTTGAACTCTCAAACAACACAAACAGGCTGATGGAACGTCGCCATTCCTTGGTGCGCTCTATGTAAGCGATCAAGCATCTCCTGACATCTATTATATTAAATCCTGCCTACTTCTGGTTTTCAGAATTTCCGCAAAATGATGGTATCACGATCGCTACTGACCTATGGAAGTTAGACAGTACTTTAGGGAGAAATGCCAGATCCAGCGAGAGGATAATCTTGTCCTGCAAGATGATGCAGAAGGGCTCAATCACTGAAAGCGCCTGTATCTCACCAAACCTCCTAGTGGAGACTAGGGCCACCAAAATCACTGTTCAAGGTTAAGAGCTTAATGGGCAGTTTGTCTATTGGCTCAAACCGTGTTTTACAAAGACCTTGCAACAGAGTGGATAAGTCCCAGGGAGGGAACCTCCTTGACTTGGGGATCCGCTTACGGCTGATGGATGCAAGAAATCTCTTGACCAGTCTCAGAGATGCTGAGTCTTAGTAATCAGGATAAGCTTCGTGCTCAACACTCTTATCTTCCGGATAATCTTTGGAATGAGGGCAACAGGTGGGAATGCATACACCAGATTTGCCTCCCATGATTGGGAAAGGGCATCTAGGCCCAGACGAAGATGATCTCTCTGTAGGGAGAAAAATTGTTCCACCTGCCTGCTCTGCATTGTAGCAAAAAGGTCTATTTGTGGGATTCCCCACTTCTGCACTATCTGTTCGAACACTGTTCAAGTCAAGCACCATTCTGTCTGAGACAGAATCTCCCAGCTTATTGATGTAACTTACTGTGGTAATATTGTCCGAAAGGACCTGCACGTGTCTTCCCCCTCAGAGTCGGACCAAAGACTACTAGAGCCTTTAGAACTGCACTCAGCTCCCTTGCATAGGAAGGAGAGGCTGGCTTCCAGACAGTTCCAGACCCCTAGGGCCCTCTGTGTGCCTGAATGGTCTCCCCACCCTTGACCGCTGTCATCCGTGGTGACCGCCAGAGGGATGTGTTGGGACCAAAGTCGACCTGCAGAGAAATTTGCAGGGATCAACCACCACTCTATTGAGAGTTTTACTTCTTGCGGGATCTCTGCCTGCCTCTGAAGAGAGTCCTTCCTTCCATCCCAGACAGAAAGCATGATCGCCTGAAGTTCTCGAGTATGGAATTGTGCCCACTGGACTCCTGGGATGGCTGCTGTCATCAAACCAAGAACCCTCATTATACCCTGAATTGAGGTCTCTGTACATACACAGAGGCTGCTCAGCTGTGCAATTATCTTTGCCACTTTCTTTCATCAGAAAATGTTTGGATGTAGTTGAGTCTATTAGGTATCCTAGGAATACTATACTTTGAGTAGGTACCAACTGCGACTTCTCCTGACTTACCAGCCACCCCAGCTGCTGAAGGCATCTGATAGTTCTGCTCAGGTTATGTTTCACTTTGTTTTTTTTTTGTAAGGGTTTAACTTTAGATTGTAAAGCTGGAACATCAGCTGTTGTTTCCTCTGCAGAGGAATAATCGGTCTGTGATTCCCCGATCGTTTGATGGTAATACCTCATCCTGTCCCCACTGTTTCCCTGGTAATGGGTTTGGAGTGGGAGAGAGGGATGTAGCACGCTTCTTATCCCCTTTAATGGAGGATGTGATTAAAGCCGCTAATCTTCCTTCTAAGCCCTGCAGGGCAGAGGAAAATGCATCTTCAGTCACATATACAGGGGCTGAAGTGAGAGAAGCAGTTGCACCACCAATTGCTTCTAATGACTCACCCTGGCTTGCCATGTCAGGTATCTTCGGAGAGGATGACAGTGTGGAGGCATGACTGGAGTTCCCAGAGCCTAGGGGTGGAAACCTTGGTACCCTTGTGGTACACTGGAAGTCAATTGTGCTAAGCACAAAGCAGAGGCGCTTTAAGAAACAAGTTATGGTATTTGCTTAACAATAGTTTTGGCAAAGGAAAATGTCACCATAAGCATCAGCCTTTGATGCTGAGTACCATAATATTTCCTGTGCTGGAAATGCCCGTTTACACACCTTTACATGCCCAGCGCTCCTGCTTTTAGTGTGACAGACTTCTGTCTTCAGCATATGAACTGAGAGCGTCTGTGGAGGAGGGGGGAGGGGAATTTATTTCAGCAGTGTTTGTTAGGCTCACAGTTTTAAAGGAAGACTTCACTTTATACAAAAAAAATTCAAATAGCTGCTGTAACCCCTTTAGAGGAACACCATCTGTTCGAATAAGAACCCCCTCTGGCTGCTGGGACCACACCCGCTGCTATAGCCAGACACAGAGCTGCTGAAAAAGGCATCATACTAGGTAAGTGCAATATACTCCCTCTAGAGGAGACATTTTAAAGGCATACTCATTACCAAAGAGCAAATCTCCATTAAAGGGGAGGGGACAGAGTTTGGCCTTTGACACTGTCTCATCTCCAGGACTTCAGCCAGATAGCCCTCTTCATTAATTAATGCTGTAGACCTGGCCGAGAATATTAGACTCTGTGGACGCATCTGCTATATAGGCTACTGCCTTATTTAGCATCGGTAAAGCATCCAAAATCTCTTCACTTGGAGTATCTGACTCCAGAAGAGCGCAGAGCTGTTTAAGCCATAAATCACGTTGGTGTTTGTATTGGTCCAGCAACACCTTTGCAGCCATAGTGCAATTTGCTGGGTGCTTGGTGTGTTCCTGTATCTTTGAGAAAGAGTGGGCTCCCCTTCAGTCCACCTGCCCTCATTTATCCATTAGAATGCATGTGCTTCCACTGCTTTCCCATGCTAGTCTCCAGAGCCTCTCACATCCTCTGGAACTCTCCAACTTAATCTGTCTGCCTATCTCCTACTCTGGCTGTCTTTGGGCGATCCCTGAAAAGGCTTCCCTGAAGAGATGAATATCATGCCTCAAACTAATCTTTTATCACTTACATTAGCTCATCCCCTACAGTTAAAACCTTTCGTACCACTTTCCCCACCCTTTTAGATTGTAAACTTTTATGAGCATGGCCCTCTTGTATTTTATTGTAACTGTACTGTCTCCATTCTATATTGTAAACTGTTGGCGCTACATAAATCCTGTATTATAATAGTAATAATACTTAATTTGATATTAAACCCAGGAGCCTGCATTCACTATATCTGGTCTACCTCAGCACAGCCATGGCCACAAGTTAAGAATGAGACAAATTAAATTTTCATGAAGTCTGCTGATTCAGTTTTTATGATGGAAATTTGCATATACTCCAGAATGTTATGAAGAATGATGAGATGAATTGAAATTAATTGCAAAGTCCTTCTTTGCCATGAAAATGAACGTAATCTCATAAAAAAAAACATTTCCACTGCATTTGTGAAGAAGGCTTCAGGGCGCCCAAGAAAGTCCAGAAAGCTCCAGGACTGTCACCTACAGTGGATTTAGCTGCAGGATAGGGGCACCACCAGTGCAGAGCTTGCTCAGGAATGGCAGCAGGCAGGTGTGAGTGCATCTGCACGCACAGTGAGGCAAAGACTTTTGGAGGATGGCCGCTGTCAAGGGCAACAAAAAAGCCACTTCTCTCCAGGAAAAACATCAGAAACAGACTGAAATTCTACGAATGGTACAGGGATTGGACTGCTGAGGACTGGGGTAAAGTCATTTTCTCTGATGAATCCCCTTTCTGATTGTTTGGGGCATCTTGCCCGGAGAAGAAAAGGTGAGAGTTATACCACCAGTCCTGTGTCATGCCAACAGTAAAGAATCCTGAGACCATTTATGTGTGGGGTTGCTAGGAATATATATATATATATATATATATATATATATATATATATATATATATATATATATATATATATATATATATATATATATATATATATATAATTTTATTTTTTTTTTTCTCATTAGATTTTCATCTACAATTTGTTCTGGTGGACAACCATGATGCTGTTATCGGTACAAATCTGAAGATTTTATATCCTCATGAGTTTGATATTTCTGATTCAATTCATGCTATTCGTGGAATTTGAGGTAATTGTATGCCTCAGTTATACTCTAATAATTTTTATTTGGCTCCGTTGTTAGTTGGTTTTTATCCACTATTTTTCCTTCACTAGGTCCATTTATGTATCCATCTTATTAGCCCTCCTGTGGTCCACCTTTGTGGGCGCGCACTTTAGTCTGGGGACTCCATTACTGGGATTCCATCTGCTGACAACCAATGATCTGAACCAGCAAAAATGGTGAACATTAGCCAGCGGCAGTTTTTGGTAAGATTCCTTGCAGATTTACTACATATGTAGTCTTCTCTTGACCCATATTTTGTGGGGTTTATACAGTAAGTGTTAAAGCGGTTCTCTACCCTAAAGTGGAAGTTCCGCTCATGTGATCCCTCCCCCCCTCCGGTGCCACAATCGGCACCTTTCAAGGGGGAGGGGGTGCAGTTACCTGGATAATCCAGGTATCTGCACCCACTTCCAGGACAGATCGTCGCAGATGCCCCCCCCCCCCCCCCCCCGTTGTGTTCTGGGAAACACACAATTCCCAGGACACAGCGGGGACCAGCAGAGACGCGCAGTGCAACTCACGCATGCACAGTAGGGAACCAAGCAGTGAAGCCGCAACGCTTCACTTCCCGATTCCCTGACAGAGGATGGCGGCGGGGGCAGCAGAGAGACGAGCGATCGCTCGTCATCTGCCGCCGACATCGCTGGACCCTGGGACAGGTAAGAGTCCATTTATTAAAAGTCAGCAGCTGCAATATTTGTAGCTGCTGGCTTTTAATATTTTTTTTTTAAAAGGTGCAGAACCACTTTAATGAATATCTCAAAAAAGATTTCACTATGTAGTATTATTTGTGGTTGATGTAATCATTTTTCTATGTGTTAATAATTGAATTTATGTACTTGACACACTGTCCATATGTCTTTGTATACATGAATGTAATCATATTTATTGATTATACATTTTTTATGTATTTTCTAGTTCATTCATATACCGTAAATACTCCTAAAGAAGCTGAACAAGCAAAACATGTAGAGTGGTATATTATGGAATGATCAGTTGTTTTATGATTTCACCATTCTAGTGAAATTATGAACTGTATTTATTATGTTGATAATATTATTGTTTTTATTGTTTGTAAATAAAAAAAAATTTTAGTTTGAGCATATTGCTTATGTGACCTTAATTAACTTTACAGTTTATCCCCTTAAAAGTCCCGGGGTTTTGTTTTAAAACCCCAGTGTCCTTCCTTGCTTTGTTAATATAATTGTCAATAAAAGCCTTTGACATTTATGAAATACGTGTAATTATACTTCACTATATCATAATAGCATCTGGACAAAAAGATCTAAAAACACCAAAGCAGCAGACTTTGTGAAAATTAATTATTGTGTCATTCTTTAAACTTTTGGCCACAGCTGTACACAGAACATGGAAATGCAATATTTTTAGTAAATATAAATTGATGAACACCTTTTCTCGTCAGCAGTATATAGCGATCTTGTGACTTGTATCACTGTCTGCTTTAAGAGAAACTCCACTTTTATTGAGAAAAAAATCATTCCTCCCTGAGTGATCTATGAACAATACAAGGATTTTGACAAACATTGTTACAGATTCCTACCTTTTGTTATTCTGAAGAAATCCATGTGTGTTTGTCTGTGTCCATGTACAAAAGTGAATCTAATGGGAGTGGTTTCAGAATTATCAACCAGCTGCTGCATCTGCAAAGCTCTAATGAGGAAAACTGCAGGGCCTGCATCCCTTTATACAGTATGTCATAAAAGTGAGTACACCCCCAACATTTTCGTAAATATTTTATTATATCTTTTCAAGTGACAACACTGAAGAAATGACACTTTGCTACAATGTAAAGTAGTGAGTGTACAGCTTGTATAACAGTGTCAATTTGCTGTCCCCTCAAAATAACAGCCATTAACCACTTGCCACCCGCCATATAGCAGAATGACGTCGGCAAAGTGGTTTCAATATCTTGACTGGGTATTATATGATGTCCTCCTCAGGATATTAAGCCACTGTGTGCCCCTGGAGGCGCGCATTGCGGCGATCGTTGTTGCGGTGTGTCAGTCTGATACCCTGCAACACCGATCTAAGTAAAGAGTCTCTGACGGAGACTCTTTACCACATGATCAACCGTGTCCAATCATGGTGTAAATAGAAAGAACCGGTGATCGGCTTTTCCTCACTCGCGTCTGACAGAGGGGGTTTGTGCTGATTGATTATCAGTGCAGCCCCTCCTCAAATCCTGCCCAGGACCACTAGGATGGCCATCCACACTGGACCACCAGGTATGCCCCCCTAGACCCCCCGGTTAATGCACCTCTGTGCCTAGGCAGCTGCCAATAAATGCCCGAGCAAGTGCCAGTGCCCACTGACAATGCCTACCATTGCCAGTGCCACCAGGGATGCGCATCAGTGCCTCATATCAGTGCCACGTATCAATGCCCCCCATCAATACCCATCTTTTCAGCCTTTCAGTGCCTAGTGTCGCCTATCAGTGCCCACCTGTGCCACCCATGAGTGCCCACCAGTGCTGCATATCAGTGCCACCTACCAGTGCCCATCATCAGTGCCAGCTGATTGGTGTCGCCTTATCAGTGAAATGTAAGTTTTCTCTATTTACAAAATTTTATAACAGAAACAAAAGCAAAACCTTTTAATTTTTTCAAAATTTTTGGTCTTTTTTATTTGTTTAGCAAAAAATAAAAACTGCAGAGGTGATCAAATACCACCGAAAGAAAGCTCTATTTGTGGGGACAAAATGATACAAATTTAGTTTGGGTACAGTGTAGCATGACCACGCAATTGTCATTCAAGACAGCACTGAGCTGAAAATTGGTCTGGGCAGGAAGGTGTATAAATGCCCTGCATTGAAGTGGTTAATGTCTAAACTGCTGGCAACAAAAGTGAGTACACCCCTAAGTGAAAATGTCCAAATTGGGCCCAAAGTGTCAATATTTTGTGTGCCTACCATTATTTTCCAGCACTGCCTTAACCCTCTTGTCCACGGAGTTCCCCAGATCTTAACAAGTTGCCACTGGAGTCCTCTTCCCCTCCTCCATGACGATATCACAGAGCTGGTGGATGTTAGAGATCTTGCGCTCCTCCACCTTCCATTTCAGGATGCCCCACAAATGGTCAATAGGGTTTAGGTCTGGAGACATGCTTGGCCAGAAGATCACCTTCACCCTCAGCTTGTTTTGCAAGGCAGTGGTTGGCTTGGAGGTGTGTTTGGGGTTATGTTGGAATACTGCCCTGCAGTTCAGTCTCCAAAAGGCTCTGCTTCAGTATGTCACAGTACATGTTGGCATTCATGGTTCCCTTAATGAACTGTAGCTGCCAGTGCCGGCAGCACTCATGCAGCCCCAGACCATGACACTCCCACCGCCATGCTTGGCTGTAGGCAAGACACACTTGTCTTTGTACTCCTCATCTGGTTGCCACCACACACGCTTGACACCATCTGAACCAAATAAGTTTATGTTGGTCTCATTAGACCACAGGACATGGTTCCAGTAATCCATGTCCTTAGTTTTCTTGTCTTCTGCAAACTGTTTGCAAGCTTTCTTGCGCATCATCTTTAGAAGAGGCTTCTCTGGACAGGCTGACCCCCCCCCCCCCGCCTCAACCTCTCCGACAATGCTGGCAGCACTCATACGTCTATTTCCCAAAGACAACCTCTGGATATGACGTTGAGCATGTGCACTCAACCTCTTTGGTCAACCATGATGTGCCCTGTTCTGAGTGGAACCTGTCCTGTTAAATCGCTGTATGGTCTTGGCCAACGTGCTGCAGCTCAGTTTCAGGGTCTTTGCAATCTTCTTCTAGCCTAGGCCAGAGGTAGGCAACCTTGGCCCTCCAGCTGTTTTGAAACTACAAGTCCCATGAGACATTGCAAGACCCTGACAATCACAGGCATGATGGGATTTGTAGTTTCACCACAGCTGGAGTGCCAAGGTTGTCTACCCCTGACTTAGGCCATCTTTATGTAGAGCAACAATTATTTTTTTTCAGATCCTCAGAGAGTTCCTTGCCGTGAGGTGACATGTTGAACTTCCAGTGACCTGTATGAGAGATTGAGAGCGACAACACCAAATTTAACACACCTGCTCCCCATTCACACCTGAAACTTTGTAACACTGTTGCCAGCGGTTTAAACATTAATGGCTGTGTGTTGAGTTATTTTGAGGTGACAGAAAATTTACACTGTTATACAAGCTGTACACTCTCTACTTTACATTGTAGCAAAGTGTAATTTCTTCAGTGTTTATCACATAAAAAAAAAATATGAGGGGTGTACTCACTTTTGTAAGATACTGTATGTGATTTCCTATTGGGAGTATCTTACCAAAAATGACATTTTTGTTGCAGGGGATACCTGAAATCTGACTTGTATCTTAGTGCAGACTTCTGGAAAAATCAGTGAACCAATCACACAATCAAGAAACATTCTTATTCGCTATCTTTACCCCACAAAAGTAGATTTGCCCTTTAACCACTTGCCGACCGCCGATATACGTCGACAGAATGGCACGGGCAGGCATATGGGCGTATATATACGTCCCTGCCTTCCCGCGGGTGGGGGGCCCGATCGGGCCCCCCCCGGTGCCTGCGGCGGTCGGTATTCGTTCGGGAGCGATCCGGGATGAGGGGGCGGCCATTCATTCATGGCCACCCCCTCGCGATCGCTCCCGACGAATGGAAATGCTCCGTGACATCACTTCCTCTCCTGTAATGTAAACACAGGAGAGGAAGTGATGTATTCTCTCCTCCGTGTCGGTATTTTTTGTTCCGGCACCGAGGAGAGAGGATCGGTGAGTTGCACCAACACGACACTACACAGTAGAACATGCCAGGCACACTCACACCCCCCCTTCACCCCCCCCCCCCCCAATTACCCCTGCCCCCCCAGTCACAGTGACACCAATTGCATTTTTTTTTTTTTGCATTGGTGTCATTTGTGACTGTAATAACTGTTAGGGCAGTTAGGGTTAGCCCCCTTTAGTTCTAAGGTACCCCCCTAACCCCCCCAATAAAGGTTTAACCCCGTGATCACCCCCCGTCGCCAGTGTCACTAAGGCTGGGTTCACATTGCAGCGGTTTATGAGAACGGATGTGATTCGCACCGCACTGCAGTGCAAATCACATCCGATCTCTGTGCGATTCGAGTTCAGCCATACAGATAGTATGGCTGAATTTGCGTCGCACCCGCCGCAAATTCGCACGGGACCCTTTTTTTGGTCCGCAGCAGAATCGGATCGCATGGGTGTTCACACCATGCGATCCGAGTTTGCAGATCGCACTGCGATATGCGAACTGATCTGGGGGTGTCATTAACATTTCACTGACACTCCCAGCAGTTCGCATAGGGCAGTGTGAACTGCCGCCGGGAGGCATGCGATGCGGGAACCCGCCGCGGATTCGTGGCGTTCCTGCAACGCTCCAGTGTGAACCCAGCCTAATAAGCGATCATTTTTCTGATCGCTGTATTAGTGTCACAGGTGACGCTAGTTAGGCAGGTAGGTAATTAGGTTCGCCGCAGATTTTTATAGCGCCAGGGACCCCCATATACTAAGGCATAAAGCCCCCTGATTGCCCTCTAGTTAACCCTTTCACCAGTGATCACCATATAACTGTTACAGGTGACGCTGGTTGGTTAGTTATTTTTTTTATAGTTTCAGGGCACCCGCCATTTATTACCTAATAAAGGTTTAACCCCCTGATCACCCTGCGGGTGATAGAAGTTTGAGGGTCAGATAAGGTCTGCGTCGCCCCAGGCAGCGTCAGGTTAGTGCCAGTACCGCTAACACCCACGCACAAAGCATACACCTCTCTTAGTAATATAGTATCTGATCAGATCTATATTAGCGTCGCCAGCAGTTTAGGTTTCCCAAAACGCATTGTTAGCGGGATCAGCCCAGATACCTGCTAGCACCTGCGTTTAGCCCCTCCGCCAAGCCCAGACCAGCCCACCCAAGTGCAGTATCGATCGATCACTGTCACTTACAAAACACAACACGCATAACTGCAGCGTTCGCAGAGTCAGGCCTGATCCCTGCGATCGCTAACAGTTTTTCTTGTAGCGTTTTGATACAGTCGCTGACAGCCTAGGTCCTTTTTTACCTGTGAGTCTCACTAGTGTACCCCTAAATTTAGGGGTGTCTACTTTCCAAAATGGGGTCATTTGGGGGGGGGTTTGTGCCATCTTGGCATTTTATGGCCTTCAAAACTGTAATAGGTAGTGAGGAGTGAAGTCAAAAATTTACACCCTTAGAAAGCCTGAAGGCGGTGCTTGGTTTTCGGGGCCCCGTACGCGGCTAGGCTCCCAAAAAGTCCCACATATGTGGTATCCCCGTACTCAGGAGAAGCAGCAAAACTTATTTTGGGGTGTCATTTCACATATGCCCATAGCATGTGTGAGCAATATATCATTTAGTGACAACTTTGTAAAAAAAAAAAAAAAAAAAAAAATTTTGTGTCATTATTCAATCGCTTGAGGCAAAAAAATAAAATATTCAATGGGCTCAACATGCCTCTTATCAATTTCCTTAGGGGGTCTACTTTCCAAAATGGGGTCATTTGGGGGGGTTTTGTACTGCCCTGCCATTTTAGCACCTCAAGAAAAAAAGATAGGCAGTCGTAAACTAAAAGCTGCGTAAATTCCAGAAAACGTACCTTAGTTTGTAGATGTGACAACTTTTGCGCAAACCAATAAATATACAGTTATTGACTTTTTTTTTACCAAAGACATGTGGCTGAATACATTTTGGCCTAAATGTATGACTAAAATTGAGTTTATTGGATTTTTCTAATAACAAAAAGTAGAAAATATCATTTTTTTTCAAAATTTGCGGTCTTTTTAAGTTTATATCGCAAAAAATAAAAATCGCAGAGGCAATCAAATACCATCAAAAGAAAGCTCTATTTGTGGGAAGAAAAGGACGCAAATTTTGTTTGGGTACAACATTGCATGACCGCGCAATTACCAGTTAAAGCAGCGCAGTGCCAAATTGTAAAAAGACCTCTGGTCATTGACCAGCAAAATGGTCCGGTCTGAAAGTGGTTAAAGAGGAAGTAAACCCTGATGGGTTTACTTCCTCTTTGATTCCCTGCAAAGGTAAAGCATAATGGACTACTACGCATCGCATAGTAGTCCATTATGTGTCACTTACCTGACACAGGAGCCAGCGCAGTCACCGCTGTCCCCTTGTGTACAGAGCCTCCATCTTCTTGGTGGGTCTCGCTTCTTTTCCGGCGCGGTCATTCGACTGAGCCGCGATGACGTCACTCCTGCACATGCACACGGGAGCCGCCACTCGCTGCATATCACCATTAACTACGGCGCGCTCAGTGCGCCTGTGCACCGCTGTCTACGGCGCATGCGCCATAGACAGCTGTGCCTGTCTTTTGGCAAATATCTCTGAAACAGTGTAGGTTTAGGAGATATTTCTTGGACCTACAGATAAGCCTTAATCTAGGTTTACCTGTAGGTCAAAGTGGTTTGTAAAGTTTACAAACACTTTAAAGCTTGTAGAAGGAGATTTCATTTTTCCCTGATCTGCTGCCTGGACAGTGCTGATCACATGCACTCTCCCTAGAAAGAAAAAAAAATTCCCTCTCTAGCAAACACACACCAAATTGAGAACGTCCCGCCTGTCCTCTTTAGCTCTGTTCCATCAGGAGATGGTTTGGGGCTGTGGAAGAAGGGAAGGATCAGAGAAGACAGGATCACACAGTCTTTTTACACAATGCAGAGGATTAACCCCTTATGTTGTACAGCGAGTATAAGACCCCTTTTACACTGGGGCGCTTTAGCGCTAAAAATAGCGCCTGTAAAGCCTAGTGTGCTTGCAGGACTGTAAAAAAAAAAAAAAAAAAATCCCTGCAAGCATCTTTGGGACGGTGTGGGAGCGGTGTATACACCACTCCTAATCCACCCCTGCCCATTGAAATGAATGGACAGCGCTGCTAAAGAACCTGCAAAGCAATTTGGCAGCGCCACAAAATGGGAGCTATTAACCTTTTCCTCAGCCACTAGCAGGGGTTAAAAGCACCCGGCTAGCGGCCGAAAAGTGCCGTCATAACAGCTGTAAAGCACCGCTGAAACTAGTGGCGCTTTACTGCTAATGCCCGCACCACCCCAGTGTGAAAGGGGGTCGAACAACCATGCTTTACTGCATATAAAGACTGATTTTACTGTTGTGGATTTAGTAACACTTAAAGCGTTCCACAAAATTTCTCAAATTCAGCTTATTAGCAAGCTAGCATAATAAACATTGTCAAATGGCAATCATTTTTATTTTTTTCCCTAAGGGTTACCTTTTTATGCTTTATTTATGGTGCGTTTCCTATGTGAGCCACCCCTGCGTATCGCTGTCATATCCGGCGGCGCACCGTCTCCTGGGAGCTATGAATCAATCTTCCCAGGAGTCAGTGTGGCTAGCCGTGTGCTTTTGCTTTTCTTCATTGCCGTCACAACGGGGTGGGCACTTCAGATGACGCCGTACCTTGCGATGGCAACATTGGAAGCTTACGGCGCTGCGATATGTAAATAACGCACATGCGCGGGAACGGTGGCGGTTCATGCTGGTAACTCAGCATGCACCGTATCCAGGAACTGTCTGCTTGTGGGCTTCACATGCCCATTAGCAAGATGACAACTGCCAGTAACACATAATATAAGTTATTTTTTATATACGTAACCGGAAGTCGGGGGGGGGGGTGGGTACTTCAAAAAAAAAAAAAGTTAATGGCACATTTACATTACATGAACTTAGAAAAAAAAAAAAAAAAGGGATTTGACGGTGGAACTTGGCTTTAAATAATGCATTAAAATTGAACTAAACCCATTCTTGATGTGATTGTAGCTAAACTCATTAAAATTTTAGTTGAATAAAACAATTCAGATGACTAAAATGCAACTAAAATGACATTTTAATCAAAAGACTAGGACTAAAAGGAACACTGCTGGTATGAACCGTGTCCAATAAAATCAAAGCTATTTGAGCAGCTGCACTAAAATACAATGTCAGACCGACTACCACATGAAGAGGCTCATTTTCCCTTGCCGCAGTTTGCATAGAACAGTCCCCTTCAGCCAGCGTCACGTGACAGCCGTTCTCTCAGAAGAGGAAGTGTAGTAAAACAACAAGCTTCCATGTCCCCACACACCGCAGTGGTAACGTTGCACGTTGAACGCGACTCAAAAACACGCCCACCGCATTTCCTGTCCCGTTGCCCCTCCCTTCCCGCAGTCCTTCTCCAATCGCGTGTGTGACGTGTTGCATTTAGCCCTGCAAAGGGTTACTACTACTACCGTACGTCTACAGTCGTGGGCGTGGCTGCCGTACGCAGGAGTAGGGACGGCTGAAGGATGGCCACGCCCACGGCCGTGGATGTACGTCCCACATTCAAGCCCACTACCAGCCTGTCACTCTCCCTCCCCGTGACGTCACCATCATGGCAACAACAGCTGCGGCCGCTGCAGCCCGAGCCGTGATCGGAAGACTCGCGAGCCTGGTCCGGGGGCAGCGCAGCACGGAGCGCGAGGACCGGCGCGGGGGCGCGCTCACAGCATGAGGCTCCCGGGGGCAGGCCGCGTGTGACCGGTTCCCTGCACGTGACGCGGAGCTGGAAACAGTGAGACACGTCCAGCTCCAGTCAGGGGGCATAGACAGAGAGGGGAAGATTTCTATTGAGATTTCTAGAGCAGAACTATATATGTACAGAGATAAGGCTGGCCTATAGTATTGTATAGAGTGGTTATAATGCACAGAGACAGTCTATGAGTGTCCAGGGGGGGTAATGTAAACATATATCCACTGTGTAGATGCAGTGAATGTAATCACATTTTATTTTTAGCTCACGCCTGGTGGAGGGGGGCAGTGAGCGAAGTAAGAGGGGGGTCTGGTGCCCTAGGGCAAGGGGGCAAAACCCCAGAAGATGTTCTCCCTGCGCCTGGTGACCGCGGATTATTATTTGGCTGCTCCGCTTCCTGGCTTGGATGTCACCAAATCCCACTTCAGAGACTGCGATGTACGAAGAGTGCCTGTGGTCAGAGTGTTCGGAGCCACCCCTGCAGGTGAGAACTAATGCCCTCTGGGCCAACTGGTCCCCTTGTCTATTTCAAACTAGCTAAGTGTCCCTCAAGGGCACAGCCTTGACTAGTTGTGAGCTGTCTAGATGGCTCCGTGACCGGAGTAGCTTTTCTACATTTGGGATCAGGACAAGTGGCATATAATTGGAGGAAGAGCCTGGCTTGTTTGTCGTCCTAATGGGTCATGCAATTAGGCTTTATTTGTTAACATATTTAAAATTGGTTTAGCTGCTTAAACGTATTTGCGGTGATGGTAAAATAGATTAAGAAGGTTTGTGTTGGTGTTGTGCTAGGCCAAGGAGTCTGCATTTGGGCACACCATGGGTACAAGGAAAGACACATTTAATGGCTAATGGGGCAAGGAGAGTCACGCTAGAACAAGAACAGCCAATCCTTACAGCACGCAGGGCAAGGAGAAATGCATTAGAGAATGTCAAGACCAGTGGGAAATAGGGCAAAGAGAAACGCATTAGAGCAAGTCAAGTCCAGTGGCTCATGGGGCAACAAGAGATACATTAGAGCAAGTCAAGCCCAGTGGCTCATGAGGTAAGGATAGATGCATTAGAGCAGTTTCTCTCATGGGGCAAGGAGAGACACATTTGAGCAGGTCAAGCCCCGTGGCTCATGAGGCAAGGAGAGACACATTTGAGCAGGTCAAGCCCCGTGGCTCATGAGGCAAGGAGAGACACATTTGAGCAGGTCAAGCCCCGTGGCTCATGAGGCAAGGAGAGACGCATTAGAGCAGGTCAAGCCCCGTTGCTCATGAGGCAAGGAGAGATGCATTAGAGCAGGTCAGCTCATGGGGCAAGGAAAGACACAGAGCAGGTCAAGCCCCGTGGCTCATGAGGCAAGGAGAGACACATTTGAGCAGGTCAAGCCCCGTGGCTCATGAGGCAAGGAGAGACACATTTGAGCAGGTCAAGCCCCGTGGCTCATGAGGCAAGGAGAGACACATTTGAGCAGGTCAAGCCCCGTGGCTCATGAGGCAAGGAGAGACACATTTGAGCAGGTCAAGCACTGTGGCTCATGAGGTAAGGAGAGACACATTTGAGCAGGTCAAGCCGTGTGGACCATGAGGCAAGGAGAGACATGCTACAGAAAATCAAGTCGAAAGGCTCATGGGGCAAGGAGAGACATGCTAAAGGAGGTAGTCAACCCTAATGATTCATGGGGCAAGGAGAAACGCAAGAGAAAGTAGCACTGGGCATAATGGCTCATGGGTCAAGGAGACACCCACTGTAGCAAGTAGTAAAGTCAAGTCTAAGGGCCTATGGAGCTAGTAGATACACACTAGAACAGTGTTTCCCAACCCTTGTCCTCAAATACCCTCAGCAGGTCATGTTTTGGAATTTTCCCTTGGCTACAATAGCTGTCAAAAATACTATTGGCATTGATTTAAAGCACCTGTGCAAGGTAAAGGCGATCGTAAAAACAAAACAAAAAAAAACGTCCTGTTGTGGGGACCGAGGTTGAGGAACGGTGAACTAGAACAAATAGAGTAATGTCTCATGAGGATAGTGGATACACACTAGAACAGTGTTTCCCAACCTCAGTCCTCAAATACCCCCAACAGGCCACGTTTTAGTAATTTCCCTTAGCTAAAATAGCTGTCAATCCTACCAAACTATTAACATTGATTTAAAGGGCCTGCGCAAGGTAAAGGAGAATCTAAAAAAAACGTACTCTGCCCCCAGCTACATCATTAGCCTAGTCTCAAAATACCAACCAAATTGTTCTTTGTTCCTCCCAAGACCTCCTGCTCCTTAGCTCCCTTGTCACCTCATCCATGCACCCCCTCAAGGACTTCTCCTGAGCCTCCCCCATCCTCTGGAATTCCCTACCCCAATCTGTCCAACTATCTCCTACTCTGTCCACTTTCGAACGATCCCTAAAAACTCATCTTTTCAGAGAAACCTGTCTGGCTCCCACCTAACAACCGTACATTTATTTTCTCAACCAGCCCATCCCCCACAGTTATTACCTTTTGTATCTCTTAACCATCCCTCTTAGATTGTAAGCTCTAACGAGCCGAGCTCTCTGATTCCTCCTGTATTAAATTGTATTGTAATTGTACTGTCTGCCCTCATGTTGTAAAGCACTGCGCAAACTGTCAGCGCTATATAAATCATGTATAATACTGTCCTGTTGGGGGTTCGGAGGACTGAGGTTGGGAAACGCTGAACTAGAACAAGTAGAGACAAGCCTGATGGCTTATGGGGCAAGGAGACACAATAGAGCAGGTCCCAGAGAAAATGTGTGGGTTATAAAAAAAAAAAAAAAAAAAATACTATATACTCCATTCACACAGCGTTAACACAAGAGTAATGATTTTTTTTTTTTTTATTTGTAGCCATGTGATTTATAATTTTGAAATCTCATTGAACTCTAAAAATATCCTGCTGTATTGGTTTTGTAAATTGAAGCCAATGTATGGCTACCATGTATAGGTTAATGACACTAGGCCCTGAGCTTGGTTGTACCGAACATAAATGCCCGTCTTATTTATTTTATTAACGTGTAAGAGATTGTGAGGCACAGCATTGTATCCAGACACAATGGCTCTACGGCTGTTTACAGTATGAGACATACAGGGGCTGTCATAATCTAGCAGACATGCACAGTGAGAGCATGTGACTTTCCGACAGACCATGAGAAGGTTTCTGGTAGACTGTAACTTGGTGTGCTTGATGCAGAGGCTGTTCAGTAAAATCAATGGAGGTGGCTTGTTCAGCAGTATAATGTATTGATGATGTTTACGCACTTAATTTTTGTAGATCTTTGTGAATTATATGTACTCTTTCAGCAGTGCTCACTCTGCGTTAATGCACAAGAAAACTTCTTTGTAAAGGGAAAAAAAAATGGCTTTTCCTTTGTTATGCAGTGTGTCAATGACATCCTGTTTGTGTGTCTGTGATCATGACCTGTCTTCCAGAGATACAGACCTCTGTGTAACCTCTGTAATTACAGCACACAGGAGGAAGAATGCATCTTTTGTATAGTTGTTTGGGACTTGCTTAAAAGCAACACCGAAAGGGTTTGGGGATCCTCATTTGACCTGCTGGGGAAGGAGACGGGAGCTGCCTCTCTCACATAGACGTGTTACCCGGAGGACAGGCAGTATTACACCTCCCACACACACAGTCATCACACTGCTAATGACCATGGTGTATGCTTGTGATCACTTGGAAATAGTGCAGGCTCCCGTTGCCATTTTAGTCTTTATAGTGCCGTTTTTTTTTTTTTTTATTTCTCTCAGAAAAAGAGACATTGAATTTATTGAGAACCCCACTGCTTTAATGCATTGATTGAAAATTTAATTAATTGTGCTTTGTTCTTGAAAATATTGACGATAGTCTAAAAAATGTATAATTTAGTGACTACAAACATTATTATGCTTTTTTAATTTACCGAATATAGAACAGTGTATTTTATTTTTTGTATTGGTGCATGCAGTGTGCACAGTGCTTTACAAAATAAAGGTAGACGGTATAGTTGCAATACAATTCAGTACAGGAGGGCCCTGCTTATGAGAGCTTGCAATCAAAAGGATATTGTAGGATTTTGTAGTGTTTTTCATGCAGTTATTTTTCAGTGGGTGCAAGGATGTGCAAATCGTATCGCCGGGCAGGTGTGGAATTTTTTTACAGTTAGCCCTGCTGTAGCAGCAGGGTTTACTGTTATTTTTTGCCCCTTAAATTGTTACTAAACCCAGGACCTTGCAAACTCTATATCTGGTATCCCACAGAACATGGAATAATGCAATTATTTTAGTAATTCTACATTGCTAAATGCCCTTTCCTGACGCCTACATGGCAGCATACTAGTGATAGAGCTCCGCCTCTCGAACAGTCCCTCAGGACCAGCGAATCTAGTTAGCCGCCCCCCCCCCCCCCCATTCTTTTTTTTTTTTTTCCTCATTCCATCTTCGCTGGTGCGTGGAGGTAAGATTGCATGTTTTCTACCCAACCCTGTTTGTAGTTTGCAGGGGATGGTGGCTAGTATTCACCTGCAGATCGGAAGAGGTTGAATGTTTTTGGCAGACTTTGTAGGAAAGACTATTTTCCTCTGTCCTATCCTAATTAGAAGATTGGTTTGGCAAGTAGTACCCACCTTTTCAGCTAGTTATTTATCACTAGTATACTGCCATGTTGGTGTCAGGAAAACTAAAAATTGTAACAAATACTCTGCCGTAATTTTTCCTTTCCTGACGCCAAACCCATGGCAGCATACGGACCCACCCTGTACGTTTTGGTATGTAGCTTGTTACAAAGAATGGTGGGGTCGGCTAACTAATCCCCCTTTTTTTTTTTTTTTATGCTATTCACTGGTCCTGAGGGAGTGGTCAAGAGGCGGAGCTCTCACTAGTATGCTGCCATGGTTTGGCGTCGGGAAAGAAAAATTACGTTTTTTTTTTTTTATACAATTTTTCTGTTTTCCTCTTCAGCGCTATATAGCACGCTTGTGACGTCTATTAGTGTCTGGTTAAGGATTGTAGGAGGCGTTTTCTTTCGTCTCTTGCTGTGCTAAGAAGCTGCATGACCCCTGACTCTGTCTGTACGGTGCTGATTGGCCTTGTGTTGATCAGTGTACCAATGTACCCCCCCCAAAAAAAAAAAACTCTAGCAATACACGCCAAACTGCATATGCAGAGTGCCTCCTAGGGCTCTACTATCAGCAGATTGGGGACAGTATATGAAGGACAGGATCAGATAACCTTCTTTTTTATTTTTACAATGTGGAGGATTAACCCCTTAGGTTTACAGTGAGTATAACAAGCATGTTTTACTGAGTTTACAGTTGTGGGTTTAGTAACACTTTAATAGAGCAGGCACTGGAGCTTGATTTGGGTACTCAGCATGCACTTGTACTGAGAACCCAAGTGCTTCCGTGTGCCAGGGTAAGATGAAGAAATAAAGATTTTTATTTTTCTCATTGTGGCCAGCTCTTCGTTTTATTGTCTCAGCGCTTCTGCTGAGCGTTAAGAGAGCCCAACGCTCCCCTTTCCTGACAAGCACCCAATCAGTGCTCATCACACTGCAAGGTCTCTCGCCTCCCTGCTAGTCCCCGGGTGTGGTGCTGAAGACAGGCAGGGAGCTGAGTGAGTAGTAGATAAACGGCTCAATGTTGAAAACAGTAAAAGTTTGTTTCCCTAAAGGATAAGTTCACATTTCATAACATGCTACACCCATATTCCGGGTATAACGTGTTATGAATGCACTGCCCCCCCCAACGCACCACCTTGATCCCTGCTGTGCCAGCTAGCGATGGTTCTCTACCCGCTAGCTGTCAAGTTTTTAAAAAACATGGCCGTATGGGGCTCCACCCACCCAGCCATGTCACTCATTCACAGCACTCTGATTGGAAAACTACAAGGTAAGGTGCCTTTGTACCTTTTGCTGTGAGCGCCGTGGCAATTCATTCATTCTTTCTGTCAGCATGTATCGACCTAGTATGAGGAAGCAGATAC
This sequence comes from Lithobates pipiens, assembly GCF_037356315.1. Lineage (NCBI taxonomy): Eukaryota > Metazoa > Chordata > Amphibia > Anura > Ranidae > Lithobates > Lithobates pipiens. Next base: position 290,742,052 of record NW_027507758.1, read on the forward strand.
GTTGACATATCTGCTGGAGACCTGCATGGCATCAGAGATCTGCTGATTGCTGGTGCAATGCTTTCCAGCCTTCCTGAAAATAATAAATGCACTTTTATTTTTATTTTTTTTCTGCACAAAAAAAATGTGCATTTATTTATTAATTTTTTCTGAAAAGGTGAAAATCTACAAAAAAAAAAAATCAACCCTTAGTTTTTTCCATCCTGGCAAAGCCATTTCGAGGTTTAAAGGGACATGCATTCATTGAAAATCCCGTGTGATAAAACTGTCTCATTCAGTAGTATAACAGAATGAGACCGTTGTCTCGTTTTTTTATTAAAATGATTAAAAAAGCCATACGTTTATGTTTAAATAAATTTATGGCTTTTTATGTGAAAAATAGACCCTTTGGTTAAAATGTGGTGGTTTTTTTTTTTTTTTTTTTTTTTTTTTTTTATTAGGTCAAGTAGATTGGGAACCCCATTTAGTCCCTTGGACAAGTAGTTTTGAAAAACAAATGTTTGAAAATTGATGCTGCTAACTTTGGAAGGATTGGGTGACAATCCTATAAAGTGGAACTTATGTTTGGAGGTTGCTAGCATCTGCCATAATATACAAATACACTGAATACTTGTACAATATGGCACTATTATCCAGCAATGTAATGACTGGGCTTTCCCTTTTGTTGCCTCATCACAACCACTGCCATTTTCTACTGGTATTCTCTGGAGTCTTGTGACTTCTCTGTTGGCCAGGTCAGGATGATGCAACTCCTGCCCGTGAGAGTTCAGCTGGCCATATACATGTGGGTTCCTTTTCTTTCAGCCTGTGTGTGGGCTGAAAGAAATCTAATGAATACCTCCACCCATATCGGCTTTGGAGGAATTTCCCCTGCTGATGGCTATTATATTTTGACAGCTGCCACTTCTGGTTATGGCTGACAAATTTCTGCCCACCTTCTCCGATCTCCAGATTGAAGTTAGTCAAGCCGGTGCTGGCAAGGCCACCCATGAACTGAATTTTCGACGAGCATCAAATGGACAAAATGTGATCTGTGTATGGTGAGCTTAGAACCCAATTCTATGAATTTGAAAAAAATCCCCCCATTTCAGTCGGGGCCCCCACGTTGCAAGGGTTAAGTGCCTAATATGTGTGTTGGTACAGGAATAAGCAGTATTACCTTAACATCTGCTCTGACGCTGTCCTCTTCTTTCCAAAGCTTCACTTTGTAGGTGGTTCCTCTATGTCCTCATTGTACAATGCAAGGCCATTAATCCTACATTGCACATGGTGGGTAGGCATGAGACCATGGCTGGGAGTGCCTGGGAATGGAAGCCACGGGAAACCGATCATACCCCCAAAGGAACCCTGTAAGAGCGCAGAGAAAGGCATTTTCACCTTATAACAGCACCTCTAGACATACCAATCATTTAACCCATACTGTATAGTGCAGGAGAACTCCACTGCAAGGGTAAATATTTTCTAATGTCTGATTTGGGCTCTTCTTGATGAACATTTTTTTATTTTATTTTGTTATTAGGGAAAACAAAAGGTATTAAGAAAAACAGGTACAGAATACAGGCTCTTGTCATAAAAAAGGGTATCCATTGTAACAATGACACTTTTTTCAGTGTATGAAATACATGGAACATGAAGAACCAGTATACCACAACAGCACAGATACAGTAATATGATAGTAAACAACAAACTGTCCAGAATGAGTCGTACACAATACTGATCATGCAAACCAGTCCATTAAGTCTTAGAATGGTACCTTTTTGGCATACAGTATTGTGGAAGAAGTCATCTATAGCTGGAACCAACAAGCATGAAAACATAATCTCTGGAATATATGGTAGGGTACAGTGTGAAAAACGATGTGTGTTAAAGTTGTAATAAGCAATACAGCCTGAGTTGCAGAGAGGCTAAACCAGGGGTGTCTAGCCAGCAATGCCATATGTTCATACATTTCCTTGGAATTTGGCCTTTATATTGGTCCGTGTAAACAATTTTTTGGACATGTGTGGATTGCATCACTTTGAGATGCATCTAAGATGATTCAGAATTCATTGACAGATGCTTTGACCTGTGTAATAGCAATTTTTAATGATGCCAGGCAAACCGTGCTAACCATGCACCTATTAAATCATTTTCCAGTACATCTACTTGAGAGGTGATTGGCTCAGTCTTCAACAGGAAACACAAACCAGAAAGTGATTTAAAAGCCAGCCATCCAAGAGTACACTTCAGAATATCTATTTTGTTTCCCATGGCTCTGATAAATGGTTGCCGGGCCCCTCCCAGGTGATTAGGGCCTGGTATGGTCATGTTCTTGGTCACGTTGCTTACCTGTGTGTTTTTATTTATTTTTACATGTTTACATTTTTTTGCCTATACCTTCTGATGCAGTAATGACACTGGTGGTCATCGGTTCTCCTGGGAGGTTTCTCCCTGTGTTTTCCTGGCAGTATAATGCCTTTGGGGAGGTCCCTTGCTTTAAAGGCCGCAGGGGAATTGCATGGCACAGGCTCTATTCTGGCACCAGGTGATACACTTCTGCTGCGCAGAATGTACATTTTTACCCAGCCACTTTAAAGAACCATACATACCCTTAGGCTGTTCTGTTCCACGCTTTTGTTGCTGAAAAGGACTGACATTAGGCAGCGAATGTACATGATGTAGGCATAAAGGTCGTATCGCTGTAGGTTTTTAATTTTTTTTTAAGTTTAAAATTGCTGTCCAAACACCCAACCCTTCTCCTTTTGCACCATGGGTTTGGGACTGGCCATGGTGGAGTTAGAACTAATTATGCTGAAAATTGCTCCTGCCCATCTTCTTAACTTTTATACCAACTATCCCGTAAAAGGAAAATAGGAAGATGCATATACTTAACTATTCAGAGCACTCTGGTCCAGTCACCTGATCTTCCCAGTGGCCAGCTTCAGGGGAGAGGATAGAGCACCTTACCTTGTGATGAGGGACTCTCATGAGGCGACTGCAATTTTTATGTCATGGCTGATTAATTTCCCCTATGTCCATAAATTGTTCCCTTTATGTTGTCCTTATTTCATCAGAGGGACAAGCAACTTCTTGTTTCGGGTCATAGGCATGCCTTACCATTTCTGTGTGCATCACAAATGTTTTATGAAACCTCTTTTTCAGCATGGTAAGCTCTGTTAAAGCGGTAGTAAACCTTTTCATACCTGTAAGGGAAAAGGCATAATGAGCTAGTATGCACAGACATATCGCCCGATACATGCTGAGGGAGCAGGCATGTTCCCTTGGCGTGTTTTCCGGATATCGTAGCTCCGGCGATGAGTGGCCGGAACAGCGATATCATCACTCCCGCGCATGTGCACGGGAGATTCCTTTCCGGCAGGGTCCGGCATCCGCCGGGCTCCCAGCCGAGAAACCCCTGTGCGCATGCGCCGCTGCAGTCAGCGGCTCATTGCCAGGGGAATATCTCCTAAACCATAAAGGTTTAGGAGAGATTTTTATTTTACCTAAACATAAGCCTTATTATAGGCTTACCTGTAGGTAAAAAAAAATAAAAATAGACTATACAACCGCTTTAATTTCACCTGCATCGGCACTAAACTGGAAGTCCCAGGGATTGTGGAATATGTAGTTGCATCACGGGAAGTATTCGTCTTTACACAGACAGAGATCATACGGTATCCTGTTTTTCAAACAGAAACATCTGGCAATGTAATGTGAAAATTTCTAATGTAGACTGTACAGAGCAACAAATGACACTATGAATCTACATGGTCATTTTACATCTTATGCTATATTTATCCTCTCAAGGAAGATGATTTGGAAAAATCTTGGTTACATTTACCGGAGTCTAAGAATCTTCCCTTGTAAACATTGGAGGTTCTTTACTCACGACAGCTGAGGATGAGGGGGAGGGGCTTTTAATCTTTCTGGTTTGTGTTTCCTGTTGGAGAAGCCAACATCTCTCAAGTAGCAGTCCTGGCAGATTTTCGGAAATACTATTACTGGTGTATAACTAAGGTAATATATAAAATAGATGAATAATTCTTTTTTTTGTTTACTGTCTTTATTTTTTTAAACATATTTTTGCCATCTGTGTCTCATTTGAGAGCTTCCCTTCACTTCTGTTCTGTATAAACAAAAGGTGGTAACAGGAAATCTCCTAAGTGACGGAAATCCCCACATGAACAGATGTCTCCTGTACTAGTGTCCCAAGTAGATTTCTTTTCTGTTCCTGTTTTTTTGACAAAATTTTGTATTTCTTTTTTGCCTTGGCGAAAATGGCCACCAGTATATTTAGAGAATCTCTTTCTGGGATAGACAATAAAAAGGGACATGGGTAAAAAAAAAAACTTTAACGGTCCGTGTTCCATTAGCCTAAAAAAAAAGGGCAGGTGAGAGCGTAGAGCAGGTGAAACATCACAGTCCATTGAGAACTATAAGCTGTCAACCACAATGGATTACGAGCGGAGCACCATTTTCAAAATGTGATGGCGGGTGCAGGTAGAAAAAGCCCTGCCCATTGTTGCGGGGGGGGGGGTCAGGTCTGGAGCAAATTTATTTGTGTTGAGCTGACATCAGATGGGCATGTGGTTGCCTGCCATTCAAATGCACTAAATCATTATTCTTTGTGTAGCAGACAAAGCTGCTGCTCCCAGTTTGTCGGGTCCCTAAATGCAGGTGGTGTGCATTTACGGAACAACTCCCTCACGACTATAAGAATTTGGAGCAGCAGCTGATCCTAACTGCCATGTAGGTGCGGGCAACCAAATGCTGTACAGCCTCTGCATCTCAATAGCCTTGAATGACTGACTGCCTGCACTGGAATGCACGGAACACCTGTGCATCCCTGTGTAGGAAAACGCAGGCATTTGCTTAAAGTGATTTAAAGGTTCATTTTGTTGGGCCCCCCCCCCCCTCTTTTTTTTTTTTTTTAACAAACCTGTCCTCCTTACCTGCTCTGTGTAAGGGTTTTGCACAGAGCGGCCCCGATCCTTTTTTGGGGTCCCCAGATGGCACTGCTCATAGTGCTCCCAGGGAGAGCTGCTTTCCCTGGGGGCACTCGTGCAGGTGTGCTCCCCAGTTCTGCTGCTGTGTCCATAGACAGTGACAGACTCCTGTGTCACTGGATTTGATTGACAGCAGCGGGACCCAATGGCTCCTGCTGCAATCAGTTTGTCCAATGAGGACCAGAGACAGCGGCTGGGCTCGTTCTCCTCGCTGAAACTATCAAGGTCAGATGAGAAAAAGGGGGGCTCTGGGGGGCTGCTGTAGCACAGGTTTTTCACCTTAATGCATAGAATGCATTGAGGTGAAAAACCTTGAGACTTTAAAACTCTAACGATAATGTCCAGGTTTACTTTCACTTTAAATAGCCAGCTTGGCCCAAACTAACTATTTCCTTTACCAACGTGCGCCCACTGGGCAAGCTACATAAATTGTATGTAGCCTCAGCTACATACAGTATACTGTATTGTGTTCTGTGCGCAAGAGGAGACTTTCCAGTCTCACAACTGGAACAAAATATACAGCTAAAAGCCGTGTGTGTGTGTGTGTGTGTGTGTTGTGTTGAGAGTACCTGTGTATTGAGTATTGGTGTCAGGAAGCTAGTTGTTTAATTTAGACAGGGTATAATCCCCGTTAAATTAGTAGGTGCAATGCCCAGCGGGTGTGGAGATGTGACTGTGTACATCTAGCGGCATGTATGCATTCCTTGATCGAGGGTGAATACTGCTGTGCAAAATGTAAGCACGTTGTTTCCCTGGAAGCCCAGGTTCTGAATCTAGGGAAGCAACTGTCAACACCGAGAAGACGCTATACTAAAGTAGGGTTGAGATCTTACCTGGCAGGGGCCAGCACAGAGGTGTAGAGCTGATGGGCAGGCACCAAAGCAGAGTAGATGGGTGACTGTCGGGAACGGGAAGAGGGGAAAGTGCCAGGGAGGCCAGTCCTGAGCTGGAACATCCCAATAAGTATGCCTCGATGAGTGACATTGGTGAAACCAGTCAGGGACCAGCACTGTTGGAGCTGAGTGACTCCCCTAGCTGCCAGGGGTATAGGGGAATGACTCCTCCAGTAAGGGTTGGAGAAAAAGCCAAGGGAAAGGAAAGACAGATTCTGGTGGTAGGGGACTCCATTCTTATAAGGACAGAGAGGGCAATCTGTCACGAAGACCTGAAGCACTGAAGCACTGAACTGTGTGTTTTCTACCGGGCACTCTGGTTCGGCACATCATGGATCTGGTGGACAGATTACTGGGAGGGAATGGGGAAGACCTGGCTGTTATGGTGCATGTTGACACCGATGACAGTCAGAGGTAGATGGAGTGTCCTAAAAAAACAATTTTAAGGACTTAAGACCTAAATTGAGGAAAAGGACCTCCAAGGTAGTATTCTACCGGTAATACTATCGGTGCTTTGAGCCACACCAGAAAGGCAGAGGGAGATTAGGGAAGGAAATAAGTGCCTGAGGAGCTGGTGTAGAAAGGAGGTGTTTGGGTTCCTGGAGAACTGGGCCGACTTCTCAGTCTGTTACCCGCTCTATAGAAGGGATGGACTACATCTAAAAGAGGACGATGCAGATCTGCTGGGAGGGAAGAAGCCAAAAAGTTAGAGGGGCTTTTAAACTAGGCAGCGGGGGGAGGGTCCAGAGGTAGTCAGTGCGGAACAAATTCCAGAGAGGGTAGTATTGGGGACATTAGTGGTAGGTTGATTAAAGCATCGCAGCACAATCATTTTGTAGTCCTTTCAGAGACTTGGTTCATCAGCGCTCATGATTGGCTGGCAACCATTCAAGGGTATTCTCTGTATCGCAGGGATAGAGGGTATGCCTGTATATTGAAAATGATATACAAGTGAATGTGAAGGACGACATTACTATATGGAGCAAGGGAGGAGGTGGAGTCCTTATGGGTAGAGCTACAAAGGGAGAAAACTAAGGGGAAAGTAATACTGAGAGTATGCTATAGGCCCCCTAACCAGAGGGAGGAGGCGGACCTCCTATCACAATTTGGATTGAGGCAAGAAGGGGAAGTGTCATTATAATGGGGGATTTTAAATATACAGACATAGACTGGGTGGAAGGAACCGCACATTCAACTAAGGCTCGCCAGTTCATAAATGTTTGCAGGACTATTTCAGTGTCAATTCAAAGACACTGAATTTCAAAAGAGCCAACTTTCCTAAACTTCGATCCTTGCTAGAAGATGCTAAGTGGGCTAAAAATCCTCGGAACCAAGAACACGGAGGAAAATGGGTATGCTTTTAACAACTTAACGACCGTTATATATTATATATATATATATAAAAAATAAATTATGCAATTTAAAGATGGATATCTTGGTAATGGCAGCAGCTGCCACAACTGAGGTATCCAACTTTTCACTGGGCGGATTCGCCACGAGGGTCCCCCCCCCCGCCACTCTCCTGTGCCCTCTGCCGCTTACTGGAGCCATCGGTGGCGGTGGAGGCGATCGGGTCCTTCTCCTTGGGTAAGATGGCCCCCACCCGTCTCCATACCATAGCAGGGCAGAGGCAACGTCAAAATGTCATTTCCGCCCATAGCATCACCTCCTAAAGGAAGAAATGCATACTGTTCTTGCATTGGAGGGTTCAGTTTGTTACCTAGGACTTGCTTGTCCTCACTCGGTGCACAGAAATTAGAATAATTTGATATCCTACATTTTATTGTATTTTTTTGGAATGATGATTTGGAAAATAGTTGAACACCCTGTCTTAAAATATTTTATTCATCATGTTAAAATGAAATATTCCACTTTTTTTTTTAATTTTTTTTCCAATTTTGGGGAAAAAAAACAAAAGCCATCAGGAAAAAAAAAACTGAAAAAAAAAACGTTTTTCCGTGCCTTCACATCTCTATTCAAACCACACATGTAAGGTATCGCTGCGATCCGTAGAGAGAGAGCAAAAATTCTAGCCCTCTCAAAACATGCAACCTGTAGAATAGTTTAAACGTCACCTATGGAGATGTTTAAGGGTAAAAGTTTGAAGCATGACATGTTGCGTATCAATTTACTCGGTGTAAAATCATCTTTCTCAATATAAAATAAATTGGGCTAACTTTACTGTTGTCTTATTTTTTTTAATTCAAAAAAGTGATTTTTTTTTTCCCCCAAAAATGTGCTTGTAAGACCGCTGCATGAATATGGTGTGACAAGTATTGCAATGACCGCCATTTTATTCTCTAGAGTGTTAGAAAACAAAAAATGTGTAATGTTTGGGGGTTCTAAGTAATTTTCTAGTAAAAAAAACTTGTTTTTTAAACACAGAGTCTGAAAAACAGGCTCAGTCCTTAAAAGGTTAAGAGCATATTAACCACTTCCCGACCGGTGCACGCCGACGTACGTCGGCAGAATGGCACAGGCAGGCATATTGGTGTACAGGTACGTCCAGTTTTAAATGCCGCCCTGCCATCGCGGTGCCGGTCGGGACCCCTGTGAGTCCGGTCGCGGGTCCCGCGGACTCGATCGCCGCGGGCATACCCGCAATCTTCTCATGGGGTGGCTGAGCGAGGAGATGCCGTTGTAAACGGCATCTCTCCGTTCTGCCTAGCAACAAGTGACGCTGATCTCTGCTCCATGTGATTGGAGCAGAGATCAGTGTTCACTAAAACAAAGCTCAGCCCCCCACAGTTAGTAACACACCCCTAGGAATACTTAACCCCTACACTGCCACCCACTGGTTAACCCCTGGTTCACTGCCAGTGTCACTTACACAGGAATCACTGCATTTGTATAGCAGTGATTGCTATATAAATGACAACGGTCCCCAAAATGTGTCAAAAATGTCCGATGTGTCCGCCATAATGTCGCAGTCACAATAAAAATCGCTGATCGCTGCCATTACTAGTAAAAACAAATTCATAAAAATGCCATAAAACTATCCCCTATTTTGTAAACACTATAACTTTTGCGCAAACCTATCAATCGCTTATTGCGATTTATTTTTTGGGGAAAAAAAAAAAAAAGTAGAAGAATACGTAACGTCCTAAACTGAGGGAAAAAATTTTTTATATATATTTTTGGGGGATATTTATTATAACAAAAAGTAAAAAATAATGCGTTTTTTTTTCAGACTTGACGCTCTATTTTTGTTTATAGCGCAAAAAATAAACGCAGAGGTGATCAAATACCTCCAAAACAAAGCTCTATTTGTGGGAAAAAAGGGCGTCAATTTTGTTTGGGAACTACGTCGCACGACCGCGCAATTGTCAGTTAAAGGGACGCAGTGCCGAATCGCAGAAAGTGGTCTGGTCATAAGTCAGCAAAATGGTCCGGTCTGAAAGTGGTTAAATAAGGGTATTAGCCAGTGCATCCCTATGGGAAATACATTTTAAAAGAAGTCCTAGGTGGCTTAACTCCAACGTAAGAATGCATATAAAAGCAAAGGAGAAGGCCTTCAAAAAAATACAAGGCTGAGGGAACATCATCAGCATTCCGACTTTACTAAGAATGCAATAAGAAATGTGCAATCGGGGCAGCTAAGAGAGAACACGAAAGGCACATAGTAGGGGGAGAGTAAAAAAAAAAAATCTCAAATTCTTTAAGTACATAAATATTAAGAAAGGGAGGTCAGATCATATTAGTCCCATAAAGAATGATGAAGGGAATCTGATTACTAAGGATGGAGTAGTGGCGAAGGTATTGAATTTATTCTTCTCCTCAGTCTTCACGAGGGACTCGGAGGATTCAATAACCAAAACTGCAATGTTTATCCTCATGACACATCGCAGGAAGCACCCTCATGGCTAACGGAGGACAAAATTAGAAATAGACTTGAAAAACGTAACATTAATAAGTCACCGGGACCAGATAGCTGGCACCTGAGGCTCCTAAACCTCCCTGGCGGTATGATTATTTCAGATTTTTTTATGTTCAAAGCGGTACAATGTTTTATATTGATATTTGGCGTTTTTATATTGTAGGCCTGTAATTCTTATGCCGCGTACACACGTAGCAGACTATCCGTCGGACTTTCCGAACGAGCTACTTGCCCACACACGGCACTTTTTCAGCGTACTAATACGGTGTACTAAGTCCGCCGGACTATCCGCCGTACTTTTGAAATGAACGGACTCGCCCACACATGCGGAGGAAAGTCCGCTCATTTGACGTAGGGATTCCCCTTTAACTCCATACCAGGTGACGGGGCCAGCGACGCCTCCTTTGCTGGCCCCGGCTACCTGGAGACGCGCTCAAAATGAGCGGACTTTTCTCCGGGCGGGAGATTTCATTTCAAAAGTACAGCGGACTGGCACACACACGGCCGGATTGTGCGCCGAAATGCGATTGGAGTGCAAAAATACTTTCTTAGTCCGCCGGACTTTTGGGTAAAAAAGTCAGTCGGAGCCCACACACGGCGGGATTGTCCGGCGGACTTTTACTCCGGATTGTTTGATCGTGTGTATGAGGCATTAGGAATAACACACTTCAATCTGTCCAAACAAGAGTCTAGTAGACATCCTGGGTATGATAAAGTTTGAAACACAAAATCATAAATTATCAATATAACTAATAAATAATAACTATTCAATAATGTAATCAAATCAAAAACACTGAAATTTGCTCAGTTGCAGAATTGTCGCTGTCATTACTAAGGCCCCTTTCACACTGGTGGCGGTTTTCAAGTGCTACAGCGCTAAAAATAGCGCCTGTTTAGCGCCTGAAAAAAGATGCCCCTTTCACGTCAGTGTGAAAGCTGGAGGGCTTTCACACTGGAGCGGTTTGCTAGCAGGACGGTGAAAAAAGTCCTGCTAGCCGCATCTTTGGAGCGGTGTATTCACCGCTCCTACCCATTGAAATCAATGGGGCAGCGCGGCTATACCACTGGCAAAGTGCCGCTGCATCTGCGATTTGCGGGTGGTTTTAACCCTTTCAGCCGCTAGCGTGTGTTAAAACTTTCCCCGCTAGCGGCAGCATACCGCCGCTAAAACGACGCCCGCACCGCCCCAGTGTGAAAGGGGCCTTTCAGTGTTTGACGGATTTCCTCTCAAATCATTATCGCTCAATTCTGCAAGTGATTCTGATTTATCGCTGTAAAGGGACACTTTTTGGTTGCTATGGACAATCTCCAGTTTCAAGGCAGAAAGAACAGTATTTATAATATAAAACTGCATGCAGGACACTGGGCAAACCACTAAGGATAAAAGGGATGTGAAATAATTTGATACAGTACACTGTAATCTTACGGATTACATTACTGTATGTGTGTTGTGTTTTTAACATTCCGAATTTGGCGCCGTGCTCTGTCCCTGTGCGTCGCAGGGAACGGAGCTCGGCACTGTGATAGATCTGGCAGAGGACAGCTCGCACACACAGTGGAGCACATTGCAGGATCCTGGGGACAAGGTAAGTAACTTTGCCTGGATCCTGTGATGTGATCCCTAGTGTGGCTCGAGGTTACCGCTTTTGGTACTGAAAATTCACCCTGAGCCACACTCAGTATTACCGCTAAGGAGGTTAAGGAATTTAGTCAAGTAATTGCCAGGCCATTGTTCCTAATTTTTACGAACAGTCTGACTGGAATGGTACCAGCTGTTTGGAGAAAAGCCAATGTAGCACCAATATTTAAAAAGGGCCCAAAATACATCCCTGGGGATTATACCAGTTAGCCTAACATCTTGTAAAGTCTTGGAGGGGATGATGAGGGACTATATACACAAGATTTTAGTAATGCGAACGGTATCATTGGCAGTAATCAGCATGGATTCATGAAGAATCGTTCTTGCCAAACCAATCTATTAACCTTCTATGAGGAGGTGAGCTGCCATCTAGATAAAGGAAGGCCTGAAGACTTGGTGTATCTGGATTTTGCAAAAGCATTTGATACAGTTCCCCATGAATGTTTGCTGTACAAAGTAAGGTCCATTGGCATGGACCATAGGTTGGGTACACAGATTGAAAACTGGCTACAGGGGCGAGTTCAGAGGGTAGTGTTAAATAGGGAGTGCTCGGAATGGTCCGGTGTGAAAAGTGGGGTCCCCCAGGGTTTTGTGCTGGGACCAGTTCTATATTCCTAAATGACCTGGAGGATGGGATAAACAGCTCAATCTCTATTTGCGGACGATATTAAGCTAAGCAGGGCAATAACTTCTCCACAGGATGTGGAAACCTTGCAAGAAGATCTGAACAAATTAATGGGGTGGGCAACTACATGGCAAATGAGGTTTAATGTAGAAAATTGTAAAATAAATAAATTTGGGTGCCAAAAATATGAATGCAATCTACTCACTGGAGCGAGAACCTCTGGGGGAATCTAGGATGGAAAAGGACCTGGGGGCCCTAGTAGATGACAGGCTCAGCATTGGCATGCAATGCCAACCTGCTGCAAGCAAAGCAAACAGAATATTGGCATGCATTAAAAAGGGTATAAACTCTAGAGCTAAAACGATAATTCTACCGCTCTACAAGACTCTGTTTTGACCATACCTGGAGTATGCCGTCCAGTTCTATGTACCAGTCCTCAGGAAGGATGTGCTGGAACTGGAGAGAGTCCAGAGAAGAACAACAAAACTAAAGGGACTGGAGGACATTTTAGTTATGAGGAAAGGTTACGAGCACTGAACCTATTCTATCTGGAGAAGAGACGCTTGAGAGGGGATATGATTTCAATATACAAATACCGTACTGGTGACCCTACAATAGGGATAAAACTTTTCTGCAAAAGGGAATTTAATAAGGCACATGGCCATTCACTAAAATTAGAAGAAAAGTGGTTTAACCTTAAACTGCGTAGAGGGTTCTTTACTGTAAGAGCGGTAAGGATATGGAATTCTCTTCCACAGGCAGTGGTTTCAGCGGGGAGTATCGATTATTAAAAAAAACCTGTTAGATAAGTACCTGAAAGACCACAACATACAGGTATATACAATGTAATACTGACATAAAATCACACACAAAAGCCCTGAGACTGCTGCTGGGTGCTACCATCTTGGATGCAATATAAGTAGACTTAGAGCTGTCATTCAAGTGACACACTGTAGTAATTCTTTTCACTCCTCCAACTAAATAAAAATTTAAGTTGTTGTCAGAGTCTCTTTAGGTAAGGAGAGTGCATCCCTGAAACAGTATGTCTTCATCTTTGGCATATACAGAAAACCAAGTTCTTTTTCTGCTAGGATGTCTTTATACTGTATGTACTAGCTGTATGCTGACTATCAGATGAAGTCAAAGTTGTCTTCATTAAATATGTGATAGACAGCGCCTGCTCCACCTTGACTATATCTTAGTGCCAATATGTTGGACCATATAAGTGACTCTACCTGGTTACTATCCTGCAGAACTCCTCCTTTCATCTAAATGTTATGACAAGGATGCATGGGTACAATGATACTTCCGGCCCGGGGAGTGGCGAGCACGGTATGTTATTATTTAGCGTCCACATCTCACACAAGAGTAGGGCTGATTGTTTGTTTGTTTTATTTTTCATTAAATCAACCAAGGGTTTTACTCTGAGGAGCATTTCATTTATTCTTACACTGCCTGCTGCACACTACCCTGCACCTGGCGTTCTGGAGCCATCAACGGAGGTCATCTAACCCAGAGGGAACCGGGACACCCAGAGAGGAGATCGTATTGGGAAGTGGTCCCCATTAATGACCCACAAACACGGCAGACTCCTCTTGCTGTATGGTGATGTGAGTACAACATATCTGGTGAGTGCGGATCGTTGACTACCCCCAGGAGGTGGATGTGATTGGGAATCCGCTCCCCCCCTCCTGACATTAAAGCCCACTTAAAGGGCCTCTGGCAGCCTGTGGGAAAGGCTTTTGCGTGTTTTAGTTGCTTATTGTGATCTCCTTTTTGTTGGTGTAGTTTTCATGTGAGGATCCAACATTATGACCTGTTCGTCATTTTTGAGCATGAGATGCTGTTTGAGCTGCTTTAATGGTGTTTTCAAATATTCATAAAAAAGCATTTTCTCTAACCACGGGTTTTAATATTACCATGGTGACCACCCAAAGAAAATCTTAAGGCAAAGTATTATTTATACACCCTGCTTTTAGAAATACGTTAGAAAAGACAAATTGGCTTTAGTGCCTTTGGGAGACTTCTCTGACAGAAAATAAGGCATTTTTTCAGGTATTTCATTCTCTGCAGCAAATTTGATTTTTGACCTTGTAATTTTTGCTTGACTTCAAAGCACAAAGGTCCAAAAGCTGCTTTGATATGCCATGTTTAACTTTATTAGGAAGAAGGGCTCTGATAGCGAACATGCGGTAACTAATACATCACACACAATAATTGTATTTTTCACAGGTAAACCACATGGAATAAGTTTTAACAAGAAAATTAAAATTTGACTTTTATCTAATAAAACTGAATGCCCAATTTAATGTGATATGTGTTAAATTGGTCCAAAATCAACAAAAGTCTAGCATGTACCTCATTTTTGTTATCCTTTATTATCTTGCCTTGAGAGCTGTCTGGAGTACCTGCATTTCATTGCAGCAGTTATATCTGTCATGTATAGTCCCTAGGGAGATTTTTATTTTGGGGGGGGGTTGGTGTTGCTTGGGCACTGGATTCCACTCAATATGAATATTCATTATTTGAATGACTGAAAGACTATATAAAGCCAAAACTTTTTTTTGCTTTTTTAATTTGAATTGATGTCCCTTCGCCACCTCATCCAATCGGAGAACGCTTTGCATTCATTAAGTGTAGAGTGTTCACTGAATGGCAGTTGTGCTGAGCTAGAGACCTGTGATAACTATGCAGCTGCTCTGTAGGATACCCAGAAGCTAGTGAAGATCAATGTAGTAGCTATGCCTACTGCAGTGATTTACAGTTTCCTGCCAGGTGTGGCACATACATTTCTTCAAGCTGGACCTACGTTTATAAAAGAAAACTATCAATGCCTAAACTTCAGCTTTTAAGATAAATTTTAGTGCACACAAACCCAATATACTCCCAATTTTTTTTTTGTAAAATATGAATGACAAGACTGTCAAGTAAAAAATATCAAATATGCTGGGCCTCCAAAATTGCATGTGCCTGTGAAATGGCAACAAACTATGATGCAAACATTTTTCCTGGGGCAATGTTTTAAAGCTTTACAGCTCAATGGAGCTGTACCTTCTTCCTCTTTCACATTTGCAGACACATAGCAAATACCTAAACTTCAGTGTAACCCCACACTTCTGGACTCGCCTAGGTGACAGTGATATAGATCACCCATCTGCTTCTTCCTGAGATGACACGCCACAGGTCTCTGTTGGATTTTGCAGCTTGCTTGTGCATTCATGGAGAATGTCAAAGACCTGGCAGAGTTCTGCAGCTTGCCTGTGGATGTGTGGGATGAAGACTAGGAAGAGGAGTTGCTAGTTGGCGGATTTAGCTGCGCCGAGTGAAAAACACACCTTACAGAAAAACAAGAATGGACTAGTAACCCGGAACCTGCATATAAAATAGATAAATTCCAGCTGTGAGCCCATTTTGATGACTTATTAAATGTCCTTGATAGTCAAAGGGTTAATGCAGCATATTCCTTTATAATAAATTTTTAGGGCAGCATGACCAGCACAACTTTTTTCTCTGGTGAAAGTCTGTCAAGTCAACACTTAGGCCTCATGTGCACTGCAGCTGCTAAACGGATGTTTTAGGAGCAGTTGAGCATTTTTTTTCAGCAGCCCCTGAACTCTCCTCTATCTTATCTGTACATGTACACTCAGTTTATAGTAATTTAGACAGTTAAGGTTGTAGGCTTTTTTTATTTTTTTAATAGCAGAAAAATCGCGTTCAGGACTGTGGTTTACCAGCATTTCAAACTCCAAATGCTTGTAAACTGCGTTTTTTAAAGGGGAACATGTTTGATAATTTTTAAACATAAAAATGTTGTGAAAACACAAATTTCACCACATGCTGTTTCCTGCATCAATGGACAAGTCCAGTAGCGACCACGCAATTTTCTACATTGTCTGAGTCTCAGCAAAATCAGAAGCATTTCCTAACACATGCTTATGTTAGGATCTATAGTGAAACTACAAAAAATAAGACCACTATCTATATAAGCACGCTGCTGCTGCTCTTTCATTTCTCGCAGAATGGCTGAAATAGTTAATTTACATGTTTTTCATGCATTGTGGGCATTTGGAAGGGTGTCCTGAAGTTATATCTTTAAAAAAAACTCTTCTAACCTCAAATGCTCGTAACTGCTGCTAATCTCGCATAAACTCAGTATGTAAAAGCTGTAAAACTCTGTTCACATCTAGGTGTCCCGGATCGCAGGCTGATTTGTCAAGTTTCCAGCATTCAGGAGAGGTTTTCAACTGCACTGTGTACATGAACCCTTCATGTTGAATAGACTGAGGAGGGGTTTAAAACCCTGTCAGGTTCTTTACTGCTCTGTAGAAAACTGATGCATTTGCAGTCCTAAAAAGTATAAAATTTTAAAGCTTTGAATTTCAATATTTGGCCTTATTCATAGGGTTCAGCTGCTGATTCTGGGTATATTTCACATTTTGTTATCTTAAAGTCATAATAAAGCTTTAAAGGAGAAGTCCAGCCTAACGTTAAAATTGCTACATCCTGCAGATGTCCACGATCTGGAGAAATCCCAACTCCCCGCACTTCTTTAATTACCCGGACCCGGTGGTGTGGACCAAACATGGTAGAAGGACTCTGCACCATATTGTGCAGAACGGCGATCTAATGTCATTCAATGACTTAAAATGTGATACAACCTACCCAACTCACTTTTTTTTTTTTTTTTTTTTTTATCCAACTGAAATATGCCTTTTATTCTCAATTTGGCAAGGAATCTCTTGTTCTTGAACCCAGCGACCTGGAGCTACTGACACACAGTGACTCCTTGCCTAAACCACTCTTGAGGTTATACTTTTTCTTGAGACTGTACTGATGCAGACCTGTAGACTGGCCAGGGAGACAGTGACCCCCGGGGATAGACAGAGATCACTGGGATGGTATGTGGAGGACTGCATTTCAGTGCCTACTCTCTACTAGGGATAGTCATTATAAATTCCTGCATAGACTGTATCTTACCCCAGCCAGGTTGGACAGGATGTTTGGGAATCAACACACTCTCTGTTGGAGATGCTTGGCACCCCTTGCAAACTCTACATATATTTTGAGACTGTCACCGGATTAGACCCTACTAGCAAGCTGTAGCTCAATGTATTTAATCGGTCACCTCCATCTTGATTCTCCTGTCAGTTGAATTGTGCTTATTGCATTTGGTTGATCCACTGGCCACTACGAGGGCTATACAAACTCTTCTCACCCCCCTATTGTTTTATGCCAAAAAGAGAATTATCCTGTCATGGAAGAGCTCTTCAGTCCCAACTCTGGCAATCCTGGAGATCACTAATCAATAAATTAGTACCTTTCTATAAAGCCACATACTTGAATAGGGGGGCCATGACCAAGTTTGACAAGGTTTGGGGAGGCTGGATGACATTAGTGAATACAGTCTCGGATTAACTCACCGGCTTGGCAGTTAAAATTTAATTCAAACGTAAGGATTTATTTGGCCTTTTGAATCTCTAGACCTTAAGTCTTCAGTGGGAGGTGAGGTTCTGATCGTGCTTATCTGTCTGGGCAAATGTTGTATTATTTTGGTTTATATTTTACCCCCCTTTTTTTTTTTATTTTTTTTTTTGACTTTTCTGTGTTTTATGTTACTGCTATACTCTGGAATTTTGCTGCAACCAGTGTCTGTTGCCCGCAATTGCAGCTGAAGTTGTATGCATATTATAAATCTCAATAAAAAATATTTTACAAAAAAAACACCAAAGTGCCTGCACCATTATAAACATAAAGCTCAAGAGAAAAAACCTCAAAGAACCTCCCTGCCCCAGCTTTTGTCTTCCCTTGTAGGAAGAACAGAGGCAGGTCTTCATTGAGTTGTCCCTTCAATCTATCTGTGCCGATCAGCATAGGTAGGGTCTCAGAAAATCATGGTCATGCATGTTTAAAGGTGCTGAACACGCTGAGACATGCCCCAAAGAAAGAAATCCATTACACAAAATTACGTGGTTAGTGCACACTATTATTATTATTATTATTATTATTCAGGTTTTATATAGCGCCAACAGTTTGCGCAGCGCTTTACTTCAGTAGATCAGTACACTACCTGACAGGAAGTTCAGGGAAGCAGCACACAGCTGAAGAATGCTAATCAAGTTGGCACAAAAAAGTGCATTTTATGTGTGATGTAGCAGTAAACCTTTATAATGTGATCCTAAGCGAGATAATAATAATGTAATAGCTGGAAATAACATGATGCCTTAGTACTACAGTGTAATTTATGAAGAATGGTGCAAAAGTATAGCTGGTTTATTCATAATGGAATGAACCTACTCAACTGCATTAACATGAAGACAGGTTAGCTGTCTGGGGTTTTCCTCTGCACTTCAAATGTTCGATGTGAGCCCTGTTGGTGATGCAACAGATGTCTGTCTAGACTCTGACTGCATGTCCTCGGATATTGACTCTATGCCTTCTGTGATGTCGTCTTTGGTCGTTCACGTCCTGTGGCCTTGGGGAGGGGGACATAGTCCTTGGTGTACCCCCATGGAAAAAAATTGCAGGATGTCAGGTCTGGCGATCATGGAGGCCAGAGCGACATTGGTAAATTGTTCTTTCCTGCATGACCGATCCAGCGTTCTGATAGGGTTTCCTTCAGTTATTGGCAATTAATAATGAAGTGGACAAAATTCAAGTGTCACTAAACCAACAGTAAAATCAGTCTGTATATGCAGTAAAGCATGCTTGTTATACTCACTGTGGGGCATAGGGGCTTAATCCCCCGCATTATGTAAAAAGTTCAGTTTAGTATATATTGCTAGAGAGTGTTTGGTGTTCGCTTCATTTTTTATTGGGAGGGTGCATGTGATCAGCAAAGGGCCGATCGACACTGTCCAGACGGAGGTCCTGCAGCCTCGGGAGAATGAAAACTCCTTCAAGCTTTAACTAGACACTGATAGATGTCCCAAGACTACTATATACTGCTGATGAAAAGGTATTTTTGCAGTTTGTATTTACTAAAATAATTGCATTTTCATGTTCTGTATACTGTAGGAGACCAGATATAGTAAATGCAGGGTCCTGGCTATAGTAACACATTTAATAGGGGCCCCTGTCGGCCTCATTCTAGTTGTGGAAAATTGTCACCCAAACAGCAGTTCCGATCAAATGCAACGGTTGTTCGGGTATTTTGGTAGCTGCTGGCAGAGGCTGTCATATTACAGGCTGAAGGGGAAAAAAAATTATCAGTGTATGGCCAGCTTTACAAAATAAGTCCTTTTTAGGACAATTACTCTGAAGATCATGCAAATTTAAAGCGACTTTGAGAATGGGATGTTATGTATGCCTGCCTGGACAATGCAGGTGGAAATGACTGGTTTAGCTAACTTAATGGCCTCATTCACGCTGGGCGTTTTCTAAACTGTCCTCGAAGCCTTCCTCCTGTCCACAGCGTTTAGACAAAAAAAAAAAAGGCCTGATGCTTGTAAAAGTGTGTAACGCGTTTAGCCGCATTTATGCATGTAAAGCGTTTGGGCCCTTCACTTCATTCACCAGAATAAATTACTCTGGTCATTGAATGAATGTTCAAGCGTTAAATGTGCCTACCACTAAACGCCGCTAAAAGCCTATGTGCACGATGAGCACACAGGCTAACATTAAGGGGAGTTTAAAGCCAGGAGAAAAATCATCCTGTATGCCCGAGGCCTAGTGCAGTAAGAAAGCATTGTGTGCTTGCAACAAACTTTGTACCAGCCTGGTCATGTAGGAAAAATGATCCGTATTCTGGTTGTTGCTTTTTTAACCCTTTCATGACTAAGCCTATTTCTGACATTTTGGTGTTTACAAGTTAAAATACGTATTTTTTGCTAGAAAATTACTTAGAACCCCCAAACGTTATATATATTTTTAGCAGAGAATCTATAGAATAAAATGGCGATTGTTGCAATATTTTATGCCACACGGTATTTGTGCAGCGGTGTTTTTAAACGCAACTTTTTTGGAAAAGGGTCACTTTAATGAAGTAAAAAAAAAAAAAAAACGTATAGTTATCCCAATTTTTTTGTATAATGTGATAGATGTTACACCGAGTAAATAGATACTAAACATGTCATGTTTTATAATTGCACGCACTTGTAGAATGGCGACAAAGTTTGGTATCTAAAAACCTCCATAGGCGACGCTTTAAATTCTTCTTCTTTTTTATTTTTTATGATTACCAGTTTAGAGTTACAGAGGAGGTCTAGTGCTAGAATTATTGCTCTCGCTCTGACTATCGCGGCGATACCTCACATGTGTGATTTGACCGCTGTTTACATATGCGGGTGCGACTTCCGTATGCATTTTCTTTCCTGCGCAAGCTCGCAGTGACAGGAGCACTTTTAAAAAAATATTATATTTCTTATTTATTTTATTTTTATATGATTTTAAATTTGTGTTTTAAAAAAATAATAATAATTTGATTACTTTTTATTGCTGTCACAAGGAATGTAAACATCCCTTGTGACAGTAATATGTGGTGACGGGTACTCTTTATGGAGTGATCTTTGCACTTCAAAGTATTCAGATCACCGAAAACTGTGTATCTGAATACTGTATATTTTTTATAATCCGGTGCCTTTGGCAGCCGAGTAAACCGGAAGTGACGTCGCTTCCATGTTTACATCCAGGAGACTGGAACAAAGCCGTTTCTGGCTTTGTTCCAGTCTGTCACTAGCTGCCAGAATCGGCGGATGTTTGATCAGGCCTTCCGGTGGAACAGGAGGCCGAGGAAGAGCGGAGGGAGGAGGGGGATGTCCCCTCCCGCTCCTCCGGTATAACAGCAGAGCGGCTTTTAGCCGCATCGGTTGTTATACCTGGAAAGCCGTTTGCCTGCTCTAAACAACGGTACCAGGATGATGATGCCTGCAGCTGCGGGCATCATCCTGGTATAACCCCCCAAAGCAGAGTACGCACATCTGTGTACGCTCGGCGGGAAGGGGTTAATAAAAATATTGTTCACTGTGGTTTGTCAATAAAAACAAACGCAGATGAAAATAGTTGACGTGTTTCAGTCTATAAGGCCTTAGTCATAACCACATTACAGACATGACATTTTGAAATGGAAGTAAATGGTAGCTCTAAAGATCATAGGCTCCACCTGTGTATTGTATTAATTGACCGCAGACAATTAACGAAAGAGAATCGGCTGCAATACATGCTGGAGGATCCATGTGTATGCCACAAAATTTTCACACACCTTGTGGTGATGTGTACACACACATATATACATGCACATATACAGAAGAGAAAATACCATAAAATACACAAAACATTCAATAAAAAAAAGGGATGAAAATGACAATCCAGGTATGGAAAGACCCCCCAGAAGAGAGAAGCACTGAGGAGAGGCATCCTAATGTAGATGCAAATCCTGATTCCACCTCAGTTTTAACCCCCAAGGCAATCCAGTTTCATGTGCCTTTTAAAATCAGAGTTCTCGGAGTAGAATGAATGGGGTTTTCTAGCAAGCTTGTGATTTGCGAGTGGCCTGTGTGTGTTCCTGTGTGTGAATCTGAGGACTTGTACTTTAGTGTTATTGTTTATACTTCTTCAATATTTTTGAAAAATAACTTTTTCGGTCACCTTTTTTTAGAGCGGAGAGTGACTTGCCCAAAACCTGTTGTGGTAAAGGGAAAAACATACTTTTGTACTCCCTAGTGAGGCCTGCTCTCAAAACACTGAATTTAGGCCAAATCTGTTTCCAAATTAGGGTAAAGCTACCATTTGAGGTATTTCTTTTTTTCACATCAATATTAACTGTAGTCTGACTAAGCATGCACACAAAGCAATTGCAGTAAATGAGCGTCTGCTATCAGATCATCAGTTATTTGAGTTGGAAATCACGAGGGAGGCTGCTACAGTGCTTTTTTCTTTTTCTTTTTTTTTTTTTTCTGTTTTAACATTGATTCTTCATCCCTCCTATGTACTCCCTTTTCCCTGTTCAGCTCCTCTGTGTTACTCTGTCTTCCTGTGTGGCCCCTTCATTTCCCTCTGGTCTCATTCTGAATTCTCCACTCCTCTGCACCAAGGCTCATCGATCTCCGCTCCCCTCCCCTTTATCCTATCTAAGCCTATGGCCTACTGTTTATTCTTTTATCTGATGGTCTTTTTGTTTACTTATCATGCACAGATGTTTAACCTTTTGCTCGCTGTCACTGCTCCCCCTGTGACCCTTTTCCCCTTAATATCAGTTGGCTGCACAGTAAGTCCCCTTGTGTGCGGTCTTATCCTCCTGTGGCTTTCTCTTCCCCTTCACCTCCTCACTTTTGGCTTCCTCCCCATTTGAGGAAAGGAGGTCAACCAGAGGGTTGGCTGCTGGGCTAAGGAATGTACTATACAGCTGCTCTGTGGCAGCTTCTGGCTGACATAGTGGGGCCGGGCTCCCCTGAGCAAATGATCTGAAGCTCTGGCCCTTTCTTGCTATACTGCAGCTCTGTAATTTCAGGGTGTTGAGTGTACGAAACATCAGGAGTACTTGTGCCTTCTTGTTTTTAAGAGATGTGCAGACCCTTCCTGTGTTTGACTCCTACTTACAGAACTTCTCTATAATGAGTAGGAATTGGAGTTGCACAGAGTTTTTAAAATTCTTGAGCCAAGTTTTGATGTGTGGCACACTTTGACCACTGTGTTGCAACCACATGCATTACATGCAGTTGTGGCAGAGTGTGCAGATGACCATAATTTTGTTGTAGTTCTACATGTGTCTGAGCCGGTATTCAGCTCCACCAGCTCCAGCAAACAATGTGACCAGTCAACTGGGATAACCAATCACGGCATTAGAGCAGTATCTAGGTTATTTGGTCTACTTAGGAAGTTGGAGTTGTGCCATTCCCCTTTGCAATATGCACATCTGTGTTGGTTTGTGGGGTGCAGTGCATTGAGGGATGTTGGGGGGGGGGGGGGGGGGGGGAAGGGAGCTGGCAGAACTCCATAAAAGGTATTTCTAGGCAGCTATTGGTGCCTGTTTCAGCGTTTTTAAATTCAGCTTAAACGCCTGCCTAAAGCAAGAGGTTTGCTTTTGGAAGCTTGTAATATCTGGAAGTTAAAGGGTTACCAAATCCTCGTGTTTTTTTTTGTTATTTAAAAAAAAATAAAAGTCTGTCTCAGAAAACGTGGAAGAAACAGTTTAGCATGAATGCTAGTCAAGAGATTGGCAATGGCCTACATATTCTTCTCATTACAGGTAGCCTTGAGAGCCTGTTCGCATTATAGCAGAGAGCTGCCTTTTTTCTGTGTAAGAAAAATGCAGCTCTCTGCAAGGGCATACAGAAAGCCACTTCTCTGCAGCTGTTACTTATGGGGCCGAGTGGTGCGGAAAAATGCAACACTGCTGCAGCTTTCTTCACCATTCCGCAGGTGCGAGCCTTCGCTGTTACGAGCGGTCACGCGGTCAGCTGAGCGCCCATGCATAGAAAGAAATGGCATGTCACAAAGTGACATTCCATAAAGGTTAGAAAATAAAAAAGGAAAAAATGCAAAGCACCGCTCCTCATCTGCCAGCAGCTGCGATCATTGCCCGCAGAGAAAAAGAGAATGTTTTTCTCTGCGGGTAGTGTAAACGTGCCCGGAGGTAAAGAGAATTTTGTACTATGCGTTTTTGCTTTATGGAAAATTGGTCTGAAATATACACTATCCAGTTGCTATGCCTGTCACATGGAAAAATAATTGTTACTAGTGAAATAGCCCTAAGACCTCAAAGATGTGTAAGAGAAATTAGTTCTCTTTAAAAAAAATAAAAATAAGTAAGTGTGTGTGTATGTGTGTGTGTGTATATATATATATATATATATATATATATATATATATATATATATATTATAATATAGTGTGTGTGTGTGTGTAATATGTATGTGTGTGTGAATGCATCAATGCAGAGCATGTTATCTCATCTTGCAAAGCTTGGATTCATTGAATGAGTTTAAAAAATGCAGAATATATAGCCCCATGGTACATAACTAAGCTCCATTTCATGCTGAATAAACTAAATTATTAATGTATCTTAAATAGAAAACTATCTTTAGATTTATTTTTACTCCAAAAGCATTTTTTAAAAATTTGATAAATCAAAAATGTATTTTTAAATAAAAAAATCATTGCTTTACAGTATATCCACCCTGGTATATACATATGCTGTGACACCCATCTTGGTCACAGTAAGGCTCGGTTCACACAGGACGCGGCACGACTTGCAGCGCCGCGACCTCCCGCGACCTCAGCGGCGACTTGCAAAATGACTTCTGTATAGAAGTCAATGCAAGTCGCCCGAAGTCATGACAAAAGTAGTATAGGAACCTTTTTTCTAAGTCGGAGCGACTTGAGTCGCTCCTATTAGAACGGTTCCGTAGTACAGAACGGGGGCGACTTGTCAGGCGGCGAAGTCGCCTGGACAAGTCGCGCCTGTGTGAACCGAGCCTAAGAAGCAACAGACATCTTGTTACACTCAGCCTGAACTATATAGGCTGGGTGTAACAAGATATCCGCTGCTGGCTTACTGCGCCCAAGTGCAGGGTGTATCAAGATGAGCGTTATGAGGTTTAACCTCCAACGGAGACATGAACGCCAGTTCCTTTACAGAATGTGATGGCTTCGGTCATGGATTTTGAAGGAATATGCGGCTGCACCCCTGCCCAGTCTACCCCTAGTTCCACTGCTGCCGCCAGCCTGTTGACTTGCTCTCTGCTCTGCCCTCTCTACCTGCTGACTTCCGCTGCATTCCCAGGTATCGGATTAGGCATTGGGAGAACCCTAGCAATGTGTGTAATAATATATGCTGCTTTTCCTTACAGATCTGGCTCTTTTTTTTTTTGCAGGGAATAAAAATGGCCAGATTGCTGATCTGCGTACAAAGCCCTGTATGTTTGTAAACACAGGACTCTACATAAATTGGCTGGAACCTGCTGACAAAATCCTGCCATAGCCAGTGACTGCACGGGTTAGCAGGAGGCCGCATGCTCCTAACTCCCGGATGATGCTGAATCATGTACATGTACTGATCTAGCCTGCCTTGGTCCCTCGCCTACACTAAAGGTACTGCGGTATGGCAGGTACTGGTTAAGAAACACCGCTGTTACACGCGTTTGACATTTATTTATTTTTCAGCTTGTAAATGTACCTCTATTAGACAGTGTGTCCATGCATACATAGGCATTTACAGGCTTATTAGAAGAGGAGCATTTACAGGCTGACCCCCCCCCCCCCCCCCCCCCATAAACCAGTGTATTCAGGTTAGGAACTTTTGGGCAGAAAAAATGCTAGATGCTGCTATACCAGTGCACCTTTAGTGATTGAGCATTCATTCGTTCCAGTGGCTGGAATAAATGAATATCCTGGCCAGTGACATTAATGCCCAAATGCTTGATGCGCTAAAATGTGTGTGAAAATTATAGCTTTAGGCACTTTTATTTTTTATTTTTTTTTATTTATTTTTTTAAAGCAGTGTTTCTGCTGGCAGGAGAAAAGCCGTTCCGGGGAGCTGAGCAAACGCTCAGTGTGCATGAGGCCTTAGAAAGGATATAAACAGATATGACCTTCTCTTTCCAGGTTTTTGAAGTTGTATGAGTAGGAATGTGGTGAGACCTAGGAGTAGTGTTGACTGAAGTGTAGTGTCATATGCTATCTACAGAGTACAAGAACCTGACCATAAACTTCAAAATGGAATGTATGCTTGCCAAATAATTTTCATAGTGGTTAATTTAGAAAGCTGTGACTTTAGCAGATGTAACATTGTGTTTTAGGCTTCATGCCCACTGGGCTTTTCTCTAACTCCCCTTGATGCCTTCCTCCTGGCAGCGACATTTTGGCCAAAAAAATGCTTGATGCTTGTAAACACGATTAGAGGCATTTACTGTTTGTTTCATGGGCCTGAATAATAATCTGACCATTGAAATGAATTGGGCTGGGTTCACACTGGTGAGATGCGGGAACCAGCGCAATTCCAGTGCCGCATCACATAGGACTCGCAGGCAGTTCACACTCCCCTATGCAAACTGCTGCGGGTATCGACGGTAAGTTAATAACACCCCCATATTGGTTTGCATAGTGCAGTGCGAACTGTCAAATGGTGCTGGAATCGGATCACGTGGGAGTGAACACCCATGTGATTTGATTCCAGAGTGGACAAAAAAAAGCCGCCTGCACCATTTTGGTGCGAATGCGATGCAAATTCAGCCATACAACCTGACTGCACCTAGTGTTAACACACATTTAGACACGTTTACATGCATTTTTCCTGCCAAAACTGTTGATCCTGGAATCTTTTTTTCTTTTATGCTTCTAAACTCCTCTAAATGTTCATGGGCTAACATACAGAGGTGTTTAGAGGCAGAAAAAACCCGCCAAATGCCCCATACCAAGCAGCTTTAAAAACGTCCAGTGTGCATGAGGCCTATTTGTGAGAGTTTGTCAAGCTTGCGTAATTTCTGTATAGATGGCTCCTAAAATGCGATATGCTTTGACAAAGACTACAGAACATCTGACAATGCCATGCACTTTATCTGCTTGTCCTCCAGAAGATTTACCCCCCTTTTATGACCAGGCCATTTTTTGCGATATGGCACTGCGTTATTTTAACTGACAATTGCGCGGTCATGCAACACTGTATCTAAATGAAATTTGTTTTTGTTTTTCCCCGCAAATAGACCTTTCTTTTGGTGGTATTTCCGATTGGGTTGTTTTTTTTGCATGTTTAAAAAAAACTTACTTTATGCTATAAAGCATATCCTATAAAAACAAAATGTAAAATTTAATTTCTATATAAATTTAGGCCAAAATGTATTCTGCTACATATTTTTGGTAAAAAAAAAAATCCCAATAAGCGTATATTGATTAGTCTGTGCAAACTATGGGCTATATACAGGAATTTTTATTTATTTTTATTTTTTTCATGCTAGTAATGGTGACTATCAGTCACTTATAGTGGGACACTGATATTGCGGTGGAAAGTCTGACACTTTTGACACGTTGTGGAAACCAGGGACACTAATACAGTGATCAGTGCTAACAATATTCACTGACACTACTAATGACTCTGGCTGGGAAGGGGTTAAACATCTAGGGCGATCAAAGGTATAAATCTGTGTACTATGTGTGCTGTTTTTACGAAGGGATCTGTTGGATTTTATTACCTATATTGCTGGGAAATCAAATTCATCACATCCCTGCTGACAGAACAGAGCTCTGCCTTGTTTGTATAGACAGAGCTCTCTACTGTGTGCCTCATCTTCGATCAGTAGGGATCGGTGGAAATCCATTGGCTGACATCCGCTGATTTGGCTTGTGCTGTCTCCAATCATAGCACAGCTGTAGTGTGTTCCCCTTACCCAGACGTACCGAATCAGGTATGGTGCAGTGGAGCTGCTCTGGCGCTGTATAGCTAAGTTATGCGGTCGGCAAGCGGTTATTGAACAAAATGTTTAGTGGTTTATATTGATGGAAAAATCACATGGAGCCTCCCTTTTATTGGCAATAACCTTGACGTTACCTATGGCCACAACCTTTTTCTTTCGTTTTTGTATCGGAACGGTTAGAGCCTCTTTACATTTTTATTGCTGTCTGTGCCCCCACCTGGGGAGATTCAGCCTTTGTCTTGTGATCATTGTCTGCGAGACAGACGGTTATAGTAAAGCACATACACACTAGTAGTTTTTATTTTCATTCAACCCAGCAGGCTGAGCAAAAAAAAACTGAAGTGCTCAAGAGGAGCTGTTGTACATACTATTCGATGTACAGCAATCTCCCCCACTGAGTTATTGTGTTCCGATAGGGATGCTGATCAGCAGACCTTTTTTGCTCATGCCACGTTCAATACCGCCCGATATTCGGCCCATGTGTATGGGGCTTAAGGTAGGTCATTGTTTTATGGTTGCAGGGAAGAAATTTGCATGATTCCTTCCTCCACACACAGCGCTGACAGGTAAATGTTTCCTGCCAAGACACTGTATTCTACGGGCAGGGAGAATACAGTGGGAGAAGACAGTGATT
The DNA here is from genome assembly GCF_037356315.1 of Lithobates pipiens. NCBI lineage: Eukaryota > Metazoa > Chordata > Amphibia > Anura > Ranidae > Lithobates > Lithobates pipiens. The sequence goes on from NW_027507758.1 coordinate 290,770,049, forward strand.
ATTGCTAGCAACCTTAGCAGCCGCTAGCGATGATCTCAAGTAAAATTTGGCAGGCTGGTTGTACCCAACTTGGTAAATTTCAGCTTGCCCATACTTGGTTCCAATCTCGTCCAGTTCCTGCTGACAACTGCCTTAATGCCGCATACACATGATCGGAATTCTCATCGAAAAAAGCTCTGATGGTTTTCCCGTCGGAACTTCCAATGGAAAACCACTCAAACTGTCTTTCCCTACACACGGTCACACCAAATTCCGACCGCCAAGAATGCAGTGACGTACAACACGTACGACGGGACTAGAAAAAGGAAGTTCAATACCTAGTAGCCAATAGCTTCCATCTCGTTAGTTGAATCCTGAGCATGCGTGAGTTTTTGCGCGTCGGAATTGCGTACACGCGATCAGAATTTTTGCTGGTAGGAATTTAACCAGCTAAATTCCAATGACGCATACACACGGTTGTATTACCAGATGAAAAGCTCTCATTGGTGTTTTGCTGGCCAAAATTCCGACCGTGTGTATGCAACATGAGGGTAGAATTACTCTCACTTGGTGTATAGATTTTTGCTCATGTCTTGTATCTTTGGGACAGGAAGTGAAGATTTGCCCAATGAGATACAGCTAGCAAAACAAGAAACTGCTAAAGTGGGGAAAGGTATAAAACCCCCTAGTTTTGGCTATGCATACTCTTTAACCCAGTATATTTCTCTAGTATCCGATCAGAGAAATGTGTAGTTTGTGCAATAATGCTGTTCTTCCCAGTGGCTCTCCGTCAGAAGTGTTGCCGCACGTTATGATTTCTAGGAGTTTTAAAATGAACATGTTGGGCAGAGTATGAATCTGTGCTGGGTGACGGCTGCTCCACAGGTGAAGAGAACTTGTGTTTCTCCACACTTCATCTTCTCCCCAGGGGGGTGCGGAGGTAGGGGCAGGATCACTAGGCCAAGACTTGTGTTCACTTTAGTTGCCTCTCACTGTTTCTTTGTAGCTGGTATATTGAAGTGTCTGACCACTGAGATCTTGGCATGAGAAGGCAGCAACTGGCATTGTGAATATTTTTACCGTTTAGCTCATTGAGTTGGTGCTTTCCTTGTAGCTTCATTTCCAGATGGAGCAGCCAGCATATTACTGTATTTTTTATTTAATTTTTGCTTGTAATCTAGCATGTAGTAAGCTGCTCTGTGGCCATTAGCTTGGATTTGGAGAGACTTGCAATTGCATGTCCGTATATCCTTTCCCATGCTTTTATCCATTGTACTATATCTGACAGAGAAATGTAGAATAAATATCAACGTGTATACTTTGATGTATGTGTGTAAATAAGCAGTAGTCGGGATCTGCTGTTACTGTTCATATTGTGAATCCATGGATCCAGCAAGCACTATAGAGCGTAGCTTCAGACAAAGGAGTCTCCTTCTGCTGCACTGTACTGAGAAGAGGAAATTATGGCTTTTTTTTTTTTTTTTTTTTTTTTTTAACCTATTGGAAACTGAATCTCGTGCAAATGGCCGTGGGGAGAATATGGTTTCCTGCCTGAACGAATAGAATTGGGAAGCTATCAATCTCCGACAGCTCTGCCACCACGAATAATATGAAATGATCGCAGGGAGTAGAATGTACACTAGGTCACATTGCTCAGACCCATGCTCCTTCCCGTGCTTACCTGCAGCTGCACAATCTATGGCTCCTTTAACCTGTTTACTGCCAGTTTTTTTTTCTTTGTGAAGATGTGGGTATTTCAGTTTTTTGTCTAAAAATGCTTTTTTTCTGTCATTACCCCCACTAAGCTACTAAGTGCTTACAATAGTACCGTATTGTTTTGGGTATCACAATTAAATATGCTTGACGGCTTCCAAGCGTTTATCTATCGTGAACTATAGTGTTTTGTATGTTCATTTGTTATTTGTTTTTGTTAGCAGCTGTTTGTCAAGAAATAAACTATAATGATTTCCAATCACAATAGATAATGGCTGAGTAGATTTAATTTTATTTTTATTTTTTTACAGGTACTTGTATAGTGCCCTCAATTTACAGTGCTTTACCTACAGTGCATCCGGGAAATATTCACAGCGCTTCACTTTTTCCACATTTTATTTTACAGCACTGTTCCGAAATGGATTAAATTCATTTTTTTCTCAAAATTCTACAAACAATACCCCATAATGACAATGGGAAAGACGTTTTTTTCTTTTTGAAAAATCTTTGCAAATTTATAAAAAAAAAAAAAAAATCACATGTACATAAGTATCTACAGCCTTTGCTCAATACTTTGTTGAAGCACCTTCCGTACCAGTTATAGTCTCAAGTCTTTTTGAGTATGATGTTACAAGATTGGCACACCTATTTTTGGCAGTTTCTCCCATTCTTCTTTGCAGGACCTCTCAAGGTCCATTAGGTTGGATGGGGAGCATCAGTGCACAGCCATTTTCAGATCTTTCCAGAGATGTTCAATCGGGTACAAGTCTGGACTCTGGCTGGGCCACTCAAGGACATTCACAGAGTTGTCTTGTCTTATAGCCACTCCTTTGTTGTCTTGGCTGTGTGCCTAGGGTTATTGTCCTGTTGGAAGATGAACCTTCTACCATACAGGCCTGATTGGTGGAGTGCTGCAAAGGTGGTGGTTCTTCTGGTAGGTTCTCCTTTCTCGACAGAGAAACATTAGAGCTCTGTCAAAGTGGCCATCAGGTTCTTGGTCACCTCCATGACTATGGCCCTTCTCCCCCGATCGCTGAGTTTGGCCAGGCAGGCTCTCCGGGTGACGTCATTGGACGGCCACACCCCGTGCCTATAAAAGAGGTGTCGGACAACAGAAACATCACAACTATGAAAGACTGCTTCAGGACAAGACCCGCTTTTTAAAAAAAAAAATCGGCAGCGAAGAAGAAGGTGGCTCCATGAGATGATGGCACCGGGCGAAGATGGCTTCAGGCTTCTTATTTACTAAACTGGCTCTTGTAGTTTAACATTTCACCTTTTTTTTGTGAATGGGTAGGGGTGCGATGTACCCAAAACCCATTCACATGGGGGGGGGGGGGGCTGGCCAGCCAGGATCTGGGGGCCCCCTTGTTAATGGGGGCTGGGATCTGGAGGCCCCTTTGTTAATGGGGGGCTTCCAGATTGCGATAAGCCCTCCCACCCGCAGACCCCGACAACCACCAGCCAGGGTTGTTGGGAAGAGGCCCTTGTCGTCCCACCAGCCCCACCCCCTCCCCCTCCATGTTGAGGGCAGCGCTTGCTCGTCCTCTCTCTTTCCTGATCTACTGGGGGTGGCATGCTTGAATAAGGGTCTAGTATGAATCCATACTAGACCCTGAAAGGCCTGGTATACATTTTTTATTTTTATGTTTTTTATTTCAGTTTTGATTTTATCTTTCATATAAGAAAATAATTTATTAGAGAACACAAAAGAAGTGCTAACCACTTATCCACTGTGCCTGCCGGATGTGACTATTATAATATCCTTTTATATTGGGGTTGGCGACGGGTAGATTGCAAACATGTCCCTGCTTTGCCAGTCCTTCCTCTCAGCCTCCACCACTCTCATCCTTACAGCAGAGTGGATAGCAGGAGGCAGCACAGTACTAGATGGAGTGCAGGAGCTGCCAGATTTACCCTTTCAAGTTAACCAGCAGGTAATTGGTTGCTAGGACTGGCTGGCGTCCTAGCAAAAAATCACCAGCTTGTTAATATGAAAAGTTAATGCCAACAGCTCCCATCTTCCATTCAGTCCTATACAATATACTGTAGATGCGTATATTTGTGAATTACTGCACTCAAATGCAACATTTTCTGTTTTTACAGCTTTGTAAGCATCACTGTATAACTGATGTTTACAGAGTTGTATGCATTCTTCCATACACATCATGGCATATGTGTTCAGATTGGTATAAAAACATGTTGTTTCTTTTCTTTAAAGTGATATTTAAAGTCTCTTGGTTTTTTTTTTTTTTTTTTTTTTGTTTAGAAACCACAAACCTGTTATACTTGCCTGCTCTGTGCAGTGGTTTTACACAGAGCAGCCCAGATCCTCTTCTTGGGTCCCTTCTGCCGAGTGCCCCCCACAGCAAGCAGCTTGCTATGGGGTCACCCGAACCGGTGTTTTGTGTCCATTCAGACACTGAGCATTGGCTTGGCCCCACTCCTCTCTATCCTCATTGGCTCACTGACTGTCTCAGCCAATCAAGAGGGAGAATCCCAGACAGCCGAGGCTCTCGTGCAACATTGCTGGATCTAATGGGGCTCAGGTAAATATTAGGGGGAATGCTAATATTGCAATATATGCATGAAGGTAAAAAACCTCCTGTGTGAAGCAGGCCCCCCCCCCCCCCAATACATACCTGAGCCCCCTTTTGATCCAGGGACTCCTGATTGGTTTTTGGCAGCATCACGAGCCACTGGTTTCAGCTGTCAATCACAGCCAGTGAGTGGAGATGGAAGGGGTGGGGCCAAGCTGCGATTCTGTGTGTGAATGGACACAGAGCCGTGGCTTGTTGGCACATGTTTGGGTGCCCCCAGAACAAGCTGCTTGCTCTGGGGGCACCTGCCAGGAGGGAGGGGCCAGGAGTGCCGATGTGGGACCCGAGATGAGGAGGACCTGGGCTTCTCTGTGCAAAACCACAGCACGGAGTAGGTAAGTATAACATGTTTGTTATTTTAATATAACACTTGAAGATGAAGAAAACTTTCTGCATTTTTGAACCACTTTAAAGAGCAACAGCAACTAAATATTTTATAATATCCTTTTCATGTGACAACACTGAAGACATGACACTTTGCTACAATGTAAAGTAGAGTGTACAGCTTGTATAAGGGCAAGTTCACACTTGTGCGATGCAAGAACCCTGTGAATCCACTGCGGGTTCCTGCATTGGACCCGACTCGCACAGCAGTTCACGCTGCCATATGCAAACTGTGGGGAGTGTCAATACATTGTTAATAACACCCTAATTTCAGCTTGCATATCACACTGCGAACTGACAGTTTGGACATGAATCGCATTACATAGGTGTGAACACCCATGTGATCCGATTCTGGTGCGGACCAAAAAAGTCCTGTGCGAGTTTAGTCTGGATACGTGCGGCCATCGCATGTGATCTGCGGTGCGAATCACATGCGATCTTGCACCACACAGCAGTGTGCACCGGCCCTAACTGTGTAAATTTGATGTCCCCTCAAAATAACAACACACAGCCATTATTGTATGAACCGCTGGCAACAAAAATTAGCACACCACTAAGTGAAAATGTCCAAGTTGGGCCCAGTTAACCATTTCCCTTTCCAGTGTCATGTGATTTGTTAGTGTTACAAGGTCTCGGTGTAAATGGGGAGCAGGTGTGTTAAATTTGGTGTTATCGCTCTCACTTTCTCATACTGGTCACTGGAAGTTCAACATGGAACCTCATGGCAAAGAACTCTGAGGATCTGAAAAAAAAAGAATTGTTCCTTTACATAAAGATGGCCTAGGCCAGTGATGGCGAACCTTGGCACTTTGGAACTACATTCCCATGGTGCAGTTCCAAAACATCTGGGGTGCCAAGGTTCACCATCACTGGCCTAGGTAATAAGATTCCCAAGACCCTGAAACTGAGCTGCAGCACGGGGGGCCAAGACCATACAATGTTGTAATAGGACAGGTTCCACTCGGAACAGGCCTCGCCATGGTTGACCAAAGAAGTTGAGTGCACATGCTCGGCGTCCGATCCAGAGGTTGTCTTTGGTAAATAGACGTATGAGAGCTGCCAGCATTACTGCAGAGGTTGAAGGGGTGGGGGGGGGGGGGTCAGCCTGTCAGTGCTCAGACCGTACGCTGCATCAAATTGATCTGCATGGCTGTTGTCCGAGAAGGAAACCTCTTTTAAAGATGATGCACAAGAAAGCCTGCAAACAGTTTGCTGAAGACAAGCTGACTAAAGGACATGGATTACTGGAAACCATGTCCTGTGGTCTGATGAGAGTTGAGACCAAAATTAATTTATTTGGTTTGGATGGTGTCAAGCGTGTGTGTCTAGCATGGTGGTGGGAATGTCATGGTCTGAGGCTGCATGAGTGCTGCTGGCACTGGGGATCTAGAGTTCATTGAGGGACCATGAATGCCGCCAACATGTACTGTGACATACTGAAGCAGAGCATGATCCCCTCCCTTTGGAGACTGGGCCGCAGGTCAGTATTCCATTATAATGACCTCAAACAAACTTCCAAGATGAGATATTATATATATATATATATATATATATATATATATATATATATATATATATATATATATATATATATATATATATATATATATATAATTTATTTATGATAGATATATATCATATCTCTATCTATACATTTTTTTTTTTTTCATATAATTTCGATATTTTTTTTTTTCCACTGGAGGCCACAGTGCTTAGATTACTGTAAGAACACCAGTGGGATTATTTTATAAAGCAGTGAAAAGTGTACTAAAACATAACCCATCAGATTGTTTCCAGTATTCAGGTCCGTAGACTGATTCCTATGGGTTATTGCAGTGTGTGCTGTCTCAATAGACACTGAGGCTTTTCATGCCACCCCTTTAATAATGACCAGAGAGACATCTTCACATCGTCGCTTTTTATTTTTTTAACGTGCATCCGCCTTCATTTTGCTACCCCGCATGAAAAAAATATGATACTGATGTATTCAAGCACAGTAAAATGCACTACATACTCGTTTAACTGTGTACTAGTTTATGTAGGCCCCAAAACACTTGTTGAGGAAATAAAATCCCCGCAGGCTGCGTTTTTCATAGGCACCGCAGTGTAGTGATATGAACAGGCCTGATTGATCTGTATGACAGTTCTATGTTTGATGTGGTTTTCCTGTGGTGGCTGACTGTGTTCTACTGCTGGGAACCGCTTAGATATAAACAACCCAAAGAACTAATCTGTGTGAGGCTGATTACAAGTACTGCATCCCAGGCAGAAAACGTCATCATATCTCTAATCAAATTACATTTTTGAATGAAATAAGGAATTTGGTTACTATAGGTATCTTCCAGGTTTTGATCAACTAACTTTGCTCCACGTTTCATAATTTACCATTTTTTGCTGGACGTCCAAGCCCAACTCCAGGCACAACAAAAAAAATGACCCTTGCCTCTATGGATATGTCTAGAGGTGCCAGAATATGGAGAAATGTTCCTTTTATTCCTTAGAAATATGTTTTTACCATTGCTCCTACGTTGGAAGAAGTTTTAACCTGGCATGATTTTCACCAAAATGTCTTTTCTCGGAAAAACGCTGGCTTCTCTACTTGAAGAAAAAAACCTTTCCGTTCATGTTGTTCAAAATCAGTTTGTGAACTTAATTAGTTCCATATCTGTTGTGAGTTGCGACTAAGAAGGAATTCTAAGGATCATGTTTTCCGTAACAGAAATGTAGTACCAAACACAGAACTTTTAAATGCATTTAGAATTGGTTGGTAGTAAAACCGTTAAATAAAAATAACTGATACTTGTTTTTCTGTACAAGTATATGATTTGTGAACTCTTATGTATTGAGAAAATACTTGAACTTGAACTTTACCGTATATTTCAGATATTTCAGCTCTCTTCCCTGATCCATATTTACTTTGATATACAGATTAGGCAGAACATAGATGATGATTTCCCCCCCCCCCCCAAGTTGCAGGAAAGAAAATCAGTCCCACCCCCCCTCCCCCAAACATAGCCATCATTCAAAGTTGGAAGCCCTCCCTATTTTGTTCTCACAGCTGAAGGGGGGAGCAGGGAGCCGTTCTTGCTGGCAGATCAAAGTTATTATTGCTAGGGGCTATAGCTGTTGCCAATAATGGAATGTAAAAATCCAACATGCTGGTTGTACCAAAGTTAATTGATGGATCGACTTTTTGGTAAAGTCAACCTGCCGATAGATGTGTCGCATCTTAGCTGTCCCTGCTGAACCCACCACGATTCGAATCATCTATGGCCAGCTTTAGCAATGGAAATGAGTACTTGTAAATATGTTGGGTAAGGGTGTGTCCACTAAAGGTATTGTATGCTGCTTTTTTTTTTTTTTTTTTTTTTTTTTTTTTTTTTTCGTTTTGTTTTTTATAAGTGTTACTAAACCAAGCACCCTGTAGTCACTATATCTGGTCTTCCACAGTACACAAAACATGGAAATGCATATATTTTAGTAAATATAAACAGCTAAATAATTTTTTTTCTTATTAGCAGTATATAGCAGTCTTGTAACTTCTATCAGTGTCTGGCCCAGCACTGGTTAAAGCTTTCCTGTTCAACAGTTGTCACATCTGTTTTGAACAGAAGATTGTTTTCTCATGTCTATGAATACCCTTGACTCCATTCAGTGTGTGTATCTGATTCAGGCTTTAGAGTGTTGGTAATGGCCATGTAGGCCTGTCCAGACTGATAGACTTCAACAGCTTTTCTCTGGTGGGCTTGCTTGGTCGTCTGTAGGGACTTCCTGTGAGCACAGAAAGATGTACCCACGAGAATCTTTATTCTTTAGATTTCTGCTAAAAGCAACAGGCATAACAGATGAGCAGTTCTGTTGCTGGTAACAACTTGCAGTGTGTCCCCAGCAGTAGAATTTCCCATCTGACATGGCCCTAAGGATAGGAGCATTCTTTAGTGGTGCCATGTCTGATGGTTAGGCTAGCCCTTTTGTTAGATGTTTCCTTATATCATGGCTGCTCAACTTGTGGCCCTACAGCTGTTGCAGAACTACAAAACCCATCATGCCTCTGTCTTTGGGAGTCATGCTTTTAACGGTCAGCCTTGCAATTCCTCATGGGACTTGTAGTTCCGCAACAGCTGCAGGGCCACAGGTTGAGCACCCATGCCTTATATGTTGTACCAGGTTGATGCAACTTTTTGTATACACTTTTAATAGACTTAAAGCAGAACTACAGGCAGAAGTGTTTTTTAAATATCTATAAAGGGCCTTTTTTATTTTTAAAGCATATCATTGTCGTTAGTATGAACTATTTTCATATTATTGGGTGAACCTGTTTTTTGTCCTGTATGGTTTGCTTCAAAGCCCTGTCCCCAAATATCAATTGACAAAGAAAAAAAGCCCTGCATGAATTAAAGTCTAATTTCACCCACATGGACAAAACACAGGTATACTATAAAGTGGAACTCCAGCTAAAACAAAAGTTTAACCCTGCAGTGGGTTTCTCCTCCTGCAGCAAGGGTTAAATTCTCATTTTGTCTAGGGGTTGAGATTCCACTGCCTTGTTTCCTGAAGCTGCTGCTTCTTACTGCTCACCTGATCACAGCCTCTCTAATGTCATCATGTACAATGTGGAACTTGTGGTCCTGCTTTGTATGTGAGAACATTGAGGATCCTACTTGCATTGCTGTCAAGCAGGGAACAGCACTGGCTGATAGGGGAATCCATTGAGAAATGTAAGTATTTCTGCCCCCCCCCCCCACCTACAACAAGCTTTCAACCCTTGCAGTGCAGAGGAAGGCAGCTTAGAAGGGTTAATTGTGCTTTTTCTTTGTCATTCTTATTTGTGCAGTCTGATGTTTACCTGTGAGCCTATATATACAGTGCCTTGTGAAAGTATTCAGCCCCCTTGAACTTTTCAACCTTTTGCCACATTTCAGGCTTCAAACATAAAGATATAACATTTTTATTTTTTGTGAAGAATCACCAACAAGTGGGACACAATTGTGAAGTGCAACAAAATCTATTTGATTTTTGAAACTTTTTTAACGAATAAAAAAATGAAAAGTGGGGCGTGCAAAATTATTCGGCCCCCTTGCGTTAATACTTTGTAGAGCCACCTTTTGCTGCGATTACAGCTGCAAGTCGCTTGGGGTATGTCTCTATCAGTTTTGCACATCGAGAGACTGAAATTCTTGCCCATTCTTCCTTGCAAAACAGCTCGAGCTCAGTGAGGTTGGATGGAGAGCGTTTGTGAACAGCAGTTTTCAGCTCTTTCCACAGATTCTCGATTGGATTCAGGTCTGGACATTGACTTGGCCATTCTAACACCTGGATACGTTTGTGAACCATTCCTTTGTAGATTTTGCTTTATGTTTGGGATCATTGTCTTGTTGGAAGATAAATCTCCATCCCAGTTTCAGGTCTTTTTGCAGGCTCCAACAGGTTTTCATCCAGAATGGTCCTGTATTTGGCTGCATCCATCTTCCCCTCAATTTTAACCATCTTCCCTGTCCCTGCTGAAGAAAAGCAGGCCCAAACCATGATGCTGCCACCACGTTTGACAGTGGGGATGGTGTGTTGAGGGTGATGAGCTGTGTTGCTTTTACGCCAAACATATCGTTTTGCATTGTGGGCAAAAAGTTGGATTTTGGTTTCATCTGACCAGAGCACCTTCTTCCACATGTTTGGTGTGTCTCCCAGGTGGCTTGCGGCAAACTTTAGACGAGACTTTTTATGGATATCTTTGAGAAATGGCTTTCTTCTTGCCACCCTTCCATAAAGGCCAGATTTGTGCAGTGTATGACTGATTGTTGTCCTATGGACAGACTCTCCCACCTCAGCTGTAGTTCTCTGCAGTTCATCCAGAGTGATCATGGGCCTCTTGGCTGCATCTCTGATCAGTCTTCTCCTTGTCTGAGCTGAAAGTTTAGAGGGACGGCCAGGTCTTGGTAGATTTGCAGTGGTCTGATACTCCTTCCATTTCAAAATGATCGCTTGCACAGTGCTCCTTGGGATGTTTAAAGCTTGGGAAATCTATTTGTATCCAAATCCGGCTTTAAACTTCTCCACAACAGTATTACGGACCTGCCTGGTGTGTTCCTTGGTCTTCATGATGCTCTCTGCGCTTTCAACAGAACCCTGAGACTATCACAGAGCAGGTGCATTTATACAGAGACTTGATTACACACAGGTGGATTCTATTTATCACCATCAGTCATTTAGGACAACATTGGATCATTCAGAGATCCTCGCTGAATTTCTGGAGTGAGTTTGCTGCACTGAAAGTAAAGGGGCCGAATAATTTTGCACGCACCACTTTTCAGTTTTTTATTTGCTAAAAAAGTTTAACTTATCCAATAGATTTCGTTCCACTTCACAATTGTGTCCCACTTGTTGGTGATTCTTCACAAAAAAATAAAAATGTTATATCTTTGTTTGAAGCCTGAAATGTGGCAAAAGGTTGAAAAGTTCAAGGGGGCCGAATACTTTCGCAAGGCACTGTGTATGTGTATATAGAGATATATATATATATCTATATATCTAATTATATATGTGTGTGTGTATGTATGTATATGTGTATATATGTATATGTGTGTGTGTGTATATGTGTATATATATATATATATATATATATATATATATATATATATATATATTTATTTATGTGTTTTTATATAGTTGTGCTCATAAGTTTACATACCCTGACAGAATTTGATTTCTTGGCCATTTTTCTGAGAATATGAATGATAGTGTCTGGCTGAAGCCATTTATTATCAATCAACTGTTTACTCTTTTTAAATCATAATGACAACAAACTACCCAAATGACCCTGATCAAAAGTTTACATACCCTGGTGATTTTGGCCTGATAATTTGCACACAAGTTGACACTTGGAGCCTGTTCACACAGGGGCAACTCGGGATCCGACTTCAGGTCGCGCTGTTGAGAAAATCAATGTTAGTTAATGGAGCCGTCTTAATGTACACTACAGCAATCGCTACAACTTCAAAAAGTGTTCCTGTACTACTTCAATCCGAATTCTAGGCGACTTGTACCCATTGATTTCAATGGAGGTCGCCTCCAAGTTAGATCTCCATCTATATTGAAGCGACAATGTCGCCTCTGTCACAGAATAATCAGCTCTCGAAGGGGGAACTCCACGCCAAATTTTAAATAAAAAAAACGGCATGGTTTCCCCTCCAGGAGGATACCAGGCCCTTAGGTCTGGTATAGATTTTAAGGGGAATCCCCCTACGCTGAAAAAATGGCATGGGGGTCCCCCCAAAATCCATACCAGACCCTTATCTGAGCACGCAGCCCGAACAGTCAGGAAAGGGGGGTGGGGATGAGCGAGCGCCCCTCCTCCCCCCTCCTGAACCGTACCAGGCTGCATGCCCTCAACATGGGGGGGGGGTGGGTGCTTTGGGGAAAGGGGACGCCCCCCCCACCCCAAAGCACCTTGTCCTCATGTTGAGGGCGTCTTCCCGACAACCCTGGCCGTTGGTTGTCGGGGTCTGCGGGTGGGGGGGCTTATCGGAATCTGGGAGCCCCCTTTAATAAGGTTGCCCCCAGATCCCGGCCCCCCACCCTATGTGAATGAGTATGGGGTACAACGTACCCCTACCCATTCATCTGGGGGAAAAAAGTGCCAATAAAAAAAAAAACACAGGTTTTTAAAGTAGTTTATTAATCAGCTCCGGGGATCTTCTTCCAACTTCTCCGCTCTGTTCGGCCTCTTCTCCCGCTCCGGTTCTTCTGCCGCCTCCTCCGCTATCTTCTTCCAGCTCTTTTACTAGCGGAGAAGCACGGTCTCCTCCTTCCCTCTTCTGATGTTGACACGACGCTCACTTACGCTGTAATGCGATGACCCCACCCCTTATGGCGTCAAGTCCTGGGGCCTGTTGGGACTGACGTCATAGGGGCGGGGTCAGCGTGTGGCATCACCAGGTGACCACGCCCCATACCTATATAAGTCGCGTCGCACAAGCCATTACAGTGGAAGAGCGCATTGTGTCAACATCGGAAGAAGAAAGAGGGAAGAAGGAGACCAGGCTTCTCCACTAGTAAAAGAGCTGGAAGAAGATCTTTTACTAGCAGAGAAGCCCGGTCTCCTCTGTCCTTCTTCCCTCTTCTTTCTTCTTCCGATGTTGACACAACGCTCTCTTCCACTGTAATGGCTTGTGCGACGTGCGTGGCGACTTGTATAGGTATGGGGCATGGTCACCGGGTGATGTCACACGGTGACCCCGCCCCCTATGAAGTCAGTCCCAACAGGCTCCGGGACTTGACGCCATAAGGGGCGGGGTCATCGTGTAACATCACCCAGTGGCCACGCCCCATGCCTATATAAGTCTCCTCACATGTCGCACAAGCCCTTACAGCGGAAGAGCGCGTCGTGTCAACATCAGAAGAAGAGGTAAAGAGGAGACTGCACTTCGCCGCTAGTAAAAGAGCTGGAAGAAGGTAGCGAAGGAGCCGGCAGAAGAACCGGAGAGTGGGAGACAACGCTGCAGAGCGGCAGAAGAGGCCGAACAGAGCGGAGAAGTTGGAAGAAGACCCCTGGAGCTGATTAATAAATTACTTTAAAAACCTGTGTTGTGTTTATTTTTTTGACACTTTTTTTTTTTTTCCCCCAGGTGAATGATGGGTAGGGGTACCCCATACTCATTCATATAGGGTGGGGGGCCGCGATCTGGGGGCCCCCTTATTAAAGGTGGCTCCTGGATTCTGATGAGTTCCCCCCCCCCCCCCCCCCACCCCGACAACCAATGGCCAGGGTTGTTGGGAAGAGGCCCTTGTCCTCATCAACATGGGGACAAGGTGCTTTGGGGGTGGGAGGGGCCGCAGGGTGCCCCCCTTCCCCAAAGCACCCCCCCATGTTGAGGGCATGTGGCCTGGTACGGTTCAGGAGGGGGGGGGGGGCGCTCGGTGAGTCATGGGGAAAGCAAAAGAATTGTCAAGGGATCTGCGGGAAAAGGTAGTTGAACTGTATAAAACAGGAAAGTTATATAAAAAGATATCCAAGGCATTGAGAATCGGCAATGTTCAACCTTGAATCAAGAAGTGGAAAATGAGGGGTTCTGTTGAAACCAAATCACGATCAGGTAGACAAACTAAAATGTCAGCCACAACTGCCAGGAAAATTGTTTGGGATGCAAAGTATAACACACACATAACTGCAGATGAAATACAGGACACTCCGATAACATTTGGTGTGGCTGTTTCAATATGCACAATAAGGGAGGCACTTGAGGATTCAAGATTGGCTGCATGGTCGATTGGCCAGAAGAAAGCCATTGCTACGCAAATGTCTCAAAGTATCTTGCTTGCAATACGCCAAACAGCACAGAGATGAGCCTCAAACCTTCTGGCACAAAGTAATTTGAAGTTGAGACCAAAATTGAGCTTTTTGGCCACAACCATAAACGCTACATTTTGGAGAGGAGTCAACAAGGGCTATGATGAAAGATACACCATTCCTGCTGTAAAACATGGAGGTGGATCACTGATAAATTGGGGATCTGTGAGCTACAAATGCACAGGAAATTCAGGCAAAATTGATGGCAAGATGAATGCAGTATGTTATCAAAAAATACTGGAGGAACATTTGCATTTATCAGCCAGGAAGATGCACATGGGACATACTTGGACATTCCAACATGGTAATGATCCAAAACACAAGGCCAAGTCGGCCTATCATTGGCTACAGCAGAATAAAGTGAAGGTTCTGGAGTGGCCATCTCAGTCTCCTGACCTCAATATCATTGAGTCACTCTGGGGAGATCTCAAATGTGCAGTTCATGCAAGACAGCCCAAGAATTTACAGGAACTGGAGGCTTTTTGCCAAGAGGAATAGCCTCATCCACAAATACCACAAAAGACTTCAAGCTGTCATTTATGGTAAAGGGGACAATACACAGTACTAAGAACTGGGGTATGTAAACTTTTTTGATTGGGGTCATTTGGGTAGTTCCTCATGATTTAAAGAGTAAACACAGTTGATTGACAATAAATTGATTGTGTGTATGTGTGTGTGTGTGTGTGTATGTATGTGTGTGTGTATATGTATATATATAATATATATATATATATATATGTATATGTGTATATATATATGTGTATATATTATATATATAAATTATTGTGTGTGTGAGAGAGAGGGGTGACAGATGGAATCTCCAGTATTTCAAAACGTACAAAAAATCAACAGTAGATGTGAGGATTTTCTCAGGTGTTTTTTCTTCTTTTTTTTTTTTTTTTTTTTTGTGACCTAATGACGGCAACAGGATTCTGAGAAGAAATATACCACGTACCTCCATTGTTGTCTTATATTCCTTCCAACAACCTGCATAGATGGCACTGATCTACCTAATCAATCCAGCGGTCTGAACGAACAAATAAAAATTAAAAATGGAGCTTGCTGTACTAACTTCTTTTGTGTTCTGAAGGAACACACCACCGGTCAGCGCTTGCAGCCATTGACTTAGAGTGGTGATTGGATGCCGAACGGGTGTGATTTTTTTCCAGAATGCCCATTCAAAGCCAGTCGAAATATGAGCAGTACACACAGCTGTGACTGCAGAACCAACCATTTTCAACTGATGATTTTTTTTTTTTTTTTTCCTGTGTATACCTAGCATATTATTATGCTTTCACACTACAGAGGCTTTTCTTCTCTTTTGGGATTGAAGATAATGAGGTAAGTTGATGTGAGAGCAATTTAGTGTATTCTGTAGAGATCAGTGTGCATGACACTGTTCCTTTGACCTGTGTGAGAGCAGCACCGGTTTGCTGTCCCCCTCGTAGACTTTCATCTTAAAAATCAACAATGTTATTCACATGGCTGACTAGCTTCTGTATGCTGTTATATTTGCCATTTTCTTCAGAATTCTTTGTGAAATGTTTTGTATGTATTCAAGATATCTTATCCGCAATGAAAAGGTGTTTTTGTAATTTTTTTTTTTATAATTTTTTTTTTTACAAAAGCTAATACATTTTTTTTTTAATTTTATATATCTATATCTCTCATATATATATATATATATATATATATATATATATATATAATATATATATAAAAACCTCAACAATGTTCTATGATCCATAAAGCAAAAGTATATCTATTTTCCAAAGCTACAAGTGTCTGTGTTTGGTACCCCTTCTTTTCTAGACTGGTCAACCTGGTATCTTTAAATGTAAGAAAAAAGAGAAAGTGCATGGAAATAAAATAACGAGCTGGCTGCACACCCCTAAATATTCTAAAAAGAATGAAAGGACAGGTTCCCCTTGGGGTTTTCAGGCAGCGACAAGAAGCAGAAATAAATTTGTAAATATATATTTTTACAAATTTATTTCTGCTTCTTGTCGCTGCCTGAAAACCCCAAGGGGAACCTGTCCTTTCAACCTGGTATCTTTTGTCTGTGCCCAGCCTGATTAAACTTCTCATGACATTTTTATCCAACCAGCCAAAACATGCATGTATGAGATCTCACAACTTAGTACTGTGAGTGACAGTGCCATCCCAACATCGCAGAGGACAAGTATTCTCAGATGTGCTGGAAATGGAAAAGGCTTATTATGTTCCGACAGCAAGCTTGTGGTATATTTAAAGGAACACACTCTGATTTCTTAAAGTGGCTGTAAACCCTTACAACCAACTTTGACCTACAGGTAAGCCTAGATTAAGGCTTACCTGTAGGTCCAAGAAATATCTCCTAAACCTACACGGTTTAGGAGATATATGCCAAAAAGACAGGCACCACTGTCTACGGCGCCGCGGTCAACGGTGATATGCCGCGAGTGGTGGCTCCTGTGTGCATGTGCGGGAGTGACGTCATCGTGGCTTCACCGAATGACAGCGGCGGAGCAGCGAGACCCACCGAGAAGATGGATGCGCTGGACTACAGGGGACAGTGGTGACTTCGCTGGCTCCTGTGTCAGGTAAGTGACACATAAAGGACTAAATCAGGGTTTACTTCCTCTTTAAATGGGGCAATACACAGTATTAAGAACTGGGGTATGTAAACTTTTGATCAGTCATTTGGCTAGTTTGTTGCCATTATGATTTAAAAAGAGTAAGCACAGTTGATAATCTTGCTCCTTTTCCCCACCTCTGTACCCTCTTCTTATCTATGATATGTGTGATATGCAGAGTGATGAAAGGAAGCAGAGATGAGACACATCTACCTGTCCTGGCACACTCATCCTGCCGATGCACCTCTCACATCCAGCCCATGTGATGTATTGGATGTATGGGATGCCACATACAAGCATCTGGAATGGATGTGCAATGATGAGCTCAGGTCAGGGGATTTTCTGAAAGCAGGGGGCCTGTGTGCAGCAGCAGAGAAAAAGTGCGACGCTCTGCGCCACAGGAAAAGTTGGGTGTCATTTTCATTGCACTGAATACTGTCTGTGTCTTAAAGGGACATAGAGTGCCAGGGTTCAGTAGTAAGTGGAGCAAAGCTTCAGGAATAATTTCAACAAAGTTCCCAGCTCAACAGTAATTCCACAAACCCCTGATTGCGGTTTTCTCAATCACGGTGAAATCCCTTCTTTCTGTGATTGGTAGTGACAACCGAGCAAGTCATCTTCCTCCAGATGGTGGGCGGGGCTAGCAGGACTGTGATTGGCTTTAGTGGTGGCCAATGATGGTCCTGGAAACGGGGACGGCCCCCCTCAGCAGAGCTGCACTCAATCTCTTCCCCATCACAAAAGCTGACAATCGCAACTACAGCAAAGTTGGAGAACCAAACAATGTTTCCCATCTTTTACAATGTGTGGGGGCACAGTGCCTCCCCCTCAGTGTGGTGTGGGGGCACAGTGCCCCCCCTCAGTGTGGGGAATTCTGTAGTTGGAATGTGTTTGTCTCACTGACACTTCCCTGGGCTGCTCTGCTGATGGGGAGGGAGTCGAGTGCCGGCAAAAGAGGCTTTGCGTGCCGGGGGTTGTCTACCCCTGGATTAGGGGGATAATGAAAATCATTGCAACATTTGTTCAGGGAAAGCATGAGCCAACTGAAGAATGTGATTTTACAATTCAGAGTAAATCCTCAGAATTGATTATTCTAAAACCACTACTATACTTTATTAAAAGAACAATCAATCGCACATGTGGGATGTTTAAGGGTGCTGTTGATATTCACATTTTACATTTAGCATGGCTAATGTGATGAATTGTTTTCCATGCTAGAATATTGTTGGAAATAATTATTTTATACATCTAAGAAAAGCGGTCCATCACAGTAAATGTACAGCATATTTGTAAGCCGGGAAAGACAAGTGAATGGGACGCGTTGTAACAGATGAGGCTTGTACAGGCTAAGTAGACTGATTTCCTTTTATGGAAGCAGACTTCCTCTGCCTTCTCTGTGTATTGTACGTGCACATGTTTGGTGGGAAGAAAGGGGAGCTGCACTGTCTAACAATCCACAAAAGGGCTTTCCCTTCTCTCTTACAGAACTAGATGTAATACGTATTTTATATAAAACGAAAATCAAAACAGAACTAGATGTAATCCGTATTAAGTATAAATTACATATAAATAAAGTCAAAAAGACTGATGCGCTTTACTTCTGAGTTGTATATGTAATCCTCTTGGCCCCCTTAAGCATCAAAGGAACAAGGTTGTACACCTGCCACAACCTTGATGTTTTGTGGCCATGGCAAAAATGACCCCCTGTCCCATTCGGTAGCAGCGTTGTGCAGAGTTGCATTACATTGGTGCACCATTTACAGGGATAAAATGAGCGGTGAGGAGGCAACATGTAACTTCCTCACTGTGTGTCAAACGGGGATTGCTTTTCAGAGGGGCAACAAGGGCTGCTTCTAGCGTAAACCTAGCGGAAATCCCCTTATGTTTTCTTATAGGACGCAGACAGCAAAAAAACAAATTACACCAATCAGCCATAACATTGTGACCACCCACCTAATATTGAGTATGGCCCCCCTTTTGCTAAGACAGCCCTGACCCATTGAGGCATGGACACCAAAGTAACATCCACATGAGTGGCAGAAACCAAGGTTTCCTAGCAGAACATTGGCCAAAGCATCACACTGCCTCTGCCAACTTTGCCTCCTTGTACCCCTTCCTGATGCCATCTCTTCCCCAGGTAAGTAGGTGACCTACATGCACCTGGCCATCCACACGATGTAAAAGAAAACGTGATTCATCAGACCAGGCCACCTTCTTCCATTGCCCCGTTTACCAGTTCTGATGTTCATGTGACCATTGTAGAAGCCTTTGGCTGATGGGTCACCATAGGCTTCACCTTCCCATACACAACAAACTTCAATGCCCATTTTTTTTTTTTCCTGCTTTCCGCACATCAACTTCATGGACAACACACGTTTACTTGCTGCCTAATATATTTCACCAATTTTCAGATGCCATTGTAATGAGATCTTCCCTTTTACCTGTCAATGGTCATGTGATCATAATGTTATGGCTGATCGGTGTATACTTTACCAACTATTGAAATAAGATATCAGCTACGCAGGAAGTGAATTATTTTCAGTTAGGCTAGCCATACAGAAGTAGATTTCCTTTGTTCATGCCTTTGGGCTGTATGAGAGAAATCGATTTCTCTACCCTCTTTAAAACACGTGAATGGGGGTTTCTGCACTGCTGGCCATTTTCTACTCCCAGACAGCTGTAGCACCCACCACTGTTTGCATACCCAAACAGTGACTGCAACTGATTGGATGTAGTCGCTGTTCTACCAACAATTTCTTTTTTTTCATAGGAGGTGGGGGTGCCAACAGGGTCCCCCATGGCTTAAATTTTGTCAACGGAGATTCCTTTATCCACAATTTTTAGGATGGATGGAGGAATTTATGAGAGCCATCCCATTCAGCCTGTGGGCTGAACAAGAAAAAATAAAAATCTGTGTATAGCTAGCTTTAGCCCACTCCATAGGCTAACTTCCCAGTGCTTTCCCATGCCTGGGATCTGTTTACAGCCTGCCATACAAAGGAATGGCTGTACGTGGCCTTGCTTTTGTAAATTATGCGTTTTTGCATGAGTGTATACCCATGCATGCCATCCGACGTATATCCCACACCTGGAAGATTTGAAAAATAACATTGAGCAAGCAGGCACGGGTAAATGCTGATGCAGAGATAACATGGAGAAGAGCATGGCCATGTACAGCCATAAATTTGTATAGCAGGCTATTCATGGCATGTGTGGCTCCCCAGGTGCAGGAAAATACCTGTAAAAGCCTCTTGTGCATTATTCTGACTTCGATTGTTGTGAAACGACTATCCCTTGTGAGACCTCTATGCCTGGCCTGTATAAGATATAATCACAATCCTCAGCAGATAGTTTGAACTCACCAAATACCGATTCCATCCACAAGATACTTTTTATTCTGAACATCAGGTTACAGCAGATGACAGGATACAAACAGATGAATAGGCTGTAGTATTTATGCAGTCAAAAGATATTGTCTGTAGCTTACAGCACAGGATACATGTGCCCTGCTACATGTGGCTTGTTGCTGCATCCATGAAACAGGAAGTAAAAAACACAGGAAGAAGGGTGGAGTCTTACATAGAAAGGAAGTGTGTCATAACATAAGGGAAAATAAACTTGAGAAAACAAGTTCATTACCCCAAAAGGTCACTAGATGGCAGCATGTGAACGGAATATAAACGTCCATAGAAAATGGTTAGGAAAACAGTCTGTATAAATTCAATGCCCTGTTGGGGCAGCACATGCATGAACCTTTAGAGTCCGTTCACACAGGGGCAACACGACTTCCAGTGCGACTTTTGGAGGCAACTTGGACATGACTTGAGTGAATAACTGCGCGACTTGGGGTGACTTACAACACGACTTTAAGTCTCCCCAGGCCAGATGACTTAAAGAGAAAATAATCGGCTCTCGAAGCATGGGTTTCCCCTCCAGGAGCATACCAGGCCCTTAGGTCTGGTATGGCTTTTAAGGGGAACCCCCCTATGCCGGAAAAAACGGCGTGGGGGTCCCCCCAAAATCCATACCAGACCCTTATCCGAGCACGCAGCCTGGCCGGTCAGGAAAGGGGGTGGGGACGAGCGAGCGCCCCCCCCCCCTCCTGAACCATACCAGGCCGCATGCCCTTAACATGGGGGGTGGGTGCTTTGGGGAAGGGGGGCGCCTTGCGGCCCCCCATCTCAAATCACCTTTCCCCATGTTGACGAGGACAAGGGCTTCTTCCCGACAACACTGGCCATTGGTTGTCAGGGTCTATGGGGGGGCTTATCGCAATCCGGGAGCCCCCTTTAATAAGGGGCCCCCAGATCCTGGTTCCCCACCCTATGTGAATGAGTATGCGGGACATCCGACTTGGATGCGACCTCCATTGAAATCAATGGGTACAAGTCGCCTAGAAGTCGGATTGAAGTAGTACAGGAACCTTTTTTTTTTAAGTCGGAGTGACTGCTGTAGTGTACATTAAGACGGCTCCATTAACTAATATTGATTTTCTCAACAGCGTGACTTGGGGCGACCTGAAGTCGGATCCCGAGTTGCCTCTGTATGAGCGGGCTCTTAAAGATCTATCATTAAAGTGGTAGTGAACTGCAGACTTGTAAAAAACTAAATAATAAAAAAAAAAACCCTAAAAACCTGCAAGGCAAAGTTTTATAATGTGCCCGTATGCATGGCATAAAAACGAAACCCTCCAGCGGCATGCTGTCACTGATGACAGGGCTTTCATCTTCACCTGGTATAACTTTCTGGGTTGGTGGGCTCCGGTCCTTTTGATTGGATGAGCTGCAATGACATCACTCCAGCCCATGCGTGTGTGCCAGTGATGTAACTGGCAGCTTCACAAGTGTAACGGTGCACCGTTTAGGAAATATTTATTGTACCTATAGGTAAGCCTTACTATAGGCTTACAAATAGGTAAAAATCAACTATGGGAGTTTACTCACACTTTAAATATCTTTATTGTCATTTTAATGCCCCATAGCACTTAAGCCCGTTAATTTTCATCCATTTGTTTGTAAGCATTGTGCTATGACTGGTGTTGCCCCTCCACCCTCATTCCAACAACACTGCTAGAAAGGAGACTGATTTCTGATTGACAGCTCTGGTCTCTGGCCACAATGGCTGCTCTGGAGACCAGTGTTGCCATTCACAAAAAACAAAATAACTGCAGCACTGTGTGTCTGTCTGCAGTTTTACACATGCACATCCTGGCCAATTGATGACACAGTGCTGCAGGTCAGTGTGAACTCTCCGTTTTTATGAATGGACGATCAATGTGATTGGGTCATACATGGAACCGGTCCAACATCGCTGCTTGTTTATTCATAAAAGTGAAAGCTCATACAGTGCTGCAGCACTGCCTGATCCATCAGCCAGGCTGTGCATGTGTAAGTGCAGCCACTGATGCACACAGGAGGAGATTTACTAAAACTGATGCACACAGAATCTGGTGTAGCTGTGCATAGTATCCAATCTGCTTCTAACCAGCTTGTTCAATAAAACTTTGAGAATAAGCCCCCATTCACATTAGTGTGGTTTGACAGGTTAAATCGCATGTCAATTTGCAGCCTATTGTTGGCAATAGCAGCGTCCCAATTGGTGCGGCGCTGCACCGATTTACAAAAGTAGCTCCTACACTACTTTTGGCGACTTCTGGGGTGACTTTAATAGATATATGTGCATGAACCCGCACAGATGTCTTTCAAGATGTCCCTGAAGTCGGACTGAAATGTGGCTTTGCAATCGTGAGTTCAGATGAAGTCACACGATTTTAAAGCTGCGTCCAATGTGAACAAGGGCTAAAGCCTGGAAGCTAATTGGTTGTTTTGCACAACTGCACCAGATTCCGTGTGCTCCAGTTTTAGTAAATCTCTCCCACAGAAAGCTTCAGCTTTGAGTGTTCTGTCACTCCAGTCTGCAATTGCTCCAGAGTTTAGTAAATTAACTTCACTTTGCAAAGAATACCCAATCACACTCAAGGAAAATATATAAAAAAAAAAAAAAACATTTTTGCTCGCACATGATTGGATGATGAAAGTCAGCAGAGCTTCTGCTGATTTACTAAGCTCTGGAGCAACTGCTCTTGCAGAGTGCAACATGAGCTGGCCATACACCATACAATTTTCTTATTCAATTTCCTTTAGATTTACCTTCAACTGTGTTGTAGAGCCTGTTTGATTGATTGCCCACAAATTGAAAGTGTTTAGATTTGATCTCCTATTTGGTTTTGGTAAATCTAAAGGAAATTTATAGAAGAAAATTGTATAATATATGGCCAGCATAACATATAACATGTTTAAAAAAAAAAAAAACCTTTACAATCCCTTTTTAATGCAGGGAATGACCTGCTTTTAAAACAACTTCAAATTATTGCTGTAGAATGTTCTGTCGTGTCGCTTTTGTGTAGAATACAGTGGCCAACAGCATTGTGTTTTTGATTAGTCCAGTACTGTTTTACATGGACTCCAGCTTTGTGTGCAGGGAAAACTTGTAATGGAGGGATGTGACACGTTTTAGGATTGCAACCTCCTCCTAGAACAGAAAAGGCTTTAATTTCAGTCATTGTCAGGCGTTTTTATATTGCCAGTTATTTCAGCTTTCATTTTTAGCATAAATGAAGGTGCTGCATACTTTGAGGCAATGTGTACTGCATGGACATAATGCAGCTCTGCAGGACTTTTAACCACACCCTCGTTCATGATGTGAAATCCAATTCTGTTTTCCAGACAAGTGTCCTTATTTCACCCCTTATGCAATATTTACTGTATCCGGGAACAGAATGATACAGATACAAGGCTTGATAGGCTTGTCTTTGTTGAATTGACATGTGGATAAGATGATACAGTATAGTCCATCTACTTATAGCTAAATGTAGGGGCTGTCATTTTACTTGGGATTTCAGATCTTCCATGCAGCTAAGAGCTGAAAATTTAGTAAGAGCCGGTTCACACAGGGGCGACTCAGATCCGACTTCAGGTCGCCCCTAGTCACCTCAAGTCGCGCTACATGTAAAAATCAATGTAAGTGAATGAGAGCCGTCTTAATGCACACTACTGAAGTCGCTCCGACTTCAGAAAAGGTTCCTGTACTACTTGTATCCGACTTCTAGGCGACTGGTACCCATTGATTTCAATGGAAGTCGCCTCCAAGTCGCATCTCCGTCTGTATTGAGGCGACTCAGAATTATCAGCCCTCGAGAGGGAACTCCACGCCAAATTTATTTAAAAAAATCCGGCCTGGGTTCCCCCTCCGGGAGCATACCAGGCGGTCTGGTATGGATTTTAAGGGGAACCCCCTACGCTGAGAAAACAGCGTGGGGGTCCCCCCCAGATCCATATACCAGACCCTCATCCGAGCACGAACCCTGGCCGGTCCGGAAGGAGGTGGGGACGAGCGAGCCCCCCCCCCGGACCGTACCAGGCCGCGTGCCCTCAACACGGGGGTTGAAGCTTTAGGGAAGGGGGGCGCCCTGCGGCCCCCCCCACCCCAAAGCACCTTGTCCCCATGTTGATGAGGACAAGGGCCTCTTCCCGACAACCCTGGCCGTTGGTTGTCGGGGTCTGCGGGCGGGGGGCTTATCGGAATCCGGGAGCCCCTTTTAATAAGGGGGCTCCCAGATCCCGGCCCCCCACCCTATGTGAATGAGTATGGATAAAACGTACCCCTACCCATTCACCTGGGGAAAAAATGACAACACAAGTTTTAAAAGTAATTAAGCAGCTCCGAGGGTCTTCTTCCGACGTCAGGGGATCTTCTGACGACTTCTCCGCTCTGTTCGGCCTCTTCTCCCGCTCTCCGGCATCTTCTCCCCGGCTCCTCTGCTGTCTTCTTGCAGCTCTTTTACTAGCGGAGGAGCCCGGTCTCCTCCGCCCTCTGTCCTTCTTCTTTCTTCTCTTTCTTCTTCCGATGTTGACCCGGCGCTGTCTTCCGCTGTACTGGCTTGTGCGACGTGCGCGGTGACCTATATCTGTATGGGACGCGGTCACCGGGTGATGTCACACAGTGACCCCGCCCCTTTATGATGTCACAGTCCCAGCATGCCCGGGATGTAACGTCATAAAGGGGCGGGGTTACCGTGTGACATCACCCGGTGACCACGCCCCATACCTATATAAGTCGCCGCGCACGTCGCAAAAGCCAGTACAGCGGAAGACAGCGCCGGGTCAACATCGGAAGAAGAAAGAAGAGAGAAGGACAGAGGGCGGAGGAGACCGGGCTCCTCTGCTAGTAAAAGAGCTGCAAGAAGACAGCGGAGGAGCCCGGGAGAAGGGGCCAAACAGAGCAGAGAAGTCGTCAGAAGACCCCCGGAGCTGCTTAATGAATTACTTTTAAAACTTGTGTTTTTTTATTGACATTTTTTCCCCAGGTGAATGGGTAGGGGTACGATGTACCCCTTACTCATTCACATAGGGTGGGGGTGCCAGGATCTGGGGGCTCCCGGATTCCGATAAAGCCCCCCCCCCGCCCGCAGACCCCGACAACCAACGGCCAGGGTTGTCTGGAAGAGGCCCTTGTCCTCATCAACATGGGGACAAGGTGCTTTGGGGTGGGGGGGCCGCAGGGCGCCCCCCTTCCCCAAAGCACCAACCCCCCCATGTTGAGGGCATGCGGCCTGGTACGGTCCAGGGGGGGGACGCTCACTCGTCCCCACCCCCTTCCTGACCGGCCAGGCTTCGTGCTCGGATAAAGGTCTGGTATGGGGGGGGCATGCCGTTTTTTTCGGCGTAGGGGGGTTCCCCTTAAAATCCATAACAGACCCAAGGGCCTGGTATGCTCCCGGAGGGGGAACCCACACCGTTTAAAAAAAAAAAAAAAATTGGCGTGGAGTTCCCCCTAGAGAGCTCATTCTCTGATTGCCCACGGCCAAAGTCGCCTGGCTTGGGGCGACTTAAAGTCGTGTTGTAAGTCGCCCCAAGTCGTGTTGACAAGTCGTATCCAAGTTACCTCCAAAAGTCGCGTTGGAAGTCGTGTTGCTCCTGTGTGAACCGGCTCTAAGCAGTACTTGGAAGAATTGTGTGTTTTTTTTTGGTTTTTTTGTTTTGTTTTTTCTGCAATACTGAGGGGGTCGCAAAGTTTTTTTCATCCATTGAGGGTCACAGGAATTCAGAGACTGTCAGATTATGAAGCAACCTGTAGAGAAGGATTGGAAACTGCCAAACAAGCAGAAGTTTGTGGTCCAGTCCAAGACAACCCCTTATTCTCCCAGCATGTTCCAGTTTTTGCTAGTGTCCTAGGAGGGGTGGATGCCTTTCCTCTGCTTTGTGAAGGAAAGTAACTCCCCCTTCCCTCTCACCCCTATTTTCTTGAGCAAGTGCCGAGCGCCAGAAAAGTTGCTTGCTAGTAAACAGCCATCTCCTTGCTAGCTGTGGCATCGGGTGACCATGTGCCAAGGGGAGGGACACTGTTCTGCATTGCTGTTAGCGTTGTAGGGCATCCAGCTCCCATTGGGAACTGACTAGTGTGTAAAAAAAAAAAAAAAGCCTGCTTTGTCATTTTTACCTGCAGGTAAGCCTATAATAAATCTTTCCTGCAGGTAATATGAATAAATCCTAAACCTGCACCATTCAGGAGATATTCACACTGGATGCAGCTGGTGATGTCTGTTCTCGGACGTTCATAGCTCCGTGCTGGCGTCGAGGACTTTTACATGCATGGGAGTGACGTCCCCACGGCTCCTGACACTCATAGCAGGAGCCCGTGAACTCAGGAGAAAGACCGGGGGTCTGCACCACGGGGGTGCCGATGCTGAGGTGCTAAATCCAGTATGCTTTTTGTGATGCACCTATCATAGGAAACGGTTATGATGGCCATGCATGCTTGTGTTTTTGATTTCCCAGTAAATAAATGATGAGGTGAAAAATATGTGATGGTTTTGTATAGAACGGCAGCACTGAGATACTCTGTTCATGAATATGATTGTATTTTGATCAGATTATTGGATTACATTGTAGATTTAGATGTGACTAATGATTTGCTATTGTAAGTTGCGTTCATATCTTAACTATTGCTCAAAATCTACTCCCATTTTTCACCTATCATATGGATTGTTGGCTATAGATTGAGTATTCTAATCGTAGGAGGAATAGATTTTTGGTTTGTTTTATTAAAGTTTTTATTGCCACCATTAGGCTACATTCACATGGTCAGTTAGTATGGTTACGCCGATATCGAGTATTTTCGTGAGCACCCCTACTTGTGAAAATGCTCTGATGCCCAAAACCGCTACCTTTTGCAGTGCTATTTGAGCCCATACAAAATATATGGGCTCAAATCGCACTACAAAGAATCGCATGCAGTTTCCTGTGTGATCCCAGGCTTGTCATAGTGATTTTTAGCCTGGTTCACACAGGAGCGATGTGGGAGACAGCATGCGATTCAGACGTGAATCGCAATGCATTCCTTTTCAAATTGCATGCACTTCTTTGCTGTGCGATTTGAGCCCATTCATTGTGTATGGGCTTAAGTTGCACCGCAGAGGTATTGACAAGTACTTCACCAAAAGTACTTGCCAGCAAAAAAACTATCGTTGCAATCCTAGCAATTTGCACACCCTGCAAATTCCAGCTGCAATAAAGTGTAAATTCTTATTGCTCTAATGACAAGTATGTGCAAAGAGCCCATTTGATGCAATGACAGGCTGACGGCGGCCACAGGTATCCTTGACTGTTCATACAGTTCATGCCTTTTAGTGAGCTGGGCTGGTTGCCCGCTTCATGCATCCAGCCAGAATCACCTGGCTTGAACTGCAGGTAATTGCAGGCCATACAAACATTCACTAAACGCTGCAGCCACAGTCAGCCTGTCATTGCATTGTGTGGGCTTTTCAGACACAGCTCTTTGCACCCACCTGTCATTCCAGGAACAGGAATCTGCAGATTCTTTCTGGTGGAATTCACAGTGTGTGCTCATCTATGTGACTGTAGCCTGATGCCGCGTATACACGACCGGACTTTCCGGCAGACTAGGTCCGGCGGTCTTCCCGACTGACTTTTCGGGGGAGTTCCAAAGGACTTCCAAACAAACGGACTGGGTCACACATGAACGGACTAAGTCCGCTCAAAAGTCCGTTCGTTTTGAACGCAATGACGTATGATGGGACTAAAAAAGAAGTTCAATAGCCAGTAGCCAATAGCTGCCCTTGCGTCGTATTTGGTCTATCGGACCAGCATACAGACGAGCGGTTTTCCCGATAGGAATTGAGTCCATTAGAACATGTTTCAAATCTGTCCATTTTTAGGTCCGTCTGATTTTTATTTTATTTTATTTTTTATATGCAAAACGATCGGATTGTTCGGACTGATTCCATCGGACCTAGTCTGCCGGAAAGTCTGGACGTGTGTACACGACATTAGAGTGCATTCATCCTTTTGCATTTTGGGGTGTGTGGGGTTTTTTTTTTTTTTTTTTTTTTTAATATTGGTGTTCGAGGAGGGGGCAAAGCTCCAGTTTTATCTTGTGGAAAACACCTTTTGAATGAAATCCGCCTGGCTCTTTGTTGGCACATTTTTTGCTGTCCAAGCCATTCCTTATTTGTGCATGTGGTGGATACAGATCCACAACCACCTTTTGGCACTAAAGCTGTGGGCAGCGGGGGTCTCTGAATTAAGTCTTGGCCTGCTGGTGAACGGAACCACAATGGTGGCATTTTTTTGCAGGAACAAAAACCCTATACGTAAACAGTTTTGATTATGTGGGTGTAAGCACATCCTTGGAGCGCGCAGCTCTCCAGAACTCACACACACAAGTTGGCAGGGAGATTACAAAGAGCACCAGCCGTTGCTAATTTATGATGGCATACAAAGATTGCGTTAGGAAAAATGTAGTGAGGTTTGTGCTAAAACAAAGAAAACACCTGTAAGTCTTTTGTTGTGGTTCCTTCATATCCTGTGGTGCTGCCACATGAGAAATAGCAAAGCCAGTTGCCTTTTTATTGCCAGAAGAGGACAATGTCCTTCTTGTGCTCTTCCATTGATAAAGGGAGGTATCTGAGCTCCAGCATCTAATTAAATGTTATGTAAACCTACGTGTACAGTTTCCTTAAGAAGTTAGCTACTTTTCAGAAATGCTGTGAAAAGTCAAGCATGCTGATCAGAACTCAAGTTTAACTGATTAGCCCTTTGGTTGTTCAACATTTAGCCCCTGTTCACATTGGATCGATTGCATATCAAATCACAGCCTATTACTGGCAGCGACAATATCCCAATCGGTGCGACACCGACTATGTGGCGCCGGACTGATTTCCAAAAGTAGTTCCTGCGCTACTTTAGGCAACTTCGGAGGCAATTTCAATAGAAATCTGTGCATGAACCCGCACAGATGTCTTTCAAATCGCCTCTGAACTCACACTGAAATGGGGGTTTGAAATCGTTTTGATACACTTTACACAGTTTGTTTGGGCTAAGCTGGCCCAGGCTAACTATGTCCCTCCCTAACATGTGAGGCTGCTTTATTGCTATATAAACTGTATGTAGCCGAGGCTATGTACAGCATAACGCAATGTGTTACGGGGGATGGGCCCGAGACTTCCTGTCTCATACCCAGTGTTCTGTCAGAATAGGCGACCAGTCCCATTAGGTAACAGAAGTGACGTTCCGTCACCTGACTAATCTGACAGAACCCCTGCAATCATAAGGCGCCAGCTAGGTTTTGAATTTCACGCTCATTTAACGAATAAAGTGAGCGTGTGAGTAAATATAGTATATTGAGATCTGTCATGCTGTTTTCATGTTACATTTTCAAAGCCTAAAGGTTTAGCGCTGACCAGTGCGAGGTGTACCAACATGGCCTCCATCACCTTCATATTGCTTGCTTCCAGCTTCTTTCAAAATGTAACATTCAAAACAGCATGTCAGTATACTATAATTATTTAAATCTGCTCAGTTTATTGCTAAAATAACTGAAATTCAAGACGTAGCTGGGTGTATTAACATGCCGCCTTCTGACTGCAGGTGTTCTGTCACATTGGCAAACCTGCTAGGCATGCGCAGTAAGTATTCAGCTGACAACATCACTTCTGTTACCTAATCTGACGGTTCACCTATTCTGCCGACTCCCAGGAACACAATAGTCTGATCAGCGCTCAACCATTCAGAGAGAGCAACATATTCTAGCAATGAATACAAAGCTTCCTCTGGCTAATTGAGTCAGAAATTGTGACATCATCTGCCTGCCTCTTTGACTCTGCCTATCAGAGGAAGCTTTGTATTAGAGGTGCACCGAATTTTCAGCTGCTGAAAATAATCGGCAGAGCGGCGATCTCAGTGTGTCACGGAGCTGAATTGTCTGGGCGGTAGCAGTAACAATGTTGTGGGGGAGAGACATTGAATCAGTGTGGCGTGATCACAGGAGGTGTGACATTGTTACTGCGGCTGGGAAATTTAAATCTAGCTCCGTGACACATGGAGATTACCGCTCTGATCTGGGCACAGGGAGGCTGCATTTGATGGACACTTCTGGTAGGCTGCATTGATTTCTTGTATCATGTCTGCAGTCTGACCATCTCCTGTATCCTGTCTGCTAGAGGTACACCAAATGGAAATTTTGCTAATACTATTAGCAGTGTACAGACCTGATACAAGAGATGGTTAGAGACCAAGGACAAGATACAGGAGATGGTTAGAGACTGCAGACTGCATTTTTCTTGACCTTTCTTGCACTGAAGGTGCCAATAAAGGCCAACAATAAATTCATATTTAAAATGATATTAAAAAGTTGAATATAATACAATTATATATAAAATATATATTATATGTGTGTATATATATATATTATAATATAATTTTTTTTTTTTTTTTAAACTGTCATCGACAAAGTTCATCCTACGTTTTTGGTTTTGGCACCAAAATTTCCATTTGGTGCACCCCCTAGTATTCATTGCTAGAATACATAGCTTTCTCTGGCTGAGCCCTGATCAGACTCTGTGTTCCATGTATAAGACAGGAAGTCTCGGCTTGAACCCAGAACACAGTGTGGTATGCTGTATGTAGCCTCAGCTGCATACAGTTTATACAGCACTTCCAGTTTGGCCCAAATTAACTATGTAAAGTGTAGCAAAAGCTGGCGTTCTGCTTTAATGACAGTTTTTTTCCTTTACACAAAGATTATTGCCCTCCTTTTAATGCAAAGGAACATTACTATAAACTAGTCAAATGATGCAAATGATAGTTCAACATTACCATTTTTACTTTTTAAGGCCCCTCTCCACATGGAGCAGAGTCCGCTCTGATCAGCAGGGGATCTGTGAGCATCTCCCCGGCTGATCGGAGCAGAGAGGGAGGGATGTCTCCATAAACTGAGAGGACACCATCAGACCCCGCTGAGCTCTATGGGTGGCCAGGTGTAAATGCACTCCACTGTTTGTTTACATTCAACTGTCTCCAACCTGATCTGCAAAAAACTAAAAAAAATATACAAAATCCTCTTCTTTTTTTTTTTTTTTTTTTTGCAGACCTGAGCGGACCTGAAGGTAGGCGGGTGTAAAAAAGACACAAGTCCATTTACACTAGCCTGTCCATAGGGATACAAGGACCTTCCAATTGGGTCCGCCTGAAAAACGGACATGCAGACCTGATTGGAATTCCCGTGGGAAAGGGGCCTAAGGACTCATGCACACTGTGCATATAGCTCCAGTGCATTCTTGTGTAGGTACATGTGCTCTGTCCAGCCCTGCTGCTGGCAGCATGTAAAACTGAGGCTGAAAGCTGCTGCTGCAGCTGGATGGTACTAACCTTTAGTGCGCTATGTGCCCAGGGACCGAACAAAGACTGCTTGCATTCTTGGAATTCATCCCCATGGACATGCTTCCCTAAACCTTAGAACCCCCTTGGTGTACCGCACAGCCGCAGCAGCCTCTCATAGACTTTTTTTACAGACGGCCCACAGCAGGTCTGGACAGTGAGCCTGTGCATTCTGCCTGCACCAGACTGCTGGGATCCCATGCACTGGGGGATGAAATGGTGTAAAGCGGTCTTTTGGGCCAATGGAGATGAATGAAACAAATCCGCTACATAAAATTTAAGAAAGTCTGCAATAATTTTACTTTGTATTTTTGGCAATTCTGGACAGCCGAGACACATTTACACAGGTTTATTGACCAATTTAGCGCTAAAGATGGGACTTTATTTATTTGTGCTTACAATGAAAGCACAAATAAGAAATGGTCTAGGGTAGGGTGTATTCTATCACAATATTACTTACCAGAGGGGAGAATTTAAGAATGAAGTGGAACCCTTTGTCCTCTTGCATGTAGTGTCGTGTTTTCTGGTCATTCATCTCTGATGCATAAGATGAGTGCCACTTGGTTCAGCATTCAGGAAACGGGCACTGCACCCGCACCACCCATGCTCGCTAAAATTCTGAGATGGCAAACACAGTGGCTAGAGGTCCTGTGTACAAGGGGCCTCATTCACACTGGCACTGTCAAACCTGTCTCCCCCATCCATTTAGAGGACATTTCTGAACGTATATATATATATATATATATATATATATATATATAGATATATATATATAGATATATAATGTGTGTGTATATATATATATATATAATGTAATGGTTAGTCAATGGTTTCATTCACACTGTGCATTTACATGCTTTTAGGGTGCGGTCAGTTTATCTGCATTTAGAGAACACAGATTTCTGTGCATCAGGAATCCGATTAGAAACTCTACATGCAGTTTAACAGGCATAAATGCAGCTAAATCTTCTTTAACCACTTCAGCTCCAGAAGGTTTTACCCACTTCCTAAACAGGCCATCACGCTATTGATATCCTTTTTCTTTAAATGTAAACATCCCTTGTAATAGAAAAAAAGCATGACAGGACCTCTTAAATATGATATCTGGGGTCAAAAGGACCTCAGATCTCATATTTACACTAAAATGGAATAAAAAGGCAAAATACTATAAAAATTCCCTCTCCTGCCCCCTATTAAGACCCCTTTCACACTGGGGGCGTTTTGCAGGCGCTATAGCGTTAAAAATAGGGCCTGCAATCCGCTCTCAAACAGCTTTTCCATTGTCTCCAGTGTGAAAGCATTGCGGGCGATTTTAACCCTTTTAGCCGCTAGCGGCCGAAATGCGCTGCAAGTCAGACGGTAAAACGGCAGCGGGTCTAAAAGTGATCTTGCTGCGTATCTGCCACAGAGACCACTTTTAGCTGAAAGCGGACCGCCCGCTGTTGAAGAGGATACCGGGGTTATGGCAGCCACCTGCTGCCATAACAACGGTATTCCACTTCAAACAGCTGATGTACACTGACGGCGGTTGGTCCAGAAGCAGTTAAACAGAAACTCATCTCTGTTCCACAGCGGCTCCTCCTCTGACCCGCTGTTGATTCACCGGCAGTCCCATTCGCTTTAATGGGACCACTGGTGATGCGGTAATGACACAAAATGGTGAGGGACGTGGCGGCAGCAGGTGAGTGGATGTATATAACAGCCGCTTCTATGATGGATCTGAAATGACAGGTGCTCTTTAAAGTGGTTGTAAACCCTTACAAACCACTTTGACCTACAGGTAAGCCTAGATTGAGGCTTACCTGTAGGTCCAAGAAATATCTCCTAAACGTATACGGTTTAGGAGATATTTACAAAAAGACAGGAATCGCTGTCTACGGTGCATGCGCCGTAGACAGAGGCGCACTGAGTAGGCCACAGGTTATGGCAATATGCCGCTCGTGTCGGCTCCGGTGACGTCATCACGGCTCCAGCGCATCACAGCGCCGGAGCAGCGAGACCCGGAAGTCACTCCAGGATTCATGGCAGCGGTGAAGATGAAGGAGGACCGCTTCGGGGGGCTTCGTTCTCAGGTAAGTTGTTCATAATGAGCTAGTATGCTATGCATATGTGAGGATTTATTCTTGCTGATATTTGGAATCGTTAATATGTGCAAACAAGATTAAGGTTTCCTATTTAGAATAATATGTAAACAGAACCAATTCAATCATACAGTTTGTAGTGTACATAGATTTGCAAAACAATGGGATAAAGGCATATTCCTCAACTTTTATCTCATGGTTACTATAAAATTGTGTGAATGCATCAATGCAGTGCACGTTATCTCAGCTAGCTTGGATTCATTGAATGAATTTGCCAAAAAATGTAAATATTACAGAATATACAGTCTCATGCTACATAACTAAGCTTCACTTCATGCTGAATAAACTAAATTATCAATGTATCTTAAATAGAAAATTAGATAGATTTTTACTCCAAAAGCATTTTATTAAAATAAATGTGATTTAAATAAAAAAAAAAATTAAAAGATCTGAATTAAAAAACCCAGATTAAATCATTGATTTTTTTTATTTATCCACCCTGATCTTTATCGCTGCTCTGGTTTAGAGTGGTCTTGCTTCTCACTGTTGTATAGTGATTTGTATTGTACTTTATCATGATCAGTACTAACAAAAAATACAAACAAAAATATTTTTTATCTTAAATAAGAACTTCACCCAAAAGTCCCAGAAGGCTGTGGGACCATTCACAAAACTTGCGCATGCACAGCGAGAAGCTGGCTATGAAGCCACAAGGCTTCACAGCTGGCTTCTTGCTGTAAACTTGCCTGCCCCGGGGACCAGAAGACCAGCGCAGAAGCCTGGGTTCATACAGAGCTGGATCCTTGGACAGATAAATATCCTTTAATTAAAAGTCAGTACCTAAAGTATTTGATTTACTGTTATAATGAACATATCAAAATGTTAATTGTGCTCCAGCACTACCCCTCAGCAGTGACTCATTCCTTATCAGGTGGCTCAGTACAGCCAACTGCTGTGTCCTTGAGGCTGGGTTCACACCGCTGCGGGGGGAGAACCGGATGTGATTCGCACAGCAAATCACATCCGATCTCCGTAGCGCTGCGAGTTCAGCCATACAGATAGTATGGCTGAACTCGCAGCGGTCCCGCAGCAAACTCGCACGGGACCCTTTTTTGGGTCCGCAACGGAATCGGATCGCATGGGGGTTCACACCATGCGATCCGATTCCTGTGCGAGTCGGCAGATCGCACTGCGATATGCCGACGGATCTGGGGGTGTCATTAACATAACATTGACACCCCCAGCCGTCCGCATAGGGCAGTGTGAACTGCCGGCGGGAGGTGAGCGATGCGGGAAAACGCCGCGGATTCGCGGCGTTCCCGCATCGCAATAGTGTGAACCTAGCCTGAAAGCTAAACTCCAGAATACAAGTATGTTTTCTCCACAAAGCTGGTCATACACATAATGAATTTCGAGCTATGGGTGGTCCTGTCGGCATGCTTCAGAATTTTACAGTGTAATTTTTTTTCTTTTTTTTTTTAAACCACACACAATCTCTTACAATAATAGCTGATGACGGTACAGAAACAGACATAATGGCATCATATATCTTGAGCGCAGATATAGTCTTGCTGCTGCCTTCCAAATTCAATAACTAGTATTTAATAGCCAAGTCACGTATCTATGAAATAGTACATGAATGCTTTCCTTTTGGCTTCAGATATATATACATTTGTGTGAGTACAAGTACTCGCACAAATGCTCGGTATCGGTTCTGATACTAATATCGGTATCAGGAGAACCCTAGTACACACTACAAGAAAATCGGACAAACCTTTTCGTCAAAGGAACGATCATACAATTTTCTGATAGTGTGTACACAACTTTCAACAGCCGATTCTGAGTGAACATTTCCGAAGGGATAAGTTCCAATTTTTTTTATTTTTTATTTATTTTTTTTGTACTGTTTTTAGACTATTTTTGTATAAGAAAGGTCAGATACAAGGGACTGTGCGTGGTCGGAAATGGCAAAAAAAAAGCCTTTGTCGTACGAGAATTTTTGTAAATTATTTCTATCATTGGTTCCGACTTGAAATATCGAGGAAAAACGGCCAGTTGTTTGATTTTCTCATATAACGGGGTAAAATATGCAGCGTACAGTGGGGAAAATGATTATTTGATCCCCTGCAGATTTTGTAAGTTTGCCCACTTACAAAGAAATGAAGGGTCTAGAATTTTTATCAGGTGTATTTTTAATGATGGGCACAGAATATTAACCAAAAATCCTGAAAAAAACACATGATACAAATGTTATGAATTGAGTTGCAGCTCAGTGAGTGAAATACGTAAGTATTTGATCCCCAAGCAAAACATGACTTCGTACTTGATGGAGAAACCCTTGGTGGCAAGCAGAGGTAGTGTCTTGTAGTTGGTGACCAGGTTTGCACACATCTCAGGAGGGATTTTTGGTCCATTCTTCTTTACAGATCTTATCTAAATCCTCAAGGTTTCTTGGCTGTCACTTGGAAAGTTTCAGCTCCCTCCATAAATTTTCTGTAGGATTAAGGTCTGCAGACAGTCTATGCTTCTCCATGACCTTAATGTGCTCCTTCTTGAGCCACTCCTTTGTTGCAATAGTGTTTTGAGTCATTGTCATGCTGGAAGACCCATCCATCTTCAGTGTTCTGGCTGAGGGAAGAAGGAAGAAAAATCCAAGACTTTACAATACATTGCCATTGGCCCCTCAATGCGGCAAAGTAGGCCTGTAATTTTAGCAGAGAAACAACCCCAAAGCATAATGTTTCACCTCCGTGCTGGACTATAGGGATGGTGTTCTTGGGGTCATAGTCAGCATTTTTCTCTTCTCCAAATACGGCAAGTCGAGTTAATGACAAAAGGCTACATATTGGTCTGCCCTGACCACAGCACTTTATATCAATCCTTCTCTAAATCATTTAGATGTTTATTGGGAAACTTCAGGATTTCAATCCATGGTGGCGTATTGTGTTAGCAATGGTTTGTTTGGGGACTGGGGTCAAAGTGCCTTGAAATCATTCACAAGCTCCTCCTGTGTAGTTCTGGGCTAATCACTCACTTTTTCTCATGATCACCCTTACCTCATGAGGCAGAAACTTTCATGGAGCTCCAGACCGAGGGCGATTGATGGTTATTATGTATTTCTTCCATTTGTGAATAATCACTCCAACGGCTATCTCCTTCTCATCAAGCTTCTTGCTGATGGTCTTGTGGCCCATTCCAGCCTTGTACAGGTCTAAAATCCTTGTCCATGATGTCCTTTAACAGCTTTTTGGTTTTGCCCATGATGGTGAGGTTTGAATGGAAGAAAGATTCTGTGGATGGGTGTCTTGTATACACATATAGAGTTGTCGTCGTTAGGAGCACCTTTTTAAATTGACAGGACTAATCTTTGTACCACATAAGCACATACAGTAGCCAATCTGTGGGAGCCATAAATAGGGGATCAAATACTTATTTTACTTATTGAACTGCAACTCTATTCTATAACATTTGTATCGTGTGTTTTTTTTTTTTTTTTCTTTTCTTTTCTGGATTTTGGGTTGAAAATGCACCAATGAGAACAATTATAGACCCTTCATTTAGTGTAACTGGGCAAACTTCCAAAATCTGCAGGGGGTCAAATATTTTTTGCCACTGTATGGAATGCAGGAATTCTGTGATTGTGGTATAGGTCTTTGAATGCATGCCCTAAACGTGAATATCACGCTGTACAGTGCCCAGTGGCCTCATATTTCAGCCTGTCGTAGGATTTGTCTGACTGTTGGCAGTGGGGCTTGACAAGTACTCCTGTGCCTTCTGGGGTCCAAAAACACTGGGATTTGATGCAAATAGGCCAGTCTGCCCTTATGCGTGAGGCTTTTAGGTTTGTCTTTTAGTTTCAAGTTTGTCTTTTTCTTGAGAGGCTGAAATCACTGATATGTAAATTTGCACTGGGGTTTAGTGGATTTATACACAGGATACTAAGAGCCTATTGAGAATACTTTGCTTGCCTTAACATGTGTGATGCCACTGAGCTTTTATAGAAAGTAGAAGCAGTTCCCCTTTGATTTCTAATGGTTGCTGCAGAAAGTTGGTATAAAAGTTGCCTACCAGATGACAGCCACCATAGCAGACTACAGTTGGGAATGGGAAAGTGTTTGTACTTCTCTCTAACCAATGCAGGTTTTGAGGCCAGAAGGGTCTGCTTGGTACGTAAATATGTACGCTCAGCCATTATGAGCATGCAGGTTTTTACGTTGTGATTATTCTGAAATAAATTTTAAATAGTCCAGCAGCTTGACCTAACCAGCATTATCCTAATGGTGGCTATGCACACTTTGATTAATGATCCATTTCTTTTCTAATTGATCTCTCCCGATGGGAGTAATCAATCTATAGTTTCCAAACCAAGCGATCCATAGCTCATTCAGAGAAGTGGGATTTGATTGGCAGTTGGAAGATACAGTCATAAGTTATTAATCACATCTCTGCCTTCACCATGCAGTCTCATCGATTGAAATACGATCGGATTCATGACCAAAGCATGTCAGTGCTGCTGATTAATGCAAAATAATTGATCATTTTTTTCCCTGGGCGATCAATGCTTTAATTGAATTTGATCTACCATAAATTGGTACTGAGAAGATGACATTTCAGCAGTGACTGCGTCTCTGCTGACTGGTGTAGCATCAGGTGTCGCAATAGAGACCCCACCCCATGCTCCAGAGGGTTGTGTTGCGGCCTCCTTGTCACATTCTGTTTTACACTTGAACTGGGGGGGGGGGGGGCTGTGGGGTGTCATATACAGGAACAAATCCTCCATTTTCCTCCTGCCACCACTGAAAGAATGGCTCCCCCTCCTCCTTTCCCTCCCGCCAGCATTCAGTGTCTACAGGAGAAAAATGTTCATTCTGCTACTCAAAATAAAATAAAAAACTCAAAATTCTGAACCATTTTATTTTACTGTGGCCCATGACCAGTTACTAGATCACTTAAGGGGTCCTTGCTCTTGAAAAGGTTGAACACCCCTGTTAGGTTTTTGTGATGAATAAGACTACTAGCAGTAAGGGTTTAGCAGCATTGAACAGTGGTTGTCAACCTATAAAGTATATGTAGGTGACCCCTAGCCGCTTCAATGGGCTGCACAGAATATTCCATATATGATAGAAAACTGTCAGACTTCATACATATTAGGACCCTTTCACACTTTGATTTTACCACGATTATGATGTGATTTCAGGGAATGCCTGTATAAATGTGAGGTCTGTGGACAGGGACAACTTTGAAGTCGCACAGATCTGAATAGTTATCATTGGGAAGCATGGGATATGACTTGTCATGCAACTCTGATGTCCAAAGTCACACAATTGTGAAAGTGGCCTTAGTGAAGGCAGCCGGAGACTAGACCTGCAACAGGGGTGGTTGGAGACTGAAGACACACTGCAGGAGATGGAGACTGGGGACGTGCTGCTGGAATCTGCCAGAGATCAACCATATTAGTTTCTTTTCAAATGAATGTTCCTGACTGCAAGGGGCCACACAGCAATGCTTGGCGCCTCAAGTGACCCTTGGTCTACAGGTTGGACAGCAGTGGTCTTAAATCGTGTCAACTCTGTTCTACCCATCCTGCTGCACTGTACCCATCAATAGTAGCTGAAGTAATTACTTTTCCTTCCTGAAGAAAATTTAACGGTTCCCAATGCTGATGAACTGGCCAAGTGGACTCTTCCAGTGGAGGGGATTATTAATCAGGTAGAGCTGCTGACCAACCTCGATAGCACTCCATCAAGCCTTTTAACAGATGCCACTTAATCAGTACCTTAGAAGTGCCAGCTGGTCAAAGATTGTTTGGCTGCTGGATGGAGCCTGGTGCTCCTTTTTCTTTAGGTGGAATTTCACTATTTTAAAGTACCGTATATACTCGAGTATAGGCCGACCCGAATATAAGCCGAGGCCCCCAATTTACCCCCAAAAAAACTGGCAAACTTATTGACTCGTGTATAAGCCGAGGGTAAGACATGCCTGTCCATCCCTGTGTGTGTGTCCGTCCATCCCTGTGTGTCCGTCCATCCCTGTGTGTCCGTCCATCCATCCCTGTGTGTGTGTGTGTCCATCCATCCATCCATCCCTGTGTGTGTGTGTCTCCATCCATCCATCCATCCATCCCTGTGTATGTGTGTCTCCATCCATCCATCCATCCCTGTGTGTGTGTGTATCCATCCGTGTGTGTGTGTGTGTGTGTGTGTGTGTGTGTGTGTGTGTCCAGCCTACCTGTGTCCCGAGCCTTTGTCCCGAGCCTCCGTCCCGTGCCTTGCCTCCTTGCCTCCGTGCCTCGCCGCCGTGCCTTGCCTCCGTCCCGTCCCGTCCCGTCCCGTCCCGTGCCGTGCCTTGCCTTGCCTCCGTCCCGTGCCCTCTTCGTCGGCGCCTCGGCGGCCATTGTAAAATTCAAAAGCTGCGCCGCCGCCTTCGCCTGTGATAGGCGGAACACTGAATTTCCCAGCAGCCTGTGTTCCGCCTATCACGTACATCGTATCATCCTCGTCCGTAGTACGAGGATGATACGATGTCCGTGATAGGCGGAACACAGGCTGCTGGGAAATTCAGTGTTCCGCCTATCACAGGCGAAGGCGGAGCCGGAGGCGCGGCTTTTGAATTATAGAATGGCCGCTGTCTGTCTGCTCGACACGCTGATCGAGCGGGCAGACAGCGATGACTCGAGTATAAGCCGAGGGGGGCACTTTCAGCCTCAAAAAAGAGGCTGAAAATCTCGGCTTATACTCGAGTATATACGGTAGTATTAAACCCATAAGCAAACATTGTATTATATTGCAGCTTACCAATCCGTGGCTGAAAAGAGGAGTATTGGGGCTGCTCTGTGCAAAACCACTATACAAAGCAGGTAAGTATGACACATTGTTTTGTTTATTTAAAAAAAGAAAAAAAAAAAAAAAACCCTTAAGGCTCGGTTTACACAGGGGAAACCCGACTTACAGCAAGGTGATTTGGAGACGACTTCAGCGCAACTTACGTGACTTAAAGTTGCCTCCAGGACAGGTGACTTTGGCTGTGGCCATTCACAGAATAATCGGCTCTGTGGGAGGGAGGGGGTTGCTTGGTTACACGTGGCAAGTACCTTACCCATGTAAATTTTCTTTTTCCTGTAAAGTTTGTGTGTATGTATGTGTGTGTATGTGTGTGTGTGTATGTATATATATATAATTATTATTATTATACAGTGCCTTGCGAAAGTATTCGGCCCCCTTGAACTTTTCAATCTTTTGCCACATTTCAGGCTTCAAACATAAAGATATAACGTTTTTATTTTTTGTGAAGAATCACCAACAAGTGGGACACAATTGTGAAGTGGAACGAAATCTATTGGACTTTTTAACTAATAAAAAAATGAAAAGTTGGGTGTGCAAAATTATTCGGCCCCCCTTGCATTAATACTTTGTAGAGCCACCTTTTGCTGCGATTACAGCTGCAAGTCGCTTGGGGTATGTCTCTATCAGTTTTGCACATCGAGAGACTGAAATTCTTGCCCATTCTTCCTTGCAAAACAGCTCGAGCTCAGTGAAACTTTAGACAAGACTTTTTATGGATATTTTTGAGAAATGGCTTTCTTCTTGCCACTCTTCCATAAAGGCCAGATTTGTGCAGTGTACGACTGATTGTTGTCCTATGGACAGACTCTCTCACCTCAGCTGTAGTTCTCTGCAGTTCATCCAGAGTGATCATGGGCCTCTTGGCTGCATCTCTGATCAGTCTTCTCCTTGTCTGAGCTGAAAGTTTAGAGGGACGGCCAGGTCTTGGTAGATTTGCAGTGATCTGATACTCCTTCCATTTCAAAATGATCGCTTGCACAGTGCTCCTTGGGATGTTTAAAGCTTGGGAAACTTTTTGTATCCAAATCCGGCTTTAAACTTCTGCCTGGTGTGTTCCTTGGTCTTTATGATGCTCTCTGCGCTTTCAGGAGAACCCTGAGACTATCACAGAGCAGGTGCATTTATACAGAGACTTGATTACACACAGGTGGATTCTATTTATCACCATCAGTCATTTAGGACAACATTAGATTATTCAGAGATCCTTGCTGAACTTCTGGAGTGAGTTTGCTGCACTGAAAGTAAAGGGGGCGAATAATTTTGCACGCACCACTTTTCAGTTTTTTATTTGCTAAAAAAGTTTAAATTATCCAATAGATTTCGTTCCACTTCACAATTGTGTCCCACTTGTTGGTGATTCTTCAAAAAAAATAAAAATGTTATATCTTTATGTTTGAAGCCTGAAATGTGGCAAAAGGTTGAAAAGTTCAAGGGGGCCGAATACTTTCGCAAGGCACTGTATATATTTGACTTGGCAACTTCCATCGAAATCTATGGGTGCAAGTTGCCTAGAAGTAGTACAGGAACCTTTTCTGAAGTCGGAGCAATTTCAGTAGTGTACATTAAGACTGCTCCCATTCACTTCAATGGAATTTCTTACAACTTGGGGCAACGTGAGGTCTGATAAGTCAGATCTTAAGGAGCTGTAGTGTGAACCACCACTTAATGTCACTTTAAGCTTGCTAATGTTTAGCTTGTTCTCATGGTGTATGTTGCTAGTTATTTTTGGAGTAGGCCTCCAGATGTCCTAATGTGCATGGTCACCTAGGATAACATGGAGCTGCTTGTAGGGGCAAAATACAAAACTCCTGTGGGTTCTTTTTCCCTTTTATTTATTTTTTTTTTTTTTAAATTCCTTTATTTGCCAAAGAAAGTTACATGTAACAGTCAAAAGAAACTGTTTACAGAATCTCAAACCAATAACAGATAGGTAATCAAGGGCCGAGTCACAAAACAGGCCCAGCATTGCACAGAGTATTCGGTCACAATAACGAATACGTTTGTGTAGATAGTGCTCAGTGCACCACACTGGGGTGTCAATCGTACATTTATAAAGAGGACCAAGGTTTATGTGCTTTAATGTGATTAAATATAGATGCAGCACTAATAATGTGAAAACAACAATTTATAATAATTTATGTAAGCAATGATTGAAAAGTGATGGTGAAAAAACTCTAACTGGAAAACTAAGGCAGATACTGAAATTTTAGGGTAGGTCTCTGATATTGGCAAATGATAAAACAAATAGGTGATAAATGTGGTGAAACCACTTATCTAGATAAAGCACTAAAACATATGCCAAGAAATTGATAAAAGTGAGTCTTGATAAGATGCAAATCCGTGAAACAAATATAATATAAATTATAGAATGAGTCACTAAAACGTGAACTAAAGAGATTTGATCAGCAAAAGTCTGTAAAGTATACAAAATTAGTGGGAAATCCTTTAGCCAAGATGCTTCACACCCAAGTGAGTAATAAATCTTACCTACTAAAGATGACTACTGCAAGGTAGTCGCACCAGGCACAGGGAATTCGGTCTCCCAAAAACCTATGCAGATGTCTGAAGTTGAGGCTATACTCGTGGCACTCGAAAGACAAGGTGTAGTACTCAATCAAGGCAATTTAATGAGCCAAATGAATTGCACTTACAAGATATTTCAGTCTTCAAATGCATTGTAATAATGCAGATCAAAGATGGATATTGCGGCATTTCCACAAGCTTCCTACTGCTTACTGTTTGCTTCTCATCAATCTCCTCAGAGAAAATGTAATGACGTCGCCGTCACAGGCTCCACCCTACACGTTTCATCATGATAGGACGTCGTCTGGGGATTATGTGCTTTAATGCATGGAACAGTGAGATGAACTGAAATAAAGTATATAACATACAATAGAACAGAGTAACATAACTTAGGATTTTCAGGTAGCTGGAGGTAGTACTTTCCTTAGACCTAAGAAGCCCAGGCATGGGGCAATGTGGAAG
This sequence comes from Lithobates pipiens, assembly GCF_037356315.1. NCBI lineage: Eukaryota > Metazoa > Chordata > Amphibia > Anura > Ranidae > Lithobates > Lithobates pipiens. Next base: position 290,813,326 of record NW_027507758.1, read on the forward strand.
CAGAATACAAACCAGGGATATACTTCATATCTGAGGGACGTATCCCATCACTGGGAATCCAAAGGCTAACTAAAGAAAAAAAGGGGGTAGGACCAGGGGAACAACCCAGGTGGGGATAGATGTTGGGAGTAGATGACCCAGAGTGGAAGGGGCTGGGTGAAAGGGGATAGAGAAAGAGAGGGCGTAGAAGGCCTCTCGCCCAGGGAGTAGAGTCAGATCGGGCTAGCTCGTTTGTGCCACCTCCTGTAAACGTGTCAGTGTATGCACCGTGGTTCCAGGGTCGTTAGGTGTCTTGGAAGGTCTCCTCCTGGAAATTGAAATACAAGATAGCTGTGAGATCCTCCATGTCTCAATTCATTTACCTTAGAGAACCACAGAGATTTTGATGGGGGTTTTCCGATCTTCAACAAAGGGAATGCATGCCCTGGCCACGTTTTAGCAGCTGGATTGTTTTTTTTTTTTTTTTTAAGCCAGTGTGCATGGACCCTTATTGATACAGCAAGTGAAGTTAGAATGCTATCTGCACAGTTCTTGGTGTGTTCTAAAATTCTTTGGATATTTATTGATATGTCTAGTGTTTACTACTAAACCTTTTTAACATCTCCCCAATAAGTTGGGGCAGGCAGTAGTATGGCTGTTTCTATACAGTAGATAGATGTACGATGGTTTTCTGTGTGTGGAAGTGTGCAAGGATGGCCTTGTCCTTGATTTGAGCTGTGCATGTGGTATTCTATTCATATGTCAGACATTCCTCTGACAAAGCGTGCAGGCTAACGTTTTTACTCCCTCCCATAATTGTTTCCATGTCAACACAATTTAGAAGCCAATTGTGAATACAATTATCATGTAACACTGAGCCTCATAAAGCAGAATGAAGTAAAAGGAACCAGTCACATTTAAACTTCCATTTTCCTTTCAGGATTTGGGTGGGGGGAGGGGGGTCTGAGCATTTTACGAAAAACAGATTTATCACGTCAGAATGTATCTTGTAGTAAACTGACTTTGTAAATCTGAGATCTGGTTACCATTAGTTTCTGCTTATTGCATTTCTGCAGTGTGGTGCATTTCAATGAATCAAAGGATTGTTTCCTTCCAGTTTTTTTTATCCAGATTACAATTGGAAAATGATGGTCTATTGGGTTATTTTAAACCTAATGTCCCACTATTTGTAGTTAATATCCAATACAGGATGGCCATTCAGATTGTATAATGATCACTTCCACTGTATATGATCAGTGTACATCAATTTCTAATATTCTTTGCAAAACTGTGACTCCAAACAGGTTGTAGAATTCCAAATCAATAAAGCCAACCACTGTAAGTGCAGGTTTGGAAAGAGCTTGTCCCAGCTCCAGACAGCAATGAACAGGGAAGAAAATGTCCATATGAGCTGCACATGTCTGCAAACCCCAGGTAAGAAAGTGTAACATCCTCAGCCTGGGCTCCAGCCAGGCCACACCCCCAGTGTTTCACTCCACCCCCAGAGCTTACTTTCTTACCCGATTGGAGGGAAGGAACGCCCCCCATTTTTACACAGCACGCAGGAACAGAGCTGAGGCTTTTAAGCAGATGAAGGTCCCTCCTCTGTCACCTTTTCTCTTGGTGTCAGGAAGTGACTCATGATAGTACAGGAACGAAGCAGCAGACAAAAGGGACACTTAAAGAGGAACTGCAGTCTGCTCACATAATTTGTAATAAAAACATCTTTGCCATTCTGAAGCTTCCCTCCAACCACTTTGCATATTATTTTATATACCCTGTCATTCTGTACTTGCCAAATATGATGCAGAAATCTCCCTCCACTGAGTCTGGCTTCAGCCATTTTAAATGTGGGCAGTTGAAGCTTCTGTATGTACACAGACAGAGGCACACCTCCAGCCCTGGAGCTCTCATTGGCCCTCTTATGACTCAACCCCCCCCCCCCTCATTTCCTGGTACACTCTCACAAGAGTGAGGGAGCGCTGTGCATGATGTCATAAGCCTAGGCCAATGACCAGACAAATGGGAAGTGGGCTGTATAAGGTATTTACTGGCAGAAAAAAAGTTTTTCTATCCAAAGTTAAAACAACAAGGGCAGAAGATTTAATAGATGGAAAGATGAAAAAACTGACTGAAGATGCTCATAATTGAGACACGTACACACTATAGAGGGATATGCTTTGTTCATATGTCATGTCCAAAGTTTACAATCACTTTAAGTAGGTCATTCTATAGACTCGGAACAACCTTAAAAGCAAAGCAGTGCACATACAGAGTTAATACTGTAATGTATGGAAGCAGCAGGATCCAATACAAGCTGGAATAAATAGAAAGGAATGCAGAGTACAGGAAAGGCCTCGTTATGTCATGCTCTTGATAACTGGGAACATGGAAGCCAGCTGGTTAGAATCTCTTAAAATGAAACTTCAGCCTGATTTTACAAATTCAGTTGAAAGACAAAGTTAAGCAACATAAAGCATCGCCTGCTCAGAATTGTTTTGTGTATATCTGTGTGTTCATTCTCTTTGGATATAAAAAAAAAATCCAGCAAAACATTGTTTTTGGTGTAGATCTCTCTATGTACTATAAGTCCAGGTGCATTTGCAGCATTGAGATATCGGTTACCTTGTATTGGTATACTACACCTAAAATGAATTTAACCCTTTGGCCACTTGCATGGTTCTTGTAGTGTTCTGCATTAAAGTTGTACCTTGGGAAAGGAATATTAATGCGTATGTACACCCAGCTTTGGCCTTAACTGCAGTACATATCCCAGCTCAATTGAGCATGCATGTTAATGACCTGACCCCCAATTGTCCCTCTGTAAAGCCTAGTACACCCGGCCAAATGTTGGATGGCATTGGTCGGTTCGGTAGAGACCGCTAGATATTTGGCCCGTGTGCACTGGAGTTAGTCAGTTGAAGGGGTGTAACCAAAAATGGATGGACTCCCGATCAGCGTTTTCAGCCAATGGCTGATAGGCCATCCTCCTGTCAGAGCACAAAAGAACAGCAGGGGAGATCATACTAACATTGGATTGTTAGTACAGCGGCTCCTCCTGAGCTGTCGGTTTTTATTTGTTCATCCCTGCTGAGTTAATTGAAAGAAACTACGACTGTTTATGAAGCGTTACACACAAAACCTGCTGTCCTTACAGTTGTCTTTTTTTTTTTTTTTCTTTTTTATAGGTGTAAACATAAGTAGTGTCTTGATTATAGAGGAAGTTCCAATACTCGAACTAGAGCAGCAATTGGTGGCGCGCCTAAATTCAGGTGTCAGTCCCTGGGGCTAATAAAACGTAACCCCTAATCAATCTTCATTAAAATATTAGTCTACAAAAACAAATACTCTGGCTAAATGTGGGAGGATCTCTTAACTCTAGCTACCTTATTAAAGTGTCACTTATCTAAGCAGTCTGGCCTGCAACTATGAAAGACTAAAATGAATGCTGTTCCTGAAATGTCACAGTATACATAAACGGTATAGTAAAAAAAAAAAAAACTGTACGTTTACACAATAAAAAGCAGTCTTTGCACTTTAGGGATTCATGTAAAAATTGAATCTGTTTTTTCTGCAGGCAGGAGGAAGCATTTCCTCAATCTCCCTTCTCCCGGTGATCATTCACTGGGAATCTTGGCATAGTAACTTTCTGGCTGCTGAAAAGGTATGCCCTGCCAAGAACATAGACTACTATCAGACCTTCCAACCATCCTGGATCCTGGAGGAGTGTCATGGGATTTGGTAAAAATTGTGGAGTGGTCCTGGGCTGTCTCTTGGACATGGGCTGTGCTCCAATCCTAGGTGGGGGATGGGGGGCACCTTGTAAACTGGAGTTACATTAATGTTAAAGGGGAGGTGGGGGTTACCTTAATGTCGCTAATGTAAAAAAGGAGTTGTTACACTAACACCAATTTAACAGTGGGATCTTAGGATCTCCTCACTTCACATGTAAAAGTTAAGCTTGTTGTAGATAAAGGTCATTTTTTATTTCAGTTTAGAGGGATAAGAACATCCACATTTTTTATTGCTGTCTGATCGCCCTGTTGGGGAGAGTCACCCTCTCTATTTGTCCTGTTTACTGTATCATTGAAAGTTAAAGTAAAAGAAAATCTCACATTTTGGGTTGACATCAGAACAGGAATAGAGGGGATATCATTCAATAGGCACACTATTTCTGGTGACCCTGATGACACCTCAGGATTCCCACACTATGCAGGGATGTTCCCCCCCCCCCCACTTAATTTCCTGTTCCATAGCCAAAATAGAAAGTAAGTCTCCTGTATGGGGCACAAATGATAAAAAAAAAAACATGACAGGGGTTATAACTTTCCCTTATTCTATCCAAAGTAAAAAGAGAAAATGCTATTTGTTACATTTTAAAGCCCATCTCCAAGCAGAAAACAAAAAGTAACCTTTGCAGTGGGGCTGCACCTTCATTGCAAGGGTTAAGGGCTCATTCTTTCCAAGGGAGAGGAGGAACAGTTTTACTTACCTGATCGTCTGCTCCCCCAAAATACAGCAGTGTATTCTCCCTTGGTGCCCTCTTGTCCAGAGCAGGACTGTGGACCCTGCTTTGGCCTTGATGATGCCAGGACCCTAGGATTGGGTAAGTGTATTTCCTTTTTTCTTGTTCCCCCAGACCTAAACAAGCAATGCCCCACTGCAAGAGGTAATTATTTTATTTCACCAAAGTTGGGCTTCAAGGTTGGCTCAGATGAAGTGTCAGCTCTCTGTCATGTTTGCTAGAAAGGATCATTCATTGAAGAGTTTTATTTGTATAAAATAATCTTTTCTCCTGAAATTTGTGTGACTGTAGTGCTCTAGAGACGGCACTGTCGATATGGATTATTATGTAAGTGCAAGGACTGTGGCATATGTGCATAATGGGAGTAGGGTCAGATTCGCAAGCGGAACGTCAGGTATTATTTTAATGTTACAAGGAATTCTCTGATTGGAGATTGTGACATTTTTACGCCTCCTTTCTACCTCGTCCAATCAGAGAACACCTTGTATTTATTAACAAAATATACAAAACCTACTGTAAATTGTGGAACTGCTGAATGACAGACCACCTTACGTCGGTGTGTAGTAGGGCAGCTGCTATTGCAGTGATCGTTGTAGTAACTGAGAAGTACTCTATTCTGTTTGTGAGGTGATGAATCCAGCAAGTGTTCCATATAGACAGTGTTTCCCTGCATGTATTCTTTTAATATCATAAATTATATCTGAACTACATCTTCAAAAGGAATAAGTCTGCGGGTTGCTTGCATAATACCTTGTTCTTTCTTTCCTCTTCTCAGTTCTTCAGACTGGTTGTCTTAATCTGCCAAGAATTAATGGGTGGTATTCACTCAAAGTATGAGGTGGGGCAGCATTCTTGTAACGCAGCCAATCGTAGGCAAATACCTTGAAGTGTTTTCAGGCCGCCCAGCATGGAATAGAATAAACTTCCCACCTTTTTTCTTTTTTTTTTTTTTTTAAACTTTGAAGTTTCTAACTATTGATTGCATATAAGAGTGGACTTCCTGTATTTTAAAATCTGTCTAAACAAAATGTAAAATTCCTTTTAGCTGTAGGCCTCATGCTCACAGAAGTTGATCAGCTCCCTGCCTTTAAGCGTAAAATCCCCATTCCTTTCTCACTCGTGGTAGTCACTGGTGCTGCATACAGCCACCAGTACAAGTGACTGACTTTACTTTTGTAAACGCCGTTTGTGTCAGCATCAGAACTTAGACAGGCGTGTATTTCCCTAAATGTACTCATTTTCAATTTGGAGGAAATACCCTATATGCACCTGTGCGGGTAAATGCTGATGAGGAAATGATTAGCCTTTTACCTGTGGTTCACACTGTCGCACCGCATGTGATTCGCACAGTAATCACACCGCGTTCCTGTGAAAATCACTTGCAAGTCTGTGTGGTGCAGTTTGAACCCATTCTGCATAAAAAGAGTGCAGGCAGCTTTTGTTTTTCACACTGGAAACACTGTGCTCATACTAGAGCTGCACGATTCTGGCCAAAATGAAAATCACAATTTTTTTTTTGCTTAGAATAAAGATCATAATTCTCTTGCTGTAACAACATCTTTCACATTATAGCAAAAAAAATTGGGCTAACTTTACTGTTTCGTTGTTTATTAATTCATTAAGGATCGAGCCTCTTTCTGATATTTGGTGTTTACAAGTTAAAAACATTTATTTTTTGCTACAAGATTGTTTAGAAACCCCCAAACATTATATATATATATATATATTCACCAAAAAACTGGCTGAGTGTGTCCTGTTGCCGTGGCGATGTGCAGCGTCATGGGGGCTTGACTGTGCACTGTTGCGCGATTGGTTGATGGGGTGGAAGATGGCTGTATATATATTTACCGCTGGCGTCGTGTGGCCACGCCCTCGGTTGAAGTCGGAAGTGATGAAACGCGTCAGGGCGTGGCCTACACGACGCTACCGGAAGTGAGGTGTGCGCTCCACCGCTGACCACAGACCAGGAAGTTATACACAGTGTATACAGCGGAACACTGGTGGATGACTGGGAGATCTGAAAATTCGGTGAAGTACATACTTTTAAAATGCTGACGAATTTCTAAACAATGTACGCAGTTATTTAAATGGGATTTTAGTGTTTTTTGTGAGCCTTTCAAAAATAAAACACATTTTGTTTTATTTCTATGATAAACTGGGAGGACTGCTTGGGACTGCAACGCTAAGGTGATATATAGGAATTTTTTCTATACCAAAAGAAGGGATTACTCCTTAAAGGGCTATTATACCAGCAGTTTCTGGTGAGTTTAACCCCTGTAGGGGGTACGCATCGCATGTGGTGAAGCACTCCCGTTTTTTGGTGGAAGGAAGGTTGACAACACTTTGATCACCTTGCAATGCTGAGTAGATCACTATAAACACCCTATCTGCACACTAAGAACTTTCTAGTGATTTCTCGTACATTGCTGCTTCTGTTAAGGACTCTTTATAAAGCGCTGTTGTAATGCGAATATTCTCAGATATATATTGATGAATTGCTAGTATTACCTTTTTATATATATATAATATATAATAATGTAAACATTCCTTGTAATAGAAAAAAATCAGGACAGGACCTCTTAAATATAAGATCTGGGGTCATAAAGACCTCAGATCTCATATTTACACTAAAATTCAATAAAATGTCATTTAACCACTTCAGCCCCGGAAGAATTTGCCCTCTTCCTGACCAGAGCACTTTTTGCGTCTCTTTAATTGACAATTGTGTGGTCGCGCGACGTGGCTCCCAAACAAAATTGACCACACACACACACACACACACACACACACACACACACACACACACACACACACACACACACACACAAATAGAGCTTTCTTTTGGTGTCATTTTATCAACTCTGTGGATTTTATTTTTTGCTCTATATACAAAAAAATAATACAATTTTGAAAAAACATTATTTTTTACTTTTTGATGTAATATTCACAAAAAATATAGAAAAAAAAATGTTTCCTCAGTTTAGGCCGATACATATTCTTCTACATATTTTTGGTAAGAAAAAATTAGCAATAAGCGTTTGGTTTGCGCAAAAGTTATAGCGTCTACAAAATAGGAGTAGTTATATGGCATTTTTATTGATGGGGGTTTTTTTTTTTTTTTGTAACTAGTAATAGTAATAATAGCAATAGTAGTTATTTGGGGGGGAGGGGCTCTGTGTGTGACACGTCACTGATCTCTATTCTACTTATGACACCGGTTCCTCCCTCCCCTCTCTGTACCGATCTGTACAGTTTTGGGGGGGAGAGGGGGAGAGATTGTTTGCAGCAGTGCTGTGGGCTGGATCTGTAGTGCCCATACTCTTCAATAAAATTTAACAGAAACAAAGAATTTTTTTTTTACCGAATTGTCAGTCTTTTTTTTTTTTGATTTATAGCGCAAAAAATAAAAAACCCAGCGGTGGTAAAATACCACCAAAAGAAGCTCTATTTGTGTGAAAAAAGGACAAACATTTCATCTGGGTACAGCGTTGCATGACTGAGTAATTGTCATTCAAAGTGTGAGAGCACCGAAAGCTGGAAATTGGTCTGGTTAGGAAGGGGGTTTGTGTCCAGTGGTCAAGTGGTTAAATGTGTGCAGTGTTGCACTAGGAGCCTATGCGCTCCTGTTTCTTTTGTTTTTACAGCCCTCAGTGTCCCGCTGGTTTATGGAGCTGCAAGGTTATGTGCACACAAAATGTAACCTTTTCCCTGGCGCATTGCATATACTTTTGACCCAGCTTACTCTGTTTTGGGGACATTTTGGACTATAGCGCAAGTACTGGAACCTTTCCTTACTTTAAATGTGTGGCTAACTATGAGTAAAGTATTTTTTACTGTGTGATGCTTTTACGAAGGGATGTGCCGGCTTTTTGTTTCTCGGCTTTGCAGGGAAACAATAACCGTCACATAGCCGCTGTTAAAAGAGAGCTTTGTTTTTACTTACATCTCTCTCCTGTCACTTGCTCCACTGATAGGCTGGTCCCAGCCATAAATCCATTGGCTGGGAACCAGTGACTGTCATGTGTTGGGGCCAGTGACAACACAGCCGGGTGAGCGTGCGCATGCTCTACCCAAAAATCACGTGTGTCTGTGTATATGTGTGTATGTGTGTGTGTGTGTGTGTGTGTATGTATGTGTGTGTGTGTATATATATATATATATATATATATATATATATATATATATATATATATATATATATATATATATTATTTGTGTATATATATATATATATATATAATTATATTATTGTGTGTATATGTATATATATATATATATATATATATATATATATATATATATATGTGTATATGTGTGTGTGTGTGTGTATATATATATATATAATGTGATTCTGCACAGTTGGCCTGCACTGTAGGTAAGTTTGAACTCCAATTTGGCCATACAATTTACAATTTCTTGTTCAATTTCCTTTAGATTAACCTTCAACTATGTAGTGCAAGGGCCTGCCTGATTGCATACAAATTGAATGAATGTGTTTTTAGGTTTGACCTCATATTATATGGTTTTGGTGAATCTAAAGGAAAATTTTATAATGTACGGCCAGCCTTTGTTGACACCCACAGCAAATCGCATGAATACAGTTCGATTGCTATGCAGTGTGGGAAACGCACAGTAATTGTTGCGTTTTCTCTGCAGCACGTTAGTATGAACCGGGGCTTAATTGCTGCAATATGGCGAGTTTGGATTTAGATATGTAATGTTTTGGCTGGTTTGGAAGGAATTTAATAGGGTCAGAAGAATAAAATGGCCTTTTCTTCCTGTATTAATTGGTGCAGACAATGCTGCCTACAATTAGAGCTAGCGCTTTCACTCTGCAGCTCTTTCATCCTATTGAATTGGTCAGACATGCTGGTTTCTGTTTTCTGCTTTTCATCCTGCCCAAAACCCCTATGTCTGCTGTAGTGCAATGCATTCCAGGCTGTCAACCTTCCTTGTGACAAAACTGCATTAGCGTGAATATCCATCGAAGGAATATGCTTTATCACGCTAAAATATACCAAGTGGTAGAACATCAGCATTACTAAAATTAGAACTGCTTACATTTCAAATGAGGAGCCATTAATAAGGTTGTTGATTTTTCTTCAAACCTGCGTTGATGGCTCAAAACTGGTTAATGTGGGGGCAGCACTGGAAAAAAGGATTGTAATAAACAGAGATTGCAGGACTATTTTTGAAGATTTATGCCTAATAAGTAGAGTTTTGTAATATTTATGTAGAATGTACTTCAAACATTTTGTGAAGTTGTACTTTACTGTACTGTAAGTGATCATGTTTAATTGGTGTAAAAGAAGAGAACTATTGAGTTTCTCAGCGGATGCACTCCTCATCTGTAAAGCCTACTATGGAAACGCCCCTGGCCTCAACTAACTTCCCCCGTTAAGGAATGTTTGCAGGCAGCAAGCCTTTCTACATTTAAGGAATCATTTTGCCTTTCATTTTCAAGGTCCTGCTTTTCAGCAGCTAACCTGCCAAAGTTTATTTGAAAGTTCTTTCTTTGGCCTTGTGTGTTGCATGAACAAAATTTTTTTCTTTCTAAAAATGCCATGTTTTTTGTTAGGCCTCATTTACATTAGTGTTACTAAACTCATAACAGTAACATCAGTCTGTGTACATACAGTAAAGCATGCTTGTTGTAGCATGTGAAACTAAAGGGGTTAATCCTTTGCATTGTGTGAAAAGACTGATCCGGTCTTCTCTGATTCTCCCCTTCTGCAGTCCCCTAACCATCTCCTGATAAGACAGAGCCTTTGGAGTTACTCTGCACATGCTCAGTTTGGTGTGTATTGCAAGAAAAAAATTAAATCTCTAGCGAGTCTGCATATGATCGGCAAAGGACCAGACAGAGGGTCAGGGGGCCTGCAGCCTCATAGGACAGTCAGAGTAGAATGGAAACTCCTAAAAGCTTTAACCATTGCTTGGCTGCACACTGATAGAAGTCACAAGACTGCTATATACTGCTGATGAGAAAGTATTTAGCTGTTTATATTTACTAAAATAATTGCATTCCCATGTTCTGTGTACTGTGGGAGACCAGATATAGTGAATGCAGAGTCCTGGGTTTAGGAACACCTTAAGCGTACTCCCATGTGAGGTCCATGTTTGCCTGTTCAGGGATGCACAGGTGTTCCATGCATCCCCATGCAAACAGTCACATGTCAATTGGGATGAAGTGGCTGAACGGATACAGCTGCTGCTCCCTATTTGAAAGCTGGATGGGACCCTGAATGATGAGTCTTCTATTGGGGACCTGCATGGATTTTTAGATTGGCAGCAGTGGCACCCTCTGCATCCCAATTGACATAAATAGGACAGAATGCATGGGGATGCACGAACACCTGTGCATCCCCATGTGGGCAAACATAGCTTTTGCACGAGCGTACACTTGAATAAATAAATAAAGTGGTAATAAACTCAAAAGCAAACCTTTATTGGCGTATAACACTCACTTTTTCACCATGAAAATTGGGTGCAAATAGCATGTGCGTGTTATACGCCTATGCTACAATTTTAGCTGCCTCGGGGGGGACAGGGAGGGGAGTGGGACGAGCGCCGTCGTACAGTGAGATTCTCCTGTTTACTTGGTGGCCTCTGTAATAGGAAGTCCCGTCTCCTGGGAAGCCATTGGACCGCTGTTCTGTCTATCATAGGAGATTCTCATTGTATGTAATCTGTCGGTGCTCGTCTCGCCCCCCCTGTCCCTGCATCGATGGCAATAGTGTGGCTGCTGCATTGATGGCAATGGTGAAGCGGCTGCAGATGGGCACTGACCTTTATTTTGCTTCAAAGTTCCTTATTTAAAATGTACGTTTTTTTTTTTTTTTTCCCCCTCTGAAACTTCCCTCTTAAAATGAATGTGCGTGTTATACGCCGATAAATATGGGTATATTGCAGATTATAAATTCTTGGTTGTGTTGGCTGCATTGGTTTTCTTTTTTATGCTTTCTTTTCCTTATTTTCAGCTGGTGATCTGGTTAGTAAGTCTGTTGTTTTTCAAAAAAAAAAAAAATATGCTCTCTTCTAGATGTAGCAGTTTGAGGGAGACAAACCATTTACCCCTTACAATGATCAGCTTTTTTATTTTATTTATGTGAAGCCTTTATCCCAAAAGGAAGAAAAGAACGGTTTACTGTTACTGATTATAAAGTGTTAGCTGGAGTTGTCTTTCATTTGTCAGTCTAAATCTGCTAATACATCTAAAGGCCCATACACACGATCAGACTTTTTGACAACAAACATGCAAATTAGCTGTTTTGGAGCAACATCCGACCGTGTGTACGCTCCATCGGACAAACTTTTTTGGTTTTCATCTGACTTTTGTTGGCTGTGCGAACGGACAAACTTTCTGGCAACAAAAGTCCGATGGAGCAAAGTCTGATCATGTGTACAGAAAACCATAGGACTTTTGTACAAAGTACAAACAGGCATGCTCAGAACCAATGCAAAAGATCAGACAACAATACAGAAGTTGACCAAAGGTGGCGGTAAAGAGCAGAAAAACCACGTGATTTGGTGAAAGTTGGCTGAAAAAGTCCTGCTGTGTATATGCAATACAAGTTCACGGCCGACGCCCTTTGTACAAAAATCCAAGGGAAAGTTTGTACAAAGTCCTATCGTGTGTATGAGGCTAAACACTGGCATGACTGCTTAACTGGTCTGCCTGCAGTCCAGAGCTTTCACCAATATGTGGAAAATAGTTGGCCCAACTTGAATGAAAAATACGACAAAGACACAGGACTGTTCCGTAGGTAGTCTTACATCAGGCAAGAATGGGACAACATTCCTCTCCCAAAACTCCGGAAATTGGTCTCCTCAGTTCCATGATGTTTACAGAGCATTGTTAAAGGTGGGGGATGCTACACTGTGGTAAACATGGCCGTGTCCAAACTTTTTTGAGATGTGTTGATGTCAAAATGACCTTATTTATTTCTTAAAATGGTAAATTCTTCCAGTTTAACCACGTAAGGACTGAGCCTGTTTACAAGTTAAAGTTTTTTTGCTAGAAAATTATTTACAACCCCTAAACATTTTATAAAATTTTTTTTTCTAACACCTAGAGCATAAAATAGCAGTCATTGCAATACTTTTTGTCACGCCTTATTTGCGCAGCAGTCTTACAAGCAAACTTTTTAGAATAAAAAATAAGACAACAGTAAAGTTAGCCCAATTTTTTATTTTTTTTTTTATATAGGCAATGTTAAAAAAAAAATCTATAGGTTGCTTGTTTTGATTTACAGAGGTCTAGGGCTAGAATTATTGCTCCCGCTCTAACGATCGCGTCGATGCCTCGTGTGGTTTAAACACTGTTTTCATATGCGGGCGCTGTTCACGTATGCGTTCGCTTCTGCGCGTGAGCTCGTTGTGACGGGGCACTTTAAAAAAAAAAAAAAAACCTTATTTTACTTTTTAATTTATTTTTTTTACTTTTTTTTACTTTTTTTTTTTTAGTAATAATAATAATAAAGTAATAATTTGGGTCACTTTTATTCCTATTACGGAATGTAAACATCCCTTGTAATAGAAAAAAGCATGACAGGCCCTCTTAAGTTTGAGATCTAGGGTCAAAAAGACCTCAGATATCGTATTTGGACTTAAATGCATGGACGGGCTGACAGCATCGGAACATGCGGATACAGTGAGCATCTCCTAAACTGTACAAATTTAGGAGATATTCATGGTACCTACAGGTGAGCCTTATTATAGGCTTACCTGTAGGTAAAATGGTGCAGGGAATTGTTGTTCCCAATTACTAGTATACATCTGTTGAGTCACGCTGTAATCCGCGGTGTCTGGTGTTCTGCCGATTACTGCGCTTTGCTGATTGTCGGATACGGTTTCTAATTTCTATGGGCGTGCTCGGTGTTAACATCACACCAGCTGATCGGCACAGATCAGCTGGAGTGATGTCATTACTGTGCATGCGCAGCTCATCAGAGGCATTATTCGTCAGAACACCGGTTCCACAGGGAACATCCGAGATTTGAGCCATGTATGAGCAGGCTGATTACAACCAGTCTGTTAGATTTTTCATGCAATTATTGCCAGCGGTTATAGCCGCTAGCAATAATGACTGTGTGTTCTCAAGCCTGGGATGCCCCCCCCCCCATTGGGAGGACATAAGGGCTCTGCGGGAGGGATTCCCTCATTAACAAGGATTGTGTTGATGGGTGAATCCAGTGATTCTTCCCTGCAAATCCATCTATGGCTGACTTGTTTGTAACACAAAAAAAAAAAGATTCTGTTCCCTTAAAGCATGTTATACAGAACAGTGCCAGTCCTGTGTAATTGCTTGTAGGTTCTTTGGCTGTACCACATAAAATAGCTGGCTGATCCTGACTGGTTCTGCCCTCCTCCCAGTAAACCTACCACAGTTTATCATGGCTGCTGAGTCCGTTTACGTGCCTCTCTCATCTGCAGCTCCCCTCTGTCCTCTCCCCTCCTGTCTGTCAGCTTGTGACATTTATTCATACCATCCCATTTGTTAAATAACAATGTGTCCCAGTGTGTGTGTGCTGTATAAAACTATGCCGATTTACTACCTTATATCAGAGCGTCCTCTCTCCTTTTCTCCTCCCGGCTGACGTCAGTGGGAGTTCTCAGCCCCTCCCTCTGTAGTTGTCTGCCTGGGAGAAGAGAGCGGTGAGCAGTCACGTCAGCGCTGGGAGATTCTCTAAAATGAGGTTGAAATTGGCATAGTTTTTATATAGCACACACAGTGGAACACATAGCGTTATTTAATAGATGGGATGGTATGAATATAATATAGTGGCTTTACAAACACATTAAGAAAAAGGACATTCTTTCGATGACAGTAAAGTACATAGTTTGGACACAGAACAACTGGTTTGCAATAATCTTCAGAGAGGCTGGGTACTCTGGCTTCCTCCCACACTCCAAAGATATGCAGGTAGGTTAAAGTGATTGTAAAGTCTGTTATTTAAAAAAAAAAAAAAAAAAAAAAAAAGAAGAAAAAAAAGATCCTCCTAAGCCCCGATTCTCCTCTGGTCCCTCTTCGGTGCTCCTGGGCCCTCCTTCCTGCCGAGTGCCCCTACAGCAAGCAGCTTGCTATGGGGGCACTGGACCCGAGCCACGGCTCCATGTGTCCATTCAGATACAGAGCCGCAGCCTGATCCCACACCTTTTCTCTCCTCATTGACTGACTGACTTTGACAGCAGCGGGAGCCAATGGTGCTGCGCTGCTGTCTCAGCCAATGAGGAAAGGAGTCTCGGACAGCTGAGATATTCTTGCAACATCACTGGATCTACACTGGGACCTCCAGTAAGTATTGGTGGTGGTTGGGGGGGGGGGATTTGCTGCACATAGAATGCATTAAGATAAAAAAAAAAAAAACTTCTGTTGTTACAGCCACTTTAATTGTCTCTTGTCTAAATTGGCCCTAGTATATGTATGTACAGTGCATCCGAAAAATATTCACAGCACTTCTTCACTTTTTCCACATTTTGTTGTGTTACAGGCTTATTCCAAAATGGATTAAATTCATTATTTTCCTCAAAATTCTACAAACAATACCTACCCCATAGTGAGAATGTGAAAGAAATTTGTTTGAAATCTTTGCAAATTTATAAAAAATATAAAAACAAACAAATCACATGTACATAATCATTCACAGGCTTTGCCATGACACTCAAAATTGAGCTCAAGTGCATCCTGTTTCCACTGATCATCCTTGAGATATTTCTACAAGTTGATTGGAGTTCACCTGTGGTAAATTCAGTTGATTGGACATGGTTTGGAAAGGAGCACACCTGACTTTCAGGTCCCACAGTTAACAGTGTGTGTTGAAGAACAAACCGAACCATGAAGTCCAAGGAATTGTCTGTAGACCTCCGACAGGATTGCATCGAGGCACAGAAAGGCTAAAGAAAAATTTCTGCAGCATTGAAGGTCCCAATGAGCACAGCGGCCTCCATCATTCGTAAATGGAAGAGGTTTGAAACTACCAGGACTCGTCCTAGAACGGGCCGCTTGGCCAAACTGAGCGATCGAGGGAGAAGAACCTTAGTCAGGGAGGTGACCAAGAACCCGATGCTCACTCTGACAGCGCCAGCATTTCTCTGTGAAGACAGGAGAACCTTCCAGAATAACAACTAGCTCAGCACCACTCCACCAATCAGGCCTGCATGGTAGAGTGGCCTAATGGAAGCCACTTCTCAGTAAAAGGCACACGACAGCCTTCCTTGCATTTGCCAAAAGACACCTGAAGGACTCTGACCATGAGAAACAAAATTCTCTGGTTTGATGAATGAAAGATTGAACTCTTTGCCCTGAATGGCAAGCGTCATGTCTGGAAGAACCCAAGCACTGCTAATCACCTTGCCAATACCACCCCAACAATGAAGCATGGTGGTAGCAGCATCATGCTGTGGGATGATTTTCAGCGGCAGGAACTGGGGGACTAGTCAGGATTGAGGGAAAGATGAATGCAGCAATGTACAGAGACCTCATTTGGTGAAAAAGTGCTCCAGAATGCTCTGGACCTAACACTGGGGTGAAGTTTCATCTTCTAACAGGACAGCGACCCTAAGCACACAGCCAGGATAACAAAGGAGTGATTATGGGACAAGTTATGTGACTGTCTTTGTGGCCCAGCCAGAGCCCAGACTTAAACTGATCATCTCTGGAGAGATCTGAAAATGGCTGTGCAGACGCTCCCCATCCAACCTGATGGAGCTTGAGAGGTCCTGCAAAGAATAATGCTCAAAAATAGTGGCAAGCTCGTAGCATTTTTATTAAAAAAGACCTGAGGCTATAATTGGTGCCAAAGGTGCTTTGACAAAGTGTTGAGCAAAGGCTTTAAATACTTATGTACGTGTGTGTGTGTGTGTGTTTTTTTTTTTTTTTTGTGTGTTTCAAATAGATTTGCAAAGATTTCAAACAAACTTCTTTCACGTTGTCATGGGGTATTAAATTTTGAGGTAAATGGTAATCCTCTTTGGAATAAGGCTGTAACATAGCAGGATGTTGAGAAAGTGAAGCGCTGTGAATACTTTCCGGATGCACTGTATGAATGTGCGTTAAGGACATTCGATTGTAAGCTCCTTGAGGGCAGGAACGGATGTGATTGTATAATATATATGTGTACAGCACTGCATAAATTGACATCGCTATGTAAGAACTTGTAATAAATCTGTGAAACTGAAACAGCCATACTTGAACATTCCACCTGTCTTTCACATGTAATTTCATTTTAACAACTTAACATCAGCCTTTTGATGACAGTTCACACTTTCATCCGTGTAAATCAAGGAACGAACACCTATGAAACCTTCCTGTCGTCAAGGATTGGACTTTATAATTAGTACTGCGTGGTTCCGCAAATTTCACAACTCCCATCCTTTCCTGGGATAGTAACAGGAGCATTACTATTGGATTAAGATGCTGGTACTACCTGTGTGGATATAAATGTTTGGAACATTTTAATCACTTGTTGGAACTGAAGAATTGTCTTAGATAAACTATGGAATGTCTTCAACATTACAGAAAATTCTAGTTGAATGTGACTTCTACTTGCTGTACACCTGAAAAAAATAGAACTTTCAGTCTCTCCAATGAACACCAGAAAACGTTATATACTTTAAAGGGGTTGTAAAGGTAATTTTTTTTATTTTCTACATAGGTTCCTTTAAGCTAGTGGATTGTTGGTTCACTTATCTTTTCCTTCGATTTCCCTTCTAAATGTTTTTTTTTTCTTTGTTTTCTTTGTCTGAATTTCTCACTTCCTGTTCCTCCCCAGTAAGCTGTTCAGTAAGCTGTTCTGGCTGACTAACCACCAGCTCGGATGATGGTGAGAAGTTTACTGAGGAGAAACAGGAAGTGAGATATTCAGACAAAGAAAAAAAACATTTAGAAGGGAAATCAAAGGAAAAGGTAAGTGAACCAACAATGCACTAGCTTAAAGGAACCTATGTAGAAAATAAAAAATGTACCTTTACAACCCCTTTAAGCATATATTATAAATTGTGTCAAGCTAAAACTTTCTTTTTAGCTTTGTATAGAGTGGGAAAGGATTAGAACCCCTGCAATGTTTTACTGTTATCCAGGGCCCCGTTAGAATGATTTTTCCCCGCCACTGTCCCAGTGACAGCGATTTTCACCAGGAAGTGAGGGAAATCTGCAAAAGGGGCACTGACAGGCATACATGTGCTTTTAGTATAGGCAGAGGAAGGCTAGAACCCTTGTCAGTTGTTTGTATCCCTGTTGCAGTTTTCCCCGCTGGTGAAAACATTTACACAGGTACAGTAGGTGAGTATAAATGTTTCTTATAAAGCTGTAAAACCTCAAGGGAGTTCTAATCCTCCACAATCTACCCAAAATAAAAAAAAATCGAAGTTTTGGCTTTACATACAGTTCAAACTTGTAGTTTATAGCTGAGCTTAGGCAGGGTAAAGTTCAAGCTAAACTCTGAGAATGTGACAAAATAATCCTTGCTTGTTTGCAGTGCAAAGCTTCTTTTTTCTTGTATGATCACATAGAAAAGCGTAGTTTCAGGACCCTTCCTCAGGAAAGTGATATGATTACATGCCTGGGTAAGGGTCCTGGCATAGACCAAACAAGTATTGGAAATCTAGGCTCAAATTGTAATGAAGAGAGATTCTCATAGTAGCCCGTCGTGCTTGCTAGAAAATAGCAGAGTGCATCTGGTTGGTCTGTATTGGAAATACTGACTATTGTGCTTTTCCAGCCATACCTTTTCTCTGTCCTCTTACTAACATCCTTTTAGGGTACAGTATGGCCCTACTTTGGTGGCCACATTCAAGTTCCTTTACATGGAGTACAGTCCGCCAATAGGATTTGTGATGCATAATTTATGCCATTCATTCATCGACTGCATAGATGCAACTAGATAGATTTGACTTTGCTGGTGCAGATAAGACCATGGTGGAAATGTCCAGGCTCTGTGCCAAGCTGTCCTGTAAATAATATAGTAGATGGCCTCAGGAGTTTTACTAATGAAAGCAAGCGCACGCCCAGTGGGAGTAAAGACAAGCACTTGAGATCCCTCCATGTTTTCATATCTGCGGTTTTATTTTTATTTTTTTACGGCGTTACTTCTATATTTAGAGACAGTGATGAGGACCTTTCTATTGAAGTTGCTCCTCTAAAATGAGGACGAGAAGAGACATTGTATGCAGGGAGATGTTTGAACTTTCTCTTTGGTTTTCTTATGGAAATCTTGGAAGTTATTCTGCAACATGGGGAGAGCAAAGGTGTTTCTGTAGTTTCTTCTTCCTAAGTCACTAATCATCCTGCTTCTGTCGTTTGTGGCAGACTCGCTCACATTTTATGAAGAAATGTCGCTTTTTTTTTTAATCCACCATCACTTTGTTTTTCAATAAAACTGAATTCCAGGTATGGGTTTTATTGCATAGTTATGTTGGTCCAAGCTTGAATGAAAATCAAAGTAGTAGTTGCTGCTACTACAATGATTGCCTCTGTCGTCCAGGTCCATGCCGAGCAGCTGCCCTCCTGTACAGTAACCACAGTGGGTTGGCACAGGTGCCATCCACAGAATAATTTGTAATACAGAATAACAAAACATGCAAGGTGTTCTCTGACTTAGGCCCCTTTCACATGGGACAGATCAGTAATGATCCGCCCCGTGATGATCCGCTTGCTCAGCAGGGATCGCTCCGTTGCCCCTGCTGAGCCGGCGGCGGACAGGGCGGTCTCCGCACACTGTGCGGGGACCGCCCTGTCAGCTCTCCGCTCTCCTCTATGGGGGCTCGGACGAGCACGGACCGTCTGTCCGTGTTCATCCGCTCCGCTCTGCAGACGGATAGAAGAATAGGATTTTCCTCCGTCTGCAGAATTGGACAATTGCGGAGGCGGACGATAGCGGGTTATCCGCAGAAACCCGCTATCCCATAGGAATGCATTTATGTCCGTATTTCATCCACAAACGGATGGATGAAATACGGACATAATGTCCGCATGTGTGAAAGGGGCCTAAAGGGGAGATTGGATTAGGTAGAGAAGCAGGCAGGTGGACTCACAATCGGTGAATGCCATGAATTAATTTGGGTTTGAAGTTAATCATTAGAGGGCAATTGGATGTTTCCACTCAATCCAATAGTTGAAAGTGTTTTTTTATATTTTTTAAAATTTTAAATGTATAACCTTTTCCTAAGAACATGCAGGCCAAATCTGAGCCCTGTGCAATTGTGTTAAAGCAAGGCTATTAACTTACTGCAACAGACCAAAAAGAAACAAACGCTATTTTGATTACAGGTATGTATATAGAGCTGTCAATTTACGCAGCGCTTTATACATATACATTATATCGTTTCTCAGCCTTTAGGCTAAGATCATGTGTAGTACACCTATATATTGGACATTCACATCAGTCCCTGCTCTCAAGGAGCTTACATTCTAAGGCCCCTAACTCATTTATACATACACATACCAGGGCCAATTTAGACGGGGGCCAATTAACCTACCAGCATGTCTTTGGTGTGTGGGAGAACATGCAAACATCATGCATGTAGTGCGGTGGTTGGGATTCGAACAGGCGACCCTAGTGCTGCTAGACGGAAGTGCTAATTACTTGGCCACTGTGCTGATCACACATGATCTTTTTCTTGCAATGCAGCAAACCACAATTCACAGTGGCAAGTTGTGCCTTGCACTCTGTTGTAAATTGCGTTTGTGTTTGTCATAAAGATTGGTCTCGCTCATACAACCTTGCCACAGCACATACAGTGCCTTGAAAAATTATTCATACCCCTTGAAATTTTCCACATTCTGTCATGTTACAACCAAAAACGTTAACTTATTTTATTGGGATTTTATGTGATGGACCAACACAGTTGCACATAATTGTGAAGTGAAGGAAAATGATAAATGGTTTTCAAATATCTGAAACGTGGTGTGCATTTTTATTCAGCCCCCTTTACTCTGATACCCCTAACTAAAGTCCAGTGGAGCGAATTGCCTTCAGAAGTCACCTAATTGGTAAATAGAGTCCACCTGTGTGTAAATTTTTTTTTTATTTTTTTTAACAGTAGTTTATTTAAAGGTATTAATATTAACATTACATTGTACATAAGGTCACAAAGGTTAGAGTTAGGGCCGGTTCACACAGCGAGGCGCGGCGAGGCGTCTCCGACTTACCTCGCCGCGACCTGCGGGGAGCTCAGCGGCGACTTGCAGAGGACTTCTGTATAGAAGTCAATGCAAGTCGCCCCCGAAGTCGCCCCGAAGTAGTACAGGAACCTTTTTTCTGAGTCGGAGCGACTCGAGTCGCTCCTCTCAGAACGGTTCCATAGTACTGAATGGGGGCGACTTGCGGGAGCGAGGCGAGCCGTGTCGCCTCGCCTCGCTGTGTGAACCGGCCCTTAACGTTTTCAATTACAGCTGGTAGTTATTTTCCCAAGTAAATAAGTCTCACTCAGTATTAAACAGTATAGCAGTCTAATTCTTTATAACATTACTGGATTCAGAAGAGGAAGGAGGATGGGGAGAGGAGAAAGAAGGGGCCCACCTGTGTGTAATTTATCTCTGTATAAATACAGTTGTTCTGTGAAGTTTGCAGAGGTTTGTTAGAGAACCTTAAAGCAGGGTTAGGTTATAAAAAGTTATCCCAAGCTTTAAACACAGTAACTTTGGAGGCGCTGCACAGATTCACAGCTCAGTTGGAAGAATCTGTCCACAGGACAACTATTAGTCGTGCACTCCACAAATCTGGTCTTTATGGAAGAGAGGCAAGAGACGAGAAGAAAGCCATTGTTAAAAGAAAGCCATAAGAAGTCCCATTTGAAGCTATGTGGGGGACACAGGAAATATGTGGAAGAAGGTGCTCTGGTCAGATGAGACCAAAATGTAACTGTTTTGCCTAAAAGCAAAAGGCGATGTGTGGGGCAAAAAACTAACACTTCAAATCACCCTGAACACACCATCCCCACCGTGAAACATGGTGGTGGCAGAATCATGTTGTGGGGATGCTTTTCTTCAGCAGGGAAAGGGAAGCTGGTCAGAGTTGATGGGAAGATGGATGAAGCCAAACACTAGGCTTCTTCTTGAAAGAAAACCTGTTGGAATCTGCAAAAGACTACCACCCTAAACATACAGCCAGAGCTACAATGGAATGGTTTAGATCAAAGCATATTCATGTGTTAGAATAGCCCAGTCAAAGTCCAGACCTAAATCCAATTGAGAATCTGTGGCAAGACTTCCATCTAACCTAAAATAGCTTGAGCTATTTTAGAAAAAATGGGACAAAATGTCTCTCTAGCTAGATGTGCAAAGCTGGGAGAGACATGCCTAAAAAGACTTGCAGCTGTAATTGCAGCGAAAGGGGGTTCTATAAAGTATTGGCTCAGGGGGGCTGAATACAAATGCACCCCACACTTTTCAGATATTTCTTTGTAAACCATTTATAATTTCCTTCCACTTTACAATTAGACCAACACAAAGTGGCACATATCACATAAAATCCCAATCAAATACATTTACGTTTTTGGTTGTGACATGACAACATGTGGAAAATTTCAAGGTGCTGCAAGTGTTAATATTGCCTGTATGTTTATCTCTATGTATTTAGAATCAGTTTTTTTTTTTTTTTTTTATTGTGGTCTATGTCCACATGGGGACTAGATAAGTCTTCCTAATAGGAACATAAACAGAAATAAAAACCTCATAGATACGATTCATGCCTGAGAGTCAGCTTAGTAGTCAGGTAGTTGGCATTTTTAAAGGAGTTGTAAACTCTCAAGGGTTTTCGCATTAAGGTTAAAAAAAACTCCTGCGCTGCAGCTGTCCCCAGAACCCCCCCCCCCCCTTTTTCTTACCTGAACCCAATCATTCAGTGACGAGTGAGCCCAGCAGCTCCAGCTGCTGTCAATCAAATCCAGTGACACTGAGTCAGGCATGCAGCAGGAGTTTGCCCATATGGGTGCCCCCATGGAAAGCATCTCTCTGTGGGGGAACCCGGTGAAGAGAAGCCAGGAGTGCTGTCGGGACACCCTAGAAAAAGAGGATCGGGCCGCTCTGTGCAAAACCCTTAGACAGAGCAGGTAAGTATGACATGTTTGTTATTTTACAAAAAAAAAAAAAAAAAAAAAAAAAAACCTTTACAATCACTTTTAAAAGACTAGTCTGAACAAGTTTTTTTCATGAATGTTTTATGTGAATGCTTTCCCAAATATCGGTTTCTCTGGTTCAGCTGGGACTTTGGGCTTGGCTCTGAGACCAGTTATGTGGCTCCTGTCTGTGAAGTAGTCTTTCCATTTTATCTTATGGAGGATCCACTAGGACTCCCAGTACTGGATGAGGATGACTACTGTTAGTGTCTGATAGAAGTAAAGAGTAGATGAACATTGGAACGCTGTCCTGCCTGGTCAAAATTTGGGGGTAGATTTACTAAAACTGGTGCAGCTGTGCATGGTGGCCAATCCGCTTCTATGTCAGCTTGTTCAAGGAAGCTTTAGCAATAAAACATGGAAGCTGATTGGTTTCTATGCAGAGTTGCACCAGATTTTGCACTGTCCAGTTTTAGTAAATACCCCTTTTGTGTTCCTTTGCAGATTACCTTTATGTGCAACATGTGTATGACCAGTATGCATTGTTAGCTATATACTAATCAGGAATAACCTGGAAGTTTCCTTCTGTTTTGGAGTATACGGCATCATGCATACTGCATGTTTTTGGACGTTTTTAAAGCAGCTGTTTTTGGCTTCAGACTTTTTTTTTCTACAGTCCATAAGCTCCCCATCATGTTATCCTATGTGTCCACGTGCAGACAGTAGTGATGGACGAACTTCCGACGGGACGTTTCGCGAACGCGAAACGCGAACGGACACAAACGTTCGCGAAAACGACCGTTCGCCGCGGGCTCCATTGACTTCAATGGGAGGCGAATTTCGCAAACCTTTAGGTCGAATTTGCGGCCACGGGGTAATTATTAGGGGGTAGCACGTAGTCCCACCACCTGGACAATAGCATAATACATGTATGAGGTGAATTTGGGATCGATAACTACAAGCATTTTTTTTTTATTTGGGAAATTGTTCTGACAATTCAGGACTATGGAGCTAATGAAGGCAATGGAGGAGAGGGAAGGTCAGGGACCAGGGTAGGCAAACAAGAGGGTGCAGGAGATACAGAGCACTGACAGCAGCACCGTAATACAGAGCACTGACATCAGCACCGTGACATACAGCGCTGACAGCAGCTCCGTGACATACAGCGCTGACAGCAGCTCCGTGACATACAGCGCTGACAGCAGCTCCGTGACATACAGCGCTGACAGCAGCTCCGTGACATACAGCGCTGACAGCAGCTCCGTGACATACAGCGCTGACAGCAGCACCGTGACATACAGCGCTGACAGCAGCTCCGTGACATACAGCGCTGACAGCAGCTCCGTGACATACAGCGCTGACAGCAGCTCCGTGACATACAGCACTGACAGCAGCTCCGTGACATACAGCGCTGACAGCAGCTCCGTGACATACAGCGCTGACAGCAGCACCGTGACATACAGCGCTGACAGCAGCTCCGTGACATACAGCGCTGACAGCAGCTCCGTGACATACAGCGCTGACAGCAGCTCCGTGACATACAGCACTGACAGCAGCTCCGTGACATACAGCGCTGACAGCAGCTCCGTGACATACAGCGCTGACAGCAGCACCGTGACATACAGCGCTGACAGCAGCTCCGTGACATACAGCGCTGACAGCAGCTCCGTGACATACAGCGCTGACAGCAGCTCCGTGACATACAGCGCTGACAGCAGCTCCGTGACATACAGCGCTGACAGCAGCTCCGTGACATACAGCGCTGACAGCAGCTCCGTGACATACAGCGCTGACAGCAGCTCCGTGACATACAGCGCTGACAGCAGCTCCGTGACATACAGCGCTGACAGCAGCACCGTAAGCAGCCCCAGGAGGAAGTCAGCACAGCACAGGGATGGTGTGATCCCCTCATAATAAGAACCCCCAGGAGGAAGTCAGCACAGCACAGGGATGGTGGGAGCCCCTCATAATAAGAACCCCCAGGAGGAAGTCAGCACAGCACAGGGATGGTGGGAGCCCCTCATAATAAGAACACCCAGGAGGAAGTCAGCACAGCACAGGGATGGTGGGAACCCCTCATAATAAGCAGCCCCAGTAGAAATATGACACCGCTCAACCTCTTCAAAGAGGAGGGTAGGGGCATATAGTACGGTGTGCTTTTTTGGGTCAGGGAAGTGAGCCAAATGAATTAAGAAGGTCTGTGTGCTTGATTCCAAAAATTGTTTATAGACATATACATGGTCTACTGATCACATGTGTTGAATTCCTCCGAGATCCATGCCTCATTCATTTTTAGAAATGTGAGGTAGTTAACACTGTCGTGAGCTAGGCGAGTACGCTTATCGGTCACAATCCCCCCTGCTGCGCTGAACGTCCTTTCGGACAGGACACTGGATGAGGGGCAAGCCAACAGTTCGATTGCAAATTGGGCAAGCTCTGGCCAGAGGTCAAGCCTGCCCACCCAGTAGTCTAGGGGTTCATCACTCCTCAGAGCGTCCACATCGGCCGTTAACCCAATGTAGTCGGACACCTGACGGTCTAGGCGTTCCCTGATGCTGGATCCGGATGACACCTGTCGATGGGTCGGCTGAAAGAATGACCTCATATCCGAAGTCACCAACACATCTTCAAACCGGCCTCTTCTTGCAGGCGCTGTTGGATTGGTACCCGCAAATCCTTCTCTGGGAGTGGGAATTGCTCCTCTGCCAGCGCACGCAAAAGCAGAATGCAGCATTTCTCGAAGCAAGGCCTGGAAGTGCTGCATTCTGACAGCCCTCTGCGACGGCGGTAACATTTCCGCCATTTTGTGTTTGTACCGGGGATCTAAGTACGTTGCCACCCAGTACTGGTCCTTGACCCTCATGCTTTTTATACGGGGGTCCCTATTAAAACACTGGAGCATGAAGGCCCCCATTTGCACTCAAGCGGAAGGTATGTGGTGGTGGTGGTGTTGTTGGTGGTAGTGTCTTTGGGGGTGCACATAGCAGAGAGTGAAGAAGAGGGTGCAGATCGAGAGGATGAGGAGGGTGCAGAAGAATAAGGCTGAGTGAGCCACTCAACCAAGTCTGGTGCGTCCTTTAAAGTAATTGAACGCACCTTCTGCAACTTCCCACTTTGGCTCAAGGCTGTTGCTCCTGCCCTACCCCTACCACCCCTGCGGAAGGGCCTGCCTCTTCCTCTGCCTGTCATTTTTTAAATCACCCTGTGACAAAACTCTTAGTCCCTATACCGCTGAAGGACTGCTGCAGTATAGGGCAGCGGTCAGCAGTAGTGCACGTCAACCCTATGTATTGTGGACCGATAGCGGTCCTTACAGAACAGCAGACTGTACTGCACTCAGGCCTATGTACCGTAGCACCCTATACCAAGTTACCAGTCCTTATAAAAACTTTTGTGGACCAAGCAGGTTGTGTGTTAGTGATTAGCAGACTGTACGTCAGTCCCTATACCAATGAAGGACTGCTGCAGTATAGGGCAGCGGTCAGCAGTAGTGCACGGCAACCCTATGTATTGTGGACCGATAGCGGTCCTTACAGAACAGCAGACTGTACTGCACTCAGGCCTATGTACCGTAGCACCCTATACCAAGTTACCAGTCCTTATAAGAACTTTTGTGGACCAAGCAGGTTGTGTGTTAGTGATTAGCAGACTGTACGTCAGTCCCTATACCAATGAAGGACTGCTGCAGTATAGGGCAGCGGTCAGCAGTAGTGCACGGCAACCCTATGTATTGTGGACCGATAGCGGTCCTTACAGAACAGCAGACTGTACTGCACTCAGGCCTATGTACCGTAGCACCCTATACCAAGTTACCAGTCCTTATAAAAACTTTTGTGGACCAAGCAGGTTGTGTGTTAGTGATTAGCAGACTGTACGTCAGTCCCTATACCAATGAAGGACTGCTGCAGTATAGGGCAGCGGTCAGCAGTAGTGCACGGCAACCCTATGTATTGTGGACCGATAGCGGTCCTTACAGAACAGCAGACTGTACTGCACTCAGGCCTATGTACCGTAGCACCCTATACCAAGTTACCAGTCCTTATAAGAACTTTTGTGGACCAAGCAGGTTGTGTGTTAGTGATTAGCAGACTGTACGTCAGTCCCTATACCAATGAAGGACTGCTGCAGTATAGGGCAGCGGTCAGCAGTAGTGCACGGCAACCCTATGTATTGTGGACCGATAGCGGTCCTTACAGAACAGCAGACTGTACTGCACTCAGGCCTATGTACCGTAGCACCCTATACCAAGTTACCAGTCCTTATAAGAACTTTTGTGGACCAAGCAGGTTGTGTGTTAGTGTTTAGCAGACTGTGCGTCAGTCCCTATACCGCTGAAGGACTGCTGCAGTATAGGGCAGCGGTCAGCAGTAGTGCACGGCAACCCTATGTATTGTGGACCGATAGCGGTCCTTACAGAACAGCAGACTGTAACGCACTCAGGCCTATGTACCGTAGCACCCTATACCAAGTTACCAGTCCTTATAAGAACTTTTGTGGACCAAGCAGGTTGTGTGTTAGTGATTAGCAGACTGTACGTCAGTCCCTATACCAATGAAGGACTGCTGCAGTATAGGGCAGCGGTCAGCAGTAGTGCACGGCAACCCTATGTATTGTGGACCGATAGCGGTCCTTACAGAACAGCAGACTGTAACGCACTCAGGCCTATGTACCGTAGCACCCTATACCAAGTTACCAGTCCTTATAAGAACTTTTGTGGACCAAGCAGGTTGTGTGTTAGTGATTAGCAGACTGTACGTCAGTCCCTATACCAATGAAGGACTGCTGCAGTATAGGGCAGCGGTCAGCAGTAGTGCACGGCAACCCTATGTATTGTGGACCGATAGCGGTCCTTACAGAACAGCAGACTGTAACGCACTCAGGCCTATGTACCGTAGCACCCTATACCAAGTTACCAGTCCTTATAAGAACTTTTGTGGACCAAGCAGGTTGTGTGTTAGTGATTAGCAGACTGTACGTCAGTCCCTATACCAATGAAGGACTGCTGCAGTATAGGGCAGCGGTCAGCAGTAGTGCACGGCAACCCTATGTATTGTGGACCGATAGCGGTCCTTACAGAACAGCAGACTGTACTGCACTCAGGCCTATGTACCGTAGCACCCTATACCAAGTTACCAGTCCTTATAAAAACTTTTGTGGACCAAGCAGGTTGTGTGTTAGTGTTTAGCAGACTGTGCGTCAGTCCCTATACCGCTGAAGGACTGCTGCAGTATAGGGCAGCGGTCAGCAGTAGTGCACGGCAACCCTATGTATTGTGGACCGATAGCGGTCCTTACAGAACAGCAGACTGTAACGCACTCAGGCCTATGTACCGTAGCACCCTATACCAAGTTACCAGTCCTTATAAGAACTTTTGTGGACCAAGCAGGTTGTGTGTTAGTGATTAGCAGACTGTACGTCAGTCCCTATACCAATGAAGGACTGCTGCAGTATAGGGCAGCGGTCAGCAGTAGTGCACGGCAACCCTATGTATTGTGGACCGATAGCGGTCCTTACAGAACAGCAGACTGTAACGCACTCAGGCCTATGTACCGTAGCACCCTATACCAAGTTACCAGTCCTTATAAGAACTTTTGTGGACCAAGCAGGTTGTGTGTTAGTGATTAGCAGACTGTACGTCAGTCCCTATACCAATGAAGGACTGCTGCAGTATAGGGCAGCGGTCAGCAGTAGTGCACGGCAACCCTATGTATTGTGGACCGATAGCGGTCCTTACAGAACAGCAGACTGTAACGCACTCAGGCCTATGTACCGTAGCACCCTATACCAAGTTACCAGTCCTTATAAGAACTTTTGTGGACCAAGCAGGTTGTGTGTTAGTGATTAGCAGACTGTACGTCAGTCCCTATACCAATGAAGGACTGCTGCAGTATAGGGCAGCGGTCAGCAGTAGTGCACGGCAACCCTATGTATTGTGGACCGATAGCGGTCCTTACAGAACAGCAGACTGTAACGCACTCAGGCCTATGTACCGTAGCACCCTATACCAAGTTACCAGTCCTTATAAGAACTTTTGTGGACCAAGCAGGTTGTGTGTTAGTGATTAGCAGACTGTACGTCAGTCCCTATACCAATGAAGGACTGCTGCAGTATAGGGCAGCGGTCAGCAGTAGTGCACGGCAACCCTATGTATTGTGGACCGATAGCGGTCCTTACAGAACAGCAGACTGTAACGCACTCAGGCCTATGTACCGTAGCACCCTATACCAAGTTACCAGTCCTTATAAGAACTTTTGTGGACCAAGCAGGTTGTGTGTTAGTGATTAGCAGACTGTACGTCAGTCCCTATACCAATGAAGGACTGCTGCAGTATAGGGCAGCGGTCAGCAGTAGTGCACGGCAACCCTATGTATTGTGGACCGATAGCGGTCCTTACAGAACAGCAGACTGTACTGCACTCAGGCCTATGTACCGTAGCACCCTATACCAAGTTACCAGTCCTTATAAAAACTTTTGTGGACCAAGCAGGTTGTGTGTTAGTGTTTAGCAGACTGTGCGTCAGTCCCTATACCGCTGAAGGACTGCTGCAGTATAGGGCAGCGGTCAGCAGTAGTGCACGGCAACCCTATGTATTGTGGACCGATAGCGGTCCTTACAGAACAGCAGACTGTAACGCACTCAGGCCTATGTACCGTAGCACCCTATACCAAGTTACCAGTCCTTATAAGAACTTTTGTGGACCAAGCAGGTTGTGTGTTAGTGATTAGCAGACTGTACGTCAGTCCCTATACCAATGAAGGACTGCTGCAGTATAGGGCAGCGGTCAGCAGTAGTGCACGGCAACCCTATGTATTGTGGACCGATAGCGGTCCTTACAGAACAGCAGACTGTACTGCACTCAGGCCTATGTACCGTAGCACCCTATACCAAGTTACCAGTCCTTATAAGAACTTTTGTGGACCAAGCAGGTTGTGTATTAGTGTTTAGCAGACTGTGCGTCAGTCCCTATACCGCTGAAGGACTGCTGCAGTATAGGGCAGCGGTCAGCAGTAGTGCACGGCAACCCTATGTATTGTGGACCGATAGCAGTCCTTACAGAACAGCAGACTGTACTGCACTCAGGCCTATGTACCGTAGCACCCTATACCAAGTTACCAGTCCTTATAAGAACTTTTGTGGACCAAGCAGGTTGTGTGTTAGTGTTTAGCAGACTGTGCGTCAGTCCCTATACCGCTGAAGGACTGCTGCAGTATAGGGCAGCGGTCAGCAGTAGTGCACGTCAACCCTATGTATTGTGGACCGATAGCGGTCCTTACAGAACAGCAGACTGTAACGCACTCAGGCCTATGTACCGTAGCACCCTATACCAAGTTACCAGTCCTTATAAGAACTTTTGTGGACCAAGCAGGTTGTGTATTAGTGTTTAGCAGACTGTGCGTCAGTCCCTATACCGCTGAAGGACTGCTGCAGTATAGGGCAGCGGTCAGCAGTAGTGCACGGCAACCCTATCTATTGTGGACCGATAGCGGTCCTTACAGAACAGCAGACTGTACCGCACCCAAGCCTATGTACCGTAGCACCCTAGACAGACCAAGTTACCAGTCCTGATAAAGAGCTTTGTGGAACAAGTGAGTTGTGAATGATTAGCAGACTGCAGCAGAAGGGCAGCAGTCAAGTATAATATTCTTTCTATATTTGGAAGAAAGAATATTATACGTGTACAAGCCTATTACCGTACCACTGATACCAGTCCTGAAAAGAACCTTTGTGGAACTAATAGTAACAGCAAGTCTTTAAAATTATCCTCACTGCCTGACACACTGCTTCCTGCCTGTCCCTATACAAATTGGCAAAAAAGAGTAGGCTGGAACGATTAGCTGGAACAGCTCTTTTGTGGACCTGATAGTAACAGCTAATGATGATGATGATGATGATGATGAAGAAAGACTAATCTGGCTGAGCTGTCCCTAAAATAGCAGCATACAGCGCTCTGTCCCTTTATCTAAACTGACAAAAGAAACTCAGGCTGCTGACCTAACACCTATACCAGTCCTGAAAAGAACTTTTGTGTACCAAATAGCTAGCGTTTTCTCTGTCCCTACTCCACACAGGATCCTTTCCCTACAGTGACAGAAGAAAGAA
Organism: Lithobates pipiens; assembly: GCF_037356315.1. Lineage (NCBI taxonomy): Eukaryota > Metazoa > Chordata > Amphibia > Anura > Ranidae > Lithobates > Lithobates pipiens. Next base: position 290,843,987 of record NW_027507758.1, read on the forward strand.
TGTAAAATGGCCACCGGATCGGGTGTATTTATAGGTTAGGGGGAATGTCCAAGTGTCCATGAGCTGTCATGTCTCAATTGGTTGTCCTGTAACACATGATAAACGTGTCACGAAAGGTTAAAGTTCTTGTATACATTAAACACGTAAGTCCGCCGGGGCGAACGACGGAAAAAGGCGTTCGAACCCGCGGACGGCGAAAGTCGGAAATTCGCCGCGAAACGACCGCCGGGCGAACCGTTCGGCCATCACTAGCAGACAGGCTGTTATTAGCATTTTTTTTGGCTTTAAAAAACCCCCCCAAAACTAGCTGGTTCTGAGAGGAGTTTTTCAACTGTAAAGTAAAAAAAAAGCTGATAAGCACTCAAACGCACCTCACCAGTGTTTTCTAATGTTCTTGATCCATTGAAAAAAATTTAAAAAATAAAATCTAAACTCTAAAAACCACTATTGCAAAAATGTTAAAACGTTGAAAAACTCACTGCAAAGTTACTGGCATTTTCAGAACGTTTAACGTCCAGTGTGCATGAGGCCTAATTCAGAACGCTGTATCAGAACTGTAATGTATCTGACTGGTGTCGGCCATTACAGGATCTGAGCAGTCTTACCATATTTAGTTGTGAGCATTGCAGCAGATCCCAAAAAAAGCAGCATGCATTCTTCTGTCTTTTTTTATTGTGCTGTTAGACTTGTGAGACTAGGAACCTATTACCTAAAATATATAAATACAATTTTTCTTTATTTTTCAATGCCAGAAAAACACAAGGAGTCAACGCAGTGTTTTTACACTATACAATTTCCCTGTCTGCGATTTTAAAAGGTGCATAGACCTTTTTTTTTTTTTTTTTTTTTTTCCCCTGTGTTTCCTGGAGGTACAACAGCCTATTCAGATGAGTGAGCTGCTGTGCCCACGCAAATAACAGCCGCATCAACCGCATATGTTTAAACCTAGGCTTGCGCACATTCCCACACCCGCATGAACCTAGCTATAACAAGGGTGTTAGAAGTATCATAGTGAATTAGTATTTGTAAATAGAAAGGGGAGTAGATTTTTATTTTCGTTTTTTATTTTGACATGTTTTATTGTGGATGCCATTGTGATGTCAATTGTAAATCCCTATAACTAATTAAAACAACCAAAATTGTGAAAATATACAATGCCTTTACCATGACATAATGGACCATATTTTGCATAGTCTGAGAAAAGTAGTCTGAACCTGTGCTACAAGACAATATATACATGTCGGCTTTCATAATCCAGATTAGTTTCAATCTAATTGGTTGCTGTGAGGCAACCACATCCTTGTTAATAGACCAGTGCTGCAGCCATATAGGTGAGTATGTATATTTTTGTTTTTCCCCCAAGCTTCTACCTTAAATCTAAGGCCCCATACACACGGGCCAAATGTCTGATAACGGCCGGCTAAAAAAAAAAATTTGTCTGTGTGCATATCTGTCTGACAGAAATAGGCTGGCTTCCATCTGACATGCATCCTGGAAAACTAGCATCCAGCTGACTCACAATTGGTGCTCTCAGCTAATGGGGCTTGCACGCAAAAAAAACTGTAGTGTGTGTACCCTGCTTAGGTTTAAACTTCACATTGGATTACTACACAAATTTGAAAGACATACACACAGCATGCCAAGATTCAAGTAAAAATACACATGCCGCTAAGTAGACAATATTTGCTTATCCCAAAGTTAAGCCTAGTACACACGATGAGATTATTGGACGAATGATCGTCCGTTTTTAAAAATACATTTTGGATGCTAGTCTCCCTATCGATAACGAATAGGTCACTAAAGTACGAAAATTCTTGTATGATAGAATAAAAATTTGGAACTGATGTAGTGTATTTGTACTGTATTTTTGGACGAAAACTGAACCGATTAAATGAAAATCGCATGATCTGGTATCGTACAATCAGATTATCGTATTTTTATTTTTTTGGGGGAGGGGGTTCTGTCCAATATAAGCTTGCTTATAAAAAATCTGTTTCATTTTGCTGCCTGTCTGATGGCCATCTTTTTTCACAACATCTTGGATTGCTGCATGCTTTTTTTTGGTTCTCTTCTGCTTTTAACTATACTGTATATCTCGTGGTACCTTGCTGCCTGACACCCCTTTCACACCAGGGCGTTTTGCAGGCGCTATAGCGTTAGAAATAGCGCCTGCAATCCACCCTAAAGAAGCTGCACCATTGTGTGTAGTGTGAAAGCCCCAAGGGCTTTCACACTACAGCGGTGCGCTGGCACGATGTCAGAAAAAAGTCCTGCCAGCAGCTTCTTTGGAGCGGTGAAGGAGCGGTGTGTTTACCGCTCCTCCACCGCTGCTCCCCATTGAAATCAATGGGGCAGCGCTGTAATGCCGCTATTGCGGCGTATTGCCGGCGTTTTTAACCCTTTCGCGGCCGCTAGTGGGGGTAAAAGCGTCCCGCTAGGGGCCGAAATGCGCCGCAAATCCGGCGGTACAACGCAATGGGCGGTGTGGTGTGAAAGGTGTCTTAAAGCTGTACTGATTTTGACTCCTTAAACTCCTCCTGCCAGCACCTCTGAAGTTCAGAAGGCAGTCTCTGTGAATTCTGTGACACAGCAGTGCCTATCAACAGGGCATAGTGAAGACACTTTACAGATTTCCAAAAAGTAAATGTATAGGGATGTTCAAATAGTACGTTTAAAAACTGTAAGTGATTCTAAAGCCGTAAGGTTTTTTTACCTTGGTGTATTCTATTCCTCACTGGACAGACTGAGATCAGCGGGATCCATTGGCTCCCACTGCTGTCAATCAAATCTTGAGACATGGAGGCAGGGCTAAGCCACCTTGTCTGTGCATATGGATGCAGACATGGTGGCTCGTAAGCTAGCCTGCATGAGTGCTCCCATAGGAAGCAAAGCAGCTTCCTGTGGGTGGCGCTCACCACAGGGGAGGAGCCAGGACCTTCAGCCAAGGGGCTCTAGAAGAAGAGGACTGGGCTGCTCTGTGCAAAACCATTGCAAAGAGCAGGTACTTATAACATGTTTGTTATTTGAAAGGGAAAAAACAACCGCCAAGCTTTCAAGCCTTTTTTTTTTTTTTCATTTTGGAAAGGGTAAGGTAAAGTTATAACCCCTGTCATATTTTTTTTTTTTCCCGCTATCTGTGTCCCGTTAAGATTTCTCTTTCACTTCTTGTCAAACAAGGAAGTAAGAGGCAGTACCCCAGAATTAAAGGGATATATCGTATACTCATATGTTTTTAATTAGAACATATTGAAAGGTATGCCATCTCAGTACATGTAAATTAAATTTCGTTAATCTTGTCTGATTCCTTGTATATTTATGAACATTGCTGGAATGTTGTACATCTACATATTTATTACTCCTCTTAAATATTCTATTCTAGAACATAAAGTATTCTTGCTTAAAAATACCCATGAAGGAGACATACGTGTCCTGAAACGCATCGAGTGCAAAAATCACTATTTTACAGTTTGTACTATTATGCAATGATGGTGACCACATTATAAATATGTTCAAATATATTATGTGTTTTTTATAGATGTTTTGTACATATTATATTTAATAAATAATTTAAAATTCTAAATGTACTTTTCAAAAGACCTCGTGCCTTTAAAGTCCACCATAGGGGATTTTGTTCTTTGTCCCTCCAAATTAAGCAAATTCCTTGGGGACCCCCTGGTCACAAGAACTAGTGTCTCCATTGGAAGATTTCCTCTTACTTTTCTGGGGACAACCCACAATTTGGGATTTTCTTTTACCTTTATTTTCAATGCTTATGGTAAACAGGACAAATTGAGATGGTGAATCTCCCTAACAAGGGCACAAACCGCAATAAAAACGGACGAGTCTCACTCTATCCCAAAAATGTTTAAAAAAAAGTTTTGTCTTTTTTTTGCCTTCATTCATACAGATCTCTTTGTTAGGGAGCTATCAAATTGCTAATTGCTCCTGTATATGTAGTCCTAGAAACTGCCCATTTTTGCAGGTTTATTGTTGGTTTGTCAGATCCTTCTTTTTTTTTTTTTTTTTTGGCTTTCTGTTTTTAATGTCGCCTTTGTAATGTCTTTAACCCTTTATCACAAACATTAATATATGCCAGTTTGCAGCTTTTGTAACCTTGAATTAACGTTTTGCCTACTTTGCTTTTTGTATAGGTCAGAAGACATGCCTTCATCTTCATGGTATCTTTCCTTACCTGTATGTACCATATGATGGTTATGGCCAGCAAGACACTGATCGTTCCCTTCGCCAGGTGGCATTCAGCATTGACCGAGCACTTAATGTGGCTTTAGGCAATCCATCTGCCAATATACAGCATGTTTTTAAAATTACAGTGGTGTCTGGAATGTAAGTAACTTTACTCTGTATTTACATTATTAAATAATGTTTCAGTATTTGTTCTTATGAATACATAGGGTTTAATTTACTAAAACTGGAGAGTACAAAATCAAATGCAGCTCTGCATAGAAACCAATCGGCTTCCAGGTTTTATTCTCAAAGCTTAATTGAACAAGTAAGAAGCTGATTGGCTTCCATGCAGAGCTGCACCCGATTTTGCGGTCTCCGTCTTTAGCTAATGAACCCCAGTATGTGCTATGATAGATATAATTATGGTTAGGATAATGGAAGAATTATAACTTGGTCAGTTTAGATTACTCTTATTTTAGATTGATGGAGCTTGCAAATGTATTAAAATGTAGATTAAGTTGATGTATGTTCTATTAAATCAGGGGCCAACAACCTTTTTCCACTTAAGGGCCAAATTCAATGTATGTAAATGCATGGAGGGCCACATTCACCAGCTAATAAATGAAGATAACATTACACAGCCCCCCGCACCTCTAGCCCCCTTTTACATTACACAGCTGCTGCACCTCTGGCCCCCTTTACATTACACAGCCTCTGGACCCCTTTATATTACACCCCCCCCCCACTTCAGCTGTGTAAGCACAGAGGGATAGGGCACTTTAAAATGTATTTATTTTTTCAAATTTTTACACGGTCCCTTTTTGATAAAAAAAATTCTGATCACTTTTATTGCTGTCAGAAGGAATTTTAAACATCCCTTGTGACCGTATTGGGCAGTGACAGGTACTCTTTATGGAGGAATCTGGGGCCTATAAGACCCCAAATCCCTCCTTTGAACTTAACAACATTCAAAAACGCCAAGTTTGGCTGTCTTGAATACCGTCATTTTTTTTAAATTTGGCACCTTTAAGTCTTCAGTAAACTGGAAGTGATGTCATGACATCGCTTCCGGGTTACTAGATCCGATCAAAGCCAATTCCGGGTCTCTGGGCAGCCGGCAAATATGCTGGCTGATTGTTCGAGCCTCTCCGGTGGGGTGGGAGAGCCCGGGCAAGCTGCGGGGGGGGGGGGGGGGGCACGTCCTCCCGCTGTTTGGGATAACAGCCGATTGGCTTTTATACTGCTGGCCCTAAAAAAAAAAAATGAAAAAAAAAAAAGCATCTGCAGGCATCACCCCAGTACAACCCCTTCAAGCCGAGGCTGCATGTTTGCGTACGGTCGGCGTGAAGGGGTTAAAATGTACGCGAGTCGGCTGCATGTCAATTCAATGACATTTAGAGGCAGGGTGCTGGCCTTAGGTTGCCGACACCTGTATTAAATTGTGAAAAATATTTTGTCGCTGGTGATAACAGTTGACAATAAAGAAGAATTTGCACAAAGGTTCCGTTCACACTACGGTGTCCTGGATCGTGGGCAGAATCGCCGCAAATTGCGGGACGCCCTTGCGATCCCTGTTGTTTTCAATAGCACTCAAATCGCGGGGCAATTTTTCCGCATGACGAATCACAGTAAAATTGTGCAAACAGAATTGCGGGATCTGTCATCCGAAAAAGTTCCGGAACAGTCTCTGGATGTATCCTGGCAATAATGTTAGGGTCCATCCAGATGCTTGACTGCAGCTGAGAGCCTGAGCCAGCCCCTTCTATCCTCTTCTTAGCCCTGAGCTCTAGTGAGTGCTGGAAGGGCAGGGCACAGAGCAGTGACTATCGGCTGGGAGGGGACAGCTGCAGCATCAAACCATTGTTGCAGCCATATATATATATGTATGTATGTATGTATGTATGTATGTCTTTTTTGCTTTCCGCATATTTCCTTTTAAACGTAGGCAGCTAGTAACTTCTGTTAGCTAGTCACAGAGAGATTTACAGGTACGGGGCTGTGATACACTTGCTGATGTAAGCCTGTTCCTGAAGACAGATGGACAAGTCTGGGAGTGTGCCGTTAGTCCTTGGCGATTTCCGCTATGGGCTGAAGCCTACAGTTCAGTGATGCAACACAATGTGTCACAAGCACTTGGGGAACATGGCTGTGACACGTTCTACTTCTGCAGCTTGATTTTTCTGACAATCCTTATTAGCATACAGCAAGAGAGAAAAGTATTTGGTCCCCTGCTGATTATGTACATTTGCCCATTGAGAAAGAAATGATCAGTCTATAATTTTAAAGGTAGGTTTATTTTAACAGTGAGAGACAGAATAACAACAAAAATATCCAGAAAAATGCATTTCAAAAAAGTTATAAATTGATTTGCATTTTAATGAGTGAAATAAAAATATTTGATCCCCTATCAATCAGTAAGATTTCTGGCTCCCAGGTGTCTTCTTTACAGGTAACAAGCGGAGATAAGGAGAACTCTCTTTAAGGGAGTGCTCCTAATCTCAGATTGTTCCCTGCATAAAAGATACCTGTCCACAGAAGCAATCAACAGTTAGATTCCAATCTTTCCACCATAGCCAACACCAAAGAGCTGTCCAAGGACATCAGACAAGTTTGAAGACCTACATAAGGCTGGAATGGACTACAAGACCATCACCAAGCAGCTTGGTGAGAGGGTCATAACAGTGCGATTATTCAACACAAATTAACTGTCAATCTCCCTCAGTCTGGGGCTCCATGCAAGATCTCATCTCGTGGAGTTTCTGTGATCATGAGAACAGTGAGGAATCGGCCCAGAACTACATGGGAGAATCTTGTCAATGATCTCAAGGCACTTGGGACTATAGTCACCAAGAAAACAATTGGTAACACACTACGCATAATGAAGGACTGAAATCCTGAAGCACCCGCAAGATCCCCCTGCTCAAGAAGGCACACGTACAGGCCTGTCAAAAGTTTGCTAATGAACATCTGAATGACTCAGAGGAGAACTAGGTGAAAGTGTTATGGTCAGATGAGACCAAAATCAAGCTCTTTGGCATCAACTTGCCATGTTTGGAGGAGGAGGAATTGTGCCTATGACCCCAAGAACACCATCCCCACTGTCAAACATGGGGGTGGAAACATTATGCTTTGTGGGTGTTTTTCTGCTAAGGGGACAGGACAACTTTACCACATCAAAGTGATGATGGGTGGGGCCATGTAGCGTCAAATCTTGAGTGAGAACCTCCTTCCTTCCACCAGGGCATTGAAAATGGGTCGACAACAGAGTGGCTCAAGAAGAAGCACATTAAGGTCCTGGAGTGGCCTAACCAGTCTCCGGACCTTAATCCCATAGAAAATATGTGGAGGGCGCTGAAGGTCAGAGTTACCATATGTTCCGCCTCAAAACCTGAATGTCTTGGAGAGGATCTGCAAAAAGGAGTGGGACAAAATACCTCTTGAGGTGGGATTGGCCACCAGGTACTAAGTAATGTTTTGTGAAGAGGCCAAATACTTATTTCAGTCATTGAAATGCAAATCAATTTATAGCTTTTTTGAAATGTGTTTTTCTGGATTTTTTTGCTCTGTCTCTCACTGTTACAATAAACCTGCCATTAAAATTATAGACTGATCATTTCTTTGTCAGTGGGCAAACATACAAACATCCCTCACTGTAGCTCCTTTTCCATACTAGCAGAATTGTATATTATAAGTGCATAGGCATTAGGCTTGCAGGCATTTCCAGCTCTTGATCCACATTGAGCTCCAGGGTACCTTTTTAGCGTTTATACTTTTCCATCCTATATCATTCTCCCCGACTGTGTCCACTTGAGTTTAGACCAGCGTTTGACCCACAGCGCTATCTAAGGGTACGGTTCTGTCCTTACCATCTTGTTTGAGACAGTTGTTCTTTCAATCCTTGAATAAAAACCATTGTACAGGGAACTTTAGCCTTCATCCCTGTGAGGTGTGTGTTTAAACTGGTGGCCTTATTCTGCAAGGAACCTTTTCTGGTTTGCTTAGGGACAAGATGGTGTTGAGCCTCGGAGCTCCCTTTTATATGGGTAAGGTCGTTTCTGCCTTTCACCTGAACATAGTTCTTCCACCCCTCTGTCTGACTCCAGTTCACCAAAAAGGAAATATTTCTTCATTGTGTAGGTGTAGTTGTAAGTTTTATTAGTCACGGTACAGGTGCAGTAGCTCATTGTTCCACCATCTCTATGTGGCTCACGTAGACCATCATCCAAACCTACGTTCTCAAGGATATGATTCCGCCCTTTCATGTCCAGGCTCACGGTATTCAAGTTGGGTGTTTTTTAGGCTTCTCAACAACTAGCAACTGTTCCTCAGATTTGCAAGGTTTTCACCTGGTGTTCTGTTCACACCTTCTCAAGTTTCTACCAGATGTTTAGAGGTTGTTATATCCGTTACTCATTCCAGCTTCAAACTTAGGCCTTGTTTTGCAGAAATACACTAGTCCTTTTAACATTTTCAGTTTCCTATGGGCTTTTCTTTCCCGTAGCAGGTTGCGTTTTTAGTTCTATAAATTTCAAAATAAACGTCAAAAATAAAAACAGCAGAAATGCATCGAAAACACATCGCTTACGTTTTTTTCTGGTTTCTCCTGCAAAACGGACCCCTCCCAAAAACGCAAAATGCACCAAAATCGCAAGGAAAATGCATTAACTGCAACCTGCATAGGTATCAGCATGTGTTGCCCCAGACCCCTCCCCCCCCCGTTGCTTTTGGGTGTCCTGAAGGTGAAAGACTTTTTGTGTGTCTCAATGGATAGGAAGGGAAAAAGGATATAGTATTTTTTTTTGTTTGTTTTTTTTATTCACAGTATACCGTATATACTCGAGTATAGGCCGACCCGAGTATAAGCCGAGGCCCCCAATTTACCCCCAAAAAACTGGAAAACTTATTGACTCGTGTATAAGCCGAGGGTGAGACATGGCTGTCCATCCCTGTGTGTCCGTCCATCCCTGTGTGTGTGTCCGTCCATCCATCCCTGTGTGTGTGTCCATCCATCCATCCATCCCTGTGTGTGTATCCATCCATCCATCCATCCCTGTGTGTGTGTGTGTGTGTGTGTGTGTGTGTGTATCCATCCATCCATCCATCCATCCATCCATCCATCCCTGTGTGTGTGTGTGTGTGTGTATCCATCCATCCATCCATCCATCCCTGTGTGTGTGTGTGTATCCATCCATCCATCCATCCATCCCTGTGTGTGTGTGTGTGTGTGTGTGTGTCCGTGCAGCCTTGTGTGTGTGTCCAGCCTACCTGTGTCCCAAGCCTCCGTCCCGAGCCGCCGTCGTCCCGAGCCTCCTCCGTCCCGTGCCTCCTCCGTCCCGTGTCTCCTCCGTCCCGTGCCGTGCCTCCTCCGTCCCGTGCCTCCTCCGTCCCGTGCCGATGGATCGCCGCTCTTCTCGGCGGCCATTCTACAATTCAAAATTCCGCCTCCGCCTGTGATAGGCGGAACACTCAATTTCCCAGCAGCCTGTGTTCCGCCTATCACGGACATCCTCTCATACTCGTCCGTAGTATGAGAATGAGCGGATGTCCGTGATAGGCGGAACACTGACTGCTGGGAAATTCAGTGTTCCGCCTATCACAGGCGGAGGCGGAGAAGGAGGCGCGGCTTTTGAAAATTAATGTCCGCCGTCTGTCTGCTCGATACGCTGATCGAGCAGTCAGACAGCGGCGACTCGAGTATAAGCCGAGGGGGCACTTTCAGCCTCAAAAAAGAGGCTGAAAATCTCGGCTTATACTCGAGTATATACGGTAATCTATTTCTTGGACTCCATTGAGGGACACAGGTCCCACACATACTGTAGCTGCAAACTTTTATTATAATGACACTTGCCTGCCCCTGGATCCAGCGCTGTCCTCACCTGAGCCGAATCTTCAATCAACTTCAGGTCCAGGCGCCAGCATCTTGACTAAGGCAAACAGACAGTGAAGTCTTGCGGCTTCACCTTCACAGCCACACATGCGCAAGCCGTGCTGCGCTTTGTGAATGGTCCTCCATTCTTCTGGGACCTGCGATGTGTCCCAGAATGCTGTGGGTGAAGGAGGGAGGGCCCAATTCTGGTTAGATCGCTGTAGCCATCAGTTTTTTGTTTTGTCAGTGTCCAATCCTTCTGCAGGCACCAGTATAACCCAAAGGTGCAAGACTTCTCATGTACCTAATGCACCCCAAGAAAAGGGTTTGCCAGCTAGTACAAAAATCTTATTTTCCTGTCGCATCATGGCAGCATACACTCTGGGTTGTGACTCCGCCCCCACAACCTGATAGGACCACATAGCTATAAGATGAAGATACGCCCCCGCCCCGGTATTCTCTTATTTTTCCTCACCTGTTGGGACCGCAGGGATCATCACCCTCTTACCGCTTCGCCCCAGCCAGGTTCTAGCCTCTCCTGGGTGGAAGTCCTTATCGGTACAGCCTCTAAAGGAAGCTAAATGGAAGGAACCCCACTCTGGTGATCTTGGGGGTATGAATACTTTTTCTCTGCAAACAGAGCATTGCCTCTATAGCCGTTGGAAGTAAGCCTTAAACAGGCTGAAGGCATATAATAAAAAGATTGGTCTTTAAGCCTTAAACAGGCTTAGTACCTGCGGTGGTCTCCGGTTTCCTCTTCCTCCCTGGTGTTACTCTGCAGCTTGACAGCATACCTTCTGCCTTCAGTATCTCTTGTCACCTTAGGTTGTCTGGTGCCTTTCCCCCAGTGTTGCCTTTCTGCCATATTTTACTTCCTTTTGCTGAGCTCTGTAGTCCCACAGCGGCATCAGCACACTTCCTGGTCACTCTGCCGCTTTGCACATGCTCACTGTGCACTTTGGGCAGCCTGTGTATGTCTATCTATGTCTTTTCCCTTTTCCAAGATGGCGCCGGCGGCCGCACGGCACTACTGAGCATGTGCAGGCGGGACGTGACCCCGGCTCCAATTTTAAAAGGGGAAGATGCCTTTTTTTTTTTAATGCAGATGCCTTTCTTTTGCCTGTTTTTGTGCTCAGCTGAATTTCCTGACTGCTGCATTTTTGTTTTTTCTGCCCCAGTGTTGCCTCTCTGTTTGGTAAGTATCTCCCTTGTATTTTTTCTACTCTCTATTCCCCTCTTGTTTCTGTTGTGGCTTTATCTTCCTTACCCTGTTTGTGTTACCTGTGTCTTCAGGCTTCCTCTGTTCCCTATCCATGGAGACCACTGCTCCAGCAGATCACCACCAGCATAATAGGTAAGAGGGGAGGAGTTTGGTAAGTCGAGAAGATCGAAAAAGAGGGCAGGACGCACTAATGCTACCTAAATGGTTAGCCCCATCAGGTCCGCAAGATCATCTCCCAGAGATTCCTCACATAGAAGAAGCCACTCTGGCCATAGGCGGAGCCATTCGGGCGGAGGAAGTCGCTCAGGGAAAGGGAGTCGCAGGAGGAGTCGCTCCAGGTCTCATTCAAGGCGCAGCCATTCCCGCCGAAGAAGATCCCCTGACCGGAGGCGCCATTCACCAGCACGCCACTCCCATCCTTCTGAAAATACCTGCTGGGTATGCGGGGCCATTGCCCTTCCAGATAGGTTGGCATGCCGCAGGTGCTTTGAAGAAGCCACCTGAGAAAAAGGGCAAGAACACAGAGAGCTCACGGAGTCTTCTGCCCCACGTGTCGCTCCAGACACGGAGTTATCTCCACGGGGTGCTTCGCCGGCTCCCCCAAGTACTTCCAGAGAGCATGATTTCTCCCTAATAGAACCTTTGTGAGGTCAGTGAAGGAGGCCATTAGCTGGGAGGAACCCCAGGAGGCCCAACCTAAAAGGAGAAAATATTTTCCGAACCTGAAGAGAGAACCCGAAGCCTTCCCCTTCATTGATGAGTTGGAGGAACTTATCAGAGACGAGGGGCAGAGACCCGAGAAGAAAGCAAGTGTCAACAATCGGCTTGCCAAACTATATCCTCTAAAGGAGGCTAAAATTAAATCTCTTGTGTCCCCGCCAGTGGTGGATGCATCCCTCATGCGCCTGGCCAGGCACGTAACGCTCCCTATTGAGGAAGCCATATCATTCAAGGATGTCCTGGATAGGAAGATCGATACTGATCTCAAAAGAGCTTACCTAGCAGCAGGAGGCATATGCAGGCCAGCAGTGGTTCTTGCAGCTGTGGGTAAGGCTATTGCCAGTTGGTCAGCAAGCACAGAAAAGCTTGTATCCAAGGGTGCTGATCAGGACCAGATAGTTGGTGCCCTGCAAGAACTAAGCCTTGCAGGGGATTTTGTGGCAGAGGCATCTGTGGATGCTATTAAGTCTGCATCCAGGGCTATGTTGTCCTTGGTAATGGCCAGACGGGCTCTCTGGCTCAAACCCTGCACATCCCGTATGATGGCGAGAACCTTTTCGGCGCCACATTGGACTCTGCTATTTCTAAGGTCACTGGCGGAAAATCGGGGCTTATCCCCTCGGATAGAAAGCCAAAGCTTCAGAGGCCTCCTCCCTTTAAGCGTAACCTCCCGTACAGGTACAGGGATGCCAAGTCCTACAGGCCTGGTAGGGAGTACAGAAGGAACTGGAAGGCCCCTCAAACGTCCTTCCTGAAGTTCCAGAAGCCCAGGACCCTGGCATCTACTGACCAGAAGTCCTTTTGAAGGTGCGTCCGCCCAGCCAGCAGTGGTGGGGGCCAGACTCTCAAAGTTCACGCTGGTCTGGGCGGAAACGATAAGCGACCCCTGGACGTTAACCACTATTCACGTCGGGCACAGATGGTCATTCAGGGGACTTCCCCCGGGGACCATTTTTGCCCAACAAACCTCCCGTCATCCCGGCAAAAGAGGTTAGCCTTGACCCGATACGTTCAGGATCTGCTCCAAAAGGAAGCAATTACGGAGGTGCCCCTATCCCAAAGAGGTTGGGGGTTCTATTCCCCTCTATTTCTAGTAAAAATAAATCAGGGGACCTACGTTCGGTCCTATCACCTATCCGGTCCTATCACCAACTGCACCTACCACAGGGTCTGGGAGAAGTTTGTTACCTTCTCTCAGGACCTTGGCTGGGATTTGTCCTCCCTTTCGGCTCCTCTGATCCTAGAGTTCCTGCAATTAGGCTTGGACAAAGGTCTTAGCTCTAGTACTCTGAAAGTTCAGGTGTCAGCTCTATCCGCCCTGACAGGGGTTAAATGGGCTCACGATCCCCTTGTTATGCAATTTCAGAAGGCCTGTCTTAAACTAAGACCACCTAGGTCCCATATTGGAAAGGAGGGCTTCCTATCAGTCGTCTTAGAGGTACTATCCAAAGAACCCTTTTTTCCGCTGGAAAACATCTCCCTCTGGCACCTGACACTAAAATTCGCCTTCCTGGTCGCAATCACATCAGCGAAGAGAGTTTCAGAGATGCGAGCATTACTGATTAAGGAGCCGTATCTGATCATCCGGATAGGGTAGTTCTAAGACCCTCGGATCGCTTTATCCCAAAGGTGGCATCCTCTTTTCACTTCAACCAGGAAATCAACTTGCCAGCTCTTAACACAGACCAGGGCGACGCTCATCCTCTGGATGTAAGGGGCAACATCATAAAATATCTTTCTGTGTCCAAATCCTTTAGAAGATCTGAGAACCTCTTCATCATTCCCTATGGCCTTAGGAGAGGTCAAGCAGCATCGGCCAGAACCATTGCCTCCTTGTTGGTGAAGACCATTAAAAAGGCCTACTTACTGAGTGAGCTGCAAATTCCTGAAGACCTGAGGGCTCATTCCACCAGAGCAGTGGCCACCTCCTGGGCAGCGTATTGTAGGGTCTCAGCGGAAACCATCTGCAGAGCGGCCACTTGGTCCAACAGGAACACCTTTATATCTCACTACAAGGTGGACTCAGCTTGGCTATCAACAGTAGAATTTGGAAAGTCCCATTATTCAAGCCAACTCTTCTATTCCTTGCTAATAAACATTTACCTTTGCATCTCCCACCCAGTCTGCGAGTTAATCCCCAGAGTGTATGCTGCCATGATGCGACAGGAAACCGGAAAATTGTCTACTTACCTTTCCGTAATTTTCCTTTCCTGATGCATCTTCATGGCAGCATACAATATCCCACCCACAAAGGTGATTCATATATACAGAGAATACCGGGGCAGGGGGCATATCTTCATCTTATAGCTATGTGGTCCTATCAGGTTGTGGGGGAAGAGTCACAACCCAGAGTGTATGCTGCCATGAAGATGCAACAGGAAAGGAAAATTACGGAAAGGTAAGTATACAATTTTCCGGTTTCTCCAGCATGTGCCATTTTATGCTGTAGATTTTTACCTTGACTTGTGTGTGGGGAAGGTCACTCATTTTATGCATGTGGGAGAATGGGTTGTTTTCTGCAAGAATAATTTAATCCTGTGCAATGATTAGTCAGGATATTTGAGACTAACATTATAAGGTTTCCCTGATTCTTTCAGGTTAATATGATTGTTAGCTGGTGTTATTCAGTAACTTTTAACCTATAAAGGTGCAGTTTAAATCTTTCTCTAAATCCTTTTTGTTTGCTTTTTGGTTCTCCATGACCACTGTCGCAGGAGCAGAATGTGAAGGGCAAATCTAAAATATTTCTCTCTATAAGAGAGAGAAATAATTTTGCCCCTTTTTCCTATCATAAGACCTCATCTGGCAGAAAAGGGCAACTAAACTGAACAGAGGCTTGGAGGAGCTCAGTTATAAGGGAAGATTAGCTGAACTAAATTTATTCTGTCTTTGCTGATATATGGGCCAGTGGGAGTGGAAATTTTCCTGGCATCAGTAAACATTGCCACATTTGGTATTGAGGGGACAAATAGTGCCCCATTGTTGTTATCACTGGGAGGAATAGTGCACCATTATTGGCGTCAGTGGGAGAAATGGTGCCCCATTGTTGTCAGTAGGCAGAATAGTATCTTATATCGGTGGGAGGAATAGTGCCCCATAAAGGCGAGCAAAGGACCGCAATTTGGAAATCACCATTCTAGAGCAAAAGAGGAAGCCTTTCATATGTGGAGGTTAAATAAAACTGTGAGCTGTGGAAATAAGGAATAGATTCCCTCAAGAATCAGTTTTGCCTAACTCAGTAAATTGCTTTAAAAAGAGCTGTGTGCATTCCCTAAATGCACAAACCATAATGGGTTATTAATGTTTATAGGTAATAACCCCAGGGATTGTTGATCAGGAAATATCCAATTGCCTCCTGTGGGATCAGAAAGGAATTTTTATTTACCTATGCTGGATCAAATTTGAACTATGCTTTTATAGTTTTTTTTTCCCTTCCTCTGCTATAGTATTGTGTATATGTATGTTTTCAGTTTGTTTTTACCATTGATTGTACATTATTATTATTTTTTTTTTTTTAACCTGTTTAAAGCCTGCCATGGATGGATCGAAATTCAGCCATTTCAGCAGAGACCAGCCAAATTCTGATCCATCTATGGGCAGGCAGGTTGTATCTCTTGATTTACTTCTGTATGAGCAGCCCGTCTTTATTATTTTTTTTTGCCGATCAGTGCCACTGGCAGAACACAGTAGTGCTGCAGAAGTGATTCCCCCATCCACCTCAAATGTGTGGATGGGCAATCGCCAAATTTTTTTTCATTCAGCTTGCTTGTTAAACTTTAAAAAAAAATTAAAATAAAAAAATGTATGTGTAGCCTGACTACCAATGTAACCATGTCTGTGGAGAAGGTATAGAGGGGAAATCTCCCATTTGGTATGCCTGTTCCAATAACTGTTACAAGTCTGTACACGCGATCCGAAAATCGTACGTAAAAATACTGCTTTCTAAGCAATCAAACTATAATCTGTTTGTTAATACAGAGCTTTCGAGAGCCGATCACGACGGTTCATCCGATATTATCCGATCGGACAAACGCATAAGGTTTTCTTGTATGATACCAGATCGTACAATTTTTGTTTAATCAGTACAGTTGTCGTCTGAAAATACAATACAAATACACAATATGATATCACTTCCGGATTTTTTATTCTGTTGTATGCCAATTTTCATAACTTTAGTAACCTCTCCATTTTCGATATGCAACTTGCAAAAAAACTATCTGTTGTCCAATTTTCAGATCGTGTGTACGGCCCATAAGAGGTGGGATTTCCTCTCTCCGTTTTGTCACTGAGATAGGAGGTGAAGGGAAATTTCACCCAGTGGAGATAGACAGCAATACAGTCCTGTGACACGATTATCACTATAATAGTATGTTGGTGAGGATCCTTATATTCCTGTGATTGCATGTAGTGCCATGAGTTCACCATAGTACCCTGCACAAAGTGTGGGTGACCCTGTAATAGAGCTGGGCGATTTTCTCAAAAAAAACCTGGATTCACATCCAAACCTGCAAAAACTAATTTGAGGGAGGTGGCAAACCCATTTCAGGGAGGTGACTCTTCACACTGGCGCCGAATCCTTACCAGTGCCAATTAGATGCAGCCTATCGGTGTCCATCCATGCCACCTCATCAGCGCCTACCAGCGCAGCCCATCAGTGCAGCCAATGGTTGACCTGGGGGGTCTGCATTGACAGAAGGGGTTTCTGTACGGAGGGAGGACTATAATTGGTGGAGGGGGGTCTGTACTGAGGAGCAAATATAGTTGGTGGGGTGGGTTGACACCATGTTTTACCGCATCGGGTGACACAAAACCTAGTGATGCCACTGTGATGAGGTGAGACTGATGGGTTTTGCCCTTAAGCTAGCCATACCTGGATCGAAATTCGGACAGTTTCGCAGGAACCGGACAGGATTCTATCTATGGGCAGGTTGATTGTACTCAAGTTGATCAGTCAATCGACTTGGGTACAACCAGCCTGTTGGATTTTTTTCTTTTTACATGTAATTACTGCCAGCAGCTATAGTCGCTAGCAGTAATCATTGTGTTCTGTCATCTTGGAAGAGTCCCCACATCTGTTACTGGGTTGATGGGGAAATCGAGTGACTTTCTTTCCTTTCATCTATGGTGGAAGGAAAGAAAATCAAATAATCTATGGTCTGCTTTAGGCTCCGATCTCGCAAGTGCAATTTCGGATGTAATTTCACGTGCACAGAATCACATGACCAATGAAATCTTAATATTTTTTTTCAGTGATTCTTGTTCGCATCAATACAATATAACTACGATGCAATTTTGAAAATGTCCCTGCACTACTTTGGTGCAACTGAAACACGATTTTGGCCCCATAGGCTTCATTGAAGTTGCACCAAAATGCATATACATATATTTTTTGATGCATTTTTGACACCACTGATTTGACTCCTGTCTGCTATTAGCCAGCAGGGATGAGTCATTGGTTAAAGCAGTAGTAAACTCCCCTTGGACACTTGTACCTACAGGTAAGCTTATAGTCAAGCTTTATCTGTAGGTTAAAGGAACATCTCTTAAACGTGCACTGTTCAGGAGCTATTCAGTGTCTCTGCAGCCAGTGACTGGCATGGGGTCCTCCAGAGCTCTGAAACATTGCACCTTTCTTTCTGTGATGTGATCATTCTTCAATATAAAATAGCCTTCCAGACTACGTTTGTGATACGTGGCGTGCCGGCAAATATTAACGTTGATCTGCAGCTGGTGACGTCACCTGCGCATTCGCTCTGAAGGAACAACATACTCGTGCCGTTCCTTCAGAGCTCTGTGGCTAAGACTCCCGTGCATGCTTGAGAAGTGACATCATTGTGGCTTGGCCATTTAAGTGGTCATGGTCCACGAACCTGGAAGGAAGGCCGGATGAAAATGGAAGTCTTGTCGGTGACAGCGCGCCACTGGAGGGGGTTAGTTTTAAGGTAAGTCTTTCATAATTTTTAGGTCGGTGCATACTAGCACATTTATTTAGTAACGTTTACTACTGCTTTAAGGAGCTAGTATACTAACAACCAGTGACTCATTCTTTCTCTGACAGCATGGATTCGTCATTGGTTGTTAGGGAGGCAGCATCTGCTCTCAGCAGGGGGATTCATTGCTAACAGCAGAATGTAAATGTCAGAGCTGACATTGCACAATTTAAAGAAAAAAAAAAGGCGTGCAGCCCACCCCCAAAAGCCATACCAGGCTTTTTGGGGTCTGGTATGGATTTTTCAAAGGGGACCAAAAATAAAATTGAACGAGGTCCCCCCAAAATCCATACCAGACACTTACTCGTGCATGCAGCCCTGCACATCAGTAAGGGGGGTGACGAGCATTACAATGGTGACAATGCTTGGGGTGGGGAATCTGCAGACCGTGTGTTTTTGCTGCTTTTTATTTTTAATGTCGGCTCTTATGTTTATATTCTACTGTTAGTAGGGAATACCCTCCGCACTACATAATCGCATTGAAAATTGGATCAAATCTCAGCTGCACTAGTGTGGACCATGCCTTAAACTGTGTTTATATAAAATTACACTTGCATCATCTCCTCTTATTTAGGATACTTTGAAGATTATTTTTTGGATTGAGCCAAGGAGTTTCCTTTCTTCCTTTAAACTCTATGCAATAAAAATATATAGAGTCACATCATCTACCGTTTTGAGACCCTTTGTCCTGCAAGAAATACATCAGTGCTACGATAAACTACAAAGGCCACATTTTTATATAAATGTTCACTCTGTTAAAGGGGAAAAGACTGTGGTCTTAAAGTGTTTGCTAAAACCGAATAAGTACACAGCTTGAAGTTTTCTGAATCTATCTGGGTTAATGCAGATTAAAATAATTTGTCAGGAGCCTCAGGGACAACTGTGAAAAGGAGATCAGATATTTTAATTACATTTTTTACTTATCCTTTAATATCCAGTGCTGTCCTTTTATAGAAGGACGTGTCCTACTGTTTAACCCCCCCCCCCCCCCAAAAAAAAATCATCTTCTAGGACAGTTCTGCCCACCTAAAAGGAAACCCAAGATCCACAAATTTATAAAGGGCCAATACAGGCCAGACTCACTCCAGTTTCATTGTGATTACTCAGACCTAACGAGAACAAAAGAGGCTTCTGACTACCTTTTTTTGTTTTGTCTCCAGCCCTTCAGGTTAGTTGCAGGGTCCTCCCTGTGTACTCAGCCCCACATCATGCAGTAACAGTGGGCCTGGTGGGCTTTGTAGCAGGTATTTTTGAGGATTCCTCTCCTCCTTTTACCTTTTTAATTACCCTTTTACCTTTTGAGTGTTTTCCCTCCATGTGGGAATGAGCAAACATCCCCAATAGGTGAAGTGACCCTCTCCCTTCTGCATGCTGGATGTGGAGGCAGACTGGCTGCATGCTGAATCCTGTAGAGTTTTCTAATGCTGGGCTGTTAGCGTGGTGTGTTGGCCATCTTCTAAGCCATGACACACTTGTGACTTATTCCAGTCCAGAATTTGCAGCTGCAACTCAATAAAGTAACTCCTGGGTTAAGACCATCTACCATTGCTGCATAGAGCAACTAGGAAGGAATATTTAAGAGCATCTATGATTCTTTAAAGGGAAGTACCTATAGTATTTCGGTCATTTTTCTGCTTACTTCATGACTTTGCCTCAGCATCTCCAGTCCCTAGTCTTGCTTCTGGTCCGTCACATTCTGATGCTTGAGAATCATCATCTAGGGCAGTGGTTCTCAACTCCTGTCTTCAGGACCCACTAACAGGCCAGATTTTAAGTATTACCTTGGGGAGATGCAGACTAGAATACTGCAATCACTGAGCAGCAAATTATATCGCCTGTGATGTATTTCAGTTATCACCTGCCCTGTTAGTGGGTGCTGAGGACAGGAGTTGAGAGCCACTGATCTACAGAAATATCTGAGGATCCAAAAGAGGGCTCTGTCTTTTTTGGGTGCTTTTGAGGATGGGGAATGCAGAGAAGGGCCTATGGAAGGAACGTTATAATCATTAATGCTGCCAACTGAAGGAACAAATGAACATTTAAAAGCAAAACATGGTACTCTGGCATTTAAAAAAGTGCTTTCTGTTCATATTAGACTTTAATACGGCTCTACACACTAAAAGAGGCAGTACTTTTTCTGTTCATGAAACCCTCAAAGTTTATTTTGCTAGCAAATGGAATAATCCAGGGAAAATTTATTTTCAGGGGGTATTTCTTTTTACAGGGGAAGATGCACATTTCTTTCAAGCCTCCAAAAAACAGGTTTATCATTTTGGCTTGGGCATCAGAAAAAAAATCCCATGGTTTGGAAAGCAAATTCTCTTCCCAGAAGCAAGGGAAGCAGGGGCTACAAGCATTAAAGCGGGAGTCCGCCGGGACTCCGCGTTTTTTTTTTTTTTTTTTTTTTTTTTAAAGCCAGCAGCTACAAATACTGCAGCTGCTGACTTTTAAAATAGTGACACTTACCTGTCCAGCGCGCCCGCGATGTCGGCACCCGAAGCCGATCTCTAGATCGTCTCCCGGGTGCTGCCGCCGCCATCTTGGGTATGGGAATCAGGAAATGGAGCCTTTCGTCTTCATTTCCCGGTTCCCTACTGCGCATGCGCGAGTCACGCTGCGCAATAAGGACGGTCCCCGCTGCCTCTGGGATCTATGTGTTTCCCAGCAGGCAGCGGGGCACTTGCGGAAAGGGGCGGGCACTTGCGGAAAGGGGCGTAATCTACGCCCCTTTCCGCAGAGAGCTATCCCGGAAGTGGGTGCAGATACCTGTACTGTACAGGTATCTGCACCCCCCCTCCCCCCTGAAAGGTGCCAATTGTGGCGCCGGAGGGGGGGAGGGTTCTGATGAGCAGAAGGTCCACTTTAGGGTGGACCTCCGCTTTAAATCTGCCCTGGCAACTACATGTTTCACATATGCTGGATCTGTGGCTCAGTCATCTTCAATCCTGTATTAAATTGGGCACACCAAGGGAGCAAATTTTAGAGTCTCTGCCTAGTCTATAGCCGTTGCATTTATAACTAGAATCTGTAAAATGGATTGGCACATACTGGCTTTTCTTGAGAACCATAGATATATCAACCATAAACGTCTTTTAAATTACCTTGATCACATTAGTGAAAGAGACCATACTCTGGGCAGATGAGAACCTCCTGTGGATTTCAGCATTTCTCCTAAAGCAAAATCAAACTATTCCTAAGCAGGTGGGACCTGTGTTAATCAGAATGATCCTTCGATAAACAAACTTTCAGTCTGTTGGTGCCAAAATGGGGAACCCCAAATATAGAAACACAAGAAGTTCCAAAGGTTTTTCTTCATGGTGGAGAATGATGGCACTCAAAGGCCTTTGCACACCTATCAGCCTTTAACTTGGCTTATACCTATCCCCCTTTCTGACCTCCTCAGAGTGATTGGACAAAACCAATATTGTCTTTATAGCCTGCTAATGGTATGGTCAAAGAGAACATAGTTCATAATGCTACACAAGCTAAGCTCATTGCAACCCTATGATTTGCCTTTTAAGAACAATTTCCTTTAGTAGAGATAGGCGGAACATCCACAGATCTAGGTACTCAATGTTTTCATATCTGAGCAAGAGATCCTTAAAGCACAGTGATTTAGACCTTATTAACCAGTAGAAGTTACCTCTACCATTTGTGGCAAAGTCTGTAAGACATCCTCTCTAGTTAGATAAAAAATCTGCACCCAGAATGACCTGTCATAGCTTCAGTCCTGGACTTTGAACAAGAAGTTATTTTGCAGTACTTCTAATTTCCTGAGTAGTAATGCTGGTCATACACAGTTTAGTGGGCTGAATGAATGAAAGCCGATTCCTCATTCCACACAAAGTGGATGGAGGAGTCCCCCACTGATCAGCTGCAGCTGCTGATTGATAAAAAAAATTCCAACATGTCCCTTCGACACTAGTCCATTAAACAATAGATTTCTGTTGCTGATATGTTTTCTAAGTCTATTATCAGGAGTCAGGCCCCCCAAGTACTCAAAACGTGGGATCTTGCTATAGTCCTCAGAGGGTTCATCAAAACCCCATTTAAGCTCATTGATAACACAGGCCAACGCACATTTTGGTGCCTTAATCGTTGGACCTGTTCCTGGGTATATTTGACCGGTTTAAAAAAAAAAAAAAGTAAACAATTTTCTTCCCCATCAGCTCTGATTTTTGAGATACAGTATTAATGCCATTCATCATATGGGTTGATACAGGCAGCACTGTTGTGAAGTAGCCTTAACCTCTATGGTGCTTGATATGCAAAAATGAAAATATGGTGGCAATCTTCACACATAACAAGAATAGAGTTAATAACCAATGTTTCCGTTTATCAGACAGCAAAAAACTGACTAAAAATATTATAAATTTGACGTTATCTAAGAAAGAAAAGCTGAATACAGTATAGCCAATGCAATTTTTTGAATTCGCTCCTCAAATAACCCCAAGAACAGATCCAAAAAGCTAGGAACCCAAAATGTTTTTATTTTTTTCTTATTGGGCTGTGTAATTAAAAAGGGATTGATGCTGAAATGGTCCTCTTGGTAACTTGTGTGTAGAATAAGTTAAACTCGTGTTCTTTCCATGTTTGAACTGTGTTGTCTCATTCTGCTGGGTAGAATATTATTGAAGCCTGATTAACCTTCTGGCAGAAAGTGGCAATACTGTCCTGCAGAACCCAAGAAGTGGTGATATCCTCTTTGCACTAATCTGTCCAACAACAAAGCAGCCACCTTCCAGTGTCTGGCTGTCAGAAGGTGCCTTCTCAAGTAACTACAAGTTCTGAAACCTTGGAGGAAGTTGAACACTCTGTATGATTCTCTGTACGAGACAGAGCTTCAAAGAATACCATAGCTAGATTGATCAAAAGTGCCATTTCAGAAACATTAGTCACAGCAGTAAATCTCTGTAGAGTATGTTAAACCTCGTACCACCAGGGCTTTGTCCTCTTCCTGGGCAGAAAAAAAACAAGGAAATATATGATCTATTGTCCTATCTATTTACTAATGCTAGCAGCATTAAAAATAAACCATGTTAATTGGGAGAGCGAAATTCCACTTTAAGTTACTAGACGGTGACTTGCACATCTTGAACCATTACACGTTTTTATTTTTTTTATTTGTATATATGGACTGCAACAGAAGGGATCTGAACATCTAAGTCTTCAATGTGGATAGAAATGATGGCAGGGCAATCTAACCATTAGAATCGGTGTGACCTATGAAGCCAGGGAATAAACCAACTACCAGATTTCACCTATAACTGAGAAATACTTTTTTTGGGTTGACTGGTCATTTAATAGTTTATTTAGAATAATAAAATGTAATATAACTGAGGCCATTAACACCACACTGTGTGTATAATGTGCATATGTCTGTGTGCATTGCGAACATAGTTAAAACGCATTACAGTGCTTGCACTGCAGCTCGTTGTGATGTGACAATGCTTTAGAATGCTATATGCTAAAATGCAGTGTCCTGCTTCATTCATGTCTTTGCACAGAAGAAAGGTGTGTTGCAGTGCCATCCAGTGCGCTGAGGAAAGAGACCTGCTTAAAGGGTAACTCCACTTTCGCGGGGGGGGGGGGGGGAAAAAAAGAAAATAATGAAAAAAATATTATAGCACATATAATTGCGATACTAATCATATTGTGATTGAATGTTATTAAAAATGACCTTTTCTTTCCAATATGCAGCCAATGTAATTTTCTGAGAATGCATTGCAATATGGCTACCTGAAGTTGTTCTGTACACAGTGTGTACTGACCACTCCCCAGAAACATAATTTCCTGCTTGTGTGATTGGCTCACCAATTTTCCCAGAAGACACCAGTCAGATTTTAGGCATCCACTGCAACAAAAATGTAATTTCTTTTTCATACATCATAGGACGCAGAGTTAGGCTAATATTCATTACCTACTGGGTTATACGCCATCTATAGGTGAATGACACTTAGACAAAATTCGAGACAGGAAGTGATCCCCTATATAACCCCTCTCATACAGGAAGTACATAATTTTTTTTTGACCAGTGTCTGCAAGGTGGATGGGCACGTTTGAGCTCTATGAGCTCCAGGTCTCTAGACCCACAAACGGTTCTTAAATAAATCAAGGGAATGACTGATCGGCTCCTTTTGACACAGGCTCTATATGCTTAGCTAAATGGTACCCGAGCCTTGCAAAGAAGACACAAGATCCTGCAACGTTTTGCCTGTAATGCGACCTCGGGCACTGGACCCTGCCAAGTGGAATCCTGAACACCACAGCGCTGAGGCATTCCTGCATTGTGCTGTACAGGTCCAAGGGAGTGGGCCCTAAACATGAAAAAGGTACCCAGTCCTTGAAGGTCCTCAAGTGACAGGAACCCGCCGTGATACGTGAAGATTGGGCTCTTAGTTTCTAAGCTGCCCTGCTCCTGGACGGGTTAGTGGAACCCCCTTATTTATCATGTGAGGTGACCATACAGGAACGTTTTGGGCTAGCTGTGGGTATTTGCAAAGTGTTCCCTTTTTGCTTGTGTCTGGCTGTTTTTTATCTGTATGATGGTGCGTCATTTCGCCTCTTGGTTTGTCATGGCACACGTGCATTCACAAGAGCGCTGCTGTGTTCAGCAGTTTGGCGGCCATGGCGCACGCGGCTTCGCCATAGGCGATGTGCACACTTGAAGCCGCGCATATGCCTTAGCCTAATTGGCGCACGAAGATTCAAATCATATTCAAATACAGCCGCGCCCGTTTGCCGGGACTGTGCAGAACGCCCGACGCACAGCCAGCTTATTTAAGCTGTGTATGCCAAGCATGCAGTGCTTCCAGAAGACACAGAGCAGTCTCTGAACCAGGCATCTGCAGCAGTTCATTTCTACTTACCCGGGTCATGTGAGTCACCAGGTGTTGCTTGGCAGGCTAAGGTGCTTAGCAGGATTGTTGTATAGGGGCTTGGTGAGCTCTATCAAAGGGTCTCCCTTCTGAGGGGTGTTAATACTACACCCAGGTACTCTTTTTGTGTGGCTTGTAAATGTCTTAAAAAAAGAGGAGCGGGACTAACACTACAGGGAAAGGCACCCCTATGTTGTCAGTAGCGCCTGATGAACCTAGTTGTATCCCTAGTGTTGTATCCCACAAAAGATCAGAGGCTGCTGGGCAATCTGAGGAGCTGCGCCTATCTGGTATTGTGCCTACAGTCTATGCTGCTGCAACGCCCTTTATTACCAAGGATGACCTGTCAGCCCTAACCAGCTTAGAGCACAGGATTGCTGGCATGATTGCCTCCACCCCACAGGGTGGCAAGAAGCATGACAGATCCCCCCTCCCTGAGCTTCCTAATCTTGAGCAGGAATGGGTTGAGGATGGGGAAGAGTTCATAATTCTATGGAGGGCCTGGCGGATGAGCAATCTGGACAAGAAGATATCCAGTTGTTGTCTGCCTCTCATTTGCAAAGGCTTTTGATCCAGACTCTTGCCAAAATGGTTCATTCTGCCTTTAAGGTGCCTCTTGCAGAGGTTACTGAACCCCCCCCTGGTCCTGTTTGGGGTCCCTGAGGCCTCTTCAGGCCGCACGGGCTTTCCCCTTACACCCACTGTTGGAACAGGCAGTGTATGCTGATAGGAGGAACAAAAATCCTGTTAGGATGTTCCCAAAGAGGTTTTACCTTTTGCTATCCCATGGATGAAAATTTCATTAAGAAGTGGAACATGCCAGCCGTAGATGCAGCAGTCTCTTCCTTAGCCAAGAACTTAACTTGTCCGGTGGATAATGCACAGTGCTTGAAAGACCCTGTTGACAAGAAACTGGAGTTATTATTAAAGGCTTCCTTTTCTTTGGTCAGTTCAGCTATTCAGCCAGCTGCTGCAGCAGTTGGTATCTGCCAGTCCATAAAGGATTAGGTCAGATGGCCGAACCAGGAAGATGATCTTGCTGAAAATAAGATGGATATTCCTCGAGCGCTTTGTTTTGCTGTTGATGCCTTAAAGGATTCAATACAGCAGGTTTCTTATTTGGCTCTCTTGTCTGTACCTATGCGCAGGCTTTTGTAGGTTGGAACTGGTCAGCCAAGCTTCCTTGTAAGAAGTTATTTGCAGGTTTCCCCTTTAATGGGGAACTTTTGTTTCATGATGATTTGGACAAATATATCCAAAAGATTTCCAGAGGGAAGAGCTCCCCACTTCCTCTAAAGAGAAGCAAACAGTCCCCTGTTTAAAACCTCAGGGACTGCTTCCTCAGGTGTCTCAGCGCTAAGGCAGTCAGGTCAACAGGGCGCTAGAGCCAGGGGCAAGCCGCAAGGCCAGGGCCAGATAAAGCACTGTGTCCAAATCTCATTTAAACCCAGCACCAAACCCTCCTTTTGAGGGCACGCCCCCACTCTATCGGGTGGGGGGGGGAGGCTGCTGCACTTTGCGGACATTTGGAGAATAGTTGTTCAGGACGAGTTGGTCACCTCGACTATATCCTGCGGTTACAAGCTGGAGTTACGGAGAGTTACCCCTCAGAGGTTTCTAAGATCCAGTGCACCCTTGGATCCTCCAAAAAGAAACTTACTGTTTAAGGCACTACATCATTTAGTGCATCAAGGAGTGATTGTACAGGTTCCTGTATTCCGAAAGGGGCATGAGGTTTTATTCTAACCTGTTTATGGTTCAAAAACCAAACAGGGACACAAGGCCCATTTTGGATCTAAGATCCCTGAACCAGTATCTACTAATCCAGTTTTTTGGATGGAGTCTGTCTGCTCAGTTGTAGCCTCGCTCTAGATGGGAGACTTTCTAATCCCATCGATTTATAAAGGACGCGTGTTTTTTCATTCAGTTTTTGGCTCTATTTTTTGGGCTTGCCACAGCTCCTCATGTGTTCACAAAGGTCCTAGCACCAGTACTGGGTCTTTTAAGAGCCCAAGGGATCTTGGTGCTCGGGTATCTGAACAATCTCCTGCTCAGAGATCATTCGCTACAGGCTGTAGAACAGAGCATAACCTGCACAGTGCAGAATTTGGAAAGCTTAGGCTGGGTCATACCGAAAAAAGTCAGCCTTGAGATGACTTCAAAGTTTGAAGTATTTAGGTCTGAGCCTGCGTGAGATAAGGGACACCAGACAACCCTCCATTTGGCTCTGTATGAGTCTTCTAGGAAGGATGGTGTCCTCCTTTGAGGCAGTTCCCTATGCCCAGTTCCATTCCAAGCCTATACAACAAGACATCTTGTTAGCTTGGAACAGGAGAAGACAAGCCCTAGATTATCCAATGTTCTTATCTCCTCGGGCACGCTTAAGCCTAAACTGGTGGCTACAGGCACAGAACCTGTAAAAGTGAAGATCCTTTCTCCTGTTAATTTGGAGAGTACGGACCACAGATGCCAGTCTCTCAGGCTGGGGAGCGATTTCAGGGGAAATGGTCAAGGACAGAACAGATCCTGCCCATCAACGTTCCGGAGTTTCGGGCAGTATGTCTGGCCCTACGGTCCTGGACGGTAGAACTTCAGGAATGCCCGATCAGATGTGGCCTATATAAACCACCAAGGCAGTACCAGGAGTCATTCAGCTCTGAAGGAGATGTACCACATACTAGCCCGGGCAGAGGGACATGTGCCGATTCTATTGGCAGTCCATATCCTAGGAGTAGAGAACTGGAAGGTAGATTATCTCAACCGCCAGCAGATATGCCAGGGGAATGGTCCCTACACCCAGGGGTGTTCCAGAAAATTTGCCAGAGTTGATGATGACCAGAGGTCAACCTATTGGCATCCGGGTTCAACAACCAAGCTATGGAAATTTGTCCCCCAAACAAGGGATCCTCTGGCAATCAGAGCAGATGCTCTAGTAGTTCCGTGGAGCCAGTACTCCACGGAACTTTTTTCTGCTTTCCCCGGGTCCTTCTCCTTCCACATTTGTAGCTCAGGATTCGGAGAGAGGGGGTTCCAGGCATTCTGGTGGCATCAGCCTGGCCCAGAAGGCCCTGGTTCCTGGAGATTGTGAGATTGGCAATAAATGGGCCTTGGACGCTTCCACGATGCCCCAATCTTCTGTATTTGAAGGTCCTATATTCCACCCCATTACAGTCTCTAAATTTGATGGCATGGCTGTTGAAGCCAGGGTGCTAAAGGACCGTGGCATCTCGGGACCAGTAGTCTACCCTAGTGAATGCTAGAAAAGCTGTCACTAGGAAGCTCTATCATAAGGTCTGGAAGACTTTTTTTAATTGCTTGGTGTGAAGCGAGAAAATGGCATCCTCGGAAATATGTGATTGGAGAATTCTCTTTTTCTTTTCTACAGTCAGCAGTGGAAATCAGATTGGCTTTGAGTACAATCAGAGGTCCGATTTTGGCTCTGTCAGTATTCTTCCAAAGGCCTTTAGCCTCCTATTCGCTGGTGCCAACCTTTTATGCAGGGGGCAACTCTTAGTTTCACCGAATTGGGTCACCTATGTGTCCTTGGGACTTGATCTTGGTGCTGTCTGTTACAGAAACAACCATTTGAGCCTATTAAGGAAATTCCATTAGACTTGCTGTCGCACAAGCTAGCCTTCCTGATGGCCATCACCTTGGCTAAAAGGGGGTCTGAGTTTGTGGCCCTTTCGTGCTGGGAACTATACTTGATCCATCACTACAACAGGGTCGTGTTGACAAAAGTGGTGTCAGCCTTTCATTTGAATCAGGACATTATTTTGCCGCCTTTTTTTTTTCTCATCCTCGTTCGGCAGAAGAGATGACTGCATTCCTTCGACATTGTCTGGGCAGTCGAGTTTTATTTGTCTAGATCTGTGGAGATCCGAGGATCAGACTCCTTTTTTGTTTAACCAAAAGGACCCAAGAAGGGGCAGGCAGCTTCCAGAGCTTCCATTGCCAATTGGGTCCGTTAATTGGTTATTCATGGTCTGAAATGTAAAGCTCCTCCCTTTAGGGTGGGAGCTCATTCTAATAGGGGTGTAGGAACCTCCCTGGGCTTTTCGCTATCAGGTATCTGTGGCTCAGATTTGTAAGGCTGCTACCTGGTCTTCAGTGCATACGTTCACAAAAGTTTATCAGGTGGCTGTTCGAGCAGCCAAGGATTTGGCTTTCGTCCGCAGTGTACTGCGGGCTTCCGTATAAGGTCAGATGGCTATTGTTTGGCAGGGTGTCTCCCTCCCCTCAAGGCTATTGCTCTGGGATGTCCCAGTAGGTAATGAATATTAGCCTAACTCTGTGTCCCATGATGTATGAAAAGGAATATAGGATTTTTTGTCATACTTGCCTGTAAAATCCTTTTTCTTATGGGATATAGAGATCCCTCTTTTTTGAGGATTCAGTGCTTGCTACAAAACTGATGTACTTCCTGTATTGGGGGGGGGGGGTTATATAGGGGATCACTTCCTGTCTAAGACTTGGTCTACCAGTGTCCATTCACCTAGAGCTGGCTTATAACTCAGTAGGTAATGAATATTAGCCTAACTTTGTCCCATGATATACTCAAAGAAAATCATTTTACAGCTAAGTATGACGAAAAAATCAATTTTTTTTGGGAGAGATGCTTTCAATAGGAGCTCGTCTAAATGGATGCAGGTCCAGCAGATTTGCTCATTGGTGCCCTGCAGCTGCACACCTGACAGTTAATTATGAAACCACTCCCATTAAACCCACTCAGTACAGAGGCACAGACACACATGGATTTATTCAGAATAAGGCCGGGTTCACACCGCTGCGATGCGGGAACGCCGCAAATCCGCGGCGTTTTCCCGCATCGCATTACTCCCGCCGGCAGTTCACACTGCCCTATGCGGACGGCTGGGAGTGTCAATGATATGTTAATGACACCCCCAGATCCGTCCGCATATCGCAGTGCGATCTGCCGACTCGCACAGGGATCGGATCGCATGGTGTGAACCCCCATGCGATCCGATTCTGTTGCGGACCAAAAAAAGGGTCCTGTGCGAGTTTGCTGCGGGAGCGATGCGAATTCAGCCATACTATCTGTATGGCTGAACTCGCATCGCTACGGAGATCGGATGTGATTTGCGGTGCGAATCACATCCGGATCTCCCCCCGCAGCAGTGTGAACCCAGCCTAAAGGTAGGAATCTGAAACAAAGGCTTAATCCTTGCATCACCCAGAGGGGAATGCTTTTTTTTTTCCTCAACAAAAGGAGTTATGCTTAAGTTTTTTTCCTGCTTTGCACTGAATGTCACACCAGCATTGTGGTGTAAATGGAACAGATAGACAACAGTTGTTTTCTATATGCCCTGAAACCTCTATTTATCCAGGGTGTAAAATGCAAGTCACCAAACATGGTGTGAACAAGATTTAAGGGCTGCACCCCACCCACTTGTGGGTGGGGTGCAGTAAAAATACGCAGCAAATCCACCTGTTTACCTCTTGCACTATGCTCCTGCGGCACCAGGAATTATACCACTGGCACCAGCACCCCCTGAATGCGAAACACCTTCCCACAACTGCAAGCAATGCCTGTGGTTTTGGCACAGTAGTGCAGAATTTAGGAAGTTAAAACAAGCGGTGAGCTGGAGACTTATCACCTCCTCATAGTCTGTCAAACACCTCTAAAAAGTAATCTGAGCATGGATCGCTTATCAGAGGAGAGCTATTTCCTATATCTGGTGTAAATGAGCCCTAAGGCAGGCCATAGACAGAGCAAATTTCTATCCTGCAGCCATGGGTTGCAAGAAAGAAAATTGCTTGATTCCCCCATCAACACAGACAGTGCTGATGGGGGAATCCCTCCCGTTGAGCTATGGTATTCTCCCAGCAGGGGAAGTCATCCCCACTAGGAGAGCATAGTGATTATTGCTAACAGCTATAACAGCTGCTAGCAATAATCGCATGTAAAATACGACATGCTGGTTGTTCCCAAGTTGATCGTTCAACTTGGGTACGTTCTGCCTGCCCCATATGTGGTTCGACTCTCAGCCGGTTCCTGCTGAACTGGCTGAGATTTGATCCCTCGGTGGCTGGCTTAACTGTTACAGACCTGTAAATATTGCAGGGCAGTGATTGTTAAAGTGGAACTACACTCACTCCAAGCCCAGCGCTGCACCACCTCCAGAACCCACTGTCGACTGCAGACATCTTTGGGCGGCCCGGCTTCCAGGTCTCAATCGCTGGACACTGTCATTAGCTGGACCGAGATAACACCACACATACAAGGGAGTTCCATCAGATTCAATACTGCTGAATTTGCAGTGAGCTGCGCAGGGGCAGATAGGCAGGTAAGTAGCTTTGAAGCAGAGACTGGCTTGATTTTTAATGCAGAACAGACATGCCTTGTCTGCACATTTTTCATTTGCCTCCCAACATTTCAATTGTAGATTAAATGACACATGCCTGTCAGTACTTGTGCTGGCATCACTAACCCATTTGTGTTTTGTGATTTCTTACAGACCTTTTTATGGGTACAATGAAAAGGAAAGACAGTTCATGAAGATTTATCTATACAATCCAGCCATGGTGAAACGGTAAACATTTGTCTAATTGTCTATTTATTGTTTAAATGTTATTTACAGAATATAATGTGATTAATATAATGTGATTTGAGATGAAAATGATATAAATGTACATATGTTGTTATTAAATATAAACATATGCAAGTCATCCCTTCCTGACCCACTGAATAGGGAGGGACTATCACCACCACCTCTCTATTAATGGTATGACTTTGCTGCTGTGGTATTGAGTGCAGAAAACGTAGATAACATTTGTTACCTGACAGCCAGATGGGCATGATGTAATCTGCCTAAAAAAATTATGGTTTTCTATAGTGGGTTAAGCTACATCTTTAGAGGAACATAGCCTAACTTTTTAGCGTATGTATAGTCCATAATATTGTTTCTTTTCTAACCCGTGCTGACATTAGAGGAGTGTTAACAATCCTGCACGTACTGCTCAATCAGTACATGCTTTACCCCTGGGATGACTTCCCAGTAGTAATGCCACAAACTACAATATGATTACAGGTGCGTAATTATAGTACTTTTGTTTAAGAGACTCATGGGGACTAAATCACAATTCTTTTCCTGTAATTATTTCCCTTTAGGTGCCAACATCCTTGTGTTGGTCAAAATGGAGTTTCTAGAGGGTTGTTTATTCAGAGCATCTTTTAATTTAAAGAAGGAACAGGATTTTTCTATTTTACGTTTCATCAATAACTGTATTATAATGTATGTAGGTGGTTTGCTTAACCACTTCAATACAGGGCACTTTCACCCCCACCCCCCCCTGCCCAGGCCAAATTTCAGCTTTCTTTTGGTAGTATTTAATCACCTCTGGGTTTTTCTTTTTTTGCTAAAAGAAAGTAAAAAAGGACCAAAAAAAAAAAAAGCTTAGAAAGTTTTGTAAATAAGTAATTTATCTCCTTCACTGATGTGCGTTGATGAGGCTGCACTGAGGAGATCACACTGATAAGGTGGCACAGATATACAGCACTGATGGTTGTCACTGATGGTTGTCACTGATGGCTGGCACAGATTGGTGGCACAGATTAGGGGGGCACTGATGGGCCCTAATAGGTGACTCTGATGAGGTACCACTAATATGCAGCACTGATAGTCGTCACTGATATGCAACACTGATGGGTGGAACTGATGAGAAGGCACAGATGGCCACCACTGATTGCCATCACTGATGAGCACTGTGGCACAACGTCATATGTCATCCCAGAACAAGAGAACCACCCTGCTGCCGTCAATTGTCTATACGGCAGGCGGGAGGTGGTTAACCACTTCAGCCCCAGAAGATTTTACCCCCTTCCTGACCAGAGCAATTTTTACAATTTGGGGCTGTGTCCCTTTAACTGATAATTGTGCGGTCATGCAATGCTGTACCCAAACGAAATGTGCCTCCTTTTTCCCCGACCAATAGAGCTTTCTTTTAGGGGCATTTGATCACCTCTGCAGTTTTCATTTTTTGCGCTATAAACAAAAAAGAACAACAATTTGCTATAATATCCCCCAAATTTTTTTCTTTATTGTACATCATGGGACACAGAGCCATAGTTATTAACTTAATGGGTATAGAGGCACCTACACTGGTATACCCAATACAGGAAGTTCACTCCCTATATAACTACTCCTCCTTCCAGGAGTACCTCAGTTTTTCCACCAGTGTCTAAGGAAAAGGTAAGGGAAGAAGCCTAAGAACTGTAAAAAGTCCACCTGTGCTTTTTTCTTGCATAAGTAAAAATGTTGTCATGCCTAAAGTCTCCACTAGAGGGAGTAAATGCATATCTTAGTACATTGCTTCTCAGTAAGCTCATAAGTCCCAGCTAAATAGCACGTGTGTGGTCTCAACAAGCCAGGGAGGCTCCTCCTCTAGAACATTTCCCCCATGGAGGAGGGAGGTACAACTGTAGCACAGCTTTTCATATGAGTTTATCCTTTTATTCCTCACAGAACGTTTTTAAAATTTCTGCCACCAAGCCCTCCCTTGCCTCCCCTCTCACTCAAGGAGCTTATAATTGCCCTCCGCACGTGCACAGACTAGGGCTAATTAAAATGGGGGGGGGCATTGAGTGACGAAGGGGGCGTGGCTTAAGGGCATGGCTAAGGCGCAGCGCCGCGTGTGGGACATAAGTACACGATGAGCACACGGCGCAGGCGCTGGGGACAGGAGACAGACGCCCCCGAGCTAACAGCTACAGTCGGACACACAGGCCACAAGAGCGTAAGGTTGATGCAGGCATTTCTAGTACAGGGAATTTCTAACACTAAAGCTGAACTTTATTAGTATTGTCTGTCTTTTGCTAGACTATTTTGCTCAGCGAGCTGTGCATTTACTTAGTGCTTCTGTTTTTTTTGTGTGCTCCGCACTATCGCTTCCAAAAAGACACCCCAAAGGTACCAAAAATTCCACCCCCAGGCGCTGGGCATTCCAGTCATGTCTCCTCACTCATCCTCGCATGATATACCAGATATGGCAAGCTAGGGTGAGTCATTGGGACCAATTAGTGGTGCAACTGCTTCTCACATTTCAGCCCTTGTATATGTGATTGAAGATGCGTTTTCCTTCGCCCTGCAAGGCCTAGAAGGAAGATTAGTGACTTTAATTGCATCCTCTATCCAAAAGCATAGAGAGTGTGTTAGTTCCCCCTCCCCACCTCAGACCCCTTACCAAGGGAACAGTGGGTAGAGGATGAGGTGTTACCCTCAGGTGATCAGGAAGAAAGGCAAACTGATTACTCTGCGGAGGAAACAATGGTAGATGAACCTTTTTCAGCCTCGCAATCTGAGAAATTGCTGATACAATCTCTTACAGAGATGGTTCGTGCCTTTTTCAAGCTACCTCTAACAGAGTCAGCTGATAGTTCTGTTTCTTCTTTAGGTTCCTTAAAACCTTCTCAGTCTTTTCATGCGTTTCCTGTACATGTATTATTAGAAAAGCTTATTTACACTGAATGGGATCACCCAGATAAGCATTTTCTTCCTCCAAAGAGATTCATAGCACTCTATTCCATGGAGGAGAAATTCACCAAAAGATGGAAGGTACCAGCAGTTGATGCTGCGATTTTCAGTCTGAATAATAGTCTAACTTGTCCAGTAGACAATACACAAATGCTTAAAGATCCAACTGATAAGATTGGAATTTGTTAAAATCCTTTTTTTCTTTTGCAGTTGCGGCAATAGGCATCTGTCAGTCCCTAAGGGACCAGTTTAGATAAGCCCTTAAAGAGGTCCCTGCACAACAGGCCCGTGATTTGGCCAAACTACCAAGGGTGCTATGTTTTGCCATAGATGCCATAAAAGACTATTCACCAGGCGTCCCACGTTGCGAGAGTACACAACGTGGTTAAAAAATTGGTCAGACGAAGCACCTTGCAAATGGCTTCTGACTAGTTTCCCTTTTCATGGGGATCGACTATTTGGGGATGATTTGGACAAATACATTGAAACGATTTCTAGTTGGAAGAGTACTCTTTTGCCAGGCAAAAGAAAGAATAAACGTCCTTCATTTAAACTGACTCTTACCCCTGCACCAGGGGCATCCGCCTCTAGGCAGTGGTGACTGCCTCCACCAT
Organism: Lithobates pipiens; assembly: GCF_037356315.1. Classification (NCBI taxonomy): domain Eukaryota; kingdom Metazoa; phylum Chordata; class Amphibia; order Anura; family Ranidae; genus Lithobates; species Lithobates pipiens. Next base: position 290,878,956 of record NW_027507758.1, read on the forward strand.
CAGACTCTAGAGGAAAGCCTTGGGGTCAGGCACAGAAGACAACCCGGGGCCAGAAATCTGCAAAGCAGAAAACTAAAGCCTCATTATGAAGAGGCACCCCCCCCTCGCCAGAGTGGGCGGAAGACTTCTGCAATACTCAGAAGTCTGGCAAGAGGAAATTCAGGACAGATGGTCATCTCCACGACTGCTCAGATTCGAAAGACTGAGGTCTTATTTATTTTGCCAGAAAGTCCTAAGAAAGGACAGGCAGCGTCAAAATCCACCGTGGCTAAGTGGATTCCGCAAGTTACAATTCAGACTTATGATTTAAGGGATAAAATTCCCCATTTTCAAGTCACAGGGCACTCTACCAGGTCAGTTAGTGCTTCTTAGGCAGTGCGTCACCAGGCCACCATGGCTCAGATCTGTAAGGCCGCAACTTAGTCTTCAGTACATACATTCACCAAATTTTATCAGGTGGATGTAAGGAGGCATGAGGATATCTCCTTCGGGGACAGTGTGCTGCAGGCAGCAGTATAAGTCCTCAAGTCTGGGGGTACCCTATGTGTTGTCTCTCCCTCCCCTCAAATAGCATTGTTATAGGACATGCCATTAAGTTAATAACTTTGACTCTTTGTCCCATAATGTACAATAAAGAAAAATAGGATTTTTATAACGGTTTACCTGTAAAATCATTTTCTTGGAGTACATCATGAGACACAGAGGTCCCACCCCTCTTTGGGGTTTAGATATATTGCTTTGCTAGAAAAACTGAGGTACTCCTGGAAGGAAGATGGGTTATATAGGGAGTGAACTTCCTGTATTGGGTATACCAGTGTCCATCACCTGAAGGTGCTTATACCCATTAAGTTAATAACTGTGGCTATTTGTCCTAATGATGTACTCCAAGAAATTGATTTTACAGGTAAGCTGTTATAAAAATCCTATTTAAAAAAAAAAAAACGAATTTCAGTTTAGGCCAATATATATTCTTACACATAGAATAAAGTTGGCGCTTGCACAAGGCTCAGTATTGGCCCATGAGCCCAATAAGCCCATAGGGGATGGTTAAGAGATGACTGATAAACAGTTTATATAGTCCGTATGATAGCACCTTGAAGGCCCAGTGGAATATAAGAAGCTTGGAATAGCTGAGGATAACACACAGGCGCCACTCTAAGTGCATTATAATAGTAAATTTAATACACAAAACAGATACAAGTACTCACAAGAGTAGGATAATAGCAGAGCGTCCGAGAAGGGGGTGCTGCTTGCTTGGTAACTCAGAGCGACATTTGTCTTTTATTTATATATAAATAATATATATTATACAGTCCTTTATTGAAGAGTGCAAAAACAATGTGTATATGATGACGCCAGTTCCTCCACCACAGTGATGAATGGGACATCAACTCCCATTAAGAAACCAGCTTACCAGATGATATTGCCATTCACTCTCGTGTTTGGCAAACAAGCTCAAAGATTATATTGAACAGCTGCTGTAAAACGCCACACTTTGTTCACATGCCCAGGTTTGACTTCACATGTAGAAAATAGAGGGAGGAGAAATGGTGCCTCCATTAGGGTAAAATAATTTGAGATATTGAGTAACTTAAAATATAAATTGCACGTACATCAAATACAGTTACAACTAGTCTTTTTGTAACATAGTACAAGACATGCAAATCAGCTCCGTGTTTTGCGATCTCACCACTGCTTCATTCGCTAGACATCAGAACACCATCCCAGATTCGACATACAGTCGCCGTGTAGCCACAACATGTTTTGTTACTTCCGACTTTGTCACACGGGGTATCTTTGGTGTGGATTCACAAGAATTTTTCATTATTCGTGTGTGTATGTATGTGTATGTGTGTATATATATATATATATATATGTGTGTGTGTAGAGATGAGGAGCAGACAGCACCGACGGAGGACCTCAGAAGAGCAGGCGACTGGCGAGTATCTCTTTTTTTTTTTTTTTTTTTTTTTTTTTTATGTTGGTTTAAAAAAAAAAAAAAAAAAAGATTTACAATAATTTTAAGGTGTGCGGTCAGTCCAGTCACAATGTGCTTTTATCACATTTCCAACTCAGTGATTCGGTTTTTTATATACCGTATATATATTTTTCCTGACATGTTGGCGTTGTATCTTTTTCACTTGGATGTTATAAGTAAATACAGTTGGATAAAACAAAAACCATCTGTCTTAATTTCAAGCTTCAAAGCAACATGTGATTATTTGAAAGGGGAGGGGGGGATCCTTTTCTATGCCCACTATATGCCTTAACCCTGGCAATACATTATTGTATATTAGAAATAAACCCTGTTCTGGGAGAAGGAAACAAAATTCCAGCACAAGTGTAGATTATTTGTAGAGACGTCCTGCGTGTTGGAGAACAGTAAAAACTTAGCTGGGGCCCTAATTTCACTACAAAATCTCCAATTACTGTGGTGTAGTAAATGCAAAAGCTAAATTCTTTTCACATGTAAACATTTTGTAATCCTAGTGTGCATCTTGTTTCTTTTTAACCAGAGTGAGTGAACTGCTGCAAGGTGGAGCTGTAATGAATAAATGTTACCAGCCTCATGAGGCCCATGTCCCCTACCTTCTACAGCTCTTTATAGACTATAATTTATATGGGATGAACCTGCTAAATCTTGCTGCTGTGAAGTTCAGACGAGCACGGAGAAAAGGTAACGTTGAGCAGGATGCTTTTGTCTTTTTATTTTTTTTTATAGTTTGTTTAATTGTTGGCATGGCTAAATGAAAATGTTACTAATCGCACAACAGTAAAATCAGTCTGTATATGCAGTAAAGCATGCTTATTATACTCACTGTGGAAACTAAAGGGTTAATCCTCTGCAGTGTGTAAAAAGGCTGTTTTGATCCTCCTACAAGCTTTAACCAGACACTAATAGAAGCCATAAGATGGCTATATTCTGCTGATGAGAAAAGGTATTTAGCCATTTATATTTACTGAAATAATTACATTCCTATGTTTTGTGTGCTGTGGGAGACCAGATATAGTGAATGCAGAGTCCTGGTTTTAGTAACACTTTAATTACCTAATCTGGGTGCTTTTTCAGACTGTGTCATGACTTAACCATTAAGGACCGGAAGGATTTGCCCCCTTTTTGCGATACAGCACTGCGTCGTTTAACTGACCATTGCGCAGTTGTGCGACGTGGTACGTAAACAGCACTGTAAGCAAAAAAGAGCGACTATTTTGAAAAAACAAAACAATATAATAAATATCACAAAATAATTTCTTTATCGGTTTAAGCCAATATGTAGTCTTCTACATATTTTTGGTAAAAAAAAATGCAATAAGCGTATATTGATTTGCGCAATAGTTATAACGTCTACAAAATAGGGGATAGATTTATGGAATTTTTATCATTTTTTTTTTCTTTTTACTAGTAAACGCTGCGAATTTTAGCGAGACTGAGACATTGAGGCAGACAGTTCAGACATTTTTTACCCTTTTTTTGGACCAGTGATATTTATACAGCGATCAGAGCTAAAAATAGCCACTGATTGTATAAATGTCACTGGCAGGGAAAGGGTTAACATTGGGGTGCGATCAAGGGGATAAGTGTTCCCTAGGAAGGTGTTTCTAACTGTGGGAGCAGTGTACTGACTGGAGGAGGAGAGAGATTGCTGTTCCTGATCACTTGGAACAGCAGATTGCTCTCTACTCAGTCAGAATGGGGATGTGTTTGTTTACATACTCAGATCCCCGTTCTGACTCTCTGTGGAGCGATCGCAGATGGCCAGCAGACAACACGACCACATGCTCCGGCATCGGGGCGCACACACGCCGCCTATCGCTCTTAAAGTGGCCGACGTACACCTACGCTGATTCGAGCAGCCCTGCTAACCTGCCACAGTATAATTACGGTGGCTCGTCGGCAAGAGGTTTAATTCTGATGAAATAATGAAAGTCAGTGCTAATTAATTATACAATTGTAAAAACTTTCGAAGGACGTGTTTTGGACATGATATGTATAGGTTTTATAGGATGTCTTTTTATCTGAGCTACAAGTTTTTTGATCTGCATCATTGAGATCATGGGCACTGACCAAATAAAATATGAAGGCTGAGAGATTAGTGACTCCTAATGGCTTTTATGTTTGTTTTCTTCCACATGGGATCTATGTAAACCTAAAGAATTTTATCCTTGTATTTCCAAAATCTCTAAAATTAAGAGTTCTTCTTTCAAGGTCCTTATATTTTTATCTTACTTTAGCTAGAAGAATTTGTCTCCCTAGCGTTCTGTAAAAGACGACATCACTGATGCTGTGTGAATGCAGGCAAGTCATGATCTATTAATAAGAGGTCATGTAGCAGCTGCTCCACCTCCAGGCTGCTGCCTGTCAGTTAGTGCATCTGGAATTGATTTAGCGTTCATTCTGGTCAAACAGTACTGAGTCATGCTAAGCTTGCTCTGAATTCTTGTTTCCATGGAGCTGTTTGTGAAACTTTCAGTCAACTGCTCCAAAGGACACAATCCAGAAGTATTTTTCCCATAGCGCTATGTTGCGGTGCTTCTTTGGGACCGATATAGCTAAGGACGTATAAGAGGTTCCAGAAAAGACTACATCTACATTTTATCAATTTAATTCTACATACTTTGTATTAATACAATAGAATGTAAAACATGTTTTGCCCCTGCACTCTCTCCTTTGTGCAGTGATCCCTATATTAATAGAATATTAGGTACTATGTAATAGAATTATAATTTACAGTTTTGAGTGGTATGAATTGTGTTGGCATAGCTCATGTGCAGGTCCCTTTCCGAAGCTGGAAATTGAAACCATGTATGGGCAGGTTGAATGTACCAAGTTGATCGCTCAGCTTGGGTACAACCAGCCTGCTGGAATTTACATGCGATTATCACTAGCGGCTGTGATGGCCACTAGCGCCAATCGCTGTTTTCTGGCAAGGACAACTTCCACCATCCCTCTGCTGGGAGAACACAATGGCTTGGCCATTCCACTGTCAACACTGTCTGTGCTTCCTGCAACCTGCTCCATCTGTGGTCGGCAGCCTAAATCCATCCTTTATCATATAGCTGAGCTGCTTTCTCACATCTTTGTAAGATATTCCTTCGGCAGCAAAGGTAGATTGTGACAAAATTTTCATGCATTGTCTGTCTTTATTGACTGCTTAAACTAGTCAGTCCTTATTAGTGGGCTGAACAAGAGTAATCCTAAGCCTCATACACCCCATGAGAATATCAGACGTATGACAGTCTGTTTTTATTTTTTTAATACTGCATGCAAATCTCCTATGAAAAATTAAGAGGTTACAGAAGTTATGAAAATTCACGTACAACGGAATACTACTTCGGAAGTAATGTGTTGTATTGTAATGCATTCTTTTGCTTCCGAGTATGAGTGGTCTTAGTCTTCCGATTTAAAAAAAATTATTTTGCATGAACACTCTATCAGTTGTTGAAAGCTGTGTACTAATAAGATTATCGGACGATTTTCTGATCTTGTGTACTAGGCATTAAGATTCCTCTATCCATACTATACAGCATGAGTGAATGAATCTCCTGTTGCCACTATTGTATTTTGACAGCTGGCTCTGCTGGCTGTCAATATACCAAAACAGCAGCTGCATCTGATGGGATGCAGCTGCTGTTCACCTGACAATTTTTCACCCAGCTCAATTGGTTTTATCTATTGAAGGATGCTGGGCAGGAGGGGGCCTAGAGGACCACCCACTAAGTGAAATTTGCACAGTATATGGCCATTTTTGGTCTCCCACTAGAATAGAAATGTAATTACATTTTCTTGGTCACCACCTTTGTCCTGAATGTGAGAGCCCTGAACTGCAGGCAAATTTTTAAATACACTGTGGTTAAATTTCAAAACTAACAGTTCACATATTTGTATACCAACTGTCGCACATCAAACAGGAGAATCACTCTACTACTTCCGGCTTGTTTACTTTTGCTGTCGGGGCAGGAAGACAAGGTGTGATTTTACCTCCCCCCATATCTACCCACCTTATAAAATAACTTTGTGACCAAGTGGAGTTGTGCACACACTGTAGCAAAAATGATACCCCCTGTTGCATTTGGTAGGCAGCATGCAACCCATTCAAGTGAATAGGGCAGCACTGCAACCATTAACCAAACACTAGGCTTGTGGTTACAGCATGGTATACCCATTTAACCACTTTGCATCCAGGCCAATTCTGACACTTCGCTCCTACATGTAAAAAAAATCATCATTTTTTTTGCTATAAAATTACATAGAACCCCCAAATATTATATATTTTTTCAGCAGACACCCTAGAGAATACAATGGCAGTCATTGCAACTTTTTATCTCGCACGGTATTTGCGCATGTTGCATTTACTCAGTTGCATTTTACTCAGTTATGTGTGTTTCTAAGCAAGATCTTGGTACGTCACATCATGAACTGTTCTCATGACTTCAGCTCATCTGCAAATGTATTCCTCTGCATTGAGCTAAAGAAATAGTTTAAGGGTAATTAGAAATGGATTCTGTCTTCATTAGACAGGTTAGCAGATTGATAATTTTAAATGCCTGTGTTATTTGCCTTGTACTACTTCCAGGTTTGATTGTGCACACCTGATAGCCTTTGATATTTGTCTATTTTAGTTTGCCTTTTATAGTGTCATGTGTTCTTTGTATAGTGGTATTTTGCTGTAGATTGTAGTGAATGCATAACATTTAATTCAGTATTTTATTTTATTTTTGCAAAGAGCCTAACAAGATGCATCATATTTGATATCTCAGATATTACCTTTTTTTTTTTTTTTTGGTTTAGGGGAAGGGTCACAAGTCTTGAAAGTTCATGAAGATCCCACTCACGGAAGCTCCTTTATGGCCACATTTGCTCAGTGGGAAGTAGATGACATCCCCAGGTTTGCAAATTTGAAAATAACAAATCTTTATTACTGTAAATGTGACATTTAACTACAGTTTTGTAAAAGCAGTGTGTGCAAATTTATAATGAACACAAGTCAATTTTGTTAAAACATTTTATCTTAAAAGAGGTATGAACTTGCAAAAAAAACAAAAAAAAACATTTATACTCATTTAGGTGGATGCAGCATCAATCTGATGCTGCATCTGTCCCTGCCGACTCTACATTGAGAACTAAGAGAGTAACCACTTCAGCCCTGGAAGGATTTGCCCCCTTAATGACCAGGCCATTTTTGGCAATATGGCACTGCGTTGTGTTAACTGAAAATTGCGCGGTTGTGCAACGCTGTACCTGTACAAAATTGAACGGGTAAATAAAACGTCTTTTTTTTCCACACAAATGGGGCTTTCTTTTGGTGGCATTTGATTACCTCCTTTTATTTTTTGCACTTTAACCACTTCCCGACCAGCGCACGACGATGTACGTCGACAGAATGGCACGGGCAGGCATATTGGCGTACAGGTACGTCCAATATTCAATGCCGCCCTGCCATCGCGCTGGTCGGGACCCCTGTGAGTCCGGTCGCGGGACCCGCGGACTCGATCGCCGCGGGCATCCCCGTGATCGTCTCACGGAGCGGCCGAATGGAGCAAATCCCGAGTAAACAGCATTTCTCCATTCTGCCTAGCAACTAGTGACGCTGATCTCTTCTCCATGTGATTGGAGCAGAGATCAGTGTTCACTAAATGAAAGCCCAACCCCCCCACAGTTAGTAACACACCCCTAGGAACACTTAACCCCTACACTGCCAGTGTCATTTACACAGGAATCACTGCATTTATATAGCAGTGATTATTGTATAAATGACAATGGTCCCAAAAATGTGTCAAAAATGTCCGATGGGTCCCCCACAATGTCGCAGTCACAATAAAAATCGCTGATCGCCGCCATTACTAGTAAAAAAAAAAAATAATAAAAAATTATTAATAAAAATGCTATAAAAATATCCCCATTTTGTAAACGCTATAACTTTTGCGCAAACCAATAATCGCTTATTGCGATTTTTTTTTTTTTTTACCAAAAATATGTAGAAGAATACGTATCGGCCTAAACTGAGGGAAAAAATGTTTTTTTTATATTTTTGGGGGATATTTATTATAACAAAAAGTAAAAAATAATGCGTTTTTTTCAAAATTGTCGCTCCATTTTTGTTTATAGCGCAAAAAATAAAAACCGCAGGGGTGATCAAATACCACCAAAAGAAAGCTCTATTTGTGGGAAAAAAAGGACGTCAATTTTGTTTGGGAGCCACGTCGCACGACCGCGCAATTGTCAGTTAAAGCGACACAGTGCCGAATCGCAAAAAGTGGTCTGGTCTTTGACCAGCAAATTGGTCCGGTCTGAAAGTGGTTAAACAAACAGCGACACTTTTGAAAAAAAAATGGTTTCTTTTTGCTATAATACATATCCAAAAAAAGAGTTTTTCATTTCTTCTACATATTTTTGGTAGAAAAAAATCACAATAGGCCTATATTGATTGGTTTGCGCAAAACTTATCATGTCTACAAATTATGGGATAGATTTAGGGACTTTTATTTATTTTTATTGTTTTTACTAGTAATGGCAGCGATCTGCAATTTTTAGCAGGACTGTGACATTGCGGTGGACAAATCTGACCCCAAATGACACTTTTTGGGGACCAGTGACATTATTGCATTTATCAGTGCTATAAAAATGCAGTGATCAATGTAAAAATGACCCTGGCAGGGAAGAGGTTAACAGAAGGGGGCAATCAAGGGGTTAACTATCTAATCTAGGTGTGTTCTAACTGTATGGGGGCTGGGCTGGCAGGGGCATAACGGTGATCACTTTTCCAGATGACTAGGAACAGTATAGCTGTCATCCCTGTCAGACTGGGGATCTGCTTGTTTACACTGGCAGATCCCCGTTCTGCCTCTGTACTAGGCTCTGCCCCAACAGCAGTCGCTACTGGAGCATTGGGCTGGGGAGGGAGGGGCTGGCTCAGGCTCTCAGATTGCTGAGGGCCTGGTCAAGATCTTTCCTGAACCTGGACTGGCTGATTGACATCAGCGGACTTTAGTCCACTGTTTGGCTGAAAACAGGTCCCAGGGGTGCAGAACGAACTGCACCCCTCCCCTGTGAACTACCAAAGTATAGCTAAAATGGCTTTGGCTATAGTTCTCCTTTTTAAACAATACATTTTTCTCACCTCCGTCTTATAGCCAAAGAAAGTTGTATGTTTTGAGGTTACCTTACTTTCCCTAGTACTCTGGAGCATACCATCTTCTGGGCTGTATCTTGGTACAACCCTCATCCTAAGTACTATATGACTCCACCAATGCCTCTTTAACTTGCAGTCCTACCTAGATATGGCAGGTTTCTTCTTGTATATCCTAATTATCAGTGAACATGACCTCCATAACTTTTGTACTTTTACTATAAAAAAAAAATCTAAGGACTTTTAACCTGAAATAGATGACATTTTTGTTCTTGAATTTAAATATACTTTTAAAGGCATACCTATGATAGTGGGATTCTGGTGTTTTAAGATGACCTAGCCATATGGTTATGGCTCCCAGATGTTGTATTAAAAAGGATTACCACACCTCAGAAAGACAGTAGTATGCTCAGAGAAAATTGAGGGATTATATGATATTCAAAGAAATGTATTTAAAATGAACACTTTTTTTCTAATGTGGATCCAGTTAAATATGGTTTTAGAAGGTTCGCCCTATATTATTTTACATTGGAAAAAATAAAAGAGTAATTCTGTGTGACCATGACATTTCTAGGTCACTCCATTGTGGAGAACTAATGTAAAGCTCGTTTCTCTGTTGATGCATTTTGTTTGTATTGCAGTTTTGCATACCAGTAACCAAAGCATATGACTACAATTCTCTTGGGAGGGTTGAAAAATATATAAAGGCAGAAAAGTTTGCCTTGTTTTATGTAAAGTAATAGCTGCTGCTTTGTTGGTGTCCTTGGGAATTGTTAACTGATCGGGAACAGTTGAAAATAATGGTTTGGAAATAAAATTGCGTGAAAATAAATCAAAACAATATCCCTGACCCTAATGGACTTGTGTAAATCACTGTACATCTTTTACAGCTCTTTACTACTGGAGGGAGTAGAACCACAGAGCACATGTGAGTTAGAAGTTGATGCTGTAGCTGCTGATATACTGAATCGTCAGGAAATTGAGGGTATGTGTTCCATCTAATTTATGAATATTTCTATAATTTTAGTCTTTAGTTAGAAATGTTTCTAGTGTGGACTGTTATTAACCCCTTCACGCCAAAGTCATTCAAATACACGCCCCTTGGCTTGAAGGGGTTGTACTGGGGTGATGCATGCAGCTGCACGCATCACCCCAGTACTGTTTTTTTTAGCGCAGACAGTCGACCAAAGCAGCGCTGGCTTCCATCCCACCAGGAGGCCCGAGTGACCAGCTGGCGCGGCTGTCCGGAGAACTGAACGCGGCCAGGATTTGGCTTCAATCAGGTCTCGGACCTAGTAACCTGGGAGCGATGACATCACTTCCGTTTTATTGAAGACTTACAGGTGCCAAATTTTTTAAAAATTACAGCATTCAAAACTGCCAAACTTGGCGTTTTGAATATTTTTAATGTGCAAAGTAATTTCAGTTGCTTTTTTTTGTTTGTTTGTTTTTTCTACAAACCTTTTGTTATGAATGTACTGTATTTTTCTATTACAGGGGTCTCCAAACTGTGGCCGCAGGCCGGATGTGGCTCCTTGCTTGCCTTTATCCAGCCGGTGGGTCACTATTCCTTCCACTGACACCAAAGACGAGGCACTATTTCTCCCACTGACCTCAACAATGGGGTACTATTCCTCACACTTACACCAGAGATGGGGAACTAATTCTCACCAATTATGGGGCACTATTCCTCCCACTGACAAAAATGTTGTAATTTATTTACTCCCACTGACCACAAAGCCAATGGCATTGTTTACTCCCACTGAAAGTTTGGAGACCCTTCTTCTATTGCTAATTTTTGTGAGGTTATTAGCATTCTGTATACATCACCCATGTATATTCAGCATCTTGATTTAGCCCCCCCTGTCAGACCTGTGTGACTTCAGGTGCGACGTGCAATTTACAAATCACCTGACGTTGCAGAGCTAATGTTTCTATGGCAGTGTCTTAATAGGTATGATTTCAAGTAGTGCGATTTTGAGAAGTAGTTAATGCATTACTTATTCATGAATTCAGTGCAATTTACCTGCCAGACTATATGGTGATTCTCTGTCTGATCTTTAAGTACAGTTTTGAGTTTACATTGACTTTATATAGGTTTTTTTAAGGCCAAAAACTCCTTCCATTAACTGTTGTAGCCATTGCGTGTGCTGTACGCATCATCTACATACAGTAAGCAGTGAATTCCTGTCTGCTGCTGGAACTAAATTGAGTCAGCCTAAATACTTTTCCGCCATTTTGAAAAGCCTTGTGTTTTTATCAATGAATTACAGGGCTTCCTCTAATGGGCTAAAGTGGAGAGGTGGGTGGATAATGTCAGGAGCTCCACCTTGGCCAATCAGAGGAAGCCTTAAAACATCAACATGTGTAAGAATAATGCTCTGTTGGACAAAACTGAAGAAATTACTTTTCCCATAACATAATAATAATGTAACTAGGGTATATTCTTTTACAGATTCTATAAAGGGGTTAGCCTGTGCATTGCTGTTAAAACGTGGTGCTTAACAAATGTTTTGGATTGTGTTTTTACCTTTAGCTCAGATAGGGAAAAATCCTGGTCTGCAAGCAATATGGGAAGATGAGAAACAGCGTCGTAGAGAGAAGAAACAATCTTCACAAATTGGTGCACCGGAATCACAAGGTAATCTTTGCCAATAGCAGTATAAATATTGGTCTTTATTTGTTTTATTATGCAGCCATTAAAGCAAATGATTTGTTTTTTCACTCAAATCGAAAAAGACATTTTACTTCACTTAAACGTTTTAGCTTCTGGTGGGTCCCAACAGAGGGCTTACCAGTTTGTTAAATTAAAGTGATTCTATCATAAGAAGTATATGGGCGTTGCCATTGTTAACCTCTCCTTTTATGACTGTTGGTTCCTTTTGCTGTCATTTTAACCACTTCAGCCCCGAAAGGATTTGCCCCCTTCCTGACCAGAGCCCTTTTTGCGATTCGCACAGCGTCGCTTTAACTGACAATTGCGCGGTCGTGCGACGTGGCTGACAAACAAAATTGTCATCCCCCCCACAAATAGAGCTTTCTTTTGGTGGTATTTGATCACCTCTGTGGTTTTTATTTTTTGCGCTATAAACAGAAAAAGAGCAACACTTTTTTTGAAAAAAACGCATTATTTCTTTACTTTTTGCTATAATAAATATCCCCAAAAAAAAATTTTTCCTCGCTTTAGGCCGATACGTATATTTCTACATATTTTTGGTAAAAACAAAAAATCGCAATAAGCGTTTATTGATTGGTTTGCGCAAAAGTTATAGTGTCTAAAAAATAGGGTATAGTTTTATGGCATTTGCCGACGTATATTTTCTGACAGCGGTCGGCAAGTGGTTAAAGCTTTTGCTTGAGTGCTTTCTGAGTTTCTAACCTGGAACTAATGACAAAGCTAAGCAACTAGTCTTTTTAAAAGAAGGACCAGCAATGGCAGCCCCCATAATTATCCCATGTCATGTCACCTTTGAATTGAACCTTTCCTGAAAGGTGTCTTTTGCTGATGTAAAGTGATACTAAAGTCTTTTTTTTTTTTTTCTTTAAAAATAAACCTTTTATACTTGCCTGCTCTGTGCAGTGGTTTTGCACAGAGCAGCCCGGGTCATCCTCCTTCTAGGGTCCTCCTCTTCTGTGCTCCTTGCCCCTCCCCCTTGCAGTGCCCCCACAGCAAGCAGCTTGCTATGGGAGCACCCGAGCCGAGCTGCAGCTCCATGAGTCCGTTCAGACTTGGAGCCGCGGTTCGTCCCCACCCCCTCTCTCTCCTGATTGGCTAACTGACTTTGACAGCAACGGGAGCCAATGGTGCTACTGTTGTGTCTCAAACAATCAGGAGGGAGAGTCTTGGACAGCTGAGGCACTCCTGCAGATCACTGGATAGAGAGGGGGGCTTAGGTAAGTATTGCGGGGGGGGGGGGGTTACTGCTGCACACAGAAGGCTTTTTATCTTAATGCCTAGATTACATTAGGATAAGAAACCTTCTGCCTTTACAACCACTTCAAGCTGATTACACCAGTGAGTTGAACCAAAAAAACTGATCAGCACAAACTATGTGAGGTACAGGGATCTTCCCTGCAGCCCTATTGTATTCTGACAGGGTGGACCTTTGATCCATATCAGACATTGGCTTGAAAACAAGTAAAAAAGGTTTTTTCTTTTTACATTAAATTTCTCCCTATTTAACACTCAGTTAACAATGATCAGCCCTACTTAACCCCTTCCCCCCTTAGCTATTTTTCTTCTTTTTTTATTTTTTTTTAAAAACACATCAGCCCTTGAAAGATTTAATGACCAGGCCATTTTTGTGATATGGCACTGCGTCGCTTTAAATGACAATTGCGCGGTCGTGCGACACTGTACCCAAACAAAATTGATGTCTTTTTTTCCCCACAAATAGTTTTCTTTTGGTGGTATTTGATCACCTCTGTGGTCTTTATTTTTTACGTTATAAACAAAAATAGAGCAACAATTTTGGAAAAAAAGAAATAAAAATTGTTACTTTCTGCTATAAAACATTTCCAAAAAAAGTTAAAAAAAAAAACTAGTTTATCCATCAATTTAGGCCAATTTGTATTCTGCTACATATTTTTGATAAAAAAAATCCCATTAAGCGTATAGGGGATAGATTTATGGCATTATTAATATTATTATTTTATTAATTTTTTTAACTAGTAATGGCGGCGATCAGTGGTTTTTAGCGGGATTGCGGCAGACAGATGAGGACACCTAGCTGACATGTTTAACACTTTTTTGGGAACCAGTGAAATTATTACGGCTATCGGTGCGAAAAATATGCAGGGAAGGGGTTAACATCAAGGCGTTAAATGTGTTCCCTCACTGTGTGTTCTAACTGTATGGGGGACAGTGTCACTGAGGAAATGCACAGATCCGTCTTCATGCTTAGCAGAAAGACCGGATCTGTGTGATCTCCCCTGTCAGAACGGAGATCTGCCTTGTTTACACAGGCAGATCCCCGTTCTGTCACCTCGTGGACCCACTGATTGGCTCCCCTGCTGGCCAATGGAATCGTGCATGCCGCTGTACACCTTCGTGATTTTCGCAGCCGAGCCAACCTGCTGCAGTATAACTGCGGCGGCTGGTCGGCAAGTGGTTAATACCAATATTTTCAACTTTAATTTTTATTTTTTTAGTTTTTTCAGTATTGCAGCACACTGGCCAGATCCGTTTTTGCTCCACAGGAGATCCGTTGGCTAATTCCCTGCTGAGCAGAGCAGGCAGATGACCAGTCTATGCCCGCTCTGCTTATGCAGAACGCACCCAGACCCAGCCCTCTCTACTCTATGGGCAGCCATATGTCTGTTTACACCTGCCTGCCCTTTGATCCAATCTGGCCAGACTGAGGGAAAGGGATCTCCTTCCAATTTTTTTTATGTTTTTCCGTATTGAACTTGGAGGCAGCCGGTTGTAAATGGACACAAGGCCATCCCAGGGACCTTTCTTCTTGCCCTCATGAAATAGATTTTTTATTCCTATTATATTTAGCTTTTCTCATATCATAGGCATTTTGCATTATCCACAGTGGCTTGATTCGTGGCTTGTGGTGACATTAAGATGCATCTTTATGCCTAATGACCTGACCTATCTGCTGTGGAAACTACTAACAACCAGTCGTAAGAGTGGTATACTTGCTTGTGTATGTTGTGTATGGCACATGCATACTTTGGTTAAAATTGGGCCAGTCTAACTATGTAAAGATATCCATACATAAATGGCAGCTTTAAAGGATAAGTTCACATTTGAACATGTTACATGCTACACCCGTTTTTGGTGTGGAACATGTACCATGTGAGCATCCTCGTAGTTCTCTGCTCTCAAGTAACTGTTTGCCCTCACCAGAGGTATGGGCAAACAGCTATCCTGAGAGTTTCCAGGAGCCAGACATTACACCCACTATCTGCTGATTGGAGGTGTAGTGCTCTAAAGCAGGGGTGCCCAACCTTTTTAAGAGCGAGGGCCACTTAAGTAACTTAGTAACCAGTCGTGGGCCACAGTGCCAGCGGAACGCGTGGATCTCTGGTCACGGCTACTCTATACACCCTCTGATCCTATCCACCCAGATGGAAGGGGACGAATTCCCTTCTATTTTTTTTTTTTTATCGGATTGGAGGCAGGCGGGCGTAAATGGACAAAAGTCTGTTTTCATCTGCCACTCTGTAGAGGTGAATTGAGGGTCCGGGTAGGGGGCGATCGTATGAAAAGGACCTAAACTGCTTTCACACTGATGTGCTGTGGTTTACTTGCACAGCGGGTGCAGCGTAGTGCACCTGTGTCTATCCTGTGGGTTAACTGAACTCTGCCATAGAAAAGCCGGCGCTATACAGGAAGCATCGACTTATGGGGCTCTGCTCTGCAACCACTTTCTTCCTCTAACACCATCTTCATTCACAACACTGATGCTGTGGTATGACGGGTCAGCAACCTGCGATCTGGTCTTGCTAACCTGCCATTCCAGAGCAGGAGGTCGCGGGCCACATCAGAGGGCTCCGCTGGCCACTGGTTGGCCACCCCTGCTCTAAAGGCTCCTTTTGCAAAAAAAAAAGCGCATTTTATATATTTTTTTTTTTAAAGGTGAACTTATCCTTTTAGGCCGTGTACACACGGGCGGACTGTTCGCCCAACTTTGTCCGCTGAACAGTGTTTGGGCGGACAGTCCGCTCGTGTGTGGGCTTTCAGCGGACAGTTTCAGCGGACAGTTGGACGGACAAGGTTTTTCGGAATTTCCGAAAAACTGTCCGCTGAAACCTTGTTTGAGCGAACAGTCCGCCCGTGTGTAGGCTTGTTCGTCAAACAAAGTTGTGCGCATGCTCAAAGGATTTTCACGCCGAAAGCTATAATGCAGTGTATAGGACGTCGTATTTTTCGTCCCGTCGTACGTGCCGTTCACGTCATCGCGCACGGTTTCAGCAAACTGTTCGTCCGTCGTGTGTGGCCATGTCCGTCCATGCTAAGTTTGAGCGGACTGTTTGCCGAAACTGTTGGACGGACAAAGTTGGGCGAACAGTCCGCGCGTGTGTACGCGGCCTAAGTGTCACAGCAGGACAAGTGAATACACCTTTTAGACTTTTTACTCTGCAATCAAGACTTTCCCATTTTCATTTCAGGCTATAACATTACAGAACATGGTAAAGGAAAAGAAGCTAAATATATAAAATAACTGTGTATGCTTGCCAGTATTCATGTTAATCTTCTAAATAGATATGGTGGGTATAGAAAAGAACTAGAGTAAAACCTTGGATTGTGAGTAACATGGTTTACAAGCGGTTTGCAATATGAGCCATTTTCTTTTTTTTTTTTTTTTTATAAATCCTGACTCGGTTTTGCAAGACGTGCAGGATTCAAGCCTTTGGGGGTGTGCAGTACTGCATGTGGCCAGAGGTGCGGGAGCGCTGGTGATGCTTGGAGATTATCGGAAATGCTCTCGTTCCTGAGTGTCTCCGAAGATCCCCCCACACCCCTGGCCATACGTGGTACTGCATACGTTAGCAGTGACACTGAAACAAAATATCTGAGTTTCCATTGACTCCTATGGGGAAATTTGCTTTGATATAGGAGTGCTTTGGATTACAAGCATGCTTATGGAATGGATTAGGCTCATAATCCAAGGTACTACTGTACACCCATTTAAAATAATCCAATGTTGTTGCTTTGCAGCCTAAAATCAGGACACACAGCTTTTGTTTTATCCAGCTGTATTTACTAGTGCAACTTATAACATCCAAGTGAAAGATACAACACAAAATTGTCAGGAAAATAAATAAATTCCAAAGCAGAATCACTGAATTCGAAAAAAGATCAAACTCTGGTGTCAGTATATTATTAAACCACCTTTTGCTTTAATTACATCCTTTAGTCTGTTGCAAATATTACAAGGTCTAGATGTGCAAAGTTAGTAGAGACATATCCCAACAGACTAAAGGCTGTAATTAAAGCAAAAGATGGTTTAACAAAATACTGACGTGTGTGTGTGTGTGTGTGTGTGTGTGTGTGTGTGTGTGTGTGTGTGTGTGTGTGTGTGTGTGTTTGTGTGTGTGTGTGTATCCTGTTTCCAACTCGGTGATTCTGTGTTTTTTTTTTTTTTTTTTTTCTGACATGTTGCTAGTCTATTGTTCACTTACATTTAGGTCCATATAAATTTGCACAATTTTCATACTTTTGGCTCTGTATGCCACCAGACAAAAGTTAAAACAAAACACTTCAAATGAATTTGAAGCACAGATTTTCAGCTTTAATTCAAGGGGTTGAAAATAAATATCAAGTACAAACTTTGGGACTTGCAACCATTTTTATACACAGTCCCCCCATTTTCAGGGGCTCAAATGTAATTGGACAAACTAATATAATCATAAAAAAGTTAACTTTTTATATTCTGTTAAGAATCCTTTACTGGCAAATGACTGCCTGATGTCTCGAATCCATGAAAATTACCAAATACTGTTTTTTTTCTCCTTTCTGATGCTTTGCCAGGCTGTAACGGCAGCTGCCTTCAGTTGTTCTTTGTGGGTCTTTCTGCCTTTTAGTTGTGCCTTCAGCAAGTGAAATGCATGCTCAATTGGGTTGCTGCATTTGGCTGAATCTGGGCTGACAGTATATCTCTAAGCACTGCAGAATTCATCCGACTACTTCTATCTTCTGTCAAATCATCAATAAACACCAATGACTCAGTGCCACAGGAAGCCATGCATATGCCCAAGCCATTACACTGCCTCCACCATGTTTTACAGATGACGTTGTGTGCTTTGGATCATGAGCTGTTCCAAGCCTTCTCCGCAATTTTTTTTTTTCTTCTGTTATTCTGGTACAGATTAATCTTGTTTTCATCCATCCAAAGAATGCTTTTTCAGAACTGGTCTGGCTTTTTTTTTGGCAAAGTCTAATGCGGCTTTTCTATTCTTCAGGCTTATGAATGGTTTGCACCTTGTGGTGAACCCTCTGTAGCTCTCGTGAAGTCTTCTCATGATTGTAGACTTTGACAATGATACACCCACCTCCTGGAGAGTGTCCTTCACTTGTCTGGATGTTGTGAATGGATTTTTCTTTACCATAGAGAGGATCCTGCGGTCATCATTAACCACTGTTGTCGTCTGTGAAACGTCCAGGCCTTTTTATGTTGCTGATCTCACCAGTGCGTTCTTTTCTCAGAATGTACCAAACTGTTGATTTGGCCACTCCCAATGTTGCTGCTATCTCTGACCGATTTGTTTTTACCCTCAAATTTACCCAGTAAATACCCTCAAATTAAACCTGAGTGTGCACTTTCAGCCCAATTCCATTATATAACTATAACTTGAATATGTTTGGGTAAATACCTGAAAAAAAACTAAAATCGTGCCTGTGTCCAAAAATATGTGGACCTAACTGTTTGTTGTTAGGTTGTACTAGTAAATACAGCCGGATAGAACCAAAATAGTGTCTGTCTTAATTTCAGTTTTTTTCAAAGCAACAAAATGTGATTATTTTAAAAAGGGGGGGGAGGTGGTTCTTTTCTATACCCACTGTATATTCACCAACATGTAGATGTGTCTGTGCATAGGTTTTATTGGCGCTGAGTAATTTTGATATGCTTTTTGTCTAAAGATCGTGGGTTTTTGGCTATGACAGAAAGTGAAAGAATGTTTCAGAAGAGATTAAAAGAAATCCTTAAACAAAATGACTTCTCTGTGTAAGTATAACCTCCACAGGCAAGACGGTGAAACTAAATCCTTTCAAGTTTTGGAGGACCTTGTTCTCTTGTGTTCAATCACCATTTCATAATCAATACTTTTTTTTTGGTGTGTTGCCTGAAGTGACATTCTAGCAGCTACTTAAACCAAGCTGCTAGTTTTACAGGTCATCATCTGACCTGCTTTTACCTTCCAATATTGTTCCAGCAATATTTTGGAATTTAGGCCAGTTACATTTCTAGTAGCCATTTTTGGACAGTGGAGCTGAGTCTGTTTGCAGTCCCCCTACATGGTGCATTTTAGGTCTCTTTAGGCTGCATTTGCATTGGTGAAAATGACAGTGGCATGAATCTGCACATTTTGTGTGCGCCTAACAGCGATCACTGCAGGTAGTCCCTGAGTGGAAGCCATAGCTGGCTGTGGCCACTGCTGACCTGTCATTGGTCAGCCTGTCAGCAGCCGCAGCTAGCTGCTCACAGCTGGCAGAAACAGCTGCAAGAATCAGATTCCTGCTGCTGTAATTTGCACCAGTGCTAGTTGCCTTCTCCTGTTTATAAATCATTTTGTTATGGGGGTCAAGATTTTGCAGGTACTGTGAGGGACTGTATGTTCTGGATGGCTAGTGTTCATTAAGGGAAAGACTTGCATTCAGGGTTTATTTTAAGTTACCAATGTTTGAGTTAAGGTCAACTGCTAAAGGTTTAATTTTAAGGGTTAAGTGTTAGGATTCAAAATAAATTTGGCTCAAGGGATAAGTTCACTTTAAAAAAAAATATATACATATATATAATATATATGTATGCACAGTTTCAAACATTTTGCATTTATTTTCTGTGGCAGGAGTCAGTAGGGCATTTCACCAGTGATTATCAGATCGCTGCTGCCATGCAGGTCTCCTGCAGATCTGTCTTTGTATCTGCTTGCTCGTACTCCGTACAAAAAAGCTGATAGATTCTGACAAGGAGAATCCATGAACTACCACGGTGATCACAGTGCCGTTGTAGTTTATTGAAAACTATAAGCCAAGAGTTGCAAAGGATTTCAGGACATCTAGTTCATTCAAACAACGAGCCTTGTTGTGCAAAATCATGCACCTGCACAATTTTTGGCCACCCAGCGCAAAATAAGCATAGAGCAGTTACAGCTGTGCATTGTATTGTACTTTAGCGCAGGTGTGTTCTTTCTTGCTGTATGTGTGCGTCGGGGTGTTATTCAGAATGAACCGAACCCATATATGTATGTATGTATGTATATATATATATATATATATATATATATATATATATATATATATATATATATATATATATATATACATACATACATACATACATACATACATACATACATACATACATACATACATACATACATACATACATACAGCACAATGCCATAAAACGTAATTGTGAATCCAGTCTTCAAGTAAAGGGTTTGTGGTTGGTTAAAGTTTATGGAGATGGTTCCACACATTTTAATCTACACCTTATTTTCTGCAACATAAGCCCCATGATGAATATTATTAAATATAGTACTACCAATTTCAGTGTCTGTTTCTAGATCCTATAGATAGATGGCTATAGTGTTTAGTGTGTGTGTTTTATATAATGTGTTCCACATTAGCAGTGTATTATGTATAATATACACGTTTCTATTTTATGTTTTTAAGATCACTGTATGTCTTGTTAAACAGGTCCCTCTCTAACTCTAAGAACTACAGCAGCCTGCCTGATGAGTTCTCTGTGGAACTGACATTACATTCACAGTTGGAGACAGCAGATGCCGTTTCTTGTACTCCAGCTAATGTGGTAGAGGTGCACAGGGACCAGCGGGAAAGTAAGTTCACTTCTCACAAGTCTTACCTGTAACTTTACATCTTTTTGTGTTTATTGATGGTTGTTTAAAGCAGAGTTACACTCAGAAATGGAACTTCCACTGTTAGGATTCCCCCCCCGCCCCCTCCAGTGTCACATTTTTCACTTTTCGGGGGGGGGGGGTCAGACCTGGTTCCCTTACCTGCCTGGTTCCCTTACCAGGAATGGCGGTGGCAGCACCCGTGAGACGATCTGAAGATTGCCTTCGAATGCCAACATAGCGGGCTCCCTGGACAGTTAAGTGTCCTGTATTTGTAGCTGCTGACTTTAAAAAAAAAATGTCTTAGGTGTAGGAACTTCCACTTTAAGTACTCCTCACCACCCCCTGACATTCCACAATTGGCATGTCATTTTCGAGGGAGGGGGGGCTGGGTACCTGGTTTGGAGTGGGACTTCCTGTCCCACTTCCTCCTTCTGACTTCTGGCCCCCTAGGCGACCCCTCCCTCCTGGCAATGTTCTAGGACGCGTCATAGGTCCCAGAACATTTCCTGGCCATTGACTGAGCACAGCACTGCTGGCGCATGTGCAGTGCGTGCCCGGCTGAGAAGCCATAAACTGCCTCAGCTGGGCGCCCACACTCACAATGTCGGCGCCGCGAAGAGTAGGCGGAGGGAACGGAGGCTTCGGGCGGCTGTAGCGCTGGACTGTGGGGCAGGTGAGTGGCTGTTTATTAAAAGTCAGCAGCTATACTTTTTGTAGCTGCTGACTTTTAATGAACTCAAAAAACAGTGGAACTCCGCTTTAAGGCACTCTCCAGGAGTGTGTATATTAAATAAAAATACACACAACACTGGTAAAAAGAAAAACGTTTTGCTGCAATACTTACCTGGTGTATGGTGATTTCCCCTAAAGACTCAATGCTTTATGGTCCAGTACCCTTTGTTATTGGCATACCCATCTTGGGCGTGTCATTATGTAACCTCGAGCTCACAGTGCAGTATTACAGAGAATGATGCAATGATTACGTCAGCACATCTTTCTGCCTTACTGATGACCCATGTCTACCTCTGAAGAAGACAGAGGACCCTGTGCATTATATGGCTTGTCAAAAAAAATCTGATAAAGGGTACATACACACAAATAATCATAAATGCATATGGAAATGGGTCAAGACTTTGGAGGGGGGATGGTTGATTGGAGTTAGCCTGTAAGTGTTGTCATGGAGGTTGAGTTTGGAAATAGTTACTATAATTATCGTTTTCTGTGAACCTTTCACCATAGCTTGTAGGTTTGTCCCTTTTACAGAATTTTTGTATTTATAATTCGACTGTACCTGCCCAATCTCATAGTATACTGTAACGACTTCACACTGTTGCGACCTGTGTTCATTTCAGTGGGCTGCCATACCTGCAGAAACGCAGGGACCCTGACCCTCTGCTAAATACAAATCACTCCTATGCTAACCTATCAAATAAAGTATAACAATCACCAAAAAAAGTGGTTGCAGCACATAGTTTTATTTATAATATGTATATATTGCACTTTACCAGTTCTTAGATGTGATGACTGCATTGGTTTTGTTAAGTTTTTTTTTTTTTTTTTTTTTCACCTGGTGTTCAAGTTCAGCAGGGACCGGCTGAATTTTGATCCATGTATGGGCTAGCTGGTTGTACTTCCAGCCTGTTGAAAAAAAATGTCTCTCGATCAGCGCTGTCGGCTATAGCCGGTGGTGCTCATCTGCGTATTCTGATGAGAGCAATGGCAACTGATAAAACTGCAGCATAACCAACACGTATGGGAAACTGTCAGCTTACACAATTTTTGGTAGGCTACATTATTATTATTATTTTTATTTTTTTTACTGACACTGATGTACCTTAGCATTCAGACTGTATCTCTTTGAAATCCTTTCCTTGGCTTTTTGTCTACCAACTGCACTATCCTTTTGTTCAATCTGGGGTAAATTTTCTTCTTGTGACCATTTCCAGGCTTCACTCTCATGGACCTTTTAAACTTTTAATATTTGTCTTTAGTCACAGGACATGTTAAGCTGCTTGGAGGGGGCTCGGCATGCTTGGTCCATGTTTGGTGTGGTACACATGATACTAAGCATTAAAAAAGATAAAATAGATCAGGGCTTGGTCTAGGTTAGTGTCTGTGTTAGCATTGGGGTGATTGTCAGTGTTAATTTTAGTGTCTGCGTGTTTTGGGTAGGACAAATCTTGCCGCCTCAACCTCAGCAACATCTCCAAAATACACCCCTTTCTAACTAATGATACAACAAAGCTCTTTATTCACTTCTTGGTCATCTCTCGCCTCGACTACTGCAACTCCCTACTCATTGGCTTACCCCTACATAGGCTATCCCCCTTCAATCCATCATGAATGCTGCTGCTAGACTCATCCACCTTACCAATTGCTCTGTGTCTGCTACTCCTCTCTATCAATACCTCCACTGACTTCCGCTCACCCAATGAATTGAATTCAAATTGCTAATGACAACTTACAAAGCCAATCCCAAGAAGTCACGTGGACATGACGTAACAGGGCGAGAGCGGAGGTATACAGGAAGTGACGCCAGTTAGGCTGCGATTTCGGCACTCAGATTTTTGCCGGTTTTCGGCTTTTAAATGTGAGTTGTAGCTGTCTCTGTTTAATAAATACATTTGTTTTAAATGTTATCACACCTTACGTATTCTCTACACTATGTAGAGTATTCTCTTTTACACACCCATACCTGGAGGACACAGGAAAATAACTTATATTAATACTGCAGATGCCATACTACCAAATACAAAGAGCAAAGTGTTGGGAAAAGTACACAGAGAACCCCCAGAGGCGATCTGACTACATTACATCATCCCTAAAAGATACTACCTTATGCTGTATACGAAGTATATCTCGGATGAGAGACTAGAGGTGACACAGGGAGAAAGGGAAGAAGTCGCCTATTATGGACATCCACAAGCTTTGGTGAAGGGATGCATCACACATTCATTATAAATTTTAATAAGGACGTACAATATTGAAGGAATCTGTGTTTGCTTCTTGGATACTGTCATCTTTTCTTGTTTATAATTTTTGTGAGGCTTGATTTTTGTGTCCAGCCTTGAGACACATGATAGAATTGTTTGGACTTTACACAGGAATCATTGTCGCCTACTATCATTGTACATGTCACTTTTTTTTTGATATTTATGTATGGATTTTTTCATGTTCATTCCTGAGACATATGATATAATACCTGCACTGTTACGCAGGAATTGCATGCACCAAGTTGATTTATGTTGATTGATATCGCTACACTATTCAATATTTCAACTTTCAAAGCCATCCACAACTTTGCCGTGGCGCCTGGACACTCTTAATCGCTTGCCGACCAGCCGCTGTCATTATACGGCGGCAAGTTGGCTCTCCTGCACAAATCGTAGTAGCAGTAAGGCTCCTCGCGCAGGTGTGATGGCAGGCTCTCGCATCCGCTGCATGCTAAGGGAGCTTGCCTGCGGGTTGGGCGGATACGATGTCTGCCGGCGACCTGCGATTGCCTATTACAGAGGCAGAACGGGATTCCCCCGTTCTGACAGGTGACATGACGGGATCTACTGTTCCCAATGATTGGGAACAGTGATCTCCGTCATGTCCCAGGAACCCCATCCTCCCTACAGTTAGAACACACCCAGGGAACACGCTTAGCCCCTTGATCAACCCCCTAGTGTTAACCCCTTCCCTGTCAGTGACATTTACACAGTAATCAGTGGCTGTTTATAGCACTGATCACTATATAAATGTCAATGGTTTCAAAAAAGTGTGTGATCTGTCCGCTGCAATGTCGCAGTCCTGCTAGTCACAGATCGCCGCCATTACTAGTAAAAAAAAAAAAAAAAAAAGATAATAAAGATGCCATAAATCTATCCCTTATTTTGTATACACTATAACTTTTGCACAAACCAATCAATATACACCTATTTTGATTTTATTTTTTTTTAACCTAAAATATGTAGACCTATACAGTGGTGTGAAAAAGTGTTTGCCCCCTTCCTCATTTCCTGTTCCTTTGCATGTTTGTCACACTTAAGTGTTTCGGAACATCAAACCAATTTAAACAATAGTCAAGGACAACACAAGTAAACACAAAATGCAATTTGTAAATGAAGGTGTTTATTATTAAAGGTGAAAAAAAATCCAAACCATCATGGCCCTGTGTGAAAAAGTGATTGCCCCCCTTGTTAAAACATACTATAACTGTGGTTGTCCACACCTGAGTTCAATTTCTCTAGCCACACCCAGGCCTGATTATTGCCACACCTGTTCACAATCAAGGCATCACTTAAATAGGAGCTGCTTGACACAGTAAGGTCCACCAGAAGATCCTTAAAAGCTACACATCATGCCGAGACCCAAAGAAATTCAGGAACAATTGAGAAAGAAAGTAATTGAGATCTATCAGTCTGGAAAGGGTTATAAAGCCATTTCCAAAGCTTTGGGAATCCAGCGAACCACAGTGAGAGCCATTATCCACAAATGGCGAAGACATGGAACAGTGGTGAACCTTCCCAGGAGTGGCCGGCCGCCCAAAATTACCCCAAGAGCGCAGCGACGACTCATCCAAGAGGTCACAAAAGAACCCACAACAACGTCCAAGGAACTGCAGGCCTCACTTGCCTCAGTTAAGGTCAGCGTTCATGCCTCCACCATCAGGAAAAGACTGGGCAAAAATGGCCTGCATGGCAGAGTTCCAAGGAGAAAACCACTGCTGAGCAAAAAGAACATCAAAGCTCGTCTCAATTTCTCCACAACACATCTTGATGATCCCCAAGACTTTTGGGACAACATTCTGTGGACCGATGAGACAAAAGTGGAACTCTTTGGAAGGTGTGTGTCCAAGTATATCTGGAGTAGAAGGAACACTGCATTTCATAAAAAGAACATTATACCAACAGTAAAATATGGTGATGGTAGTGTGATGGTCTGGGGCTGTTTTGCTGCTTCAGGACCTGGAAGACTTGCCGTGATAAAAGGAACTATGAATTCTGCTGTCTACCAAGAGATCCTGAAGGAGAATGTCCGACCATCTGTTCGTGTACTCAAGCTGAAACGAACTTGGGTTCTGCAGCAGGACAATGATCCTAAACACACCAGCAAGTCCACCACCGAATGGCTGAAGAAAAACAAAATGAAGACTTTGGAGTGGCCTAACCAAAGTCCTGACCTGAATCCTATTGAGATGTTGTGGTATGACCTTAAAAAGGCCGTTCATGCTCGAAAACCCTCTAATGTAACTGAATTAGGACAATTCTGCAAAGATGAGTGGGCCAAAATTCCTCCAGGACGCTGTAAAAGCCTCATTGCACGTTATCGCAAACGCTTGGTTGCAGTTGTTGCTGCTAAGGGTGGCCCAACCAGTTATTAGGTTTAGGGGGCAATCACTTTTTCACACAGGGCCATGATGGTTTGGATTTTTTTTCACCTTTAATAATAAACACCTTCATTTACAAATTGCATTTTGTGTTTACTTGTGTTGTCCTTGACTATTGTTTAAATTGGTTTGATGTTCCGAAATACTTAAGTGTGACAAACATGCAAATGAACAGGAAATGAGGAAGGGGGCAAACACTTTTTCACACCACTGTATATCAGCCTAAAAACGGATGAATACATTTAGTTTTTTTATATATCCTTTTTTTTTTTTTAATTGACACATTTGTTTATAGCGCAAAAAATAAAAACCACAAATCAAATACCACCAAAAGAAAGCTCTATTTGTGGGGGAAAAAATACGTTGATTTTGTTTGGGTACAACGTTGCATGATGGCGCAATGGTCAGTTGGAGCGACGCAGTGCCGTATCACAAATCAAAGGGGGGGGGACCGGCTGCCACTTACAGAAGGGGAAGATGGAGAGCAACAGGACCAGTACAAACAAATGGCCACTGCCCCCACCTCTAACTGGCCTTTGCAGCAAGGAGCACATGAAAGGGCGACACATGTCAAACAAAACCAAAGAAAATTCCCAGCTTAACTTACCGACCAGCCTGCAACTAACCAAATTATCCTGTCTAACAGTATGCGTTAGAAGCAGTGGTTTAGTTTGCAAATTCATGCATAAGCTGCAGGACCACTTCACGGCACCCCCAGTATTTTCTGCAGTCCTAACTCTAAATTTTGAGAGCCTCCATAGTAGAAGCACATGCATTATAATGGATAGGTAAAGGGCAGGTGAGCCTGAAGGGAGCCCACCGCTCCTTGACCACTTCAGCCCTGGAGGATTTTCCCCCCTTCCTGACCAGAGCGCTTATTGCAATTCGCCACTGCGTCACTTTAATTGACAATTGCATGGTCGTGCGACGTTGTACCAAAACAAAATTGACGTCCTTTTTTTCCCCCACAAATAGCTTTTTTTTGGGTGGTATTTGATTGCCTCTCCGGTTTTGATTTTTTGCACTATAAACAAAAAAGCAACAATTTTGGAAAAAAATAACAATATTTACTACTTGCTATAAAAAATATCAGCAAAAATATCAAAAAAAATTGTTTCCTCAGTTTAGGCTGATATGTATTCTTCTACATGTTTTTGGTAAAAAAAAAAAGCGTATATTGGTTGGTTTGCGCAAAATTTATAGTGTCTACAAAATAGGGGATAGTTTAATGGCATTTTTATTTCTTTTTTATTAGTAATGGCGGAAATATGCGATTTTTATCGGGACGGTGACATTATGGTGGACAGATCAGACACTTTTGACACTATTTTGGGACCACTGTAATTTATACAGCGATCAGTGCTATAAAAATGCATTGATTACTGTGTAAATGGCAGTGGAGGGGTTAACCACTGGGGGGCAGTAAAGGTGTTAAGTGTGTCCTAGGGAGTGATTCTAACTGTGTGGGGGCTGAGCTTCAACACACAGGACCACTGCTCTTGATTACAGAGAACAGTGATCTCTGTCCTGTCACTAGGCAGAATAGGGAAATGCTTTGTTTACAAAAGCATCTCCCCATTCTTCCTCCCTGTGACACGATCACGAGTACCCAGCAGACATCAAGTCTGCGGGACCCACGGTCAGGGAGACCACGGCGCGGCCGCAACACCGCTTCTTAAAGGGGACGTATTTGTACACCCTTTTGCCTACCAGTGCCATTCTGCCAACGTAAATCGGCGTGTCAAAATCTGAGTAGGTTCCCTGCAATCCCAAGTGCTTTCTTCACCTAAATGAGTTAAGAGAATGATTAAACTGTGTTTGGGGATTGCGCCCCCTATTTCTAGTTCCCCAAAAAATTCCTAAAGTGCTTGTGCTTTATATACCTTTCCAAAAAAGCTTATAGTCACTCAGTGTGTTAATGTGGATCTACCATATCATACTTCACAACATAAATGTTGTGAAGCATGATATGGTAGATCGACATTAACACATTGAGTGACTATAAGCACAGTTTATTTAGTAAATCGGCGTGTGCTGGTCAGCACAGGCACATACTGAATACCAAGCGCGTATCACAATGGCATCCAGTGCAAACCTTCAGCATTCCACATGGCACATGTCAAACAAAACCAAAGAAAATTTCCAGCTCAACTTACCGACCAGCCTGCAACCAACCAGATTATCCTGTCACAGTATGTGTTAAAAACGGGTTTAGTTTGCACACATTTGCAAATGCATACATAAGCTGCAGAGCTACTTCATGGCTTCATTCAAATCAACCAGTTATTTTTTTATACAGAAAACGAATCTCATAGTGAACATGTGTAATACAGCAATTTTTATATTTTTTTTATGATGGGTTTAGTGACACTTTCAGAAAAACTTAAAAGGCAACATAAAACAAACTGACCCGAGGCATTATATGGTTATTTGTGTTTTGGATAGCTGGAGCCAGTTGTGTTACAACATATATTAGCCCTGTTCAGGTTTTAGCTTTTATTTTATAGCATAAATTGCTTTTAAAACATGGATTACATACTGTATTTTGCTAGGGGCAAAAATAGTGTAATGTTTTACTGCAGTGCCCCTTGGAATCCTAAACCGCATATTTATATTGCATTAACCCATCGCAAGTGATGTTTATTATTGTCTCATCTGCTAACAGAATCTGAGCTCTGTGAAGAGGAGGGTCGTGCAGATGCGGTCATTGATGAAGAAGCCATTTTAAATATTATGGAAACAAGTCAGTGCTTCCAGCCTGTGTCTCAGAGGCTAAGTCAATCTCCACTTTTTTGTAAGTAATTTTCTAGTCTAACGTAAGTAGTTTTTTTTTTTTTTTTTTTTTCAAATAGATTGGAATTACTTTTATTTTTGAATTGTTTAGCTTGCTAAATAGTAATTTTTGTATTTGTGGGCAATTAAGTGATGGATAAATTAGGAAATTAGGACTTTTTAATTATGTGCATGTTTTTAGTAATGGCAGCAATATGACTAAATCTGATATAGTTCAATATACACATTGCCTAGGGTCATGTACTGCATATGCTAGTGCATTTTGTTCTGCCTAAACAAAATGTACTACTTGTATGGCAATGGTCATATATAAACATAATCAAGTGAATTGGGGATTATGTTTATATGCAAAGGAATTGCTGTTTAATAGTAGACTTGACTTCCTCATAAGTGAAAGTGATTGCTGAACTCTCAGATCGTTGTGCTTGACTAACTAGAAGCACTTCCAAATATGACCAAAGTTGGTTTGATATTTTTTATGTTCTACCATAGAATGATGTCTTATTTGGTAAAAATATGGAAAACCAAGTTAGAAATTAGATTTTGTTAAAGCACTTTGCGAAGCTTGCTCTAAAATGTACTCTTTTTTTATTTTTTTTATTTTTTTTTCATGGTATTTCTTTTTGAAAAAACACTGGATCAGTTCCTTAGGCCGGTAGTATTTTGAAGTTGCCTGTCTTTAGACAATTATACAAAAGCCTACAATGCTGTGTTCTGTGAAACCAGTTACTTTACATTTCTATTGGTCTGGTACTATAACTGTGCTGTGGACAGTTTTGTATTTTGTGCTGAAAAAACCTTCATTCATCTCCCAGATGCTGGCTTTTTTTTAGTATGAGAGTGTGATATAGGTCTTGATGACAGAATCCCAGGAATCACTTGTTATTGATTTCCTGTGCTTTGCGAGGTTTGCCAGACACTGACCACCCAGGAGCTTTGAAAAATTTGTGACCATCATCGCTAAGTGGTATCTAACGCTTTGCAGTTATGCTAGCAAATGATTTGTGTAAGTGAAGAGATTTATTGTTTTTTGCCTGCTGGGTCATGAAAAGCCTCAGACAGGCTGTACAGATAAGCTTTTGTAAAAGCTTTAGACATGGCTGCGACGTGCTTTAGGGAGATGCGTTCTGGTGATTGATGGCTGTGGGATCAGAACTTTCCTTAGCTCCCCTTTTGAGAGGCACTGGCTTCTCACAGTGTACCCTTCTACTTATCATTTGTTTTACATCCATAACAAATGCTCCTCTGTGGCACTGTTTTTGAATAGGAACTGTGTGCATCAGTGGTTGAATCTCTGCAGTTTCGTTTGAGAGAATAAGTTTAACACTTCTACTGCTAGCATCAGTGCAGTAATCACTTGCAATATTTAAAAGTGCTGGATAAGCTATCATTTCTTTTGTTTGTTTTTTTAAGGAAATAGTCTTTATATTTATGCATGTGAACTGCACGGGCTTCTTCCAATTATACAGCTGTGTTGAAAGTTCCTTGTTGGTGAACATACTGCACTTAAATGCTTCATACTGGTTGTAGTTTGTCCAAACTACAAACTATGATATGAATATGAAGAAAATTTGAGAAATACTGTTTGACTACCGTGCATGTTGGTAAAGTGCATCCGATACCAGGTACGTTGAGCTTAAGTTGACGCTGATGGGCTCAATGCCAAGCAGCATTGTGACCCTAGAAAGTTGATTTTCTGCTGGAGGTCCCACCTCTGTGCCTTCCAGAAGGAATATGACCCATCAGGTTCCACAGAGATGAACCTGCCGGCATCCAGCCAAAACTAAAATATTTAGTACAATCTTTATAGTTATATAGCTTTAAATTTGCTATTTCTTCTTTTTAAGCTGTTGCAAGTATAAAAAGCATGCACTCTCGCCTGTCTGAACGACTTGGTATTTGGCCATAATAGGAGGATTTTCTTATACTGCCACAGGTACGGTGGATATAGAAAGTAATCATTCCCTTTGAAATCACATTTTGTTGCTTTTCAGCCTTAAATGAAGACACGCAGTTTTTGTTTTATCCAGCTGTACTTACTCACTGAAACCCTGTGAATCCACTGAGGGTTCCCACATCGCACCCGACTCGCAAGGCAGTTCACACTGCACTATGAAAACTACTGGGAGTGTCAATAGAAAGTTAATGACACCCCCCAAGTCAGTTCACATATCGCAGTACAAACTGTCAGTTCGAACATAAATTGGATCGCTTGGGTGTAAACACCTATGGGATCCGATCTGGTGTGGACCAACAAAAGGGTGCTGTGCGAGTTTGTACTGAATACGATGCAAAGCCAGCCATACTATCTGGCTGAAATCGCATCGCAGACTAAACTCGGTTCACACCAGTGCGCCATGGGTAAAGGCTGTAATTTAAATGAAAGGTAGTCTAACTCAGGGATTTCTGTTTTTGAATTACTTTTTTTCTGACATGTTGGTATTCTCTTTCAGTTGGATGTTATAAGTTGCACTGAGTGAATACAGCTGGATAAAACAAAAACTGTGTCTCTCTTCATTTCAGGCTGCAGAACAACAAAATGTGGTTATTTTAAAAGGGGGTGATTTGTTTTCTATACCCACTGTAAGTCAGGCACTACTAGGTGTCTTTGTTTTATAGTGCAGCAACTTTTTTCTTTATTTTAGCAACATTGTTTCTTTAAGTGATGACCGATATAAATTTTACTTTTTGTGCAACTGTTTGTGGTGTTTAACTGTCCTGAGTATTATTTGTTACTTACATCTTGCGTGAGATTTTTATTGTATTTATTTATATTTTTTTAGTCAATAGCAGTCAAGATCAAGCCATGGTGAATTTGCTTGCTGGCCTAGAAGATGATGGCTATCAGATGAACCGGTCCAAGTGCTTATCACAAAATACTTTCTCCTCGAGGCGCAGTACAATGCAGAACAGTGATGATGAGGAAAATGAGCCCCAGGTGGAGAAAGAGGAGATGGAACTTAGCATGTTAATGTCTCAAAGATGGGACAGCAACTCTGAAGAACATGATACTAAGAGAAAGTATGTATGCAACAGGAAAAACAAATGTAACTCATCCTTACAACACTGACTGTCTTTGTGAATGTAAGCCATATTAATGTATCCTTTAAATTTTGATTAGAAGTCTGCCATACTGTACTCAAGTCTTTTTATTTGTGCACTTGACATTTAGGTTAGACTATCCCTAGTATTTCAGATTCTCTCTCTCTCTCTCTCTCAATGCTAATTTCACATGTGACGATGTCATGGCTCCAGCAGGTGTCATTGTGCAGTTGTCTACCTTAAACATTGAAGAATAGTGGAGAACTGCAAGTAGATTATATTTTTACCGATGACAGACACTGTCTATTACAGCATATCCAGAGGAGATTAGTATACAGAGCTCTGCTTGAACTACTGCATGAAGCTCGGCACCACAGAGGTAGATTCCAGAGAGAGGGCTCCAAGATAGCAGATAAGTACTCTGCTGTGTCAACGTCATTCTTGCTATAGAGCGAAGGAGACTGCGACATGTATCAAAATGGGCACTACCGGCTAGCCTGTGATTAGTTAGAGGTAAATATTGTCTTATGAGCATTGTAATGATTATTTTGAACAACACTCTTTTATTAAAATAAATAAAACAAACACATTTAACTAGATATACCTTCTTAATTGTGCTCTAGATGGGAAATATACCAGCAGAATTGAATGAATGCACCTGTTGGGGCTCATTCACACCAGAATCCTTGTGCTCTCACACAAATTTGAGATGGATGTTTGAAAAACTCAATTTAAATTTGCTTGAATGGTAAAATTTAGGTTGATCCAAGAATTCTGCAGAAACTTGTACTACAATACAACACTTTAATGGATTTTCTTATATGCATTTTGATTGTGTTGGGAAAAAAGAAAATTTACAAAATGTATTTCTGCATATCTGGTGTGGACTAGTCCTCATGGGGGAAAGAACTACGTTTATTACTTTCAGAATATTATTTTTTTTTTCCCTGTAATATATAAAAAAACATATGGTACAGCTTTAAGACCTCATGCATTTGGGGCTTTTCTTTCCCAGCCTATAAAAGTACCTTTATGTTAGCCTATGTGTCCATGCACACATAGGTGTTTACAGTCATATTAGAAGAGGAGTATTTACAGGCTTAAAAAAAATTTAAAATTAAATTTAAAATGACATTTAAGAGAGGAGCTGAAAAAAAATAAGTGTAAATGCTCCTAAACGCTAGGCCTATTTGGGTGTTAATGCATTCCGATAGCCAGAATAAATTAATATTCTGGCCAATGAAATACATCAACGCCCAAACATTTGACACACCTAAGCGCATGGATCGCTGGATCACTTCTCCCAAAAAATGCCACAATCACATTAATAAACAAACTTTATTAATAAAACCAAATGGGTACTCATAAAGCATTAAAACATTGAGAGGACATCACACACCGTTACACTCCGACCTATGCACATTTCATCCAACAGGACATCTAAACGTGTATAGAGTGTAGCGGTACCATATGAGGCAAAGAGTGAGAGAGGCTTCAGGTGTAATCAAATGCAAGAAGGAAGGGTGCATCCATCCATGCAAGATCTGTCATTTAAAACGCTGGCAGACTTCATGTCTGGTAAGCTTCTGTATAATCACAGTGGCTGGTGCACATTTGTATGTGAAGATTTTTTTCACTACATGGTGGAATTTTCTCCTATTTTTTTTAATTTTTTTTATTTTTTAAGGGGGAATTTTAAAGTTTTAACTCTTATCTGGACTTTTTCACTTTTTTTTTTTATAAGATGTATAACTTAAATTGTGCATGCACTAATCCTTAAACACATGGTTTATTTGGCAGCGCAACACTATTATATTACCAAAAAATTACAAATCCAAAATTGTAGGTGGGATTTCCTTTCTCTTCCTGTTTTGCTTAACGAACAGGAAGTGAAGGCAAATCTATCCAATGGGACACTGATGACAAAAAAAATAAACTCTATCCAAAATGGGGAAAAAGGTTTTGCCTTTAGTCCTACTCTAAAACAAGTTTTACCTGGTGTCTACAAAATAAGTTTCAGTAGTCAGGACCTTTATTAATACATTACACACCTATTTTGAAAGTATCCAGTGGCAAAAGCCACAAAAGTTTGGTGTATAGCTTAGGTGGTGGGGCGGGGGGGTACCTGAGTGTGTGTACTATGAACCATCAATTTCTGTTTTCTGCATATTGTCTTCCACCCTCTGTTTAACCACTTGAAGATTTTGAATGTACGCAATTTCCCAGAAAAGCTTCAGCAAAGTTTTTAGAATGCATGTCTTACATCCAGCTCCTCCCCCTACCAATTCTTTTACAGTTGGTGATTGCTTTGTATTACACTGCAGGGGCAGCTGTCATCTGCAAGTCTCATTGGATAAACACAATGAACATTGTATTTTATTATTTTTACCGATTCATATACAGGTCACAAGTGTGAACTTTTGACATGATATGACATGTAAAGGAATCCTGCAAGTTAAATCTGTTTTTATTTAAAAAAAAGATAAAAAACCTGTAGAAACAAAAATAGGTAAGGGGAAGGAGGAGTTGAGTATGGCTGATTAAGGGGAAAAAAAGGGAAGGGATCTACAACCCCTTCAGCCTGCGCACCCTGGGAATGTGATAATATATAGTAGTGCCATGTGACAAATATATATTAATGATACAAGAAGCAGGTAATAAAGATCAAAGCCTCAAAAATGCAAAGAAAACAGTTGTGATTTCATACCGTGCTAAACAAGCAAATTTGTATAAATGTCTATAAGCTACCAACAAACAAATAATCCCCACAAATGTGACAGTGTTGCCTTCTAAACCTTAAAAAAATTCTGGTTCAAAAATTTTCTTCAAAAGTGCGTTTCCTGCCACCAGCTTCTAGGTAAGTATCCTACTCACCAAAGGGAATTGACACCCATGACATATAGTCAAAACCAGCAAAGGAGACAAATCTCCAGAAACAGCGGTTCAGGAAATGGCACGATTACCGAGTGGATATGGTACATAGATCAAGAACAAAGAACACGGCTCTTCGTGGTGCAATACTGTTTAAAAAAATGGAAAAATTAAAACTACACACACACCCATGATACATGCCACGTCACTTCCGCCATTCGTTGGAATTCAGGTGGAATATGGACGGCGCCCCTGCCATTTCCTATAAGCGCAATTTGATCTTCTGGTTGTTAGTGCAACTTGCAGTTATCATTAATACATTTTTTTTAACATTATTTGCACCATGAGGAGCCCTGTCTGTTCTTCCTGTATACTATATCCACTTGGTGGTCATGCCATTTCTTGAGCTGCTGTTTCTGGAGATTTGTCTGCTTTGTTGGTTTTGACTACTTGTCCTGGGTGTCAATTTCCTTTGGTGAGCAGGATAAATACCTAGTTGGTGGAAGGAAACGCGCTTTTGAAGACATTTAATTCATTTTTGAACCATCATTTTTGAAGAATCGTAAGACACCATTGTCACATTGGTGGGGATTATTTGTTTGGTGGTGGTTTATGGACATTTATTTATACACATTTGCCTCTTTAGCGTGGTATGAAATCACAATTGTTTCCTTTGCAAGGTTAACTAAGGGTTTATAAGGGGTTACATTTCTTCTTTTTTCTTTTTTTTAATGGTGCACAAAAGTTTACATAAATCGTGAAATGTTGGCTTTAATCTATGGCTGTTTTTGCCAAGGAGTAGTAAACATATGAGACTGTTTATTATCATAGTGGTTTGGCTCCTTATAATGATAATAATAATGATAACCTAAATTGCCCAAATGGCTCTCATCAAAAGTTTACATACCCTGGAATGTTTGGCCTTGGTACAGACACGCAAGGCTTTTTTTTGTGTGTGGCATTGGCGCAGTAAAGGATTTTTTTTGGCAATACGACCATGCAGATCATTTTTGTTCAAGTATTTTGTTCCTCAAATGCCTCGTACACGCAATCAAACAATCCGGTGGAAAAGTCTGGCAAACTCAAGTCCGCCGGACAATCCGCCCGTGTGTAGCCTCCGGCGGACTTTTTTTATCCAAAAGTCCGGCTGACTAAGAAAGTATTTTTGCACTCCAATCTGCCGCCGGACTCGCTTTTCGGCGGACAGTAAGGCTGTGTGTGTGCTAGTCCGCCGTACTTTTGAAATGAGCGGGCTTTTCCCGCGCGGAGAAAAGACCGCTCATTTTGAGCGTGTCTCCAGGTAGCCGGGGCCAGCAAAGGAGGCGTTGCTGGCCCCGTCACCTGGTATGGACTTAAAGGGGAACCCCATCAACATGGGGACAAGGTGCTTTGGGGTGGGGGGGCGCGCAGCCCCCCCTTCCCCAATGCACCCCCCATGTTGAGGGCATGCGGCCTGGCACGGCTCAGGAGGGGGGGGCGCGCTCGCTCGTCCCCACCCCCTTTCCTGGCCGGCCGGGTAGCGTGCTCAGACAAGGGTCTGATATGGACCTGGGGGGACACCCACATCCATTTTTCGGCGTAGGGGTTCCCCTTTAAGTCCATACCAGGTGACGGGGCCAGCGACGCCTCCTTCGCTGGTCCCGGCTACCTGGAGACACGCTCAAAATGAGCGGACTTTCCTCCGCGTGTGAGTCCGTTCATTTCAAAAGTACGACGGATAGTCCGGCAGACTTAATACGCCATATTAGTCCGCTGAAAAAGTGCCGTGTGTGGGCAAGTAGCTCGTTCGGAAAGTCCGCCGGATAGTCTGCTACGCGTGTACGCTGCAAAAAACAACCACACCATCTTTTTCCAGAGCAGCCTGTATTTCTCCTAAGGTTACCTGTGGGTTTTCCTTTGTATCCTGAACAATTCCTCTGGCAGTTATGGCTGCAATCCTCCTTAGTCTACATGACCTTGGTTTGGTATCAAGAGATCTCTGAATTTTCCATGTTTTAATAAGTGATTGACAGTACATAGTGACAAATTTAAGTCTTTGGATATCTTTTTATATCCTTTTCCATCTTTATAAAGTTCCATTACCTTGTTACGCAAGGCTTTTGACAGTTCTTTTCTGCTCTCCATGACTCTGTATCCAGCCTGGTCTGTGTATTTACATGAGAGATAAAAAACTGACAATTTATACACAGACACTAATTGCAATTTAAAAAGCCATACATGTGGGAAATGACCTTTTAATTGTCATTTTAACCTGTGTATCACCTTGTATATCTGTACCAAGGACAAACATTCCAGGGTATGTAAACTTTTGATCAGGGCTATTTGGGTGATTTATGTTATAATTTAAAACGGATTGATAATAAATGGCTTCATATGATCACGATCCTTCAATAATTTTTTTTTTAGCATAATCAGTCATTTTTTCAATATTAATGCCAAAACTTCATGATTTCTGCCAGGATATGCAAACATTTGAGCACAAGTGTGTGTGTGTGTGTGTGTGTGTGTGTGTGTGTATATAATATATATAATTTCCATCAGGTGATACTGCTGCTTACTGGAGTATTGGGCAGTGGCAAACAAACAAAAATTGCGGGCCAGTTTTTTGCCCTAGTGTCTTAGGTCAATGGTAGTCTTTTTTATTTTTTTATTTTTTTATTTTTTTTGCTCCTCTGGGGGGGGGGAAATCAAGATTCCTACTACAATGCTGCTGAGCTGGTTTCTATATGCGGCTATCCGAATCAGCCTATTCAAAGACTGATTTTGAAGTGCTTTACTCAGACCCTACTGAGCTGGATGTTGTGGGACAAGCCTAAACTCTGTCCTTCAGGCACTTTCTCTGTCTCTGAAGACTCACTTTGTGAGTAGGCCATGCGGGCCCAGCACAGAGAACTTTCCCTTTGCAAGACTTTATGCCACCATCTGTGTCTTCGCTCCATTACACAAAGTTGTGCCCTCTACCCTACAGGAGGAGGATTGCACTGCAGTCATGCAGGACTTTATTTGCGAAGCAGAAGCACTGTTGATTGCTGACTGTAACTACAGAGGCCATAACTGCACCCCCACGCCTTCCCCTGCAGAATTTTTATCTGATCTGCCCGCAGAATTTGTAGAGGCTGTTTCAGCTCTTGTCAATGTGATGTGCCACCTTACAATTTGAGGAACAATCCATAGCCTCTTCCAGTGCTGTCCCTTGTGTAGGCTCAGTTAGGGCTCCCGCCGAAGACCGAAGAGAACTATCCATTTCATACGCTGTTCAGTCTTCCTTTATGAACACTAGGAAATATTGACAAGTCCTTTATAACTCCCAAGCATTTACCAGGCTTGTACCCATTTCTGGAGTACTTCGTTCAAAGTGGTATTAAGGTGTTACCAAACCAACAACAGTAAAAAATGTCTGTATATAAACTAAAGCATGCTTGTTATACTCACTGTGGAACCTAAGGGGTTAATCCTGCACATTGTGTAAAAAGGCTGCTTTGATCCTGTCTTCTCTTCTGTTATCCTCCCTTTCTTCCTCAGTCCCCAATCCATCTTCTAATAGTATGGGAACTTGGGGGCACTCTGCACACACTCAGTTTGGAGTGTATTGCTAGAGAGTTTTTTCTTTTTTTCTTTTGGAGGGTGCATGTGATCATCACAGCCAAACCGGGGATCAGGCATCATGTAGCCTCATAGGACCGTCGGAGGAGATTGAAAACTCTTTAGTTCTCTGTACTTGAGATCTTAATCTAGAGACCACTGGCTTTCCATTCTTTAATCAAGACACTGCAGAGTGTCTCTCGTGGCCCCATGGTATCTGAATTTTGTTCTCTGCACTTCAGAACCTGCCTTTTGAAATGTTCGATATATATTCCACTCTTTCGCTGGTGGTGCTTCTTGTTGCCATCGCTTCTGCTACCAAAGCTTGGTAGCTTTCTCCTGTTAAAGAAAAAAAAAAAAAACAACCTTTCTGGTCATACACAAGGACAATATGGTGTTTAAAACCCAAAATGGCCTTCCTGCCAAAGGTAGTTTCAACCTTTCACCTCAACCAGGACATTGTTTTTCTGTCCCTCTGTCTAGCTCCAGTTCGTCAGAAAATCTTCCTCCTTTGGTTGGATGTAGTTTGTGCTATGTGAGTTCCACTTGGCAGCCAATGCTTCTATTAGGAAGACTCATCCTTTGTCATTCCTGACGGTCCCCCTAAGCGAGATACTGCGTCTTGTGCTACTATTTCTTGGTGGCTCAGAACACTATCCAAGCTTATGGTCTTAACCACTTGCAGACCTGCTCACGCAGATATACTGCGGCAAGTCGGTTCTCCCGCGCTGACATACCTGTACGTTAGTCCACAAAAAGATAGTGGGCGCGCCCGCATGGGAGCATGCCCGCGGGTCCCGCGTACTTTAGATCCGCTAGTGGCCGCGATCGTGGCGAAGAGAGGCAGAGCGGGGAACTGAATGTAAACAAGGCATTTCCCTGTTCTGCCTAGTGACATGACAGAGATCTTCTGTTCCCTGTCATCGGGAACAGTGATCTCTGTCATGTTTCAGTAAGCCCATCCCCCTACAGTTAGAACATGCTGAGGGAACACACTTAACCCCTTGATTGCGCCTTCCATGTCATTTTTACGTTGATCAGTGTATTTTTATTTTTTTTAGCACTGTAATAATGTCACTGGTCCCCAAAGTGTGGGGTCAGATTTGTCCGTCGCAATCCCGCAAAAAATCGCAGATCGCCGCCATTTCCCTAAATCTATCCCATAGTTTATATACATGATAATTTGCGCAAACCAATCAATATAGGTCTGTTGTGATTTCTTTTTTTTTTTTTTTATATAAAACCAAAAATATGTTGACGAAAGGCCTAAACTGATGAATACATTTTGGGATAGGTATTATAGCAAAAAGTAAAAAAAAGATTTTATTTATTTATTTTCAAAATTGTCAGGGTTTTTTTGTTTATAGCACAAAAAATAAAAACCTCAGAGGTGATCAAATATCACCAAAAGAAAGCTCTATTTGTGAAAAAAAAGGACGTCAATTTTGTTTGGGTATAATGAAACACGACCGCACAATTGTCAGTTAAAGCAATGGAGTGCCGTATCGCAAAAAAATGCTGTGGTCATTTAGGGGGTAAAACCTTCCAGGGCTGAAGTGGTTTTAAGGATCTGGTTCACCCCTTTCCTGAAAACAGCACTTTTCCAGATCTGTTAGCGCCTGTGTTATGTTAGAACCGGGGTCCGCAACCTGTAGATCGCGGACAGGTGGCTGGTAGATCTCGGTCTGGATTTGCTGACCTGCCATTCAAGAGCATCAAAACAGTGTGCAGTTCAGAGGAAGTACTTGTAAAGTTGGATCTGTGGAAGGGAGCAAGAGCCGTATATTCTGATGCCTCCTCTGTAGTGCTGGCTCCTGTCCAATGCGGAGTGATACCAACTGCACTCCACCTCTTATCCCAGCCAGCGGTCTTTAGAATGGTTCCAGCAGCAGGAAAGAACAGATCTTCAGGTCAGTGTGAAGCAAAACACTAGGCATAATAGTATAGGGCTGCTTTCAGACTGATATGATGCAGTTTACCCACACTGTGGGTGCAGTGCAGTGTACCTGCAGCTTTCCTGTGGGTTTGCTGTGCTTAGCCATAGACTTCTATTATATCCTGCTGTTTTACCACCCCCTAACTTTACGTGTGAGCAAGCACAAGTGCTCTGAAAAGCGATCAGAGTGTGAGTTGTTAGGTGGTAAGGAGGTGATATGTTTCCTTCTCAACACCTGATTTTTAAGCCCATGATTGTCCTGCAATGCACGCATTTGCAACACTGTAGTCCTGCAATTAGAGGTTTAAATTGGGTGTAAGGAGGCGACACTGTGACCAGTGATCTTTGACTTCTCCCGTGTTGTTCAGGTTGATCTCCACCTCCTGTAAGGTGGCCTACCCCTGCGTTTTAGTGCAGGGTTTCTCAACTAGGGTTCCTCCAGTGGTTGCTAGGGGTTCCTTGAGAAATGAGCAATTTCTGCCTTTCAGATAAGTTCCAACTGCCACCATTGATCTGTTTAGCTATTTCCAGTGTCCACAAGCATAAGGAACATTCTTCCTACTGACCATCGCACTAATGTATCATGAGTAGGGTTGCTACCTTTTCTTCAAGTCAAATCCGAAAACTTTAGCGACACACAGCAATTTTTTTTAATACATATATTTTGCTAATAAATAATATTTCTAATCATATGAAGTTAATGACGAAAGAGTTGTAAAGAGTCCTCCTTTACATCAGAGTCCACAGAGTTCCCCTTTTACATCTGAACTCAGAGTTCCCTTACACTGGAGAACTCTGGTGACTCTGACATAAAGGATGCTCTGGGAACCCTGATTTGAGGGGGAACACTGAGAACTCTGATGTACGGAGAGGACACTGATGTAAGGAGGAACACTGTGGCCTCTGATGTAAGGGGTGCTCTGAGAACCCTGATTTGCCTTAGTGTACTTACTCAGCGACCATAGAGGGAGGGGCGAGACTTCAGTCACAGGCAGTGATGGA
This sequence comes from Lithobates pipiens, assembly GCF_037356315.1. Taxonomy (NCBI): domain Eukaryota; kingdom Metazoa; phylum Chordata; class Amphibia; order Anura; family Ranidae; genus Lithobates; species Lithobates pipiens. The sequence goes on from NW_027507758.1 coordinate 290,920,222, forward strand.
TGGTGAGCTCACTCACCCCTTGGCAGTCAGCACCTCTCATCCAGATGTATCTGATGCTATTGGACTTTAAAATTCCAGCCCACACTTTCCTTTTCTGAAGCACAGCTCTGGGGATTGGAGTGTGGCCAGACACAGAGGGGTAGGGGCAGGAGGAAGAGGTGCAGATCGAGCCCCCTCTCCTCTCCTGTGTGTGTGTGTGTGTGTGTGTGTGTGTGTGTGTGTGTGTGTGTGTGGGGGGGGGGGGGGGGGGGGGGGTTAGTGTTGGCTTTGGGCAGCATGAAAGAGAGTGTAACAAGCACTCTCAGCTTAGATAACTGCAGCCAGCAACCCTGCTGGGAAGCCATAGTCCAGTCTGTATAATGTGTCCGGGTTTCAGGCACTCTGAAACCCGGACACGTGATTCAAAACCCGAACTGTCCAGGTGAATCCTAAACAAGTGGCAACCCTAATCATGAGTTGTAGATGTAGTCATTTTTAGCAGGGGTTCCCTGAGACTAGAAAGTTATGTCAAGGGTTCCTCTGTGTTGAAAAGGTTGAGAAAGGCTGGTTTAGTGTATGGGAGTATGTTTTTCATAACCACTCGGGGACAACATACATTGGTTTTCTTGTGCGAACATCTCTCATTGTTTAATCAAGCAGTGCTTCCACAAGACTAGGTTTGCATATAATGGGGAAAATGGTTACTTATGTGGACAATGTAAATCTATCCCAATTTTTTAAGATGAGGTCTTGACAAACACTGGACCCAAGTTTGCATAGTCAACAATAACTTGACCTTTTTGATGTATTTGACCTATGCATCTTATAGTACTGTGCTGCTATCTAGAGTTTATAGTCAGAAAGTCTTCCCTCATTAAAAATGACATAGTTAGGAAGTGAAAGTAGGCTACACCAATGTGGGAAGTACTATAATGTTTCTAAATAAAAGAGCCAGCAACACAAGCTAAAAGGGGGCAAAACTAAATTCTGTGTCATAAGAGTAAAAGACTGCCAAGACCAATAACCAATTTGTTCCTGCAATGCTTGAAATGCTTGGAATCCTGTTTGCTATGGAAATTGTGGAACTGATATAGCAGATACTAGGCAACTTTTTGTACATCCCTTTTGCATACAGACATGCATACATCATTTGAGCAGAAGACTTGAAAACAGTTTTTCATAAAAAAAATAGTGATGAGGTCTGCTTTAAAGAAGCTTGAAATAAAATGCACATTATGATGATTCAATATATTGTCACCTGAAGATGCAAACCTGTGATGGGTCTACAACCTGTCCAAACCCGAGAGCAAAAAATGACTATGCTGCACCTTGCCAGTCCATAGACTCGCTGTGGGGGCTACATAACTTTTTTTCAGGCTTCCTTGCCTTAATTTTTACCTGGTGATTCTGTAAGAGCAGCATTTTCACCCTAAGGCAACACTACAGAACATCTCCCCTTGCCACTTCTCCTTAAAGTGTAAGTTCACCTCTGTATGCTTTTTTTTTTTTTCTAAATTCCAGCTCCCCTATGTACCAATATAGCATTCTTACACTATGCAATCTGATTGTGTTTTTAGTGAGAAGGGTGATCACAGATTGACTGTATTTCATTTAAAAAATGTGCACCTGGGAATGGGAGGGTGGATGATGCAGGGTGTGTGCTAATGAGGTCAGCTGGTCAACACCTTCCTGTGTCATGACCTAAAGTCTGATCAGGAAGAAGACATTACTAATGGAAACGTCTGGAAATGTGGATTTAGACAAGAAAAGTGACTGTAGATTTAATCGAAAGCTTTGATATTTTTGAAAAAAAAAGTACAGGAATGCTATAATGGTGCATAAGGAATCTTGATTTTAAGAAAGTGTTCAAAGGTGAACTTACTCTTTAACATAGGAGTAGGTCTTTTGTAGTCCAAGGAGAACTAGGAATGATGCTAACTGATGAGTGTAGCACAGGCCCAAAGCACAGGAACTGTCTCTCTTCTTCAGGTTATAAACTTACAACATTTCTGGCAGAATCAACAGGTATTTTCTCTACTTAAAGCTGTAACATAAAGCATTTGATTATATATTTACCAGACCAAAAGAGAGCAAATAAGATAAGTTCATTGTTGAGGTTTATATACACTTAAACTGTTTCTGTATATGACAGAACTTTGACACCTCCTGTTAAATTGCCCATTTGTGATGACATACACAACCTTCAGTAGTGCATGGTTCATTTTGGATGGTATATTTCTCATTTATATTTTACCAGTCTAAAACAGTGCCTATGTTTTTAAGTCTGCTACCTGAGTGATCTGTACTTTCCTTTTTCATCCTTTTTTTCTAGTCTTGTTAAGAACATTGATGGCAGCTCATCTGAAGAAGACTCATCAGACAGTGAAATGGAATGGAGTAGTAACAAGTTGCTTCTAGCAAATCTTTCTATACCTCAGTTAGATGGCACAGCAGATGAGAACAGTGGTGGGTAGAATTTGTATAACTTGTTAGCGTTTTCCTTTCTTTAAATGTTTTGGCTAGACAATGGTCAAAGTATGTTCCCTTGCATCCTAAAGTGTAAGTTTTGTACAAAAGTTTAAATTTGCAGGATAGTGTCTAATTTTAAAATTTAGCAAATTGAATCTAAATTGCTGGTATGCACAGTTTTTAAGTGCTCTTTGGGCTTATTGCAGTGTAATGTTTGCAGTCAGATAGCTGCTATTTAAAATGGTTTCCTGCAGTCTTCAATTACACTCAGTCCATGTTTAGGGTAGTTTCCACAAGCGGGGCCTTTCCTGAAGCTTTCTCTTTTGTGGTAATGGTTTGGTGATCCCACATCTAAAAGGACACGACACACGTTTCGATGGGCAGCTGGATTGCTGCCACTAGACACAGCAGCACTCTGTTCTATGGCCACATACCAACTGGCCATTCGGCCAAAATTAGAGCCATGTATGGCATGCTTTGGTGTTGGGGCAGGATAGACATGACAGATGGTCATTGTAACAGTGCATTTTTTTTACGTATCTGCTTAAAAAAAACTATTATACATAAACTCCTGTGCAATCTTCAAACCTACCTATACACTTCTTTAGTCTAATTTATAATGCTACTCGCACTATTATGTGTTCCCACACATGATGGGAAAAAAATGCTGTATCAAGATAAGTGCAGTTATTACACTCCTTCAGTGCATAAAATTTGTAATATCCCCAAAATAATTAACAGATAAAGTATCATTCAGGCTGGAAAATACGTTCAAATAAATGTCCATCTGTCACCAAATGTGTCAAATATTATCACGCCACCCACTACACTTAAAGTGGATGATCAAAGTGAAAATAATCTTCAAACTGAATGTGCTGTGTGTTCAATATCTGCTCACTACCTCAAGTGACCCTTGATCACACAGTGGAATCCTAGCGCTTCCTCCGACAGTGTATTGCTGTCACCTTTTCATATATCGATTTCCATCCACCTTCATTCATAATGCTCACGCAGGTAAGTCTTACAAAGATCTAATATTCCTCTGCAATCCCTTAGAGATAGAAAGCATAATGCTTTCTGCTAAAGTGTACCTCTTAAAATCACTGATAAAATGTCATTCCCATTATATTGTGCACTATAGATATAAGCTCTCATTGCTGCTTTAAAATGGTAGTAAAGTCACTATTTTTATTTTTATCTATAGGTAAGCCTATAATAAGGCTTACCTATAGGTACAGTGAGGTACAAAAGTATTTGATCCCCTGTTGATTTTGTACATTTGCCCACTGACAAAGAAATTATCAGTCTAATTTTAATGGTAGGTTTATTTTAACAGCGAGAGACACAATAACAAAAATATCCAGAAAAACGCGTTTCACAAAAATTCTAAATTGATTTGCATTTTAATGAGTGAAATAAGTATTTGACCACTGTGCAAAACTTGACCTAGCACTTGGTGGCAAAACCCTTGTTGACAATCAGAGGTCAGATGTCTATTGTAGCTGGCCCCAAGGTATGCACACATCTCAGGCGGGATTTTGCCCCACTCCTCTTTGCAGATCCTCTCCAAGTCATTAAGGTTTTGAGGCTGACCTTTGGTAACTCGAACTTTCAGCTCCCTCCACATATTTTCTATAGTATTAAGGTCTGGAGACTGAACCTTAATGTGCTTCTTCTTGAGCCACTCATTTGTTGCCTTGGCCATGGGTCATTATTTTTGGGTCATTATCTTGCTGTAATACCCATCCATGACCCATTTTCAATGTCCTGGCTTGACGATGGGAATCGTGTTCTTGGGGTCATAGGCAGCATTCCTCCTCCTTAAACACAGTTGAGTTGATGCCAAAGAGCTTGATTTTGTTCTCATTTGACCACAACACTTTCACTCAGTTATCCTCTGAATCATTCAGATGTGCATTTGCAATCTTCAGACAGGCTTGTACATGTGCTTTTTTGAGCATTGGGACCTTGCGGGCTCTGTGTAGTGTGTTATTAATTGTTTTCTTGGTTACTATGGTCCCAGCTGCCTTGAGATCATTGAAAAGATTCTTCTGTGTAGTTCTGTTCAGTGTAGTACCGTTCTCATGATCATTGAAAATCCACAAGGTGAGATCTGGGAGTCCCAGGCGGAGGGGGATTGACAGTTATTTTGTTTTTCTTCCATTTGCGAATAATTGCACCAACTGTTGTCACCCTCTTACCAAGCTGCTTGGCAATGGTCTTGTATTCAATTCCAGCCTTGTGTAGGTCTACAATCTTGTCCCTGACATCCTTGGACAGCTCTTTCATCTTGGCCATGGTGGAGAGACCCAGAGTGATGTACTCCAAGAAAAGGATTTTGCAGGTAAGCTGTTTTAAAAATCCTATTTTTTCTACCTGGCATAGGAGAAGGACCTGGCTCACTGTGAGGGACCATTGGTCCTGGGAATTTTTTTTTCTTTTGTTCTGCATTTTTGATTCCTGTGATCTACAATCAACAGCCGGGCTGGGTGACAGGCTGGATAATCGAGATCCTTGTAGTCTCCCCAGTCTGGCCATCGAGCGTGAGCAGGTCCTAGCTACATGCTAGGTCGGCCATGACATGCCCCGTCTGATCCAGAGGTGGCCTGTTAGCTACATGCATGACTTGGCTACTGCTGTCTGTGTCACAGTGTGCCATGGCCCGGCAGCCACCCCATACTACTCGGGTGATGGGTCTGTCTGTGGAATGCATCCAGCAGTCCCTGCAGGAGGGGTAAGTATGGTTCCACCTGTCTCGGCAGGATGGAGCAGCTAGGCATTCCCTAGGTCGACTAGGGGGGTCTCTCACTCTCCCTGTCCCTTCCCTCCTCCCTGCTATGGGCCGCTGTTTGACTGGGTACATGGGGGGTGCGGTGCATGTACCTGGCCGGGGGGCTCTGGGTCTTGGAAGGGGGGCTGCGCTGGTTGTTGGGATTCTGCTCTTCCTCTTCCCTGTTTCTGGGCCACGGTAGGGATTTTCTGCTGTGCGAGACATGTGGGGGGACCGCCAAGCGCTCCGCTGCCATTTTTTTGTAGCCACAGCCAGTCTTTTGCCTTTCAGCCATTTTCTAGTAGTTTGGCGGCCATTTTCTTGGCGCCCTCAGACATTTTTGCTGAAGTGGCCATTTTTTAATAGCATCAGGTAGTTTTGCCTCTAGCGCTGGGTGCTTGTTCCCTTCTAGAACCACGCGATTTCCACACAGACACCTCATGGATGACACACGGGAGAGCGGACAGCAGCAGCACAGCGCAGTACCTGTGTCCAGGGTGGTGAGTCCTGCAGGGGACCCCTCAGTCTGTGGAGCTAGGAGGGTGGACTTTTTGTATGACTTGCCTTAGGTCCCTAAGTGGTGACAGGCGAGTGTGGGTCAGCATGGCGTCAGAAGCTGGCGCTTCTTCCCCAGATCCCCCTGTTTTTGCAACTGGTTCCCCTGCACCTGTGGTGCCTATGGACGCTCTGTTGGCGGTCTCGGAGGCCTTTGTTGCCAGGGTGGAAGTGGCATGCGGGCACAAGAGGGGTAAAAAAACGCCCCCTCCCTCTATCTTCTTCTGGGCAAAGCCCTGATTCAGACTCGGGGGCCCCGCTGTGACAGGCAGTCCCTGTTCTGATGGGGTTGACCCCCGATATCCAGGTTAAATAAGGTAACCACGATTCCGGTGGAAGGGACTCCTGCTTTCAAGGACTCTGCCGACAGAAGGCCCGAGGCGGTTGCCTTGTCCATGTTTACCGTGGTGGGGTCAGCATTGCGGCCAGGGTTAGCCACAGCCCTGGTATCACAGACACTTACTGAATGGGCTAAATTGTTGCACCGTGAATTGGAGAAGCAACAGGCTTCCCCAGTCTGCGTGGAGCTGGCACACCAGTTGGTGCAGGGCCTTAAGTATGTCTGTGATGTGGCCTTAGATACGGCCCCCTTGCTCTCTAGAGACTCAGATTCTGCAGTAGTGCTATGTCGCCTAATTTTGCTGAAATGCTTGTCCGCGGACCAGGCATCTAAAAAAGCACTGGCGGACTTGCCCTTCCAGGTAGAGAGGCTATTTGGAGCCTCACTGGATGACATTATTAAGAATGTTACTGGGGGTAAGAGTATGTTACTCCCACAGTTCAGAAAAGAGAAGTAGCCATGCCGTAGGCAAGGGCCCTCCTTTTCCACACAGAAGCAGATTTTTTTTGTCCGCCCGGGTCGCCAGGTAAGGGTTCCCAGTCCGACAAGGTGCCTGCTGAGGGATAAAAGTGTGCCCGGTTTCACAAGCCTGCAAGCAAATCTGTTACCGCATGAAGGTTTCCCCCCGCCCCACTCTTGGGTGGGGGGTCGTCTTTGGGAGTTTGCAGCCAGGAGAACCTCCCTACTTTCCGAGCCAGTGGGTCTGCAAACTTGTTTCCTCATGGTACAAAATGGAGTTTCTTTCTTGTCTGCCAAACAGATTTTTTTCCCTCCAACCTTCATCATCTTCCGGCTCGTCGGGGAGGCCCTGTTTGGGTAAGTACAGGACCTGCTGCTGCACGGGGTGATAGTACCTGCACCGACACAAGAAAGGTTTCAGGGTTTCTACTCTGATCTGTTTGTAATCCCAAAGAAGGAAGGGGTCCGTCTGGTCCTGGACCTCAAGGCCCTCAACAGCTTTGTGAAAGTACACAGGTTCAGGATGGAATCGGTTCGCTCAGTGGTCTCTGCACTCCATCAGGGAGATTTCCTGGCATCCCTGGACATCAAGGACGCATACTTGCATGTTCCCATATGCATCAAGCATCAGAGTTTTCTGCGATTTGCGGTCGGGGATGAGCACTACCAATTTTTAGCTCTCCCTTTTGGCCTGGTGTCGGCACCGAGGGTGGTGCTAGCCCCAATTTTGGCTTTGCTAAGGCACCGAGGGATCGCAATCATGGGTTACCTGGACAACCTCCTTCTGAGGGCAGCTTCCACCTCAGAATTAAGGGAGGATATGGCAATCACCAATGCCATTTCTTCGGGAGTTTGGGTACTGAACCTACAGAAGTCGGTGTTGGTGCCGACTCAATGCCTGGAGTACCTGGGCCTGCTTCTGGACTACTTGGAGGCGAGAGTCTTTCTTCCTTCGGACAAGCTGCAGACTCTTCAAGCTGCGGTAAAGTTGTTGGTGTCCTGCAGTTGGTCGTCGCTGCGTTTTTGCATGCAAGTCCTGGGTCTCATGGTAGCCACTTTTGAGGAGATACCGTATGCTCCATTCCACAATTGAGTCCTGCAAAAGGAGATCCTGTCAAGATGGGACAAATCTCCATTGTCCCTGGATTGTCAAATTCGGGTGAGCCAGCTAGTAAGGGGCTCCCTGCTCTGGTGGCGGAGGTCGCTGGCTCTTTGGTCCGGGAAGTTGTTCCTTCCTCTTCATTAGACGGTGATCACAACATATGCCAGCCTGACCGGTTGGGGGGGAGTTTGGGGGGTACAGTCACCCCAGGGTCAGTGGACCCAGGAATAATCCTGCCTGCCGATCAATGTGCTGGAACTTTGGGCAATGAGGCGGTGCCTCTCCACATGGTCACAGAGACTGCAGGGGCGTCCGGTCAGGATCCAGTCGGACAACGACACGGCAGTCTCATATGTCGACCATCAAGAAGGGACAAGGAGCTTGGCTGCAGCACTGGAGATCGCTCACATCCTGCAGTGGGCAGAGCAGCGTGTGCCGGCTGTATTGGCCGTGTACTTTCCAGGCGTAGAAAACTGGCAAGTGGACTACCCAAGTCAAATGCTGGACCAAGGGGAATGGTCGATACATCCGGATGCATTTCAGCTCCTTTGTCTGGTGGGGCACGCCAGATGTGGCTTCTGGCTTCTCGACTCAATTGGAAGGTACAGAGGTTTGTGGCCAGGTTAAAGGATCCCTGGGCAGCTGCGGCAGACACGTTGGTGGCATCATGGGGGCATTATCGACTGATTTATTTCTTTCCCCCACTCCAACTTCTACCACGTCTGCTTCACATAGTGGAGGCTGAGAGGATTCCAGTAATTCGGATTGCCTCGGCGTCTGTGGTACACCGACAGTGCGAATGGTGGCGGATGTTCCTTGGTGACTGCCGATGCGGTGACCAAGGGACTTCTGTTGCAAGGTCCAATACTTCATCCTGCTTTACCGTCACTGGCTTTAACGGCATGGCTGTTGAAAGCCAGGTGCTAAGGGACTGAGGTCTGTCGGATTCGGTAATATCCACTATGTTGAGGGCACGGAAGTCATCTTCCTCTGAAGATTTATCATTGTACATGGAAGGCCTACATCTCCGTCTGTCAGGAGATGGGGTGGCGTCCACATACATATTCAGTGTCCAGGATCCTGCTGTTTTTGCAGCGAGGAGTGGATCAGAAACTTGCATTAAGCCAGGGGTTGACAAATTTGTTTGGAATCTAGGAGCCAGCTAAAAAAGTTAGGAGCCGGGTCCGTGATGGCGATCTGGACCTGTCCCTGGCCTGACATGGAGACGAGTGAGGGAAGATAGCCCCAAGCCCCCCACCTGTCTCCAAGTCATTGCCCATAGCTCTTAGAGGGACATTTTATTTTTTTCAAATGACAAATTTAAATTGCATTTTAGTGTAAATATGAGATGTGAGGTCTCTCTGACCCCCCGGATCTCATATACAAGAGGACCTGTCATGCTTTTTTCTATTACAAGGGATTTTTACATTCCTTGTAATAGGAATAAGTGACACAATGTATTTTTTTTTTTTTTTTTTTTAAAGAACAGTGAAAAAAATAAAAATAAAAGTTAAAATAATAAAAAAATATATATTTTAAACACGCCCTGTCCCGCCAAGCTTGCGTGCAGAAGCGAACGCATATATGAAAGTGGTGTTCAAACCACACATGTGAGGTATCGCTGCGATCGGTAGAGTGAGAGCAATAATTCTAGCCTCAGACCTCCTCTGTAACTTAAAAAGTGCAACCTGTAGAATTTTTTAAACGTCGCCTATGGAGATTTTAAAGGGTAAAAGTTTGTCGCCATTCCATGAGCGGGCGCAATTTTGAAGCATGACATGTTGGGTATCGATTTACTCGACGTAACATTATCTTTCACAATATAAAAAAAAATTGGGCTAACTTTACTGTTTTTTTTTTTTTTTTTATTAAATACATTTTCCCCAAAAAAGTGCGCTTGTAAGTCCGCTGTGCAAATACGGTGTGACAGACAGTATTGCAACGACCACCATTTTATTCTCTAGGGTGTTAGAATAAAATATATATATATATATATATATATATATATATATAATTTTTAGGGGTTCTGAGTAAAGGGAAGGAATATAGGCTGGCAGGCAGGGGAATTGGCATTGCATCCATTAGCATTGCTGGTTGTAATTCCAACGGCCACCACAAGAGGGCGCCAGATTCCAGAAAGAACCATAGGATCGTAGAAGGCCTCAAAGCCGGGGGCTCAATTACGGGCCGCCGGCGGCACGGCCCGACGCGATCGCGCCGGGGGGGGGGGTCCGCGGAGACAGCATAACCCCAGCTGTGCTGCCCCAGGCGCCAGGTCGCTAATTCTAGTCGCAAATGCGACCTGGCACCCGGGTTTTGACGAGCCCTGCATTAAGCACCATTAAAGAGGAAGTAAACCCTGATGAGTTTACTTCCTCTTTCATTCCCTGCAAAGCATAATGGACTACTATGCATCGCATAGTAGCCCATTATGTGTCACTTACCTGACACAGGAGCCAGCGAAGTTGCCGCTGTCCCCTGTAGTCCGCCGCATCCATCTTGTTGGTGGGGTCTCGCAGCTCCGCCGCTGTCATGCGAACGGGAGCCGACACGTGGTGCCCGTTTTTGGGCAAATATCTCCTAAACCATATAGGTTTAGGAGATATTGCTTGGACCTACAGGTAAGCCTTAATCTAGGTTTACCTGTAGGTCAACGTGGTTTGTAAGGGTTTACAACCACTTTAAGGGGCAGATATCAGCTTTGGCTGTCTTTTTTTTTTTTTTTTTTTTTTTTTTTTCAGCGTCCCTTGGCGACTCATTCATTGGTGAGTATGTTTGTTCAGGGAGTTCGACATGTGGCCCCTCCAGTTCGACCACCCTGCTACCTCCGTGGGATTTGAATCTGGTGCTCTTGGTGCTTCAGAAACCGTTGTTTGAAAACATTAGGGAGATTCCCTTATTGACACTCTTTCGCTTTTCATTCCTTGGACGTGGTCTGGGCTCTGCGGGTGTATCTGTTTGTGTTGGTGGCTGGTCCAAAGAAGGGACTGGCGGTCTCATTGGCCATTGTTTCTCGGTGGATCAGATTGTGGTTCAGGCTTATGCCAGAAGTGGACGAGCGCCTCCCTTTCCTGTCATGGCACATTCTACCGGGGAAATTGGTGCCTCTTGGGCTTTCTGACATCAAGCGTCTGTTTTCCAGGTGTGTAATGCGGCGACCTGGTCGTCTGTTCACTTTTCACAAAATTTTACAAGGTTGATGTGAGCGCGTCTTCGGATGCTTGCTTCGGCCATAAGTCTTTGCAGGCGGCTGTTTAAGGATGCAACTCCTCTGTTGAGGAGCTCTGGTTGTTATGGGTGGAGTTATTGTTTGCTGTTCCCACCCCTCGTTTCTTTGACACTGCTTGGGGACCTCCCTAAGGTCAAGAAGAGCTGCTGTGTCCGTCATTGAACGATAAAGAAAATAGGATTTTTGTACTCGCTGTAAAATCCTTTTCTCTTGAGTTCATTGACGGAACAGCACCCACCCCTCCTATTTTTGTTTGTACTGCTTTTGACGAACTGAGCTGCTGGATGCAGTGTGAGGGGTTATAGCCAGTAGGACCACTCCCTGGGTGGTAATGTGCAAGCGTAGCTGGTTTTTAACACTTTCTGCCTAGTCCTCTCCTAAAGGGGTGATATAACCCTAAGGTCAATAAGAGCTGCTGTGTCTGTCAATGAACTTCAGAAAAGGATTTTACGAGTACAAAAATCCTATTTTTTGGATATTTTTGTTGTTATCTTTCACTGTTAAAATTGACCCTTCCATTAAAATTAGACTGATAATTTTTTTGTTAGTGTGCAAATTATTATTATTATTATTATTATTATTATTATTATTATACAGGTTTGCAAATGTACAAAATCAGCAGGGGATCAAATACTTTTTTCCCTTACTGAAAAAATCTCCTAAACAGGCACCGTTTAGGAGATATTGGATTTAGCAGCAGCAGCCGTAGACATCACCAGCACATGCGCTCTGAAGGAACAGCATACCCATGTCATGCCTTTAGAGCTCTGTGCCGTGGCCGTGATTCCCACGCGCATGCATGGAAATGTCATTGCGGTGCGCCCATTCATGCAGCCGAAGCCCATGACTTCGGAAGGAAGACCGGGTGAAGATAGAAGCACTATGACCCATTTCAGTATACATTAGCACATGCGTACCACTAAAACATGCCCTTAAAATCTTTACATCCTTATTGGAAAACAAAGCAAAACTGGAAGTGACAGACACTTAAATAATTTCCTGTTGCCTAGAAATCTTTTTTTTATTTTTTATAGCTAATTTTATTCATCTTTCTAGAAAGCAATACCCAGAAATCTTCATTTACATACATCTGGTGATTGCTCTGTAGACTGCATATGTGAACTTGAGGAATTTTTATGTAACCGGTGACTTAGGAGGGGAAGACCAAATTCCGAAAATAGCACCAACTGCTTTAAAAGCACTTGTTGATTGTCTGTCTGTTGCTGTAATACTGTATTTAGCTTTATCTATTTATAGACCATGAGTTATATGCCGCTACCTTGAGGTGATTAGATACTGGCAAAAGCTTTGCTGGGCTCATCTCCCAGTATATCCAAATAATCCTGCCTACTTTGTGAAACAGTTTTTGCTAGTTTCCTTAGGTGATGGACACCTCCTCTTGGAGGTGATTATCCTGCTATTTTTCATAACATTTGTTATATCTCCTTTGACGCATCGATCAAGATCTGACTGCCTAATACTTTATGGCTCAGTAACAACTTCCAGGTCATTGCCCTTGTGTATACTGGTCTGTAATGGTCACCTTGGCACTTTATGCAACCAAGTGTAGTTAGCCACAGGGTGGTCCATTCCAATAGTACTTTTTTGGGGTATTCCCACCGTCACAGGCTAAACGTGAACCCTGAACATGACCAAATAAGATAGGGTTTCCTTACACCATTATGCATACCAGTTCCTAAGTATACATGTCTTTAATGGACCTCTAGCATTCACTACATTCATATTCTACAAGACACAATGCAATGCCATGTACTCAAGTTGTTTACAAGGCATTGGGGGGGGCTACACTTTTGTTTTACTTTTTTTCCATAATATTGTCCCACTATTTGGCCTTCTCGGTAACATTATTGTAGAATTTACACATTTACATTTTTGTCTGTTTCTTTTCAACTCACTACCATAAGTTCTCCTGCTAATGATGTAGTACTCATAAGACTCCCTACTATGCGCTTCCGGCCCCCAATTACTGCAGACAATGCATGCTAATCATTTGCTGGCTGACCTTTTGCTGAATACCTGTTTTATCTGTTTACGGCTGGGTTATTGCGATTTATTCATGCCAGACATGCTAAACCACCCAATCCTCATCCATTCTATCAATACACTGCAGGGGAAGACCCTCACTTAACAATGGTGGATTACAAGTGCTTGGGAGCAGGAGCACATGGGACAAGTAGCTACACTGTTGCATACGCAACATTAGGAAGCTCAAAGTTCCTCTCCGGGTGTTAAAGCAGAATTCTCTGCTGCTATGTCTGGTCTATTCCAAAGAGTCTCCTCCCTAGACTATGTTCACGGGCTACAACCAGATTTTCCTAGAGCAGTTACAGTGGCAGAAAACAAAGGAGGTGCTGGCTTTTAAAAAAGAAAAAAAAGAAATTGATTTGTAAATTAGGGTACAATAAACAGATAATGACTTTACATTTGGATTATCGAACATTAGAAAATTGGATTCCCAGCCAGGATCATGGTAATATACAGTAAGTCTCGCATACAAAGACGAGATAGTAAACCAAGATAGATCTCAGTATAATAAGATGTTAACTAAAAAGGTGGAAATTTAAATATTCATCTGGGGTGGCGCTAGGATAAGCTCAAAATAGTAATGGAGATCAATCAGCCTGGTGGGCTGGAATGAGCATAACCAGATGTGATAAGGATATCAGGACCCCGGATAACCGAGATAGCAGCAGGATTAGATAGGGGCTAATCACTTGGCCTGAGGAGAAGTTCTGGTAGGGTAAAGCTAGAATCTGTGTACAGGCCGGTGGGTTATGACTAACAATCATTAAGGAGTTGTAAAGTACGGGTGAAGGGGGGTGGGAGAGGGAAGGAAAGTGGATATAGAGGAGGAAAAAGAGTGGAAAGGGGGAGAGTAAGAGAGAGGGGAATGAAATCTGAAACCAAGGAATGATCGAAAGAGGTGGTTGAGAACCCCATCATCCTCCTCCAACGGGTAGTGTATTGACAAATGAAGTGCCCACTTTTTAGCGAAAGGAGGTCAAGATTTTTCACTGACACAGTTTTGAAAAGTTACTCCTTCAGATCCTGCCATATGCGCTCTCTATTGTGAATTCATTGATTGAGGCAGATCCTCCCCTAATGTTCCTAAAAGCACAAGAGGAGAACATTTTGTAGAAAGCCTTTTCCAACCCTGGATCAAGTAAGTTGGGCCCTATACAGTACAATGATTGGCCAAGCTCTGAATGGTTAAGCAACCCTACCGGCACCTTGTATTCTTTAACAAGAAATGGTCTGTCTCCACCATGAGCTCTCTTTTTTTTTTTTTTTTGCCCTGAATGATCAGTCCATTTCTATTAATGATACCCCTTTCTTTAAGGATTCTGTGGATGCTCATTTAGAGACTATTTTCAAGTCATGCTTTGCTCGTGCAAGCCCTACCCTACAGCTGCCCATAGCCAAGTTTTCCGTTGCCAAGACTATGACAAGCTAGGCTGGATAAATTAATAGTGAGCTATCACATTCTATATAGATAATCCCAATCTTTCTTCAAGATTGCAATTCTTGTTCTTGGCCTTATATTCTCTGTAGGCCCAATGAAGAATGTGATCTGACAGATCCCCCCACTGTCCTTCCTTTCTGTGCGTAATTTTATGGCTTCAAGCTTAGGAAACTGACTTTGTTTGGGAGAGATGCCTTTTGTCTCACAATGTGAATATATTGAGGCAGCTACCAGGGGAAAGGGATTTTTACCTCATTATCCACAATCACAATCTCCTATGGAATGGGCATCCCCTGCCCTTTGTATTAAATCTGTTTGTACTCTCTAGGAGTTATTATGGCAGGACTGTCATGGCAGGACTTCAATTCTAAACGTTCTCTGGAGGCAAAGGGGCTAGTGTTTACCCCAACCTAGAAAAGAGACTACTTGGCCTTTTTTTCATTCTGCCTTTTAGAGGGGTACATAATTCTTATTGCTATCCTCTCTTCCTTGCTCTAAACTGGCTACATACTCACTGCTTTTGGGAAGAAAGATGGTTTTACAAACTCCATTTTGGCCTTATTGTCACAATGGTGTCCTCCTGGGAAGGAATACATTGACTTTCTAATCCTGCTACAGGAACCCCTGGCCCTTTATACCTGCAAATCCTGTCAAACTCCGAATGTATTGGTCAAAATAAATGCAAAAGCCAGACTCTCGCAAGGTCCTCCTGCGGCCCATGCCACTAGATCTCTCATGTAAGAGATTTTCTCCATTCTTGGCAAACAAATAATGACTGGGTATACCCTGCTTACGTTTGAGTCCATGTAATTCTTATATTATGAACAAAAAATATTTTTTCTATATACCATATTTTTGGTGCTAATTTATTGGGCCCTTTTTTCACTTCACTTCCCAGGATAGCTTGAATTCTTGCATTATTTTTTTTCCTGACTTTTTACTCACAATACTCCCTTGCCCCAGTTTCTCTCCTGACCTTTTTATTGTTGGAGGTAGTATCGAGGCCTATTGACATCCTCCTTGAACACATCAATTTCATTTATACTTCGTCTTTTGCTCAGGAAAATGTTCTAGTTGAAACTCCTCCACCTGTGATGCACTTTTTATTTATTTTTTGTTATAAGGAAGGTTCTTCTAGTTTACAGATCAGAAACGTAATTCTGAAGGTTCTTCTGCCTGGCACTGTTCACAACATAGGACTCAGTACCCTGTGGGTCCTTGTTTAGACCTCCTTTCTATTTCCTTAGCTTTTGCACTCCCTGTGCATTTCTTGCTGGAGGTGGTTCTCCCTTATTTCCTGCTGTGACTTTCCATGTCCCTCTGGGGCTTGTGCAGAGCTTCTTGAAAAGCAGAGCCCTCCCTTACTGTTCTAAAGGGCTGTGCCTTTTTAAAATGGGACTTTCTTCTCTCTATTAACCCAGACAGTGATAGTTCTGTCCTGGCTCCCCCCACCCCTTATTTCTTTTGCTGTTTGGGGACTGATGCCCTTCTTATGATCTTTTCAGACCTCAATTCTTCACTTCCACGTCCCGTCAGCCAGCACAAGATATAATCCTTAGAGGAAGGGGTCAAGCATTGTGTCTGCATCTTATTGCAGCAGGTTCCCTTGGCACCTGACCCATCTACTCTTTACTCCTTTTGCAGGGAGGTGTCTCCTTAGGATTCCTCCTATCTCTTCTCCACCCAGCTTGCTGTTTATCTTGCAACTTTTTATAGGGCTTCTGCTCCCAGGGATCCAGTCCCTGCCTAAGCCCCTTAAGGTTGGGTTTTTGGGTCTAGACCTCATCTAGCATCAGTCCTTCTCACTTGTGCAGAGTCACAACCTAATCTTTTGTTCATGGTACCTTACAAAACAGTTTGCCAGGTGGCTGTTTGAGCCCCCACTGCCACTTGCTTTTCCAACAAGGTGCTTCTGCTGTGAACTGTTTGGGTCAGTTGACCATTCTTGTGCTTTCCTACGAGCCTGTTTCAGCCGTTATAGCTAGTTTATTGCCAGGGACATCCCATGGTCTATGAACTCCTGTGTCCCTGTACTGTATGATAAAGATAATAGGAAATTTGATATACCTGTAAATTCATATCTTGGAGTATAGTATGGGAGACCGGTCTCTCCCTTGTTTTTTTTTTTTGTTTTGTTTTTTCTTCTCTGTGATCTGCTTATTTGCGCGGGGGGGGGGGGGGGATTTCACGGAGTGGGCAGGTTATATGGATACACTGGGGGGTGTACCCAGTGAAGCTTTTGCCGGTGTACATTCATATAATTTATAACACATGCATGAGACTAACACTTTGAACCGCATGGACTTATATATTATATATATATGCACAACCAAACAAAATACAGTAACTAAACAAAACTTTAGTGATGCACAAAACTGGGAATTTTAAAAACATTTAAAACTATCATAGCATTTGCACCCTAGATAAAGTGATTGTAACCCTAAAAAAAAAAAAAAATGATCCTGTTCCTTTTTAAAGCATGAATAACCGCACAGTGCTTGACGTCATCACAGGATTCTCAGTCCCTCCTATTGTAGTTCTCAGGTAGGTGGAGGTCACGTGAGTGGCATACATAGCTCCCTATGCGAATGGGTGGTAGAGCCTCCTACTAATAATTTAAATAAAACAAATTATTAGTGTCCATAGCGTTCATAGAAAGTGATTCACAATCAAGTGAAGATTTCCTCCAGTTCTTGGTGTAACACCCAGTGCTCCCCATAGGTAATAAGGGCAAATATATCCTCTTACCAGATTTTAAGACATATCCGGGTCTGTACTCGCATCAGTGAGTTTAATCTCTCATTTCAGGTTTCTCAGCTGCATTGTGGATATCATTGATGGAATTCACCATAGCTATAAATCCTTAGAAAACCTCAGACCAGGAATGCCATATATCAGTGAGAAAAGAAAAAAAAATTGTGCAGCTTCCACATTATTAAAAAAGGGGGTTTGTTTAAAAACTACTTACAAGAGCAATGTTAAAACAGTCATTAGGAAATCACAACATCCGTCTTTCACCCTCCATGGCCATTACATACGTCACCACACCATGCATAAGGATATACCGTAACAGCACAACACATTTTTATTAAAATTTTGGTTTATTGCTGTGTACAATATTGTGAGTGCTACTGCTGTTCACATACATTTTTTTTACCCATAGTTTTTTCACAAGGGACTCAGAGTGCAAATTTTTACTTTATGTACTCCTAATAATTATACCTAGTGTTTGTGTAATTTGTATTTAGAATTGTTGGGAAGAACAATACTACACACCACCCTTTAATTATCAAGGGTGCAAATGCTATGATTTTAAATGTGGTTCAAATTGATAGTCCCGTGCATCTGGAATCTTTGGAAAGTGGCACAAGTAATTTATTAGGATTGCCAATTGTCCACACTACCACCCAGTGGCCCCTCGTTTATCTATTTTCATGTATAGCACATGGTCTATGATTTGATTCCCATGTCCTGTCCTGTACTGTACTCCAAGAAATGAAATTTACAGGTATGTCAAAATTCCTATTTTTTATTTTTTCTCTAAAGTTTGGACTATCAGGATAAAATTTTAGTGTTGATGTTAAGGTAGACAATATTTGCAGTTTGTTTAACCTGTATATACTGTCTTTATCCGTCTAACAATTCTATTTTCGTTTAAATTTAGATAACGCTTTGAATAATGAAAGCACTCTAACCCACACTTCTGTCATTGCAAAGAGCAAGTTGTCAATTAAGCCCTCCATCTTTCACAAAGATGCTGCTTCATTGGAACCACAGTCTTCTGCCAAAACTGCATTCCAGTGTCAGCAAACAAGTGCCCTTTCATCTAATCATGTGCTGAAAAAAGAGGGTTTAATAGAAGAGCTTACCCAGTCACCTGTGGAAAAGGGAGCTGAACTTTCTGTCCATTCATTAACAAATGATAGCACTTACAGTCTGAAATATCCAGCACCTTTTAACAATACAGCTCATTCAGAAATTTTTCATAAAGAGGGAGACATGAATGAAATCGTTTCTATTTCAGCCAGTGACAAGAATGTCTATGAGGATGGAATCTCCTCAATGAATAGACATCTGCAGTGCAGGAAATTCACCAGCATTAGAAAAGATAAAGATGCCTCTTTCTTGCACATGAACCGGCACAGCACAGATGTAACATTAGATAGAACTTCACGAAATTTTACTGATTTAAGCAACAGCAAAGCTAAAAGGACTACAGACACAAGTGACAAATGTAACATTGCCCCAAACAGCGTAATTCATGCAGCCTTAAATGAAAATTGTGGTGACCGGAATCCATGCGTTGATGGCAGTAGAATCACTGTCCACCCTGTGGATAGTGATTTTAATGAAGGAAGCCTTAATAAAATGAAGATACGATATGAAGAATTTCAGGAACACAAAGCAGAAGTTACCAGTATTAACCAGCAGACGACACATTACAAGTTTTTTCCCAGTGTTGTCCTATCTAACTGTTTGAACCGACCGCAGAAGGCTACCCCTATGGCTTGTGTGCTTAAGCAGCCTAAAAAGCATTCACGGCTAAAGCTTGCTAAAAAATCAAAAGCTACAGTAAGTAAAGAATCAGCAAATATAAAGAGAGAAGGGGACCACCAAGAATATATAGGACTTGACAGACAAAGCGATATTTGTCTAGAACATCATACAGTTAAAAATGAAAAAGTGGACTGCCCAGATTCTCCAAGCACTACAAATGCAAGTGACATAGATTTGGTCAAAGACAGTAGTTATGCCCCAGGTAATGCTTGTAGCAAAAGTCCTCCTGATGTTGACAGGGTACCATCTTGTGACATGGCTGTCATAATGGATGGTGGCGCACTCCAAGGGAACACATGTGAAGTGAGTAGCTATGAATGTCCATTTGAGGAGCAGAATGCTGATTTAGACCCGTCTTTAGCACTTTATGGTAATAAATACACTTTAAGAACAAAACGGAAAGTCAATTTTGAAAGTGAAGATGGGGATTCAAACATGGCAGTAAATGACTTAAAAGCTAATCTACCTCAACCCACTGAAGCCAATGAATATGTGGTAACGTCTCAAAAATCACGCAAGCGCAGAAAGGTTTCTAAATTACCACCAGTTATTATAAAATATATAATTATCAACCGGTTCAAAGGCAGGAAAAATATGAAAGTTAAATTACAAAAAATAGATCACGGTGAACAGCAAGTGACACTAACAGATGAGAAAATGAAATTTTATAGTACAATGGCACCTTTAAAAGATTTCTGGCCAAAAGTGCCAGACTCTCCTGCAACCAAATACCCAATATCTCCAGTCACACCAAAGAAAAACAGTAAAAGGAAAACTAAGCCAAAATCTGGCAAAAAGAAAACTGGGAAAGTTCCAAAGAGTGAGAGTAAGGTTCTAAAGCAATCCCTACCTCTGAGGAGAAAAAGGTATCATGCTTTCCTTAAGCCCCCAATGCCATCATATATCGATGAAGCAAAGGATTTTGATACAGAGTACAAGGATGTAATGTCAAAACTTGGCTTTCTTACAGAACGAAGTCCTAGCCCAGTAAATATGTCTCCTCCACGTTGTTGGTCACCTTCAGATCCAAAAGCTGAAGAAATTATAGCGCGTCAGGTTGAAGAGAGTCCTCTCTTTAAAACGTATCCCTTAAGTAGTGGTAAGAGAGAGAATGTTTCTTCAAAAAAAAGACAACGTAAGCCACAAACTACTAAGTCTAGAAAAAAACTAGCAATAAGCTCTCAAGCAGCCAAACAAGGAAACAAAATCAACCAGGATGAGTTGAGCAAAGATGGAAAAAGACAGATGGGGAAACCTAGGCAAAAAAAAAGTGAAAAGGCTCCAAGGAAACACACAAAAATTAAAGACTGGGACAAAAGAGTAAATTGTGAAACTATGGCTTTAGCGCCTCCATTACAAGAGCAACCAGTAACTCCTATAGATGAAGATGACGATAAATCAAACTTTTCCCAGCCATCAGAGATTTCTCTGTCTGGATTTTCAACAGGACATGTTCATTCAACACAGTTGTCATCCTGCATCACACAGGAGGAATCGCCTGACAACAAACCCTTGCTCAGTTGCTCATCTTTGTCCATTCTTTCTCAGAGTTCTGCTGTTCAAAAGGAGTCCAAGTCTATATCAGTGCCTCTGCCACCAAATGCAAACACCGAGCCATTCAAAATAAATACCTTGGGATCACAATTCTCTAATGTATTTCAAGTAAAGGAATCAAAATCATTTAGTCGCTCATCTCAGGTAATCCAGAGTGCACAATTCATTCTGAATTGTTCTCCTTTTGTTCAAGAAGATCCGACAGAAGTGCAGAAAAGGCTTTTAGCATCCGTGGGGAAGTTGCGAGACACCCAAAATGTTCCAGACACAATGCCTTTTGAGAAGTTGCAGTCAAAGCTTTTACCTTGCACAATGAACAGTCAGCAACCGCTAACAAGTTTACAAGACTCAAATAAACAAAGCGATTCAAGTTCCTCAGAAAGTCAATTTTCAAAAAGTTCTTTGGTGACATCATTAAAAAGTCCCATAAAAATTCCTTGGAAAGAAAAAGGAGAATTGTTTGATGGAACGGATTTTACTTCTCAGAACCCGAGTCAGAATTTTTTACCGACTATTTTCTCTGGAACTAAAACCCTACAGAATTCTACCAAGACAGGTTCTTCTCAAGGAATTTTGGATTTACAGTCTGGAATTGCTGTTTTAAAGGAATTACTCCACAAAAAGCAACAGAAAGTAACCTCAGAAGTATCCCATATTAACCCTAAAAGCAGTCCATCTAATCAAACGGAACCAAAGTGCGTAAATATGAAATCTCTGTGTGCAACACCTAATAAAAAGCCAAGGACCCCACGAAGCACAAAATCGAAAGCAGTGAAGAATTTGAAAATGGACTTTGTTAAATATCAAAGTGACCATCAAATCAAAAGCTCAACCTCTGATGGCAGCCCAGGAATCTTTTCTGACCCCGATTTTGAAAGCTGCTATTCTCTTGAGGACAGTTTATCTCCTGAGCATGCCTTCTTTGATATAAATTCTGTAGGACTTTGCAGTTCATATGCAGGCAGTCAGTTTATTTCAGCAGACCAACATTTGCCGCAAAAGTTTCTGAGTGACCCTGTACCTAGCCAAGCTATAGATAAAGACTGTGTAAAACCTGAAAACCAAGAAACTGAGAAAAACGTCCAATCATTGGACCGGAAAGTGTTAATCAGACCTAGCTCTCTTAGTCCAGATTTGTTCGAAAAATCTTCTGTAGGTATAAAAATGAGTAACCCCTTTAGCCATTGGAACAATGGATTTCCTACTCAGAAATTTCACAGTGCATCTTCAACAGGATTTACCCAGCAGTCAGAAACGTCTGACAGTATTAAACTTAAAATAAGTAAACCAGGACTACTGAAAGAGGCCTCATTCATTGCACCTCGGTCCGAATGGGTTCATACAGAAATGCATACCCAAATTAAAGAGTCGTCAACGCAAATTAAAGAGTCAATGCCTGATACCTGCAGTCAACCTAACTCCAATTCTTCTTTTACTGGACTTGCTTCCTCTCCTGAAATTGATTTTATTGATGGAGACTTAGACCTGTTTATTTCAAGACACAGTGATGGACTAATTGCAACGCCATATAGTTCACCAAGATCTATTTGTTCTCCCTCTCAGTCCAAGAATGGAAGTGCCACACCTCGACCAGTGCATATTTTAAAACCTTTGATGTCACCACCTAGCCGTGAAGAAATAATGGCAACTCTTCTTGACCATGATCTCATGGAAATAATTTACCAAGAACCATTTTTCAGCAATCCTTCTGATGCACCAGAGAAGCCAAAGTAAGCATGTAGCTACAGATATTAATTGACAAGTATATTGCTGCACGGTTATATCATATTTCAATGGACAACATGGTCCTGTCTCAATGATGAGCCAATATGAGGGTGTACACAAGGATAGACTTTTTTTCAGCTAGGTTTCCATGGGTTGCACATTCTGTTTTATGTTAACTGACCCTTAAAGTGATTGTAAACGGTCACTTTGTAAAACGACCCATTCAGTTTAAAATAGAAATAAAAGTCAAAAAAATGTTGTATAGATGGAGGGGGGGGTGGGGGAATGTATACAATTTTTATCGTTTTTTAATTTTTTTTAATTTTTATTTTATTTTTTTTAACCACTTTCAGACTGGACCATTTTGCTGGCTTAAGACCAGGCCACTTTTTGTGATTCGGCACTGCTTCGCTTTAACTGACAATTGCGTGGTCGTGCAACGTGGCTCCCAAACAAAGTTGATGCCCTTTTTTTTCCCCACAAATAGAGCTTTCTTTTGGTGGTATTTGATCACCCCTGCGGTTTTTATTTTTTGTGCTTTAAACAAAAATAGAGAGACAATTTAAAAAAACGCATTCTTTATTACTTTTTGTTATAATAAATATCCCCCAAAAATATATAAAAAAAGTATTTTTTTTCCCTCAGTTTAGGCCGATACATATTATTCTACATATTTTTGGTTAAAAAAATTGCAATAAGCGATTATTGATTGGTTTGCGCAAAATTTATAGTGTTTACAAAATAGGGAATAGTTTTATGCCATTTTTCTTAATGATTTTATTTTTTTACTAGTAATGGCGGCGATCAGCGATTTTTATTGTGACTGCAACATTATGGCGGACACATTGGACATTTTTGACACATTTTTGGGACCATTGTCATTTGCACAGCAATCGGTGCTATACAAATGCACTGATTCCTGTGTAAATAACACTGGCAGTGAAGGGGTTAACCAGGGGGGTGGCAGTGTAGGGGTTACGTGTTCCTAGGGGCGTGTTACTAACTGTGGGGGGGCTGGGCTGTGTGTTAGTGAACTCTGATCTCTGCTCCAATCACTTGGAGCAGAGATCAGTGTCGATTGTTGCTAGGCAGAACGTGGAGATGCTGTTTACTATGGCCGCCGGCGCGCACGAGATGGCAGTGCGGCAAATAGAAATGGGCGTACCTGTATGCCAATTTGCCTGCCCGTGCCATTCTGCCAATGTACATCGTTGTGCACCGGTTGGGAAGTGGTTAAGTGATTGTATTCCTTTTGTTCTCAGCTGCATAAGAGCTGGGGGGGAGGGGAGAGGGGGGGGGAAGAAGCAGCAGTATACTGAGCTTCCCAGTGACAGCATAGCTAAATAACTGGCCACATTCCTGTGTTGTTCTGCTTGGTGTGGTCAAGGAAGCAATACAAAGAGAACAGGGTGCTTTTTCATACTAGTACATAATACAACAGCCACATATGAGGAATATGAAATGTTGCAGTAACAAAGGCTTTAAAATTTACACTAGTGATTCCACCGATGGGTAATGGTGTTTTTTTTTTTTTTGCTAATAGTTTAGCTCTATGGTGTACTTTTGAAGCACATCCTTTTTTCTTAAAGGAGTTGTAAAGGCAGAAGGTTTTTATCTTAATGCATTCTACATGCTTACCCCAGACCCAGTGCACAAGATCACGTGCAAGTACGTGATTTCACGCAGGAGGGCCGCCCTGCCGCAGTATATATCTGTGTGGGGCAGTCCAGAATAGGTTAAAGTGGTTGTAAGGGCTGCATGTAAATAAAAAAATACCTGTGTACAGCAGCACCCCTCTCGATCCAGCGATGTGCACAAGAGCAGCTGCTCTCCTGGGTCTCTTCCTCCTCTTGGCTAAGACGGCTGCGGGAGTCTTTGGTTCCTATTACTGTGCGTCACAGCAAGTGAGCCAGTGAGTAGAAAGTGGGTGTGGGGCCGAGTTACGCATAGTGTCTGAATGAATACACAGAGCAACAGCTCAGGAGCCCCAAAGCAAGCTGCTTGTGCTTTGCACTCGGCAGAAGGGAGGGGTCAGGAGTGCGGGGACCTGAGAAGAGGAGGATCAGGGCTGCTATGTGCAAAATCACTGCACAGAGCAGGTTAATATGATTTATTTATTTTTTTGTAGAAACAGGGGCCTTTAACCACTTCACTTTCCCAGGAAAGTGATTTGAGATGCTGGAACGCTTTTAGAAGCGGCGGGAGGGGCTGTCCCCACTCCCCACTCGCCAGTGTCTTTTGGGTTTACAATTTCTGCCAGTTCACCTGTGAAACAATCCGATGGTGCGGCTGGCTGCTTCCAGTGGTGATCAAAGAGTAGATACTCTTTGATCGCCTAGCGACATCATGTCGTCACATCCGATCCCAGATATATATATATATATATATATATATATATATAATATATATATATATATTTTTTTTTTTTTTTTAAGCAAAAGATCAAAAATATATATATTTTTTTTTAAATTTTGCTTTTAAAGGTAAAGAGATCTGGAGTCTTTCTGTCCCCAGATCTCTCCATAAGGAAAACCGGTCATCCTTATTTCTATTACAAAGGATGTTTACATAGGAATAAAAGTGATCAAAAAAAATTAAAAGGGACAGTGTAAAAATAAACCGTAAAATAAATGAGAAAAAAAAAATTAAAGCACAGCGTCCCTCCATGCTCTTGGGCAGAAGCAAATGCATATATAAGTCGCGCATGCAAATGTGAACGTTGGAGCAAGAGCAATAATTCTAGGGCTAGACCTCCCCTGCAATTCTAAACCGGTAATCTGTAAAGGTGTTTAAAGTGTCACCAATTTAGATTTTTAGGTATTCCACAAGCATAGGCAATTTTAAAGCATGACATGTTGGGTATCTGTTTGCTTGGTGTAACATCATCTTTCATGTTTTACAAAAAAATTGGGGTATATATTGTTTTTTTTATTTTATTAATTAAAGTATATAATTTTTTCTTTTTTTAAATTGCCTTTGCAAAACCACTGCTCAAATACCATGTGACAAAAAATCGCCATTTTATTCCCTAGGGTCTCTGCTAAAAAAATAAATAAAAATAAAAAAAATGCATAATGTTTTTGGAAGATATAATTCATTTTCTAGCAAAAAATACTGATTTAAACGGGTAAACAAAAAGTGCCAGAAAAAGCCTGGTCTTAAAGTAGTTAATATCACTTTTAAGTCAAGGCCATATTACAGTACTACAGTTTTGTAGTCTTTTGTACGAAATGTTTTCATGCTTTTAGAGCAATATTTATAACAAACATCTTCATTTTGCTTGCTTTTTCTACATAGGGAGGTGGGAGGAAAAATGTTAACAGTCGAGACAAAACTAGCACACGATCTTCCTGAGTTTGAAGGAGACTTTACAATGGAAGGTCTGAAGCTGTGGAAGACTGCTTTCTCTGCAATGACACAAAACCCTAAGCCAATATCTCCTGGTCAATTTAATAGACAAGTCACTGAGCAAGAGACTAACAAGATAAATCCTGATGGTGATAAAAAGTTGGTGATCATGCCGTGTAAGAGTGCTCCTCCTCCTCAGAAAGTTCAGTTGTGGTTTCAGGCCAAAGAGCTTTATGAGTCTTCTAAAACATCAGACACCGCTCTATTAAACCAAGTTACAAATGACAATACGAATAAGAAGATAACTGTAGTACCTAGAGGTTGTAACAGCTTGCCTCCAAAGGAAATTAATATTTTATTGGCGCAGCCTGCTAGTTTAGAAGATCAACCTGTTAGTGAAGATAATGTAAAGATTCATATAGCTAGCCCTCCACCTTCTCTTCATGGTTCTGATGGGGAGGATGTAGAAGGGGGAATTGATGTGACTGCTGAAGGTGAAATTGAATCCCCTGAAGGGTCTAATGTGAATGATGGATGTATTTCGCCTAATTCCTCACCATTGACACCTTGGCAGAATCTTGATAGTAAGCCGTCTCCTAGAACTGATCATAACTCTGCAGATAAATATAATCCATCCTTCTCAATTGAAGAAAATGGGAGCGAAGACCGTAAAAAGAGTCTGAAAACTGTCAAAAGTGAAGTCCAAACATTATCAACCCCATCTCCTCCTCCGTTTAAACAAAAGAAGCACAAATCTAAACATGCGTGTTTTCACAGTACACCAGTGACAGAAAGAAGAATTGCATCTCCTGATGCGATACCACTTACGCCTGTGACCACCGGTATGTCGCCATATATTATTGTTTGTTAAACATACTCGCTATGTGACAATGGTTTAAGCAGCTCAGACTACTGTTAGTAGAAATAAGTATGTGAAATGCTTGCCTTGTATCTTTCGTATATTAGACACTTTGCACCAAGTGATTGTTGGGTGCCATTCTACCTTTCTTATTTCAGTCTTCCTTTATTCAAGTGTTTGCATACAAACGTAAGGGTATATAAAGCATAGAATACATATAGAGGTATTAGGGGGCAAGTCTTCTAACACTGTTCAAGCATACATACTGAAAGTATTATATAAACACATAGCTTCCTATTTGGAGAGGAGAGACGAGATATTAGGGATCGGGCATTGCTGTTTTGGGTCATTGGGAGAATGACTAATGAAGGCTAAGCTAGACTAGTCAGATGGTACCCTCTTATGGAGACAAAATGGTAGGTGATATTATGCAGCGGACAACTTCATCTGTTAAAGGGTTATAATTGAGCAAATGAGGTTGCTGTTCCTTGTTATGATTGGGAAGTGGTGGAGAAGGAAGCAATTGATGAAGGGAGTAAGAAAAAGAAGGTGGTGAATAGAAGCAGAAAAAGGGGGTGAGGTAATGTATTCACTTACCAGACCCAAATGTCCAGCGCTGCCTTCACTGGAGCAGTTTCAGCTCCTTGCTTAGGATCTTTGATGCTACCATCTTAGATGTGCATGCGTGAGATCATGTGGCACTGTCAAACTGGTCCCTCAGCCTTCTGGGATATATGACATGTCCCAGGAGGTTGCTGCTGGTGGGGAAGTGGATTCAAGCTGATGTAATTCTCGCCTGGGCAAGAATTTCAGAAGTGGGAAAGAGTACCTGGCAGAAAAAGATACCCACTCCCAGAAAAAACAAATAGGCCCATTTTGAATTAAACCTGTATCTTCACAATAGAGATTTCTCATAATTTAGAAGGTGTTACAGCATAGGTCGATGCATACATTACGAATTTGTTTTATGGAATTTTACAACCTATCGTAAGTCAAAACGTTGAGGTTTTTTTTTGGGGGGGGGGGGTTCTTTTTAAACTGCAGGTAGCAGCACATAAAGATCAAGTATTTATTGACTTGCAATGTGCATTTGGATTTGCTAGAAATTTTGACTAGGAAATTCTGTAGCACATTCTTGGCACAGCCTCCCCCCCCCCCCTTACACGTCATAGCCCACTCCTCTTCTGGGAGTGTCTGATTACTGTCTTTGCTGGCCAATTGCCTATGCCCCACACCTCGGCCCCCTACATAACCTGTTATATAGCAGCACCAGCTATAAGATCAAAGGGAATTAAGATGGTGTCACTTGACTACATGCTGAAATGTCACCCTGTGCTCAAAATACTTTGTGAAAGCTACACTAAGACTTTGGGTACATTAATGGAGGCAAACCCCAAAGCTATATTACAATCTTACATTTCTTTGAACTGTCAGATTTCTGAGCACTGTATCCTTACGGATCAATGTCAACATTAACTCCACAGAGGCAGAAAATACAAACTACAAAACAAATCTAAAGATTAAGTTTTGCTGTGGAATGTCTTGTCTCTCTCTGTACAGCCTTTCTTTCCCTGGCACCAGTCAGAAATACTCCTCAAGCTCTCCACCTTTGTGTATAGGCATAAATAGCATGGAAATAACTGAAGAAGTCTAAAGTATATGTTACCGAGGATTTACATTCTTTACAATGTATTCTGCTACTTTCTCTAATATTATGTTTTTCATTTTAGAAGTGCTTTCCCAGAAAATTAGTCAGAGAAGAGGAGCAAACCCTGATAAACTGCGGAGAGTACTACTAACCACTCAGATGAAGGTAGCCGTGGATTGCAGTTTTCATACTGTTTGGAGGACATGATCTGTTATCTGTACCTCCTTTTTATATTATTTTGTTTGTGGACTTAAAAATAGTCTTTAAACACACTATGGCTACTCTGAAACGAGGGCAGTGCAGCATCCTGAAAGCACACACAGTGGGGTGCCAACTTTCTCAGCACACTGCTAGGTATACTTTTTGTAACTTCTTACCTGTACAGGTTAGTACTTGACCTTGTTACCCGGCTTAGTGGCACCTTCAGTGCATCACAGCACTTTGCTTCATTAGTAGCAATGGCGAGAGGCATGAGTCAGAATTACATAATTGCTTGATAGGCCATGATTTTCCAAAGATGTAGGTACCTAATAGGTGCAGCTGCAGGAATATAAACGCCCATTATTCTGAACCCACAAGCATTCACAGATTGGCCAAGGTGACTTAAGAAAATCTGGGAAGGTCTTCTGATTTTGCTTGAAAAGTTTAGCAAATGGTGTCCCTATGAGGTATATTAGAAAAAATGTATTTTCCCCACAAAGTTTTAGCATTTGTTCTTTAAAAACTATTGGAAAACGGGTGGGCAGCTATCACAAATTGTTTCCTGTGACATGTCCAATTTCCTGTAATTTAAGGCTATGTCTCATGTTTATTGTGCATAGAATCAATTTGCAACTTTGGGTAACGTGAAGAAGGAAACGTCTCAGATTGAGGGGCCTTCTCTGAATAACTCCTACGGCTTCAAAGTCGGTTCTCACAATCTTCAAGATGCAAAGGCCTTACACGAGGTATTGTATACATTTGAGATGTTGCACTCTGTATCTTGCATAATATACAGCTTTTGTAGTTGTGGAGTTGTAAGTTAAATGATTAAAGGGAATTGTCTAAATGAACACAGGTGTGAGATAAATTACTGTTTATTGTGTTCAGGTAGCTTGAGATAATTCTAAAAAGTTCATCAGGCAAGTGCTAATCTCTTTTTACTTAACAGCCCATAAATGTTTAGATTTCTCTCCTTTCACCACGGGAGAAAAAAATTGCTCGAGTCCACCTTTAACACAGTCAGTGTTGATTGGGGAATGCCTTCTGCAGTGTTATTTTGTTCTGCTGGTGGGGGGGGGGGGCGGCGGCGCAAGGAGCCTTTCCAGCCGGCAGAACACAGTGATTACTGCTAGCAGCTTTAGCTGCCAGAAGTAATTGTATGTAGAAAAAAAAAATTGATAGGCTGGTTGTACCAAATTCAATCGATGAATCGCCTGTCCCTGCAGCAAAATCAGACGAATTTTCGTCAGTGTATGACAAGCTTTACTGAGGGAGTCTGTCCAACAGTCTACAAGTTCATTAACCGCTTGCCGACCAGCTCACGCTGATATACATCGGCAGAAGGGCACATACAGGCAGATTACCCTACCTGTACTTTGCCCTTTAAGAAGCGCTTTGCAGGTGCGTGCCCTCCACGACCTTCGTGAGTGTGATTGCGGGTCCCCCCGACTCTATGTCAGCAGGGATACCTGCGATTGTCTCACAGAGAGGAAGAACAGGGAAATACTGATGTAAACAAGCATTTCCCCGTTCTGCCTAGTGACATTGATCAGCGCTCCCTGTGTCGTGTCACACACAGCCCTCTTCCCCCCATTAGACTCACTCCCTAGGACACACTTAACCCCTATAAAGCTACCTAGTGGTTAAACCCTTCACTGCCAGTCACAGTTAGACAGTAATCAATGCATTTTAATTGCACTGATCGCTGTATAAATGTGAATGGTCCCAAAAGTGTCCAATCTGTCCGCCATAATGTCGTAGTCACGATTAAAAATCTCTGATAGCCGCCATTACTAGTAAAAAAAGAAAAAAATGCCATAAAACTATCCCCCTATTTTGTAGATGCTATAACTTTTGCACAAACCAATCAATAAATGCTTATTACGATTTTTTTTTTTTTTTTATGATTTTTTTTTTTTTACTAAAAATATGTAGAAGAATACGCATCGCAAATGTTATATGTTTTTTGGGGATATTATAGCAAAAAGTAAAAAATGTTTTTGTTTTTTTTGTTGTTTTTTTTCAAAATTGTTGCTTTTTTTTTGTTTATAGCATAAAAAATAAAAACCACAGAGGTGATCAAATATCACCAAAAGAGAGCTCTATTTGTGGGGGAAAAAAGTACGTTGATTTTGTTTGGAAGCCATGAGGCGCGACCACGCAATTGTCAGTTAAAGAGGCGCAGTGTCGAATCGCAATGCTCTGGTCTTTGGGCAGCCAAATAGTCTGGGGCTTAAGTGGTTAACATACACAAAACAGCTGAGGATTGTTTGACAGCTAAGCCCTTATCAGAGATCAACCTACTGAGAAGGGTTGATCATTAGGGAAAGCACTGCCATAAGTACATATCTGGTTCTGTGAATGTCCATGACACCAGCTGTCAATTCTTAGGGGTACATACTTGAAACAATTGTCAACTCCTTCCTGGGTATGTGAAGGAGTTTAATGCTGGTAATATATGTGATTTTTTATTGAGAATGACGGAATGGAGAGACATCTGTTTTTTTGTTTTTTTTTGGGGGGGGGGGGGGTGGGGGGGGTTGTTGCAATGTAGCCTGGTATTTGACTCAGTGCACACCCATGTAACACATTTCCTTGTCTGAACAAAGGTTTCTTACATCTGTTGTGAACTTTAGTTACGAGATCTCTCTCCTTCAGTTGTCATATATGTACAGTTTCTTTACCCAGTACAAGGTATGTAGAATAAAGGATGGGTGGTAACTCCTGTGATAAATCAAATAAGATAATCAAGAGTGAGTGGCAACTATAATTGGCTTATTGTTTGAAGACTTATTAGAAGGCCACCTTTTCTAGCCAGTAACTAAAAATCAAGTTTTTAAAGAATTATCCTTTAAAGCAAAGCTGTATAATGGTTAACACAAAGAAATAGTGGAGTTTTTACAGCACAGAATCTTGGCAAGAAGGGTGACCTACCCAGAAGCAGGTATGGTTGCCTTCCAGAGCCCAGCTGCTTTTATCGTCTTTTTATAAGTGTTATTTTCCTTTGTTTACACCTGGTAATCCTGCTAGTATAACATTCCCTATTCTAGGTTGACAACACTCACTGTACTGTGGGTGTAGAGGAGCAGTGTTGTCACCCTGGGACAAGAAGCGTGTTAGATCTTATGGAACACCTTTGCCTCTCTGCATAGAGCGGAGATGTTCTGTAGTCCACACACAGCTGGGAACAATGCTAAGTAATAAGTCAGCAAAGGCAGTGAACACAGGAATTTATCACAAGATTTCTGACAGGATGAATAAGTATGGGCACTTATCGAACACATATTTCTTCAACAATTTTAATATATTTAAAGAGCATGTCAGGGCAAAATACATTACAAAAACATAAGCAGTACATTTCTGTAATGCATGCGCATTTGCCTTTGTTTTTTTTTTCTTTAAATGACCATTCATGTACAAGAAAAAACCTGTTGTTCTTCCAGGAATACACTTGCTCTTAATTTACTTTTGTGGACTGACATACAGCACTTTTTATATTGAAATCACAAGAAATTGTCAGTCTTGCCTAGTTGCCTTAAACTACTGAGTCTCTCCACTCTCCTCACCACCACAACATAGAGCATAATTATTTTATAGTCCAAAATCAGAAATAGGAAGGCTAAATTTGAGATAAAACAAGGCGTATACACAAGAGGGCCTGGAGTTTCAGGCATAATCGACAAGCATTTTGAAACCAATAAAACAAAACCGTTTCAATGGCATTTTTAATGCTCCAAAAGGGAGCATAGAAAATGGCAATTACTGGATAGCATTAGCAGTTTACTGATATGAAAATAATTCTTGGAACAATATAGTGGCAGAATTTATATTTTACTAATCTAAGTGTAGCAGGCAGTATAATGTTGCTGGTTTATAATGCAGGTTCAGCACCTGACTATTATGTGCATGGAGCTCCATGCAAGAACGCGACGGGACTTGGAACCAGATCCTGAATTTGACCCAATCTGCGCTGTGTTTTACTGTCTCTCTTCTGACTCCCCACTGCCCCAAAGTGACAAAACACGGACTACTGGTGCAATCGTCATCAGTCAAGACTCTACTGCCAGTGAAGGTGCCAAATTTTGTTTTGTTTTTTCACACAGGCTGAAATCTTGCTTTAAAGAAGTACATACTTGCTGTAGTAATAGCCGAGCCATTTGTATCATAAATACTTTTTCTGTCTCTTCATTCAGGTAGCAGAAGCCAGGCCCCGTTGTTCACCAGATCTGGCATCACAGGCTTCCAGATCACATATGCTTCTGATGAAAAGGATCTGTTTGAAAAACTTTTAAGCCTGATCAGAAGGCAGGTTCTGTTCTATTATATAAAGAAAAAAATGTACATTGCTTGACAAGGATTACATCTCTTTTTTTTGCTGTACATATTTCCTGAACATAGTTTTTAGTTTTTAATATTTTGTATAGTAAAACACCAAAGTATATCATTTTGTATGCAGTGCAGTTATTGTGTCATGCATTGCCACTCATCCCTATGGCAGGAAAATGTATTAAACATATCGCAAGAAGGATTTGTTTAGCATACTTCATTCTCATCACCCTTAAAGCGGGACTGCACTGCGGAAAAAAATATTAAAAGCCAGCAGCTACAAATACTGCAGCTGCTGACTTTTAATAAATGGACACTCACCTGTCCCGGGGTCCAGCGATGCCGAGGCCGATCGATTGCTCGGCTCTCGGCTGCTGCCGCCACCATTCTAGGTGAGGGAATCAGGAAGTGAAGCGGCTTCACTTTCTGGTTCCCTACTGCACATGCGCGAGTCGCGCAGCGCAATAGGAATTGTCCGCGGAAGTGGGTGTAAATACCTGTCTTTGACAGGTATCTGCACCCCCCTCCCCCCTGAAAGGTGCCAATTGTGACACCGGAGGGGGGGTTCCGATCAGCGGAAGTTCCACTTTAGGGTGGAACCCCGCTTTACATATAGAATGTAGCCCGAGGAAAAACATAAAAAAATAAAATTGCATACAAAGTTAGAAGCATAGGTTTGAGCTTTACATATCATAAAATATATATTTATAAGCAATACACGTGTGTGTGTGTGTGTGTATATATGCAATATAAGATAAAAACTTTTGGATTAAAAACAAACAAGTTTTTATCTTGTATTGCATATACACACATATACTTGGTCATTTGCAATAGTACATTACATTGTGAAATGCAGAGTCCATGTAAAATATAAATAACATATAAATGCACAATATTTGACACTTTGTATTGAGGGAGAAAAAGGTAGGTTGAGGCAGAACAAGAACAAAAAAAGGCTTTTTTTCCCCCTTTTTTTTTTTGTTTGGTGTCAAAAACTCTCCATTACACCTCGGGCTTTCCAGCACATGGGTTGATTACACACAGGTATGATTACTGTTTTGGGGGGGGGGAGATGTCTTTTGTTTATGGACTACTAGTTTATTACTTTTACATTTGCAAACAATGCAGCAGGATTTGCAGTGAGTGGCAGAATACAGAGTTTTTCTGTTTTTGGTGTCATGGTTTTCTCTCCATCAGGTATGATCCAGATATCCTTCTAGGATATGAAGTTCAAATGCACTCCTGGGGTTACCTCCTACAGAGGGCCTCAGCCCTCAATGTGGATCTTTGCCAACAGATTTCCAGGATACCTGGTATGTTTGCACACTAATGTGGCGGAATAACACTTCTCAGATTCAGAATCTACATCTTACTGTGTTCCATCTAGGCTGCTTTTTTTCATGATCATCTTCTTTAACATTTTTTCTAATTCATTTTTATTTCATAGAAGACAAAAATGAGAATCGGTTTACTGCAGATAAGGATGAGTATGGCGCAGACACAATGAGCGAGATTAATGTAGTTGGCCGAATTGTATTGAATGTTTGGAGAATGATGAAAACAGAGGTACATACTTTAAAATAGTTTCTGAATATACTAATGGGTTTATTCATTACACATTTGATGGCCAGTTTGCTCAACATTTGCCCAATATTCTTTAGGCAACATTCAACCTAGAAAAATTAGTGAACATTAACCCAGCAAAAAAATTACTTTAGCTGATGTTTGGCGTGCATTTGCATATGTGTGGAGCAATGGGGGTTATGGCAGTTCTTTAGAAAAAATTTAATACATTTTGTACTCTTTGTACAGAAATCACAAGAAATTGTATCAGTCCTGTCTAGTTGCCTTTGTTAAACTACAGAGCCTCTCCACTTTCCTCACCACCACAACATAGAGCATTATTATTCTATATTCCAAAATCAGAACTAGGAAGGCTAAATTTGACATATAACACAAAGCGTGTTCACATTGTTTTATTTATTTTAAAACAATATTTAATTTATTATACAAGGCATGTACACATTTTATTTTTTAAAACTATATTTAATTTATTTATTTTTACATTATTGCTATCACAAGGGGTTAATAAAATCCCTTTGTGATGGCATTGGGCAGTTGACAGGTACTCTTTTTGGCGACATTAGGGATCTAATAGACCCAAATGTCTCTCCTGCCCTTCACACTATCTAACCAAGCAGAGATCTGCTTGGTTAGATATGTCCCCTGGCCATACCGGCCAAGAAATGGAGGATCTGAAACCAGAACTGACAAAATCATTGCTGCTTTCGGGTTCTTTTTTTACATGTGCAATCGAGGCATGGATGTCTCGCTCTCACACAGATCTCCATCCTGAAGCTGGCAGTTGTGGTCCCAGGCTCCTGGTAAGAGTGGGAGAGCCTGGCAACCACAGGGTCCCATCGGTGTGTGTGTGTGTGGAGAAGGGATGTTAGGAAGGTACCATGCCACCTGCTCTGTGAAAGGGATTGGTGGGTATACAGCCACCGCTTCACTTTCACTTTCAAGTAGCAGCCATCAGCTTAACTCTTTGGACATACGTATTACCTCTAAAGAAGTAAACTAGTTGTATTAACCCTTTCACTGAGTGCAATGTAAGGCATACAGCAGCACGGAACCTCTTACGGCTGACGAGGTCAGTATGCCTTACATCGATTGCTTCCCCCTTTTGTTATAAGTTCACGGCCACTTAGTGACTATGAACTTAGACCAGAACTGTTCAGCAGACTGAATACAAGAATAGCTGATTTTAGCTATTCGTCTACAATAAATAGCCCCTCCATCTCCTCTCCCAGCCATTGGTGCTGCTCCTGCCCTATCTAATTTGCTTCCCCACCTGTTCCGTGATTTGCCAGTGTCCTATCATATAGAGTCCCCCATCGGATAGTGTCCGCTGTGTACTGCGCATGCGCAGTACACAGCACACACAGATTCCGAAAATAGCCGAAGATGAACGGCGCCTGTGCCGTGAGTCCAGGTTCTAGCCCCACCATCCAAGTGGACATAGAGTTGGAATAAAAAGAGCCGAGTGCAGCGAGTCCGAGCCCGAAGCGTGGCAAGCGAAGCTCGCCCGCGAGGGGCCCTCTAATATCACCAGCCCTATGTCCGCTTGGATGGTGGGGCTACCACCTCAACTCACGGCGCAGGCGCCGTTCATCTTCGGACATTTTCCGAAGCTTCTTCTGCTCCATACTGCACAAGCGCTGCGCATCCACAGTACGAGCGGACAGTATCCGATGGCAGGACACTATATACCAGAACACCGGCCCTCTGACACCTAACCCACTCTCTAATATACCTCCACTGCTCTGATCCTCCCAGGGCAGGAATTTTGTAAGTTATGTTAGGTTTGTGTCAGCTTATAATGATATTAGTGGGGTTTTTTTGTTTTGTTTTTTGCAAAAATATAGTTTTTAATAAACATTTGCGTAATTACCGGTATCACAAAATGTATGGTTGGGAGTCTTTTACAAACTCTGAAAGCTGCAAGTGTGATCTCCAGATTTTTAGGCCACATTCACATCTGTGCGTTTCAGGAATAAACATGCATTTCTGTGTGTATTCCCAAAAACTTTGTGTTGCACTTCTATTGCCATTAACTGTTAATGACACCCCAAATGCAGCTAGCAAAAGCATGTTTTGTCACACTGCAAATACTGTAAAAAGTCTTTGAGCTTCTTTTGGCACATTTATCGTACATAGAGTAGCCCATTCAAATTAATGGACTGCCCTATACTATCGCTTGAAAAACACGTAAAAAAAGGTTGAAAAAACACGAAACACGAAACACGGTGATGTGAATGGGGTCTTATGGTAAGTTACTTATATACAGTTTTGCATTCATCATTATGCAGAAAGGCACAATTTAACATTTATAATTATTTGTAAGGCAAATGAATGACATGGGGATTATACCTAATACACTAATACCTAGTTAAAACAACAAAAACATATGAAAGTTTATACTGTGCCTGTAATGAAGACCATTTTATATGTGGACATATGGACCAGAAATGAGAACAATGACAGAGTAGTGTTAGTATGCTGCTTGATTTTATGGAGTCAGTGTGTAGGAAGCAAGCATTTCTCCCTGTTATACTGATGTTTCTGTAACCTATGTGATACTGAAATAAAGGACATGTCCCTACTTTAAATGTATATGGCGCTTTTTCCAAAAAGAAAACTTTGCTCATACTGTATAACAATTAAAAATTCTGATTTAGATTGGTATTTCTGTTTTTTTTATAAATAAAAATATCCTGCCATTTTTAATTTCCAGGTGGCTCTAACTAATTACACTTTTGAAAATGTGGCCTTCCATATCCTTCACCAGAGGTTCCCTCTTTTTACCTTTCGAACATTATCAGATTGGTTTGATCATAAATCAGATGTTTACAGGTAATGTTTGCAGAAGACTGATAAAATCCATTTTTCAGTGTTGTGTTTTTTTTTTTTTAAATCTTTTCCCCCAGAAATAAAAATTTGGGAGTAACAATATGAAGTTTTAATTCTAATAACCTAGATATTGCTGTGATACTCGTGCTTATAGCTCAGACAATTGGCTTTGTGCAGGCAAGCAGTGACTGGTTTCTTGACTCCCCTATTGTAAACAGGGTCTAACTTTCACTCCTGTGTCTGATCCTTTCCGATAAAATATCCAGTTGCCAACCGCCCTATAGCAGCTTTACTGTGGCAGTTTGCGTCTGCTTTGATTAGCCACAGCAGAAGCTTGTCAGCGGGTGCTGGCCATTGGATGACTGCTGGCACCCGCCGCTCAGTGAGGAGATGCACTGGACAAAGCTCTGCTAACAACGCAGAGCCTCCACCCTGTCAGTGGGGATGTGCTAGATTTTTTTTCCCTGCAGAGCCAGAAATAAAATCCAGCACATCCATTAGTTGAGGCAACACACTACACACAAAAACACTTGTTAGGCACACATTTAAACCTTTGATTGCCCTAGATGTTTAACCCCTTTCCAGCCAGTGTCCTTAATACAGTAATAGTGTATATTTTTACCACTAATCACTGTATTGGTGTCATTGGTTCCCTCCCACAAAGTGTCAGATTGTCCACAGCAATATCGCAGTCTCGCTATAAATTTCTGATCACCTCCATTACTAATAGGGTTGCACCGATACAGATACTAATATCGGCATTGGTGCCGATACTAAGCATTTGCACAAGTATCGGTAGGCGTTCAAATGCCCCGAAACCGATACCTTCGGGCTCAGTGCTTTTAGCTGTTAGCAGGGAATGTAAAAAAGAAAATGCTGACAAATATTGGTTGTTATGGAACGGGCCGCCACGTCCTTAACAACCAGTCACATGTCCTTAGGATTTCCCTCCCCGCCACCTCCTCCTTTCTCACCAGCTGTCATCAGTCTCGGGGCAGCATGTCCTGCCTGCATTAAGGTGACCAAGCCCAGCTCCCCCATCCCACTGTACCCCCTTCCTATGCCCCCCCCCTGCTGGGTGCAGCTCTCACATTCAGCTCTACTCATCTTTCTGTCACAGTCCAGGGCGGGAGACCCGTGTGGCCCCTCGCATAGATCTGTAATTTCCTTAGCAGCTACACGGCTCTGCACACAACGAGGCTTCTCCCCGTGCCCTGTGTGTCCGTGCTTAGCCTGGTGGATCCCCCCCCCCCCCCCCAGCAGACACATGGCCAGCACCATTGCAGTAGGTCAATGTGTGATTAGATCCCTCCCCCCCCCCTTCCTGCAAAGTGAGGGCTCCCTGGGAAAGAGAGAGCAATATAAATATACAGTATATTCTGCACTGATGTGTCAAATAGTATATATCTATATAGTGTTAATAACATGAAACTGACATCGAAAAGTGAACTCCAATATCAATGCCTAAATATATCTGGGCATGTTATAATCTGAAAATGATCATCTATAGCAGTGATGGCGAACCTTGGCACCCCAGATGTTTTGGAACTACATTTCCCATGATGCTCATGCACTCTGCAGTGTAGTTGAGCATCACGGGAAATGTAGTTCCAAAACATCTGGGGTGCCAAGGTTTGCCATCACTGATCTATAGTGTCCCTGTAATTCCAGCAAATAGGACTGTTCACGCTGGAGTTTTGGTTTCACCAACCAGTGGGACGTTAGGATTCGAACAATATGTATTATGTATGAAATTTTCAGATTATTAGCATGCCAGGATATATTTAGGCATCGATTATTTGAGTTCACTTTTCTTTGACAGTAATTTTTGTTTTATGTTATTAACACTATATATAGATAACTAGAATTGACACAGAAGCGCAACACATATATTTATACTTCTCTTTGGTGGGGAAATATGCACTGGGTGTTTGCACCAGCTGAATGGATTCAATCATATTTATGTGGCAGCGCATACGTTTTTATTTTGTTTTACTTTAATAGAGAGCAGCAGCCAGGATTGTGACACCCCTCCCCACTTCATCAGCTTTCCTTTTTTCTCATGTAGCATATCTTCACCCCAGCCTCACCCAACTCCTACCACCTCCCAAACCACCCCTTTACCTACTCTTCCATAGGTATCGGTAATCAGTATCGGCTAGTATATTAAAAAAAAAAACTATCGGTACTCTGTGTAAAAAAAAAAATGGTATCAGTGCATCCCTAATTACTAGTATAAAAAATATATATAAAAATTCCAGTATGTATCCCATAGTTAGTAGGCGCTATAACTTTTGTACGAACCAATCAATATACTCTTATTGGGATTTTGTTTTTACCAAAAATATGTAGCAGAATACATATTGATCTAAATTTATAAAGACTTTTTTTTTTTTTTTTACTTTTTTTACAAGTAACATATATATATATATATATATATATATATTTTTTTTTTAAATGGGTCTTTTTTTGTTTATAGTGCAACAAAAAGTGGTGATCACCAAAAGAAAGCTCTATTGTGGAAATGTCACAATTTTCATTGATGTACAGAGTTGCATAATCGCGTCATTGTCCATTAAATGAATGCAGTGCCATATAGCAAAAAAATAGCCTTGTCATGAAGGGGGCTAAATCTTCTGGAGGTCATGTGGATATAGTAGCATTGTTTGTTGTTGATTAAGGATTGTGAGTCTCACATATATGCCATGTATAAATTTTGACTGTAGACATTTGCTAAAAATGGAATATGTCCCGCTGAACTAAGGTGTACAATAATAAATATTTTTCTTATACAAATCTTGATTTGTATGCAGATGGCGGATGACAGAGCATTACATGAGCAGAGTGCATGGGATTCTCCAGTTATTGGAACATTTGGACTTAATTGGAAGAACCAGTGAATTGGCAAGACTGTTTGGCATTCAGTTTTTACATGTTTTAACCAGAGGATCACAGGTAAAATATGAGCCTTATTTTTATTTCACCTTGAAATATGAAAGTCTTCTAAGGGTTCTATTTTTTTGCACCAACAGGATCATGGCAAGATAAATTATGATAGGAGCATCATTTATTTTCCTTTTTACTTAGTGACAAAGCAGCAGCACACTTATAGGTCAAGGCGCTATGTTTGTTAAAGTAGGTTTCCTATATGCTATAATGCATTGAGTTTCCTTTCAGCTAAGGTGGTTAAAAAAAAAAGCACAAATAGTGATAATAAGAATATTACCATCAAGTATAGGAAAGTATTTTGAATCTGAGGATTCAGATAACAATTATCACGTGATTAAAAGAAAAAATTGCGCATTGTTGGAAGTTATGTTAAAAAAAATTAAAGTTCATAGAAGAGGTGAGAAAATGTGTAGCTTGTGGTCAAAAATGGGCAAACAAAAACCGATTTGTTGCAACCCTTTTCATTTTTAATTAATACTGTAATAATCACTGTTTGTAGGATGCAACTAAGAAAGGATGTAATAAATAGCTGGTATAATTACTATTTTTGATTAAAAATGGAATGTGCTTTGTGTATATTTAAATAAAAATGAATGATAAACAGCAGGACTCACAACATTGTACACAGCAACATCCAAAAATATATAGAAAAAGGTGCTGCAGTGTTTAAATAGGTAAAGCAACCTTCAAATATTATAAATATTAATCATAAAAAAAAAATAGTGATAACATGCAGAAGTCCTTAAAACAAGTGCAAAATCCAGTACTTGGATAAAACAGACAAAATTGTCTCCTTACCAGATCCAAAGATCTGTTGAGGTCTATACTCTCATCTGTGAGCTCTATCATCCCACGCATTAGGTGCAGATCAGCTCGATTTACTCAGCCTCCTAGCAGGGGATCGTCGGTGAAAATAAGCCAAAGATGTAGCCATAGGCTATCCTCAGAAACCGATTCACTTAGTGATCATAAGAAAAAAGGGAAACTCATTGTGCAGTGTCCAGATTAAAAACGGGCAATTTATTAAAAAACTACTTACAAGAAGACTGCAATCACAGGCATTGCAAACAAAAAATTGTGTGCGTGTTCACGTCGACTGCCCAGCGGACGTACGTTTCGTCTAAATCAGGGATGTGCAGTGAGCTCAGTGGCTGGTGAGGCTAGTATCGGAGCCAGATACAAGCAGGTCACATACGCCACGATCGTAAGAGCAATAATTCTAGCACTAGACCTCCTCTGTAACTCTAACCACATGGTGGCAGAATGGTTCCCCTGCGCAAATCGGCATAGCTGTACTCAGGAGCCAATGCCGACGTGTGGGCACCCCCGATCACTTGTGTCAGAGCAGGAACATGGATCCACATCCTGTCAGGGGAGAGGAGACAAGATTGCCTGTTCCTAGTATATAGGAAGACCGATCGGTCTCCTCCCCCAGTCAGTTCCATCCCCCCACAGTTAGAACACGCAGTGAGGGAACACATTTAACCCATTGATCGCCCCCCAGTGTTAACTCTTTCCCTGCCAGTGACATTTGTACAGTAGCTATTTCAGTGGCTATTTATAGCACTAATCACTGTAGAAATGTCTGCGTCACAGCAGCCACCCTGTACCGGAGAGTGGGTCTTTGATGAAATGTCTCCCAGCTCTTCAGGACTGGTAAAGTACAGCTCTCCCTGCCTCAGTGGGGCTGAGCAGCTGGGCATTCCCTGGGAGTTTGATTCAGGGGTCCTTCACCTCCCTTCCTTCTCTCCCTGTCTTCCCTCCCTCCTTCCCCCCCCCCCCCTTCCCTGTGGGGGATGTTGCATGGGCTGCTGAGTGGTATGTGTGTGTGTGCCATAGGCAGGGGCTCCCTGGGGGAGGCTCTCACCTGGGTTGGGGACTGCGCTGGGTAGATGTACCCTGGATGGATGTCTGTAGGTCTTTTGGCTGGTCTGAAAAAAGGCATGACTGTCTCGTCGGCCACCATTTCCAGGTGGATCAGACAGATTGTAGTACAGGCCTACACCTTGAAGGGGCCGTTGCCCCTTTTTCCGGCCACGGCCCACTCCACCAGGGCAATTGGAACTTCTTGGGCCTTCCGACATCAAGCATCTGTCGCTCAAGTGTGTAAAGCAGCGACTTGGCCGTCTGTTCACACATTTACAAAATTCTACAAGGTGCATCGGCTGACGCCTGTTGTGGCCGCAAAGTTTTGCAGACGACCGTGTAATTGCAATTGTACTTACTTTTTTTTTCCTTTTTTTGTTTTTTGAGAAAAACACAGTACTGTTAAGTTAATGCACTGTTGCATTATTACCGCAAGTTTTGACACGGTCTGTAGGTAGTGACTCCCGGATTGAGGAGCAGCTGTGTCAGTCTGTGAACTTAAGAGAAAATAGGATTTTTTTGTACTAACTGTAAAATCCTTTTTTCTGTAGTTCACCGACTGAGGCCGCGTACACACGGGCGGATTGTCTGTCCAACTTAGTCCGGACTTTTTCAGCGGACTGTCTGACGAACAAAGTCTTACGGAATTTCCGAAATTTTGTCCGTTCAAACTTGGTTTTGTCCGTCCAAACTTGGTTTCAGCGGACAGTCCGCTCGTGTGTAGGCAAGTTGGACGGACTAAGTATGGCGCATGCTCAGAAAGGATTTACACGGCCGAAGGTTGCATTGCAGTGTATAGGACGTCGTTTTTCTAGTCCCGTCGTACGTGCTGTACACGTCATCGCGCACGCTTTCAGCGGACTGTCTGCTCATCGTGTGTGGTCAAGTCCGTTCATGCAAATTTTGAACGGACTGTCTGTCGGATTGTCTGACGAACTTAGTTGGCCAGACAATCCGCCCGTGTGTACGCGGCCTTACACTGCACCCTCCCCTCCTATTCTATTTACGTTATATTGCTTGTTGACGTACTGAGGCTGCAGTAGCAGGCTGGGGGGTCGTTACCTAAGGGACCGCCCCTTGGGCAGAACTAGAAAGCTCTAGTTTTATTATAACATGTTAACATGTTCTGCCTAGTCCTCTCCTGAAGGTGGCGTAACAACCCGATGGTATAAGAAAGGAGCTGTGTCAGTCGGTGAACTACAGAGAAAAGGATTTTACGGTGAGTACAAAAATCCTATTTTTTCAACAGATGAAAATTATTTCATCTGTTCAAAAAAACTAATTGAAAATGGATGTAAATGGATGATCATCCATTTAGATCTGTTTTTCCATAGTAATGCATTTATGTCCATTTTTCATCCGTCAATGGATTGATGAAAGGCTGACCTATGTGTGAAAGGGGCCTTAGATGTAGACCTGTCCAGGCCTCTTGTGGCTATTAGTAACATTGCTGGAACATGATAGTTCTGCTGTCACCCATTTTCTCAATGCATTCACATTTTCTGCTGATGTGCCAGCATTACTAATGTCAGCACTTGGCTGTCTTTGGCAGGATCTTTCTGGACTTAGCAACTACCGTATATACTCGAGTATAAGCCGAGATTTTCAGCCTCTTTTTTGAGGCTGAAAGTGCCCCCCTCGGCTTATACTCGAGTCATCGCTGTCTGTCTGCCCGATCAGCGTGTCGAGCAGACAGACAGCGGCCATTCTAGGATTCAAAGGCCGCGCCTCCCTCTCCGCCTTCGCCTGTGATAGGCGGAACACTGAATTTCCCAGCAGTCTGTGTTCCGCCTATCACGGACATCCTCTCATCCTCGTCCGTAGTATGAAGATGAGCGGACGTCCATGATAGGCGGACCACTGACTGCTGGGAAATTGAGTGTTCCGCCTATCACGGACATCCGATAGGCGGAACACTCAATTTCCCAGCAGTCAGTGGGAAATTGAGTGTTCCGCCTATCACCGACGGAGGCGCGGCTTTTGAATCCTAGAATGGCCACCGACGAAGAGCTGAAGGACGGAGGC
This sequence comes from Lithobates pipiens, assembly GCF_037356315.1. NCBI lineage: Eukaryota > Metazoa > Chordata > Amphibia > Anura > Ranidae > Lithobates > Lithobates pipiens. Next base: position 290,964,080 of record NW_027507758.1, read on the forward strand.
TCGGCTCGGGACGGGCCGGGACGCAGGCCGGGACGGGACGCAGGCCGGGACGGGACGCAGGCCGGGACGGGACGCAGGCCGGGACGGACACAGGCTGGACGGACACAGGTAGGCTCTACTGTGTCTTTACTGTGCCTCTCCTGGAAATGAAGAAATCAATGCATGTGCCCTATTCCATTTTTCTTTCAGTTTGTACCATATGGAACCCATTACTTCAATGGCTACTTCCTCTGACTGGTGTTTATGATGATCAAACAATGTTTAGCAAATAATATACATACACATATGCTTATTATAGTGCTTTTGTAACAACAGCAATGTAAAACCTTTCTATTACTGGTGTTACTGGTTTATTCCTTAGTAGCCTATTTGACAGTTGTTTCTAATTCCTTAGGGCAATTTTGATATATTAATGAACCAATCAAACTAAGGTGGGAAAAAGCACACACACACACACGGATGCATGCACACACACACACACACACACACACAGGGATGGATGGACACACACACACACACACGGATGCATGGACACACACACACACACGGATGCATGGACACACACACACACACACACACACGGATGCATGGACACACACACACACACGGATGCATGGACACACACACACACACACGGATGCATGGACACACACACACACGGATGCATGGACACACACAGGGATGGATGGACCCACAGGGATGGACGGACACACAGGGATGGACAGGCATGTCTCACCCTCGGCTTATACACGAGTCAATAATTTTTTCCAGTTTTTTGGGGGTAAATTGGGGACCTCGGCTTATATTCGGGTCGGCCTATACTCGAGTATATACGGTACCCAGTCTTTCCCTATTTAATATTCTTTAAACCAGGGTGTAAAATGAGCTGTCTTAAATGTACAGTACCGGAAACGACCCTGAATTATAGTCTGCTCCCTTCAGGTGATAGGACACTGGCAAAAGCTTTGCTGGGTACACTCCCTAGGTATACTGCACTAGTGAGACCCCTCTCAGCAAGTCCATTTTTTGCTAGTATCCTTAGGTGATGGATCTCTTATTCTTATGCTTAACTAGTTTGCTTTATTTTCCCTTTTATTTTGGAATTTTCAGTCAACGCTTCCCTGCCTTCTACTATAATAATATAAGCAGTTCCTTTAGATCAGTGTAATCTTGGTAATAAATTAGGAGCTCTACTTCTAAATCCAGTATTGCTAGGGGGATAAGACAGTTTGTTGCAAGGGCTTATGCTCTAAAAGATCAGGTACCTACAGTATCTTTTAATAACTAAATCCACCAGTTCACTTGGGGTTTCATAAGCTTTCTTAAATCGTACATCTGTCGCCTAGCTTTGTAAAGCTGCCACCCAGTCTCTAGCTCTTACTTTCTTTAGGTAGATGTCCTGTGGATGCAGCCTTCAGTAGCAAGTTTTTTTTGCTCCACTCTTTGACCCTTGTTTGTCTGATTTCTTGGGCCTGTTGGCACTGTTCTATTTGCCTTATTATTGCCAACCCCTCCATTTCAGTGTGTGGGGATGTCCAAGGGTTTATGACTGTCCAGCCTGTGCCCTGTAGTATATGATCAAGATAAAGGAATTTTGTCTTGCCCATAAATCCCATATCTTGGAGTACAGTGTAGGACACTGGCTACCTTCCCCTCTCTTCCTGTGTTATTCTGCATTGCTTAGCGCAGGAATATCCCTTTACTATCAAGTAACCAACAAATTGATATAAGAACTGCTGCATACACCGAAATGGATCAAACCGTATCCACTGTGAATATAAATAAAAAATAGTGGTGTCGTGCTATTCTATCACCAAATGATCAATATGGGCAATATATTTCTATGTCCTGTCTCTAGCACCAATAATCATAAGTGTAAACATACAAGAGGTAGCGTGTATAAAGAAAATATAAATAATAATCTGATACTTATTAAACATGCTCCGTGACAAAAATATTAAATAATGGCATGAGTATGCTATAATAAAACTTCTAAAAACATCCATAAAGTGCAACGTGGCCCAATAAAAAAGTGTATCAACTATTATCGTGCAAAAAGTGCATATAGCAATGCACTATATGCCCAGTTTGTGCAAATAAGCAAGCACACTGCAAAAGCAGCCAAAAAAAAAACAAATAAAAATCAATCCAAATATAAACAGGTGAATATCAGTCCACATTCCAATATTAAATTCTTAAAATATAAATAAGTGTTCAGTTCATAAACAGTGTGAGGTAAACTTCTTAAGTGCAAGTGCTTCACTGTGCAAAATGTGCAATCTCTGAAGGGTGACAGCATCCAGGTGTTTTTTCACTCCATGAACACACACGCTAGTAGGGAATGGCCCCTTACTTTGCGGTAAGGAGATAACTGCATGTAAATATAAGCCCACTGGATCTTTTCAGGCTCTTCTCCCCAAATTCATAAATATTACTTCTCCTTTAATGTCTTTGTCTCTCGGTGGGAGCAAGGATAATTCAATAGAGGAGGAGTACCATAGTGTAGTAATTTAAAACGATCATAAGGTTTATTAAGTAATGTCTCACAGGGTACTCGCATAAAATTCCAATAAAAACTGCTCATCTCCAAACGAGCAGTGAGCTTGTGCTGTGTGCATCAAAATCAAGTGTTTTTCCCGTCCCTACGCATGACGTCACGCCTACGTGACTTTTATCATTCCCTGATGAAGTCATGTGAGCGTGACATCATGCGTAGGGACAGGAAAGACGCTTGATTTTGATGCACACAGCGCAAGCTCGCTGCTCGTTTGGAGATGAGCAGTGGGCTTATATTTACATGTGGTTATCTCCTTACCGCAAGGTAAGGGGCCATTGCCTACTAGCGTGTGTGTTGCCAAAGCTCTGTTTTACAAGTAGCAACATTCTCATATGTAGAAGCACTACATCCTTCAGGTGACCGAAGGGACCTGCCAATATATCGTTTAGTCACCAAACATTGCATTATTGAATGAGGGCTGTGTCTTTTGTTTTTACATTGTCACATAGACATCACAAACTAAAAGAACCAAGTACAGAGGCACACAACTATACATGGAAAACCTAGCATAGTTATATAGGGGAATACAAGCACATGCATGTTCATATTGAATAATACAGTAGGGGGGTTCTACAATGGTATAAAGTATACATGTATTCACTTGCCCATCCCTAACACTAGAGCCCATTCATTCTCATAGAGCTCAGATCTTAGGAAATCGACAGTGATTTGCCAGCGTAAGTGGTGGTGTAAGTTTGGACGTATTATTTTTTTTTCCTTATTAATCAGAAAGTGTTCCTATTTTAGAAAAGCTACATATATGAACATTAACATTTATATTTTTTATTTCCATAGTACCGAGTAGAGTCAGTGATGCTGCGTATTGCTAAGCCAATGAATTACATCCCTGTAACGCCCAGTATCCAGCAACGTGCTCAGATGAGAGCCCCTCAATGTATCCCACTTGTAATGGAGCCGGAGTCAAAATTCTACAGCAACTCTATTTTGGTTCTAGATTTCCAGTCTTTGTATCCCTCCATAGTGATTGCATACAACTACTGCTACTCTACATGCCTGGGGAACATGGAGAACCTGGGGAAGTAAGGACTGTGCTTGTTTGCTTCTGTGTATGTTTGTGCTGCAGAAATAAATGAATAATGTAAGCATAAATATTAGGCTGGCTATATGTGGGCAGACATTGTGCTAAGACCCTGAGGCTGATAGCTATCTGATCATTTGATTGTTGTAACCTCACTCATATGATATTCACAGTTCTACGTACTGCACAGTGTGGTACATAAGTGGTAAAATGTTTTATCCTTTGTGGTTAGGATACAGAAAAGCTTGTTTGATTTAGTTCCAACTGAATTTTGATTTTTACAAGAGTGGATTTTTCCCTTAATAATAAAAATATAAAAGCTATGGATGACAAAGATTTGAATACACTTCTTGCCATGTTTTTTAAAGAAAAATAAGGTTTTACAGCATTCATGGTTTTCTGTGAGATTGCTATTTTTGTATTTGTCTAAAGCTTCTGGCTGTAAACGGAACCATCTGAGGCAGTTATATTATAATGTGTTTTCCAGGTGTGAGGACTTCAAATTTGGATGCACATCTTTGTGTGTTCCGCCAGACCTGTTGCATCAGCTTCGACATGATATCACAATATCTCCTAATGGAATTGCTTTTGTAAAGGTAAGAGTGCCTGTCATTGCATAGTTTGGTTTCTCTTTATTAAAATTTTTTAAATGTTATCTACATTTTAGCCAAGGACAGACATTTAGTGGGGGTACAGCAAATTTAGGAGCAAAAGCTATCTCATGATTACTGTCAAATTCTGACAGTACATAAGAATTGTTTCTCAGGTCTCCTCCACATTTATCTGTGTAAAGGTATATTGGCTTGATAAAACTTTTAACTGAAATACAGCTTCTCTATATTGCTTTCAGTGTATTCACAAATTTTTTTTTTTTCTTTATTTTAGGCCTCTGTCAGAAAAGGGGTGCTGCCACGAATGCTTGAGGAGATTTTAAACACGAGGATAATGGTGAAGCAGTCTATGAAAGAATACAAACATGACAAAGGCCTTACACGAATGCTTGATGCCCGTCAACTTGGTCTGAAATTAATAGCCAATGTAACATTTGGCTACACTGCAGCTAACTTCTCTGGAAGAATGCCATGTGTAGAGGTAAATGACATAAAGCGATAACAAAAAGGCACAAAGCTTAGTGCATTACCAGATAAAACTTTACTGAAAAAGGAAAAAATAATGAGTGCAAACCCAATAGCCAAAAGTTAATACGGGAATATAGACCAGATCCAAGTGGCAGGGTAGCCCTTGTAAGGTTGGGCACCAATACAACCCTGTCATCAAGACTTGCCTGCTAATGTGTTTCAAGGGACAGACCCTCTTAATCACTTATAACAATGTCTTGTGTACTGTATATTTTTGTCTGCCTTTTTATATGTTCATTGAGCTGCTTTGTAATAATTTTCACAGTTCTTACATTTGTTTTGGCAACAATTTGTGTAAGAACCTTTTAATGTCTGTTTTTCTTTAAAAAAAACAAAAAAATTATTTTACTGCCTGAAATGCATTTCAAGTACAAATCCTATTCTACTCCCTGTATCTGCTTCACATCTATGCCCCGTTTAAGTGTGTCGTCAAAGAGAACATATAAAGGCCTGATCGCACCCATGTGTACACATAGGTGTAAATTGGCCATTAACTCTGCTACTGTTAAACAGTTGGAAGAAAAAAGTAGCAGCTTAAGGAACATAACTTTTTATGTTATGATGGACATAGGCTGGAATTCTTATGCATAACTGACATATGCAATGTTTGTTGTTAGGTTGGCGACAGTATTGTCCACAAAGCTCGGGAGACCTTGGAGCGTGCTATAAAGCTTGTCAATAGTACTAAGAAGTGGGGAGCCAGAGTGGTGTATGGTGACACTGACAGGTATCGTTTTTTTTTTCTGATCTATGGTACAAGGCCATTTCTATGAACAGCCCTTTCCTTCTACAAATAAGTCATATTTTGTAGCTTAGACTCTTGACATCCATACCGCTCTTACAGGAATATGCAACAATTTTAAGGTTATTCCCAGGTGATCAAGTTTGTTAGAGATGTTGAACCACACAAAGGTGAAGTCAACTTTCACTGAAGAGCAGCCTATAAGAGCCAGACTATTTTTATTGATTGAAAAGCTAATTTGCTGGCAGTACTTTACACTAGGCAGTAAATTAACCTGTGCAGAAAGTACATGGAGAGGCAAGGTATCAAACTGTAGAATGAATGATGGGCATAGATTTACATTTACTAGCCATTTTATTAGGTATGCCTGTTGAATTGCTTGGTAACACAAATTGCAAATCTGCCAATCACATGGCAGCAACTCAGTGCATTTAGGCATCTAGACGTGGTGAAGATGACTTGCTGAAGTTCAATCAGAATGGGGAAGAAAGGGTGATTTAAGTGACTTTGAACATGGCATGGTTGCTGGGGCCAGATGGGCTGGTCTGAGTATTTCAAAAACTGCTGATCTATTGGGATTTTCACGGACAACCATCTCCTAGGGTTTTGTGTAATATATAGAGGGTGCTATGAAGTGGTTAATTCAGAAGTAACAATATAAACCTGAATAATCATGCACATGTGCACATTGTAAAAAAACACACAATGAAAAAATTGATGACACGATATACTCAATCATAGTAAAAAAAAAAATTATATATGTAGTCCCAAACAGTTCATAGTAGTCTGAATAAAACGAAAATTCTTCTGTGTAAAACAATAGTGGGGAATCCTTCACCAACACCATAAACGACACCCAACGTGAGCTGAAAAATGAATCTGCTTACCAGATGTGACCTCTTTTTACTTAAAAAGAAAGTCAAATACCACTTTGGCAGGAAAATGCCTGCTCGCATATGTGGACTGGAGATGTAAAAGAAACTTCCTCCCCGGAGTTTAGACATGGGATATATGGAAAACACAATAGAAATCCATAGCATAATTCTATTAGAGTAAAACATACAAAAAAGCCAAAAGGCAGCTTACATTTGTGAGTGCCCAAACCCGGCACTGGGGCTGCTAGCTCGTCTGTGCTGTGAAAGTGAATGAACGCATGGATACCACCTCCATGGCCGGCGTGAGTTCCACCAGCCAGAGGAGGCGGCCAAAGGGACTGGATATGTCGTAGAGTAATGTGACCAGGCGGCACCCAGACGTACGTTTCGTAATAATGTCTTCAGGAAGCTTCCACAGTACAGATGAGCTAGCAGCCCCAGTGCAGGGTTTGGGCACTTTCAGATGGTAGTCAGAATTTGGCATAAACAACATTAAAGCATCCTCGTGGTGGTATAATGGTGTGGGGGATATTTTCTTGGCACCCTTTAGCACCTTAGTACCAGTTGAGCATTGTTTAAATGCCACGGCCCACCTGAGAATTATTGCTGACCATGTCCACCCTTTTAGGACTACAGTGTACCCATCTTCTGATGGCTACTTCCAGCAGGATAATACACCGTGTCGCAAAGCTCAAATCATCTCAAATTGGTTTCTTGAACATGACAACTCCAGTGGCCTCCACAGTCACCTTTTGGTATGTGGTGGATCAGGAGATTTGCATCATAGATGTGCAGCAGACAAATCTGCAGAAACTGTGTGACGCTGTCATGTCAATATGAACCAAAATCTCTAAAGGTTGTTTCCAAAACCTTGTTGAATCTATGCCATGAAGAATTAAGGCAGTTCTGAAAGCAAAAGGGGGTCCAACCGGGTACTAGCAAGATGTACCTAATAATGTGCTAGGTGAGTGTATATAAGTTTGGAATTCTCAGCTAAATTTGGAGGTGTGGCAGCCAAGGCTTGAAGATTAAAACTAGATGTTTGTACACATATCTTCCTGTTGCGTTATCCAAGTGGCGGGATTTAGGATTGGTGTTAGTGCAAACGTGATGAGAGTAATTTTGTTCTATTGTTGCTTAAATGTTATGTGCGTAAAATTATACACAGAAGTATAACTAAAATGCCATTAAAAAAAAAATTGCATTGAAGTTGCAGCTGTTTTGTCTAGGATAGTTTGGGAAAGAGAATTACTGTCAGGTTTTTAGATTAGATGTGAAGAGCTGCTCCATGCTCCGGAATGATCCCAAACCTACTGTTGAGATCCACCCAGCTGTCTAACAGCTGGCTCCAGCTCTCAGCCTATGGCTGAGAGACGAAGCCTGCTGAGCACTGGAGGGACAGAGCAGAGAGCGGTGACTGACAGTCACTGCTCTGCACTCCGAGAAGACAAAGACCTGAGCGATGAGTGGTCATGTGATCACTCAGTTCTCGGTCCTAGAGCCAGTGGGGGGACAGCTGCAGCATCCTAGCGAGTATAGCTGTTTAAGTACCCCAAATGACTCCTTTAAAATACACTGATGACTTACCTTTCAAGTGAAACCAAGTATGTCCTGCAATATATTTTTATATGTACTTTTTGTATCTCTAGCATGTTTGTGCTGCTTAAAGGGGCTACCAAAGAACAGTCCTTCAAGATTGGTCAAGAAATTGCTGAAGCAGTCACTTCCACAAATCCAAAACCAGTCAAACTAAAGTTTGAGAAGGTATCTGAACAGTGATATGTCATTTAAGCTTTCTTTTCCTTTGTTATCCTAGACACATTTTGATTGTATATTAACGTACATCAACAATAAAACTATATGGAATACTTGCAGTAATAGTGTGTGACCCTGTGGAAAGAGATGGTTAAACATTGACTGTTTTTCATAGCCCAATAAAGGTGGTACAAGACCCCTGAAGAGTAAAGGTTAACTTTCAAAAGGGGTGTTAACCAGATATTTTTTTTTCCTTGCCAATGATTGAGATACTACATAGTTGTGGGCATGCATTATTTAATGGTAATCCTGGCTCAGCATTGCACAACCCAACATGTATGTTAAAATAGAATATCTTAGTTGTACAGTACAGGATACAGGATGTGTATTCATGAATCATTGGTTTATAGGCTCAAACCTTTAGGTGATTGGACACTGGCAACGCTTTTCAGGACATGCCGTTGGGTGCCTCCTCTATAATCCCCACCCCATGCCTCCTCAGATTTTTGCTACTTTCCTAATGTGATGGCCTCCTTTACAGAGGAATCAATCTTGGCTTAAATACATTTTTATTTTACCTATGGATTCTTCAATCAACACTTTGCTGTCTTCTAATTGAACAATAAGATGCAGTGCTTCCAGATTACTGTAACCTGGGTATAACTCAGGGAATCGAGAGCCAGACCTCACCCAGTGGAGACAGCCTGTAATTGTTTTCCAGGCACTGGATCCTGCATGGATACGTACCTCGGCACTTAGTGTAACTCATTTAGCTAGCCACAGGGTGCTATAGAGGTCCATTCCTATGCAACACAGACTCTAAAGACCCCTCCAATGGTTATGCCCATCATGAAGGGTGAAGCCTGGACTCTATATAGGGCCCAGTGTCCTGGACAGGTAAGATAGGATCACCCTGCATTTCTGACTGTTGCTGTAAAAAACAAGGCTATGTTTGGAATATATTCACTTCAGTGTTAACTTTTCCAACTTGGTGGTAAAACTCAACCGCATAGACCTCATTCTCCAGTGGATGACCAGGTGATAATCACACTCCTGGTTGTACACTTTTAACTACTTCATGCCCACACTATATCCAAAAATTGGCCTGGCAGTAAAGGGGGTAAAAGTGCCCAGTAGGCAAGTGGTTAATACCACTTCTGCCTAGAGCCCTTATAAAGGACCCGGCACTTCCTACTGCCCTTTCGCCACAAGGACTTCACCAGTGGATGGTGTACACATGGGTTGCTGTGTTTTTCTTTTGAACACGCTTACTCTGTATACTACTATCCAAGTACCCCACAGGGGATAACAGTCATCTATTATATGGCAAAAGGGAGCCACAGCAAAAACTCAGGTGAACATTTGCTCTGCCGATAGCCCACTCAACTTCAGAATGACAATGCTTCTCTTGCAGCAGAGCAGGATCCTAATATTAACACCATTCCCTGCATCCAACTGTAGTTCTATTTACGCAGTAAGTGTCCTATCTGAAAGGAGGATCTTTCTGCAACTACAGGTATGTCACCATTTCTCAGCCAATTGATGGCTTTATTAGAGGCATCTTTGTCCAGGGCTCCAAAATGCCAGGCTCCTCCAGATCCATCGTCTCTACTTGGACTTGGATCCCAATATGCCTGGCCTAGGAGAAACAAACATAAAAGGAAATTAAGAGCAACCAGAAGCAGTGTTACTACTTCTGTGCATTTACCTTCTACTCTGAAGTCTGCTCACCCCAAGGTCTCTCACATGGGGTTACTACAATTACCCAAGCCAAAATTTTTCCAGTCCACTCGTACAAGGAACAGGCCCTGTATGGTAATTGGCCTTACCCTGAAAAGCTATTTGTTTTGCTCAGCAATATCCTATCGAGTAAACTAAAAACACCCATGCTACAATGCTAGTGCCGTAGCAGCTGAACACAAAATAGTTTTTATCTTTATCTCCCTGACAAATCCTCTAAAGTGCATTTTCATTGGGAAATTGGGATAGCACTTACTTAAAACGGCATTAAACCCAAAATAATAAAATTATTATTTTGCAGCTTACCAATTCTTAGATATTGTGGCTGTATTTGTTTTTCGTTTTTTAAGGCTTGCTTTCTTCTATACTCATCTAGTGGTCTAGCTCATAAGTCTGTTGTTTTTCAAAGAACAAGCTTTCCTGCAAATGTGTCTTATTTACAGGAATGAGTCAAGCCATTTACCAATGACAATGGTCAGTTTTTATTTATACAAAAACCTTTATCACAGAAGGAAAATATAAAAGGTTTGCTGTAGCTTTTTCTAAACTATTAGCAGGAATGGGGGCACTGTAATACAGGAGGTGTGTTTTTGGCTAGATTTCCAGGGGGAAACCTAATTCAGCCATCACTACTACTGATTGGTAAGCTACAATATAATACACTTTGGATTGGCTCAATTACATTTTTAGTGTTACGTGTTCACATTCGCAAAGCATAACTTTAAAAAGCATTTTAAAAATTGCACCTTACCTTTTCAAATGCTCTTTTCTGTGATTGCCCATCTTTGATTATCTGTGGAGTTGTGGTTGCCATAATTTTCCCTGTATGTACTGTGATAATTGGTCTCATTATCAGTTGTAAACTAGATAAAAAACAATGTCTGTTTTAGCAAAGCGTTAAAGATATAACGCTGGTACACAGGGGTTGTATATCGGCCTGTTCAATGGGAAATGGCTGTCGTTCAGCCTCTGTGTACAGCTGTCCTTAGGATAGAAGCCGTTCTAAGGACTGGCTTTTGTCCTAGGAACATGCTGGTAAACCAGCATCCGATCAGCGCTTACAGCCAATGGTGGGGAGAAGCTCTGTCAGAACACAATAGCAGGGGGATATATATCGCTAACATCACTTGTTTAGAACATTAATATCAGTTTGTTTTTTGTTTTTTCGTTCAGCCTGCTGGGTTGAACATTTAAGAAAAAACTGAATGTGTGTACCAGGCATACAAAACGAGGGTCTTCATTATATGTTAATGAGAGGGAGCTCCTATAGAAAGTCCTAATACTTTAGATGGGATAGATTCATATTGAACTTGTTCAGAAATGTTTGCAGTCGGCCATGACACCTTTGCCTAAGAAACATCTAAAAGATAAGACATATTTCTTCAAAGATTTGTATAAGTATACTGTGTGAATAGGAACACACAAACATAGTGGGGTTTTCTCAAATTCGACTGCAAAAGTAGAAATGCACTTTAATGGCATGCTATAACTTCAGACAGTCTAGAAGAGCTGTCAGGCATTTAACTGCAGTTGTGAAATTAAGATGTTAGGCAAACCTGGAGGGTTACCAGTATACTGATTTAGTGAGAATTGCTAAAGTTGTCAGCAGCAAACCAGAAGTGGTTTTCTGCAAGCTTCTAGGCTCCTCTCTGTTATTGACCCACAGGAGAGCCAGGTCCGTGAAGGACCATGCAATACACTTGTATTTATATTTATGTAAGAAAAAAGTATCCTTTTAACAAAGTCATTTTATTTTGCAGGTTTATCTCCCATGTGTTTTACAAACCAAGAAAAGGTATGTGGGTTATATGTATGAAACTCTTGATCAGAAGGATCCTGTCTTTGATGCAAAAGGCATAGAGACTGTACGAAGAGATGCATGTCCTGCGGTTGGTAAGGTAAGCAAAAGAATGAATGCTTTTCTGCATTACTTGCTATACTTTACAGATTGTAATTTAGTTTATCAGGATCTGACAGTAACCCGATGCTTACATTTTTATATACATATGTGAAAACATGCCAGATGAACTTGCTTTGTTATGATTTGCTCAGTAAGCCAAAATTGCTCTGTTTAGCAACTTACGAGGGTGCATACATTAGGTAAGGTAGGGAGGAGCAAGCAAGCATACTGTTATGTGCTGAAGTATTAGAACAGACCAAGATTTGGATGTGACAGATAAGGCTTCCTAGAACAATGGTTCTCAACCTCAGTCCTCAAGTATCCCTAACAGGCCATGTTTTGGGAATTTCTCTTACATGAAATAGCTGTCCAAAATACAAAGCCATTGACTCTGATTTAAAGGTAAGAAGATATGGGGGGGGGGGGGGGGGGGGTGAGTGTGGGATAATATGACCCTACCAAGGTACCCTCCCGAAAGAAGCATATATTATAAAATGGAGAAGTTTGTGTAACTTTACATGTACCTTGTGGGGTCTAATCACTGCCAAAACTAGTAAGTTATAAAGATAAACAAATCTTTATTGGGCTCATACAAATAGTTACATTTAAAAAGAGAAAAACGCAAAACTTAAAAAAAAAAATACAGTTCAGTTGTCTAGGGTATGGGTAACCTGGCAGAAGAATCCAAAGAAATTTCCTGCGCATTTTGCGGACTGACCCGCTTCAACAGGGCCTCAGATTATGACACAAATTATGTAAATACCGTAATGATATACAAATTCGTGATTGGCACACAAATTCATATCGCTATTAAAAAATTCATTGAATGTTCTAACAATATTGTCTAATAACAATTATTCTGTGTTTGTTTATAGTAGTAGTTAGTATGATTTACCGATTGGAACCCAATAACGCTCGTGGCATGCACTATGACAGAGTGTAAAGGGGGGGGGGGGGTATTGGAGCGTGGGCATCTGAAAGAAAGGGCATATACAGCCTGTGCTACAAGTTTTGCACAAATTGAAATTAAAAAACGACAAAAGAAACAAACCATGGGAGGCAGTAAATATTCAAGGCTGTAAGAACTTTGGCACCGGCTAGTTCACATCCCACCCCGGCATTACAATGGGAAGATGAGCCTGTTCCCGCCCTCTGGACCCATAGGGCCACCCCAGACCTTTGACTCGGGGTTGCCTCAGGGATTGCTCTGCCTCCACCCAATAGAGAAGGTGTGTCCTATATAAAGTCTCCCTTTACAGCTGATGTAACATGGCTGACCACCCATATGGAGACACGGGAGAGAAAACCAGATTGTTAAAAGTGCTTTAAGCACAGGTAAGAAACCCTTTTGTAAAAGGCTGCAATCTTTTGGGTCTGTGCATGGATACTCCCCAGGCATGGCCTGGTTATAGCTGTAATCCTGTTCATTCACTTTTCTCTCTTATGTGTATATGCCTTTACACTTAATAGCTATTTAAACAGCCATTTACATAGATCTATCTCAGGCTCCCTTCATTCAGTTTGATTCAATCAGCAGAGTACCTGCAGCGTTATTATCTACTCTTATGTCCTGTTTGCCCCATGTTGGGGTGTTTAACTTTCTTATTAAGAAACTCATATTTCACCATTCCATCCCCACCCCCACATGTTTTTTAAGTTTTCCCTCTTCCCCTTCCTTTCCTCTCTGTCTGTCTCTCTCCCCCCTTTTCCCTTCCTCCCTGTCACACCTGGTTTCCCCCCTCCCTTTCCCCTCCCTTTCCCCTCCCTTTCCCCTCCCTTTCCCCTCTCCCTTCCCCTCTCCCTTCCCCTCCCCTTCCCTCCCCTTCCCTCCCTTCCTTCCCTCCCCTTCCCTCCCTTCCTTCCCTCCCCTTCCCTCCCCTTCCCTCCCTTCCTTCCTTCCTTCCTTCCTTTTCCCTCCCTCACTCCCTACCCTCCCTCACTCCCTACCCTCCCTCACTCACTCCCTCCCCTCCCCTCACTCACTCACTCCCCTCCCTCCCCTCCCCTCACTCACTCACTCCCCTCCCCTCACTCACTCACTCCCCCCTCCCCTCTTTCCCCTTACTTTCTCCCCTCCCCTTTGTCCCATTCCCTTGAGTGGAGACTTTATATCTATATCCATCTTAGCTCTTTCAGGTGTAATTGCCACCTTCATCATGAATACTTCATTTGCAATGATTATATGTGAACAGCCTCTCCCTGTTGGGGGTATGCGGAAACCAATCCCAACGGGCAACCCATGCTTGACCTCCATTAGGCCGGTGCCAATTTTCTTACTGGTGAATCTTTGAATATTTAAATATTTACTGCCTCCCGTGGTTTTTTTTTTGTCTGTTTTTTTTATTTAAATTTGTGCAAAACTTATAGCAAAGGCCTTATATGCACTTGCTTTTAAATGCTCGCCCTCTTCTTCCTCCCACACTCTGTCATGGGTGCATACCACAAGCTTTATTGTGTTCCAATCGGTAAATCATATAAACTACTACTATAATCAGGCACAGAATAATTGTATTATTATTATTAGACAATACTGTTAGAACATTCAATACATTTTTTAATAATGGTATGAATTTGTGCTGATCACTAATTTGTATATCATTACAGTATTTACACAATTTGGGTCATAATCCAAGGCCCTGATGAAGCGGGTCAGCCCACGAAAAACACAGGCCATTTCTTCGGATTCTTCTGCCAGGTTTACCATACCCTGGACAACTGAACTGTAACTGTATTTTTTTTTTTTTTAAGTTTTCTTTTTCTCCTTTTTAAATGTTACTATATGTACCGTATATACTCGAGTATAGGTCGATCCGAATATAAGCCGAGGCCCCTAATTTACCACAAACAAAATGGGAAAACTTATTGACTCGTGTATAAGCCGAGGGTGAGACATGCCTGTCCATCCCTGTGTGTCCGTCCATCCCTGTGTCGATCTGCATGTAAAAACATGCCAGGATCGCCGCACCTCTTCTTGTCTGTGACAGACGGCGGCCATTCCACTGTTCAAAAGCCGCGCCTCCCTGTCTGTGATAGGCGGAACACTCAATTTCCCAGCAGTCAGTGTTCCGCCTATCACGGACATCCTCTCATCCTCGTTCGTAGTACGAGGATGAGCGGATGTCCGTGATAGGCGGACCACTGACTGCTGGGAAATTGAGTGTTCCGCCTATCACAGACAGGGAGGCGCGGCTTTTGAATTGTGGAATGGCCGCCGTCTGTCTGCTCGACACGCTGATTGGGTAGACAGACGGCGGTGACTCGAGTATAAGCCGAGGGGGGCACTTTCAGCCTCAAAAAAGGGGCTGAAAATCTCGGCTTTTACTCGAGTATATACGGTATGTGCAAAATAAAGATTTGTTTTTATAGTTCACTAGTTTCGCTATTCATTAGACCCCACAAGGTACATGGAAAGTCCCACAAACTTCTCCACTATTTAACGACTTCCCACCCGCAGTACGTCATATGACGTCCTTAGCTTTCAGTGGAGACATCTGAATGATGCCTGAAGCCACAGCCATCATCCAGTTATCGTTTTTTAGAGCTGGGGATTGTAAACACAATGAGAATGATCATAGCGGCTGTTCAGTCGCTTGATCGTTCTTTGCCACAATGGGAGTGGACATCCCGCCGCCCTCCAGGCTCTCCCGTGCAATCGGGGCCCCCGGAGAAGGAATGGGCCAGCACCGGAAGAGAGGCATAGAGATTTCTGAGGGACAAATGGTCCCCTGCAATATCTATGACCCGCGGAGGCCTGGGTGTGCAATGTTATGACTTTGTACTTATTCCTTTTCCTCCAACAGTGTGCTTTAAATATTAGCCAGTAGACATTGGACAGTGTAATCTGACCAAGAGCTGTTATCTATGTAGCTTTAGACCAGAATCAAAAAAAGTTTATCTGCTAAGCTCTGTTTAAAACTGACCTACGCAGCTCAAATTTTGGTCAATTGATGCTGAAGTGCTCAAAATTTGAACTGTGGCCCTTTTGGTACCACATGGGTCAGCAAAACAAAAAAAAAAGTATGCGGGTGGAAGTTTGTTGGCTGTATTTGCATTCAGTCACATCTAGTCACTGCTCAGATATTCAACCAGCCGTAGCTTTTGTGGCATCTCAAATGCAATAGCTGGCAGTGCAGATTCCTCTATCCAGTGTCAGTGAAGGAATATATTGATTCTTGGCTGGCTTTATTTCTGTGGCTACGTGTCCTAACACCACCTTATGTCTATGTCTAGCTTAATGGTTTTTTGTTTTTTTTCCCCAGATACTTGAACGTTCAATTAAGCTACTTTTCGAAACACGTGATATAAGTCAAATCAAGCAGTATGTGCAGAGACAGTGCATGAAGCTTCTGGAAGGGAAAGCCAGCATGCAGGATCTTATCTTTGCCAAGGAGTATAGAGGAAGTTTTGCTTACAGACCTGGAGCTTGTGTGCCAGCACTGGAACTAACAAGGTAGGAAAAGGTTGGCGACCATAGCAGAAGGGCATCAATAAGTCTTGGCTGTCAATGACTATGTTGCCGGTTCGCCGGTCTTCTTTCTTTGGACGGTCCTTATCACTGCAGGAATATACAAGAGCTGTAGTTTTGGAGTTGCTCTGATCCAGTCGTGTAGCCATTACAATTTGGCCCCATGTCAAAGTCGCTCAAATCCTTACGTTCACCCATTTTTTTCTACTTTCAGTACATCCGTTTCAGAGACAATGGGGTTGATTTACTAAAACTGGAGCACTCGGAATCTGGTGCAGCTGTGCATAGTAGCTAATCGGCTTCTAACTTCAGTTTGTTCAATTAAGCTTTGACAATAAAACCTGGAAGCTTATTGCTTACTATGTGCAGCTGCACCAGATTTTGCACTCGCCAGTTTTAGTAAATCCCCCAAAATGTATCCACTTGCTGCCTAATATATCCCACCCACTTTCAGATTCCATTGTAAAGGTAATCAATGTCATTCACTTTACCTATCAGTGGTCATAATGTTATGGCTGATCGCTGTAAACTTCCTCTTCCCCAAGTGCACATTATTGACCACAATTATACGTGTCGGCACAAAAAAGCAAATTGCGTGGAAACTGAAGGCAATCATTTATAACTTTGATACACAGCGTCACCCATATACGTCAAAGCAATGCCATGGAACTCTGAAGCATGTGCATAAGGACTGCTGGCACAATACGTAATGGGATTTTAAGTTAGAGCAAAGTCGCTTACGTGCCTGTAAGGCTGCTTTCACACTGAGGAGTTTTTCAAGTGCTTTTGCGTTAATAAAAGCACTTAAAGAGGGATTCCACCAAAAAAAATATATTAAAAGCCAGCAGCTATAAATACTACAGCTGCTGACTTTTAATAAAAGGACACTCACCTGTCCCGGGTTCCAGCGATGCCGAGGCCGATCGATCGCTCGGCCCTCGGCTGCTGCCGCCACCATTCTAGGTGAGGGAATCAGGAAGTGAAGCGAATCGGCTTCACTTCCCGGTTCCCTACTGCGCGAGCCGCGCCGCGCAATAGGAAATCTCCGCGCTGTCACTGGGACCCGTGTGTGTCCCAGCAGACAACGCGGCAGGGCAGGAAATGGCGTAGACTCCCACGGGAGTCTATGCCTGGAAGTGGGTGAAAATACCTGTCTTTGACAGGTATCTCCACCCCCCTCCCCCCTGAAAGGTGTCAATTGTGACACCGGAGGGGGGGAAGGATCCGATCAGCGGAGGTTCCACTTTAGAGTGGAATCCCGCTTTAAAAAGCTAAAGAAAAACGCTTCCCTTTAAAATCAATGAATGTGTTCTCACTGGGGCGGTGCGCTTCTGTTGCGGTGAAAAATACCCTGCTTGCAGCATTTTTGCTGCATGTTTGGGGAAATTTAAAAACACGCCAAAAATGCACTTTCCAGTTGCAAGCAATGAAAAAGTGGCAAAACCGCACCCGTGGAGCAGTTTTTGAGTCACGGCCTTTAAAAACCACATATGCATTTTTACAGTGGATCGATCAGTGTAAATGCAGTCTAATGTACATGCAGTGTTTGTACTCCGTGGCCAGAAATGGATGCTTTACAAGCTATGTGGGGAGCATACAAAGGTAAAAGAGCGTGAAAAAAGGCTATTTAAAATGAATTGGCAAATTTGAGACAAAGTTTTAGGACAGGGGTGTCCAACCTTTTGACCTTCCTAGTACACATGGAAGATGGGAAATGGTCTTGGGCCGCACATAAAATACAATAACAATAAGGACAGTTGATGAGCGGAAAAAGTCAGGCAGATCACAAGTTAACGATTGCCGATATAGATAATGTACCTATTTGAGTAATAAAACTTTTTTTATTTTATTTATATATAATATATATATTTTTTATTATTATTAAGGTAAAAGAGGGCAACATAAAACAAGTGTGTTATCTGACACTGTATTTGATAAAGGAATATCTGGTTCGATGGATGTAGTAGCAATTCTCAATAAATTCTCACTGACCAGATATTTCAGTTCTGATTTTGCCCTTGGTGTGCGTCATCCTCGAAAATAGTTGCTTGCAAATATAGGTACTGCCAAAAACGAATGGCATGAATAAGGGGTGATTGTGAAGAGTGGGAAATTTTTTCTTTGGGGAAAAAAAAAAGTCTGCATGTTTTTGCCAAGTGTAAAAAAAATTGCCCCAAAAAAATAAACATTTTTAAGTAAGTTTGATTTTGTATTGAGCAGCAGGTTGGACGCCCCTGGTTCAGGACATGTGGGATTACCACATGTGTGAGACTTCTTTCCAGCCTAGATGCATAGAGGAGCCCAAAATCCAAGGAGCACCTATGGGCTTTTAGGCAGGGTTCACACTTGTGTGATCAGACATCGCAACGCATTGCTGTGCAGATCACATTTGATTTCTGTGAAATGCAAATTCAGCCATACAAACTGGCTGAAATTGCATCACATTTTCACCATAATGGTCATTGACCCGGTAGCTGGCGGGAGCCGATACTGAAACACAGGGTATCCAGCATCGCACCAGTGTGAACCGGGACTTGAAGAGCATAAATTACATGTAAATTCTGCATCTAATTTCTTGACTACCTATCACATTTTGAAAGCCCTGGAGCCACAGGACAGTGGAAATACCCACAAAAAGACCCAATTTTGCAATGCAAACACTACAAGGTATTTTCTATGAAGCATAATGAGTCTATTGAAAATCCAATTTTTTTTTCCTCAAGTTTTTGGAAAATGCAGCAGAGAAATTTATTTTTTCCACAAAGTTCTCAAAAGCTATTTCTAACACACATCATAGGCATACTTTTATTTACACCCTAAAACACATTCTGGTACTCTTCCTCAGTATGGACATACCACATGAGAGTTTTTTTCACAACCTAACCACACAGAGGGGTATAAAATCCAATGAGCACCTTCAGGCTCTCCAAGGGCATAAATTATACTTCTAATTTCCTAACTACCTATCAGGTTTTTGGAGGGCCTTTGCATTTGCGGGCTCCAAGAGGTTATAGCAGGCAGTAAGGAGGCGATAAAATGCCTCCTCAATGCCTGCAAATGTTCTCTGAAGAGTGACCCGAAACATGGATGGCTCTATAGAGCATTGCACATATGAAGAAGCCCTTATGGTGACACAATGACTGCTGTGGCGGTTATCAGGAACACTGTGACTGATGTGATGGTGATTAGGAACATTTAAAGCGGTTGCAAACCCGCTGATGTGTTTTGTTTTTTTCCCCCACCTGCAAAGGAAAAGGCATAATGAGCTAGTATGCACCTCATACTAGCTCATTATGAAATACTTACCTTAGAACGAGGCCCCAACATCTGGCCCGATCCACGCCGAGGGAGCTGACCTGTTCCCTCAGTGTGTCTTCTGGGTATCGCGGCTCCTGCGCAGTGAGTGGCCGGAGCTGCGATATCGTCACTCCCACACATGCGTGCGGGAGATTTCTTCCCAGCAGGGTCCGGCGTCTGCAGGGCTTTCAGCCGAGAATCTCCTGTGCGCATGCACCGCTGCAGTCAACAGCGCATTGCAAGGGGAATACCTCCTAAACCGTACAGGTTTAGGAGATATATATATTTTTTTACCTACAGGTAAGCCTTACTATAGGCTTTCCTGTAGGTAAAAGTCCCAAAAATGACTATACAACCGTGCTAACGTGAAATAAATAAATGATTAATAAAGCATTGATCCTCTATGGTACTATGCAAAGGGTTTGCTCTTAGAAGAAAACAAATGAAGATTATCAGTGAGCGGTATATGGAGGGAAGTGAGAACCTCCTCTAAAGTTTTCATTGGCATTCATGGGAATTATGTCCAGTCTGATTGGAGGTACCAGGAATAGGCACTTACTGTTTGGATTCTGAAGATATCCATTACATCCAAGCTCAACTAGACCTGTAGGGGTCTTCATGTGAGATGAAAGGATGGGGCAAACCACAAGCGCACTTTGAATGGTGGAAGTGGTTTATGATCTGGATTCATTGATCTCTCCTCACACAAGCACTTTAACTTATGAACTTTTTTTCTGATTGAGCACCTTTATGCTTTGGATTCATTGATTTTTCTTCAGACAAGCACTTTACTTAGGAACGTTACTTATGAATTTCTTTTTGATTACTTCTATTGCATTGTCACTTCATTACTACGGCACATTTATGGTGCATGAAGTTCACGTTGGTTGATGCATTGTCACTGTTTTTGCATAGTATTAATTAAAGTTTTTTCTTTTATGTTATTGCTCATTGAGTACCACATTTACTTTTATCAAATTAGGAACACTATAATTGGTGTGCTGGAGATTGGGGACACTGTAATTGGGATGACAGTGATTAGGGACAATGTGACTGGTGTGGCGGTAATTGGGGACACTGAGGCTAGTATGGTCATGATTAGGAACACTGTAACTGGTGTTGCAGTAATGTCGGTGACCAGGGGCACTGGGACCGATGTGTCGGTGACCAGGGGCACTGGGACCGATGTGTCGGTGACCAGGGGCACTGGGACCGATGTGTCGGTGACCAGGGGCACTGGGACCGGTGTAGCTCTGATCGGGGGCACTGGGACCGGTGTAGCTCTGATCGGGGGCACTGGGACCGGTGTAGCTCTGATCGGGGGCACTGGGACCGGTGTAGCTCTGATCGGGGGCACTGGGACCGGTGTAGCTCTGATCGGGGGCACTGGGACCGGTGTAGCTCTAATCGGGGACACTGGGACCGGTGTAGCTCTGATCGGGGACACTGGGACCGGTGTAGCTCTGATCGGGGACACTGGGACCGGTGTAGCTCTGATCGGGGACACTGGGACCGGTGTAGCTCTGATCGGGGACACTGGGACCGGTGTAGCTCTGATCGGGGACACTGGGACTGATGTGGCGTGATTAAGGACATGGGCTGGTATTGATAGTATGTAAAAACATAAATGATATATAGATGTCAGTAACAATGCATACAATCCATACATACAAAGAAACAAAAGTGTTCAGAAATTAAGTTATGTGTAATAAAATAGAATGACAGAAAAAGTATTGAACACATGAAGAAAGGGAGGTGCAAACAGGCATGGAAAGCCAAGACACCAGCTAAAATCTATTGGTAATTGGAAAGCAATTTTGCCCCTTGTCAGTGCAAATTAATCTCAGCTGGTTCAGTCTCAACTAATGGCCATTAAAAAGGTGTCTCATTACCATGGGGTCGCACAAGAAACATCTCATGATGGGTAAAAGCAGAGCGCTCGCTCAAGACCATTGTAACCTTATTTTTGCAAAACACACTGATGGCATTGGTTACAGAAGTATTTTTAAACGTCTGAATGTTCCAGTGAGCACTGTTGGGGGCCATAACCTGGAAGTGGAAAGAACATAATTTCACTATAAGCCTGCCACAACCAGGTGCTCCTCGCAATATTTCTGACAGAGGAGTGAAAAGAATTATCAGAAGAGTTGACTAAGAGCCAAGGAGCAGTGGTGGAGATTCAGAAAGACCTGGAATTAGAAAGGTACATATGTTTCAAAGAAAACAATAAGTAATGCCATTTAACAGCAATGGCCTGTATGCACGGAAACCACGCAAGACTTCATTGTTGAAGCTCGTTTAAAGTTTGATGCACAATATTTAGACAAGTCTGTGAAATACTGGGAGAATATAGTCTGGTCAGATGAGACTAAAATTTAACTCTTTGGCTGCCATAATACACGTGTTTGGAGGTCAAATGGCACTGCACATCACCCCAAAACCACCATACCAACAGTGAAGTTTGGATTTGGGAACATCATAGTGTGGGGCTATTTTTCAGCATATGGTACTGGCAAACTTCATATTATTGAAGAGAAGATGAATGGAAAAATGTACCAAGACGTTCTTGATAAAAAAAAAAATGGTTTTAAAAGAAAATAAAGCTGCTAGAATGGCCCAGCCAATCACCTGACTTGAATCCAATAGAAAATCTATGGAAAGAACTAAAGATCAGAGTTCATAGAAGAGGCCCACAGAACCTTCAAGATTTGAAGACTGTGTAGAAGAATGTGCCAAAATTACACCTAAGCAATGCATGCGACTAGTTTCTCAATACAGGGGGCATTTTAAAGCTGGCATTACCAACCAAGGATTTTGTATGAAGCATTTCCCTGTGTCATTCCATTTTATTACAAGTAACTTCATTTCTGAACTTATTTGTTTTGGTTTCTTTGTATGGATTGCATGAGTTGTTACCGACGTGAAAATTTCATGTCAATAGCACCTTTAGAAATATATTTACCTAGAAAAAAGGTTACATGTTCAATACTTATTACCCGCTCTGTGCTGTTTGTGTGTGTGTATTGTCGTGGAAATTTGGCTGCTATGCTATGCACACAGCCCCACTACCTACTTTGTGCTTCCAATAAGCACCCATTTCCGTCTTAATGATATAATGCTTTAGGTTACCTTCCAACACATTCATCCCAATGACCAGACATCCCCAATGCAACCTACATCCTCATCTCAGCCTGGCTGCTCCTCAGCCAGGCCCCTCTGGTTACCCATTAAAGAGACATCAACAGCAGTGTTTCCTTCTGCTTCATCGTCGGCAAGCAAGAGCCTCTGAGCTCCCCTTGACCACAGCTTTTTATTTACTTTTCCCACTGGAAGCCACGCCCTGGAGGGTTTGCCTCCAACAGCTGAACACCTCCCACAAAGGGTGTGACCTCACAGCAGTAACAGGATGTGAATGCCCATATAAGGACAATACAATACAATACAATAGAAGGTACCAATCACATTCATGTATACATTCAAATAGTCTGACACAGATTGACTAAATGCTTTCAATGATGGAAACCATACAAAACCAATGAACGATGACTATAATTCCGTTGATAGAAATCCTTAATATATACATTGTTCCAGAGAACAATGTATACTTGGATAATTCTACATCTCTTGTGAATGGAAAGCTATCTACAGATGTGCACTGCCTATCTCCATGTGCTGATCAGACACAGCAGAGACAATGTGCACACATCCGCACACAACCAATGCCCGCAGAGCAAGCATATGTCCCCAGACGATCGTCTGTACAATGTACAGGGGCCCTTTTGCTGGCGGACATACCCCCACTCCGCAAACACCTTTTTTTTCCAAGCCCAAGATATTATCCACTACCTAACGGATCTCAACCAGCGTCAGTCTGCCCCAGTCAGCTCTTTTAGTGCGGGCTGGGGGAGAATGAACACAGGAGGACTCTTATGACAATACATATAATAAATACATCTAAAATTTCCACAACAGTATGTATATATAATGTATATATCATCTGGAAAGTATTAACAGTGCTTCACTTTTTACACATTTTGTTATGTTACAGCCTTATTCCAAAATGTATTAAAATCTTTATTTTCCTCAAAATTCTACAAACAATACCCCATAATGACAACGTGAAAGAAGTTTGTTTAAAATGTTTGCAAATTTAATAAAAATAAAAAACAGAAAAAAATCACATGTACATAAGTATTCACAGCCTTTGCCATGCCACTCAAAGTTGAGCTTAGGTGCATCCTGTTTCCACTGATCATCCTGTACACCCCTTTCACACGGAGGTGTTTTTCAGGCACTAAAGGGGCCTGAAAAACGCCTCCCCTGCAACCCCAGTGTGAAAGCCCAAATGCTTTCGCACTGGGGCAGTGCGCTTGCAGGACATTTGAAAAAGTCCTGCAAGCAGCATCTTTGGAGTGGTTTATTAGCGGTGTATACACCACTCCTCCACGACCCCTGCCCACTGAAATGAACGGGCAGTGCTGCCGAAGCGCCTGCAAAGTGATTTGGCAGCAGTGCTTTTCAGGTGCATTTAACCCTTTGTTCAGCCACTAGCCGAAACCAGGTACTGCTCATTGCCTGGCCAATACCACCCCTACAGTGAAGCATGGTGGTGGGCAGCATCATGCTTAGAAGATGTTTTTCAGCCGCAGGAACTCTGAGCCCAGTCAGGATCAAGGGAAAGATGAATGCAGCAATGTTCAGAGACATCCCTGATGAAAACCTGCTCCAGAGCGTTCAGATTGTCCAACAGGACAATAACCCTAAGCACAGCCAAGATAACAAAGGAGTGGCTGTGGGACAACTCTGTGAATGTCCTTGAGTGGCCCAGCTAGAGCCTAGGCTTGAATCTGATTAAACATCTCTGGAGAGAGCTATAAATGGCTGTGCACAGACGCTCCTCATCCAACCTGATGGAGCTTGAGAGGTCCTGCAAAGAATAATGGGAGAAACTGCCCAAAAATAGGTGTGCCAAGCTTGTAGCCTCATACTCAAAAAGACTTGAGGCTGTAATTGATGCCAAAGTTGCTTCAACAAAGTATTGAGCAAAGGCTGTGAATACTTATGTACATGTGATTTGTTTTATTTTTAATAAATTAGCAATTTCAAACAAACGTCTTTCACGTTGAATTTTGGGGAAGATCATGAATTTAATCAATTTTGGAATAAGGCTGTAACATAAAATAAGGAAAAAGTGAAGTACCGTGAATGCTTTCCGGATACACTGTATATCTTCTTTTTTTAATTTTTTTTCATTTTACTTACGGTTATCAGAGTAGTGCAGTGTCCCGCTGCCCTCAGTGTTTCCTGTGAAACAAGAAAGTGATGCTGCAGCCAGGACAGTATTGGATTGGTGAGAGGATGCAGGTGTTCAGGGATGAGGGGGGTGGGGGCAATTAGAGGGGCATGTTTTACCTTAATTTGTAGTTCAAACCAATTCAGTACAGGGCACTTTCACCCCCTTCCTGCCCAGGCCAATTTTCAGCCTTCAGTGCTATCGCACTTTGAATGATAATTGCTTGGTCATGCAACACTGTACCCATATACATTTTTTTTATAAAAAAAAATTCACATATATAGAGCTTTCTCTTGGTGGTATTTAACCACTTACAGACCGGACCATTTTGCTGGTCAAAGACCAGACCACTTTTTGCATTTCGGCACTGCATCGCTTTAACTCACAATTGCGCGGTCGTGCAACGTAACTCCCAAACAAAATTGATGTGCTTTTTTTCCCACAAATAGAGCTTTCTTTTGGTGATATTTGATCACCCCTGCGGTTTTTATTTTTTGCGCTATAAACAAAAATAGAGTGACAATTTTGAAAAAACGCATAATTTTTTTACTTTTTATAATAAATATCCCCCAAAAATATGTAAAAAAAAAAATTTTTCCCTCAGTTTAGGCCGATACGTATTCTTCTACATATTTTTGGTAAATAAGCGATTATTGATTGGTTTGCGCAAAAGTTATAGCGTTTACAAAATAGGGATAGTTTTATGGCATTTTTATGAATAATTTTTTTTTTTTTTTTTTTTTTTACTAGTAATGGCGGAGATAGATTTTTATTGTGACTGTGACATTATAGCGGACACATCGGACATTTTTGACACATTTTTGGGACCATTGTCAGTTATACAGCAATCACTGCTATATAAATGCAGTGATTCCTGTGTAAATGACACTGGCAGTGAAGGGGTTAACCAGTGGGTGGCAGTGTAGGGGTTAAGTGTTCCTAGGGGTGTGTTACTAACTGTGGGGGTTGGGCTTTCATTTAGTGAACACTGATCTCTGCTCCAATCACATGGAGCAGAGATAGCGTCACTAGTTGCTAGGCAGAATGGAGAAATGCTGTTTACAATGGCACTTCTCCATTCAGTCGTCCCGTGAGACGATCGCGGGTATGCCCGCGGCGATCGAGTCCGCAGGACCCGCGACCGGACTCACGGGGGTCCCGACCAGCACGGCGGTGTGCTCGCGATGGCAGGGCGGCATTGAAGATTGGACGTACCTGTACGCCAATATGCCTGCCCGTGCCATTCTGCCGACGTACATCGGCGTGCGCTGGTCGGGAACCGGTTAATCACCACTGTGTTTTTAATGTTCTTGCTAAACGCACAAAAAATTACTGGAAATTTTGAAAAAAAAATCATTTTCTTTGTTATAAAATGTTGCAAAGAAGTAATTTTACTTCACTGATGTGCGCTGATGAGGCTGTGCTGATGAGGCTGATCTGCTGTGTGCAGACGTGCACTGATCATCAGAAAGCTGTGCTGTAGGTGTCTTTTGGCTATAATGTGGGCAGAAACAAATTAAAAGTCTGTGTTCAGCATTTCCAAATTAGAAAGTAAAAAAATCAATCATATATGGGACTTTGAGGGTGCCCTATTATGTATAACAGTATACACCATAATTAAAATTTCATAAGTTTAAACTCTTCTAAAACATTGAATTTTAACACCTTCCCGCCCAATCTATAGCAGATTGATGGCCAAGTGGGCCTTTTGTTCTTCTAAATGGACATCCTATGCCGTCCTTCCACAACGTGGGCCTGCACAGCGGGGACTAATCACTATACCGACCCGCTGCCAGTACCATTTGTTTGCTGTGACCAATCGCAGCATATCACATGACAATTGTAAACCGTGGATGGCTTCCTTTCATGCCATCCATTGTATACAATTGTGTTGCTAGCTGTGATTGGTCACAGTGATCACATAGTACAGACAGGGCCAATCACAGCCCAACACAATCACAAATATCCCCCAAATTACACCTTTTTGGAAAGGTCATTGAGGTATTTTAGTAAGCGGCATGGCAAATTTTTTTGAAGTAGTCGTTTTTTTGTGACAATTTTTTGAAAATTTAGAAATGTATAAAAGAATCTCACTTTTTTTTTTTTTTTTACTTCTGGTCACCAGTGCAGTGGCACTGATGGGCAGCACTGGTGGGGGACACTGATGGGCAGCACTGGTGGGCATTGATAGGTGGCACTAGTGGGCACTGCATAGCAGCAGTGGCTCTCTGTGTATGGGACTGATGTCCCTCTGACAGAAGGCGGTGATCGGCTTTTTTCTTTTCTCCTCACGCTGTCAGCATGAAGGGGGAAAAAAGCCGATTTACGAGTTCCTTACCGACTTACCTCCTTTCCGGGAGCCCCTTACCGACTCCGATCTATGATAAGCGATCAGAGTGCGCTCCGCAGGGGTGGGAGGTGGTTAAGCTGGCTATGCACGTAGAGCTGCACAATTCTGGGAGAAATGAGAAGCAAGATTTTTTTATTTTTTTTTTGCTTAGAATAAAGATCACAATTCTCGCGGCGTAACATTATCTTTCACATTGTACAAAAAAATTGGGCTAACTTTACGGTTTATTTTTTTTAATTCATTAAGGTCTATTTTTTTCCCCCCATAATTTGCATTTGAAAGATCGCTGCTCTAATACAGTGTGACAAAATATTGCAGCAACCACCATTTTATTCTCTAGGGCAGTGATGGTGAACCTTGGCACCCCAGATGTTTTGGAACTACATTTCCCATGATGCTCATCTACACTGCAGAGTGCATGAGCATCATGGGAAATGTAGTTCCAAAACATCTGGGGTGCCAAGGTTCACCATCACTGCTCTAGGGTCTCTGCTAATTGGGGGTTCTAAGTAATTTTCTAGAAAAAAATGATTTTAACTTGAAACCAGTAAGTCTCAGAAAAAGGTTTAGTCTTTAAGTGGTTAAACTTCCCTCATTTACAGATCAAGTTCATTCCTTTGATCTAAAGAACAAAACGTTACCATGTTTATAATTACCATATTTATTGGCGTATAACACGCACATTCATTTTAAGAGGTAAGTTTTAGGGAAAAAAACTTAAATTTTAAATATTTTTTTAAGCAAAATAAGCGTTGGTGCCCATCTGCAGTCTCACCATTGCCATCATTACAGCCTCATTCGTCCACATCGATGCATCAGCCTCACCTTTGCCATCAGTGCAGCCTGATCAATGCCCATCTGCAGCCTAGAGGGGACAGGGAGGGGGCGGGACAAGCGACAACAGATTACATACAGCGACAATCTCCTATGATAGACACAACAGTGGTCAATGCCGGCCCAGGATACAGGGCTTCCTATTACAGAGGCCACCAAGTAAACAGGAGTTTCTTACTGTATGTAATCTGACGACGCTCATCCCTCCCCCCTCCCTGTCCCCTCCGAGGCAGCTAAAATTGAAGTATTGGCGTATAACATGCACATGCTATTTGCACCCGATTTTCCTGGGGAAAAAGTGAGTGTTATACACCAACAAATACAGTAGCTCAGGGGCTGAGGAATATTGTAAACTTAAAACTTGGCAGATTGCCTGTTTGTTTTGTTTTTTGTTTTGTTTTTTGACAGCGGTCGGCTTGAGCAGAGAAATCTCCATAGAATCGGGAAAATGCTTTGTTCAGCTCGCGAGGGGGAAAGAATCACGATCTCGATTAAGGATCAATTATGCAGCTCTAGCACGTAGTTTTTTTTTTTTTTCCTTTCATTCAGCCAAAATTGCAAACGAGGTAGAGCACAAAAAAAAAGCAAATTGCAATATATTGGAAAGGCGTAATTTAAGGTCTGGTTTGCTAGTTGTATATTTCTCCTTTGTTCATTGACAGACACAGCCTTCAAGCGGAGGTCCACCCTAAAGTGGACCTTCCACTCATTGGAATCCCCCCCTCCGGCACCACAATTGGCACCTTTCAGGGAGGGGGGTGCAGGTACCTGTACAGTACAGGTATCTGCACCCACTTCCTGGATAGCTCTGCGGAAAGGGGCGTAGATTACGCCCCTTTCCGAAAGATCCCCGCTGCCTGCTGGGAAACACACAGATCCCAGAGGCAGCGGGTCCATCCTCATTGCGCAGCGTGACTCGCGCATGCGCAGTAGGGAACCGGGAAATGAAGCCGATAGGCTCCACTTCCTGATTCCCATACCCAAGATGGCGGCGGCAGCACCCGAGAGACGACCGAGAGATCGGCTTCGGGTGCCGACATCGCGGGCACGCTGGACAGGTAAGTGTCACTATTTTAAAAGTCAGCAGCTGCAGTATTTGTAGCTGCTGGCTTTTAAAAAAAAAAAAAACGCGCACTCCCGGCGGACTCCCGCTTTCATAACGAAAGGGTTATATCGCCTCTATTAGGAGTAGGACTAGGCAGAACAAAAAGCAAACAAGCTCCTGGCTATGCCCATGGGCCAGTCAGTATATAACCCCCGCCCTGCTCTAGGCATTCACTTTTTTTCTGCCTAGTCAGGTGTAAGGACCTGGCTCCCTGTTGGGACCTGTGGTTCCTTGGAATTTTTTTTTTATTTTTTTTTTTTTTTTTTTTTTTATATTTTAATTTTTTTTCTCCTGTGATGATCTGCAATCAACTGCTGGGCTGGGTGACAGACTAGATAATATAGATCCTGGTAGTCTCCCCAGCCTGGCCATGGAGCGCGTGCAGTCCTTAGCTCTGCACTGGGTCGGCTGCAAAAGATCCCACTCTAGAACAGGTCGGCCGGCGAGGTACAGTCTCGCAGGGACATATATGACCGGGCTACTGCTGTCTCAGTGTGGCCATAGGCGGGAGATGGATCTGTTTGTGGAGTGCGTCCAGCAATCCTTGCAGGAAGGGTAAGTATGGGCTCCACCGGTCCAGGCACGGTGGAGCAGCTGGCCACTCCCTGGGGGGGGTTCGGTTTGGGAAACCATGCTCTACCCCCCTTGTTTTTCACCCTTGGTTTTTGTATTGGGGTGATCGAGTCTGCAGGGCCGGCGGGTCCATCCAGGGCTCAGGGCTGGCCCGGTCCCCTTGAGGGTCATGGGCCGGTGGTGGACGACCAAAAATGTAGCCTGCGGCCTGAAATTGAGGCCGTGGCTTTTGTGGCCTACTGCGGCCCCCCTGCATGCTCACAGCAGGCAGCCAGAAATTAAGGCCACGGTTTTTGCAGCCTACTGCGAGCCCATTGCAGGGCACATGCTCGCGGCGGGCGGCTAAAAAATGTAGGCCGTGGCCTGCTAGGCCTCGTGATGGCCCCCCTCTTTGCCGAAGGGTGGCGCTGCAGAGCTCGTTGCCCCTTTGATGAGGGGCCACGGTTCGTGCCCCTGTGAGGGGCCACGGTTGTCCTGGGCCACGATTTGTGTTCCCTGTGGGGGCCACGTTTCTGTGTTCCCTGTGGGGGCCACGTTTCTGTGTTCCCTGTGGGGGCCACGTTTCTGTGTTCCCTGTGGGGGCCACGTTTCTGTGTTCCCTGTGGGGGCCACGTTTTTGTGTTCCCTGTGGGGGCCACGTTTTTGTGCTCCCTGTGGAGGGCCAGAGTTTGTGTTCCCTGTCGGGGGTTGCGTCTACTGTGGGACGCCACCTGGTTGCGTCTACTGTGGGACGCCACCTGGTTGCGTCTACTGTGGGACGCCACCTGGTTGCGTCTACTGTGGGGGGCCACCTGGTTGCGTCTAATGTGGGGGGGCCACCTGGTTGCGTCTACTGTGGGGGGGCCACCTGGTTGCGTCTACTGTGGGGGGGGCACCTGTTTGCGTCTACTGTGGGGGGGCCACCTGGTTGCCTCTACTGTGGGGGGGCCACCTGGTTGCCTCTACTGTGGGGGGCCACCTGGTTGCGTCTACTGTGGGGGGCCACCTGGTTGCGTCTACTGTGGGGGGCCACCTGGTTGCGTCTACTGTGGGGGGCCACCTGGTTGCGTCTACTGTGGGGGGCCACCTGGTTGCGTCTACTGTGCGGGGGCCACCTGGTTGCGTCTACTGTGGGGGGCCACCTGGTTGCGTCTACTGTGGGGGGCCACCTGGTTGCGTCTACTGTGCGGGGGCCACCTGGTTGTGTCTCCTGTGAGGGTCCCCGGGTTTTGCCCCTGTGAGGGTTTGTGTCCCTGTCGGGCCATGGTTTTTTGTTCCCTGTGAGGGGCCACGGCTTGTGTCTCCTGGGAGGGGTCGCCGGCTTGTGTCTCCTGGGAGGGGTCGCCGGCTTGTGTCTCCTGGGAGGGGTCGCCGGCTTGTGTCTCCTGGGAGGGGTCACCGGCTTGTGTCTCCTGGGAGGGGTCACCGGCTTGTGTCTCCTGGGAGGGGTCACCGGCTTGTGTCTCCTGCGAGGGGTCACCGACTTGTGTCTCCTGCGAGGGGTCACCGACTTGTGTCTCCTGCGAGGGGTCACCGACTTGTGTCTCCTGCGAGGGGTCACCGGCTTGTGTCTCCCCTTATTGTATCTGTGGGGGAACCTTTTCAAGTTGGTGCAGTGGTGGCTGTGGCGGAGGGGTGGTATCCCTTTGGATAAACTGTTTTGCACGGCGAATCTGTTACCTTCCTCCTCTTATATGAACAAGTTTGTCCATGAGGACGGGTAGTGTCAAAAGTGTCTTTGGTGTTTCCAAGAACACTTGCTGTAAGTTACCCCTTTGAGGAGCCCTTCCTTCAGTAGTGGGCTGTTCCACCAGTAGTGGACCCCCCATCTCTAGGCTGCTCAAGGCAACCGTGGTTCCAATAGAGGAATCACAAGTTTCTAAGGCCAGCGGACATGCCTGGAGGGGGTGCAGGTCCAGGTGCTACAGTTGACCACTAGGTCGCTTGGCCGCAGTTTCCCTGGTTGCTGAGCTCTGTCTCCTCAGTGGGGCTGGGACATGTACTTTGGGATCATAGCATGTTGCTGTGTTACGCTATCAGGGTTTCCTCTTCTTTTTGGAGCCATTGTTAGTATTATCTGGGATCGCTGAACGTGGGAAAAAGGAAAAATGTGAACGCTGCCACTCATTGGGGTTAGCTGATCCATGAGCGTATGTTATAAGGAGAAGGACACAGATGATTTATATACATGGCTTTATTTAAGCTTCCATCTTGTAAGCGCACCCACTTCTCGGTGACGGGCACCTGTTTGCTGTTTAGTGTGGACTCACCCTGGTGTTCAGGAAAGAATTGCGATAGAGGACTTTATATTGTGAACCTTGTTTGCTCCTTTCCTTTTAGGTTGATGAATTGTAATTTATGATGCTATTCCATTCATTAATTTTGTATGCAATGTGATGTATATCAATTTATTCACATTTACAATTTTTTTTATATTTGTGAAGGTAGTAGATAGGGGTTATGGCGCAGCTTTTGAAATCTTTTTTTCCCTTAGGGGATATCCTGGCAAAATGGGACAAATACAGAGGGTCTTTGGACAGTCAGATTCGGCTGAGTCAAGAATCCAGAGTTTTCCCTAGTCTGGTGGCTTTGTGCTTTGGTGAGGTAATCCTTTCTCCCCTTGTATTGAATAGGGTGGCCACCAATGCCGGTCTGCCCGGGTGGGGAGAGGTCGCAGGACTGAGCTCTTCTCAGGGTTGTTGGACATTGGTGAAATCCGGAATACTGAGTGATATTTTGGAACTTCATGCAAACCGTTCTGGATCATGAAAGGATAGACTTTGGGGGCTCCTGGTACGGATCCAGTCGGGCAAGGGCAACGGCGGTGGTGTATGTACTTCACCAGGGCAGGCCAAAATAGACTGTTGGCAGCCCTGGCTGTTGCCAGTATCCTCCGGTGGGCAGAGCGTCTCGTTTGGCCTTTTATGACATACGCTTTCCAGGAGTGGAATACTGTAAATTGGATACCTCAGTTGGTTAGGGTGGACCAGGGGGTGGGCCCTTCACTGGGCCGCGTTATATCGTATTGGTCTCCACGGGGGCACGCCTGAGCTGGTTCTGTATTGCATCTTGGCTTAACAGGATGGTACCAAGGTTTTGGCCAGGGTCACAGGATCTTCTGGCGGCTCTAGTGACCCATGTTTACTCAGTGCCTTTCCTTATTTCCAGCCTTTGCTGTGGGGCCTTTTGGCAGGATCATGGCTGTGGTGATCCTATTGGATCCGGATGGGTCTGGATACATTGGGCGGGTGCGCCCGGTCGCCAACTTATTTCTGGATGACTGCCTTTCAGGAAGAAGCTACTTTCTCATGGACCGTTCTTCCATCCTATTTTTAAAGGTGCTGGTTTTCAGTGGCCTGGCTGTGATGAGCCAGGTGCTGTGGTTTCCAATATGGCTGTTGGGGGGGATAGAGCACATGGGCCTTGAGTAGCATCAAGGCCCAGGTGTCTGCCTGGGTGATCTTTTTCAGCGTCTCCTGGTCTCGCACTTCCTGGTACGTACCCTTTTCCAGGGGTTAGACGTCTCTTTCCACCAGTGCGGTTCTTCTACCGCTGTGGGACCTGAATTTGGTAACTTCGGTTCTCCAGACGTCTCTCGATCTTTTTTTTCAAGATATTCGGGAGATTCCATTACTTTCTCTGGCTCAGAGGGTGATTTCCTGGGGCTATCCCCTTCACTCACATTGATCAGAGAGTCAGTCTGTGATGGAATGTTCCCCAGCTCATCAGGACTGGTAAGTACAGCTCCTCTCTGCCTCGGTGGGGCTGAGCATCTGGGCATTCCCTGGGAGGTTGATTCGGGGGTACCTCTCTTCTCTCTCTGTCCCTGTCTTCCCCCCGTGGGGGATGCTGCATGGGCTGCTGAGCGGTGTGTGTGTGCCACACGGACAGGGGCCTCTCTGGGGGGACTCTCGCCTTGGGTGTGGGGCTGCGCTGGGTGTCTGTGCTCTAGATGTCTGTTGTCTCTCCCCTGGGGGTCTGTGTCTGCTGATCGCTGTAGCGCTGTTTGCCGCCATTTCTTCTGCCTGTGTTTCACTGTCCCTCTCTGTATACAGTGTTCGGCGGCCATTTTTGGTGTGACCAGGGAGAAGCATGGTCAGTAACCATTTTCCTGTAGCTCGGCGGCCATTTTCCCTCTGTTTATGTCCTTTGTACTGGACGCTTGTTGTAGCCTAAACATGTTTTCATGCCTCAGCGCTGTTCCCTGAGGCTCAGCACAGTGTGGTTTTCTCTCACAAGCACCTGGGAGCTGACACAGGCACACCTAGCTGGACAGCACAGAACTCCTGACAGTGTGATGAGTCTTGCAGTGGGGGCCCCTCAGCCTACAGCAGTTAGGAGGATGGGACCATCACTCCAACAGGTAGCAGACAGGGTAGGGTCCCCCCCCTCCCAATCCAGGTAATTGCAACCGGTTCGCCTGCAGACAGTGCAGTGCCTAACAAGCCTGCAAGAAAAGTTCTACCGCACAAAGGTTTGCCCCCGTCCGTCATACGGGTGGGGGGGGTCACCTTCGGGAGTTTTCAGCCCATTGGGCCTCTCGGCTATCTGGTCAATGGGTCTGCGAACTGATTTCCTTCGCTACAAGATAGAGTTCCTCTCTTGGCCAACAAACAGATCTTCCCTTCCAGCATACCCTTGCTCCCGGCTCATTGGGAGGCCCCATGGGGGCAGTATGGGACCTGCTAAACCTCAGGGTGATAGCGTGTGTTCCGGTGTCGGAAAGTTTCCAGGGATTCTACTCCAATCTGTTTGTAGTCCCCGAAGACGGAAGGGGTACGTCCAATCTTGGACCTAAACAGCCTCAATTGATTTAAGTACAGAGGCTCAGTGTGGAATCGGTTCGCTCAGTTGTCGCTGCACTCACGTCTTTTAACATCCAGGATGTGTACCCGCACATACCCATATGCTTCAGGCATCAGAGGGTTCTGCGAAATGCAGTCGGGGAAGCCCACTACCAGTTTGTGGCTCCCCCTTTTTGATTTGGCTTCAGCACCCAGAGTCCTTACCAAGGTATTGACCTCAATTTTTGCGTTGTTGATACCCTGATGGGTTTACTTCCTCTTTCATTCCCTGCAAAGGTAAAGCATAATGGACTACTATGCATTGCATAGTAGTCCATTATGTGTCACTTACCTGACACAGGAGCCAGCGAAGTCACCGCTGTCCCCTGTAGTCTAGAGCATCCATCTTCTCGGTGGGTCTCACCGCTCCGCCGCTGTCATTCGGCGATATGCCGCGATGACGTCACTCCCACGCATGCGCACGGGAGCCGCCACTCGCGGCATATCGCCGTTGACCGTGGCAGGCTCAGTGTGCATGCGCCGTAGACAGCTGTGCCTGTCTTTCGGCAAATATCTCCTAAACCATGTAGGTTTAGGAGATATTTCTTGGACCTACAGGTAAGCCTTAATCTAGGCTTACCTGTAGGTCAAAGTGTGTTGTAAGGGTTTACAACCACTTTAACGGCATGGCTGTTGAGAGCCAGATGCTAAGGTACCGAGGCCTATCGGACTCTGTGATCTCAACTATGTTGAGAGCACGGAAATCTTCTCGGAAGATATACAGTCGTTCCTGGAAGGCATACATCTCTGTGTGAGGAGAAAAGATGGCACCCCTGCACCTATTTTGTTTCCAGGACCCTGCTGTTTCTACAGCAAGGAGTAGACCAGAAGTTGGTTTCAAGCACCACTAGGGGACAAATATGTGCCTTGACTGTCTTTTTTCAGTGACCCATGGGATCTTGCTTTCTAGTGAGCACTATTGTTCAGAGGGTCCAACTTGTAGTTACCCTGTGGGATCTGAACCTGGTGTTATCAGTGCTTCAGAAACCGCCGTTTGAGAACATCAGAGGAATTCCCTTTTTGACCCTTTCTCAGAAAAGGGGTCTTTCTAGTGATCATTACATCGGCCAGGAGGGTTTCGGAACTGGCGGCCTTGTCTTGCAAATCGCCCTATATGGTTAACCTTAAGGATAAGGTGGTGTTGCATTTGCAACCTTCTTTTCTGCCGAAGGTGGTTTCAG
The DNA here is from genome assembly GCF_037356315.1 of Lithobates pipiens. Lineage (NCBI taxonomy): Eukaryota > Metazoa > Chordata > Amphibia > Anura > Ranidae > Lithobates > Lithobates pipiens. The sequence continues at coordinate 290,999,748 of NW_027507758.1, forward strand.
CGTTCCACATCAATGATGATATTGTGTTACCATCTCTGTGTCCTAAACCGACACATCCTAACAGGTGGCCCTTTATCCCTGGACGTGATCAGGGCTATAAGGATATATTTGTCTGCCATGGCTCCCCTGCGGGAGTTGGATCTCTTTTGGTTTCGGTAGCTGGTCCGAAAAAGAGGTATGGCGGTATAGTGGTAGATCACCATTTCCGGGTGGGTCCGACAGATGTGGTACAGGCCTACATTTTAAAGGGGCAGGTGCCCTCCTTTCCTGCCATTGCCCATTCCACCAGGAAAATTGGGGCCTCTCAGGCTTCCAACATTGAATGTCAGTCACTCTGGTGTGTAAGGCGGCGATTTAGTCATCCGTTCACACTTTTACCAAATTCAACAGAGTGGATGTAAGCACATTGTTTGATTCCTGCTTGGCCGCAAGTTTGCGGGCGGCCGTGTAATTTTGCAATCCTGCACTACTTTTTCTGTTTTAAAGAAAATAGTTACTTTTGAGTATAATGCACTGTTGCATTGTTACCGCAAGTTCTGATGCGGTAAAATAAGGTGGTGACTGCCTTGTTAGGGAGCACTTCTGATTGTGGGTGAAGTTCTTTTATGTTGTTTTCCACCCCTCATTATGATACTGCTTGGGGACGTCCCGATGGTCAAGAATAAAGGAGCTGTGTCAGTGAACGTAAGAGAAAATAGGATTTTTGTAGTCACCGTAAAATCCTTTTCTCTTTAGTTCACTGACTGACACAGCACCCTCCCCTCTTATTGTTTTACATTATACTGCTTGTTGACGTACTGAGGCTGCAGGAAGCAGGCCGGAGGGTTGTTACTGAATGGACCGCCCCTTGGGCAGAACTAGAAATTTCTGGGGGGGGTTTTTGTACATTAACATGTTCTGCCTAGTCCTCTCCTGAAGGTGGCGTATCAACCCGATGGTCAAGAATAAAGGAGCTGTGTCAGTCAGTGAATTATAGAGAAAAGGATTTTACGGTGAGTACAAAAATCTTATTTTTTAACTTGCCGTAAAATCCATTTCTCTGAAGTTCATTGACAGACACAGCATCAACCCCTCTGTGGAGTTCTTTTGATACTTCTATTACTGCTTGCTACTAAACTGAGTTCCTAGAGCAGGGCGGAGGTTATATACTGACTTAAGGACAGCCCATGGGTGTAGCCAGGTGCTCGTTTGCTTTTTGTTCTGCCTAGTCTTACTCCGAATAGAGGCGATATAACCCTATCTTTAGAAAGGCTGTGTCTGTCAATAAACTTCAGAGAAATGGATTTTACAGTAAGTAAAAAATCCTATTTTTCCACAAACTCGTTGCCCTATCTAAAAACTTCTTTTATCATTACGTATGGAAAAAAGATGATGAATGCCAATACTAATAAACCTATTAGAGTATACAAATCAAATTTTTTTTATGCATTTTTTTATGATTACAAACATACTAGCTCATTATGTAATACTTCTCATCAATCAAAGACCTCACAGCTGTCCCTGCACACCACTGTGGCTGGCAACATGTCTCTGAGTTGTTTCCGGATATCGCAAGTTCCTATGCTGTGATTGACCGGAGTGCGGGTGGGAGCCTTCAGTAATGGTGCAGCAGCTGAAGAAACGCATGTGCCGATGACGTCAGCACATGCTGATACAGTGAATATCTCCTGAACGGTTCAAGTGTGTGTATAATAAGGCTTACCTGTAGGTAAAAGTGGTGTGTAAGGGTTTACAACTACTTTAACACCCTTACAAGACCTTGCATGGACCCATTTTTCTGCTGTAATTTCATTGTCAATAGTGCATCTCTTAATCACATACTGCAGAGCCAACATATTAATATTTCTTAACTTTCTCCTGCTCCTTTTTTAACAGAAAAATGGTAGCATATGATCGTCGTTCTGAGCCACGTGTTGGAGAAAGGGTGCCATATGTGATAGTGTATGGGACGCCTGGAGTACCCCTTATCCAGCTTGTAAGGCGACCCATTGATGTCCTGCAAGATCATAATTTGAGATTAAATGCAACCTACTACATCACCAAACAGATAATGCCACCACTAAACAGGATCTTTTCGCTCATTGGTGTGGATGTCTTCAGTTGGTATGACGAATTACCAAGGGTAAGCATGCATTAATGGCAGCATCATCATAAAGGTGCCATGGATAGTAATTAAGATTTATGTAATCAGAAATTTAAGTATGCAAGGAGTTTTGGTAATCGTAAAAGTGCAGGAGGAAGGACCAGATGGAAAAGTATAATGCTCCCCAAAGTTTTACCTCAGTGGGTTTCCTTAGATGTGTTAAATATTGCATGACACTTGGTCCATGTCATAGACTGACGCTACTTGGGTGCTGTAAAACAGGTGACATTTCCTATTGCTGCCTCAAAAAAAATCCCTCAACAAATACCTTCAAATTCCAAAATTTCTCATGGAATTTGCAGGTCGGTTATCGCCTGTTTGAGACAAGGGGAATACGGCATCCATAGACAACCAAGATGCTTATCTTCATATTCCCATTGATCCACCTCCTCAGTGCTTTTTACACTTTTCAGTAGGAGACAAACACTTTGTTGCACTGTCATTTGGCCTATGCTCTGCTCCCAGATTATTCACATAAGTCCAAGGACCTCTTCCTGTACTCCTTCAAACTCAGGACATCTAGGTCACAGGTTATCTGGACGACCACCTCCTGAAGGGAGTCCTCTCCCTTTCAGTTATCTGTAAATGTTCACAGGTCCTCTTCACCTAGAATACTAGGGTCTGATCCTGGACACTTCCCAAGCAAAAGTATTTCTTCCAGGGAAAAATCTGCTTTCTCTCAAAGTTCATGTTTGGAAATTGAGGTTCAAGAGACATTCCTTGGTGAAATCTTCCATGAGAGTTGTAGGCCTCATGATAGCCTCCTTTGGGGGTGTTTCCATTCACTCCGTTTCATTGGAGACCTCTCCAGCAATACATCCTATTGACCTGAAACGAGCATGCCCCTTCTCCTGACCTACCCATGCTCCTGTCCAGGCAAGCACAGAGTTCCCGTAGCTTGGTGGATCTTCAGTCCAGGCTTAACAATGGGAAGTTTTTCCCTCCCTTATCACTGGAAATTGATAACAGATGCCAGTCATTCAGACTGGGGAGGATTTTTCCAGTCCCTTAGGGTCCAGGGAATGTGGTCATTGGGGGATGGCTCTGCAAAACTGGAGCTCCCTTCTGCAAGCACACCCAAGGGGGCACCAGGAGTCATGCAGTCTTGAAGGAAGTGAAGTGAGCCAGATCATCTCATGGATTAAGACTCCTTGTCCAGGGATCTCTGATTTTCACATCCCAGGAATGAATAACTGGAAGGTGTATTACCTCAGCTTCCAACACCTGCATCAAGGAGAATGGGCCCATCTTCAACCCAAAATGTCAGATGTGGAACCCTGGATTTGAATATCCTGGCCTCCAAATTCAACAGAAACGACCTCCTGTCTATGCCCAGGACCAAGGATCTTCTAGCACTGGCATTGGATGCCTTGATAATCTCCTGATTTCAGTCCAGGGTAATCTGAGCTTTCTTTCCAGTGAGTATTCTACTCCACCTGCTTAAAAAAAAAAAAAAAAAAATAGAGCAACAAGGAAACCAGTGGTTCTCATTGTACCAAATTGGCATACAGCAACCTGGTACACAGACCCATTTAGCTTACGAGGAGATGCCACCTGGTCTCTACCCAACATCTGCTATCTCTGGGCCCTATCATTGTCTGCTTTTCAGCTGCTAGCTTTAACATGACTGTTTAAGACCACATTTTAGGGGGGAGAGGGACCTCCAAGTCTGTCATTCTTACCTTGCTTGAAGCAAGAAAAGCCACTTCTAAGAAATATCTATTTAGAAAAAAGGATTGTAGGAGATCCTTCTTTGCCTGGTATATGAACACAGGCACTTAAATCCCAGAGCTTACACTGTGCCTCGCATTCTAGCAGTCCTACAATCAGAACTTGACCTTCCCATTTGTCCTACCAACTATCAGGTCCTCACAAGGGACATTCTGCTTCAAAGTCCACCATCACTCAATGGATGACAATTTTTTTTTTCCTAAATCTTACACCGTAATGGACAAAACACTTCCTTTGCTTTTTTTTACACCCACTTCAAAGGGTCAGTGTGTGTTTCCTGGTCATTTCAGCACCAAGCTCTTGTAGCCTAACTTTGTAAGGCCACCACCAGGCCCTCTGCTCATACTTTTTCAGTCCCTGAACAGTGCACGTAGCGAAAACGAGTGTGCCTGATTGCGATTTTCAAAGTGCAATTCTCACTTGATTCCGCTTGTTGCGCATAGTGCATCCCATTCACTTGAGGCATGTGGGCATTTGTCACCCAAAAGCAGCTCCTCCTTTTTTGGGTGACCAGCTTCACAATTTTTAAAGGCGCATTTTGCTGTGATGGCGTCGCGCAGATAAATTGCACCATGTTTTTGAGTGTCATATACAATGAATGGCACCCAAAAGTGCGTTGTGTGTTTTGCACCGATTGCCACTTATTTGGAATTGAGAACAGAACCGTGGCAATTCCAAATGAATGGTGCCTCGGTTTTACCAGGTGGTCAGCCAGCCCTCTTTGGGTGCAGCTTTTGAACGCAAGGTTCATGTAGCGGCACTGTGATGCTGGGTTGACCCTTGTTGCAGTTGGGCCTGTTGGCACAGTTTTCCTAGTTTATTGCCAATCCCTTTCATCCATTACACAGAGTCTGTGAATACTCAGCCTGTGTACTGTATTATTTTAGTGTTACTAAACCCAGGACCCTGCATTCATAATACGTGGTCTTCCAGTCGCACACGGAACATAGAAATGCAATTACAGTATTTTAGTAAGTATAAACTGCTAAATACTTTTTCTCATCAGCAGTACAGTATATAGCAGTCTTGTGACTTCTATTGGTATCCGGCCGAGCACTGGTTAAAGCTTGTAGGAGTTTTCATTCTCCTCTGACTGTCCTATGTGGCTGTATGACTTTCTGTCTGGGCAGTGCTGATTGGCCCTGTGCTGATCACATGCACCCTCCCCCAAAAAAGAAAGCTTTCTAGTAATACACACCAAACTGAGCATGTGCAGAGTTCCTGGTAGAGCTCTGTGTTAGCAAATGGATTGGGGACAGGAAAAGAAGGGGAGGATCAGAAAAGACAGGATCAAACAGCATTTATACACAATGAGCAGGATTAACCCCTTAGGTTCCTCTTCGGTATAACAAGCATGCTTTATTGCATATGCATATTGATTTTACTGTTGTGTGTTTAATAACACTTTACCATAAGAAGAATTTTGACTTCCCTGTAAATTCCATATCTTGGGAGTATAGGACACACGCTGCCCTTTCTTCTATTTCTGGGTCACTCCACATTTCTCGCTACCCAACTTTTTTTCTTGTTTTTTATTTTTTTTGATGGAGCCATTGCTATAAATCAGTGGTCCACCCCCAGTAACATGTCATTGAATTGGAAGCACATATGCAAATCTGGTGCTGGCAGTGTTGATTGGCCCTATGCTAATCACATGTGCCCCCCCAATAAAAAAAACTCTCTATTAATACACACCAAACTGAGTATGTACAGAGTGCCTCCTAGGGCTCTGTGTAATCAGTGGTCCACCCGCCATAACATTTTGTCATTGAACTAGAAACACACATGCATATCTGGTGTTCAGACTTTCCTTGCTGTACTACTTTTTCAAGGCAATGAAATTATCATACCCAGAAGATCAGCATGGCAGCCCATTAGCTAGCGTTTGTGGGATGTCTGCCTACACATTTGTTATTATGATCAGTTTTGTTGAAGATGTACAGTATATATTGTTTTTATGTATCCATATTGTTGGGTTTGTTGAATTTTATATATATATATATATATATATATATATATATATATATATATATATATATATATATATATATATATATATATATATATATTATCACATATCCAGATATGATTAATGATCATAATAGTGAGGTTAAACTGTAATGGCCAGGCACACATAAGAATTTTGAATATGGCATTGTCTTGTAATAAAATACTACATATGCTGCTTCTTTCAGGCCCCTTTCACACACGCGTACCATTAAGGTTTGCCGGTCAGTTTTATAAGCCGACCTGAACGGTTGCTTCATGCAGTTCTGTGGAGCGACGGATGTTATCGGTAACGTGTTCGCTGTCATCCGATCCGCTCCACTAAATTCAGACGGATAGAAACCCTATTTTCCATCAGTCTGGCGGATCGGATGAAAACGGAGAGGGAATTCATTTTTATCTGATCCCCCATAGCAGAGAGCGGAGATCTAACAGGTCAGAGTCTCTACAGTAAGCAGAGATGGACCTGTCATCCGCCGGCTCAGCGGGGATCAACTGATCGATCCCTGCTGAGCTAGTGGAGTCTTTTAAAAACAGACATTGTGTGAAAGAGCTCTTACTGGTCTGCGTGGTCTGTATTACATATCTCCCAGACTGGTCAACTGAGATTATTAAAGGTAACAAGATAAATTTATTTTTTTTTTATTTTTTTTTTGCACTGGCAGATTCAGAAAGTTTGCTCAACAGCACGGAATGAGCTGGATTCTAGAAAAGGCACAATCTCTCAGTATTTCACTACTCTGCATTGTCCTGTCTGCGATGAGCTAACACAACATGGGATCTGCTGTAAATGCAGAAGTCAACCTCAACATGTAGCAGTAATTCTTAATCAAGAAATTCGAGAGCTGGAGTATAGGCAAGATCAACTGGTCAAGGTCAGTAGACCTGTTTCTTTCAAGTACGTTTTGAATCTTTTTATTGTATATCTAAACTGTAATATCATGGTAGTGTGCAGATAAAACAGTAATATTACATTACTGGTCATCAAAGTACTTGAATGTCACTCTTATTCCACAAAATGTAATTTGCCAAGGCAGTCCCCTCCAGGGAGATCATCATAAGGGAGTGAAAGGGGATGCTGACAGGTGCCAAATACGTGAATGTAATTACTTTAAATGGGAAGTCCAGTTAATGGATAGTGTGTGGACAATTACTATCCATTACTTTTTTATTTTTTAGTTCATATTAAATTTTATTTTCATGCACATTGGGGTCCACTGAAACATATGGACTCCGCCCCTAAATATTAGGCATATAAACCCCTATGGATAAACTTTACACTGTAATATCCACGGATTTAAGAAACAATCATTTTAATTATTCTAAACCTTTTATCAGTATTTGTGAATGAATTTCATATCTTGCATGCTTCAGATTGTAAACCCTCGTGTTTATAGCGCAGCCGCTGCTGCCAATCAATTCCAATGATGCGGGCACTGGGGGAACGGGGCCGAGTCCTGCATTCTGTGTCTATGAATGCAAATGCTGGACTCGGGAACGTGCCTGCAAGGTAACCCCCCAGGAGAGTTCTTCTCCTAGGGGTTATACGATGTGGGGAGGAGCTGTTAGCGCGGTGGGGTGACCCAGAAGAGGATGCACAGCGGTGGTAAGTATGACATGTTTATTTAAAAACAAAAATCACTTTAAAGTTGTTTGAAACCCAAAAACAAAAATGTAATATATTGCACCTTACTGATTCTTCGATGTGGTGACTGCGTGCTGTGGTTTCTTTTCTTTTCAGACATTGGGGACACAGAGCCATAGTAGTTACTATGTGGGTTATAGGGCCACTAGTGTGTGTTGGACACTGGCACGCCCTAAGGCAAGAAGTTTACTCCCTATATAACCCCCCCCACTACTGGGAGTCCTCAGCTTTTTCGCCAGTGTCTAAGGTGTTGGTCATGAGTAAAGATGTGCTGTGCTGAGCTCCACTGGAACAATCCTTGCTGGGGCTAGCCATGCTGACCGGATCCGTTCAGAGTGTCCTTTCATGGACCTAAGGAATGGTATCCGGCCTCGTGTCCGAAGAAACAAGGTTTTTCTTGCGAATGCTTCTCTTTTTAGAGCGCTGGACCCTGGCATCCAGTACTTTTTGGTAGTAAGGCCATAAAGTTTTTACTGGCAGGGTGCTGTTGCAGGTCCAGGATTTTGGCTAACCTCTAGGTTCCCCTGTTCCTGAAGGTTTTGGAGCCCACCGTGAAGGGTGAAGATTGGGTTTAACTTGGATAACCCTGCAGCGGGACGTTAAGTGGAGATTTTCTTATGAATTTCTCCTTTTTAAGTTATAATGCTGTCATGCCCATGTGTCACCACTGGGGGCTGTATTGAGCACTCACCCGCCTGGCGCTGGAAACAGTGCTGTGTCTCTTGATGAACCCACCTCTGGTTTGGGATCATTAAAACCTTCCCCATATGGGGATGCTTTTCCTTTTCAATGGGAACATCCGGATAAACAATATTATCCTCCTGAGAAATTCTCCACACTTTATCCTATGAAAGAGGATTTCTATAAGAAATGGGGGGTTCAAGCAATTGAAGCTGCAATTGCCTCAGTGAACAAGAGTCTCACGTGTCCGGTGGATAATGCACTAATGTTAAAGGATCCCACACTTAAAAGGTTGGAACTTCTTTACAAAAGCAATATGTCTTTAGCAAGTTCAGTAGCGCAGCCGGTTCTTGCGGCAATTGGTGTATCTCAGTCCATTAAGGTACAGTTTGTGGAGATACTTAAGATTCTGCCTGATCAGCAGGCCCAGCAATAGGCTAGTGTATCATATGCACAATGTTTCACAGTAGATGCTATGCTTGGACTAGTGCATTCTCACAGAGTTCTGTGGCTGAAAAATTGGTCAGCCGAAGCACCGTGTAAAAAAAACTCTTGGCCAGTTTCCCCTTTCATGGTGAACGGCTATTTGGAGACGATCTGGATAAATACATCCAAAGGATCTCTAATGGGAAAATCTCTCTTTTACCAGTAAAGAAGTTCAAACATTTCTCCTTTAAGCGTGCTATCTTACTTGTGTCAGGGGCATCAGCCTCTAGGCAGTCTCGACTGCCTCAACCGTCAGGTTCAAGGGGAACACCCCAAGGGCAGCACCTGAGTCAAGAGATCTTGGGGCAGAAAGCCCACAAAGCAGAATGCTGAAGCCCCCTTATGAAGGGGTGCCCCCGCTCGCTCGGATGGGGGGGAAGGCTCCTGCAAATTTCAAAGATCTGGCATGAACAATGTCAAGACAGATGGGTGGCTTCTTCAGTTTCTCTAGGTTTCAGACTAGACTTCCGAGAATTTCCGTCTCCTTGTTTTCTAAGATCAAATGTTCTCAGGGATCCAGAGAAAAATAAGTCTCTTTCTAGCTCTGGATCATCTATTATACCAGTTGGTAATATCAGAGGTTCCCTTAGAGCAACGGGGCATGGGTTTTTATTCAAACCTTTTCACGGTTCCAAAACCAAATGGAGAGGTAAGACCCATTCTAGATCTCAAAGATCTGAATTGGCACTTAAATATCCAGTCCTTTTGCATGGAGTCAATCCGATCGGTTGTTTCCATCCTGCAAGGAGGGGAGTTTTTGGCTTCAATCGATATCAAAGCTGCATATCTCCAGGGGGGCATGAGAAGTCATGCAGCCCAAAAAAAGAGGTGAATTGTGTCCTAGCTTGGGCAGAACACAACATTCCTTGCCTATTGGCGATTTTAATTCCAGGAATAGAAAATTGGCAGGCAGACTACTTGAGTCGCCAACAATTATTACCAGGGGAATGGTCTCTTCACCCGACATCTTCCTAGCGATATGTCAGAAATGTGGTATTCCGGATGTGGACCTGTTCGCGTCCAGATTCAACAACAAAGTCGAACGAGGGGTCCGCTAGCATGCGGAACAGACGCATTGCTCTTCCCATGGGATCAGTTTTCACGGATCTATGCGTTTCCTCCTGTTCTGCTACTTCCTTGTCTTCTCCACAGGAACAAAAGGAGGTGATTCTGGTGGCCCAGAAGATCTTGGTTTGCAGAGATCATAAAGATAGCGGTAGGAGACCCTTGGACTCTGCCATTATGGCCAGACCTTCTCGCACAAGGTCCAGTATTCCATCCTACCTTACGGATGCTAAATTTAATAGTTTGGCTATTGAAACCCACATTCTAAAGGATCGTGGGTTATCTCCTTCAGTAGTGTCTACTTTGATTAATGCCAGGAATCCGGCTTCCAAAATCATTTACTATAGAGTCTGGAAGGCATATGTTTCTTGGTGTGGATCCAGGAGTTGGCACCCCAGGAAGTATGTCATAGGTAGGATCCTTGATTTCCTACAAATGGGATTAGAAATGAAGCTGGCCTTGAGTACTATCAAGGGCCAGATCTCAGCCTTGTCAATGTTTTTTCAATGGCTTCTTGCTTCCCACTCTCTGGTGCGTATCTTGATAGGGGGATTGATCCATGTTACCCCCTGTATAAAGGCACCTCTAAATCCTTGGGATCTAAATTTGGTCTTATCGGTTTTGCAGAGTCAGCCTTTTGAGCCTTTGCGGGAAATTCCCTTGGTTCTTTTGATAAAAAAAGATAATCTTTTTGGTTGCCGTTTCTTCTGCTAGAAGAGTATCAGAACTAGCGGCTCTATCTTGTAAAGAGCCATATTTGATCATGCATAAGGATAAGTTGGTTTTACGTCCTCATCCTGAATTCCTACCAAAAGTAGTGACAGGTTTTCATTTAAACCAGGATATTTTTCCTCCTTTTTTTCCCAGAGCCTCAATCTAGGGAAGAGAAAGCACTACATTCCCTTGATGTAGTAAGAGCGATCAGAGTCTATTTAAAGGCTGCCACTCAGGTTCACAAAACAGATGTTTTGTTTGTTCTGCCAGAAGGTCCAAAAGGGGACAGGCAGCATCAAAATCTACTATTTCCAAATGGATTTGTCAAGTGATTGTTCAAGCTTATGGCTTAAAGAAGACAATTCCTCCTTTTCATGTTAAAGCACACTCAACCAGGGCAATCAGTGCCTCTTGGGCGGTGCATCATCAGGCCTCTATGGCTCAGATCTGTAAGGCCGCGTACACACGGGCGGACTGTCTGTCCAACTTAGTCCGCTGAAACGTGTTTCAGCGGACAGTCCGCTCGTGTGTGGGCTTCAGCGGACTTTTTCAGCGGACAGTCTGGCGGACTAAGTCTTTCGGAATTTCCGTAATATTGTCCGTCCAACTTTGGTTTCAGCGGACAGTCCGCTCGTGAGTAGGCAAGTTGGACGGACTAAGTATGGCGCATGCTCAGAAAAGATTTACACGGCCGAAGGTTGCATTGCAGTGTATTGGACGTCGTATTTCTAGTCCCGTCGTACGTGCTGTACACGTCATCGCGCAAGCTTTCAACGGACTGTCTGTTCATCGTGTGTGGTCAAGTCCGTTCATTCAAAAGTAGGACGGACTGTTTGTCGGATTGTCTGACGGACTTAGTTGGCCAGACAGTCCGCCCGTGTGTACGCGGCTTAAGGCCGCAACTTGGTCTTCAGTTCATACATTTACCAGATTTTATGAAATCGATGTTAAAGGTCATGAGGATATTGCCTTTGGGTGCAGTGTACTGCAGTTTAAGTCCTCTGGACTCTTTTTTTTTGCTCTACTTTTTTGTTGTGTCTCCCTCCCTTCAGTTGCCATTGCTATGGGACATCCCACATAGTAACTACTATGGCTCTGTGTCTCCTGATGTATGAAAAGGAAACAGGATTTTTAAAATGGCTTACCTGTAAAATCCTTTTCTTTGATGTACATCAGGGGACACAGTGGTCCCTCCCTTCTTGGTATACCCTTGTATTTCTTGGCTACAAAACTGAGGACTCCCAGTAGTGGGAGGGGTTATATAGGGAGTACACTTCTTGCCTTAGGGCGTGCCAGTGTCCTTCACCTATTAGTGGCCCTATAACCCACATAGTAACTACTATGGCCCTGTTTCCCCTGATGTACATAAAAGAAAAGGATTTTACAGGTTAGCTGTTTTAAAAATCTTGTTTTTTGGTCTTTTCTTTATTTCACCTGTTGTTTTTGTTTTTATTTAATCCATGGTGGTACTGAAAACAAAAATCATCAAGTGTACAAAAAATGTGCATGTGCGCACACACTAAAAAGTGCATTTAAGGGTGTGCTTTGTCCACCCCCAGAAGGGAAAGGACCTCTCCCTGATCCCCCAGGGTGCAAGGCTCCTGACAGGGACATAGAGTATGACATAGCCTGCCTAGCCAGATGCTTTGGCAGACCCCTCTCTCCATGGGTCGCCAAAGGCGACCACAGAGTACTAGGTCTCTCCCAGGGTGTAAGTAGCCTTTCCAGCCGAGAGAACACAGTGGTTATTGCTAGCGGCTATAGCCTCCGGCAAATTTTGCATCCTAAAAATCCCACATGCTGGATCAACTTGAGTATAATCCAATCAGCCTGCCCATTCATGGTTTGAATCTGAGAGTTGAACAGTCTTTGGCTGAACACAAACGATATTGGTGCAGAAAACTCCCCTGCTGAGCAATTGTATTCTGACACTGTCCCCCACCAGAACACACTGATCAGAACCTGCAGCCATAAGCTGCCAGTGCTGATTGGATGCTGGTTTTCTAGCATGTTTTTTTGGACAGAACGCAGCTGTGTGACCTGCTTCTGCCAGACAGGGAGCTTGTACACACAGGCCGAAAGTTGGACGGTTACTGCCGAACTGACAGTTTTCAGCCCATGTGTGCCCAGTCTTGACTAGCAGATGTAGATGGACTTATTTAATAAATTGAAGCTTAACTTTATAAGCAGTTTATAACAAAAGTTTTTTTTTTCTCTCCTTTTGGGGTAAAGTTTTATATAAATGAATAAAAGCTGACAATTGTAAGCACCCCTGTCAGTGGTAAATGGTTTGTCTCAACCCTCTAACTGCTACATTGTCTGGATATCTTGGTCTGTTAAAGTAAGTTAAAAAAATAACAGACTCCATTATTCTTGACCATAGGGTTGTCACGCCACCTTCAGGAGAGGACTAGACAGAACATGTTATACATGTGAAAAAACAGAATTTTCTAGTTCCGCCCAGGGGGCGGTCCCTTCAATAACAACCCCACAGCCTGCTTCTTGCAGCTTCAGTTTTTTCTGCCTAATGAAGGAGATGGACCTAGGAACCGTGCAGGACCAATCGATCCTGGGATTTTTTTTGCAGAAATTTGCCTTTTGAGCAAAATTTTGGATCCTGTGATCTACTATCAACAGCCGGCTGGGTGACAGGCTGGATACCCTTATCCTTGTAGTCTCCCCAGCCTGGCCATCGAGCGTGTGCAGACCATAGCTATGCGCCACGACATGCCCCACAGGCTCCAGGGGTGGCTGGTGAGTGCAACGCTCCGGGGCACACATACGACCGGGCTACTGATGTCTGTGCCACAGTGTGCTGTTGCCAGCAGCCACCCCGTACTCTTCGGGAGTGGGTCTGTTATGGGATGTCCCAAGCTCGTCCGGATGGTAAGTACAGCTCTCCCTGCCTCGGCGGGGTTGAGCAGCTGGCCATTCCCTGGGAGGTCGATACGGGGGTCCCTCTCGGGCCCCACTGAGACTGGTGGCCCCTGCTCTGTTGTTTCAGATGACGCTGACCAGGACCGATCAGACAGTGAGGATGAGTCCCCGTCCGGGTCCGTGCCCGACAAAGCGCTTGTTGGAGAACTTATCACAGCTGTGCATGATGCCCTGAAGATTCAGGATACAGCATCCCTCTGCTGAAGTAGCGGTCCCTTTTGGGTCCCGTAAGCCAGTCCGTACACCTAAGGTGTTTCCGTATCTGACTTATTTCGATAAAGTTCATATACAAGGAATGGTGAAGACCGCAACGGACCTTTACAGTCCTAAAAAGTATGGCGGTGCGTTACCCCTTTGAGGAGAGCCTTCTTAAAAAATGGTCGGCTCCTCTGGTCGTGTACCCCCCAGTATCCAGGTTGAATAATGTAACCACGATCCCAGTAGAGGGGACCCCATGGACAGAAAGGCCGAGGCAGTGGCCAGTTCCTTGTTTATGGTTATGGGGTCAGCAATGCGACCAGTATTGGCCTAGACACTTGTGTCACAGACACTTACTGAGTGTGCAAAACTTTTGCACCGTGAATTGGGGGAGCAACAGGCCTCTCCTGTCTGCGTGGAACTAGCAGACCAGTTAGTGCAAGGCCTTAAGTAAGTTTGTGACGTGGCCCTGGATACGCCTCTGTTATCCAGCGCTTCAGTGTCAGCAGTGGTGCTGAGGTGCCTGATTTGGCTAAAATGCTGGTCTGTGGACGAGGCATCTTGAAAAGCCTTGACGGATCTACCCTTCCTTGGTGAGCGGCTCTTCGGAGCCTTGTTGGATGGCATCATTAAGAATGCCACAGGTGGAAAGAGTACTCCCACAGACCAGGAAGACTAGGGAGCCACGCTGTAGGCAAGGGCCTTCATTCTCTGCTCATAAGCAGCTTTTTCGTCCGCCCGGGGGTTTGGATAAACGCCCCCAGCCTGACAGGGCAACCTCTGAGGGACAAAAGTGTTCCTGGAACTGCAAGCCTGCGAGCAACTGTGCTACCGCATGAAGATTTGCCCCCGCCCATCTATCAGGTGGGGGTCGCCTTTGGGAGTTTGCAGCCCGGTGGCGTCTCGGCTGTCGGACCAATGGGTCTGCAAACTGATTTCCTCTGGCTACAAGATAGAGTTCCTCACTTGTCCACCAAACAGATTCTTCCCCTCCTGCATTCCCTTACTCCCGGCTCGGGGACCTGCTAAGTCGCGGGGTGATAGTACCTGTTCCGGAGTCGGAAAGGTTCCAGGGGTTCTATTCCAATCTGTAGTCCCCAAAAAGGAATGGGTACGTCCAATCTTGGACCTAAAAGCCCTCAATTGCTTTGTAAAAGTACAGAGGTTCAGAATGGAATCAGTTCCCTCAGTAGTCGCTGCACTCCCATCAAGGGGACTCTCTGGCGTCTTTGGACATCTAGGATGCGTACCTGCACATACCCATATGCCTCAGGCATCAGAGGTTTCTGCAATTTGCAGTGGGAGAAACCCATTACCAGTTTGTGGCCCTCTCGCTTGGCATCAGCTCCCCGAGTCTTTACCAAGGTATTGGCTCCAATTTTGCCGTTGTTGCGACAACGCGGGATCGAGATCCTAGGCCATCTAGAAGATCTCCTCTTGAGAGCATCTTCCACCTCAGAATTAGAGGAGGATGGGGCGATCTCCATGCAAACCCTGCAGGATTTTGGGTGGCTGTTGAACCTAAAGGTGCTTATACCGACTCAGCGGTTGGAGTACCTAGGCCTATTGCTGGACTCCATGGAAGCGAGAGTGTTTCTCCCTTCAGGCAAACTGCAGACTCTGAGCCTCGGTAAAACTATTAATGAACTGCAGGTGCTCGTCGCTGCGCTTTTGCATGCGAGTCCTGGGGCTCATGGTGGCCTCCTTCAAGGCAGTGCCGTACGCTTAGTTTCATACCAGTCTTGCAGGAGATCTTGACAAAATGGGACAAATCTCCGTTATCCCTGGATCGGCAGATTCGGGTGAGTCAGGGACTCCCTGCTCTGGTGGCTGAGGTCCCCGGCACTTCGGTCCGGGAAGTCATTCCTACCTCTGCATTGTATGGTGATCACAACGGGCGCCAGTCTGACCGGCTGAGGTGGCGTACTGGGGGTACAGTCGACCCAGGGCCTCTGGTCGGGGGAGGAATCCAAGTTGCCGATCAATGTGCTCAAGACTGTGAGGGCGTCCGATCAGGATCCAGTTGGACAACGCCATGGCGGTGGCATATGTCAATCATCAAGGAGGAACAAGAAACTGCTGCAGCACAGGAGGTCACTCACATCCTTCAGCGGGCAAAGTGACATGTACCAGCCCTCTCGGCCATTTAAATCCCGGGAGTGGAAAACTGGCAGGCAGACTACCTGAGTCACCAGATGCTGGACCCAGGAGAATGGACGCTGCATCTGGAGGTGTTCAGGCTACTGTGCCTGCAATGGGGCACAATCAGAAGGTGCCGAGATTCGTATCCAGGACAAAAGATCCTTGGGCTGACGCGTCAGACGCGCTGGTGGCTCCATGGGGTCAGTATCGACTGATCTACGCCTTTCCTCCATTAAAGCTACTACCATGTCTGCTTCGCAGAGGGGAGGCCGAGAGGATTCCAGTAATTCTGATTCCCCCAGATTGGCCTCGGCGCTCCTGGTACGCCAACCTAGTACGCCTGGTTGCGGATGCTCCCTGGCGAATAACGATGCAAGAAGAAGAAGGGTGATGTAGTGGTTAGCACTCTGACCTAGCAGTAAGAAGGTCGCTGGTTCAAATCCCAACCACGACACTACCTGCCTGGAGTTTGCATGTTCTCCCTGTGCCTATGTGGGTTTCCTCCGGGTACTCCGGTTTCCTCCCACAATCCAAAGACATGCAGGTAGGTTAATTGGCTTCTGTCCAAAATTGGCCCTAGTATATGAATGGGGACCTTGGATTGTGGTCTCCTTGAGGATAGGGACTGATGTGGGTATAGCAATGTACAGGGAAAAGGGACAATTGTAGACTCTCACTCATGTTGAACTGGATGGACTGGTGTCTTTATTCAACCTTACTAACTATGAAACTATGAAGAAGACCTTCTGTCTCAAGGTCCGATTCTCCATCCTGCTTTACCATTGCTGGTTTTAACAACATGGTGCTAAGGAACCGGGGCCTATCGGACTCGGTGATTTCAACTATGTTGAGAGCCCAGAAATTTTCTTCTTGGAAGATATATCATCATACCTGGAAGGCATACATCTCTGTGTGAGGAGAAAGGATGGCGTCCGCGCACCTATTCCGTTTCCAGGATCCTGCTGTTTCTACAGCGAGGAGTAGACCAAAAATTGTCTTTAAGCACCATTAAAGGACAAATATCAGCCTTGGCTGTCTTCTTTTTATTTTTTTTCAGCGACCCCTGGCATCTCAGTCAATAGTGAGCACTTTTGTTCAGGGGGTCCGACATGTAGTTCCTCCAGTGCTTCCATCGTTACCCCCATGGGATCTGAACCTGGTGTTTATCAGCGCTTCAGAAACCGCTGTTTGAGAACATCAGAGAAATTCCCTTGTTTACTCTTTCCCAGAAAGTGGTCTTTCTAGTGGCCATTACATCGGCTAGGAGGGTTTCGGAACAGGTGGCCTTGTCTTGCAAGTCGCCTTATCTGGTTATCCATAAGGATAAGGTGGTGTTGCGTCCGCAACCTTCTTTTCTGCCAAAGGTTGTTTCAGCGTTCCACATCAATGAAGACATTGTGTTACCATCTTTGTGTCCTAAACCGACACATCCTAAGCAGGTGGCCCTTCCTTCCCTGGATGTGGTCTGGGCTCTAAGGGTGTATTTGTCTGCCACTGCTCCTTTTCGGAAGTCAGACTCTGCTCTTTTCGGTAGCTGGTCCGAAAAAAGTTATTTTGCGGTCTCGGCCACCATTTCCAGGTGGATCAGATAGATTGTGGTACATGTCTATGCCTGGAAGGGGCAGGTGCCCCCCTTTCCTGTCACGGCCCATTTCACCAGAGCAATTGGAACCTCTTGGGCTTTTCGACATCAAGCGTCAGTCACTCAAGTGTGTAAGGCCGTTCACACTTTTACCAAATTCTACAAAGTGGATGTAAGCGCATCCGCTGATGCCTGTTTTGGCTGCAAAATTTTGCAGGCGACTGTGTAATGTTGCAATTGCACCTATTTTTTTGTTTTTTGTTTTTTAAAGAAAATAGTTACTTTTGAGTATAATGCACTGTTGCATTGTTAACTGCAAGTTCTGATGCGGCTAGATAAGTTGGTGACTCCCCTGTTAGGGAGCACTTCTGGTTGTGGGTGAAGTTTTTTTTATGCTGTTCCCACCCCTCGTTATGACACTGCTTGGGGGACGTCCCTATGGTCAAGAATAATGGAGCTGTGTCAGTGAACGAAAGAGAAAATAGGATTTTTGTACTCACTGTTAAATCCCATAACAGTTTAATTAGTCAGTGTTCTTTAACCTTCTCCCGACCACTCACAGTAACTATACTGCAAGCAGGTGCAGGCTCGGCAACGTACATGCCAGCTTCTCTCCCAGATTTGGGGCACGCGTGTGCACACCCCTGTGGTGATTAAATACATTGAAAAAATTTTGTGTGAAGAAAAAGTTATATACATTTAATTTGCATACAGTGTTGCATGACTGTAATTGCCAGTTAACCACTTCCCGACCGGCGCACGAAGATGTACGTCGGCAGAATGGCACGGACAGGCATATGGGCGTACAGGTATGTCCCTTTTAAGAATGCCGCCGTGTCATCACGTGAGCGCTGGCAGCGGCGCACGTGCCGTTCGGGACCCCTGTGAGTCCGGACGCGGGACCTGTGGACTCGATCGCCGCGGGGATACCTGCGATCATCTCACGGGGAAACTGAACGGGGAGATGCGGAAGTAAACAGAATCTCCCCGTTCTGCCTAGCAACAAGTGACACTGATCTCTGCTTCCTGTGATTGGAGCAGAGATCAGTGTTCACTAACACACAGCCACGCCCCCCCCCCCACAGTAAGTAACACGCCCCTAGGACACACTTAACCCCTACACTGCCACTCCCTGGTTAACCCCTTCACTGCCGGTGTCATTTACACAGGAATCAGTGCATTTGTATAGCACTGATTGCTGTATAAATGACAGTGGTCCCAAAAATGTGTCAAAAATGTCTGATGTGTCTGCCATAATGTTGCAATAAAAATCGCTGATCGCCGCTATTACTAGTAAAAAACAAATTGATAAAAATGCCATAAAACTATCCTCTATTTTGTAAAGGGTATGAATTTTGCGCAAATCAATCGCTTATTGCAATTTTTTTTTTTTGAATTTTTTTTTTGTCAAAAATATGTAGAAGAATACATATTTTTGGGGGATTTATTTTTTTTTTTTTTCAAAATTGTTCTTTTTTTTGCTTATAGCTCATATAATAAAAACCGCAGGGGTGATCAAATACCACCAAAAGAAAGCTCTATTTGTGGGAAAAAAAAAGTCAATTTTGTTTGGAAGCCATGTTGCACGACCACGTAATTGTCAAAAATAACAGATCCTGTTCCCTTAAAGCATGAAAAACGGCACAGTGCTTGTGCTGTGTCATTTGGCCCCTTCTATCACCTAAAAAAACTGTCTGATCCTGCCTGGTTCTGCCCTCCCCCCTGTAAACTGACCATGGTATATCATGGCTGCTGAGCCCTGACACCGTGGTCAGTTTAGGTGCCTCTGTCATCTGCAGCCCTGTTCTCTGCTCTCCCCCCTTCCCGCCGGCTCTGTTCACTCCCCAGCCTCCCCCTCCTGCTGTTATTATAACTACACTATAAACATACAATCCCATCTGTAAAATTACATTGTGTCCCAGTGTTTGTTATATAAAAAAAGATGCTAATCTCTACCTTATATCAGAGTGTCTCCCGACACTCGCATGACTCCTCTGCTCTCTCTCCTCCCTGGTTGACAGCAGGAGTTCTTGGTCCCTCCCACTATAACTGTCAGCTGGGCAGAGGAGAGCGCCAAGGAGTCATGTGAGCATCGGGAGACCCTCTGATATGAGGTAGAGATCAGCATCCTTTTTATATAACAGACACTGGGACACAATGTTATTTTACAGAGAGGATTGTATGTTTATATTGTAGTGGGTTAACAACCACTTTTAAGCGGAGTTCCAATGAAAAAAAATAATAATTAAAAGTCGGCAGCTACTGACTATTAATAATACCCTCCAGTGTAGTGGAGATGAGGATAGGAGAGCTGTATGTAATCTAAATCATGAGAGCAGCCTGGGGAGACAACCTTGTGGCCCCCTAGATATGGTACAGTGAGTGAGAGTTTTCATGCTAGGACTGGAATTGTGGTGGTAGCAGGATTGTGGGGGAAAAAAGAAGCATAAAAAAGGAAAACAAATGTAGCCACCTAGTCTGGTAAGCTGCAATATATGAATTGGTTTGGTAGTGTAGATACCCTTTAAAGCAGTTCACACACAGGTGGGAACTTGAATTTCTATTCTTTGTAGGGATATAGTGTGTTGTACAGATGTGTTGGTAACTGTCTTTCTGATCTATGTTCTAGTTATGCAAGAATTGCACAGGCTGCAGGGATCAACAGATTCAGTGTGTCTCCCTCAACTGCCCGGTACTTTTCAAGCTTTCCAGAGTGAGTCGGGAACTCTCCAAGGCTCCATATCTACGTCAGCTCCTAGACCAGTTTTAAATTGTGCCAGGAGGTGACCGGTGCTATATCGCCTATGTGTTTATCACACTACAGACTATTGTGCATGGTGCTGTTTTTTTTCATTGTTTCATGATTTTTATGATTTGTTTAATGACTATAATTCAAGGTAACACTCATGTCCATCCATGCTGGGGGTTAACCTATGTATTGCTATCTTTATACAATGTACAAAGTATTTTTTTCCTTTGTTTTAACTTTGTAACATACATTTTTATACTCAAGGTGTTTGAAGTAGCTAGAGGAATCAGTGTGTAAATGCATTTCTTACTACAGGCTTTGGTTACTTCCAAGTACACAGCTTAGGAAGGGGCACGGAAATCTGATCAGCAGAATGCTCGCCTCTCTCGATACATCAGTATCAGACCTCGGTTCAAATCTAGAGCACCCATATAATTTCTAAGTTTAAGTGCAAAATATTTTGTAAATAGACCTTTTTTACTTTTGAAACAACTGAGTAAAATGATGTGCAATGGGATTTTATACAGTCAAGCAGTGTATGTCCTCCATGTTCTGCTCCACTTGTACAACATCTTTTTGTTACTTTGATCAGAGTGTGCAAATTGTATTTCTGTGTAGCATTTCTGATTGTCACTTTAAAAAAAAAATCAAAAAAGGAAAAAATATATTGCTGTCTTGCTTTAGCTGTTAATTGGGGCATTGTGAGGAACTGTGCAAATACATTTTTTGTTATAAAACTGTGGGACTGTTGCAATACTTTAAATATAAGATTTATTCCATTTTGCTTGTTTTGTATAGACATTTATATGGTTTCTAAATATGCTTAAAATATTTTTTCTTTCCTTATGTACAGTTAAATCTTATTTGCCATCATCCTGAACACAGCATTGTATTTAGAATATTTGTATAACTGTATAAAATGAAAAAAGGAATTATGTGGTCAATGTATTGTTTTCTAAACTGGAAATTGTTTGAAAAATTTAAATGAAAACAATATTAAACATGAATAAAACATTGAGTATTGTGACATTTGTGAATATGCATATAGCATCTAGAAGATCACGTAGAATCTTGAGTATGTTTGCAATACCAAAACTTTCAGCTAAATACATTGCTCAATGGGGAAAGCCAAATAATTTCTTGAAACTACCGATGTCCCTCGCTGAGACCACCGCCTGTGGAAGGGAATTCCACATCCTTGCCGCTCTTACAGTAAAGAACCCTCTACATAGTTTAAGGTTAAACCTCTCTTATTCTAATTTTAATGAGTGGCCACGAGGCTTGTTAAACTCCCTTAACACCCCTATTGTGGGGTCACCAGTATGGTATTTGTATATTGAAATCTTAGCCCCTCTCAAGCGTCTGTTCTCCAGAAAGAATAAGTTCAGTGCTCGCAACCTTTCCTCATAACTAATATCCTCTAGAACCTTTATTATCTTTGTACTTTCTCCATTTCCAGTACATCCTTCCTGAGGCCTGGTGCCCAGAACTGGGCAACATACTGTAGGTGTCTTGTAGAGCGGGAGAATTATTTTATCTTTGGAATGAATCCCCTTTTTAATGCATGCCAATATTCTGTTTGCTTTGCTAGCAGCAGCTTGGCATTGCATGACATTTTTTTTTTAATAAATTCAGTTTTTTTCACAAAGATAGTAAAGCAGTTTTACATAGTACATCGATACAATACATCCACTATTTTACACGTAGCATCCTCTTGGCTGATGTCAGTTACTATTACCCATACTCAAACGTTATATTATCATTAAGCTGACTCGCCATTTACTCGCACTTTCATATTGATCTACTATAAGCCCAAATAACCTCTACCTTTATTACATTTTTATTAACTCGATATAACCCTGGTTCTCCTCCAAACACGAAAGAGATGCAACCGAAATTCATAGACACATAGAAAAGAAAGACAAGCAAGAAAGTATTAGGAAAGAAAAAAAAACCTCCATCCCCCTCCCAGATCCTCCCCTACACAACACATTGGAGATTTATTTGTTCCTAAAGGATACACAATGTTTTTTTTTTACTAAAGCTGGAAAGTGCAAATTTAGGCTCCCTTCTGCATAGAAACCAATCATCTTCCAGATTTTATTACCAAAGCTTAATTGAAGAAGCTGAGGTTAGAAGCTCATTGGTTTCTATGCAGAAGTGAGCCTGATTTTGCACTTTCCAGCTTTAGTAAATAAACCCCATTTTGTACTTAAAAGTGGGGTATGCCTGTATATAATATAGGGGGGCCAGATTTTCCAATATTTATCCTCTTGCTCTCTCAACATCATACTGAGATTTTCCATCTGTTGGATTTCTGTTATTCTAGCATTGTAAATGTCGCCATGTTACGTCGCAACTGCAATGTGTACTGCGAGAGATCCGGTAGCACTTGTAGATTTGCGGCCGGCTCTGGTAGGTTCTCCGCTTTGCGGAAGACATCTAAGATTAGCTCCTTAGTTTGGAAAAAATTAACTCTGAGTAACACATCTCTTGGAACTTCTTGTGGCAAGAAGGATGGTTTGGGTACTCTATGGATCCTGTCTATCTTTAGATCTAGCGGAGATAGCGATGGTGCTACTGCGTGAAACATATCAGTAACGTATGACTGGAGTTGTTGTGCTGCCACGCTTTCAGGTATGCCACGTATTTTCAAATTGTTGCTACGAGAACGATCCTCCAGGTCTGCTAATTTCGATTGTATTTTGGAGATAGAATCTTGCTGGGACATGTGGGAGTCCACGAGTGCGTTAAAGGATATAGTAACATCACCCATTCTCGTTTCAACTTGATGCACTCTGTCCCCAAGCTCAGTGATTTCTGCTCTGCACTGTTGAAAGCATGATAACATGTCCGATTGAAGTGATGTTCTCAGGGACATTTTAATGTGGTATCTGAGATCGATTGACCTGTGGTTGGAAACATGGCGATCGGGTCTGCTGGACAGTGTGCAGCCGAGTCACTGTTGTGTGCACCACTCACCTCCATGTCTAGGGCCGAGTACCTGTTGCTTTGTGCGGAGATCTCCGGATCCAGTCTGGGCTTGGATTTCACAGGACTCCTGGTGGTAGGTGAGTTACAAGGAGAGGTGGAACCGCTGTCCTGCGTGGTAAACATGACAGGTTCGGTAGCTGTGTTCCTCTCTCTGCCCGTTCTCTGCGCTCTCGCTCTTGGAGCTGGCACTAGATCACCTGGGACTTGGCTGGTGTTTGGTCTCTCGCCGCCATTTTCTTGTGGTCTGCGGGAGACGGCCGGAAAAAAGTCTGGTAGTTTTAACATTTTCTCCGGTGCGCGGAGCTTCTTCTTCATAGCCCAAAGGCTCAGCGTATCGGCGGTAGTGCGGCGAGCAGCAGCGGCGTTCTTTGCTGCAACCAAGCGGGCGATAGGCTGGTGATTCCCCTGCAGCCGAGCGGAGCTCTATTAAAGTGCGGCCATCGCGGTCGGCGGTCGCCACGCCCCCCCTTATTCTAGCATTGTGATCTAGTTGGAGAAAAAGTGCTTTTCCATAGAACCGGGATGCAAGCTTTCGCTGCTGTAAGCAGATGCCTTAACAGAGTTTTTATATTTTTCAGGAGATAATGGGATATCATGCAGCAAAAAGGCTGCTGGGTTTTCTCCAAGTGACACATCAGTAATTTCTTTAACTGTTTCAGAAACCATTTTCCAGAATTCTTTAAATCCTGGACATTCCCAGGATATGTGTATCAGAGTGCCCTCCATACCTTGGCATCGCCAACAAAGGTTTGATACTTGTGGAAATATCTGATTCAATACTACTGGGGTTCTGTATCACCTACTCAGAATTTTGTACCCCCCCTTCTTGGTACCTAATTGCCATTGATGCCTTATGCGTAAACATAAAGATCTTATTTTTCTGTGCCTTTCGAAAATGTAACCCCTAAGTCTCTTTCCCAGGCTTGCAAAAAGGATCGTTCTTTTGGGGCTTCCAGCTCTATCAACAAGGCATACAGAAATGAGAGTAAATGTCTCATTGGTTCCCCCTTCAAGCATATCTGCTCAAATTTAGATGGTATACGTACTACTGTCAGTCACGGTGATATTGATCGAAGGAAAGCATTAAGCTTGGTTCTCCTAAATGGGTCTAATTCCCCTGAGAACACTTGTTCAATCTCCCCACTAGACATCACATGATTTTCTATCGAAAAGCCTACTACTACCCCACCACATTAAGTTAATAAAGCTCCGGTCTGTTAAGCCTGGCTCAAATATCGGGGTGCCCAGGATAGGGATCATCGGACTTGTATATGTCGATATATCAGTCTTTTTAAATATCTTTTTGACAAATCGAAGATTAGCACCTACCGTAGGGTGTCTCCTCACCGCCTGTGGTATATCCGAATCCGAGAGCCATACCAGTCCTTCCAGGGTATATCAATCGTTGCTTGTTCCATGCGTATCCTTTTTGAAATGCACACCAGTCCAGTACCCGTGCTAGGTGTGATGCTTCATGGTAGCCAACTCGATCAGGGAATCCCACCCCTCCTTTTTCTTTTGGTAGTCAAAATGTCTCTACGCACTCTTGCTGCTTTTCCTGCCCATATAAACCTCGCAAACCTTGATCTCAGATCCCTTAGAAATCCTGGGGAAATCTTGATTGGTAGGGTCTATAACAGATATAACAATCTTTGCATTACGTTCATTTTTTATGATATTATTTCTGCCAAACCACGTAAAGACTCCTTTATACCACCACTGCAGATCTAGTTTAACCTGTCGTGCTAATGGGGCAAAATTGAGTTCAAATACTGTTTAGTTTATTCAGTATTTTAGTCCCTAGGTAGCATATATGGGAGTCTGTCCATCTGAAAGCAAAATGAGTGGATAGCTGGTGTAGAGTATATTAATTTCCCTTCCCATCGCTTCTGATTTTCTATAGTTTACCTTAAAGTTGGAAATCCCTCCATATATATATACGTACGGTAGCTGCGATAATAGGGATGGAAGGAATATAGTTATAGAGGTTATAAATGCCATTGTTTATTTTCCCCCTGGACCAGTATCAACCTTTCTTGATGACTTCCCTGCCTGGCTACCCTACTTTCTTTCCTCTGAAATCCCCACAATCATTCTCAGGGACTTCAACATCCCTATTAGTACGAACACTCCTGCCCCTTCCAAGCTTCTCAGCCTAACCTCCTCCTTTGACCTGAAGCAGTGGATACATGCTCCATGCTCTGAAGGCAATACCCTTTACCTCGTTTTCTCTCACCTTTGCACTCCATGCAACCGCTCTAACTATGCATTCTCTCTCTCTCTCTCTCTCTCTCTCTCTCTCTCTCTCTCTCTCAAAGTTACCTACATCATCTCAACCCTTCTCTTTACTCTATCGACAAAATCTCAGCCCTATCCTGCACCAACCTAGCCACTTCTGTCTACAACGTTTCACTTGTAGCCTCAGTGGACTCGCTGCATCCCCTCACCACACACAGAATCAGGCCCCGACCCCTTCAACCTTGGCAAACAGATACTAGAAGTTTGAAAAAACGTAGTCGTGCTCATGAGCGCTTGTTGCACAAGACTAAATCTCAGAGAGATTTCAACCAATATAAATCTGCCCTCCAAAAATCTTTTCCAGCCTCCTCTCTGCCAAGCAGACCTATTTTATCACTCTCATTAGCAACTTATCATCCCTTCAACTCTCTACTTCGTCCTCCACCCGCCAACTCACTCACTGCCCAGGAGATTGCCAATCACTTCAAACAGATGATTGATAAAATTCACATGGAGATCTCTGTTCCCATACCCCCCCCCCCCCCCACTCTTTACACTTCATGCCCACAGGCACAATCATTACTTACCTCTTTCAACCCCACCACTATAAATGAGGTTGCTAAACTACTTGGTAATGTCCACATTAGCACCTGCCCTCTGGATCCTGTTCCCTACCAAATGCTATGTTCACCCTCTGGCTCTATGCTACACACACTAACCCACATTTTCAATCTCTCCCTCTCTTCTGGCATCTTCCCCAACTCTCTAAAACATGCACTTGTCAGACCCATACTTAAAAAGCCTTCACTGGATCCATCCAATCTTAACAACCTATGCCACATCTCCTTGCTCCCCTTCTTATCCAAACTTCTCAACGCCTGGTCTACAACTGACTGAGCATTCACCTCGCTGATAATAGCCGTCTTAATCCCCTTCAGTCTGGATTTCGTCCTCAACACTCCACAGAAACTTTTCTCCTAAAAATAACAAACGCTCTACTAACGGCAAAAACCAATCAACACTATTCTGTACTCCTACTCCTGGACCTCTCTGCTGCCTTTGATACAGTTGACCACCCCCTCCTCCTCAAAAAACGCCACACCTTTGGTCTCCATGATTGTAACGTACCTGGGGTGTGAGCCTGACGTGCGGAGAGACCTCCGTACCACCCCGGCTCGGAGACCACTGGAGTGGGGACATTTGTGGTAAGAGCATGGTGAGGTAAAGGTGCCTGTTTGGTCCTCACTGCTTGGAGTTATTTAACCACTTGCCGCCCGCCCTATTACAAAATGACGGCGGCAAAGTGGTTTCATAATCCTGACCGGACGTCATATGACGTCCTCAGGATTATGAGCCGCTGCGCACCCCCGGGGGCGCGCATCGCGGCGATCGTTGTTGCGGGGTGTCAGTCTGACACCCGGCAACTACGATCTCGGTAAAGAGTCTCCGACGGAGACTCTTTACCACGTGATCAGCCGTGTCCAATCACGGCTGATCACAGTGTAAATAGGAAGAGCCGGTGATCGGCTTTTCCTCACTCGCGTCTGTCAGACGCGAGTAGAGGAGAGCCGATCGGCTGCTCCTCTGACGGGGGGGGGGCCTGTGCTGATCTATTATCAGCACAGCTCCCCCGAGGATGCCCACACTGGACCACCAGGGATGCCACCAGACCACCAGGGATGCCCAGGATAAGGTATGCCACCCTAAACCACCAGGGATTCCAGTCAGTGCCACAATGGATGCCAATCAGTGCCCACAATGGGCATCACTGATTGGCATGCATTATTGCTTGGCACTGATTGGCATCCATTAGTACAGTATAATACAATGCCGCCTATCAGTTCCCATCCGTGCCGCCTATCAGTGCCCATCCATGCCACCTATCAGTGCCCACCTGTGCCGCCTACCCATGCCCACCTGTGCCGCCTATACATGCCCATCCATGCCGCCCATCCATGCCAGCTATCAGTGCCAATTTGTGCCACCTATCAGTGCCACATATCAGTGTCCATCAATGCCACCTCATTGGTGCCACCTCATCGGTGCCCATCAGTGCCACCTTATCATTGCCCATCAGTGTATCCCCCATCAGTGCCCATCAGTGAAGGAGAAAATTTACTTATTTACAAAGTTTTGAAACTGAAACAAAAAAAACATTTTTTTTCAAAATTTTCGTTATTTTTTTATTTGTTTAGCAAAAAATAAAAACCGCAGAGGTGATCAAATACCACCAAAAGAAAGCTCTATTTGTGGGAAAAAAATGATAAAAAATTAATTTGGGTACAGTGTAGCACGACCGCGCAATTGTTATTCAAAGTGCGACAGCGCTGAAAGCTCAAAATTGGTCTGGGCAGGAAGGTGTTTAAGTGCCTGGTATTGAAGTGGTTAACCAAGTGTATGCTGAAACAGCCGGTATGGAGATCAGCGGATGCAGGCCAGCAGGTGTAGCGGATGCAGGTCAGCAAGTGCAGGTTTGCAGACAGAAGCGGAGTCAGACTAGCCGGGTCATACACATCAGGGTAAACAGCATAAACGGCAGGCAGTGAATAGTCAGTCCAGGCTGGATCTTGGCAATCAGGCAGGAACTAAGCAGGGTCAAACAAACCAAGGTCAGGACTGGAGACAGATGCAAGGTCAGGAAGACTGGTCAAACACAGGAGCTGGATATGGCACAGAATCAGGAACACAGGTAACAGAAGCAGATCAAACCGCAAGGAGCAGCATTCCGGAAGCATCTTTTATAGACTGCTGTGCGCGAAGTCTGCGATTCGAGCATGTGCACGCCTTCTGGAGCGAGCAGTATGTCCCTGACAGTGACTGTAC
This sequence comes from Lithobates pipiens, assembly GCF_037356315.1. Lineage (NCBI taxonomy): Eukaryota > Metazoa > Chordata > Amphibia > Anura > Ranidae > Lithobates > Lithobates pipiens. The sequence continues at coordinate 291,027,883 of NW_027507758.1, forward strand.
TCTTTGCTGATTCTCTTCCTACTTATCCAACTGCACCTTTAGCATTTCTTACAACTCTACTTCCTCCTCTTCTCTTCCTTTCTTTGTTGGGGGTCCCCCTAGGTTCTGTTCTTGGACCTCCCCTATTTTCTATCTACACCTCCTCTCTGTGTCAACTGATAGCCTCCCATGGCTTCCAAAACCACCTCTGCGCTGACTATACCCCTCAGTTCACTCCCTCTGTCTCTTCGCGTATCACTAATTTACTATCTGATATATCAGTCTGGATGTCACACCACTTCCTCAAACTCAATCTATCCAAAACCGAATTTATAATTTTCCTCCCCCATATGCCCCTTCCCCTTATCTCTCTGTCAAAATCGATGGCACAACTATAAACCCATCCCCACATGCTAAGGTTCTAGGTGTAGTCCTGGACTCTGAACTCTCCTTCAAGCAACACACCCAATCACTGTCCAAATCCTGCCACCTCAACCTCCGCAACATCTCCAAAATATGCCCCTTTCTAACCAATGGCACAACAAAGCTCTTAATTCACTCGCTGGTCATCTCTCGCCTCAACTACTGCAACTCCCTTTGTACAAAGCCATCCACAATTTCGCCTCCAGCTACATCACTAGCCTAGTCTCTACCAACCTGCTCGTTCCCTTCGTTCCTCTCAAGACCCCCTGCTCTCTAGCTCCCTCGTCACCTCCCGCCTGCAGGACTTTTCCAAAGCCTCTCCAATCCTATGGAATGCCCTATCCCAATCTGTCCACTTATCTCCTACTTTATGAGGTTTTAGACGATCCCTGAAAACCCTTCTCTTCAGAAAAGCCTACCCTACCCACACCTAACAACAGTTTTTAATTATCTCCATCAGCTCATCCCCCACAGGTATTACCTTTTGTTTCCACTTGACCCTCCCTTCTCGATTGTAAGCTTTAACAAGCAGGGCCCTCTAATCCCTCCTGTATTTGATTTGTATTGTAAGTGTACTGGCTGCCCTCATGTTGTAAAGCGCTGCACAAACTGTTGACGCTATATAAATCCTGTATAATAATAATAATTGTTGAGCCTATCATCTACTAGGACCCCCCAGGTCCTTTTCCATCCTAGATTCCCCCAGAGGTTCTCCCCCAGTGTATAGATTGCATTAATATTTTTGCCACCCAAATGCATTATTTTAATTTTTTGTACATTGAACCTTATTTGTCATGTAGTTGCCCACCCCATTAATTTGTTCAGATCTTTTTGCAAGGTTTCCACATCCTGCGAAGAAGTCATTGCCCTGCTTTGCTTAGTATCATCCGCAAATACAGAGATTGAACTGTTTACCACATCCTCCAAGTCATTTATGAACAAATTAAACCAGATTGGTCCCAGCACAGAACCCTGGGGGACCCCACTACCCACCCCTGACCATTTTGAGTACTCCCTATTTATCACCACCCTCTGGACTCACCCTTGTAGCCAGTTTTCAATCCATGTACTCACCCTATGGTCCATGCCAACGGACCTTATTTTGTACAGTAAACGTTCATGGAGAACTGTCAAATGCTTTTGCAAAATCCAGATACACCACATCTACAGGCCTTCCTTTATCTAAATGACAACTCACTTCCTCATAGAAGGTTAATAGATTGGTTTGGCAAGAATGATTCTTCATGACTCCATGCTGATTACTGCTAATAATACTGTTCTCATTACTAAAATCTTGTATATAGTCCCCCATCATCCCCTCCAAGAGTTTGCATACTAGTGATGTTAAGCTAACTGGTCTATAATTCCCAGGGATGTATTTTGGGCCCTTTTGAAATATTGGTGCTACATTGGCTTTTCTCCAATCAGCTGGTACCATTCCAGTCAGTAGACTGTCAGTAAAAATGAACCGCTTCGCACCCGTGCTAGAGCCAAAAGACGGCTACGGCGCGGACGCTAACTGCCGGGAGGGCATCCCTGGACGACGTCCTGCTTACTCCTGTGTTGGCCATGTCCCTTGGACACAGCCAATCACAGATAGTGCTAAATGGCTAATCACAGCAGCCATTTAGCACTCGATCGGCATGTCCAATGTGAGGTGATCTCATATGTAAACAGATCATCTCTCATCGCCGGCTCTCCCTCCTCACAGAGACGGCGAGGGAGAGATGAAGAGATGCAGCTGCAGTGTCAGTGAAAAGTAAGTTCACACACATACACGCCCAACTGTCCCCTGTGTCCCCAGTGTCACCTATCAGTGTCATCTGTCACCCAGTACCACCTGTCCCCAGTGCCATCTGTCATCAGTGCCACATATTAGTGCCATCTGTCATCAATGTCACGTGCCATCTCCCATCAGTGTCGCGTGTCATTGTCCTGGTGCTCCAGGGCCTTCAAAAGTGTAATAGGGAGTAAACAAGTTAGATGTGTAATTTATGCTCCTAGAACACGTGATGGTGCTCCCTGCATGTTGGGTCTCTCTAAGTGGCCAGGCTGTGAAAAAGTCCCACACGTGGTATCGTAATAATCAGGAGGAGTAGCAGAATGTATTTTGGGGCGTTATTTGTGGTATACACATGCCATGTGAGAGAAATAACCTATTAAAATGACAATTTTGTGGAAAAAAATTCAAAAAATATTCATATTGCAAAGAATTGTGGGGAAAAATGACAGCACCAAAAACCTCACCATGCCTCTTACTAAATACCTTGGAATCTCTACTTTCCAAAAAGGGGTCATTTGTGTGGTATTTGTACATTCCTGGCTTGTTCGGGTTGCAAGAAAAGAGATAGGCCACCAGTACATCAGGTGTGATCCATTTTTTATGATTTGCACCACAGCTTGTAGACTCTCTAAATTTCACAAAGACCAAATAATATCCACTAATTTGGGTTATTTGCACCAAAGATATGTAGCAGTATAAATTGTGGCCAAAATTTATGAAAAATAAATAATTTACAAAATGTTATCACAGAAACAAAGAAAATGTGTTTTTTTTTTTTTTTTTTTTCGGTCTTTTTTCATTTATAGCGCAAAAAATAAAAAACCCAGAGGTGATCAAATACCACCAAATGAAAGCTGAGTAATTGTCATTCAAAGTATGAGAGCACCGAAAGCTGAAAATTGGTCTGGGCAGGAGGGGGGTTTAAGTGCCCAGTATGCAAGTGGCTAAGAACAATGGTCTGGAGTTCCCCAAGTACCCTCGGGTGCAAGCCACCTGGTCCTAGTGATTTATTAATGTTAAGTTTCCCAAGTCTAATTTTAATTCTGACCTCTGTTAACCATGGAGGTACTTCCTGTGATGTGTCATGAGGATAAACACTGCAGTTTTGGTTACTGATGCCCCCCTGGATTCCCTCGTGAAGACGGAGGAGAAGAAAAAATTGAATACCTTCACCATCTCCCCATCCTTTGTAACCAGATGTCCTTCCTAATTCTTTATGGGGCCAATATGGTCTGTGCTCCCTTTTTTTTTTTTTTACTGTTTACATACTTAAAGAATTTCTTGGGATTTTTTTTGCTCTCCTTTCATGTTTCATGTGTCTTTCATGTTCTATCTTAGCCATCCTCACTGCACCTCTACATTTCTTGTTACATTCTTTATAAAGTCTGAATGCTGATGATCCCTCAACCTTGTATTTTTTTGAAGGCCTTCTCCTTTGCTTTTATATGCATTTTTACATTGGAGTTAAGCCACCCAGGACTTTTGTTCACAATGCTTTATTTCTAGTTGGTGCGTCTACCATCTGACCCATAAAATTGTCCTGCAAGACATTTAGGAACTGGCGAGCCTTAGATGAATATGTGGTTCCCTCCGCCCACTCTATGTCTGGATAATTAAAATTCCCCATTATGATAACACTTCCCATCCTTGCCGCTAATCCAAATTGTGGTAGGAGATCTGTCTCCCCTCCCTCCCTTCATGTTCCAGCCCTATTTACCATCAATGCCCTAGGAGGGGAAAATTGTCAGGCAGATTTTCTTAGCCAGTGTCTGGATCCAAGGGAATGCATCTACCATTCAGAGGTATTTTTAACCCTTTGCTACAGATAGGAAATGGGAATCTACAGGCATCCACATTCAATAACAAATTGAACAGCTTTGTCACCAGGTCCAGAGACCCTCGGGAATTTGCAGTAGATGCAATGGTGATGCCACGAGACCAGTTCAGTCTGATCTATGCCTTTCTGCTCTTTTCGAGATTCTCCCTTACCATTGCAGGATTGAGATGGAGGCCATTCTGATAATCATTGCAGCCAATTGGCACTGGAGGATGTGATACCCAGACATCTGGCAGGCACTAAATGGGACCTTGTGGATTGTCTGGTCCTTGGAAAAGGAGGTCCAAAGTAGGGCTGCAACTAATGATTATTTTCATAATCAGTTGGCTGATTATTGTTTTGATTAATCGGTTAATAACCTTAAAATGTGTGATGTATAATTTTTGTTAATATGTAAAGTTTAAAAAAGAGGCAATTTATTCTTAAATATATCTATACAGTGGTAAATATAAATAAGCAACTATAGGGTTAGGAGCAAAATCTAATCCATTCTGAGAATAACAGACAGAAGACATATACTGTATATACAATTAGAAGAGATATAGTGTATAGACTATTAGAGTAGAGATATTCTGTATATAATAGAGGAGAGAATAACAGACAGAAGACATATACTGTATATACAATTAGAAGACATATATTGTATAGACTATTAGAGGAGAGATCTACTGTGTATAAACTATTAAAGGGTGAATCTGGTAAAAATCATTAGACTCTGAGATCAAATTTATTTTACTTAAAAAAACAAAGTCTTCCTTCAAAAAAAATGTCATGTTAAGAACGTTCGTTCAATTTTCTAATCGTTAGTGGGGTCAAATCGATGGTCATTTTCAACCACAGTGACGGGAAAATTTGGAAATAATAGAAAACTTCTTAGTGAAATGAATTTTCAGACCGTTTATTTGGTTTTCGTTGAAATATGACATTCATTTTAAAAAACAGAATGTTAAAAACAAGTGAAAATTTCGAACAACATTCATTCATTCAGCGAATGTACAAAGAATTTGCATCTGAATATTCTCATCTGAAAATTGATCTGTGTGGCCAGCATAAGGCTCAGTACACACCTATGCAGTTTGGTTTTGATCTGTTTTTGCAGTGCTTTTTGCTGTGCGTTTTGATTTTTTGCACATGTGATTTTACTGCAATTTGCGTTTTTTCCTTTTTTGTTTGGCCAATTTGTTGTTGGGCAGATTAAAAAACACAAATTGCTGCAAAAATGCATTACATCCTTTTCTGCAGCTTCTCCATTGAAGTATATTGAACCAAAAAAGCACCGTTTTGCATTAAATTTTTTTCCAAATAAGCAGCGGCTGAAAAAAGCATAGATGTGAACGTACCCCATAAGAAACCATGTAAATGAACTGTAGTGCTTTTCTGCAAAAAGCACCAAAAAAGACCTAGGCGTGAACCAGGTTTAAGACGTTTTGTAACATAATGGGGTTAAAAAAAAACTAAAATTAGCCCTTTATAGTAAAAAAAAAGCAGATATTCACTATTTCATTTTTTTACTGTAGAACTGTGAAAGTAATATTTACAGTAGCGATTATTTGCTCTTTTTTGTACTATAAAGGGCTCATTTTATTTTATTTTTACTGTTTTTTTTATGTTACTGGCCGATTAATCGATTATGAAAATGGTAAACGATTAATTTCATAATCTATTAGTTGTCGATAAATTGATTAGTTGTTTCAGCCCTAGACCGAAGTTCCTTCTGTCTTCTCAATTTCTGGCTTTAACAGCATGGTTGTGGAAATTGATGGTCCTGAGGCATGGGGTCTTTCGGATTCTGTCTCTCTTAACCTCTTAAAGGCTAGAAAGTCAACTTCTCTCAAAGTCTACCATCACACCTGGAAGACTTTATTTGCTTTCATCTTAGAAGGTACTCTATGGCAGTGGTCATCAACCCTGTCCTCGGGGCCCACTAACAGGCCAGGTTTGCAAGATAACTGAAATACATCACAGGTGATTTAATTTGCTGCTCAGTGATTGCAGTATTCTAGTCTGCATCTCAGTACATAAAACCTGGCCTGGTAGTGGGCCCTGAGGTCAGGGTTGATGACCACTGCTCTGTGGGACATATTCTATCTTTCCTCCAATCTGGTCTGGACCAACATCTGGCCTTGAGTACATCAACGAACAAATATCACCTTCAGAGGTGGCTCTTAAATTAGGCGATTGCCACAGAAGGGGCCTAGCCGTCACACGATTGCCTAATTTGCCTTTCAGGTGTTGTGTTGACTGTTGATGTGACTATCATCAATGTGACTGCCACTGGGACTCGCAAGCGGGGGGGGGGGTGGGCGGGTGCTCTGCGCAGAGTGAGCTGACTCATGCTGTGCCACCTCCGTGATCCGCGGCGGTGGATGAGGCGGTGTTGCAGTCGATCGTGGTGGATGGGTGGTGGGCAATAGCAGGCTCCACTGCCATGGCGCCGTCCTCTAGCCTTTCCCCTAAAGTCGGTGATGGCGGCCCCAATGCGTGGTAGGAGTTGTAGTTCTCCCACAGAGCACAGGCACACAGACTTCCACAGGGCCGTCTGGTGCCTGTGCTCTGCAGAGACTACAACTCCCAGATTGCACTGTGTCAGGCTAGGAGCAGATAACAAGTAACAGTTCAGGTGTGCTGATTATACAAGAGTTCAAAGCACATACCATGAGCAGGTCTAAGCAGAGCAGGTCAGCTGGGACTTGTAGTACACCGCTGCAGACGAAGGTAGATGATTGCTGCACCTTGTAGTTCACTGCTGTAGATGAGGATAGATGATTGCTGGACCTTGTAGTTCACTGCTGCAGATGAGGGTTCTAGTAGAATCGGGCAAAGCGTAGTCTAGGCAAGCTGGGTCATACACAGGTAGATCAGAATCCAAACGGTACCAAATCAGAAGCAAGCACGGAGGGTCAAACAAGCTGGGTCAAACACGAAAGACACAGAGCAAATATCAGCTGGATCAAACACAAGTGAACTCTAACACGAGCACTGACGGAATGCTGATACAGGTGATTTAAACATGAGCTGGCCAATCACTGTTGTTTCCCAGACACAGGCTGTGTCAGGTGAGTTGTGCTGGGTCCTAAAGGGATTCTAGTACTGACAGTACCCCCCCCTTTCTCGAGGGGCTGCTCCTGCACCCCCAGGCTTACTTGGATAACGGAGATGGAACTTCTTCTTAAGTCGATCAGCATGAAGATCACGAGCTGGTACCCAAGATCGATCCTCTGGGCCGAACCCTTTCCAATGAACGAGATATTGTAAGGAATTGCGCACTCGTCTGGAATCAAGAATAAATGCCACTTCATATTCTTGACTGTCCAACACATCCACAGGCTCTGGTTCATTTACTAGGAGGCTGGAATGAACAGGTTTCAACAATGAAACATGAAAGACATTTGGAATGCGCATGGATGGGGGAAGTTTTAATCTGTAGGACACAGGATTAACAATCTCCGAAATTTCATAAGACCCGATGAATTTTGGGCCAAGCTTTTTAGATGGAACATGCAGGGACAGATTCCGAGATGATAACCACACTTTGTCACCAACTTTATATCCTGGTGCCTTTGAGCGCTTCTTGTCAGCAGTTTTCATAAAAGCCTGCACAGAGCGAGAAATAGCACGATTTACATCAGACCAGATTTTGGAGAAATGTTCAATCGTGGTGTTGGCATCTGGGACATCAGAGGGCGGAAGATCAAACTAGCACACACGAGGATGCAACCCGTAAACACAAAAGAAAGGAGAGGTCCCTGTAGATGTACTCGCACAATTATTAAAGGCAAACTCTGCCCATGGAAGGATGTTGACCCACTCCACCTCATCTTTGGCCATCAGACAACGTACCATCTTCTCTAGAGTCTGATTAGTCCTTTCTGTTTGGCCATTTGTCTCAGGATGATATGCTGAAGAATATGATAATTTAATCCCCATCTGAGAGCAAAGGGCCTTCCAAAACTGGGCTATAAACTGAGAGCCACGGTCAGAGACAATGTTAACTGGTGCCCCATGGAGCCTGAAAATATGCCAGTTCTTTAGCAGATGGAAGCTTCGGAAGCGGAACAAAGTGGGCCATCTTACTGAACCTGTCTACCACCACCCAGATCGTGGAACATCCCTGGGACAGAGGCAAGTCTGTGATAAAGTCCATAGATAAATGGGTCCAGGGACAGGTAGGTATTGGTAGAGGACGAAGGAGACCGGGGGGGCTTAGAGGTACTGCTCTTGCTTCTGGTGCAAACTTCACAGGCCTGGACAAAGGCTAACACATCCTGCCTAAGCGATGGCCACCAGAGGTTGCGGGAGACAATCTCAAAAGTTTGTCTAAACCCTGGATGTGCTGCAGGTTTTGATGCATGTACTTGTTGTAATACCTGCAAACGAAGAGCCAGGGGCACAAAGAGCATACCAGAGGGAGTGGAGGGAGGGGCTTCAGCCTGTGCTGGTAACAAGGCCTCAGAGATGTCAGTCTAGGTAAAAGCCAAAATCCTATCCTCAGAGATAATGGGTTGTGGAGGAAGCGGAGGAGGAGACTCTGATAAAAAGCTGCGAGACAAGACATCAGCCTTAATGTTTTTTGGACCTGGTAAATAAGAAATTGTGAAGTCAAATCTGGAGAAGAACAGTGACCACCTGGCTTGACGTGAGTTCAGTCTTTTAGCAGAACGGATATATTCAAGGTTTTTGTGGTCAGTCAGAACTATGAATGGATAGCGAGCTCCCTCCAGCCAATTTCTCCACTCCTCCAAAGCTAGCTTTATGGCTAAAAGTTCTCTGTTGCCTATATCATAATTGCGCTCTGCTGGGGAATATTTACGGGACAAGAAGGCACAAGGGTGGATGGCAGCATTTACAGGATCTTTTTGTGACAAAAGCGCCCCCACCCCTACTTCAGATGCATCTACCTCTACAATAAAAGGTAGTTCAGGAACAGAATGGCGTAGAATTGGTGCAGAGGTAAAGGCTTTCTTTAACTGAGTGAAGGCTACCTGGGCTTCAGTAGTCCATTTAAATGTAGTAGGAGTCTTCCTGGTGAGAGAGGTGATGGGATGTGCAATGGTGGCAAAGTTCTTAATGAATTTTCGATAGAAATTTGCAAAGCCCAGGAAGCGTTGAACTGCCTTCATGTCTGAAGGTGGTGCCCAATCTAAAATGGCTTGAACCTTGGCTGGGTCCATGGTGAGGCCTGTGTCAGAAATTAGGTAACCCAGGAAAGGTACTTGTTTAACATGGAAAATACATTTTTCAGGCTTCACAAAAAGGGAGTGAGTCTTTAGTCGGGCTAATACCGAGCAGACATGCTTCTGATGTGTTTCAAGATTGGGAGAGTATATCAAAATATCGTCTAAATATACAAGCATGAAGCGACCCAACATGTCACGGAAAATGTCATTCATGAAGTTCTGAAAGACGGCTAGTGCATTCCTGAGGCCGAAAGGCATGACAAGACATTCGTAATAACCATCCTTGGTGTTAAAGGCAGTCTTCCATTCATCGCCTGCACGGATTCGCACCAGATTATAGGCTCCCCTTAAGTCCAGTTTGGAGAAGATTTTGGCTCCCTGGATTTGAGAGAACAACTCTGTGATGAGAGGGAGAGGATACCGATTGGGAACAGTTATTTTATTTAGACCTCTGTAATCAACACAAAGTCTCAGTCCTCCATCCGTCTTCAGGACAAAGAAGCATCCTGCTCCTGCGGGAGAAGTGGAGGGACGGATGAAACCCTTAGCTAGGTTTTCCTGGATGTATTCTTGCAAAGCAAGATTCTCTGGTTCAGACAGTGGAAAGACTCTCCCTCGAGGAGGTGTAGTGTCAGGCAAGAGGTCAATGGGACAATCATAACTGCGATGAAGAGGTAAAGTGTCAGCAATTCCTTTAGAAAACACATCCCGAAAGTCCTTATAACAAAGCGGAATCTGTTCCATTCCCACTTGACAGGTATCAAGTCGAACAAGGTGCTGGATGCAGCTCTTTTTACACTGATTGGACCAAGCCAGAATATCTCCTGTTGGCCAGTCAATTACAGGATTGTGCTTCTGAAGCCAAGGAAGGCCTAGGATCAAAGGAGTGGATGGAGAGTCAATAACAAGACATGAAATCTTCTCCCAATGCAAAGCCCCTAATTGTAACTGGAAAGGGTTGGTGGATTGGAGCACTAGGTCTTGTGAGAGAGGCCGATTATCCATGGAGATCAGGCGGACTGGGCAATCTAGAGCATGAGTTTCCAGGGACAAAGAGGTGATCAGAGTTTTATCAATAAAATTCTCAGCTGCTCCAGAATCCACCAAGGCCAGCAGTTCATGAGCCCCTGTCCCAAAGTGAATGACAGCGGGTAAAAGTATACGATTGTCCCCCTGGGGAGATGAGAGTAGACCTAAGGTGACCTCCCCGCAATCACCTGGCGTTTCCCGGACGTGTAGGGCACGAACGGAGCATATGACCCTTGAGACCACAGTATAAGCAGAGTCCCATATTACGCCGGCGTTTATGTTCCTGGGCAGATAACCGGGTGGAGCCTAACTGCATAGGCTCTTCCTCAGATTTGGCACTGAAGATGGAATAATCTGGTGGTAAGGAAGGTATATAGTTTGCCACAGCCATTGTTTGTTCTAGCCTCCTCTCTCGCTGGCGGCAGTCAATTCTAATGGCTAGACACATAGATTCCTCCAGTGATGCTGGGTAGGAGAAGTTGACCAGAGCGTCTTTAATAGCATCTGAAAGGCCAATTCTAAACTGGCTGCGGAGAGCTGCATCATTCCAGCCAGATTACGGGGCCCACCTGCGAAACTCTGAGCAATACATTTCAGCTGTGGTAGTTCCTTGTTTTAAGTTACGCAGGGTCGATTCTGCAGTAGCAGCACGATCTGGATCATCATATAGCAACCCAAGGGCTTCAAAGAAGGTGTCTACTGTTAGCAGGGCTGGATGGTTTGGTTCCAGGTTAAAGGCCCAAGCCTGGGGGTCACCCTGTAGTAGAGAGATAATGATTTGAACCCTCTGAGTTTCAGGGCCAGACGAGGATGGCCTCAACTAGAAATATAATTTGCAGCTGTTTTTAAAGTTGCAAAACCCTTTACGGTCACCAGAAAACCGGTCAGGCAAAGGAATTTTTGGTTCAGATGGAGTTTTTGTAATGGTTGTAGTAGAAGGAGATTGCACCTTGGTGAGCTCTGTGGCCATTTCCTGAACTTGATGTGATAAACGGCAAAGTTCTTGTGTAAACAACTGAGCCTGTTCAGGATTCATGATAGGTTTCCCTTTATGTATTGGCTCGTGTTAATGTCAGGCTAGCTGCAGATAACAAGTAACAGTTCAGGTGTGCTGATTATACAAGAGTTCAAAGCACATACCATGAGCAGGTCTAAGCAGAGCAGGTCAGCTGGGACTTGTAGTACACCGCTGCAGACGAAGGTAGATGGTTGCTGCACCTTGTAGTTCACTGCTGTAGATGAGGATATATGATTGCTGGACCTTGTGGTTCACTGCTGCAGATGAGGGTTCTAGTAGAATCAGGCAAAGCGTAGTCTAGGCAAGCTGGGTCATACACAGGTAGATCAGAATCCAAACAGTACCAAATCAGAAGCAAGCACGGAGGGTCAAACAAGCCGGGTCAAACACGAAAAGACACAGAGCAAATATCAGCTGGATCAAACACAAGTGAACTCTAATACGAGCACTGACTGAATGCTGATACAGGTGATTTAAACGTGAGCTGGCCAATCACTGTTGTTTCCCAGACACAGGCTGTGTCAGGTGAGTTGTGCTGGGTCCTAAAGGGATTCTAGTACTGACACACTGCAGGCAGAGAGAGAGAGAACATGTCGTGTATTGCTTCTCCCTGTCCTGCTGGCTTTAGTAGGGGGGACCAAGGCGAGGAGCAGGTATTCTATAACTATAAACTATATATATATATATATATATATATATATATATATATATATATATATACATATATATATATATAGTGCCTTGCGAAAGTATTCGACCCCCTTAAACTTTTCAACCTTTTGCCACATTTCAGGCTTCAAACATAAAGATATAAAATTTTTATTTTTTGTGAAGAATCACCAACAAGTGGGAGGGACACAATTGTGAAGTGGAACGAAATCTAATGGATAATTTAAACTTTTTTAGCAAATAAAAAACTGAAAAGTGGTGCGTGCAAAATTATTCGGCCCCTTTACTTTCAGTGCATGATCCAATGTTGTCCTAAATGACTGATGTTGATAAATAGAATCCACCTGTGTGTAATCAAGTCTCTGTATAAATGCACCTGCTCTGTGATAGTCTCAGGGTTCTGTTGAAAGCACAGAGAGCATCATGAAGACCAAGGAACACACCAGGCAGGTCCGTAATACTGTTGTGGAGAAGTTTAAAGCTGGATTTGGATACAAAAAGATTTCCCAAGCTTTAAACATCCCAAGGAGCACTGTGCAAGCGATCATTTTGAAATGGAAGGAGTCTCAGACCACTGCAAATCGACCAAGACCTGGCCGTCCCTCTAAACATTCAGCTCAGACAAGGAGAAGACTGATCAGAGATGCAGCCAAGAGGCCCATGATCACTCTGGATTAACTGCAGAGAACTACAGCTGAGGTGGGAGAGTCTGTCCATAGGACAACAATCAGTCGTACACTGCACAAATCTGGCCTTTATGGAGTGACAAGAAGAAAGCCATTTCTCAAAGATATCCATAAAAAGTCTCGTCTAAAGTTTGCTGCAAGCCACCTGGGAGACACACCAAACATGTGGAAGAAGGTGCTCTGGTCAGATGAAACCAAAATCAAATTTTTGCCCACAATGCAAAACTATATGTTTGGCGTAAAAGCAACACAGCTCATCACCCTCAACACACCATCCCCACTGTCAAACATGGTGGTGGCAGCATCATGGTTTGGGCCTGCTTTTCTTCAGCAGGGACAGGGAAGATGGTTAAAATTGAGGGGAAGATGGATGCAGCCAAATACAGGACCATTCTGGATGAAAACCTGTTGGAGTCTGCAAAAGACCTGAAACTTGGACGGAGATTTATCTTCCAACAAGACAATGATCCCAAACATACAGCAAAATCTACAAAGGAATGGTTCACAAATAAACGTATCCAGGTGTTAGAATGGCCAGGTCAAAGTCCAGAAATCTGAATCTGTGGAAAGAGCTGAAAACTGCTGTTCACAAACGCTCTTCATCCAACCTCACTGAGCTTGAGCTGTTTTGCAAGGAAGAATGGGCAAGAATTTCAATCTCTCGATGTGCAAAACTGATAGAGACATACCCCAAGCGACTTGCAGCTGTAATCGCAGCAAAAGGTGGCTCTACAAAGTATTAACGCAAGGGGGCCGAATAATTTTGCACGTCCCACTTTTTATTTTTTTATTAGTTAAAAAAGTTTCAAAAATCCAATAGATTTCGTTCCACTTCACAATTGTGTCCCACTTGTTGGTGATTCTTCACAAAAAATTAAAATGTTATATCTTTATGTTTGAAGCCTGAAATGTGGCAAAAGGTTGAAAAGTTCAAGGGGGCCGAATACTTTCACAAGGCACTGTATATATGAAAAAACGACAACAATGCACCCCCAAGTCATATTATGAATTATTGGAGGAGTTTAAATTGTTCTTCTGCATTCATGGCAAAGTGCATGAATCTGGTCACCAAAAAAGAATATTGCTTTTGAGGAATGCAAATAAGAGTTGCGTGGCTCTATGCATACGTTTTTGAAAACAGGCAAGATAAGTACAAGTCAAGAGGTGCCTGAGTATGAACACGAGACGATGGAATCAGTTTTGACTGAAATAGAAGATGATTCACAGCCAAGCACTTCTGTTGAATCTGAATCGTATACCATTTTGGGTAGCGCAGAAGAAGGAATTGAAGAAAAAGTTATGATCCTGGAGAATGGACTTTTCCAGTGGAAGATAAAGACCGAATCTGTTTTAGAAAGGACCAGTAAGGGAAGAAAAATTTAACTTTTCCATTAGACAGTGGTAAAAGACATTTTCCTGACGCCTTCATGGCAGCACACACTGGGTTGTGACTCCGCCCCCACAACCTGACAGGATTGGATTAACTATAAATTTGAAGGGGAGACACCCTGCTGCATTCTCTTTTTTATCCTCACCTGACAGGTTGGATGGACGGAGTTTTCCTGTTACAGATGAATAAGCCTCTACCGCATTCGCCCCAGCAGGTTCAAGCCTCTCCTGTTTGGAAGTCCCTCCTGTACAGTCTCTAAAGGAGCTTCTATGGAGGGAACCCCCGCTCTGGTGGTCTCAAGGGGCTACTGGATTTCTGGCATTACCAAAGCTTTAAAGAAGCTTTTTTACCTTTGCAGTGGACTCCCCTTCTTCTTTTGTCTATTAATTCCTCTTATTTAAATAATATCCATCTTTTATTCCTATAGTAAGTGGTGGTTTATATTCCCTTTTTTTCTCTACCTTTGGGATTGCTGTCTCTTGTAGTCCCCTGTCATGGCCGCAGTTTGTTTTTCCTTCAGTGGTGTTTTCTCTATGCTGTAATTCCAGCCTAGATGGCGCCGTTCGGCCACTCTGAGCACGTGCAGTGCTAGTGTTTTTTTACCCCCTATGTTTTTAATGTGTGTTCCCTTATCCAAAATGGCGCCGGAACACTCGGGACGCTTCTGTGCATGCGCAGAGCATCAATTAGCCGCCGCAATGGCGCTATTTTCAAATACAGAGCTGTATTTCTCTGTGATTCTGCTGTGCAATCTGCAAAACTTAAGGAAGGTTGCTGCAGTTGATGGTTGATGTAGATCACTCAGCAGTCTCCAGGTAAGTCCCTGTGGGACTCCTATATATATTATTATTGTTATTATATTGTTTCTTGCAGATAAACTTTGTTAACCACTTCCCGACCTCCGCACGACGATGTACGTCGACAGAATGGCACGGGCAGGCATATGGGCGTACCTGTACGTCCCTGCCTTCCCGCGGGTCGGGGGCCCGATCGGGCCCCCGCCCGGTGCCTGCGGCGGTCGGTATTCGTTCGCGAGCGATCCGGGATGAGGGGGCGGCCATTCATTCATGGCCACCCCCTCGCGATCGCTCCCGACAAATAGAAATCCTTCGTGACATCACTTCCTCTCCTGTAATGTAAACACAGGAGAGGAAGTGATGTAATCTCTCCTCCGTGTCGGTATTTTTCGTTCCGACACCGAGGAGAGAGGATCGGTGAGTTGCACCAACACGACACTTCACAGTAGAACATGCCAGGCACACTCACACCCCCCCCGATCACCCCCCCAATTACCCCTGCCCCCCAGTCACAGTGACACCAATGTCCATTTTTTTTTTTTTGCATTGGTGTCATTTGTGACTGTAATAACTGTTAGGGCAGTTAGGGTTAGCCCCCTTTAGTTCTAATGTACCCCCCTAACCCCCCCAATAAAGGTTTAACCCCGTGATCACCCCCCGTCGCCAGTGTCACTAAGGCTGGGTTCACATTGCAGCGGTTTATGAGAACGAATGTGATTCGCACCGCACTGCAGTGCAAATCACATCCGATCTCTGTGCGATTCGAGTTCAGCCATACAGATAGTATGGCTGAATTCGCATCGCACCCGCCGCACCCGCCGCAAATTCGCACGGGACCCTTTTTTTGGCCCGCAGCAGAATCGGATCGCATGGGTGTTCACACCATGCGATCCGAGTTTGCAGATCGCACTGCGATATGCGAACTGATCTGGGGGTGTCATTAACATTTCACTGACACTCCCAGCAGTTCGCATAGGGCAGTGTGAACTGCCGCCGGGAGGCATGCAATGCGGGAACCCGCCGCGGATTCGTGGCGTTCCCGCATCGCTCCAGTGTGAACCCAGCCTAATAAGCGATCATTTTTCTGATCGCTGTATTAGTGTCACAGGTGGCGCTAGTTAGGCAGGTAGGTATTTAGGTTCGCCGCAGCTTTTTATAGCGCCAGGGACCCCCCTATACTACCGCATGAAGCCCCCTGATTGCCCCCTAGTTAACCCTTTCACCAGTGATCACCATATAACTGTTACAGGTGACGCTGGTTGGTTAGTTATTTTTTTATAGTTTCAGGGCACCCGCCATTTATTACCTAATAAAGGTTTAACCCCCTGATCACCCAGCGGGTGTCATTTGTGACTGTAATAACTGTTAGGGCAGTTAGGGTTAGCCCCCTTTAGTTCTAAGGTACCCCCCTAACCCCCCCAATAAAGGTTTAACCCCGTGATAACCCCCCGTCGCCAGTGTCACTAAGGCTGGGTTCACATTGCAGCGGTTTATGAGAACGGATGTGATTCGCACCGCACTGCAGTGCAAATCACATCCGATCTCTGTGCGATTCGAGTTCAGCCATACAGATAGTATGGCTGAATTCGTGTCGCACCCGCCGCAAACTCGCACGGGACCCTTTTTTTGGTCCGCAGCAGAATCGGATCGCATGGGTGTTCACACCATGCGATCCGAGTTTGCAGATCGCACTGCGATCTGCGAACTGATCTGGGGGTGTCATTAACATTTCACTGGCACTCCCAGCAGTTCGCATAGGGCAGTGTGAACTGCCGCCGGGAGGCATGTGATGCGGGAACCCGCCGCGGATTCGTGGCGTTCCCGCATCGCTCCAGTGTGAACCCAGCCTAATAAGCGATCGTTTTTCTGATCGCTGTATTAGTGTCACAGGTGACGCTAGTTAGGCAGGTAGGTATTTAGGTTCGCCGCAGCTTTTTATAGCGCCAGGGACCCCCATATACTACCGCATAAAGCCCCCTGATTGCCCCCTAGTTAACCCTTTCACCAGTGATCACCATATAACTGTTACAGGTGACGCTGGTTGGTTAGTTATTTTTTTATAGTTTCAGGGCACCCGCCATTTATTACCTAGTCTCACTAGTGTACCCCTAAATTTAGGGGTGTCTACTTTCCAAAATGGGGTCATTTGGGGGGGGTTTGTGCCATCTTGGCATTTTATGGCCTTCAAAACTGTAACGCCCTTAGAAAGCCTGAAGGCGGTGCTTGGTTTTCGGGCCCCGTACGCGGCTAGGCTCCCAAAAAGTCCCACATATGTGGTATCCCCGTACTCAGGAGAAGCAGCAGAATTTATTTTGGGGTGTCATTTCACATATGCCCATGGCATGCGTGAGCAATATATCATTTAGTGACAACTTTGTGAAAAAAAAAAAAAAAAGTTTGTAATATTCCCGCAACTTGTGGAAAAATATAAAATATTCCATGGACTCAACATGCCTCTCAGCAAATAGCTTGGGGTGTCTACTTTCTAAAATGGGGTCATTTGTGGGGGTTTTGTGCCATCTTGGCATTTTATGGCCTTCAAAACTGTAATAGGTAGTGAGGAGTGAAGTCAAATATTTACGCCCTTAGAAAACCTGAAGGCGGTTCTTGGTTTTCGGGGCCCCGTACGCGGCTAGGCTCCCAAAAAATCCCACACATGTGGTATCCCCGTACTCAGGAGAAGCAGCAGAATTTATTTTGGGGTGTCATTTCACATATGCCCATAGCATGTGTGAGCAATATATCATTTAGTGACAACTTTGTGAAAAAAAAATAAAAAAAAATTAAAGTTTGTAATTTTCCCGCAACTTGTGGCAAAATATAAAATATTCCATGGACTCAACATGCCTCTCAGCAAATAGCTTGGGGTGTCTACTTTCTAAAATGGGGTCATTTGTGGGGGTTTTGTGCCATCTTGGCATTTTATGGCCTTCAAAACTGTAATAGGTAGTGAGAAGTGAAATCAAAAATTTACGCCCTTAGAAAGCCTGAAGGCGGTGCTTGGTTTTCGGGGCCCCGTACGCGGCTAGGCTCCCAAAAAGTCCCACATATGTGGTATCCCCGTACTCAGGAGAAGCAGCAGAATTTATTTCGGGGTGTCATTTCACATATGCCCATAGCATGTGTGAGCAATATATCATTTAGTGACAACTTTGTGTAAAAAAAAAAAAAAAAATTTTTTTGTCATTATTCAATCGCTTGAGGCAAAAAAATAAAATATTCAATGGGCTCAACATGCCACTTATCAATTTCCTTAGGGGGTCTACTTTCCAAAATGGGGTCATTTGGGGGGGTTTTGTACTGCCCTGCCATTTTAGCACCTCAAGAAATGAGATAGGCAGTCGTAAACTAAAAGCTGCGTAAATTCCAGAAAACGTACCTTAGTTTGTAGATGTGACAACTTTTGCGCAAACCAATAAATATACAATTATTGACTTTTTTTTTACCAAAGACATGTGGCTGAATACATTTTGGCCTAAATGTATGACTAAAATTGAGTTTATTGGATTTTTCTAATAACAAAAAGTTGAAAATATCATTTTTTTTCAAAATTTGCGGTCTTTTTACGTTTATATCGCAAAAAATAAAAATCGCAGAGGCAATCAAATACCATCAAAAGAAAGCTCTATTTGTGGGAAGAAAAGGATGCAAATTTTGTTTGGGTACAACATTGCATGACCGCGCAATTACCAGTTAAAGCAGCGCAGTGCCAAATTGTAAAAAGACCTCTGGTCATTTACCAGTAAAATGGTCCGGTCTGAAAGTGGTTAATAAATAATATATATATTTATATTTATAAGTGAATTGTGTGTGTGTGTGTGTGTGTGTGTATATATATATATATATATATATATATATATATATAAACATTAAACCCCCCAGGAGGCCAGTCTTTCCATCATGGGATCTTTCAATAGTTCTCCATGCTCTCGCTTCTCCTCCGTTTGTTCCATTTGAAACTATCTCTTTATGGGACTTGACTTTAAAACTGTCTTTTCTCATTGTGATTACATCAGCTAGGAGAGTGTCGGAGATCCAAGCATTAAGTTAGTTCTCTTTCCTGACAAAGTAGTCCTCAGACCTTACGAACACTTCATACCCAAAGTGGCAACTTCCTTCCATTACAACCATCATCCTTCCATCCTTCACGGACGATCAGGTCATCCACTAGATGTCAAAACAACCATCATGAACTACTTAACTGCTACCACCTCTTTTAGGAAAATTAACTCTCTTTTGATCATTCCCCATGGAACCAGGCGTGGGCAAGCCGCCTCCTCATGCACTATTGCATCCTGGTTAGTCAGAACCATTAAAAAAGCTTACTCCACCCAGCATATGGCGATTCTTGAAGACATCAGGGCTCATTCAACTAGGGCAGTGGCTACCTCTTGGGCAGCGTATTGCAGGGTCTCACCAGAGACAATATGCAGGGCAGCAACGTGGTCCTCCAGGAATACCTTTATTTCCCACTACAAGGTGGATTCTGCTCATTTATCCATGGCCGACTTCGGCAGATCTGTCATTAGAGCCAATTCTTCAGCATTATAAGGAATAAATATTATTTTACTTGCACCCACCCGACTGGCGAGTTATTTCCCAGTGTGTGCTGCCATGAAGGTGTCAGGAAAATGGAAAATTGTATACTCACCTTTCCGTAATTTTCCTTTCCTGACGCATCTTCATGGCAGCACACAGTTGCCCTCCCTGTTTCTTATGTGATGATATTTACAGAGAATGCAGCAGGGTGTCTCCCCTTCAAATTTATAGTTAATCCAATCCTGTCAGGTTGTGGGGGCGGAGTCACAACCCAGTGTGTGCTGCCATGAAGATGCGTCAGGAAAGGAAAATTACGGAAAGGTGAGTATACAATTTTCAATTTTTCTATCTTTCATTACACCAGGGTTCTAAGCAACAAGGAAACATAAGACAGGCGCTGGTTCGTTTATTCCAGAAGCAAGGACTGTGTTTTCTGTTTTGCCTGTCGTTTGTTCTCACCATTAGGGAGCGCTTTAGTGTCTAATGGCTGCAATGACTGGAAGAACTTGAACAATCGTCTTGGTCTGCATGAACGCAGTTCTGACCACTTAGAGAACATCATCACATGGATGGAAACTGAAAAAAGATTTAGATGTGGGAAAACTATTGATGCATCGGTGCAAAAGAAAATACTCCTGGAAAAGTAACATTGGCATGAAATTCTGGAAAGGATTATAGCCACTGTTCAATTCTTGTCATGCCATAGCTTACCATTTCGAGGACACAGAGATAATTTAGTGGAAGAGAATAGTGGCAATTTTATCAATCTAATAAAGCTTTGTGCATCGGTGCAAAAGAAAATACTCCTGGAAAAGTAACATTGGCATGAAATTCTGGAAAGGATTATAGCCACTGTTCAATTCTTGTCATGCCATAGCTTACCATTTCGAGGACACAGAGATAATTTAGTGGAAGAGAATAGTGGCAATTTTATCAATCTAATAAAGCTTTGTGCAAGTTTTGATCCTGTTCTTCGAGAACACTTTCAACGAATTGAAGCGAAACGTATTCACAACAATTACTTGGGAAAAAACATACAAAATTAACTAATTTCATTGATGGCTAAACCTGTCAAGCAAAGTCATTGAAAAGATTCTTCAAGCTAAATATTATTCCATAATTCTGGATTGCACCAGGGATGTGAGCCACGTTGAACAGATGACTGTGGTATTATGACATGTTGATGAAAAATCTGGAGATGTTGAAGAGCATTTTATTGGATTTTTACCAGTTGAGAAAACAACAGCTGAAGAGTTAACTAAAATCATACTGCTGGAAATTGAGGAATCAGGTTTGGACATCAAAAATTGCCGTAGTCAAGGATATGACAATGGAGCAAACATAGAAAGCATGAACCACCTGATGAGCCCCAGGTGCTGACCATTACACACACCTAGAGCAAACAAGCAGGACAAAACTCTGGAAAAAGACTTGATGTGACCCATGTTGTTTCAATTAAAGATGGGATTTCAAAACAGAATCTAAAAATCCACATCAAAAGAATAACAGGGTACAGGAAGTCTGATGCGTTTCACACCGTAATCGGTGCTTACTCATAGCTCAGCATTTTCCTGTACCCTGCTATTCTTTTGCTGTGGATTTTTTGATTTTGTTTTGACGTGACCCACGTTGTTTCAATTAAAGATGGGATTTCAAGTCTTTTTCCAGTGTTCTGCTATCCAGAGTTTTGTCCTGCTTGTTTGCCCAATGGAGCAAACATGCGAGGGGAGAAAAGTGGTGTAAAAACTAGGATATTAAATATCAATCCTTTCCTTTAGGTTTTTACACCCTGTGGTTGTCATAGTTGGAATTTGGTTCTGGGTGATGCAGCAGCATCTTGTGTAAAAGAGGGGGGGGGGGTTTGCAAAGACTTTACACATTATTTTCTGGCTCATCCAATAGATGGGCAATTTTAAAAGAGAAGGTAAATATTACCCTCAAGCCATTGTCAGAAACCAGATGGGAGTGCAGAGTTGAGAGTGTAAAGGCTGTCCATTACCAGCTAAAAGAAATCGCTGAGTGCCTGGAAGAGATGACACAGAAGACTGCTGATCCTGCTTTCTGTAGTGAATGTAATTCACTAAAAGAAGAAATTTTGTCATTTGAGTTTGTTCTGTCATGAATTGTATGGTATGAGATTTTAGTAAAAATCAACCTTATCAGCAAGGTGTGGCAAAAGTCTTATATGCAGCTGAACACTGCAGTAAAACATTTGGAGGCATTTCTGTGCTGGCTGAAAGAATATCGACAAAATGGCTTTAATTCTACTATTGTTACTGCCAGAGAAATTGCTGTAGAAATGGACATTCCAAGGGAATTTTGACAGTGCAGGATACGCAGGACCAAAAGAATGTTTGATTATGAGTGTCCAGATGAAGCAGTTGTTAACCCTGCAGACAGGTTTAGAACAGAACAATTCAGTGTTATTGTCGACAAGATTCATGCTAGTGCTGAGCCTTGCTTTGAAGGTTTAAAAAGCTATGTCAGCAATTTTGGATTTTTATATGATATCTCTTCTTTATGCATGAAATCTGAGAAAGACCTATTAGAAAACTGCAAAGAACTTGAAGCCCTACTTACTTTACCCAATTCTTCTGATTCTGACATAAGAGGTCTGGAATTGTATGAAGAGCTACGCATGTGTATGCATACTGTACCTCCAAAATTGGATACCGTATATACTCGAGTATAGGCCGACCCGAATATAAGCCGAGGCCCCCAATTTACCCCCAAAAAAACTGGCAAACTTATTGACTCGTGTATAAGCCGAGGGCAAGACATGCCTGTCCATCCCTGTGTGTGTGTCCGTCCATCCCTGTGTGTCCGTCCATCCCTGTGTGTCCGTCCATCCCTGTGTGTCCGTCCATCCATCCCTGTGTGTGTGTGTGTCCATCCATCCATCCATCCCTGTGTGTGTGTGTGTCCATCCATCCATCCATCCCTGTGTGTGTGTGTCTCCATCCATCCATCCATCCATCCCTGTGTGTGTGTGTCTCCATCCATCCATCCATCCCTGTGTGTGTGTGTATCCATCCGTGTGTGTGTGTGTGTGTGTGTGTGTGTGTGTGTGTGTGTGTGTGTGTGTGTGTGTGTGTGTGTGTCCAGCCTACCTGTGTCCCGAGCCTTTGTCCCGAGCCTCCGTCCCGTGCCTTGCCTCCTTGCCTCCGTGCCTCGCCGCCGTGCCTTGCCTCCGTCCCGTCCCGTCCCGTCCCGTGCCGTGCCTTGCCTTGCCTCCGTCCCGTGCCCTCTTCGTCGGCGGCCATTGTAAAATTCAAAAGCTGCGCCGCCGCCTTCGCCTGTGATAGGCGGAACACTGAATTTCCCAGCAGCCTGTGTTCCGCCTATCACGTACATCGTATCATCCTCGTCCGTAGTACGAGGATGATACGATGTCCGTGATAGGCGGAACACAGGCTGCTGGGAAATTCAGTGTTCCGCCTATCACAGGCGAAGGCGGAGCCGGAGGCGCGGCTTTTGAATTATAGAATGGCCGCTGTCTGTCTGCTCGACACGCTGATCGAGCGGGCAGACAGCGATGACTCGAGTATAAGCCGAGGGGGGCACTTTCAGCCTCAAAAAAGAGGCTGAAAATCTCGGCTTATACTCGAGTATATACGGTATGTCCGATTCCTTGAAATACCTCATTGATAACAATTTAACTGACGTTTATCCAAACATCTATGTTGCATTGAGAGTCATCTTAACAATTCCAGTTACTGTTGCATCAGCTGAGAGGAGCTTTTCAAAATTAAAATTAAAAAAAACATACTCAAGATCAACTATGAGCCAAGAGAGATGACCTGCCTTAGCAGTTTTGTCCATTGAACGTGATCTCGCTTCAAAATTAAATTATTCATCTGTGATAGATGAATTTACAACTGAAAAATGTAGGAGAATGTTTTGAAACTTCTGATATTGAAACATTAAAAAAATGTACTACTGTTAAAACTTTCCAGGGGGTTTGGTATGAGCCCCAACTATAGTTAGCACATATATTGTGGTATTGTATATTGAAACAAAGTTGTTGTTTTTTTTGTTTGGCTTTCAATAAGTGCTCGAGAAAGGACCCTGGCATAAGTCTATTCTAATAGAGCACTCTTACACCAGGCTGTTTTCCTGCAGGCACCCTAAATAGACACCTGTTCAGAATTGACAGGCATTTGTTGGAGCAGCACCATGGTAGTTGCAGATCAAACAGAAACAGCTTCCTTGGCTGTACGGGATAGGAGAGTTTAATTTCAGGCTGTCAGCAGATTGGCCTCTACAAACTCAACAGTGTGCATAAATGGAGAGCAACTAAGGATGTGCAAAGCGGGGTGAGACAGTGTACTACTACTACATTTTAAACAGTATAGACACTTATTTGTAAACATTTTCATAGCTATACCTGAAAAAGGGGCCTGAAGGGATCTAGCAGGACTTAATTTTCTGACAAAAGTTCCAATTTACGTTTTTTGTTTTTTTTTTATTGATGTTTTGCTAAAGAATACAAGAAACTGAGTTATTTTGTTACTTGAAAAATATTGCACTTTATACCTATTATGTTCCATGCACTACTGAGCAAATATGCCAAGTTACATATTTATATGTTTTTATGTTTTCCATTTTATTTTTATTTTTTAAATCACTTGTTGCATCCTTGTTGAATTAAACAGGTTATGTGCAAGAATATGTTGTAAAATTACTTTTTTTTGTTTTATAGTTTGTTGACAAATTTATTTTACATTTAAGAGACAGAGGATAATGAGTAGGCAGCTGCACAATTTGATCTATATCTGTGTGCGTGTAACATTTTATTTATTTATATATATATATATATATATATATATATATATATATATATAGAAACATACCCACCCACCCTATGTTTAATGATAGTTGATTAAAAAATAATTGGTTAGAGAAATGTATAGGGACTTTGAATTCATAGTTCATAGGATTTAAGTTAATCTATGCATTTATACAGCTAATTTTTTATCATTTTTTTATAATATTTTTCCCATTATGGGTGTGAGTGGGGCCTCATGTCTAAGTTTTACCTAAGGCCTCACAAAGTCTAGAGCCACCTCTGATCACCTTGGCCATTCTGTATCAGAGACCTCTAGCCTTTCACCAGTGGCATTTGCTCATGATGTAGCTCACATCTCTCCTTCTGTCCAATCTTTAC
The DNA here is from genome assembly GCF_037356315.1 of Lithobates pipiens. Taxonomy (NCBI): domain Eukaryota; kingdom Metazoa; phylum Chordata; class Amphibia; order Anura; family Ranidae; genus Lithobates; species Lithobates pipiens. The sequence goes on from NW_027507758.1 coordinate 291,052,377, forward strand.
CATATGGTTCTCTTGGCTCTACAGAAGCCACACTTCAAACCTATTTGGGATATTGCTTTGCCTGACCTTACACAAAAGATGGCTTTTCTTTTTCCGATCACATCTGCAAGAGGAATTTCTGTTAATTAGCCGCCTTATCTTGTAAGAGAGTCCCTTTCTCCCCAAAGTTGTCTCTGCCTTCCACCTTAATCAAGATATTGTTCTTCCTTCCTTATGTCCTGCTCCGAAAATCTAGGGAAATGTCCCTGTTGTGTGCACTGTGAACGTTTTACCTCTCAGCTTCTGCATCATTTAGTAAACCGGTTTCCCTTTTATGCTTTCTGAGGGCTCTAGCAAGGGTTTCTATGTGTCTTGCTCCACCATTGCTAGTTGGACAAAGCAAGTTCTCCTTAACCCTTTAAAGTCCACATTTTTCAGTGAGTTAGCGTGACTCAAAATGTGCTCTACCAAATGGTGGAGCAGAACGTTAAGGGGTTAACCACTTAAGGACCGGAAGGATTTATCCTCTTAATGACCAGGCCATTTTTTCCAATATGGTACTGCGTCGCTTTTACTGACAAATGCGCGGTCATGCAACGCTGTACGCAAAGTTTGTCATTCTTTTTTTCCCACAAAGAGAACTTTCTTTTGGAGGTATTTGGTCACCTCTGCACTTTTTATTTTTTGTGCTGTAAACAAAAAAGAGCGACAATTTTCAAAAAAAATTAAATATTTTTTAGTTTAGTATAGTTTAGGCCAATATGTAATCTTCTACATATTTTTGGTAAAAAAAATCGCAATAAGCGTTTGGTTTGCGCAAAAGTTATATCATCTACAAAATAGGGGATATATTATGGCATTTATATTACATTTTTTTTCTAGTAATGGCAGTGATTTTTAGCAGGACTGCAACATTGCGACGAACAGATCGGACACTTGTGACACTTTTTGTGACCATTAACATTTATACAGCGATCAAAGCTAAAAAAAAATAACCAATGATTACTGTATAAATGTCACTGGCAAGGAACACTAGGGGGCGATCAAGGGGTTAAGTGTTCCCTAGGGAGGTGTTTTTATTGCCGCGGCAGCGGCGAGGAAGAAAGCCTCGCTCCTCCGCTAGTAAAAGAGCTAGCAGAAGATAGCGGAGGAGTCCGGCAAGAAGACCCCCGAAAGACGGAAGACCCCCGGAGCTGTGCAATAAACTATTTTTACCCTGTGTTGTGTTTTTTTTTGTACTTTTTTCACAGGTGAATGGGTAGGGGTACATTGTACCCCATACTCATTCACATAGGGTGGGGGGGCCAGTATCCGGGGGCCCCCTTATTAAAGGGGGCTCCCGAATTCCGATAAGCCCCCCGCCCGCAGACCCCGACAACCAACGGCCAGGGTTGTCGGGAAGAGGCCCTTGTCCTCATCAACATGGGGACAAGGTGCTTTGGGGTGGGGGGGCCGCTCGGCCCCCCCTTCCTCAAGGCACCCCCCATGTTGAGGGCACGTGGCCTGGTACGGCTCAAGAGGGGGGGCGCTCGCTCATCCCCCCCTTTCCTGGCTGGCCAGGTAGCGTGCTCGGACAAGGGTCTGATGTGGACCTGGGGGGACCCCACGCCGATTTTTTCCGGTGTTGGGGTTCCCCTTTAAGTCCATACCAGGTGGCGGGGTGAGCGACGTCTCCTTCATGGGCCCCGCCTACCTGGAGACCCGCTCAAAATGAGCTGACTTTTCTCCGAGCGGGAAAAGTCCATTCATTTCAAAAGTACGGCGGACTGGCATACGCACGGCCGGATTGCCCGCTGAAATGCAAGTCCGGCGGGAAGATTGGAGTGCAAAACTACTTTCTAAGTCCGCCGTACTTTCGGGTCAAAAAAGTACGCCGGAGGCTACACACGGGGGGATTGTCCGGCGGACTTGAGTTTGCTGGACTTTTCCACCCAATTGTTTGATCGCGTGTACGCAGCATATCTGTTGGGGGAGTGTACTGATAGGGAGTAGAGCGAGATCGCTGTTCCGATCACTAGGAACATCAGATCTCTCTACTTCCCTGACAGAATGGGGATCTGTATGTTTACATTGACAGATCCCCGTTCTGGCTCTCTGAGGAGTGATTGCAGGTCACTGGCGGACATCGCAGCCGCCAGCCATGTGCATAGGCTCCAGCGTTGTGCCCCCTAGAGCTCTTAAAGTGGTCGATGTACACCTACGGCGATTCCCGCAGCCGTGCCAACCTGCCGCAGTATAATGACAGCGGCTGGTCTTCAAGCGGTTAAAGCCTATAATCTGAAGGATAAGGTTCCTCCTTACACTCTTGAAGCAATAACAGATCTTAGTAGACTGTTTCATGAGAGTTTAAAGGTATAGCGCCAAATCTACTTTTTCCTTTCTTTATATTTATTTTCACCCATTTTCATGAGAGTTTGACATCTTTTTCTCAGGTTTGAAAGGCTGCAACCTAGGCTTCTGTTCAATAATTTAGTTTCAGGTGTCTCCTGATGCCCAATTTGGGAATCAGGAGGACACAAAGGACAAGTCAGGTTTTTATTCACACAAGAAACAGTCGCATCAATGGATGGGACTTCCCCCTTCTTGGTGAAACTTTCCTCCAGAGGATGAAGCATTGAAAACCTTTTAGGGATGAATTGGAAAGGAAAAAGCTGTGGGATTTTCCTGACCCCCAGGCAAGAAACAGAGGATGTAGCGGCCTCAGCAGCGGGCATTCTGAAAATGGTACGCACCAATTCAGTGTAATATTGGACCTGCTTTTTAATAAAATTCATAATTCTTCCTTCAAAACCCTCCAATGTAGCCTTAAGGGAGTCTTCTGTGACATACGCTGGGGCTGAAACATTAGGAGAGGCTGCAAAACCTGACAGGGCCACTGACCTGCAAGGCTGGCTCCAGTCTTGCAGGGGGGATGGTAACCTACAGGCATCTTTAGGTCCCATAGGTATAGGCGGTGATTTTTTTGTACCTTTGTTACCTCCCCCTGAGACCCTTTTATGGGGAGACATAGTCCTAAGCTACAAAGCAGAGGCACTAGTACAAGGTGCAATCACTGTTGTGCTATAAGTCTCACAATATATGCATATATGCTTAAACTGCACAACATGATGCTGATTAGGTGTCTTAGGATTGCCTGGATCTGATCCCTTAGGATGCTTACTGCCCACAGCTCTGTGTCCATCCGCATTACAGAGTTCTGGCGCTCTGGGCTTTAAATCACTGCTTGGCGCCTGCGCAGTGGAGCGCTGTGCATGCCGCACGTGCACGGCCACGCAACCACACCCCCCCGATTTGCTAACAGTGCACGACAAGCTGTTGGCAGCCGTGAATGAGGGGAAGGAAGAGGACCACTCTCTGAGCTCCGCGGGACCCCCCAGACTACATGGGACCTCTTTATTATCCATTTGTGGCAGAGCCTGCAGCGGAGGATGTGTCTGGAGACTGGCTTCACTGAACGTGTATCCTGGAAAGGCATGCAAGTATACACCAGGTTGCTCTTTACCCCCTCTAGTGGCGGAAACTAGGTAAGACATGCAACTACTCTTATGGAGAAATCCATAATATACAATTTATATAGGATTAACTTCTCTTACCTGTCCCCGCTGCAAGAACTGCTGAAAACAGACAGTTTCCAATCTTCACCCATCATGGCGGGTAGCGTTGTGCCAACCTTCAGGATTTTTTGGGTTCCTTCTCAGAGGAACCTCTTACCTGGACCTGTAAAAGACTCTGCCAGAACTTTCGTGCCACTGTTTTAATAGTACACCAAGTCTGGTTTTCCCAGTCTTCCAAGGGAGAGGACTTACAGGCAAAACCTTGTTTCTTTGGATCACGAGGCCTCGGTACTATATCATCTTGGGAGTCAAATATCGGCCCGAGATATGGATCCGGTTAGTATAGCCCTTAGACCCCTGCAGGGACCTGCATAGAGCTTTCTTCATAGCATGTTTTACGTAACCAACCACCTTAGACACTGGTGAAAAAACTGAGGTACCTCCCATATGGGAGGGGTTATATAGGGGAGGAATTCTCCTTAATTGGGGGTTAGCCAGTGTCCAATCACAGAAGGTGCCTATCTAACTCACTGTGTAATGAAGGCTCTGTGTCCCATGATGTATGATCAAGAAACCAGTTTGAGATGATTGAACTTTTGTGACGTGGTGCATTATCCTGCTGGAAGTAGACATCAGAAGTTGGGTACATTGTAGTCATAAAGGGATGGACATGATCAGCAACAATACTCAGGTAGGAAGTGGCGTTTAAACGATGCTCAATTGGTACTAATGGGCCCAAAGTTTGCCAAGAAAATGTCCCCCACGCCATTACACCACCACCAGCTGGAACTGTTGACACAAGGCAGGCTGGATCCATGCTTTCACGTTATATATGCCAAATTCTGACACTACCATCTCAATTTTGCAGCTGAAATTGACACTCATCAGACCAAACAACATTTTCCCAGTCTTCTATTGTCCAATTTTGGTGAGCCCGATCGAATTGTAGCCTCAGACTCATTCTTAGCTGACAGGAGTGGCACCGGTGTGGTTAATGGATTTAGTGTTGCCTTTTTATCACCTCGAACCAGTCTGCCCATTCTCCTCTGATGTCAACAAGGCATTTTCATCCACACAACTACTGCTCACTGCATATTTTCTCTTTTTTACACAATTCCCTGTAAAACCCTAGAGATGGTTGTGCATGAAAATCTGTTTAGAAACCATGAATCAGACTGAAACAGAAGTACTATTAAATCACACTTGTTTAATAATAAAAATAAAAAGGTAAATAGAAAAAGCGCAGTCAAGCATAGCCAGAGTCCAGTAACCAGATCGGGTAGTCAGCCAGGCCAGAAGTCAGGATCCAAGTAGAGCAACAGCAAGCAGGATAAGGAGCCAGAAGGGATGTCAGCAAGCCAGTCTTTATACAAACCGCAGGCGTCGATTTCTAGTGATGTGACCAAGGCGAAGGCAGAGGTGACGTGAGCTGGAAGGCTTTAAGTAGGCAGGTCAGATGAGCATCATCAGGAACAGCTGGTAACCGTGAAGAGAGAAGAGAGCTGCCAATTAGCTGACAGCTGAGCGGCCAGCCCAGAGAAGGAAGGGCTAAGCCAGCCCTGACAGTACCCCCTCCTCAATGACCCCTCTCCCTCGGAGGGCCACCAGGCTTGAGGGGAAACCGTCTATGGAACTCGCGGAGGAGGACAGTGGCATGTACGTCAGAGGATGAAACCCAGGAGCGTTCCTCCGGACCGTACCCCTTCCAGTGCACCAGGTACTGTATGCGCCCACGGAACCTACGGGAGTCAACAATGGATTGTACCTCATACTCCTCATGGTTCTCAACCTGAATAGGGTGAGGATGTGGCACTGAGGTGGTAAATCGGTTACAGACCAACGGTTTCAATAAGGAGACATGAAACACATTTGAGATGCGCATACTAGGAGGAAGGTCCAACGCGTAAGCCACTGGGTTAATCCTGTGAGGGATACGGAAAGGCCCAATAAACCGAGGTGGAAACTTCAGTGAGGGAACAAGAAGCCGGTGGTTGCGAGATGACAGCCAGATGCTGACTGCAGACGCCTGCCCGCGCCTTCCTACCAGGCGTCTGCAGTCAGCATGGAGTCTGTACCTATCATTAGCATGACACAAAGCCTCCTGGACTTGTATTCAAGTGGAACGAAGACCACGGAGATGCTCCTCTAACGCAGGAATACTCTGCGGAACAAACAAGTCAGGCAACATGGAAGGTTGGAAACCATAATTCGCCATAAATGGAGACAATCGGGAGGCAGAATTCAAGGCACTGTTGTGAGCAAACTCTGCCCAAGGTAATAGGTCAGACCAGTTGTTATGATGGTCAGAAATATAGCAACGTAGGAATTGCTCCAAGGACTGATTGGCTCGTTCTGCGGCCCCATTAGACTGTGGGTGATATGCAGAAAAGAACACAAGCTGGATTGGGCAACTTCTTAAGTGGAATACAATGACACATCTTTGAGAACCGGTCAACCACCATAAGGAAAACTGCTGCCTTGGGAGTTGGGCAACTCCACAATGAAATCCATAGACAGGGGAGTCCAGGGCCTCTCTCCATTGGGTATGGGTTGTAGGAGGCCCACTGGAAGGTGTCATGGAGTCTTACTCTGAGCACACACGGGACAGGCAGCTACGAAGGCAGTAACATCAGCCCGTAGACAAGGCCACCAGAACTGTTGGGAAATGGCCCAAATGAGTTGATTCTTCCCAGGCTGGCCAGCTGCCTTGGGAGAATGGTAAGTCTGGAGCACAGCAGTACGGAGACTCTCTGGGACAAAGCAGCGTTTACAAGGTTTATCAAGAGGAGCATGGACCTGAGCAGCAAGAATTTTGTCACCCAAAGGAGAAGTAAGACTGGTGTGAACCGTAGCCAAGATACGATCAGGAGGAATCATAGGAACCGGAACAGACTCCGACTTGGAAGTGGAGGAAAATTATCGAGACAACGCATCAGCCCTTACATTCTTAGTACCGGGTAAGAATCAGACAATGTAATTAAAGCTCGACAAGAATGAGCCAATTGCGCCCTTCTGGGAGAGAGTCGCTTAGCCTCAGACAAGAATGTAAGATTCTTATGGTCAGTAAGAATAAGACCAGGCACAGTGGTACCTTCAAGGAGATGTCTCCATTCTTTCAGGGCTAAAATGATCGCCAACAGCTCTCTGTCGCCAATCTCATAATTGCACTCAGCAGGTGACAATTTCTTGGAAAAGTAGCCACACGGATGCATAGCGCTCTCAGAGTTAGGACGTTGAGACAGAAGGGTGCCAACTCCAGTCTCAGAAGCATCAACTTCTAGGATAAAAGGCAACGTAGGATCAGGATGTGCCAACACAGGAGCAGAAACAAAGGCAGCCTTGAGAGTCTCAAAGGCCTTAATGGACTCCGGAGACCAACTCTGTGGGTTACCGTCCTTTCTGGTCATATCAGTCAGGGGCTTGACCAGAGATGAGAAGTTACGAATAAACTTCCGATAGTAGTTGGCAAAGCCCAGGAAATGCTGCAGAGGACGTAAACCCATGGGTCGAGGCTAGTGTAGGACTGCCGAAAGTTTCTCTGGGTCCATCAAAAAACCAGCAGTGGAATGTAACCTGTTCACAATGGAATTTGCACTTCTCCAGTTTACAATAGAGATTGTTCTCTCTTAGTTTCTGAAGCACACGACAGACATCTGTGTGGTGGCTCTCCAGGGACTTGGAAAATATGAGGATATCATCGAGATAAACCACCACACACAACTGCAACAAATCTCGGAGGACATCGTTAAAAAATTCACGGAAAACTGCTGGGGCGTTACAAAGGCCAAAAGGCATTACCAGGTATTCATAATGGCCTGTTCTGGTATTAAACACAGTTTTCCACTTGTCGCCCTCCTTAATGCGCACAAGATTGTATGCCCTTCTCAAGTCAAGCTTCGTGAAAACCGTTGCTCTCTTGAGGCGGTCAAATAACTCTGTAATCAATGGTATCGAGTAGGCATTCTTAATCGTGACACGATTGAGACCCCTATAATCTATACAAGGTCTCAGTTCACCACTCTTCTTTTTCACAAAGAAGAAACCAGCACCAGCAGGAGACGAGGATTTGCGGATGAAACCTCGAAAAAGTGCGTTAGCAACATACTCCTCCATGGCCTTATCCTCCAAGACCGACAAAGGGTAAACCCAGCCAGGAGGAGGTACGGCACCAGGTTGAAGGTCCATTGCGCAATCATAAGACCGGTGTGGAGGCAAACTACCGGCTTGAACTTTATCAAAGACATCGCTAAAATCACGGTACTCCTCCGGCAGGGATGGGAGTGAAGAGGTGCACAGGACCTTGGATACCTTCAGGAAGCATGTCTCACTGCATTGTGGTGACCAGGAGAGAACCTCAGCACGGAGCCAATCAAAAGAGGGATTGTGCCTCTGTAACCAAGGATAACCAGCGGAAACCTGGATGAGGAAATAATTTGGAATTGGATTATCTCATGGTGAAGAGCTCCTACAGCCATGGACAATGGAACCATCTCATGAGTCACATGGGCAGGATGTAAAGGTCTCCCGTCAAGAGCCTCAATGGCAAGTGGAGTGTCACGCAGCTGCAGCAAAATTGAGTGCTGCGAAACAAATGCAGCATCAATGAACAGGCCTGCAGCCCCAGAGTCGATTAGAGCCTGTATCTCGATGGACGACTCAGCCCAAGAAAGGGTGACCAAAACCAGGGGCTTATTCTTCTGGATAACTGGGGATGAAACAACGCCACCTAAAGTCTGTCCATGACAGGACCTCAAGGTTCGGGCTTTCCGTGGACGGGTAGGACAAGACTTCAAAAAGTGACCTGCCTGGCCACAATAAAGGCACAATCTCTTCCTCCTCCTAAAAGGCTCTCTCATCCGCAGAGAGACACGTGAAGCCCAGGTGCATGGGTTCATCTTCACTGACCAACTCGGTAACAGTAGGCATGGGAGGTGAGGGAGGCATGGGTGGGACAACAAAGCTCGGAGACAAATGTACAGGAGGCTTCCTCAAGCGCTCCTTAAGAGAAATTCTTTCTCTGAGTCTGAAGTCAATGAGGATGGCAAACGAGATCAAGCTCTCGAGCTCAGTGGTTATATCTCGGGCTGCTATCTCATCCTTGATGGAATCCTAGAGACCATGAGAAAAAGCAGCCACGAGGGCCTCATTGTTACAAGCAACCTCTGCTGCCAGAGTGCGGAATTCAATAGCGTAGTCTGCAACAGTTCTCGTACTCTGATGGGCATGAGGCACTTGGCAGCAGAAGCGGAGCGTACGGGAACGTCAAATACCCTTTTAAAGGAGGCCACAAACTGAGGGTAACTCAAGACAACAGGTTTTTGCCTCTCCCATAGAGGGTTAGCCCAGGCCAAGGCTCTCTCAGAAAGCAAAGATATCACAAAACCTACTTTGCTTCTGTCCGTGAGAAACGCCTGGGGCAGCATCTCGAAGTATATCTCAACCTGATTGAGAAACCCTCTGCATTGAACTGGATCACCCCCAAATCGCTGGGGAATCGGAGCAGAACCAGACATGCCTCTTATAGAGGTAATACTCGAGGCGGGTGCCTGCACAGAGACTGGCGCAGCAGCAGGGACGGCCTGCGACTCAGGTTGTACTGGAGCAGCCACTGTGGGGGATTCCAGGTGAACCGTGTGATTCAGGAACGTTTGTAACGCCATGGCAAACTGATCCATGCAGTGATCTTGCTCATCCAATCTGGAAAAAATATTACCAACAAGTGGATTGACTGTATCTTCTGAATTCATGGCCTTCGCCTACTGCCAGAAACCATGAATCAGACTGAGACAGTACTATTATATCACACTTTTTTATTAATAAAAATACAAAGGTAAATAGAAAAAGCGTAGTCAAGCATAGCACGAGTCCAGTAACCAGATTGCGTAGTCAGCCCGGCCAGAAGTCAGGGATCCAAGTATAGCAACAGCAAGCAGGATAAGGAGCCAGAAGGGATGTCAGCAAGCCAGTCTTTAAAGTGGGAGTAAACCCAGTTTCAAAAAACACTTACATTCCCGGCATGCTGGAAATGCTAACTTTCACATTGGTTGTGCTCTCAACCAAACTTTCAAACCATCCAATGGCTGGTGTCATAACTGATCACATGTGCAGCATTATGGCAGCTAAAGAATTATTAGAGGCCAAGATGGCAGCTTCCTTGACTGAAAACAATAGGAGGGTTTACTTCCACTTTAAACAAACCGCAGGCAATGGTTTCTAGTGATGTGAGCTGGAAGGCTTTAAGTAGGCAGGTCAGACGAGCATCATCAGGAACAGCTGATAACTGTGGAGAGAGAAGAGAGCTGACAATTAGCCGACAGCTGAGCGGCCAGGCCAGAGAAGGAAGGGCTAAGCCAGCCCTGACAAAATCCCAGTAGATTAGCAGTTTTTGAACTACTCAGACCAGCCCATCTGGCACCAACAACCATGCCACATTCACTTAAATCCCCTTTCTTCCCCATTCTGATGCTTGGTTTGAACTTCATGTCGTCTTTGACTCATCTAGATGCCTAAATGCATTGAGATTCTGCCATGTGATTTGGGTTACCAAGCAATTAAACAGGTGTACCGAATAAAGTAGTAAACCAATTATTTCCTAGAGGATGTGTGACTACTCTCCTTTAACTTTTAAAGAATGTCCATAATGTGAAATCAAATACGTGCAATATAAAGTGCGTACTACTGTAGATTGTCTAACCATGTGATGATGTGAAGTGACAATAAAATGGTAAGTGCTCCTCCTCCGCACCCACAGTGTACAAACCGCACTCGCCAGAACTTATTGACCTCTTTGTTACACCAAGAAGTGCTTAAACCGTAAGTAGCCTCCCATCCTTGAATGGTATATGATCATCAGGTCCTTTCCAAGTTGTCTCCTCGGTCCTTATATGGATATTGCCTCTATGCCTTTAAGAACCTAGGTGGTATCCCATTAGCATATGAATAAAAAAAAATAGAGAAGCCCTTAAGGCTGGGTTCACGCATGTCCTGTGTGAATTGTATATCTGTTTTTCACTGTGAATAAAAAATAAAAAGCATTTGTTCAGTGGTTCAGATGTGTTTTTGATGTGGTTTTAATGCAAATTTGCAAGGCTCAGGAATGTTTTTTTGTCACAGATGCAATGTCAATGCTGGCCAATACATAGTAGATAAAGGGTGTCAACTCCTGTACTAGGAGAGCAATCCTTGCTGAAAACATGAACTGAACACGTGCGATTCTGAAGCTTTCCCATAGTACTCAATGCGTCTAGAATTCACACCTGAACCGCACTGCAGTGCTCAGAAAATGCACAGGACTCTTTAAATCTGCACTGCAGATGCACCGCATTATATGAACAGCTTCAATGTTCATCAATGTTCTGTCATGCAAATTGGATGCGATTCAAAACACATGCAATTCACATTTTTGTGAACCAAGCCCGATGTGCATTATCATTTTTTCAAGTGGCAAGGAAGGTAAAGGTTAGGTTTTACCTTCCTTGCCACTTGAGTAAATAATACTACACTATAAGGGGGCTTCCCTTTAGAAAAAAAAAAATAATGTAGTTAAATAAAAAGGCCTCTGCTATCATAAAATATATCATGTTCTGCAGGTTTTAAGTTTTATAGCCAAAGTTTTAACCTTATAACCAAAAATGCAGATTTAACATGGGTGAAAAATGAAATAATTGCTCTAGAGGGGAAGTTACGTCTCTATGGTCGAAATGTAAAATCATATATTAATTTCCAGATTGAATTTTATTATCTCTATCCTATTCACATTAATGTAAATAATCATGAAGTTTGAAAACATTTTACTGTTTAAGGAATCCCACACATTTATTTCCTTAAATTCTGTAACACATTCTCTATGCCCCTTGAATATGCATTGCTGTGTCATACATTTTGCAGAGCCTGCCTTTTAAATTACAGGGGTTCAGAAAGGAGTTTCAGGAGGCAAAGTCAGTACAAGAATTAATGGTTGCAGGTACCATGTGCTAAGTAGTCCTTAGATATTCAAAGGCATGAGCAGAGAGGGTAAGCTGCAAAGCATGCAGGGAATTCAGGAAGCTTATACTGGATCCTTTGTTTTTTGACAATCATTCCAAACTTTTCCACGTGGACAGTGGTCTGTTGCAACAGAGGAAGGGTGAGTCCTACTACATTGTCCCAGAGTAAGGTGACCATATTTTTAAAATGAAATCCGGGGACATTTTCTTTTTTTTTTTTACTGGTAATGGCACCATTCAGCGACTCTCTGCCCATCGCCACCGCCGCCCACCTCACAGCATATCAAGTCTTAAGGCCCATACACACGATCAGACTTTTTGACAACAAACATGCAAATTAGCTGTTTTGGAGCAACATACGACCGTGTGTACGCTCAATCGGACAAACTTTTTTGGTTTTCATCTGACTTTTGTTGGCTGTGCGAACGGACAAACTTTCTGGCAACAAAAGTCCGATGAAGCAAAGTCTGATCGTGTGTACAGAAAACCACAGGACTTTTGTATAGAGTACAAACAGGCATGCTCAGAACCAATGCAAAAGATCAGACAACAATACAGAAGTTGACCAAAGGTGGTGGTAAAGAACAGAAAAACCACATGATTTGGTGAAAGTTGGCTGAAAAAGTCCTGCCGTGTGTATGCAATACAAGTTCAGGGCCGACGCCCTTTGTACAAAAATCCAAAGGAAAGTTTGTACAAAGTCCTATCGTGTGTATGAGGCTTTACTCTCAAGGCCCCGGCTACTACTGGATGGGTAGCAGAGGAATATCACTCCGCCAGGGAAGGCAAGGAGATAAGCAGGCAGGCGGTTGGCCGGGACTTGAGCCAAGGCAGAAGAAAATGCACCAAAACGGAAGAAATACCAGCACATGATCATCATAAAGGGGCACAGATAATGGGAAAAAATACACCCCCCTAAGCTAGGAGGAGTGGCGGAGCGGAGGTGTGTAATTCAGATTTTTTATTCTGCACTGACTGTCTTTGAAATTGCCCCAGTCCCTGTTCAAATCCAATCTGGGGACAAAACCAGGGACAGACTTGGTCCAGGGACAGTGCCCTCAATCCGGGGACTGTCTCCGGAAAGCGGGGATATGTGGTCATCCTATCCCAGAGCCTCGGGAGCCTACACTATGGGCAAAGAGTCTTGCAGTAAAGTGCCTTGCCTGTCTGTGGGCTCAGAAATTGGTGTCCCTATTGAGCCAGGTCCTGTACAAGGAGGTGGAGCTGACTGGTGTTATTTTGGCCGGCATGTGTTCTGCTACTGCCATTTGCTGGATTGGAAAGAACCGGTTGATGCTTGGCCCTGAGCTGTCTCTCTGTCCTTTTCAGGTGTTCTTGCATGAGGTGCCTGAGGGCAGCACTGGGGGCGGGAAGATGCAGGAGTTCTTGAAGTGTGCTCCTCATGTTGCCTTGCACCAGAAACGCCCACTTTTATCATGTACCTTTTAAGCTTTTCTAAAAACCATGCACTCAATTACTGCTTTATTGGATAAACATGACCCCCTTTTCTCTTCAGCCTAAATTCTTTCTAATTAAAGTAGGTTCTTGAAATGATGTTTAGGGATTTGGTCCATGCTGAGTTATTATGCAGTTCCTGGTTTACGGTTAGGCTGTTTACATGGACAAGCAGGTGTACACAATGGAAGCTGTATTAAACCCAAAACCAAACCACCTAGTAATCTGGCCAGTAACATATCACCTGTATTAATGCCCCCCCCCCCCCCCCTCCCCACACACACACACACACACACTCTGGATGAAGGAGTACAGGGGGCACGTTTGGATAGTAGCATTGTCAATCAGGGGGAAGGGGAGTGTTAGACTATCAGATTTAAACCACACTAACAAATTGAAGCCAAACATCAGTGCTCACTGCGTTTTTTCAGATAAAGATTTTACACAATCAAATAAAAGATGATTGTAAGCACCCCAGCCAGTGGTAAATGGTTTGTCTCAACACCCTAATACATTTTCAGGACAGCTTTTTACAGAATTACTGGCCAGATCACCAGGTGAAAATAAAGCAGAGCCTAAAAAATAAACCGAATGCAGCCATAACATCTGATTGGTAAGCTGCAATATAGTAAATGCAGTGGCGGCTGGTGAAGTTTTAGGAGGGGGGGGGGGGCACCAGACCCCGCCCTTCCTTTTTTGACCCCTCCCACTTGGTGAAAATGGGCGTGGTTTCAGCAAAATAGTGGGTGTGGCTCTAAGGTGGTGTAGTTAGTGTCTGAGATGAACGCGGGAGAGGGATGGAGGGACAGCAGGTCCAGATCCTACACAATAATAGAAACATGTATATTCTAGAAAGTTTAACAACCAGCAGATAAAGATATAAGATACAAACACCTGGTGTTAGCACTTCAATCATCCCAGCACCATGGTTGTTATAGTGTCAGGATGATTGAAGCGTATTATTTCTAATATAACATTGTAATATAAAATGAAATCATTCAACTCACCATAATGCAGAATCGGTGGGAGCCCTGAGCGTGTCATTAGCCATGTCGCCTGCCACCAGATGCCATCAGGTGTCCCCAGCGGAGTCCGTCCTTACATCGGGTGCCCCCAGCAGAGTCCCTCCTTACATGCAGCCTGTGTCACCACCAAATTGCAGCAGCACGTGTCACCACCAAATTGCAGCAGCACGTGTCCCACCAAATTTCTGCAGCACGTGTCACCGTCAATTGCAGCAGCATGTGTCACCACCAAATTGCAGCAGCATGTGTCGCCGTCAATTGCAGCAGCATGTGTCACCATCAATTGCAGCAGCATGTATCACCACCAATTGCAGCAGCATGTATCACCACCAATTGCAGCAGCATGTGTCCCACCAAATTGCAGCAGCATGTGTCCCACCAAATTGCAGCAGCATGCGTCCCACCAAATTGCAACAGCATGCGTCCCACCAAGTTGCAGCAGCATGCATCCCACCAAGTTGCAGCAGCATGTGTCACCACCAAATTGCAGCAACATGCATCCCACCAAGTTGCAGCTGCATGTGTCACCATCAATTGCAGCTGCATGTGTCCCACCAAATTGCACCAGCATGTGTTCCACCAAGTTGCAGCAGCATGTGTCACTATCATTTGCAGCAGCATGTGTCCCACCAAATTGCAACAGCATATATCCCACCAAATTGCAGCAGCATGTGTCACCACTAATTGCAGCCGCATGCATCCCACCAAATTGCAGCAGAATGTGTCACCACCAAATTGCAGCAGCATGTGTCCCACCAAGTTGCAGCAGCAGGTGTCACCACCAAATTGCAGCAGCATGCCTCCCACCAAGTTGCAGCTGCATGTGTCACCATCATTTGCAGCAGCATGTGTCCCACCAAATTGCAGCAGCATGCCTCCCACCAAGTTGCAGCTGCATGTGTCTCACCAAATTGCAGCAGCATGTGTCACCATCAATTGCAGCAGCATGTGTCCCACCAAGTTGCAGCAGCATGTGTCCCACCAAGTTACAGCAGCCTCACATCAAACCCCCCTCCCCCATTATTTACCTTGCAGTGTGTTATCCTCTCCAGCGGTGTCTCCTGGGCGCAATTGAAGAGAGTAAACAGGAAAAGACATCAAACTCAGATGTCAATCAAACCGCCCGGCCATAGTAATATATACTACGAAGGGGCGGAAGCTACTCAGCGCTTCAGAAAGCACCACAAGGCGGTCTAAATGCCCGCAAATGAAGCGCCATGTCTGCAATCTTGTGATTACATAGACGTGGCGCTTCCCATAGGTGCACTGTGTCCGGCGTCCAAACACAGTGCACTTAGAGACCTTTTTTTTTTTAAAGGGCCAGCTTCAAAAAATATATTTTTTTTTTACATTTTTTTTGTGACTGCCTGGAGGGGACGGCGCTCATGTTTTTGGGTTCAATACCGCTTGTTGACACTGAGTGCATCATACCCTCATTGTGATTCCGGTTTAATAAAAAACAAAACGCAAACCTTTGCAAGCAATAACATGCAATCAATAAGAGACAGACCAGGGCTTTTATCCACCCATGAATTAACCACTTGCTGCCCCCCCCCCCCAGTATATTTACCATGGGCAAACAGCAACTTGAGGCTAAGTAACGTACGGGTATGTAACAGCTTCCTGGTTTTTGGACACGCTGCACACGCCCCCCGCTGATCTCTGCTGTAATTGGCATGCAACAAAAATTCCCAGCTCACCAGTCACCCTGCAACAAACCAAATTCATTGTCTAATAATTCATGTTAAAAAGGGGTTTCGTTTGCACACATTCGCAAATATATGTGTGAGCTGCAGTGGCCATGTCATGGCACCCCAGAGTGCTGCAATCTTAAGGTGGTTGTAAAGTTAGAAGGTTTTTTATCTTAATGCATTCTATACATTAAGATAAAAAGCCTTCTGTGTGCAGCAGCCCCCCCCCCCCCCAATACCTGAGCCCCAACTCGATCTAGCGATGTGCACAAGTGCCTCGGCCATCCGGGACTCTCCCTCCTGATTGGTTCAGTCACAGCAGATGCACCATTGGCTCCTGCTGCTGTCAAAGTCAGCCAATGGAGAGAGAGAGGGGGCAGGGCCAAACCACAGCTCTGTGTCTGGACAGACACACAGAGCTGCGGCTCAGGTGCCCCCATAGCAAGCTGTTTGCTGTGGGGGCAGGAGGAAGGGGCCAATAGCTCCAGTGAGGGACCTGAGAAGAGGAGGATCCAGGCTGCCCTGTGCAAAACCCCTGCACAGAGCAGATACGTTTAATATGTTTGTTTTCAAAGAAAAAAAATGAGACTTTAGTATCACTTAAACTCTTTAATTTTGAGTCTCTCATGTTGAAGCACATATATTAAAACTTTTCTCAGACAAGCAATGGCAAGAGAAATCCAGAAGGAGGGGTTGACATGCCAGGCTCTGCATTCCTCCTGTGATTGCTTGTCTCACAAAAGTGCTAAAAGCCAGGAGAGGCTGCAGCTTTAATTCAACCATCTCCTTCCAGGCTGCTGTTGGACCAGCCACCGCAGGAGGGAAGTGGGGGCAGTTTGGTACTCATAACTGGGATTTAAAAGCACTTAGAAACATGGGGCAAAGTATTACATGTACTTTGTCCGTTAGAGGACAGAACTGTAAAATAACAATTATATGAATAGATCTTCTTTAAAGCTCAACTCTTGGAAACAGAAAATTTACACTTGTGGTTGGACCCTCCCCCATTGCAGGGGTTAAATATTCATTATGTCCAGGGGTGGGCAGAAAATGAATAAATACTTACCTTAGTCCTAATTCCAACAAGGTCCCTCCAGCCCAGTCATAGGTCTTCCGCAGCCTGCTGCATAAGCTTGAACCAGCACCAGTCACACTCCAACCTCCTCAATGTATTTTTATTTCATTAAATACCAAAGGAACATGGGGAAGCTCATGTCCATAATGGGAATGATATTGGGGATGCTCTTTACACAGATCGGGGTTGCGCCATGTCCTGCACGCGAGAGTGGTCGTTCTGGGAGGCAATCATATGATGTCCACCCAGAACGAGAGCCGCTCCACCCAGCCATCATTTGACAGTGGACGGGCGGCAAGTGGTTAATGACTGGCATAGTACCACTGGATTGGTGTAAGCCCAATGTGGTGCCTATATTTAAAAATGGGTCAAATTATTTACCAAGTAACTACAGACCTGTTTAACCACTTAAGGACCAGAAGGATTTGCCCCCTTAATGATCAGGCCATTTTTTGCGATACGGCACTGCTTTGCTTTAACTGACCATTGTGGGGTCGTGCAACGCTCTACCCAAACAAAATTGACATCCTTTTTTTCCACGAATAGAGCTTTCTTTTGGTGTTATTTGATCACCTCTGTGATTTTTATTTTTATTTTTTGTGCTATATACAAAAAATGAGCGTCAATTTTAAAAAAAAACTATATTTTTTACTTTTTGCTACAATAAATATCCCATAAAATATATAATAAAACTAATTTTATCCTCGGTTTAGGCCAATATGTATTCTACTACATATTTTTGGTAAAAAAAAAGAAAAAAATCGCAATAAAAGTATATTGATTGGTTTGCGCAAAAGTTATAGTGTCCACAAAATAGGGGATAGATTTATGCCATTTTTATTTATTTATTTTTTACGGCCATCTGTGATTTTTTAGGGGGAGTGCAGACAGATTGGACACTTTTTTTTTAAACCAGTGACATTTATACAGCAATCAGTGCTATAAAAATGCACTGATTACTGTATAAATGTCACTGGCAGGGAAGGCATTAACACCAGGGCGATCAAAGGGTTAAATGTGTTCCCTGGGAGGGGAGATGTTTCTAACTGTATGGGGGCTGGTCTGACTGGAGAAGGAGAGAGATCACTGTTCCTAATCATTGATGAACAGACGATCACTCTCATACCGCGTACACACGATCCGACTATCTGACGGACTTAGTCCGGCGGACAAACCGCCGCACTTTGAAGCGAGCGCCCCCCTCCTGAGCCGTACCAGGCCGCGTACCTCAACATGGGCCCCCCACCCCAAAGCACCTTGTCCCCATGTTGATGAGGACAAGGGCCTCTTCCCGACAACCCTGGCCGTTGGTTGTTAGGGTCTGCGGGCGGGGGGCTTATCAGAGTCCGGGAGCCCCCTTTAATAAGGGGGCCCCCACCAACCAAATGTGTACATACTTCAACTCCCTGATACATGGCAACTGCATCCCCCCAGAAGCCCTACTAGTGCACATGTCTGTCATACCGAAAGACGGGAAAGATCCCACCACCCCACAAAGCTACCGTCCCATATCTCTATTGAATACTGACGTGAAAATATTGGCGAAAATATTGGCGAACCGACTAAAATATCTTATACTCCAGGTAGTCCATCTAGACCAAACAGGCTTTATTACTGGAAGAGAAGCCAGAGACAATTCCATACGAGCGATTCAACTCATTCATTGGGCTAAGAAACAGGAAATCCCCCCCCCCCCCCCATACTTGATAGTCTCCACAGATGCTGAGAAAGCATTTGACCGCATTGATTGGTCTTACCTGCGCTCAGTTCTCGGTACATGGGGCTTAGGCTTTTAACAACTGGATATATGCCCTATACACAAAACCTAGCGCACAGGTCAAGGTGAATGGCACCCTTTCATCCACATTCCCGATCAAGAATGGCACGAGACAGGGGTGCCCGTTGTCACCCCTCCTCTTCGCTTTGACATTAGAACCTCTACTGTGTAGAGGGAGAGCAAACCCAGACATAACTGGCCTAACAATAGGGACAGTGGAACCAGGGCCGTCTTTAATATTGATTGGACCCCGGGCAAAAATTTTCTTGGGCCCCCCCCCCCCATGCAATTTTGCTCTCCACCTGCTCTGAGACATACAATAAATAGCAGCTAGAATCAGTTTACTGTATCAGATCAGGAAGCAATTGCGATTGGTTGCCAGAGGTTACAGAATACCATTACTGCTTACTAACTGGTTGCTAGAGGTTACAGCACACACCAAGGCTCACTGATTAGTTGCTAGAGGTTACAGCAGATGATTTCTGCTTGTTGATTGGTTGTTAGAGATTACTGTACAGTAATACTGCTCACTGATTGGTTGCCATAGGTTACAGCACATCTTCTCCTCACTGCAGGGGGGCATGATATACATATGAATGCCGCTTTTATTTACATATTAATATCGCCGGCCTCAGCTATTTACATATGAATGCTGCCATAATTTACATATGCATGGCAGTTATTTACGTGTAAACACAGTGTCTGCAAGCAGGGGTGGACTGACAACTCATGGGGCCTCCCGGGCAATAGGAGATTATGGGGCCCCCAGGCAATCAGAGATTATGGGGCCACACAGTATACACACACACAGTATACACACACACAGTATACAATCACACAGTATACACATAGATAGACATGTTTCTATTGGCTGATAAGGTACCGGAGAGGTGGGGCAGCTATAATCTCAGGATTTTTTAGACCAAAAGGATGTCATTAAGGGACATTTCAGAGACAGATGTAAAAAAAACAAAAAACACAGATTTTGACATACTGTCCCTGGTTTTACTGAGGCTGGCAACCCTGATGGGGCCCCCTAGAGGCTGAATGGTCAGTCCGCCCATCTGCAGGGGAGTCATCTGTACACAATAGGGCAGAGCTGAGCAGCATTAATAGCAGCACTTTACACTGAGATATCGGGACACAGCACAGGACTAAAACTTCAAGAGACAAGGGAATTTAAACCGGGATAGTTGGCAAGTATGAGGCAGCTGCTTTGGGCCCCACAACAATGAAAGGGCCCAGGGCAGCTGCCCCTTTTGCCTTAAAGACGGCCCTGAGTGGGACATAAACTTTCTGCATACGCGGATGATGTATTATTCCACCTAACAAATCCCCTGACCTGTCCTGCCCTGTTGAAGGAACTTCAACATTTTGGGACAATTTCGAATTTTAAAATGAATTACGCAAAGTCCAAAATCCTACCCATACATCTACCCCCGAAAGTGGCCGACAGACTGCAGTCAACCTTCCCCTTTGTGTGGGCTATGCCCTTGTACACACGGTTGGACATTCCGACAACCAAATCCGTCGGATTTTGTCCGACAGATTTTGTCAGACGGATTTTGTCCGAAACTGTTGCATACACACAGTCGGACAAAGTTGTCAGAAAATGCGATCGTACTTAACATGATGACTTTATTTTGTTAGGACGGGACTACATTCAGGCTAGTAGCCAATAGCTTTGGTCTAGTAATTTGATCTGAGCATGCACGGCACTTTGTCCAATCGGAATTCTCTACACATGATTGGACAAAGTCCAATCGGATCATCTTGTCGGAAAATTTTATAGCCCAGCTGGAAAACTTGGTCCGTCGGATACTCAGACGGAAACAGTCCGATGGAGCTCACACACTGTCGAATTATCCGACAACACGGTCCTATCGGACATTGTCCATCGGAATGTCCGACCATATGTACAAGGGCTTAGACCTCCATTCGCTACCTGGGCATACAACTAACGGACAGCTTTGACACTTTATACATAACAAACTACCCTAAGCTGATTTCCGCGGTCAAGCAGGACTTACTACACTGGACGAAAACAGCCTTCACATGGCTGGGGAGAGTGAATGTAATAAAAATGAACGTCCTTCCCAGGATTTTGTTCTATATGCAAATGCTCCCTATAGTCTTACCCAAAACCTTTTTTGCCCACATATCCCACATGTTTACTAAGTTCATCTGGAACTTCTAGAAACCTTGCATAGCTCTGAAGATCCTGAGGCGTCCAAAACGCTCCGATGGCCTAGGAGTCCCGGACCTACAGGTATTATCAGGCTGTAGTGCTACAGAGACTTCTTAATTGGCGATTTCATAATCAATCTAAGCTATGGGTCACGATGGAAAAATACATGGCCGGTAGGAACCTGGCGTATGCTCCCTGGCTCCTTAAGGAGCACAGGGGGTTGTCAGACGACACATCCCCCCTGACACACCTGTCGTTTAAGACTGGGATAAGATCTACCAAGCACTAAACCTAGCCCCCCCTGTGACGCCCTTAGCTCCGCTGGGGGGTTCCTTTGGTTCCCCCCGGGGGAAAGCGAGGACTTCTTTGGTACGTGAGTTTATAATAGAAATGCTAGCTGTGGGAAACTGATGAGAGATGGCAAACTGATACCTTATGACTCCTTAGCAGACAGAACCGGGAAACCACAAATTAACTTTTGAAAGTATATACAGTTGCACCACTTCTTTAAGATGAGCGGTAGAGCAATAAGAGATATCACATCACTCACACCTTTTGAGGGCTTGTTCATAGCAGATGAACCAATCCCTCAAATGGTTTCGGAGCTGTACCAACTGTTGGGGTCCTCGGCCTCCAAGCCCATTTGTATAAGGACATGGGAAAGAGACCTGGGGCAGGAACTTACGAGTTCTCAATTGTCATACCTGTACCAGATGACACATTCCAGCTCAGCGGACTCCAAAATGCAAGAAACAAATTACAAATTGTTGTCACACTGGTACAGGGTCCCCGCAGAATTAGCACGGATGTACCCCAGTAGCACTGACTTGTGCTGGCGGGGATGTGGAGGCTGGGGAAACCTCCTACATATATGGTGGGAATGCCCGATAATTGTCCCATATTGGCAAGATATAAAAAATTAGATTAGGGAAAAAGAATGCATTACCTCATCTGCTAGATGATGCTAAATGGCTCCTTCCTATTTACTGAAAAAAGCAGATACCAACTAAAGAGGAATGGAAGATAAACCAGATTAGGGAGGCAGAAGAATGGATCGGAACGTGTAAAGGCACTAGAGACAAACACTCGGCCCGATGGGCTCTCTGGACCGACTATTTCTCTACCCACAAATTCGTCCCCTCTAGCTTGGTGGTATCTCTACTACAACTAGCAGACCCAACTCTGGACCACAATAGGACACTAGAGAGTGATTGATACTATCCCCCAATAGAGGGGGCCTGGGCCGCGGACGTTTTGGCATTGTGTTGTGGGTGTTGGCTCTCTTCGCTACTCTACTACGTTGCAACTGGGCAGCTGGAGGTCCGGTGCAGACAAGGCGAGTCCTCTGGGAGCAAAAGGTGAGACTCTGAACCCCCCCCCCACACTATTCCTAAGTTTGGTCTACACTGATGTCTCCTTTCCCCCGCTCCTTCTAATCTTACCCCCCCCCCTTTTTTTTTTTTCTTCTCTTTTTTTCCTCTCTTCTTCGGCTCTTGAAAGCCGGGCTCCTCCGCTAGTACAAGAGCTAGCAGAAGATAGCGGAGGAGTCCGGCGATAAGACCCCCCCAAGACGGAAGACCACCGGAGCTGTGCAATAAATTATTTTAAAAATGTGTTGTGTTTTTTTCTTTACACTTTTTTTCACCAGGTGAATGGGTAGGGGTACATGGTACCCCAATACTGATTCACATAGGGTGGGGGCCGGTATCTGGGGGCCCCCTTATTAAAGGGGGCTCCCGGATTCCGATAAGCCCCCTGCCTGCAGACTCCGACAACCAACGGCCAGGGTTGTCGGGAAGAGGCCCTTGTCCTCATCAACATGGGGACAAGGTGCTTTGGGGTGGGGGGTCGCAGGGCCCCCCTTCCCCAAAGCACCCCCCATGTTGAGGGCGCGTGGACTGGTACGGCTCAGGAGGTGGGGCGCTCGCTCGTCCCCACCCCCTTTCCTGACTGGCCGGGCTGCATGCTCAGATAAGGGTCTGATATGGACTTTGGTGGGGACCCCCACGCCTTTTTTTGGCATATGGCTTCCCCTTTAAGTCCATACCATGTGATGGGGCCAGCGGGGTGTCAATCTCGCTGCCGAAGGTGGCGACATTGACTTCCTTCGCTAGTCCCATCTACCTGGAGCCGCGTTCAAAATGAACGGACTTTCCTCCGTGTGTGGGCAAGTCCGTTCATTTGAAAAGTCTGGCAGACTAGCGCACAGATGGCCGGATTGTCCACCGGACTACCGAGTCCGGTGGACAATTTTGAGTCAAAACTTCTAAGTCCGCCGGACTTTTGGAAAGAAAAAGTCCACCGGAGCTCACACACACACACACACACTACTGCTACTTCATCCACATCTGGCAGCAACTCTGCTTCCTGGTAAGTCATTGCACTACAAGGCCCAGCATTCCTCCTCACCCAGGGCCTCCTTCACTACAATTGGGGGGACTACTAGCATTCCCCCTTTGTGTCCTCATCAGGGCTTACTACACTACAACTTTGGGACTACAAGGTCCAGCATTCCCTCTGTCCTAACCAGGACCTGCTACACAACAGCTGAGGATTTGAGGGAGGGAGGGATGTAGCCTTGAATGATTCTGACTGTTTGATTTTTTGATGAAAATCATAGGCAGTAATCGTTATGCATTGCGGAATCGAATCAACAGGATAATCGTAATCTAATAGTGAGACTAGTGAAAATGCGCACCTCTAGTGACCGCTGATATAGAGTCTGGGATTAAAAGTACCATTTCAGTTATTGCAGATGACTCAAAGCTATGAAGTGGAAAAATATCCTTGCAGGATGTCTCCAATTTACAAGCTGACCTCAACGCATTGCTTAATTGGACGGCTGTGTGGCAAATGAGGTTTAATTTTGATACATATAAAGTTATGCACATGAAGGCTAAAAATATGCACACTAGGCGGAATCAATTGTGGAGAAGGATCTGGGTGTTCTGGTAGATCATAAGCTCAATAATGGTAATGCAATGCCAAGCTGTGATTTCCAAAGCAAGCAAAATACTTTCTCGTATTAAGAGGTATGGACTGCAGAGAGAGAGAGAGAGAGAGAGAGAGATATTTAACCTATGTACAAATCGTTAGTATGTATTAGTATACTCATCTGGAATATGTGGTTAAGTTTTGGGCTTCAGTTCACAAAAAGGATATTGGAGAACTGGAGAAAGTGCAGAGAAGGGCAACCAAATTGATAAGAGGCATGGAGGAGCTCAGCTATGAGGAAAGATTAGAGGAACTGAATTTATTCCCTGTTAAGAAGAGGAGATCACCATGTATAAATAGGTAAGTGAACATGGTGTAGAGTGATTCGCTTTAAGGTCATCACAGAGGACAAGGGGGCACTCTTTATGTCTGGAGGAAAAGAGATTCATTCTCCAAATACGGAAACTTCTTCACAGAAAGAGCTGCAAAAATGTGGAATAGACTCCCTCAAGAGCCGGTTCTGGCCAGTTAAGTAGATTGTTTTAAAAACAAAGGCTTGGTTTATTTTCTAAATGCACACAATAGAACGGAATACTAAGATTTATAGGTAAAGTTGATCCAGGAAATATCCAATTGTCTCTTGGGGGATCAGCAAGGAATGTTTCTCTTTCATTGATGGACACAGCTCCTTTAAATCTTGACCTTCGGGTTATATCGCCACTTCAGGAGAGGACTAGGCAAAACATGTAAAAACAGCAAAACTGCACAGCACCACCCAGGGGGCGGTCCCACTGGCTATAACCCCTTTCTCTGCTTCCTGCAGCTCAGTTTTTTTTCTGCCTAGTGTAGGAGAAGGACCTCACTCCATGAAGGGACCATTGGTCCTTGGAATTTTTTTATTTTTTCTGCAATTTTGATCCTGTGATGTACAATCAACAGCTGGGCTGGGTGACAGGCTGGATAATATAGATCCTTGTAGTCCCCCCAGCCTGGCCATCAAGCGTGAGCAGACCCTAGCTACACGCTAGTTAGGCCACGACATGCCCCTTTCTGATCCAGGGGCGGCCGGTGAGCTATATGCTCCGGGGCAGATATATGACCGAGCTACTGCTGTCTGTGTCACAGTGTGCTGTGGCCGTCAGCCACCCCATACTGCTCGGGTGATGGATATGTGGTGGAATGCATCCAGCAGCCCTGACAGAAGCAGCAATTATGGCTCCACTTGCCTCGGCAGGATGGAGCAGCTGGGCATTCCCTGGGAGGTCGACTAGGGGGTCTCTCACTCTCCCTTTCTTCTCTCCCTGTCCCTCATTCCCTCCTTACCATGCTGGGGCCGCTGTGTGACTGGGCATGAGGTGCGGTGCATGTACCTGGCCGGGGGTCCTCCGGGGGGGGATGCATTGGCTGTCAGGGTCTGCTCCTTCTTCTTTCCCTGTTTTTTCTGGCCACAGTGGGCTGTTTGCCATGAGGGGAGGCCAGCGCGTGGTTTGCGGCCATTTTCTGAGGCCGCGGCCATTTTCCTGTAGACTTAGTCAGTGTATTGCTATCAGCCATTTCCTAGAAGGTTCGGCGGCCATTTTCTCTGAGTTTTTTTTGCTAGAACAGCCGGTGGCCATTTTCTTGTAGCCTCAGCACGGTTTATCTCTAGCGCCAGTGACTGTATGCTTCCAGAACAGCGCGGTTTTCACTCAGAACACAGAACAGAGCGGACGGCGGCAGCACATCGCTGTATTCAGTCAGGGTGGTGGGGGACCCTCAGTCTGCGAGCAGCTAGGAGGGTGGGATTTTGTGTACCTTGCCTTGGTCCCTGAGTAGTGACAGGTGAGTGAGGGTCAGCATGGCGTCAGAAGCTGGCGCTTCTTCCCCAGACATCTCTGCTATGAAACCAGCTCACCTGCACAAAATGCAGTGCCTATGGACGCTTTGTCTGCAGTCCTGGAGTCCTTTGTTGCCAGGGTGGAGGCAGCATGAGGGTGCAAGAGGGGTAAAAAATTCCCCCTACCCTCCGTCTTCTGGGGAAAGCTCTGATTCAGACTTGGGCCAAGCTGTGACAGGTGGCCCCTGTTCTAACGTGTCAGAGGATGCGGACCATTTGGACAGTGAGGTTGACTCTGTGTCCGGGTTAGCACAGGAAAAAGTGCAAGTAGGAGCACTTATCACAGCGGTGAGGGATACCCTGAGGATACAGCAGGGGCATCTGCACAGGTGGCGGTCCCTTTTGGGTCCTGCAAACCGGCCTGCACCCCTAATGTGTTTCCGTATTTGACTTATTTTGATAAGTTAATTTACAAGGAATGGGGAAGCCCGCAACAAGCCTTTTCAGTCCCGAGAAGAATGGTGGTGCATTACCCTTTTGAGGAGAGCCTCTTGAAAAAATGGGCATCTCCTCCGGTCCTTGACCCCCCCCCCGGTATCCAGGTTAAATAAAGTAACCACGGTTCCGGTAGAAGGGACTCCTGCCTTCAAGGACCCTGCTGACAGGAGGGCCGAGGCAGTGGCCCGGTCCATGTTTACGGTTGTGGGGTCAGCTTTACGGTCTGTGTTGGCCACGGCCTTGGTGTCACAGATGCTTATGGAATGGGTAAAGTTGTTGCACCGTGAATTGGAAAAGCAACAGACTTCCCCGGTCTGCGTAGAACTGGCAGATCAGTTGGTGCATGGCCTTAAGTATGTCTGTGATGCAGCCCTGGATATGGTCCCCCTGCTCTCTAGAGCATCAGTATCAGCAGTGGTGCTACAGAGCCCAATTTGGCTGAAATGATGGTCTGCGAAACAGGCACCTAAAAAAGCACTGGCAGATTTGCCCTTCCAAGGTGAGAGGCTATTTGGAGCCTCGCTGGGTGACATTATTAAAAATGTTACCGGTGGGAAGAGCACGTTGCTCCCACAGTCCAGGAAGGGTAAGGAGCCACGCCGTAGGCAAGGGCCCTCTTTTTCTGCTCAGAAACCGCTTTTTCGCCTGCTCAGGTCGGCAGGTAAGCGTTCCCAGTCCAACAAAGCGCCTGCTGAAGGACAAAAGTGTCCCTGGTTTTGCAAGCCAAAACAAGTCTGCGAGCAAAAATGTTACCACATGAAGGTTTGCCCCCGTCCGACTCTCTGACCAATGGGTCTGCAAACTGGTTTCATCGGGATACAAGATAGAGTTTCTTTCTTGTCCACCAAACAGATTCTTTCCCTCCAACCTTCATCTGCTTCTGGCTCGTCAGGAGGCCTTGTTTGGGGCAGTACAGGACCTGCTACTGTGCAGGGTGATAGTACTTGTACCAATACTGGAAAGGTTTCAGGGAATCTACTCCAATCTGTTTTTAGTCCCAAATAAGGAAGGGGTCCATCCAATGCTGGACCTCTAGGCCCTCAACATCTTTATGAAAGTGCAACGGTTCAGGATGGAATCAGTTCGCTCCGTGGTCGCTGGCATCCTTGGACATCAAGGACACATACTTACATGTACCCATATGCCTCAAGCATCATAGGTTTCTGCGATTTGCAGTCGGGGAAGAGCACTACCAATTTGTGGCTCTCCCTTTTGGCCTGGTGTCAGCACCACGGGTCTTCACCAAGGTGTTAGCCCCAATTCTGGCGTTGTTAAGGCAACATTGGATGGCAATCTTGGGTTACCTAGATGACCTCCTTCTGAGAGCAGTTTCCACCTCATAATTAAGGGAGGATGTGGCAATCACCATGCATACTCTCCAGGAGTTTGGTTGGGTACTGAACCTAAAGAAGTCGGTGTTGGTGCCGACTCAACACCTGGAGTACCTGGGCTTACTGCTGGACTCCTCAGAAGTGAGAGTTTTTCTCCCTTCAGACAAGCTGCAGACTCTTAAGGCTGTGGTGAGGTTATTGGTGAACCACAGGTGGTCATCGCATCGTTTCTGCATGCGAGTCGTGGGTCTCACGGTAGCCACTTTTGAGGCGGTACTGTACATTCAATTTCACACTCAAGTCTGGCAGAAAGAGATTTTGTCAAAATGTGACAAATCTCCATTATCCCTGGATTATCAAATCCGGGTGAGCCAGTTAGTCAGGGATTCCCTGCTCTGGTGGCTGAGGTCTCCGGCCCTTCGGTCCGGGAAATCGTTCCTTCCTCTCCATTGGACGGTGATCACAACAGACGCTAGCCTGACCGGTGGGGGGAGTTTTCGGCGTACAGTCAGCCCAGGGCCGTTGAACGTGGGAGGAATTCCACCTACCGATCAATGTGCTTGAGCTTCGGGTGATCGGACGGTGTCTCTCCACATGGTCAAAGAGGCTGTAGGGGCGTCCAGTCAGGATCCAGTCAGACAACGCCACGGTGGTGATATATGTCAACCATCAAGGGGGAACAAGGGGCTTGGCTGCAACATGGGAGGTCGCTCACATCCTCCAGTGGGCAGAGCGGCATGTGCCGGCCCTGTCGGCCATATACATTCCGGGCGTAGAAAACTGGCAGGCGGACTACCTAAGTCGTCAGATGCTGGACCAAGTTTTTACATGTTTTACATGCTCTGCCTAGTCCTCTCCTGAAGGTGGCGATATAACCCTAAGGTCAAGATTTAAAGGAGCCGTGTCCGTCAATGACCTTCAGAGAAAAGGATTTTACGGTGAGTATAAAAATCCTATTTTTTTTCCTTGCTGGAGCAAATTATATCATGCTTTATTGTTTGTTTTTCCTCTGGATCAACTGTGGGTATTGGATTGTGTATATAGAGGTTTTCTGTTTGTGTTTTTTTTTTTTCTCTCTGTTGGTTGAACTGGATGAACTTTTTTCAACCAGATTGTGTAACGTACAATACAAGGTTAATAGTTTTGTATTGTACATGATGCGCCAGGGCTCCACCCACAAGCCAGAGCTCCGGGCAGCGGAGGAGAGCACTGAAAAGGGGTATATAAATGATAGAGTCTGCACTGTGCAGCTCTAGACATTAAGAGCATTTACCTCTTGCATTGCAGGGGAAGGGCCCACTGCAGGGTTGCATTTTTGTTTTTAATTCCTGGAGTTGGGCTTTACATTAACAGGAAAATAGAAAACATTAAGAACACCCATCTGTGTACTTGATTGTAGTGTCTCTGTAGGAGATGACTGCACAAACAATTCAACTTTTATTTTAACCACTTCCCGACCAGCGCACGACGATGTACGTCGACAGCATGGCACGGGCAGGCATATTGGCGTACATGTACGTCCAATATTCGTTGCCGCCGTGCCATCGGGAGCGCGCCGCCGGCGGCGCGCTCCCGCGCTGGTCGGGACCCCCGTGAGTCCGGTCGCGGGACCCGCGGACTCGATCGCCGCGGGCATCCCCGCGATCGTCTCACGGAGCGGCCGAATGGAGGAAATGCTGTATAAACAACATTTTCCCATTCTGCCTAGCAACTAGTGACGCTGATCTCTGCTCCATGTGATTGGAGCAGAGATCAGTGTACACTAAATGAAAGCCCAACCCCCCCACAGTTAGTAATACACCCCTAGGAACACTTAACCCCTACACTGCCACCCACAGGTTAACCCTTTCACTGCCAGTGTCATTTACACAGGAACCACTGCATTTATATAGCAGTGATTACTGTATAAATGACAATGGTCCCAAAAATGTGTCAAAAATGTCCGATGGGTCCCCGACAATGTCGCAGTCACAATAAAAATCGCAGATCGCCGCCATTACTAGTAAAAAAAAAAATAATAAAAAATTATTAATAAAAATGCTATAAAACTATCCCTATTTTGTAAACGCTATAACTTTTGCGCAAACCAATCAATAATCGCTTATTGCGATTTTTTTTACCAAAAATATGTAGAAGAATACGTATCGGTCTAAATTGAGGGAAAAAAACGTTTTTTTATATATTTTTGGGGGATATTTATTATAACAAAAAGTAAAAAATAATGCGTTTTTTTCAAAATTGTCGCTCTATTTTTGTTTATAGCGCAAAAAATAAAAACCGCAGGGGTGATCAAATACCACCAAAAGAAAGCTCTATTTGTGGGGAAAAAAGGACGTCAATTTTGTTTGGGAGCCACGTCGCACGACCGCGCAATTGTCAGTTAAAGCGACGCAGTGCCGAATCGCAAAAAGTGGTCTGGTCTTTGACCAGCAAATTGGTCCGGTCTGAAAGTGGTTAAATATTACCTGCATACACCTGTAAATACTGTTTATCCGACACAAACCTGGCCAGGCCCCATTTCCTATACTATTATTTTAACAGCGGAGTTTGAAAATGATTCTGCATTTTAGCCCATTATACTGACTTTTCTTCTGTTCATGTACATTCACTAGAGGCTGAAATATTTAGCACTGGCTATCTACCGTACGTGAGAAAGCAGTAGCTAATTATTTTGGACCAAAACCATTTCCATTTGACGTCAAAGCCAATTTATCCAATTAAACACTGTTATTCCTATGAACGTATTTGGCTTTTCCAAGGGCATAAAACATTTAATTTACATTCCTCTGTTGTAAATGTAAAAATCACCTTAATGCCTAACTAAAACATTAACATGCCAGGTTATAAAATACAATGAAGCCTATCATTAGGTTCTGCTATAGCCAGATTGGTGTTACTACTTAAAGAGAACGTGTGAAATATATGCACTGTCTTTGCCAATCAGTTATTGACTAGGGAGAAGAAAGCACTTGCAACTCATGAATTAAAGAAAACTTTTTTCTCCCCCATCCACTGAGCAACACAAAAGTCTTTAAAGCGGAGTTCCACCCAAAAGTGGAACTTCCACTTTAAGGCCTCCTGTTTGTGAAAGGGAGCTTTTGAGTTTCATTGTATGGAGAATGGTACGCTACCTCACACCCTCCCCTCTCCCCAAAGTATTCCCTATTGATTTCCCGATCTGAAGATTCTAGGTTGCCTCACCTCACTAAATGGGAAGCAGACATAGACCCCATACACACTATTAGATTTTCTGCAGATTTTTGTCTTCAGATTTACCAAAACCATATAATATGAGGTCAAACCTTAAGAGTTTCAATTTGTATGCAAACAGACAGGCCCTTCCACTACATGGTTTTGGTAAATCTGAAGACAAAAATCTGCAGAAAAACTAATAGTATGTATGGGGCCTTAGAGCAGACATTTATCCCTGATCAAGATAGACGATTCACCCAGCTTGCCCTTAAGTCCTCCGTGTGCACACGCATTCAGGAATGCAACTATAAATTGCTTACCAGATGGTATCATACCCTGTCAGTCTTAAGCCACTTCTTCCCAGAGAATTCAGACTGTTGCTGGAGATGTCAGGGAGAAGAGGGAACTCTCTTACATGTATTTTGGGTGTGCCCAGGCTTGGAGACTTTCTGGAGGGAACTATGCAGACTTATAAAACAGTTTACAGACCATCCTATTCCAGAGGACCCTGCCTTCTTTCTGCTTATTTTCTCTGACATTCCTATGACGACGTATAAAAAGTCAGTGCTGCGTCATCTACTTAATGCTGCATTACTTTGTGATGGAAAGACCCTTACCCTCCCTCTATTCAAATGTGGCTCAAAAATGTTGAGGACATCAATAGAATTGAAGATCTAGTACTTTTTAGCTCTAAACAAGCACAAACATTATAAGAAAATGTGGCTTCCATGGAATATGTTTATATACTCGGATAAAGACAGATCTCTGCTAGATAACACCCCTCAGCAGACCTAAATATCCCACCCTGACCCTGTTTGATTCCCCCTTCCCCTTTTTTTTCCCCCCTCCCCTTACACAACCTCCTCCCTTCTTTCTCGTCCTCTTCTTTCCTACTTTCCTCCTTTTCTTATGATATGCCAAAACCCAGGTATCCAACCTTGTTGCCATTTAGTGGTCTTACAATAGCTAATATGACAGGACTATTCTTTTTTTTTTTTTTACACTTTATGATCGGAACTATTGTGTTACTCATGCACCTATTCTGCTGGACTATATTTTTTTGTAGTTCAGATTTTGATGTGATCTGTTGGTTACCTTTGTATTACCTTTGTATTATTCTAAATAAAGAATTAGAAAAAAAACAATGTAGCAATCAAAATAACACATAAAATGGTGCTAAAACCACCTCAGGGTTCTCTCCATGGATATGATCATGGTGCACTAGGATCCATCCAGCTGCTGTGTGAGAAATAGGGTGTGACAAAAAAAAAAAAAAAACATAATCCAAAATGTCACTATTAGTGCTTAGAGGACCATTGGTATTATGTACAGGGGACACATATACATAAGTGAAAATCAGGTGACACCAAATAGGAAGTTCAATAAAACAGCATAAATATATTTCAAAAAAATCTTTTAGAACAGAATGGGACTCTGTGTCTCGGAGGAGTATGAAAAAAACTAAAAAAAAATGATATTTATACAAAAGTAAACAAATTTTTATTAGACTAAAAGACAAAGTTTAAATTACATTACAGTCTGTAGTGATTCCAATTTTGAAATCAGGGATGTGCTGGTTACCAACAGATTTATACAAAAAGTGGCCTACGCGTTTCGCGGATGAAACCTCTTCGTCAGGGCCTTGAGAATAGCACAGATGAAAACATCATATAAATTCTACAAAGAAAACGTTAATCAATAAATCATACATCATATAATCAATATAAATACGTAATGATGCAAATGGCATAGAGGTGTTGACTAATGGTCTATACATACACTTATGACAAATAAATATTATGTTACAGCAAATGTTGATAAACTAAAATATACTGCAATAAAAAACAACTAAAAAACAGTCATATTAACTGTATATATCACCTAGTGTGCAGTCATATTTTGCGCCTGATGTGTCTAAATGTAGAAAAACCACAAGTAAATGGAATTAACTGTCTAGGTAACATTATCAAATGATGTTAAAAAACAAAATTTCAACAACATACCCCTCAGCTTACCGGAAAGGACTGGTAATGGAACAACGTTGGCCCAGTGGGACAAGTGAGGCCTGGATGCCCGTGGGAATCTTTCTCCCCACCTAAACGAACAAAGATGGAGTAGCCCCTATATATGCAGATGGTTGATAAAGAGTAATGAATACAATGACATAAATAAAAAAAATAAAGGGGAGAGGGGGTATAATCCTGAAAACAACACAAATGTATATTACAAATAGCTCACCAAGTAAATGTACTGAAATGGAAACAGACTTATTTAAAGCTCCATTGCGAGCAGGGGGATGATTAATTCCAAAACTTCAATCATTGGTTTCAATTATAGTGAAAGATGGTTTATGAAATAGGCTTTAAAGCACATCTCAAAAAGGAGAGGTTGACAACTGATGAAAGCCTAATCCAAACAAACACAAAGTTACTCGGAGAGGAAAGGCTGCTTATATTTAAAACAAACAAACAAACAATAAAGAAAGGGAATAGTATCCTATACCTGTAATCATATACCACAAGCATCCTCACAGCCTTCCTTTCACATGGAGGGATGAACCGCTAATGATGTGGGTGAATGCATGCTGAAGGATTTGCATGCAAATAACCCCTGATCCACATCCTGATTGTACCACAGATCAGAAAATGGGAAGAAGGGCAAATCCCACTGTCTCTCCTGCCATGGGGGGGCAACCATAGGCAGGGAGAGAGCTGATACATGAAGAGAAAGGGGCAGGACCCAAATGGCATGGCGCCTAGCCAGCGCAGATGGATTTGCTTCGGCGACGCTGCTTTCCACAGATGGGGGAGGAACCGTACACCCGTTGGCCTAAAGGCTGTCCCGTGTCAGTGTCCCCCAATGGAGGGCCTGATGGAAACGCCTCTGGGGAGACTTGGAAAACATACCAAGAAACTGCAAATGTGCCATATATACGGAACACCTGCAGACCCCTCAGGTAATGAAAAGACACAAGCAAGGCCAAAGGTCCCATGGGTCAGAGGTTGATTCAAGAAGCAGTCCAAAAAGGCAGGCAAAAGGATGTGCTAAAAGACAAAATAAACAGTTAAACAGAGTCAATGCATAAACACCACCATGAACATTACAGTACATAGATGCAAAAAATTCTAAAACAAAACAAAAAACCCTCCAAATCATTTCCTCACATAGGTCATACATATACATCCAATTTTGTGCACACATTGGTAAACCCCAAGGGTTTAGAGATAAATGAGGATAAGCGGATTATGTGTAAAACAGATTATATTAACCTAAGAACGGGGCATAGCTAAATCGCATCATTCATACCTGGTGATTGTGTCGCCTTTCATTTAAAAATCCACTTGGCCTCTACTTGGAGGATTCTTTGATCAAATTTTCCTCCACGGATTGGGGGGTGCACCTGGGCCAGTACCTGAAATTGCAGGGATTCGGAGCTGTAGTCATCATGATGCCTGGGTATTGGTTTCTCAGTGACACCTATCTGTATGTCTACAGCAAGTTCATTAATTCTTCTCCAGAAATTTCTCTTGGTTTTCCCTACATAATAATTGCCACAGCCACATGTTAGCAAATACACAATACCAATTGTGTCATAATTTACAAACTGTTGCATACATAGGTGTTCCCCTGTGGGCAGAACAACATTGTTCCCAGTTAGAATGTATTTGCAGAAATCGCAGTTGCCGCATTGAAAAGTGCCTCCCGGCAACGTGTCGCAGGGGTCTTTAGATTTCTGTGGCAAAAAATGACTGGAGATTAAAATGTCTCGTAATGATTGATTGCGTTTATAGATAACATGTGGCTCGGGTTCTA
The DNA here is from genome assembly GCF_037356315.1 of Lithobates pipiens. Classification (NCBI taxonomy): domain Eukaryota; kingdom Metazoa; phylum Chordata; class Amphibia; order Anura; family Ranidae; genus Lithobates; species Lithobates pipiens. The sequence continues at coordinate 291,086,690 of NW_027507758.1, forward strand.
TAAATAGTTTTAGCCCACGTACACACGGTCTGAGATTTTGGCAACCAAATCCGTCGGATTTTGCCCGTCGGATTGTGTCCGAAAATGTTGCATACACACGGTCGGGCCAAGTTGTCTGATTTCGCGGTTGCCAAGAACGCGGTGACGTAAACCGTGTACGGCGGGACTAGAAAAAGGAAGTTCAGCACCACGTCCGGCACCCTTTGGTCTCCTTCTGCTGATCTTGTGTTTTAGTAGAAGTTTGGTGAAAGACGATTTGCACTTTTCAGATTAGTGATTCAGATCGCTACTGCTCTTCAGTTTGTGCTTGTCTTTGCGTATATGATAATCAGTGCGTGCAGTCATTAAGCATTTGCTTCTCATTGTGAACTCTATCTTGGTATAGTACGCTTTGCAAGGCATTTTTTATTGTCTGCTTGCTTCTGCTATTCAGGTCGTCCTTTCAGGCCTTGCTGTTTATCGTTGCTTTCTGGTGTCCGTTCTGACCAGCCGACCGTTTTCCAAACATGTTTCATCTACGTACTCATCGTACAGTTTGTGCTGTGCAGGGGTTCTTACTTTGACTTTGACACAAGCCAAGGGCTTGTGTCAAAGTCAAAGTAAGAACCCCTGCACAGCACAAACTGTACGATGAGTACGTAGACGAAACATGTTTGGACGACCAAGAATTGGTTGCGCCAGCGTCACCAGTTCTCCCACATGCCTTTGCTCAGTGAGATCCGCGAGAATAATCCTGATCATTTCTGGATTATTCTCAGGATGACGGACCCCGTTTTTCACTGTCTGCTGGCTTTGCTGTCCCCTTATATCACCAGGCAGGATACCTGTATGCAGCAAGCCATCACTCCGGAGCAGAGGCTCATTGCCACGTTGTGCTACTTGGCGACAGGGAGAAGCCTTCAGGACCTCAAGTTCTCTACAGGCATCTCCCCCCAGGCTCTGGGGATCATTATTCCAGAGACCTGTTCTGCCATCATTCAGCTCCTGCAGAAGGACTATATTCTGCTAAGTTTTATCCTTAAACATCACATTCTATGTACCGTATATACTCGAGTATAAGCCGAGATTTTCAGCCTCTTTTTTGAGGCTGAAAGTGCCCCCTCGGCTTATACTCGAGTCACCGCCGTCTGACTGCTCGATCAGCGTATCGAGCAGACAGACGGCGGACATTAAAATTCAAAAGCCGCGCCTCCTTCTCCGCCTCCGCCTGTGATAGGCGGAACACTGAATTTCCCAGCAGTCAGTGTTCCGCCTATCACGGACATCCGTTCATTCTCATACTACGGACGAGTATGAGAGGATGTCCGTGATAGGCGGAACACAGGCTGCTGGGAAATTGAGTGTTCCGCCTATCACAGGCGGAGGACGGAGGCGCAGCTTTTGAATTGTAGAATGGCCGCCGAGAAGAGCGGCGATCCTGGAGCGGCGATCCATCGGCACGACACGGGACGGAGGAGGCACGGGACGGAGGAGGCACGGGACAGAGGAGGCACGGGACAGAGGAGGCTCGGGACGGAGGCTTGGGACACAGGTAGGCTGGACACACACACAAGGCTGCACGGACACACACACACACACACACACACACACACACACACACACACACACACACACAGGGATGGATGGATGGATGGATGGATACACACACACACACACACACACACACAGGGATGGATACACACACACACACACACACACAGGGATGGATGGATGGATGAATACACACACACACACACACACACACAGGGATGGATGGATACACACACAGGGATGGATGGATGGATGGATGGACACACACACAGGGATGGATGGACGGACACACACACAGGGATGGACGGACACACAGGGATGGACAGCCATGTCTCACCCTCGGCTTATACACGAGTCAATAAGTTTTCCAGTTTTTTGGGGGTAAATTGGGGGCCTCGGCTTATATTCGGGTCGGCCTATACTCGAGTATATACGGTATTTCATGATTGCTAATGTCTTGCATTTCTTTCCTCATTCCCTAATTACCATCATTGCAATATGCTCTAATTCATATGCTCTGCCCCTTTGTCCTCATGCATATTTGCCTCACTAACTTCCCCACCATGCTCTTCTTGGCCCCTAAAACTATAGTCTAGTCACTTGACAATGTCTTTTGTCAGCTCCATAGTATTGCTTTCCCCTAAACACCCCCTAAAATCTCTACAAATGTGATGTATGTGCTTCAATTCATGCAAAGTGACCTTTTTTGGGTTTTTTGGAGTTGGGCCAAACTCATTAGGAACCCCCCTCTCCCCAACTGCTAGCTCAGCTGATAGCAATCTTCTATCTGATGACTTGACCCAACCCAATACACACTCTAAATACTTTTTTCATGATCACATTTATGGACAAATTCACAAAAGCATGTAGTATAAGGGCCTGCCTCAATACTTTCAAATGCTAGTTTTTTGTTTTAAACACAATAATTTTCTTGCTATGTAATAGCAGAATGTCAAAATGTCCTTCCATTTTGTTATTATGACACTTATTACCTGTCCGGTGGGCTGCCAATAGTGTAACTAAGGAAGGGCTTCACAAAGTATCACACATTATTTAGGCATTCAGCTCTCAATCAAGTGGAGAGCGTTACCTGTCCTAAACATCCCCCCCTCATTTTTTAGCAAGGGCCCATCAGATGGGGGGGGATGGGGGGGTTATGACTCTCATAAGGGGACCTTATACTTTAGGCTTTAAATACTCATTTCAAAAAATGTTACCGTATATACTCGAGTATAGGCCGACCCGAATATAAGCCGAGGCCCCCAATTTACCCCCAAAAAAACTGGCAAACTTATTGACTCGTGTATAAGCCGAGGGTGAGACATGCCTGTCCATCCCTGTGTGTGTGTCCGTCCATCCCTGTGTGTCCGTCCATCCCTGTGTGTCCGTCCATCCCTGTGTGTCCGTCCATCCCTGTGTGTCCGTCCATCCATCCCTGTGTGTGTGTGTGTCCATCCATCCATCCATCCCTGTGTGTGTGTGTCTCCATCCATCCATCCATCCATCCCTGTGTGTGTGTGTCTCCATCCATCCATCCATCCATCCCTGTGTGTGTGTGTGTCTCCATCCATCCATCCATCCATCCCTGTGTGTGTCTCCATCCGTGTGTGTGTGTGTGTGTGTGTGTGTGTGTGTGTGTGTGTGTGTGTGTGTGTGTGTGTGTGTGTGTGTGTGTGTGTGTGTCCAGCCTACCTTTGTCCCGAGCCTCCGTCCCGTGCCTTGCCTCCTTGCCTCCGTCCCGTGCCGTGACTTGCCTCCTTGCATCCGTCCCGTGTCGTGCCGTGCCTTGCCGCCGCCGTCCCGTCCCGTCCCGTGCCGTGCCTTCCCTTGCCTCCGTCCCGTGCCCTCTTCGTCGGCGGCCATTGTAAAGTTCAAAAGCTGCGCCGCCGCCTTCGCCTGTGATAGGCGGAACACTGAATTTCCCAGCAGCCTGTGTTCCGCCTATCACAGACGTCGTATCATCCTCGTCCGTAGTACGAGGATGATACGATGTCCGTGATAGGCGGAACACAGGCTGCTGGGAAATTCAGTGTTCCGCCTATCACAGGCGAAGGCGGAGCCGGAGGCGCGGCTTTTGAATAGAATGGCCGCTGTCTGTCTGCTCGACACGCTGATCGAGCGGGCAGACAGCGATGACTCGAGTATAAGCCGAGGGGGGCACTTTCAGCCTCAAAAAAGAGGCTGAAAATCTCGGCTTATACTCGAGTATATACGGTATACTAATTTTGACCAAATATGTGGGTGTTTAATCTGCATGCAATGTTGATTTGTCAAATTCCTTTTTTTTTCTTGTGTCACTACACAGTGTCCTTCAATGCCACAGGAATGGCAGACTGTGGCCTCCCACTTTGCCATTTTTCGTCAAGTTGTGCCTTTTTCACCAACAGTGCAAACCCAAGTTCAGAGCGAGATGAGGGGACAGTCTCTTCTTCAGATAATCTTATTATGTTGTGGGTCTGCTACACACACACACCTTCTTTTTGTTAACAAATGTGTAGTGCATTACTGATCTAAATCATGCTCATTTTCAGCACCATGGCATGAAAATGGCATGGTTGTCCAAATTTACACCTCACTGTGGGTGCTTTTTACTAAAGGCACATCCACTATGCACTACAAGTGCACTACAAAAGTACACCTGAAACTGCACTTGGAGTGCAAAGTGGAGTTGCCTTTAGTAAATCGCACTCCTTCTCAGCACAAACTCAAATTTCACTACAAATACATGTTAAGCCCAATGAAAAAGGAAGCCACACATTGTTGAGAATTCAACTTTTTAATACAAGCACATTCACATGTGCGTTTAGTAAAGGTTTTTACAACAAACCAAGAGATTTTGGGTATCCAAAACCGAGTTTAATCAGATTTATTTTTTACTTGTTTTTTTGTGTAAACAGGCATGTATCAAACCGTAAAATACAGAACACAGGAACTTACAAAGTTCAGCTTGGAAAAGAGAAGACAATATCAGACATGAGTATGTACAAACTGGGCTGATATTGCCTTCATCACATGGGGTGTGACCCCTGAAAAATACAAATTTGGAAGATGCACACAGTGTGTCAACGTGTGCTATCTCCCATCATGGGGGATCAATGTACATGCTTTGGGGCTGCAACCCTTTCATCTCAGACACTTTACACAAAACACGTACATTGATCCCCCATGATGGGAGATAGCGCATGTTTACACACTCTGTGCATCTTCCAAATTTGGAATTATGCAAAATACAACATTTTTATTTTAAAAAGCAAAAATAAAACCCTATCTAGTTTTTTCGTTTTCACACTCTCCCCAAAACATCAATGATGTTCTTCATTTTATTTTTAACATCTTTGATGTTTTGTTGTACAATTTCCAAATCCCTATTGCACCCCATTATCTCCCCGATCAAGATCTGGACACTTTCACTGGTAAAACGGGAATCTTCCTCCACATCACCTAGAAAAAATAAATAAAAACACACCATGTAATCCAAATATGGTGATATACATTGATGAGCTTACCGGAAGCTGTGTTCTCCGACACTCACCTGTTGTGGTGACAATTTGGCCAACCTCCACGATCTCTCCTTCCTCCTCCTCCTCCTGCTCCTGCTCCTCTGTTTCTTCTTTTGGAAGTTGCCCTTCTTTGGGAGGGGTGTGGTCCCTGGTGTCCTCATACTTGCCGAGTCTTCTCTCCCCTATGAGAATGTAAACAAAGATTAATTAGCACACAGAGGGCAGAAATAGGAATCTGAAACATTGCTTGGAAGTGTTGTACAATTGTGTTTTTGGGCCGAGTTACAAGGTGAGAACATTATTGGGGACACTTTGGTAAGCTGGAATACTTCCCTGCAGAACGATGTTTCATATGAACGAACGAAACCATGACCTTGAAAGTGGCCATTTTAAAATGCACAACATGAAATCAAAGCACATGGAGCATGTATGCAAGCAAGAATAATTATATGAACACACGACAACTACTTACTTTTTTAAGAACACGCTTGATCCTTAGGTACTGCTCGTGCTCCCTCAGTTTCAGGTCTGACCAGCGTTTTCTCAGTTGATCCTTGGATCGGCCTACCCCAAAATTCTTCAGAAGACTCTTCACAACTTTATTCATGATCTTGGCCTTTCTGATATTTGGGTTTGGGTAAGGTACATACTTCCCATCATAGTCGGTCCTGTTCAATATGTCGACCATCTCCAACATCTCTCCAAAAGACATATTTGAGGCCTTAAATCTTGTCTTCCTGGATCGGGACGTTTCAGGCTCCGGGCTTTCCTCACCCTCCTCCTCGTTAGTGGAACTATTATTGCGCACCTGCGTTTTCTCCGCTATGTGCTCTCCCCACTGCGTGGGAAGCGAAGGGGCGGGGAATAGTCTGGAAAGAACGTCAGGGGCGGGTGGAGTTTCACGCATGCGCACTGTATATAAAACGCCACACATGTGTATCGTCTGTACGATCTGGGAGGAGAGTGTGAGTCACGGACACGGCGAACGTCGAAACGAAGGTAACATTTTTAACTTTGTGCTTCACTAGACTAGACTGCTTGTATCTAGGCCGCTGTTGAGACAAGATTAGGAGGGATTTTAAATGCATTATTAGTATTTGAGGGTTTGTCTTGTGTTGTGTCTTGCAGACAAAATGGACCCATTCAACAATGCCAACTTTATGGGGCTATTCCTCGAGCTTTACATGGAGATGCCCTGCCTGTGGCAGTTCCACAACAAGTTTTATAATGACAGATCAAAGAGGAACGCAGCACTGGAGAAACTGCTTGCTTTGGTGCAGATCAGGGTCCCCACGGCAGACATGACATATCTGAATCGCAAAATTGTGGCCATGAAGCTTACATATTTCAGGGAGAGAAAAAAGCACCTGGAGTCCTTGAGAGCAGGAGATCCAGATGCTGTTTATTACCCCAGGATGGTGCACTTTGACAGGCTGCATTTTCTGGTAGACCAGGGGGTACCCAGGCCACCACTCAGGCCACCACTCTCCATGCTTCCTCCAAGGCATCCTTCACCCCCAGCTGAGGCTTCTGATGTACAACCTGGGCCTTCCAGGCAGCACCATGTGGTGAGGCCCAGCTTGAGACAGGTATTGCATTGTTGAACATATTTCTTGTGTTAAATTTAATGATGTTAACTAGATGTTCTTATTGATCAGTAAGTTGAGATTTCTCCAAGTGGTTTACATCTCAATAGACAGTAGTGACCAAAAATGATTGGGACGGGAAAGAAAAATGCTGGTGTCAGAATGATAGTCTGTTCTATTTGGTAACATTCAATTAGCAAAAGCCAGGAGCACAAAATGTTGTGATTGATGATCAAAAAACTAAAACTATGTCCCCTTTTCATACACAGGAAGACCTCAGTCGGGGGGAGGCTGTGGCAAGTGGCAGCCAGGAGGTCCACCAACGCCCTCCTTCTCCTCCTGCCCCAGCTACAGGAGCCCAGCCACAGCCTGGAAGGATGCCTGGTGGGAAGTCACAAAGGAAGACCAGAGAGTGATGGCCTGGGTTGAGTCTGGTGTGCCAGAAGATGCAGCCTCTTCAAGATCACCATCCTGGGGACAGAAATGGCATCTGAATTTCCTGCTCTCTAGGACTTCGGGACCACACTTCTCTCCCTGAGATATGTACTCCTCAGGCCACCAATTTTTTTATATCTCATTTAGTCATGTCTGCCCTGGGGGCCAAAGATTGCACCAAAGTTAAGAAGTTTCTCCAGTGCTGCGTTCCTAGTTTTATTTTCGAGCAAACAAAATAAATTTTATTTTTGTTTGATGAAATACTTGTGTAATGTGTTTTCCTTCAAAAAGTACAGTTTATTTGTGAGCAGGCAGGTACATTTCAAAAATACAAAGTGAACTAAAGAACAAGGGGTACCAACACTAAACAACCTCCTGTAGATTAAAAAAGAAAAAGAAAATCTAAAAAATACAATAATGTTGTTGTTGTTGTAAGTTTACACCCAAAAATAAAAATTAAAAAATAAGGAGAAATGAGCAGTGTCTTTAAAGGAGATTTTTAGGGAATCCCCCCCCCCCCCCCCCCCCAAAAAAACATCCAAAAAATAAAAAAACAAATCAAACATTGTGTAGATGTGAGGCAAACTAAAATTGTATTACTGAAATGGTTAAAAAAGAGTAATGAAATCCGTTCGGGAGAAGTGTGTGTGACTATCAGCTTTAAAAGAAGTTGGTTCTTGCAGCATTGTAAAGAACAAGAGAATGCGCTTGATGAATGATTTTTTAGCATTGCAGCGTGACGAATGTGCTATATCGCTTACGAGCAGTAGTTTTACCTGAACGAGCGCTTCCGTGTTGGAATTTGAATGTGAGCATGCGTGGCACTTGGTCCGATGAAAATGCTCTACACATGATCAGATTAGGTCCGACCGGGCCAGTAGGTCGGGAAATATTTCCAACATGTTGGAAAATTGGGTCGGACGGAGATTCGGACGGAATCAGTCCGATGCATACCACACACAGTCGGATTATCTGACGACACGGTCCGATAAGACGCATTCCGACAGATTCTCCGACCGTGTGTAAAAGGCTTTAGAGTGGGGTCATCACTCAAAAGGTGCAGTGGGTATTTCAAATGCGTTTAATGGTTTGAGATTGATTACTGAATTTCGTAATGAAATGGATACCTTGAGGTTGTGGTAAGGGTCCTTTTTCACCTTGGAACAGCAACAAGTCTCGTGGGTTGTCGCTTGCATTTTTAAATGCCTTTTTAAGGGATCTCTTGCTGTGTCCATGGTCCAAAAAGTGATTCTGCAATTGGGAGGCTTGAATTTTAAAGTCATCTTCATTGGTGCAATTCTTTTGGGCTCGTAAATATTGGCCCTTGGAAATAGAACCAATTAGATGTGTCGGGTGGGCTCCGGTGGAGTGTAGCAGGGAGTTGCCTGCAGTGTCTTTCCAATGTAAATTGGTAGTGATAAATCCTTCTAAGTCGTTGTTTATGTTCAAATCCAGAAAAGGGAGTCTCTCTATGCCAATTATAGGTAAAAGATTGTAATCATTGTGATTAAGCTTCTCCACAAATTCTGATAAAAGTTCCGGGGTACCTGTCCAAAGAATTAGGATGTCATCGATATACCTGCTCCACACTAAGGTATGGCACAGGTATATGGAGGAAGTATCCGAGGAAAAGACCTCACGTTCCAACCCCCAGGTACAGGTTTGCATAAGATGGGGCACAGTTAGTCCCCATCGCCACTCCCTGCACCTGGAGGTAGTGGGAGCCATCAAAGGTGAAAGCATTGTGGGTCAAGATAAAATGCAACATTTCTAAAATGAATGCATTATAGGGGATGACATCAAGATCTCTTTCATTTAAGAAGGTTGAAATAACTGTGATCCCTTTATCATGGGGGATGCTGGAATATAGAGTCTCAACATCTATAGAAGCAAGAATGGTATTGGTGGGTACAAATAAACCTTCCAAGGCAGTCAGGACATGAATGGTCTCTTTCAGATATGTGGGTAAGCTTACTACATGGGGGCGTAGATAATCGTCTATTAAAGAGCTTGCTTGTTGGGTAAGAAAACCTACCCTTGAAATGATGGGCCTGGCTGGAGGTAAAGATAGGGATTTGTAGGTTTTAGGCAAAGCATAAAAAGTGGGCGTGATAGGGTGTTGAACTTTTAAGAATTCTTGTGTGTTTTTTGGAAATGAGATATTTTGAAAAAGCTCCATCTATGATCCTGAAGAACTCCCGTTGGTAATCGTGGATTCTAGAGGGAGAAATCCGGCACTACCAAGAGGAGTTCTCCAGGATCTTGTGACACATGGCGGTATAACCCTCAGTGGTTTGAATGACCAAGTTGCCCCCCTTGTCCGATGATTTAATTATTATGTCTTTATTATTATTATTATGTTTTTTTTATATGATTCAAGGCTGCTCTTTGAGTGTGCGTTAAATTAGATTTTGTTGGGGCGATATTCATTTTTCGAATGTCTTGAGTTGTGCAATCCACAAATAATTTGAGATTTGGATTAGAGAAGGCCGGAAATTTGAGTGATTTACTTTTATATTCAGGTGGTATGAACCCAGTGGGTTCATTATCCTCAATGTCAGTTATCATTCGGTACATAATTTCAGGATCTTCCCAAATGCCGCCTTCCCTTTCCAGTTGTGTTAAGATTTTTAACATTTTGTAGTCCATATGGGACCATTTAACCTCAGGGTTGGTTTCTATTTTGTTAGTCTGATTATGCCAGAAAGTTTTGAAGTTTAGCTTTCTGGCGAACAAATTGATATCTTTCACAACTTCAAAATGATCAATATCCCATGTGGGGCAAAAGTTAAGTCCAAGACCCAGGATCCCCAATTCCATATCAGTGAAAGTTTGTGAAGGAAGATTAATTACATCAAGTGTACTAGCTGGTGGTATGTGGGACAGGTGATGAATTGATCTATATGGCTCTGTGCTGCATGGGGTGGTGGTTTAGGCCGACAGGTGCACGGTTCCTCCCCCACCTGTGAAACGCAGCATCGCCGAAGCAAATCCAACTGTGCCGGCTAGACGCCATGCCGTTTGGGTCCCGCCCCTTTCTCTGCATGTATCAGATCTCTCCCTGCTTATGGTTGCCGCACATGGCAGGAGAGACAGTGGGATTTGCCCTTCTTCCCATTTTCTGGTCTGCGGTACGATCGGGATGTGGATCGGGGGTTATTTGCATGTGAATCCTTCAGCATGCATTCACCCATGGCATTTAGTGTTTAGATGGACTTGCTCCAATCCCTCCAGATTTGTAATCCGGGCGATCCGAGCAACTCCAGGAATCCTCCCTCCCACTCACACCTTACATGGCAGCTGTGCTTCCCTATATAAGATGCTTTCCCCCGGTCTCTCATTAGTGGTTCATCAGGGGAACTCTATGAGGAGACTTGTGGTATATGATTACAGGTATAGGACACTATTCCCTTTTTTATTGTTTGTTTTAAATATAAGCAGCCTTTCCTCTCAGACTAACTTTGATTGTTTGGATTAAGCTTTCATCAGTTGTCAACCTCTCCTTTTTGAGACGCGCTTTAAAGCCTATCTCATACATCATCTTTCACTATAATTGAAACCAACAATTGAAGTTTGGGAATTAATCATCCCCCTGCTCGCAATGGAGCTTTAAATAAGTCTGTTTCCATTTCAGTACATTTACTTGGTGAGCTATTTTTAATATACATTTTGTTGTTTTGAGGATTATACCCCCTCTCCCCCTTTTTTTTTTTTTTTTTAAATTTGTGTCATTGTATTCATTACTCTTTATCAACCATCTGCATATATAGGGGTTGCTCCATCTTTGTTCATTTAGGTGGGGAGAAAGATTCCCACGGGCACCCAGGCCTCACTTGTCCCACTGGGCCATTTTTTTAACATCATTTCATAATGTTACCTAGACAGTTAATTCCATTTACTTGTGGTTTTTCAACATTTAGACACATCAGGCGCAAAATATGACTGCACACTAGGTGATATATACAGTTAATATGACTGCTATTGTTTTTTATTGCAGTATATTTAGTTTATCAACATTTGCTGTAACATATATATTTATTTGTCATAAATGTATGTATAGACCATTAGTCAACACCTCTATGCCATTTGCATCATTACGTATTTATATTGATTATATGATGTATGATATATTAATGTTTTCTTTGTAGAATTGATATGTTTTCATCTGTGCTATTCTCAGGGCCCTGACAAAGCGGTTTCATCCGCAAAATACATAGGCCACTTTTTGTATAAACCTGTTGGGAACCAGCACATCTCTGATTTCAAACTTTGAATCACTAAAGACTGTAATGTATTTTAAACTTTGTCTTTTAGTCTAATAAAAATTTGTTTACTTTTGTATAAATATCAGTTTTTTTTCATACTCCTCTGAGACACAATCCGAGTCCCATTCTGTTTTTTTTTAAACTATATTTATACATTTTCTTGGGATGGTGCCTCTGTAGGAGTATTAGTGTTCCACATTCACCCCACCCCTATGCATCAATAAAACAGCAATACCTTTATTTAAGGCAAGAGTTCACTCACTATGCCTCCATCCTATATGCTGCTGGCTCAGCCTCGAGGGCTTGGCTGTGCTGCAGAGATGTAGACAGCTAGGCTCACACTAATCGTGATGTCCCGATGGAGTGGGAACCCTGATGGAGATAAGACAGGACCCTGCTGGGGCCCTGGCTTTTGTTTCACAGGAAGGCTGATCCATCTGGTCGATCGATTGCTACACCCAGGCATCCATCAGCATGGTCCTGTCTCCCCTCCACCAGGGTTCCCACTCCATCAGGACATCACAATTAGTGGGCTCACAATTAGTGTGAGCCTAGCTGTCCACATCTCCACAGCACAGCCAATCTCAGATAAGTTCAAAGGAAGGTTTTAAAGAATTGAAAGTACCAGATTTACACTGAAGGTTGAAGTAAATGATCCATCTTGTATGATGGTCCGAACAGGAGAGTGTGAAGCAAAAGGTATTTGGAACACAATTGATAGTGCAGAAACGTGGCCCTTTAAAATACTAGGAGTCAAGCGCTGTTAGACCAGACTGGAGGGCCAGGACATGAACAGAATAGACTGTTGAAGTGCCTGATTTTACACCAGCAAAAAAAAAAAAGGAAATTGTGTCCTACTTTTAAATTCCATATACATATACAGTACAGGACACACTGTGACGCAGGCTTTAAGGAAGGCTTGGTGGCTTTTGTGGGCCAGGTCTTGTGCTAAAAGGAAGGACTGAACTTAGTTTTTGAAATTTAAGAGTTAGATTAGACAGTTGCTCTGTGTTTGGAAGAACAAGGAGTTCCAGAAGAGGGTGGTTTTGGTATCTTTCTTTGTGGAAGTAAAACCTTCTTTGTTGAATAGGTCTCGCCAAATAGATGTCTTCCTTAGAAAGGCATATATGTGTGGGATCCTTTGCAGGCAGCTTCAGCTGTCCAAACTTTTAGCCATGATTCTGCACATGTGAATGGAGATTGGAACCATTCTGCAGATTAGTCTCATGACATGATTCTCAACCTCAGTCCTTAAGTACCCCCAAACAGGCCATGTTTTGGGAATTTCTCTTAGATAAAATAGTTGTCCAAAATACCGAGCCATTGACTGATTTAAAGCACCTGTGCAAGATAAAGGAAAACCTGCAAACATGGCCTATTGGGGGGACTTGAGGACTGAGGTTGAGAACCACTGGTCTAGGGCATCAGTAAAAAAAAAAAAAAAAGCAACTGTTGTAATAGCTCTAAAACAGAATGATCCTGAAATATAGGGTCCATCCAAGCTCCAGCTTCCATCCCTAGTCGGGTTGTCTCCCTGTGTCAGCGGCCTCTTTCCTGCCTGTGCTTTTCTCCCCCTGCTCAGAGCCGAAGCAGGGGAATTCCACAGCAGCTCTGGGCTCCAGAGGCAGCAGCTTTGTCCTTTACCACTTTGCACAAGCTCCTCTTTTGTGAGTGTGTATTTAATCAGTAATAAATATTGTTTACTAGACTGACCTTGTCTTTTCCCTTTTGTTTTCATCATGGTTGTTCATTGTCCTAGTCCAGTTAGCTGCAGTTTGACATACTGAAATTGCAGTGTGAGTTGGTTGCAAAGGGTTCCTGTGCAGTTCTGAAACGTTGAAAGTGATCTTTCTTCAATTAAAAAAAGACACTTGGACCTCTTCTGAAGTTCTGTGGTGTGATAGCAAATATTTACACTGTGCTATGCATGTTCCAGTCTCCAGCTGGTGTTTGCTCTAGTACCCATCAGTTTAGAGACAATTCCAGGAACATGTGCAATTATTATTGGGTTCATAGGTCCCGGATACGAGAAACACCTTAAATAAAAGGTATTTACAAGAGAGTGTAAAGCTAGAGGTCTTTAGAAAATGATGGAAAAGGCTGATATCTGCACTTTAAGGGTGTTAATAGCCAAGTTCACCTGCTCTTTCCATGCTGGCAACATTTTTTGGAGAGTTCTTGAATGAAATTGGGCAAAAAGCAAATTCCTTGAAGGAGGCAACCATTAGCCCTAAACTCTCGAGGTGAATTTCCCTATGTGATTTCTCCTGGATCTCGGTTGTTGAACATAATCTCTTAGGCCAGGGGGGGGAAGGATCAAGTACCTGAAGCAACATCACAGGTAATCTCCACAGTGTGGTTTCCAGGTATGGCCTCAAGGTTTTACCAAGGTTGCACTGATCCAGATACACTGCTTCTGTGTAGGCATTAGAAGACAATGTGGTGTTGATTATAAAGTTCTAATAAAAAATAATAAAAAGACAAATAAACTTGTGAAATTGATATCTCCACAAAGGAGAAGAGGTCCAGCACCTTCAGACACTAGCAAAAAGAGCTGGGGTGTGGTTACAGAGGAGGCACCCCAGGGGCTTGTCCTCAAAAGCTTATGAGTGTCCAAGCACTTGAAGGTACACATCTATAACTCATGGCATATGAATATGTTGCCTGTATCCTGTCCCGCATAGCAAGGACTTGCTGCACATTTTCACTGGCAAATTGTACACTTGCAGAACACTTGAAGCACAAGTTCTAGTTGCCACTTTTTCAATTTGTAGCAAATTTGCATGGCGAGTCTCTAGGAAAAGCAAAGTTGCAGTGGTGAGTCTACAGCAAGAGCTCTGCCAGTCTACAGCATGAAAATTCAGCCACAGTGACCCTTGTGGTGGGATGACTATTGCACAACATAACTGAACCAGAACTTGCAGAATATTTGCAAAGAAAGGTAATCTGGAGTCGTGGAATGCGGACTTGCTGCAATTGTGCACCAAAAATGCCTGGCAAATCTAGCAATAGCTTAGAAAGTAATTTTAAAACTTGCAGCACAATTGCTTGCTATCTGGAGTACTATACAATTAAGATATACAGTGCCTACAAGTAGTATTCAACCCCCTGCAGATTTAGCAGGTTTACACATTCGGAATTAACTTGGCATTGTGACATTTGGACTGTAGATCAGCCTGGAAGTGTGAAATGCACTGCAGCAAAAAAGAATGTTATTTCTTTGTTTAATTTTTTTTTTAAATAGTGAAAAGTTTATTCAGAGGGTCAATTATTATTCAACCCCTCAATTCAACAGAATTCTGTTTGGTTCCCCTAAAGTATTAAGAAGTAGTTCAGGCACAAAGAACAATGAGCTTCACATGTTTGGATTAATTATCTGTTTTTCCAGCCTTTTCTGACTATTTAAGACCCTCCCCAAACTTGTGAACAGCACTCATACATGGTCAACATGGGAAAGACAAAGGAGCATTCCAAGGCCATCAGAGACAAGATCGTGGAGGGTCACAAGGCTGGCAAGGGGTACAAAACCCTTTCCAAGGAGTTGGGCCTACCTGTCTCCACTGTTGGGAGCATCATCCGGAAGTGGAAGGCTTATGGAACTACTGTTAGCCTTCCACGGGCTGGACAGCCTTTGAAAGTTTCCTCCCGTGCCGAGGCCAGGCTTGTCCGAAGAGTCAAGGCTAACCCAAGGACAACAAGGAAGGAGCTCCGGGAAGATCTCATGGCAGTGGGGACATTGGTTTTAGTCAATACCATAAGTAACGTACTCCACCGCAATGGTCTCCGTTCCAGACGAGCCCGTAAAGTACCTTTACTTTCAAAGCGTCATGTCAAGGCTCGTCTACAGTTTGCTCATGATCACTTGGAGGACTCTGAGACAGACTGGTTCAAGGTTCTCTGGTCTGATGAGACCAAGATCGAGATCTTTGGTGCCAACCACACACGTGACGTTTGGAGACTGGATGGCACTGCATACGACCCAAAGAATACCATCCCTACAGTCAAGCATGGTGGTGGCAGCATCATGCTGTGGGACTGCTTCTCAGCCAAGGGGCCTGGCCATCTGGTCCGCATCCATGGGAAGATGGATAGCACGGCCTACCTGGAGATTTTGGCCAAGAACCTCCGCTCCTCCATCAAGGACCTTAAGATGGGTCGTCATTTCATCTTCCAACAAGACAACGACCCAAAGCACACAGCCAAGAAAACCAAGGCCTGGTTCAAGAGGGAAAAAATCAAGGTGTTGCAGTGGCCTAGTCAGTCTCCTGACCTTAACCCAATTGAAAACTTGTGGAAAGAGCTCAAGATTAAAGTCCACATGAGACACCCAAAGAACCTAGATAACTTGGAGAAGATCTGCATGGAGGAGTGGGCCAAGATAACTCCAGAGACCTGTGCCGGCCTGATCAGGTCTTATAAAAGACGATTATTAGCTGTAATTGCAAACAAGGGTTATTCCACAAAATATTAAACCTAGGGGTTGAATAATAATTGACCCACACTTTTATGTTTAAAATTTAACTGAGCAGCATAACTTTTTGGTTTGTAAGATTTATGCCTCTGTTAATAAATCCTGCTCTTGTTTAAAGTTTGAAGGCTCTAACTTATTTGCATCTTATCAAACCTGCTAAATCTGCAGGGGTTTGAATACTACTTGTAGTCACTGTAGGACTTCCAAATGCAATGACAAGAGAAGGCATATCTGATTGTAACAGTTTAAACATAATTATTGGAAAGACAATTGGCAACTTAGATGAATACACTACAAATTTATAACTGGCATATGAACACACAACTGCATATGGTGGTAGTTCCTATGTGGCGCAGGATCCAGTCTACCAAATGGATATGGCAGCTTCTGTAGCAGTAAAACCAAAAAGAAACCACTGGGAGCCACTAATCTAAGTGTGGCATTGTGGTGAAGGAGAGTATGCATTTACAAAGGCAACTCACAATCAACACTTTGCTTCCTTGTCTTCTCACGCCTATACAGAAGCATTGTATCTGGATCAGTACAAGCTGTGATGTTGCTTTGGGCACAGGATCCTGCATGGACACTTACCTTGGTAGAACATGATGAGCCAGCCTTAGGGTGCTACACAGGTCCGGAGATGTGGTCCATCATTATGGAACCCAGGCCCTGAAGAAACCTTCTGAGGTACACCCACCTAAGGGGCGGATTGAGGGGGGGCAACATGGCAAGTGCCCCCAAAATACCACACTGACATGTCACATTGTTCTGCCTGATGTGGCAAGTGGACAAGCCGCAATGCGTGACAGGTGAGGTGACAAGTGGACAATCCACAACGTGTAGCAAGTGGACAATCCAAAACTTGTGGAAAGTGGACAATCCGCAACGTGTGGCAGGTAACTTGGCAAGTGGACAATCTGCAACATGTGGCAGGTGACGTGGCCAGTGGACAATCCGCAACATGTGGCAGGTGACGTGGCAAGTGGACAATCCACATGTGCCAGGTGAAGTGGCAAGTAGACAATCTGCAACGTGTGGCAAGTGAACAATCCACGTGTGGCAAGTGAGGTAGCAAGTGGACAATCCACAATGTGTGGCAGGTGATATAGCAAGTGACAATCCACATGTGGCAGGTGACGTGGCAAGTGGACAATCCGCAACGTGTGGCAGGTGATGTGGCAAGTGGACAATCCGCAACGTGTGCCAAGTGAGGTGGCAAGTGGACGATATGTGGCACTGATAGGCGGCACTGATGGGCGACACGGACGGACACTGATAGGTGGCACAAATTGGCACTGATAGCTGGCACGGATTGGCATGGATGGGCGGCACAGATGGGCAGGGATAGGCGGCACAGATGGGCATGGATAGGCGGCACAGATGGGCATGGGTGGGCACTCATAGGCGGCACAGGTGGGCACTCATAGGCGGCACAGGTGGGCACTCATAGGCGGCATTGGTGTTATACTATAGTAATGGATGCCAATCAGTGCCAAACAATAATGCATGCCAATCAGTGATGCCCATTGTGGGCACTGATTGGCATCCATTATGGGCACTGATTGGCATCCATTGTGCTGACTGGCATCCCTGGTGGTCTAGGGAGGATTACCTTTTCCCTGGTGGTCTGGTGGCGTCCCTGGTGGTCCAGTGTGGGCATCCTCGGGGGGGCTGTGCTGATAAATCGATCAGCACAGACCCCCCCCGTCAGAGGAGCAGCCGATCGGCTCTCCTCTACTCGCGTCTGACAGACGTGAGTGAGGGAAAGCCGATCACCGGCTCTTCCCATTTACACTGTGATCAGCCGTGATTGGACACGGCTGATCACGTGGTAAAGAGTCTCCGTCGGAGACTCTTTACCGAGATCGTAGTTGCCGGGTGTCAGACTGACACCCTGCAACAACGATCGCCGCGATGCACGCCCCCGGGGGCGCGCAGCGGCTCATAATCCTGATCAGGTCATATGACGTCCGGTCAGGATTATGCAACCACTTTGCAGCCGTCAATTGCCTATAGGGCGGGCGGCAAGTGGTTAATGTACAATTGAGCAAATCCCATTTTTGTAATGGTGCTGTACATAGTTTAAAGTGCTATTAAACCCCAAAACAATTATAATATTGCAGCGTACCATTTTTTTTTTTAGATGTGATGGATGCATTTGCTTTCTCTTTGCACGCTTATTTTTCTTTTACTTTAACCAGGTAAAGTTCTGCCAGCAAGTCTGGCAGAATAATTTTCAGTATAATGGTTTTACATATTTGCATTTCACTAATCCGACATCATAAAATAAACTTTCAATGCAGTAGTCTTGGGAGTACACATTGTGGGAAATGCCTCATTTGCGTACTTTAGGATGTTTAAGTGCAAGAGTAGTGGTCCAGAGGGCCTTGCCAGCCTACAACATAGTTCCAGGGTGGCTTGCACTGTACCTACTAAAGAACCTGACACCAATAGCCCTGATCACTGTCCCCAAACATGACCAGGGTCATTCTCTGGATTTCCCTGGGGCTGCAGCTACTTCTGCAGTCAACTGAGGATGAAGAGGAATGTACCATATCTGTTAGGAGCCTCAGAACGCCTAAATTTAAGGCTACAATTTTAATTCCTTATTGTCGCAGTTTGCATGTGTGGACCTGGGGCAACATGGTTACATAGTCAAAATGCAATAGCGGTCTGTAAAGTTAGAAGCCTGGGCCCTGCACTGTTAAAACTTCCCAGTGCACTTTTGCAGTCTGTTTTGTTTGAGTGATTTGTCTAATCCAGACCAAAAAAAAAAAAAAAAGAAAAAAAAAAAACTTACTGTGACTGCTTAAAGTGCTAGCTGGAGTTTGGCTTAATTTTTTTAGTGTATTTAAATCTGCTGGTGCATTAAACACTGCCCTCCCCCCATATTTACAATGCTGATGCCCAAAGATGACTGTTTTTCTACATCCACAGTGTAGGTACTCTAATACAGGTGTGTTTCTGACCATATCCAGTGGCGTCACTAGGGTCACCTGGTGCGGTATAACACGGTGTCACCTCCCCCCCCCCCCAATAATTTTTTTCCCCCCCCTAACAACACTGCATATATTGGCAACAGTAGTGCCGTTAATAACCATCAATTAACTAGCAAATTTGAATAACAAAGTCATATGAAAATAATAGAATTCAAAGCTTAAACTGTTAGGGCCGGTTCACACAGCGGGCGATGCGAGGCGACACGACTCGCCTCGCTCCCGCAAGTCGCCCCCGTTCTGTACAATGGAACCGTTCTGAGAGGAGCGACTCGAGTCGCTCCGACTCAGAAAAAAGGTTCCTGTACTACTTTTGGGCGACCTCGGGGCGACTTGCATTGACTTCTATACAGAAGTCATCTGCAAGTCGCCTCTGAGGTCGCCGCAGGTCGCGGCGAGGCAAGTCGGAGACGCCTCGCCTCGCCTGCTGTGTGAACCGGCCCTTAAAGAACTGTATTTATTTTAACGCTAAAAACTTTACTGAAATAATAAATAAATAGATAACACAAAAATAAACAAGAACAAATATTAAAGCATTTAGTTATCTAAATCAAAACTTTGCTTTTCTAGCATTGACAGCTGCAAAATTGTGAACATCATCAAAATCAATACATTTCACTAGTTCACATTCAACTGATAATATTGCAAGATCAGAAAGTCTTGCTTGTCCCATCGTTGAAGCAAATAGTACTTTATCAGCTTCAACTTTGAAAAGCTCCTCTCACATGAAGCCACAGACACACAGATTGTCAGAAATATTTTTAGACATAGTGAAAGGGTTGGAAGAGATTCAATGAAGTCCCATTCTGCTATGAAGGTCAAAACTTGTAAAGTTGACCCAATCTTTGACTTCCTCTAGGTTGATCTTGGCTGCTTTGAGATGTCTCCTTAGTCTGGGTATTTCTATTAACAGCTCACTCTCAGATATTTCATCATAAAAAGTGGTCAGTTTTGGAATGGACACTTAATTTTTCTTCCGTTTCATATATGAGGCTCTTTGCTTGAACAGCCTCAAACATGGCTGCAACTTCCATGACGGCTATTATTCTGATCTGGAGTTCATAATGGAAGCGATCAATGCACTCAAGCATTGCCCTCTTGTTCTTGTCTTGTAGACTTATGCCTCCAGCATCACGTGTCTGTTCCCCTGCCATCCTCTTCTTAAACCTGGCTCTTCTCTCTATGGCAATTCCATATTCTTTAGCTTTTAAATGTGCTTGTCTAGTTGCATGTTCCACTAGGTGACTGCGCTCTTCATACAGAAAAAGTCTTAGTGACTCCAGCTTTGTCACCACTTTGTCCAGACTTAAGCCTTTGGTCTGCAGGTACTGTTGTGTAACATCAACTTCTTGAAGTACATCACCCCAGAAGTACAGGTAGCACAAAAAAGGTAAAGTCAGACAGCAGGCAGTAGACATTCTGCTGCTCCTCTTGTGTCCAAATTTTCAGAAGGATCACAAAGCGCTTGGATCGCAGACACAAACATATCAAATTTTTCTTTGACTGGCTTAACTGCAGCATGAGCACTCCAGCGTGTTGATAATCTTTTCACTGACACTCCAGTATGGTGAATTAACACATCCCATCAATGGGGGGGGGGGGGGGGGAAGCAGCAAAAAAAGAAAACATTGACTGAAGAGTTCCAAAAAATGTCACATGAAGCATTCTCAGCAAAAGAGTGTTGACCGCACAAGTTAAGTGAATGGTCCACACAGCCATTAAAAATAGCTTTCTTGTTTTTTTCCCTAATAATGGATTGTACGCCTCCATGAATTCCACCCATAGTAGCAGCATTATCATACCCCTGAGCATGACACATCATTATGTCCAGTCCATCACTCTCTAATTTGGATGTCGTATCTAGAGTACAAACGGCAAACAATCGGCAGCAAAAACAATATAAATTCTCACTGACAGGTGAGTAAACCATCCATGACCACAGAATTTTTTCACCATTTGACATCACCTTGTAGAACCACTCTTTTGAAAGTTGCCGCACATGTCCCTTTGTTGAAGCTTTTGCATCTTGCCTTTTTGCAACATTGAAAGGGCCCACCTTGTTCTGGAAAGAAGCACTTCCCTGTTTGATTATTTCAACGCAAACATGATCTTGAACTGGTATCTTCTAGAAAGAAACATCAGATAACATTTGTAAATCTTTCTCCTGAATGGCACTCATCTCCTTTACAGTATCATGACTGTGGCTAGAGTCCCTCTCAGAACTCTCTTCTGCTTCAGATTCTGCCATTTCCATTCCTTGCACTTCTGCTTCAGATTCTGCCATTTCCACTTCTTGCTCTTCTGCAGAATAAATGCTAGCAAAAGCATTAGAAGAATCAGCTTCATGAAGTGGAGACCGACAAGCAGGGTCTTTTGATGAACCCTGCCCATCATTCGGTCTTTTGACATATTGAAGCATGGATCCAGCAAGTGTTTTTATAGCTTTAATTTTTGCCTCCTTTGCTGGTATCCACTTGGTCTCTTTGACTTATGTACTTCATGTGGCATTCCTGCAGTAAATATAAACATATTGTGATCAGATTATGCCTGAGAAGACCCAGTGTCATTAACCAAGCTATATGCCCTATGGCCTGCCTAGTCAATCTCAGCGATTTGATTACAATAAAGTATGATATACTCACTGGCCACTCTATTAGGTACACTTGTTTAATTTATTGGTAACAAAAATTGCTAATCAGGGAATCACATGGCAGCAACTAAATGCATTTAGACATCTAGACGTGGTGAAGATGAATTGTTAAAGTTCCAACTAAGCATCAGAATGGGGAAGAAAAGGGATTTAAGTGTCTTTGAACATGACAAGGTTGTTGGTGCCAGATGGGCTTGTCTAAATATTTTTTTTTAAAACTGCTGATCTGCTGGCATTTTCATGCACAACATCTCTCCAGTTTACAGGGAATTGTGGGAAAGAGAAAATATCCAGTCAGTAACAGTTGTGTGGAGGAAAATGCCTTGGTGATGTCAGAGGAGAATGGGCAGACATTGGAGCAGATGGGCTACAGCAGCAGAAGACCACACTAGGTGCTACTCCTTTCAGCTAAGAACAGGAAGCTGAGGCTACAATTTGCACAGACAGGCTCACCAAAATTGGACAATAAAAGATTGGAAAAACGTTGCCTGGTCTGAAAAGTCTCAATTTCATCTGCGACATTCAGATGGTGGGGTAAGAATTTGGCCCATTAATCCATCCTGCCTTGTATCACTGGTTCAGGCTGGTGGTGTAATGGTATGGGGGATATTTTCTTGGCACACTTTGAGCCCCTTAGTACCAATTTAGCATGGTTAAATCACCACGGCCTATCTGAGTATTGTTGCTGACCATATCCATCCCTTTATGACTACAGTGTCCCCATCTTCTGATGGCTCCTTCCAGCAGGATAATGCACCATGTCACAAAGCTCCAATCGCCTCACCAATGGACAATGAGGTCATTGTCCTCCACACTCGCCACATCTCAATCCAATAGAGAACCTTTGGGATGTGACCCAGAGATTTGCATCGTGACCACATTTCCTTCACCCAAATTAGTGTATAGGATTTAGTTTGTGGAACGTTATAGAGTCCACAATCTATGGTATATATCTGAAAATTGATCAATCCTGATGTATTGTTGGCCCATTTCTTGAGACCCGAAAACACCAGGACAGTACAAATACACCCCAAATTACCTTTATGTAAAGCAGAAAGTCAGATGTATTAAGTAATAGTATAATTATATAACAATTTTAGTGTAATCAATTCCAGTGAGCTGAGTGACAGGCCTAGACATTGCTACTGGAATTGATTCCAATAAAATATTATATACAAGAAATTTTGGCTATACATTTATCACATTATTACAGTACAAAGTGAATATCTCCTAAACAGGCACAGTTTAGGAGATATTCACACTACACGCATCTGGCAATGTCACTGGCGTATGCACTTTGAAGGTCCAGCATACAGTGACCTTCAGAGTATTGTGTTGTGTTGTAAGACCCCTTTCACACAGAGGCGCTTTGCAGGCACTAGAACGCTAAATATAGCGCCTGCAAAAAGCACCGTGTGAAAACTCGAGGGCTAAAAAACAAAAAAAAACAAAAAAAAAACAAAAAAAAACCCTGCTAGCAGCATCTTTGGAGCAGTGTGTATACTGCTTCTCCACTGCTCCTGCCCATTGAAATGAATGGGGACCGCAGCTATACCGCCGGAAAAGCGCTGCTGCAGTGGCGCTTTGCAGGTTCTTTTAACCCTTTTTCGGCCGCTAGTGGGGGTTAAAAGCTCCCTGCTTGTGGCCGAATAGTGCAGTGAAATTGATGGTAAAGTGCCACTAAAAATGGCAGAGCTTTACCGCCGACACAACCACCGCCCCAGTGTGAAAGGTCCCGAACCGAGGGCTCCAATACGATGAGTGACGTCATCGCAGCTCTGCCCCCACACTTTTCATTATCTGCTGTCCCCAGGGACAAATCCGATCCAGAGATCCCACTGTAAGGTGATATCTGGATGGGATCTTTCCCCAGGGACAGCAAATAATGGCATCATTGGCATTGATGATTTGATTTGGATTTTGTAACTCACCTGCTGATAAGGCGTGTTGCTTGCTGGACCAGATCTGATGGCGGCAGAGAAGATGGCAAGATGCTGTAATGCTGCAATCTGCTGACAACAAGATGTGTTGCTTCCTGGATTGGATCTGATGGCTGCAGGGAAGATGGCAAGATGCTGCTGTGACCTTCAACTTGCTGGATGGATCTGATGTGGGTCGCTGTCTGTCTACACCTCTGCTGTGGTCTGTGGACACCCCCCCCCCCCCCTTATCAGACCAGCTTAGGGCGGCTCCGCTCAGCTACCCGGTGACTGCAGACAGAGTACCCCCCCCCCCATGAACATCAGGTTCAGATGGAGGTTGAGCAGAGATGCAGCCCTCCCAAAAAGAATACACGCTTTGACATACAAATTGTCAAACCTATTCAAAATTTATTATAGTCATCACATCTTACAATAGAAAAAAAAGAAGAAAAGTTACGTTAAAAGAAAGGGAAGACAGAAAATAAGTTTTGTACTTACAGTAAAGGCTTTTTCCCCGAGTCCGTTAAAAAGGGACACATGAATATAAACAGCAATTCTTGCCTTATGTCTGCCAACTGAAGGAGAGCATTGGCAAAAAAAGTTTAAGGCCAGCCCACTGTAACCGTTTCCCTAACCACCATGCATCAGTTTTGTGAGCAAACAGTGCATACGACTATGAAACACAGAGGGGGGGCACCTGTGTCCCTCAATAGACTTCAAGAAAAAGATTTTATGTGAAGTGCAAAAACCATGCCTATTTTCTTTATCATTGATTGAGGCACACTTGAATATATAAATTCATAGATGAGAGGACACCCGAGAGGAATATAACTGAGGAGTAGGCTACAGCCAGAGAGATCCAAAGGATATGGAGTCCTACTAGAAGAATATACATGTTATATTTTTATTTTATTTTTTTCAAAGCCGTTCAACCGCGATGGATATGAACCACATAAAACCGCCACAAGACTCATAACATAGACCTGAAGTGTGCCCTGGTCTACTGGCCGGTATACCAAAAAGGGGGGAAAAAAAAAAACATGTTCAGGTAGGGGTGAAAACTCTTGATTGGTCTAGAGTTATTTACTGAGCAAGTTTGGTAAATGCTTGCAACATTTCCACCTGAGGGTTCAGGATGTACCGGGCGAAGAAGGCGGATTTGCACCTGCCTAATTTTTTTGATGACATGGTCTGGAACTCCGTGCTGAGATGCGGCTGATCTGATTCAGAAGGAGTGGCCAGAATATCAACTGGCATCGAGGCCTAGGTTGCGCAGGAGGATCCTAACATGCTTGATGAACTGGCTGCCACTCAAGGGGTTGTTCGGAAAAGGCAGCAGGGGACTAGAGTTTGACTGGCTGTGTAGGAGCGACAGTAGATGGTTGAGTATCGCTACTGGGCACCAGATGTTGGTCTGGAAAAGTTGGATATCGACCCCCGGGGCCAGATTGCTGGGTTTTGGATACTGCGAGGTGGAGAATGAAGTGATCTTAGAAGCGAGTCAGGTGATGTCGACAATGCCTGGCTGACAGGGTCGCCAAAAGGTGAACTCACTAGGCCACAAAAAGCCGTAGAAGGGTAGGTAGATGGCAGCTTGAATGACAAGGCTGGGAAGAAGCTCAAAATGGGGAGAGAGAGAGGATCGCTGACAGGTCTCTGAAGATGGTACTAGTGTCGGTCAGGAGCTTAGGAGGTACGGGCTGCTGCTTCTGAATGCCACGCAGGATGGCTCGGACCATATGGGCTGCGAACAAGGATGGCTTTGCGGGGTCCTGTAACACTAGGAAGTGTTGCATGCTGGCTAAGTAGAGCCTGATGGTCTTATACGATAGGGCCAGTTGTGTGTGGCAATATGAAATGAAGGCTAGTATGTGTTTAATGCCTCCTGACGTTGCCCCAGGGCAGGATGTCAGAAACTTGTGGAAGGAGTTCCAAGCGGTGTGGTAGGTCTTCAATGTGTTGCGAGATAAAGACTGATTTGATGAGCTGGGTTGGGCTGCGAAGGTGCAGCTTTAATCCAAAGTCAGCTGAAAACAGGGTGGGATAGGATAGGACGGTGGGCCGGCTCTTAAGTTTCTGCCGAAAAAATGAAATGAAATAAAAATAAAAAAAACTGAAAACGGGAAGTTAGTCTGCTGAAGTCGCACTTGCCCAGAATGTACGTGCAGTGAACATTGAATTGGTGCTGCAGAGACAAGTGCACCAGCCTGCATACGAAGGACATAATAGGGAGTGACTTGGACCTGCCCCTGATTAAATATTGGCCGTGGCCTGGTTGTCTGTGGCGAAAGCCGTTTGTCCAGTCCAGCTATGGCCCCAGACCTGGGCGGCTGCCACGTTTCGGGTACAGTTCGAAAAGTGAGGAAGACTGGATAAAATCAGGGATTAGGAGGATCTCTGGAGGCCATGGCCCTGAAAACCCAATTATGGGCAAAAATTACAGCAAAGCCTATGGAGACTGCAGCATCTCTTCCTACCTGAGGTGATAGAGCCGACACTGAGGGGATGAACATGGATATGTCATTCCAATTGGTAAGGAACTCGTCCCACATGGCCAGATCCGCTGCTGCTGCTGTATCTAGTCTCATCATTTGATCGAGGTCCTGGGCCTGAGAGAGGAAGACCAATAGGCGCAAAATGAAAGATCGCCCCTGGGGAACAATCCCCATTGCAAAATTGAGCATCCCTAACAGGGATTGAAGCCGTAAAGTCATGAAGAGCCGACCTGATACGGGCCAGTTGGTCGGGGGGGGGGGGGGGCGGCTGGCCTGCATGGAGTGAGTGTCAAGGTTGACCCAGAGGAAGGCGATGGAGTGTGCTGGGCCTTTCACTTTGTGTTCTGCTATGGGCACACTGAGATTACCAAACACCACTCTCAACCTATCTGGGTCTAAAGGGGGCACAGCGGGTCGTTCTATTAGCAGGAAGTTGTCCAGATAATGAATGACCATCTGACACTGGGCTTGGTGCAACAGGATTCAAGTGAGGGACTGTGCGAAGGTGTCGAACAGCCATGGGCTGCTTTTGGAGCCGAAGGTCAGTTTAGTGGCAAAGTAATATGGCTCTTTCCATTTAATGCCCTGCCAACACCAGAGGGACGGCTCAATGGGCAGAAGCTTAAATGCATTTGATATGTCAGCTTTAGAGAGAGGTGCCTGTGCCTATATTGATAATGGCTTAAAATCACCAGATCGACAAGCATATTTCAGGAAGGATTAAAACTTGGGATGTGGGAAGAATGAGGCGCAGACAAAATAGTACATGAACCGAAGTTTATTTGAGAACTTGCTCTTGACAAGCCCAAAAGAGCAAACTCTCCAGATCGTTACAGGAGACTGTGCGAAGAGGCCAATGATGAACCCTCAGTCCAGTTCTGCCTGTAATAGATCCATGGCTTGTTTGTGGATGGCAGCTGACCGGAGATTCCTGCACTTGTGAGTCAAGTTGGGTAGTGTGATGAGGCCGGTATGGAATCCTGCTGTGAATCCTTGGATGAAGAAAGAGGCCAGCGAGGGAGTGGGTTGTGAGTTGGGGTAAAACTCCAGCCATTAGATGTCCACTCAGCCTAGTCAGGAAGTTTTGTGCTGCTTAAGCTGGCATAAGGTTTTCAGATGTGCCCTGTAAAACACATATGGAGCAGCCGGCATTGGCTGCAGTTAGACGATCCGAAATTTAAGTTATTGCAGATGGATGCTCCCCCTACTGACAGAATAGGGCCTCCCAACTTGTCCACCTGGCACGAGGGCAAGGTGGACAAGTTGGGGCATGCAAGTCCTGACCGGTACCAGAGGTGGAGGGGAAAATATGATTTTTGTACTCACCGTAAAATCCTTTTCTCTGTAATTCACCAACTGACACAGCTCCTCTCTAACTAAGTGGGTTCGTTAGCCTGCCATTAGAAGAACTTGGCAAAATTGTAACACAATACACAACTTTCAGTCCCGCCCTGGGGGGTTTACCCTGTGCTAACAACCCTCCCTGCTGCCCCAGCAGTACGTCAACAAGCAGTATAAAACGTAGAGAAAAGGAGGGGTGGGTGTTTTGTCGGTCGGTGAATTACAGAGAAAAGGATTTTACGGCGAGTACAAAAATCCTATTTTTTCTTATATTCGCCGACCAACACAGCTCCTCTCTGTAACTAAATGGGACGTCCCCAAGTGCTCCCAAACGAGGGGTGGAAAAAACAGCATTAAAACTTCATCCACCATGGCAAGTGGGAACTAGTGAAACAAAACCCACAAAAAACAGCAGTGTACAGAAAAACACACCACCATATAACCGGGTATTCTCAACAGGAGAGATCCCCAACCCCGCAAACTTTATGCGGAAGTAATGCAACAGTGCATTAACAAACAGTACTGTGTTTTTATGGAAAAACCAGGAACTACACGACCGCCTGCAAAACTTTGCGTCCAAAACAGGCATCAGCCGATGCACTGACGTCTACTTTGTAGAACTTGGTAAACGTATGGACAGACAATACACACCTGAGCGACAGATGCTTGGTGTCGGAAGGCCCAAGACATTCCGATTGCCCTTGTAGAGTGGGCCGTGACCGGAAAGGGGGGCACCTGCCCCTTCAAAGAGTAGGCTTGTACTACAATCTTTCTGATCCACCTAGAAATGGTGGCCGACAAGACCGCCATACCCTTCTTTGGGCCAGCCAACGAAACAAACAGCGAGTCTGACTTCCGAAAAAGGGAGCTGTGGCAGACAAATACACTTTCAGAGCCCTAACCACTTAGAGAGCGTGAAGGGCTACCTCTTTGGGGTGCTTCGGCTTAGGACACAACAATGGTAATACAATGTCCTCATTGATATGAAAAGCCGAGACCACCTTTGGTAGAAAGGACGGTTGCGGACGCAACACCACCTTATCCCTGTGGATGACCAGATAAGGCGACTTGCAAGACAAGGCCGCCAACTCCGAAACCCTCCTGGCCGATGTTATGGCCACTAGGAAAACCACCTTCTGTGAAAGGTTCAACAAGGGAATCTCCCTGATATTCTCAAACGGCGGCTTTTGGAGCGCCAACAACACCAGGTTCAAATCCCACGGAGGCAACGTGGATGCACCGGAGGACTACATTCCGCACCCCCTGAACAAAAGATACTCACTAATGAATGAGACGCCAGGTGTCGCTGGAAAAATACAGCCAGAGATGAAATTTGCCCCTTAAATGGTGCTCAACGCCAACTTCTGATCTACACCTTGCTGAAGAAACAACAGGATCCTGGATATAGAAAAGGAGCGCAGATGCCACCCTTATATAGGCCTTCCAGGTGCGATGGTATATCTTGCTTGAAGAAGATTTCCACGCCCTCAACATAGTTGGAATCACCGAGTCTGACAGACCCCGGTTCCTCAGCACCTGGCTTTCAACAGCCATGCCATTAAAGCCAGCGATGGTAAAGCAGGGTGAGAGAGATTGGACTTTGAGACAGGAGGTCCTCCCGCAGCGGCAGTCGCCAGGGAGCGTCTGCCACCAGCCGCACCAGATCTGCACACGAAGGACGCTGAGGCCAATCTGGAGCAACCAGGATTACTGGAATCCCCTCTGCTTCCACTCTGCGCAGCAGACGTGGTAACAGTTTTAGCGGAGGAAAGGCGTAGATCAGCTGGTACTGATCCCACCAGCGCATCTGCCCATGGATCTCTTGTCCTCGGCACCTTCCCGTTGAGGCGGGAGGCCAATAGATCCACATCTGGTGTGCCCCATTTCAGGCACAACCGCCTGAATATCTCCGGATGCAATGCCCATTCTCCTGGGTCCAGCATCTGTCGACTCAGATAGTCTGCCTGCCAATTTTCCACCCCCAGGATGTAAATGGCCAACAGGGCCGGAACGTGTCGCTCTGCCCACCGAAGTATGTGAGCAACCTCCCAAGCAGTGGCTGAGCTTCTTGTTCCCCATTGGTGGTATATGTATGCCACAGCCGTGGCGTTGTCTGACTGTATCCTGGTTGGACGGCCTTAAAGACACGTCGACCATGTGTGGAGGCACAGCCTGATCGCTCTCAATTCGAGCACATTGATCGGCAACTTGGATTCGCCCGTCAACCAGAGGCCCTGAGCCGACTGAATCCCCATCACTCCACCCCAGCCTGATAGACTGGCGTCCGTAGTGATGACCGTCCATTTCAGAGGAAGGAAGAATTTTCCGGACTGAAGCACCGGGGACCTCAACCACCAGATCAGGGAGTCCCTGACAGGCTGGCTCACCTGGACCTATCGATCCAGGGACAACGGAGATTTGTCCCATTTTGTCAAAATCTCCTTCTGCAGGACTCTGGTGTGGAACTGGGCATAAGGTACTGCCTCGAAGGAGGCTACCATGAGCCCCAGTACTCGCATGCAAAAGCGGAGCGGTGACCACTTGCGGTTCATCAGCAGTTTGACCGCAGATCTGAGAGTCTGCAATTTGTCTGAGGGTAGGAAGACCCTCGCTTCCCTGGAGTCCAATAGTAAACCCAGGTACTCCAGACGCTGGGTCGGTACAACCACCGATTTCTTTAGGTTCAACAGCCACCCAAATTCTCGCAGAGTCTGCATGGTGATCGCCACATCCTCCTCCAAGGCGGAAGATGCTCTCAGGAGGAGATAGTCTAGGCAACCCACGATCCCGCGTTGTCGCAGCAACGCCAATACTGGAGCCAGTACTTTGGTAAAGATATAGGGGGCTGATGCCAGGCCAAAGGGAAGAGCCACAAACTGGTAGTGGGCTTCTGACTGCCAAACGCAGACATTTTTGATGCCGAAGGCATATGGGTATGTGCAGGTACGCATCCTGGATGTCCAAAGGATGCCAGGGAGTCCCCTTGGAGTGCAGCGACTACAGAGCGAACTGATTCCATTCTGAACCTCTGCACTTTTACAAAGTTATTGAGGGCTTTTAAGTCCAAGATTGGACATACCGCTCCCTTCTTGGGAACCACAAACAGATTTGAGTAGAACCCCTGGAAGTGTTCCGATTCCGGAACTGGTACAATCACCCCTGATTCAGCAAGTCCCTTACCGCCACTAACAGGGCCTCCCGGCGAACCAGGGACGTGGGTATGCTGGAGGGGAAGAATCGGTTCAGTGGCCAAGAGAGAAACTATCTTGTAGCCTGCAGAAATCAGGTCGCAGACCCATTGGTCGGATAACCTGGGAGGTCCACCGGGCTGCAAACTCCCAAAGGCGACCCCCCACCCGATATGTGGGTGGGGACAAACCTTCATGCAGTAGCACTTTTGTTTGCAGGCTTGTTAGGCTTGCGGTTTCAGAGACGATTTTGACCGCCTGTGTACGTCCTGTCGGGCTGGGAACGTTTTGTCGAAGCACCGGGCAGACGAAAAAGCCGATTGTGAACGGAAAAAGAGGGCCCTTGCCTGCAGCGTGGCTCCTTAGCCTTCCTGGCCTGTGGGAGTAGCGTACTCTTACCACCCCTGGCATTTTTAATGTCATCCAACGAAGCTCCAAAGAGCCGGTCGCCAAAGAAGGGAAGATCCGTCAGGGCTTTCTTGGATGCCTGGTCAGCAGACCAGCATTTTAGCCAAATCAGACGCCTCAGCATCACATCTGACACTGAAGCCCTGGATAACAGAGGGAGAGTATCCAGGGCCGCATCACAAACATACTTAAGGCCTTGCACTAGTTGGTCTGCTAGTTCCACGCAGACAGGGGAGGCGTTTTGCACTTCCAATTCATGGTGCAAAAGTTTTGCCCACTCAGTCAGTGTCTGCGACACCAGTGCGGATGCCAGTACTGGTCGCACAGCTGACCCCACAACCATAAACAAGGAACGAGCCACCGCCTCTACCTTCCTATTCATGGGATCCTTGAATGCAGGAGTCCCCTCAACCGGGATTGTGGTTACTTTATTTAACCTAGATACTGGGGGGTCCACAACCGGAGGAGCCGACCATTTCTTGAGAAGGCTTTCCTCAAAGGGGTAACGCACCGCCATGTATTTGGGGACCGAAAAGGTCCTTTGCGGCCAACTCCATTCCCTGTAGATGAACTTGTCAAGATAAGTCAGATAACAGGAATACCTTAGGTGAACGTGCTGGCTTGCAGGACCCAAAAGGGACCAATACATCAGCAGAGGGATCCGCTGGCTCCTGGATCTTCAGGGTATCATGCACAGCTGTGATAAGTGCTCCAACAAGCACTTTGTCGCGCCTGGACGGGGAATCATCTTCCCTGTCCGAATGGTCCTGGTCAGCCTCGTCTGATAGGTCAGAGCAGGGGTCACCAGCCGCAACAGGGCCCGATTCTGCATCAGAGCTCTCCCCAGAGGACAGGGGGGGGGGGGGGGTAGGGGCCTTTTACACGTACCTTTCCTTCCACACACTTCAATTTTAGCAACAAAAGAGTTAAGGACTGCCGTCAGGGTGTCCCTGGGCACAGCGATATCTGCAAGTGACCCGGTTGCAATAGCCTAGATTTCGGGGGAAGAAACACCAGTTTCTGAAGCCATGCTGACCCTACCCTGTCTGCCACCTGCAAGGGGACTTAGGACAGTGAAGGTCCCACCCTCCTGCTGCCGCCGCCTGGGGGGGAGGGGGGTTCCTAGCGCCAGACTCACCACCCTGGGGCATTCTGTGATGGTCACTAGCCGTGTCTGTAGTCCCCAGGAGGTTACCCAAGTGCAGAGAGGAAACTGTGCTGGCAGCAGCTGTAGAAAATAGCGGTGAAACGATCTGCAGAGCTTGCACCAGCGTTCAGGAAATGGCCATCCAGCGTCCTGTATACACAGTGCACAGAGGAAACAGCATGTGATGTAATACTGTCACAAGAGAACTGTGGTGAAAAGAGCGCTCGGGCTTAAAAAAAAAAAAATGTCCGCCAATGCAACTAATAAGAAAATCTCCTAGAAAATAGCCGCCGAGGCTCACAAGGTGAACCTGCTTTGCCCACAGTCAAACTGGGCGCCGGACAGCGCCATACGGTGACAGGAAAAATCATCAAACAGCGCTGCCTTAAACCAGCAAGAATACCCCCCTCAGACCTTTTGGGACCCCCCACACAGGGACCAGGACCATCGCCAGATGCACAGACCCCCCCCCACAGGTGACAGACCCAGATATCCCCATACACACACCGCCCGAGGGAAGATAGGGACGTGGGAGAGAAGAGAAGGTGGTGAGGTGGCCCCCGAATCGACCTCGCAGGGAATGCCCAGCTGCTCAACCCTCCGAGCGAGAGCCGTATTTACCAGTCCCGAAAAGCTGGGAGACATTCCATCACAGACCCACTCCTGTGCAGTTACAGGGTGGCTGCTGGCCCAGTATAATATGATCCAGACATCAGTAGCCAGGTCATATGTATACCCCGGAGCATTGAAGCTCACCGACCACCACTGGAGTGGAGGTATGTCGTGGCCTGCCGAGCCTTAGCTACGACTTGCACACGCTCGATGGCCGGACTGGGGGGACTAAAAGGATAACTTAACCAGCCTGTCACCCAGCCGGCAGTTGATAGAAGATCGCAGGATCTTTCATCTTGCTCAAAAGCATCAAAAAAATGGACCAATGGGCCTGCAGTTTTGCCTAGTTCTCCTAATGGCAGGCTAACAAACCCATTTAGTTACAGAGAGGTGCTGTGTCGGTCGGTGAATATAAGAGAAATTGAGTAGGGGTCTAACTGCTGTGTTGGTGCACCAGTTAGTGGTGCAGGTGGAGGTCTGACAGATAGGGTAGAGAGGGGAGCGTAGCCTGGCAAAGTGGCAGCAGAACAACTCTGTTGATGAGACTCCAATCTGAGCCAGCTTAGAACTGCATGAACCTGGCTGCCGCTTTGGTCGAGAATGAACAGTGGTAATCATAAAATAAGAAACCCCCCAGTATTTATAGCCCTGGTCCACCACTGTATGGAGATGCAAGTCTAGCTCTTCCCTCCTGCTGGGGGTAGTTGAGCACAGAATGTCTCACACCATCCCAAAAACCAAACTCAAACTCTGTAATGATCACTTTGCGGCTGAACCTGGGGTCTTTGGCCTTGAGGACCACTGAGACGCCCCCCCAGGGGTACCATTTATTCTCGGCAAGGTCATGGACATAAAGGAGGAGGGAAGCTAGGTTGATGTCCTTGCCATCCAAAATGTCCTTCCTGATGCTGGCTGGGACCAGAAGCATGGGGAAGGTGGCAGGATCGGGACAGCAACTGAGTCATGGAGCGTCCTTCCAAGACTGTTACTCTGGCTTGGACATCGGTGACTGCTGTGGACAATGAGGACACCATGGCGTGAAGCTGAGAAATGGCCGAGGATATCGACTGAAGAAATGCCTGCTGGGCTGAGCTGTCGCTGGGAAGAGGAGCATACGTACATACATATACAGAATTTGCTACCACAGTAGGACAGGTAGCACCACCAAGGGGTAAGGAGTAAAAAAACAAAACAAAAAAAAACTCACTCAGGTTGAAGAAGACCAACAGCAAAAGTGGTCAACAGAAAAACAAGAATATTTTAATGGTAAAGGCTAATGCCTAGAATAAACTAAACCTTAACCTCATGGAAGGAAAATTGGACAAACAGACCCTGAACAGCTGAAGTGATGGACTTCATGCAAACACTAAAGAAGCTGTAAAATGTAAAAGGACTGTGAGCTGAGTTATAGGAATCTGTTTTAAGGCTGGTTCACACTGCTGTGACCCAAAGATCGTGTGACTTGCTTGTGACTTTTGTGAGTTAACATTGCAGTCTATGGCACTCAAGTCACACCACAGTCACAGAAAAGTAGTGCAGGAAGCTTTTTTTGCTGACATGACTCACATTAAGACAGCGCCCATTGAAATTGTGTTCTGGCTTGTCAAGCAACTTTAAGTTGCATGATAAGTCGCAGCAATGTGAACCAGGGCTAAAAGATACTTACCTGTAGTGATGGACGAACTTCCAACGGGACGTTTCGCGAACGCGGCCGATAGTTCGCGAACCGGAAAGTTTGCGGCGGGCCCCATTGACTTCAATGGGAGGTGAACTTCGCAAACCTATAGGTCAAATTTGCAGCCACAAAATAATTATTAGCTGGGCAAACATAGTCCCACCACATGGCCAATGACATAACACATGTATGAGGTGAATTTGGGATCGACAACTACAAGCATTCTTTTTTTATATGGGAAATTGTTGTGACAATTCAGGACTGTGGAGCGCATGAAGGCAATGGAGGAGACGGAAGGTCAGGGACTAGGGTAGGCAAAGAAGAGGGTGCAGGAGATGATCACCAGCAGCGTGACATACAGCAATGACACCTGCACCATGATAGAGTCATCTGACAGCAGCACCGTGATACAGAGCACTGACATCAGCAGCGTGACATACAGCAATGACACCTGCACCGTGATAGAGTCATTTGACAACAGCACCGTGATAGAGAGCACTGACATCAGCAGCGTGACATAAATCACTCACACCAGCACCGTGATATACAGCACTGACAGCAGCACCGTGATAGAGAGCACTGACATCAGCAGCGTGACATTAAGCACTCACACCCGCACTGTGATATACAGCACTGACAGCAGCACCGTGATAGAGAGCACTGACATCAGCAGCGTGACACTAAGCACTCACACCAGCACCGTGATATACAGCACTGACAGCAGCACCGTAAGCAGCCCCAGGAGGAAGTCAGCACAGCACAGGGATGGTGTGATCCCCTCAGAATAAGAACCCCCAGGAGGAAGTCAGCACAGGGATGGTGTGATCCCCTCATAAGCAGCCCCAGTAGAAATATGACACCGCTCAACCTCTTCAAAGAGGAGGGTAGGGGCATATAGTACGGTGTGCTTTTTTGGGACAAGGAAGTGAGCCAAATGAAGAAAGAAGGTCTGTGTGCTTGATTAAAAAAATTGTTTATAGACATATACATGGTCTACTGGTCACATGTGTTGAATTCCTCCGAGATCCATGCCTCATTCATTTTTAGAAATGTGAGGTAGTTAACACTGTCGTGAGCTAGGCGAGTACGCTTATCGGTCACGATCCCCACTGCTGCGCTGAACGTCCTTTCGGACAGGACACTGGATGAGGGGCAAGCCAACAGTTCGATTGCAAATTGGGCAAGCTCTGGCCAGAGGTCAAGCCTGCCCACCCAGTAGTCCAGGGGTTCAACACTCCTCAGAGCGTCCACATCGGCCGTTAACCCAATGTAGTCGGACACCTGATGGTCTAGGCGTTCCCTGATGCTGGATCCGGATGACACCTGTCGATGGGTCGGCTGAAAGAATGACCTCATATCCGAAGTCACCAACACATCTTCAAACCGGCCTCTTCTTGCAGGTGCTGTTGGATTGGTACCCGCAACTCCTTCTCTGGGAGTGGGAATTGCTCCTCTGCCAGCGCACGCAAAAGCAGAATGCAGCATTTCTCGAAGCAAGGCCTGGAAGTGCTGCATTCTGACAGCCCTCTGCAATGGCGGTAACATTTCCGCCATTTTGTGTTTGTACCAGGGGTCTAAGTACGTTGCCACCCAGTACTGGTCCTTGACCCTTATGCTTTTTATACGGGGGTCCCTATTAAAACACTGGAGCATGAAGGCCCCCATTTGCACTAAAGTGGAAGCGGTGTGGTGGCCTGGCTCCTGCTCATCATCCAGGATAATGTCGTCCTCTTCATTCTCCTCTCCCCATCCACGCACAACAGGGATCCCAGAAAGGTTTAAAGAATGCTCTTCTTGCTCCTCCTCATCCGCCCCGGCACCATCCTCCTCTGACTCCTGTTGTTGACTTGTCTCAGATAGAGTAGCCCCCCCTGGGAATTCATCCAGCATTGCAACTTCCCGCTCCTCCACAGCTTGATCAATGACACGACGCAATGCACGCTCCATAAAGAAGGCATAAGGTACCATGTCACTGATGGCGCCATGGCTGCGACTGACCAGTTTGGTGATCTCCTCAAATGGCCGCAGAAGTCTGCATGCGTCGTGCATGAGCAGCCACTGGCGCGGCGAGTTCATACAGGTAGACGTTAACTGCACGTTTCTGCTGGAGCAGCCTATCAAGCATATAGAAGGTTGAGTTCCATCGCGTCGGGCAATCGCAAATAAGACGTCTGACCGGCAGATTGTGTCGCCGCTGAATGTCAGCAAGGCGAGCCATGGCCGTGTAAGATCTTCTGAAATGGGCCGAGATTTTGCTTGCCTGCCGCAAGATGTCCTGGACCCTAGGGTATTTGACAATGAATCGCTGCACGACCAAGTTTAAGACGTGTGCCATGCATGGCACGTGCGTGATTTTGCCCTGTTTTAATGCGCTAAGCAGATTGGCACCGTTGTCACACACCACTTTACCAACTGTTAAATTGAGCGGTGTTAGCCACTGATCTGCCTGTGCACGCAAAGCTGAAAGGAGTGCCGGGCCAGTGTGGCTCTTGGCTTCCAGGCACAACAGACGCAGCACGGCATGGCAACGTCTCACCTGGCATGTCGAATAGGTTCTGGGGAGCTTGGGCGGTGCAGCGGAAGAGACGCTAGCAGCAGAAAAGGAGGAGGCAGCTGAGGAGAGGGAGGAGGATGGAGTAGGAGAAGAAGAGTCAGGCCTGCATGCAATCCGTGGCGGTAAAACCAAATCTACACGGGTGCCACGGGTTACATGCTTGACGGCCGTCAGAAGGTTCACCCAGTGGGCAGTAAAAGTGATATACCTTCCCTGCCCGTGTTTGCTTGACCACGAGTCTGGTCAGATGTATCTTGGCACCGACACTGTGTGCCAGAGATACATTCACTTGCCGCTGAACATGGCCATATAGCTCTGGGATGCCCTTCTCTGAGAAATACTTCCTTCCTGGGACCTTCAATTGTGGAGTTCCAATGGCCAAAAATTTGCGAAAGGCCTCCGAGTCCACCAGTTTATATGGCAGTAGTTGGCGGGCTATGAGTTCTGACAAGCCAGCCGTCAATCGTTGGGCAAGAGGGTTATCCGGCGTCATCATTTTTTTACGCTCGAACATTAGGCCCACGGAAGCCTGCCTTTTTGCAGAAAAACGTGAGCTTGGCGTGATGGAAGGTGAAGTGGAGGACAATTGTGAGGAGAGAGGAGGAGAAGTAGAAGACGAGGCTGGACGGTGAGAGCCTGCAGTGTGGCTTTGTGTGTTCCGTTGCTCCCACTCGGCTCGGTGATGGCTGCCCATGTGCCTTCTTAAGGCGGTCGTCCCTAGGTGAGTGTTGGGCTTACTGCGACTAATGCGTTGACTGCAAAGATTGCAGATGGCAACGCTATTGTCAGCAGCGGACAAGTTAAAAAAAGCCCACACTGCGGAGCCATGTGCCGGTGTCCTGGGAGCGCCAGATGTGACCGTACATGGTCGATGACTCGCTCCTGATACATTTGAAGTCTGCTTTGTCCCTCCTGTGCAATGTAAGTTATTCCTGCTTCTCCTCCCTATCTGCTGGTCCATATCTCCCTCTGAACTCCCCTCCTCTCTTGTGGGCACCCACATGACATCACTAGACACGTCATCATCAATGTCACCTTCCCCACCGCTATAAGTAGAGATCTCGGAGTAGGCAGCAACACCGGGGACCAACCTCCTCCTTGGGCTGATCTGGGTACTGCCGTCAGACTGCTGAGTAGCGGTTGTTGCTACCTCCTCTTCCTGATCCAATACCAAGAGTGGCTGCGCATCAGAAATGTCCTCTTGATATGGATCGGAAAATAATTCCTGTGACTCAAGCGGAAGGTATGTGGTGGTGGTGGTGTTGTTGTTGTTGGTGGTAGTGTCTTTGGGGGTGCACATAGCAGAGAGTGAAGAAGAGGGTGCAGATCAAGAGGATGAGGAGGGTGCAGAAGAGTAAGGCTGAGTGAGCCACTCAACCAAGTCTGGTGCGTCCTTTAAAGTAATTGAACGCACCTTCTGCAACTTCCCACTTTGGCTCAAGGCTGTTGCTCCTGCCCTACCCCTACCACCCCTGCGGAAGGGCCTGCCTCTTCCTCTGCCTGTCATTTTTTAAATGACCCTGTGACAAAACTCTTAGTCCCTATACCGATGAAGGACTGCTGCAGTATAGGGCAGCGGTCAGCAGTAGTGCACCTCAACCCTATGTATTGTGGACCGATACCGGTCCTTACAGAACAGCAGACTGTACCTCACTCAACCCTATGTACTGTAGCACCCTACACCAAGTTACCAGTCCTTATAAGGACCTTTGTGGACCAAGTAGGTTGTGTGTGACTGATTGGCAGACTGTACGTCAGTCCCTATACTGCTGAAGGACTGCTGCAGTATAGGGCAGCGGTCAGCAGTGGTGCACCTCAACCCTATGTATTGTGGACCGATACCGGTCCTTACAGAACGGCAGACTGTACCTCACTCAACCCTATGTACTGTAGCACCCTACACAGACCAAGTTACCAGTCCTGATAAAGAGCTTTGTGGAACAAGTGAGTTGTGAATGATTAGCAGACTGCAGCAGAAGGGCAGCAGTCAAGTATAATATTCTTTCTATATTTGGAAGAAAGAATATTATACATGTACAAGCCTATTACCATACCACTGATACCAGTCCTGAAAAGAACCTTTGTGGAACTAATAGTAACAGCTACTGTTTAAACTGACCCTCACTGCCTGACACACTGCTTCCTTCCTGTCCCTATACAAACTGGCAAAACAGAGGAGACTGGAACGATAACTGGTTACTCGAATAGCACTTGATTAGATATAACATTAAGCAAGTCAGATTCCTCAATGACCCGGTTAAACACAGATCCCATAGTAATTAGGCTGTGAAGGTTCTGAACCAGAAGTCTAATCTGAATTGGAGTCAGAAATAATCAAATAATGATTGAAGCTTCAGGCATACTTAAAGTGGTTGTAAAAGCTGAAGTTTTTTTTACCTTATGCATTCTCTGCATTAAAGAAAAAAAACATATTGTCAGCTCCCGCTCCCCCCCCCCCCCCAAATACTTAGGTTGGGTACACCAAGATTTTTTTTTTCGTTCAACTCAGCAGGCTGAACAAAATATAATAGTAGATCACCATACTCCCCGCTAACTGCTTTCGAGGATGTACTGACTTAGGCACAAACTTACACATTTGGTGGGATTGTCCCATAGTCAGAGCTTTTTGGTCAGAAATATTCAAAATTCTTTCTATCATTTTCAAAATCACAGTAGAACCAGACCCTACGGTAGCACTCCTGAATAATAAACCTCAAACTTTAACTCACCGCCAATTTAAACTTCTATTATCGATAACCACGGCTGCAAAACAAAATATTGCAAAACCCTGGAAAACACCTACTTTATGCATGGTATCATTCAGAGAAACGCAAGCCATGATTCACGCTAAAATAGTTCCCATGTTCAAATCATTATGGCTTCCTTGGAATGAACACTACTTACCACATGGTTTAGACCAGTGATGGCGAACCTATGGCACGCGTGCCACAGCTGGCACACAGAGCCATCTCTGTGGGCACGCCAGAGGGTCCTGTTTCACGGTGGGGAGAACATGGCAGCAAACACCGGCGTGGTGCAGGAAATTAACTGCACGAGTGAGTGAGTGAGTGAGTGGCTCCGCAGCCTCCGTGCGGAAGGCTCCAGACCTGTCCCCCCTCTGTGTGTGTGTGTGTCCCCTATCTCTATCTATCTGTCCCCCCCCCCACTCTCCGTCACCTTTCTCTCTCTGTGTGTCCTCTCTCTCTCACAAACCCCTATCTCCCAATCCCCTCTCACTCTTACACACAACCCCCTCTCTCTCTTACACACAACCCCCCTCTCTCTTACACACACACCCATCTCTCTCACACACCCCCTCTCTTTTGCTCAGCACCCCTCTCTCGCGAATTGCAGTGTTGGCACTTTACAACACAAAACCAACTTATTTATTTCAGTTTGGGCACTCAGACTCAAAAAGGTTCGCCATCACTGGTTTAGACCATTCTCATGAAACAACTAATCAAACATATCTTACCCCCTATGTTACATGTAGAATTTATTAACATACCATTTTCTTTCAGTGGTCTCCTCCCTCCACAACCCTTATATATGCTCCCCCCCCACCCTCTCCTTTTAATATATAATTACACACACACACAAGCTAAATTAATCCGTTATATATTTCCTAATGTTATTACTATAGAGGAGATTTTAGGGATGGTTTAATTAAGTATCTTTTATTCAGGGAATAAGCAAGCCACATGGTTGGATCGTGGCCCTGAATAATCTACCTACCTCTCTATACCTTCCTGGTAACAACCTTTCTTTTACCCTATATTATACCAAATCTCCTCCAACCCTAAACTTTGAAATTACAATTTTTACTACCGTATATACTCGAGTATAAGCCGAGATTTTCAGCCTCTTTTTTGAGGCTGAAAGTGCCCCCTCGGCTTATACTCGAGTCACCGCTGTCTGACTGCTCGATCAGCGTATCGAGCAGACAGACGGCGGACATTAAAATTTAAAAGCCGCGCCTCCTTCTCCGCCTCCGATAGGCGGAACACTGAATTTCCCAGCAGTCAGTGTTCCACCTATCACGGACATCCGCTCATTCTCATACTACGGACGAGTATGAGAGGATGTCCGTGATAGGCGGAACACAGGCTGCTGGGAAATTGAGTGTTCCGCCTATCACAGGCGGAGGCGGAATTTTGAATTGTAGAATGGCCGCCGAGAAGAGCGGCGATCCATCGGCACGGCACGGGACGGAGGAGGCACGGCACGGGACGGAGGAGGCACGGGAAGGAGGAGGCACGGCACGGGACGGAGGAGGCACGGCACGGGTCGGAGGAGGCTCGGGACGACGGCGGCTCGGGACGGAGGCTTGGGACACAGGTAGGCTGGACACACACACAAGGCTGCACGGACACACACACACACACACACACACACACACACACACACACACACACACACACAAGGCTGCACGGACACACACACACACACACACACAGGGATGGATGGATGGATGGATACACACACACACACAGGGATGGATGGATGGATGGATACACACACACACACACACACACACACACAGGGATGGATGGATGGATGGATGGATACACACACAGGGATGGATGGACGGACACACACACAGGGATGGATGGACACACAGGGATGGACGGACACACACACAGGGATGGACAGCCATGTCTCACCCTCGGCTTATACACGAGTCAATAAGTTTTCCAGTTTTTTGGGGGTAAATTGGGGGCCTCGGCTTATATTCGGGTCGGCCTATACTCGAGTATATACGGTATGTATCTAATCCAGTTATTAAACGTTATACATGTTTATCTTTCGCTAAAATGTGTTAAACTAATATATCCCAAATTACATGACTATTATTATAGTATTCACCTCCTGTTAATATACTGAGAAGCCTCATTTCACACTTTTATACATTCTACTTAACTATAAATCTATTGTATGACTCTTTTTATTGCATTATATTCAATAAAATATTTGAAAAGAGAATAGGCATTCACAAGGAGACAGTATTGCCTTGCCAGCTGTTGTACTGTTCCACAGGTCTAAATTACAGGGAGTGATTAATTACCTGTGAATGTTGAGGATTGGCTTATTCATTGCATTATAAATATACAATGTAACAATATAGTTAAAATATATTTTGTTTTAGAGCCTATGTGCAGATCATGACCTGTCCTTTGATCTGATCGAAGAAGATCGAAGATCGAAGAAGATCGAAGATCGAAGAAGATCGAAGATCGAAGAAGAAGATCGAAGATCGAAGAAGAAGATCGAAGATCGAAGAAGAAGATCGAAGATCGAAGAAGAAGATCGAAGATCGAAGAAGAAGATCGAAGATCGAAGAAGAAGAAGATCGAAGAAGAAGAAGAAGAAGAAGAAGATCGAAGAAGAAGAAGAAGATCGAAGAAGAAGATCGAAGAAGAAGAAGAAGAAGATCGAAGAAGAAGAAGATCGAAGAAGAAGAAGAAGATCGAAGAAGAAGAAGAAGATCGAAGAAGAAGAAGAAGATCGAAGAAGATCGAAGAAGAAGATCACCATACTAAACACAAGCGAGGTTAGTGTGGCAATCCGCCCTGCTGTGCCTTTGTGTACCGATAGGGGGACCGCCAGCCATTGGCTGCCAGTGCTGATTAGGCGCTGGTGAGATGCTGGTTCGACAGAAGCCAGTTGAGAAATCGGCTTATGCAGAACACACAGGCCGAGAGTCACCTGGTCCTGCTGAACCAACCGTTTTTGTTCCATGTGTTGCAAGCTTTACCTGTGCCTGAGAGCAGTGGATCTGCTTTCTCACACCTCGCTGGCCTCAGAGCAGCGGCAGCCATTGGTTCCTGCTGCTGGCACTCAAATCCAATGACAAAGGAGTGGGGGAATGGACAAAATAGCGTGGCTTGGGACTGAGCCTGCACGTGTGCCACCATAGGAAGCAGAAGGAGCAGAGAGCGCCAGCGAGGGACCGGAGAGGAGGAGGAGGATCGGGGGTTGCTCTGTGAAAAGCCACTGTACAGAGCAGATAGGTATGAAAAAAAAAAAAAAAAATAATACTTTACAATCCCTTTAAGTGCAAACATGATCAGAAGTATGTGCTGCCAAAGAAGCAGCAGTGGAAAGTTATGAATAGCTGTATGACAACCAATTCATTATTCACACACATATACACAAAATGTCAGTCAGACGTAGAGATAAGCCTTGCTGTCTGTGTTGGATCCAGAAGGTGTCTTAGGTAGTGAACCTAGTGACAAGGATGAACCTATATAAATAGGGGACTAAGAAATTTGACTACAGACCTCAGCTCCTACAGGGAAGACTGGTGATTCACCCCAGAATTAGCAAGAGAACATGGGACATGGTCATCTGATGTAACAGTACTGTCCTTTTCA
Organism: Lithobates pipiens; assembly: GCF_037356315.1. Classification (NCBI taxonomy): domain Eukaryota; kingdom Metazoa; phylum Chordata; class Amphibia; order Anura; family Ranidae; genus Lithobates; species Lithobates pipiens. The sequence goes on from NW_027507758.1 coordinate 291,129,839, forward strand.
AAAAGACAACTAGACCCAAATAGGAGGCAAGGCCTTGCATAGTCACAAACTAAAGCAGATCATGGAGTTAGGCATAGGTCGCCAGTGTTTTGCAAAACAGCTTAGCTCAATAAATGAGTGAAATAGACAAGGTTAAACTAAAAAAAGGAGCCACTATTCTAGGCCTGGATAGGAGGTTATAGTGAACAAATTCAGCAGTATCCAGTGGATAAGGTCATACGTTAAAAAAAAAAAAAAAAATTACCCAAAGCAAAAATCTACAGATGGAGTCAGTGTTCAGAGATTGGGAAACAAGGGAATTGTGCCACGACTCTGGGCTTGGAAACAGCTCTCTGCCACCAATAGGCTTAGTACAAAATACTCAGAGATACTATGACAGCGTTGAATGTACAAATGAGATATGTTAAAATTTACATCAGACCTTGCAAAATATTATACCAGACTGGATATACTGAAGGTAGTACCTCGTTTAAGATAACGAGAGTGCTTTTTGGCTAATAGACACAGGTCTGGAAGGCACCACAATGCAGAGTACAGCATAGTGGGATACCATTGTATTTCCTGAGACAGATTTCCACAAAAATTATATACACCAAAAATGGTATCACTGCTCTAAATTTTGGGTAGCGCCCTACAACTGAGCAGTACACAAAAGGCCTGGAAAGCTTCCAATCTAGAACTTATAATGCAGATACCACTTGCCAAGATATCTGCATCAGCAGGAGACACTAGAGACTGAGTGCACCTTAGAGCTGGAGACTGTTCTGCAGCTAACTGACATAGAATTTGTACATCCGGAAAGTGCCATAAAGCAGAGCCCAGTGCCCAAAGGTCACATTTCAGTAGCTTCCCCCCCCTCCAACCATGGACTTACTCAGCATCCAAGTCTTCAGGTCACACCAGTGTTTGCCAGCTTTTCAGGACTTGGAGAGCATTCTGCGGCAGACAAGGGACACAAGGTCCTGAAAGCCCCACAAGCAGAGCCCAGTGCCCAAATGTTACATTCTTTGGTCCAGTCGGGCCTAGGTACAGCTTTCAAGCCTATACAGAGGCCTAGCGATCTGGATAGCTGCTGTATATAGACCAGCTCAAGCAGCACAGCGAGTATTTTTTATTTTTTTAACTTTAATCAAAAGTAGAAAAAAATAAAAAAAGACAAAATACATCTAGAAATGTCCTCAGCAGAGTAAAGGAAAAAACCATCCAACCTACTAAGACGCTAGCAAAAAAACTGAGACATGGAGAATAAAAAGGTTGAGTTATATTGGGCTGGTCTTCAACTTTTTCTGTATGCCAGCATCCACCTTCTGTAGGTAGCTGCATAGAACCCACACATCTGAAAATGCCTATATACTTCTTTTCCTTACTGGACAATAAAGAGTATTCCCCTAAAGATTTGAGTCATATAGTGGCTATAGTCTGTCCAGTTATACCAGGTTATTCATCATTCTGCGCTACAGTAGGTTACAGATTTATTGAGAAAATATAAAACTGGTAGGACATTTACAGTTGATGCTACTAAAAGGATCACGTGACATCCATTGCACAACAACCAACCAGTGACTGCAGTAAGAATCAGTGAACTGTTGCTAATGGCAATTAGCAGAGAATCTTTTAAAAAGGAATTAAGCCAGAGTTGCCAGTATGCAACTACTGCAGCTGATTGTTGGCCCTAGTAGTTTTTTTTTTTTTTTTAACAAACAAGATCTGTCATATCCAGATCTCTCACACAAATAAAACATCTATGGTTGATCATTCCCAGCTCTCTGGATATGAAATGAACACCTAAAGGCTACATATATGTAGAAGACTGATTTAAAAGCACAGCAATAGCAGTTTATGCTTTTCAGGAGAAAGGATTTCTGCAAACAGTAATAACTTTTCATTATTCTGGCAGCTTTGAATAGATGGCGACATCCAAATTACACCTAGCAAATTACCACAGCCCTCTGCACCTCCTTACTAAAATAATCCTAATTAAAACCGGAATGTGACAGCATTAATTGTTCTCGAAATGATGTGAGTAAAAAAGTCAATACATTTCAAGATTGCAAGAAAGACTGGACATTATGTTTGGCATGTCATAATTGGGACCAAAACATAATGTCCAGTGCATTGTAAGGCCTCATGCACACTGGACATTTTCACAGCAGCTGTTTTTGGCAGTAGACATTTTTTCTACAGTCATTAAACTCTCCATCAGGTTATCCTATGTGTCCATGCACACATAGCAGTTTTTGAGCAGTAAAAAAACAAAACAAACAAAAAAAAAAAACCCCAAAACTAGTGGGTTCTGAGAGACGGTTTCAGCTGTAAAAAGGCTCCAACGCTGATAAACGTTGATAAACACTCAAAAACATCACTCACCAGTGTTTAACGTTTTTGATCCACTGTAAAAAATAAATAAAAAAAGCCAACACGGAAAAAACGCAAAAAAAACGCTATTGCAAAAACATTGAAAAAAAATCACTGCAAAGCTTTAAAACATTATTTTAACGTCCAGTGTGCATGAGGCCTAACTGGTACAGTTACCATAACACAACAGTAATAAGCATTACAATTATTTGTCACTTGTAAATTGCAATTTATCATTATATGCTGACTAATCTTCAAAAAAAATTTATAAAAAAATATTACTTAATGGTTTAGCCAATTTAACATTTGAACAATGCATGATAGGGTCCCACATTTCTCAAATCAGTCTATAAAAGTAATACGTTGGATTTACATAACTATTTCTATCTTAGGCTACATTCACATGGGCGATTAGCACAACCTGCAAATTCCAGCAGCAAAAATCTGTGGATTCCTTGGGGTGAAGTGACAGGGGTGAACTGCAGCCACTCAACACATACAATGCAATGGCAGGCTGACTGCAGCCACAGCCAGTGATTACCTGCAGTTAGGGACAGATCTTGGCTGAATGCAGTCTGTTTGTGTCCAGCCACGATCAATGCAGGTAACTGCCAGGTGTACAACCCCTCACAAACAGCTTTAGTCACCGCCAGCCTGTCATTGCACTGTATGGACTGAGTAGCTGCAGAAAAGATGCTGTCAAATAACTGTTACGCAACGCTCAAAGTGGGGATAGGCAATCTTAAAAAAGGTGGAGAACCACCTGCACAACACGGGAGAAGTCAAAGATCATTGGGCACAGTCTCCTTGCACCCGATTTAAACCATTGCAGTACTAGTGTGTCACAAACGCCTGCATTGCATGGCAATCATGGGTTTAAATCAGGTGGTGAGAAGGAAACATATTTCCTCATCACCTATCACCACACACTCGGATCACTTTTTAGAGGAGCAGCACTTAAAATGAGCCCTTAGCTGCATTCAGCAGCACCACCTTAGGGCTCGTTCACACGTAAAGTTGGGGGTGATAAAAACAGCAGGATATGATAGAAGTCTATGGCTAAGCACAAAACCCAGAGGAAAGCTGAAGGTACACTGCACTGCACCCATGATGTGACTAAACCACAGCACATCAGTGTGAAATCAGCCCTATACTATTATGCCTAGTGTATTGCATCTGACTGACCTAAGGAGCTCTTTTTTCCTGCTGCTGCTACCACTCTGGAGACCACTAGCTGGGATAAGAGATGGAGTGCAGTTGGTATAAGCATCGGCTTATGAGGCTCTTGCTCACTACTACAGCTCCAACTTTACAAGTAGTCCCTCTGCACTGCACTCTGTCTGATGCTTTGGAATGGCAAGTCAGCAAACCCAGACAGAGATCTACAGGTTGCTGACTCCCGGCATAAAGGATATTTGCATTTTCAAAGCAGATTGTTTAACTGTTGTTACTAAAGACTGTAAAAATAAAATGTGTGTATGTAGCTTTTTACGAAGAGGAGATAGGGAAGTACCCTTGACTGTAGCCTACAGTTTTGAAGCATAAGTTGGAGGGGCTACGAGAGGGAGCTCTGGGCAACACAGTAAACCAAATCCATATCAGGCTAACATGTGCAGGCCATCTTTTCTCTTGTCCTGAGCGTTCTCAGAGTGAAATTTCTTTAAAAAAAAAAAAAAAAAGACAAAAATCAGGGTAGCATTACAGATTTTATTCTAAAAGTGACATTTGACTGGCAGTTATTCTGACCCACTGGATTCAGTACATTCATAGTCTCATTACATTTCGGAACATCAGAAAAGATAGAAGACCTTATCTGCATACTTGTTCCAGGCCAGTGACTCAAACTATTGAAGCATCAGGGTCAGCATGACAGCCAGGCAAACTATTTTTAGAAGAACAGGTCAGATATGCAAGTCTCCATGGAAGATCTATTTTAAAATAAACTACTGACTCCTATTTACTTTTAATTATTATCAACTTTTTTTTTTTTTTACAAAACTTGTCAGCTAAAAAGGCAATTGCATAAAAAGTGCACTTCTTCATGGATTACTTCCAGTTCTTATTCCCACATACATTTAAATACTGCAGTTCTGACAAAAGTAAACAATCCTTGTTTTTACATGAGGATAACAGCCTCAGATCATGTACCTTTAAAAAAGTCAGCAAATGAGAACCCCCATATTACCGTTTGCAGATGTTTAGGAAATAGGAGTAGTTTGGATGAGTGAAAGTGAAACACTTATCTATAATCTTTAGCTACACTAGCTTTAGATCAAACCTTGATAAAGAACACTGGGGTTTTCACACATGCGTATACATTATTATGGTCTCAGTTAAACCCTACACTGCCTTGCTTGTATGACAAAAAATAAAACACACAAATAACACTGTACTTATGAACACCGGTCCAAAAAAACTGCTCTATGCACTAGTCTAAAAAAAGATTGATTTAACGTCTACTAAGCTGATGTATTTTATTCATTAAGGTAAAAAGCCCTCTACATGTAGCCCCCCAAGCACCACCCTTATACTTACCTGAGCTCAGTCTCAATCCAGCAATATGCACAAGAGCAGAGGCTCTCTCCCTCCTCATTGGCGCATACACAGCAGTGGAAGCCATTATCTCCTGCTGCTGTCAATCGCAGAAGATGGGAGGAGCCAAATCTCACTGTCTGGTCAATAGATGCAGACAGCGAGACTCAGGAGCAAGCCCACACGACTGTCCCAATAGTAAGCAGCTTGCTATGGGAGCACTCAGGAGGGGGGGGGGGGAAGCTAGGTGTGGTGGCAGGGGACCAGAGAAGAGAAGGATTGGGACAAATAGATATAGGCAGAAGATTGGCAGAAAAACAGAGAACGTGGTGATCTGATTGGGAATTCCTCTTCTATCAGTAAGAAGGCACAGTCCAGTGGGAGGAGGAGAGGTGTTCACTTTGGGACCACTTACAACAATACAATCAGATCAGATGTTTCTATCATAGAACACTGCCTCCCTGTCCTATATACAGATAAAACTTTGCATCATATTTTAAGACAGGGGTGCGTTTTTTTCAGTAGGAAAGCTCTTACTTTGGGTACTATGCTTTCGCCTTCTCTATTTCGTTCCACTTCCCCTTCCATTTCATGTTTGGGGACAGTGGGCTCCTATCCCTTTGGTTATAAACAAGTGTAAACCGTGTAAAAGACACAGAAAAGGCAAGTCTGTTGTCATTTCTTTTTCAACAGGTAGAACATTTCCAGTAAAAAGTTTTATAAATTGTAACTCAAAGATGATAGTCTACCTAATTGATTGCAGTACTTGTACAGTATAGGGGATGCACTATCCGCAATCTACGTATTAGAATATCAGACCACTACAATGACACTTTAAATAGTAATGCAAACAATATTTCAAATGCATCTAAACATTTTAGAACAGTTCATGGTGGTAATCTGGAGTCTTTTTTTTCCTTTTTGTGGTCTGGAACAGGTGAGAAGATACACACCATAACCGACTTCAGCAGGAGGTGCAGTGGATACACAGAATGAATACTCGATTTCCTAGTGGAATGAACAGTAGAACGGACATCAATTTGTTTTTAATATATAATTTGATTCCACAGGACGTTCATTTTTTGCCCTACAGTTTTCAGTCTGTTTCCATCCCCCCCCCCCCTTCTCTGGTTCTACCAACCTCACATGATTTTAATTCACTTTAAATTGGATTGTACCACCCCCCCTTTTTTGGAGGAATGGACACCTTTTCCTAGGCTTTTGGTGTTGCACTGCTGTTTGTGCTCAAAGATTTAAGAAGAAGCAATCGAGTTGCCGGCATTCTTTTTGCAACAACTATTGCAGAGAGCAGGTAAAGTATAACATGTTTGTTATTTTCGAAAGAAAAAATAAATAAATAAAAGTTTGGGACCACTTTGATCTAGCTTACAAGATTTCACAGAAGTGATGGATGCTGTAGATATACTTAAAAAAATTCTAGACACATGTAAAAGCCTATAATTAGTGCATATTAAACACTCAACTGCCAAAATCAACTCCTCTGCACAGTGAATGAGAAGGAATAGAGCAAGCTAACGGTAGTCCTAACAGTGTTTTCTATCTGCAGTTTCAATATTATCCTAAAGCTGAACAGCAGGAAAAATAGAAGACCTCTCTTGCAGTGGAGCTGCACCAGCACGGCAAGAGTTATTAACTCATGTGTCTAGAGGACCAGGTAAAAGGAGTATTAGCTACCTGATCCTCCGCTTCCATGGGCTCCACCGTACTGCTCAACCAGTCCTTGCAGTCTCTTCTCCCCTGTGTTAGGCTTCAAGTCATGAGGGATAAGGAACAGCTTAGGCAGAACTCAGAACACCTAGTTGAGGCTCCACAGATATATCAGGTGTACTGAAATTAATGTGGAGTTTGGCCATATTTTTATTTCTGTCCATTGCCAATTTGGGGGAATTTATCTCAATTTAGGTCTCCGTGCCACTGGGACAAGGCATGGGGGAGCAGCTGTCATTGGAACAGGAAGGTAAAAAGGTTTTGGAATTTTTTACCAATCCCCATTGTACTAAAAAATGGTCTTGATTTTGTCTGCGTCTCCCACAATTACCCCTCACTTTCTGCCCTGAGAGGAGACAAAGTTGAAATCTTCCCAATAGACACAGGCAGTAATAGTCCTTACTGAGGCTCCAACGCCGACACTATATCCAAAATAAAACAAAACAATTTTTGCTGGAGTTGGCCTTTGTGATGCCAGAACATGTGCTTTCTTTGACCACAAATGAAAAGCGTGAAGTTAGCAGCCAGCTGTAAATTTTTAAAGCAAATTGGGTTTCAAATTAGATGAACTTAAATAATTTAGGGTAAAGTATCTCTATAGCTGGGTTTTAGCAAGACCGTGTACAGTAGCACACAAACAGTTTAAAGGCGGGCAACAAAAGTAAAATGAAAAAGGCTTTTCCTTTCTGTATGGATTTCCTCTATCCTTCAATTATATAAAACTTGCAGCTCATTTTAGGCAACTTGCGTTCCTGTCTGATAAGCAGGTAAAAATAATAAAAACAATTTGCAATACAAATTTAATCATTTTTTTCTCTGTCCACATTCAACAGTTTTTTTAAAGGTGATCTGTCAACCACCTGATCGCCGAGTGTCCCGTTCTTGGAGAAAGTTTGGCTGTTGCTGTTGGAAGTGGAAGTTACCTCTGATGCGTCCTCCGTTATCACAGTAATAGAATTTTTACTTCGGTCATTCATTTCAATGGCTTCAAAATCGGCATCATTCCATTGCTGAACATCCGCCTCTTCCTCCTCCTCTTCTTCCTCTAGGCCAGAACTTGAAAGTAAAGCCCTTCGGTCTTCACTTTCAACTGCACCCCACCGTACCTTGTCCTGCGAAGAAGTGGCCAGTTTGTACATGACTGGAAACAAGACAGCCGTCACAGCAGAAGATGCCAAGATGGTGTACATAAGTACTGGAAGAGTGGGCAACATTCCCTGAAGGTATCCTACAGAGGCAGGAATTGCCATTTCTCCAAGTGCTGCTCCAACCACAAATAAGGAAGCTGACTTGCCTCCTATAGTCGTGTACTGCTGTGCCCAAGAGAAACCACTGGGAAAGGTAGTAGCCATTGATGCTCCATACAGTGCACTTCCAATCCAAAGGACTATGTGTTCTTTATAAAAGATCATTAAACATACAGAAGAAACAGTGCAGCCAATCACACTAAGAAGCAGCATGGTGCCAGGATACAAACATGTCGCAAAGCAGATAGCAAAACCTCGAACTGTAGCAAACACCCCCCAAAATATAGAGTTCACCCCTGCAGCCTTATCATGATCCATCTCTGCCATAGTGATTGCGTAAGTAAATATGTATGAACCATAGGCAACTTCTGCCCCAACATAGAAAAAGAAAAACAAACAAAGAAGAAAGATGAGAGCGTTGTGGTACTTGGCTGTCCTTCCTTTTTCTTCTGAACCCTTAGAGGCTGATCGATTGGGTGGACTTTTACAGTACAAGATAAATAAAAATATAGAGACCAGCAAAATGTATGTGGCAATAACAATATAGGACAGCATTGACTTCTTAATTTCAAGAGGCATATTTAGTACTTCTTGTGATGTTTTGTCAAAGGGCAGAATTTTTGGAATTAATTTTGCCAAGATTGGTGCCAGAAGAGCCCCCAGAGCAAAACTGAAGTGCAGTGCCTGAACATGGGGTCCAGCTTCATCTCCCCAAGTGTTCAGAATGACAACATTTCCACCTGAATTGGAAGAAGAAAACAATTAGAAAGTAATACATCAAAAAACACAATCTCAGTAACAAAAACAAAAAAACAAAAACATACATAATGCACGATCTCACATGTTCCTTTTACAGAAACACACATTAATTAAATTTATTGGTGTCTGTTCACATTCACGCTTTAAGGAGGCAAATCTGCCAAAAATAACATAAAAAAATTGAACACACACACACGGGCAAAAAAGTATTTAGTCAGCCACCAATTGTGCAAGTTCTCCCACTTAAAAAGATGAGAGAGGCCTGTAATTGTCATCATAGGTATACCTCAACTATGAGAGACAAAAATGTGGAAACAAATCCAGACAATCACATTGTCTGATTTTTGAAAGAATTTATTTGCAAATTATGGTGGAAAATAAGTATTTTGTCAATATTAAAAGTTAATCTCAATACTTTCCTGTTGGCAATGACACAGGTGAAACGTTTTCTGTAAGTCACACACTGTTGCTGGTATGTTGGCCCATTCCTCCATGCAGATCTCCTCTAGAGCAGTGATGTTTTGGGGCTGTCGCTGGGCAACAAGGACATTCAACTCTCTCCAAAGCTTTTCTATGGGGTTGAGATCTGAAGACTGGCTAGGCCACTCCAGGACCTTGAAATGCTTCTTACGAAGCCACTCCTTCGTTGCCCGGGCGGTGTGTTTGGGATCACTGTCATCCTCAAAGACCCAGCCACATTTCATCTTCAATGCTTTTGTTGATGGGAGGAGGTTTGCACTAAAATCTCACGATACATGGCTCCATTCATTCTTTCATGTACACGGATCAGTCATCCTGTTCCCTTTGCAGAGAAACAGCCCCAAAGCATGTTGCCGCCATCCCCATGCTTCACAGTAGGTATGGTGTTCTTTGGTTGCAACTCGCCATTCTCTCTCCTCCAAACACGACAAGTTGTGTTTCTACCAAACAGTTCTACTTTGGTTTCATCTGACCATATGATATTCTCCCAATCCTCTTCTGGATCATCCAAATAGCAAACCTCAGACGGGCCCGGACATGTACTGGCTTAAGCAGAGGGACACGTCTGGCACTGCAGGATCTGAAGTCCCTGGCAGCGTAGTGTGTTACTGATGGTAGCCTTTGTTACGTTGGTCCCAGCTCACTGTTCTTGTGATAATTTTGACTCCACGGGATGAGATCTTGCGTGGAGCCCCAGATCGAGGGAGTTTATAAGTGGTCTTGTATGTCTTCCATTTTCTAATTATTGCTCCCACAGTTGATTTCTTCGCACCAAGCTGCTTGCCTTTTGCAGATTCGGTCTTCCAAGCCTGGTGCAGGTCTACAATTTTGTTTCTGGTGTCCTTTGACAGCTCTTTGGTCTTCAAAGTGGAGTTTGGAGCGTGACTGTTTGAAGTTGTGGATAGGCGTCTTTTATACTGACAAGTTCAAACAGGTGCCATTAATATAGGTAATGAGTGGAGGGCAGAAGAGCCTCTTGAAGATGATACAGGTCTGTTAGAGCCAGAAATCTTGCTTGTTTGTAGGCGATCAAATACTTATTTTCCACCATAATTGAAAAATAAATTCTTTCATAAAAATCAGACAGACAATGTGATTGTCTGGATTTGTTTCCACATTATGTCTATCATAGTTGAAGGTATACCTATGATGACAATTACAGGCCTCTCATAATTTTAAGTGGGAGAACTTACACAATTGGTGGCTGACTAAATCCTTTCTTGCCCCAGTGTGTGTTTGAGATAGATATATAATCTGGTCTGCGAGTGCAGTAACTGATTGACAATTATAAAGTCACTCCCATTAACATTGCACATGGACACAAACAGCTATTACTTCAGAATATCAAATAGCAGGAAACTGCAACAAAGTTTGTTAAAAATTCTTGAAATGTACATTGATTGCCCTCTTTAGGAAAGATAACTTCTACCTGGGTTGCGTGGAACCCTAAGGTTTCTCCAGAGGGTGCTAGGGGTTCCTTGCTTTGTGGCTGATTGACCTTCCATCTGATGGTACCTACATACATCCAGGTTCAATACCACTTGGCAAAACCAGTAGCATGATGCCAATGATCTTTTCAGTGGTTGTAAGGCTGACCACTACTGTGAAGATTGTATTCATCCTACATCAATGTAAGGGGCAATCCTTCTCATTGACCCCTACACCTGTTTTAGTAAGGGTTCCCCGAGACATGAAAATTTTAGGGGTTAATATGTTGAGAAAGGCTGTCTTAAGATATATTTGCTCTACATTTATTGCAAAAGAAATAACCTGTAGCAATTTGCAGTCACTTGTTATACATGATTATGCTAAGGACTGTTCTAAACAAACACAATACAAATATATATTAATGAACATCTTGATAATGTTTTTCCCATTTCTTTGGAATGTTAAGAGAATAAAGTTACCAGTATCTAAGAATCCCATTGATATGCCCACAACAGACATCGCTCCAGTCAGAAGAATGGCCTTCTTACACCAAGGCAAAACCAAAAGGCCCATACAGGTCGCCATCATGGATAATCCTGGTAAAGAAAAAGAATGCGCTTAGCAGTAACAAATTTCAACATTTTCACAAAAAAAAGTCAGTCACATGAAAAATAATTCAGTAACAAGTATTTATGTTTCTTCGGCTCCATGTTTCAACGTTGGGTCTTGCTCACACATTGCAGTTTGTTTTTTAGTCAGTCTGCAAACCATTACAATGTTAATGACCATTTTTATACAGGATTTATATAGTGCCAACAGTTTGCACAACGCTTTACAAAATGAGGGCAGACAGTACACTTACAATACAAATCGATACAGGAGGGATTCATCTTTATTTTTACCCTCTCTCTTAGGCTGCATTCACACCTGAGCGTATCGTTTTGAGGCAGAAAGTCACGCAATTTTGCACAGGTCAAATAGTCAACAATGTAAAAAAGGCGAAAAACTCCCAAATTGAGCTAGAAAAAATAAAATAAAAATAAAAAAGCTCCATAACTTAGAGCTTTAGGTGTTTGGCTTCAAGCGATTTGGAGTGGTTTTGGGAACCATCTCCATAGAGAACAAGCTACAAAACACTGAGGTGGTGTGAATGGGGCCTTACAAGGCTCAATTCACAAAGCAGTATCTATCGCTTTAACAAATGTGGTAAAATACCTCTATTTTATGACATGATGCAGTATTTTTGTAGTGAAAGCCAACGCCATTTTAATGCAGGCATGCATCTTTAACAACCATGACTCATCTGCTGTCAGCAGCAGAACGTAAAACAAAAGGCTTGCAGACATTTAATAATTTCAAAAGAAAAAAAAAAAAAAACACACAGAATAGGGGTCCCTCCCAAATCCATACCAGGGCCTTTCGGGTATGGTGTGGATTTTAAGGGGAACCACACATTCAAAAAAAAATTAAAAAAATATGGCAAGGGGTCCCCCCAAAATCCCTACCAGTCCAATAAACAAGCCAGGCCCTGTCTGTGCATCTGGGGGGGGAGTGCTTTGGTGACAGCAGATGAGTCATGCTTGTTAAGGACACAGTGGCCACCCGCGCCTTAACAACTATTTACTGGTTGTTAAGGATGTTAGCGCTACCTGTTACAGTGAGGGAATAAAAAAAAAAAAAAAAAGTATTTGATCCCCTGCTGATTTTGTACGTTTGCCCACTGACAGGAATTTTCAGTCTAAAATTATAATGGTAGGTTTATTTTAACAGTGAGAGAGAGAGAACAAAAATATCCAGAAAACAAAATTTCAACAAAAGTTATAAATTGATTTGCATTTTAATGAGCGAAATAAGTTTTGATCCCCTATCAATCAGCAATATTTCTGGCTCCCAGGTGTCTTTTATACAGGTAACGAGCTGAGATTAGAAGTACTCTCTCTCTCAAAGGGAGTGCTCCTAATCACAGCTTGTTACCTGTGTAAAAGACACCTGTCGACAGAAGCAATCAGATTACAATCTCTCCACCATGGCAAACAGCTGTCCAAGGATGTCAGAGACAAGAATGTAGACCTACACAAGGCTGGAATGGGCTACAAGACCACTGCCAAGCAACTTGGTGAAAGGTTGATAACAGTTGGTACGATTATTCACAAGTGGAAATACACAAAATAACTGTCAATCTCCCTCAGTCTGGGGCTCCATGCACAATCTCACCTTGTGAAATTTCAATGATCATGAGCACGGTGAGGAATCGCCCCAGAACTACACGGGAGAATCTGGTCAATGGTTTCAAGGCAGCTAGGAACATAATCACCAAGAAAACAATTGATAACACTACGCCTTGATAGACTGAAATCCTGCAGCGCACGCAAGGTCCCCCTACAGGCCCATCTGAAGTTTGATAATGAACATTTGAATGATTCAGAGGAGAACTGGGTGAAAGTGTTGTGGTCAGATGAGGAATGCTGCCTTTGACCCCAAGAACACCATCCCCATCGTCAAACATGGAGGTGGAAACATTACGCTTTGGTGTGTTTTTCAGCTAAGGGGAAAGGACAACTTCACTGCATCAAAGGGACGGGGCCATATAATGCCAAATCTTGGGCAAGAACCTCCTTTTATCAGCCAGGACACTGAAAATGGGTCTTGGATGGGTATTCCAGCATGACAATGACCAAAAAAAAAACACAGCCAAGGCAACAAGGAAGTGGCTCATGAAGAAGCACATTAAGGTCCTGGAGTGGCCTAGCGAGGTTTCCTGACCTTAATCCCACAGAAAATATGTAGAGGGAGCTAAAGGTTCAAGTTCCTCGAAACCTTAATGACTTGGAGAGGATCTGCAAAAAGGAGTGGGAAAAATCCCTAATGATCTGTGTGCAAACCTGGAAGCCAACAAGGGTTTTGCCACCAAGTAATGTTTTGCGAAGAGGTCAAATGTGGTTTTCTGGATATTTTTGTTGTTCCGTCTGTCTCTCACTGTTCAAATTAACCTACCATTAAAATTATAGACTGATTATTTGTCAGTGGGTAAATGTACAAAATCTGTTAGAGTACGCTGGCGGATATATATTATATAAAAAATTCCTTGATTAACACATGGCTGGACCATAGCATTTCAATGATTGTATTTATTCATTTATCTACAGGTAGTTCAGTGAATTGACTTTAGAGTCAGTTGATGCCATATTTATTGTGTGTTTTTTACTAGTTGGGTGAATACCTCATAAAACAGACAGTGAATTAACATTTTGAATATTGCATAAGAATTGGAAAAAAGTTGTCACGTTATCCAATCATCTCATGCGATACTCTTTAGTGAATTGAGCCCACAGAAACGTTACAGCTGTACGGGAATTCCAAGAGTCTGCTTAAGTTTCCTGCTTAAAGCGGAACTAAACCAATCAATTTATAGCAAAACTGAAATGGTGAATATTTACCCATCCAATGGTCCTTCGCCGATGCTAGCATCTTCTGAGTGGCAGTATTTGGTCATCTTCATTGGCTGGGGGATGTCATATCGCCACAGGAGCCAGTCACCCCAGTACCCAAGAGACCAGCCCTGCACTGTAAGCTCAGCCTCGCATGTGCAGCTCAGTTTACAGCACCTAAGATAATGAGGTGCAGGTAGGGGCATTTTATTGCAGAAGAGACCATGCATGATGAAATAAAAGCCTGCCTGCTTGCCGTTTCTTATAGCAGAACTTCAGTTCAGTTTTAACTGTTTACCAAAACAGTTAAATTCAAGGCATGCTGTGAAGGATAACGGTTTCAGCCGCTTGTGCTTTCAACCAAACTGTCAAGGCATCAAATGGCTGGTGTCATAGCTGATCACATGTGCAGCACTATGGCAGATACAAATCAAACTGAGGCAAAGATGGCAGCTTTCTTGGCTGTAATTGAGAGGAGGGTTTAGTTCCACTTTAAGTCAACTGCAGCACTAAACTGTGTGAACAGTTATGTCTGATTGGCAAGCAAAACATATTTTGCTGGCAAAACCACCTTCTTCCTTCAGCTTCAAACCGCCTATTCTCTTGTGGTGCATTTTTGCTTCCCAACACTTACCTAAAAGCATGCACTGTACACACATCAACATTTCATGACTTCTGGCATTGAATCAACCAGGTATGAGAAACCCTATGACACCTATGTTCACACTTCATCACAGGTGTCATAGGGTTTCTCACCCCCCATGTGAAAAGTAGTGGGCCAACCACCAAAACACCAGCAATACATATAAATAAAATCACAAAAACTAAACCTATAACCATGCATATAAAGAAATAGGAAAATTTAGTGGAGCTAAACAAAAAACAAACAATAACTGTGAATCAATAGTTCAATATCACATATCACCCTGTGATGTGTGACATAAATAGTCAAAAAAATAGTTAATGGAGATATCTTAATTGGAACCATGAGAATAGAATGGATGGTCGTTTTTAACCCAGGTGTGGATTTAAAGTTGCTCTTGACCCAAACACGAGAGTGGGAGGCAATTTGAGTTGGTGAGTGCATTTTTCAGATGAAAGAGCTGTCACAAGCACGTTGGTGTGGTGGAAGATTTAAAGATTTGAGAAGATTGAATAAATATATCTGATATCACCTAATTTTATGGACTATTTTTGTCACACATCACAAGGCGATATGCGATATTGACACGATTGAAAAAGTACCAGTTACTTACCGGTAACTGTCTTTCTGGGAAATCTTCCAGGACGGCACACCTGAGAGATGAGAGGCTCCTCCCTACAGGAAACACAATCAATCGACAGCTGTTTTAAGTCCCCACCCTTCCCCTTGATCCTCAGTTTGTAGAGAAGTAACTCCTGAACCAGGTTCACAAGGGAAATCATTCCTCATAGGTACTCACCTTCTAGTGTTCTAGAATTTTCCCTCCTCCAACAGGCGGGAAGTAGGCCTGCCGTCCTGGAAGATTTCCCAGAAAGACAGTTACCGGTAAGTAACTGGTACTTTTCTCAAGTCATCTTCCAGGACGGCACACCTGAGAGGATAAACAAGTACCTCAGGCCTACCTTAGGGTGGGGCCACTGCAAAACCCTCTTGGCGAACATTGGCTCTGCAGTGAGCTTTACCTCCACTCCATACGCTCATATGCTTGATGAAGGCATCTTAGCTGGATCATGCGGCTGATCTGCAGGTCTGCTCCACAGATGTTCCTGCCTTTTCCGCTTCAGATGCAGTATCTAGGTGAAATGGGCTCTTAAAAATGGAATCAGAAAACATGTTAAACTTGTAGGTTAGCAATGTTGCCTATCTCACACATCTAACAACCATGGCCTATTATGCCTGTAGGTGCTACTTAGAACCACTAAAAAGATAAATAAGAGACCTGTGTAAGACAAGGACACTACATTAATCAATAAGAGGGCCTGTCTTAACACTATCCTGTTGAGGGAAATAAAACTGCTTCCTTTTTATCTTTATGTCAGCAAAAGACTAAAGGGAAGCCTACTTAAGGGAAATAGATTAACAGAAGCTTGAACCCTGGGTTTAAGGCACGCCCAATCTATGTCCTTACTTACGCCTGAGAGCCTTCTTCAGGAGATTAAAGTCCCTAGCAGGAGTAGACTACCCATATTGCTATGTCTAGTTTTGCTAAAAGGGCAAAATGAAGGCCATGCACCAAGCCGAAACCTATTCGATCGGGTATACATCTTTATACTTCATCCTCAGGCCCTAATACTCCTCTGAACAGAGCTCTCCAAGTTCTTACTAAAAGGGGGATTCATTATCCCCTTCCTCCAGTGTCCCATAACCCTACAGGGCTTCAACCCTAGGAAATGGTTCTGGCATCCCTGAATGCAAGTGGTCAAGGTTTTCTGACATGTGGCAGCTGCAGCCCGAACTCCTGGCCCCTCCATGGAAAAGAAGGCTGAAATACAAAAAGGTGATACATGCATTATTAATATCACAAATAAAATGATCATAGATTGTGGGCACGGCACAATAGATTTAGACAGAAAGGACACAAGCATAGACAACAATGTTGTGTGCCTGAGTGTGACTATCTAAACCAATATATCAAATATGGGAAGAGACCCAAATCTGAACCTCAACGTAGACAAACAGTCCTCATAGTCTGGTTTTCTGATGTGCTGCCAAGACGTAAAAACATTAAGACTCAAGCAAACCCTAAATGCTGCGTATTTCTTTAGTGCAGCTAGCTAGGTCATAACTGATATATAAATACGGAAAGGACAGGAACCCCCTTTACTGTTGTGCTTTACCTATGTACAGCAAAACAAGGCTATAAAGACAGAAAGACCCAAACTTCTATGTTGTGTATTTCTGACAAACCACCACAGTTATAAGATTAATATGAACACCAACTCCCGTGTTGTGCATTTCTGCTATGCCACAGGGAAAAAATATGGAACACAAGACATTCCTTTTTGTCATGCACTTCTGTAGTGTAGTTCAGATAGAACCAACACTGAGAAAGGACACAAGCAACCTGCAGCATTGTGTTTTTCTGAAACAGAAAGCACCAACAAGCTTCAATCTTGAGTATTTCTGCTGTGCAACAACATAAAAGCAGAAACTGAGGAAAAAGACAGACAACCTTTACAGCTGCAATCTTTCTGGTCTGCTGCAAAATAAAACAATAACGCCATGATGAGTATTCCTGCTGTGTAGCAAAACCTCAATCAGAAGGGACAGATAAGTTTAGGGTTCCCACACCCGTGCGACCCAACCTGCGACTTGGGACTGCAAGACGCATGAGAAGTCATATACTATGGCTTCCAATGGGTACCATTTGTGTCTGTGCGACACCAGCAGTCCCTGATTCCTGGATCCACAGACCTCAAGATTACACAGGTCGCAGGGAAAAAAAAAAAAACAAATAGCAATTTTCAGGTCGAACAAGTAAGGGGTCCCCAATGCTGTGACTCCCTGGAGGATTGCAGCCAACAAACCCCTGCTGTGTATCCCTAAGATGCAGAAAGGTAGATCCATGAGAAACACTGCTTAGCCTGATATACAAACGATAAGGCAGTAAATATAGGACATACAGGACACAAACATTCAATCTTTGTGTATGTCTGATGTGTAGTAATATACCAATACTGAGCAGAGAGGCCACCATCCTCAATGTGTCTCTCAGCTGAGCAGCAAAAACAAAATCAGAAAAAGACCAGCAACCTTCACTGCTGTGTCCTTTCTGATATGCAGCCAATAAGGCAGTATATGCAAGACATAAAAGGACAGACAACCTTCAATCTTGTATATGTCTGATGTGCAACAATATAACAATTCTGAATAGAGATAGCACATCCATATTGAAGCGATTTGGCCTTGCGACTCAACATGTCAAATCGCATGGCTAAAATCAGCACAACACCACTTTGTGGTGCTACATGGATTACCAAAGGCAGTATATGTACTACACCTGGCAGGGGTTCAATTTGTATTTCTACTATGTAGCCCAACAAATTCGAACCATCAATTTTCACTGCTGCCTTTCTGATAAGGCAGTAATACAGGACACAAAAACCTCACAGACCTTAATGCTGTATAAATCTGATGTGCAACAATAAAACACTATGAATAGAGATAGCACATCCATATTGAAATGATTTGTCATGCGACTCAACATGTCAAATCGCATGTTTAAACTCGGCAGCCATTGCTGTTAATAGCACTGTCTGCATCAGCACAGCGCCACGCAAATCAGGACCATCAGACTTCACTGCTGCCTTTCTGATAAGTAACCAACAAGGCAGTAAAACAGGACACAAAGCCCCACAGACAGACCTCAATCTTGTGTATGTCTGATGTGCAGCAATATAACCATTATGAGCAGAGATGTCACCTATCTCAATGTGTATTTCTGCTGTGCCACAAAAACATCCCAGCAAGCACAAACCTTCACTACTGAGGTCTACTGGTGTGCAGCCAATGAGGAGTCATGGTCTATCCCTTTATGAAATAACCAACAGGCAATTTATTTCATAGGCATAGCCTGGGCTGTAGATACTAAACCTTCACCACCAGAGAAGGAACAGATCCTAAAATGGTTGGACACCCTACTATTAGTAGTAGTTGTTGTCCTACCTTACCTCCATAGACTGAGCAAACGCTAGCCAGCACATATCCAGGTGGTGCTGATTAGCAACTAAAGTCTCAATGAGCCCAGCCCTAGAGACCAATTTAAGACCTCTCTAGAAGAGGTGGTTACCAGTTTAGCCTGGGAGGTAAATAGCTATTTGCAGGCTTCAAACAATCAATTATGTAGCTCTTGCATAGGTTTGCACAGAAAATCCTCAATTAAAAGGATGTAGGGAGCGATCTATGGTGAATCGCCTTTAGATCTGCCACTGAGTGGATTGTAGCCCAAACCAATAAAAAAAGTTTCTTCTTACCTCCTACACTATAATATAAACACAGTGTAAAGGTGGAGTGGGAGGTTGGAGCTTATGAAAGTTAACTATAGCAGGCAACCTCCAAAAGGAGGATCTGTGACAAGGGAACCCCTACTGTGCCACACAGTAGCTTGGTCTCTGCCCATCCTTGAATTTTAGGTCAGCTTTTAAACATTGTGAAGCAACTTCAGATTCCTAGCAGCTGGGCTAATAGGGCCGGTAACCTAGTGCACCTGCTGACCAGGGGAGCTTCTGAATCCACCAACCACTGCCCAATTAATAACCTGTTCAGTGGTATACCTGGCCTGTAAGTAACTTTGTATCTACCAGGTCCCCTCTGTACGCTATATTCATCCCTACTAAATGTACCACAACTGGGCATGTAGGGAGAGGCTGGCAACCTACTGCTGCGATAACCACAGTGTCTCTGCTGTAAGAGGGAGCTGTGGCTGGTGGTTTTAGCAGTGGCGTCTGCGCTATTTGTATCCCGACCCCAGGTTCTGCACTGCACCAGTCAGTATATTATACACGGGGAAGGGGGAGCAATGGCCTACCTACCTCTTTCTCATCTGAGGTGGTTTAGGCACACTCGTTCCTCTGCACCACCTGTCCACCATACAGCTTCTCTGATGTAAGAGGGGCTGCAGCTGGTGTTTTTAGCAGAAGCTTAAGGGCTATTTGAATCCAGACCCCAGGTGAGATCTCAAATGCCTAGAAACCCTCTGGCTGGAATTGGGGATTTTGCAGCTAAATTCCCACGGCAAAAGGAAAGTAAAGTACTCACCGTTGTAGTCTTCCTCTTTTTGCCACAGCCAGCGGGCTTGCTTTTCCATCCTTATGGTCCACACGCAAGGAGGATAGCCGCCAAAGTGCTCCCCCCCCCCAACTGCTGTCCCCATAGGGAGGTGCCAGGTTAGGCTGTGTCCTGCACTGTACCAGTCAGTCTATATACATGGGGGGGGGCAATGCCTTCCATTCCTCATTCCCATCTTCATATCTGAGGTGGTTAAGGCAGACATCCACCGTAGTAAACTGGTGCCTCCTCGCTCTAGAGAAAGGAGGATGTGGGCGCCTGCTCCTACTGACTCTCAGCCTTCCCTCCTGGGTAAGAACGCCGCTGCCATTTTCCCGAAGTTTGAAAATGACGCGGGTGCTTGTTGCCACGCCCTCTCCGGCAGCCCACGCGAGCTACCGGGGACCCAGGAGTCGGGGACAAGCCCCCTGGAAAGAACCGATGGCCAGCACCCCCGTCTGAACAGCCACCTGTACAGGTAAGGAGGGGGAGACAGGATAATGGCCCCTGAAGTTCTGGGTACACCACTGTACCCAGGGTCCTTCAGCTCTCAGGGGGGCTCTTCCAATTTCTGCTGCCCGCCCTGAGGAAAAGATAGGGGAACCCCCCAGGAAGGACAAGAATATCCTACCAGACCCAGAGGCTTCCCAGGCTTGTGGTCCGGCTCCCAGGGGGAGACCACCAGCCCCAGGCTTCGGGTCATTTGGAAAAAAACAAACAGTTTCGCTGTGTAGGGAGAAACACAATCAAAAACTGAGGATCAAGGGGAAGGGTGGGGACTTAAAACAGCTGTCGATTGATTGTGTTTCCTGTAGGGAGGAGCCTCTCATCTCTCAGGTGTGCCGTCCTGGAAGATGACTTGAGAAATATTTTTTGTTTAGCGCTACTAAAAATTTTCCTAATTTCTTTATATGCATGGTTATAGGTTTAATTTTTGTGATTTTAGTTACATCTTTTTAAAATGGCAGCATTTTTCATCATTTTCACTATTTACATTGGTGCGGTGGTGGTATAAGATAAGATATTAACCCTTTAACCACTTAAGGACCGCCGTATTGCCAATGTACGTCATTACAATGGCACAGGCAGGCACAAGCACGTACATGTACGTGCCTGCCTTCCAGCGGGTGGGGGGTCCGATCGGACCCCCTCCCGCTGGATACGGCGGTCCGGTTCGCTGCAGGAGTGATCCGTGATGAGGGGATGGCCGTTGGTTTCTGGCCATCCCCTCTCGATCGCTCCGGGCCAATGAGAAGCTTCCTCCCACTGTGTATTGTATACACAGGAAGGAGGAAGAGATGTCATTCTCCTCGGGGCGGTCTTTTTGACCGGACTACGAGGAGAAGACAAAAAGTAAGTGTGCACCAACACTACACTGACATGTAGGTACACACAGGCACACAAACCCCCCCCCCCCGATCCCCCCCCAGTCACAGTGTCACTGATTGCAGTGATAATTTACTGATCACTGCATTCAGTGTCAGTTGTAAAAGTAAAAACTATCAGGGCAGTTAGTGTTAGGTCCAGGGTAGCCCACTATCACCCCCCAATAAAGGTTTAACCCCCTGATTGCCCCTAGAGTTAACCCTTTCACCCCCTTTTGCCAGTGTCACTAAGCGATCATTTTTCTGATCGCTGCATTAGTGTCGCTAGGTAGCTAGTTATTTTTTTAGGTTCACCGCCAGGTTTTTATAGCGCTAGGTACCCCGATATACTACCCAATAATGGTTTTAACCCCCTGATTGCCCCTAGTTAACCCTTTCACCAGCGATCACAGTATAAGTGTCACTGGTGACGCTGGTTAGTTTGCTTTTTATAGCATCAGGGCACCCACCATTTATTACCCGATAAAGGTTTAACCCCCTGATCACCTGGCGGGTGATATCAATTAGGTTTTAGGGTCAGGGTCTGCGTCGCCCCAGGCAGCGCTAGGTTAGTGCCAGTACCGCTAACACCCACACGCAAAGCATAAACCTCCCGTAGTGGTATAGAATCTGAACAGATCAATATCTGATCTGATCAGATCTATACTAGCATCCCCAGCAGTTTAGGGTTCCAAAAAAAACGCATTGTTAGCGGGATCAGCCCAGATACCTGCTGGCACCTGCGTTTTGCCCCTCCGCCCAGCCCACCCAAGTGCAGTATCGATCGTTCACTGTCACTTACAAAACACTAAACACATAACTGCAGCAATCGCAGAGTCAGGCCTGATCCCTGCGATCGCTAAGTTTTTTTTGGTAGCATTTTATATTTAAATCCGGAAGGCAGTGCTTGGTTTTCGGGGTCCCGTACGTGGCTAGGCTCCCAAAAAGTCCCCCACATGTGGTATCCCCGTACTCGGGAGAAGCAGCAGAATTAATTTTGGGGTGTAATTTGACTTATGCTCATAGCATGTGTGAGCAATATATCATTTAGTGACAACTTTGTGCAAAAAAAAAAAATTTTTTTTAAATTCCTGCAACTTGTGTCAAAATATAAAATATTTAATGGACTCAACATGCCTCTCAGTAAATAGCTTGGGGTGTCTACTTTCCAAAATGGGGTCATTTGGGGGGGTTTTGTGCTATTTTGGCATTTTATGGCCTTCGAAACTGTGATAGGTAGTGAGGAGTCAAATCAAAAATTTGCACCCTTAGAAACCCTGAAGGCAGTGATTGGGTTTCGGGGTGCCGTACGTGGCTAGACTCCCAAAAAGTCCCACATATGTGGTATCCCCATACTCAGGAGAAGCAGCAGAATATATTTTGGGGTGCAATTCCACATATAACTATGGCATGTGTGAGCAATATATCATTTAGTGACAACTTTTTGTAAATTATTATTTTTTTTTGTATCATTATTCAATCACTTGGGACCAAAAAAAAAAAATATTCAATGGGCTCAATATGCCTCTCCACAACTTCCTTGGGGTGTCTACTTTCCAAAATGGGGTCATTTGGGTGGGGGTTTGTACTGCCCTGCCATTTTAGCACCTCAAGAAATGAGATAGGCAGTCGTAAATTAAAAGCTGTGTAAATTCCAGAAAATGTAATGTACTCTAGTTTGTAGACGCTATAACTTTTGCGCAAACCAATAAATATACGCTTGACATTTTTTTTTTTACTAAAGACATGTGGCTGAATACATTTTGCCCTAAATGTATGACTAAAATTGAGTTTATTCGATTTTTCTTATAACAAAAAGTAGAAAATATCATTTTTTCCTCAAAATTTTCGGCCTTTTTCCATTTATATCGCAAAAAATAAAAATCATATGAGCTGCTGTTGGGGCCATATGTAAAGTAAAGCAGATGTTTTTCCCTGCAAAGAAAAAGATGAGCAGTCCAAATGTAAATATCCTCTTCCTGAAAGCTTACATACAACGGTAGGAGAAAAGGGGCCTTAAAAACTAGCCATCGCACACACGTCCACAGCGGTTTGAGGCTGTGTGCTGAAAGCAAACTTCCGGCACACTGACAAAGTTGTCTCCAACAGCGTTTGGTCATTGTCCATGTCAGTAGCCAGGCTCTCGATCACGTGACCGATGTGAATTCTAATCCCCGTGGTCAAGTGAATTGGAAGCCTCTGCAACTCCCACCATTTAGGCTCACTTAAAGGGCTGCCAGGGGGCGTTATGAAGAGGATACACAGCTGACTGTGCAATATCTGTGTTTTGATTTCATGGTATTTTGGATCACACGTTCTCATCTTAGAAATACAGATAAAACCTTGAAAAAAAAAAAAAAAAGTATATATTTCAAAGATTAGGCTCCGTTCACATCTCCATGTATGGGGACGTCAATCGCAGGAAAAAAAAAAAAAAAAAAAAAAAAAAAACGCAAATAAGGGGCAACTCACCAGGAACTCATGGGCATCCTGCAATTTGCAGCTATTGCGAATCATGGGCAGAATCGCAGCGATTCCACTCTCAATTCGGAAAGCGGAGATGTGAACAGAGCCTCAGCAATATACTATGAAAAAAAAAAAAAAAAAAAGCTGTATTCCGAGTAAGCATATACTTCGCCATTTCTTCCAAAATAAATAAATAGCTGTAAAAATACATAAAATTGGTGAAACGCATTTTATACATACCCAATAGCAAGTGTTGATTCATACGGTCAAAGAGGACACCTCCCAAGATTGAGCCTCCAAGATACCCCATGGAGCGTCCCACAAAAATGTAGGAAAGGTTTCCTACAGTGCTGTCTACATTAGCAGCCAGATCAGGGAATGTTGGTCCCAAGACAGAAATTGCCATTCCCTAAAATGAGAGATACTTTTATTAAAAGTCAATTGTCTGCAATCACTTCAAACATTATCATTCATCCCTATTGTTTTTATAACTATATACAGCCAGGTTAACACAAAAACAAAAAAAATCCCTAAAGCTGGAGTCTGGGTACAAAAACTCATTTAATTACAATTCTTCCATAGCCACTAAAGGATAAAAATCCACTCTGTATGCACCAAATGCCTTTGCAAATCCAGATATTACTGTGTAAAAGTAGCAATGCCATTATCGCCGTGCTGTACATAACCTATGCAGAGGGCAAAGCTGTGGGAGGGACCCAGAATGCCCCAATCAGTACAGGCTGCCTACAAAAAACGACAAGAGAGGGCAGACACAAGACCAGTCACCCTGCACAAGGTGAGAGAACTGTAGTAACTGGTCTTTATTACAGGATTCTTCTGCACTGAGCGAAGGGATCATAGTGGATTGCTGCATAGATCTGGAAGAAATACAAAGTACACTAGGATTCTGGAAGAATACAAATAACCCTGGTATTAAGATGATATTCACGTATCCCAGAGTTCAGCTTTATGGTGGATTCTAATTAATTTGACTACCAACATTACTCTCTGCCAAGCACATTACAGAGGTCTATTTGGACTGACTTGTTACATATTGCCACAATCATATATGACCTATGAACAGTGGAAATGTTGCTCCATTTTTAGAGGGTGAAAAGTTCTCATTGCAATTAAGGCCCCTTTCACATGGAGCTGATCCACTGGACAGACTCCGCCAGCTCAGCGGGAGAAATCGCTCCATTGATCCCTGCTGAGCAGGCGGATGACAGGTCCATCTCTGCTCACTGTGCAGGGAAGAACCCGTCAGAGCTACACTGTTCTCTATGGCGAGATTGGATGAAAACAGACAGCCTGTTTTCATCCGATATGCTGGACGGATGGCGAACATATCGCCATCCATCTGTTTTGAGAGGATCTTGTCAGATCAGATGCCAGGCGGGTCTCAGAGGACATATCTCCGCTGATATCTACCTGCCCACAGAAGTCAATGGATTGCCCACTCGAATCCGCCTGTCTGTTTGAGACCCCAGAACTATTTGTTGCCCTCACCGCATGCCAAGTACTTCCCATGATCCTTAGTTTGCCAGTCCTAGCCTTTTGAATACACCCACATCACTGCACACTGCTCAGCTGGTCAAACGACACTATGTTAGTGGGCAAGGCACATCGGGAATCTGAGATGACTAGAACCTCCTATAATAGGAAGTGGCAACAAAATTACGTCACCGTTTACTAAACGAGCAACATCATAGGGGAGGTTATAGGACCAGTAGCTCAGGAAAGGAGCAGGCATAGCAGCCACGATCTTACAAAATGAAGATAAGGAAGACGGAGACCTTATTTTACACAGGATTCAAGTTGAGCTGTATAAGCAGGTAGATATCTGTATTCAAAAATGAGGAGGTAATTTGTTACTTTAACCAGTTCCCGACCGGCTGCCGCAGTTATACTGAGTCAGGTGGGCTCCCCTGGGCGAACCACGGTAACTGTACGTCGGCCCTTTAAGAATCTGTATGACGCACACGCACGCAGCATGTGCCCGGCGGGCGCAATAGCCACCGGACAATCGCTTGTGACAGAGTGAGAACCGGAGACAGATTGTGTGTTCATACTAAGAATACCGATTTCTCTCCTCCCCTAGTCAGTCCCATTCCCCCTACAGTTAGAACACACCTAGGGAACACAATTAACCCCTTGATTGCCCCCATAGTGTTAACCCCTTCCTTCCTGCCAGTGACATTTATACAGTAATCAGTGCATCTTTATAGCACTGATCACTGTATAATTGTAAATGGCCTCAAAAATGTGTCAAAAAAGTGTCCAATTTGGCCGCCCCAATATCGCAGTCACGATAAAAAATAAAAATAAAAAAATAAAAAAAAAACCCACACATGATTAAATCGAACACGAAAATTTTAATCAGTAACAGCCCTAAAGAATACATAAAATTGGCCTAAACTGAGGAAAATGTTTATCTTTTTTTTTTTTTTTTTTAATTGGGGATATTTATTATAGCAAAAAGCGTGTTTTTTCCAAAATTGTCGCTCTTTTGTTTATAACCCAAGCAAAAAAAAAAAAACACCACACGCAGAAGATCAAATACCACCAAAAGAAAAGGACGCCAATTTTGTTTGGGTACAGCAGTTAAAGCGTTAGTGTTGTATCGTAAAAAATGGCCTGGTCATTGAGCAGCCAAATTTTCCGGGGGTGAAGTGGTTAAAGGGTAAAGTTCCCCTTTACAGAAACACCCCCTACCCCCCCCAATTCCTGCTGACCTGTTACGGTGATCTCCCGTTCTGAGTCCTGCTATAGCCACATCATGAGCTTTTAAATTCCCTTGGCATTCACATGTCTTCTTCTTCGTTCACAGGACGGGCTATGGATTGGTTGGCGCTGACCAAATTAGAATGCTTCTAAAATGTCCCTCCTGATGGGATACCATTCTAGAGATGAAGCTGTGGGGATTTCTAAGCCCCAGACACGTGACGTGATTATAGCAGGGCTCAGAACGGGAGATCGCCATGCTGCAGGTGAGCAGGACGGGGGGGGGGGGGGGGAATTTTTCTGTAAAGGCGAGCTTACCCTTTAAGGCTGGATTCACACCTATGCATTTTTTGTGAGATTTCCACTATAGTCCATTTATCATGGTTTCCTATGGAACACGTTCTGTAGTGCAAATCTGCAAAATGCACTAAAAATGCATAGGTGTGAATTCAGCTTAAAAGTAACAAAAATTACCTCTCCAAAAAATAGAGAAGCACTTAAATTTCGGCAGCCAAGATATATCAGCGACAAAATTGTGTTTTCTGCATTTTCCCAATAAAGTAAAAAAGGTGCCAATAACGGTGCCCAAAACGCTTTCACTGTGCTTATTGTGTTTTCCATAGGTCATGTGACTCAAAAACATGACATGGTGCATTATTGCTGCTTTTTCAATGCATGTCAACAGGGAGGTGTGTTTTTAGTGCGTTTTTTTTGACTGACCACAATGCAAGATTTTTTTAACACCACAGCGGAAGAGCAAAAGACCAGTGTGAAGACAGAATTTAAAGGGATACATTTTTCTTGCGCTAAAGGTGATAACAGACGACAATTTCATATTCATTTAAAAGTCATGATATTAAAAAGTTGAAATTACATACATTATAAAATATATTTATTCTCTCGCACAATTTCATTCCCGCGTGTCAGTCCGAATTCGGGGGCAATTTCAGAGACATCTGTGTGGGTTGCTGCACAGATGTGTATGCAAATCGCACCCCGAAGTCGCAAAAAGTAGTACAGAAAATATTTTTGGTAATCGGTGCAGCACCGGAGCGATTGGGACGTTGCCATTGCCGGCAATAACCGTCAATCTGGCATGTGATCCTTGGTTAAATGACAATTACTTGAAATTTTTACAATTTTTTTTGGAGACTTTCCTTTGGTGGAATGTAAACAGCACAGTTTTTTTTTTTTTTTTATATATATATATATTTTGAATAAACCCCATTTTTCTTAATTTCTGTTAGAACATAACATTTTGCAAATAATCAATCTTTCTTCATAAACTTAGGCCAAAAAGTATTGTTACGTTTCTTTGGTAAAAAATAACACAAATTCGTGTAATCTGTGTGAATGTTAGAGTCTACAAACTGTGGATAGATAGAGAAAATATCACAAACACACACACATACACATAGTAGTTACCCCCCTCACATAAATATTTATTATATCTTTTAATGTGACAACACTGAAGAAATTACACTTTGCTACAATGTAAAGTAGCAAGTGTACAGCTTGTATAACAGTGTAAATTTGCTGTCACCTCAGCCATTAATGTATAAACCGCTGGCAACGAGAGTGAGTACACCCCTAAGTGAAAATGTCCAAATTGGGCCCAATTAGCCATTTTCCCTGCCCAGTGTCATGTGACTTATTAGTGTTACAGAGTCTCAGGTGTGAATGGGGAGCAGGTGTGTTAAATTTGGTGTTATCGCTCTCACTCTCTCATACTGGTCACTGGAGGTTCAACATGACACCTCATGACAAAGAACTCTGTGGATCTCAAAAAATAAAAAATAAAAAAATTTGTTGCTCTACATAAAATGTGGCCTAAGATTGCCAAGACCCTGAAACTGAGCTACAGCATGGTGGCCAAGACCATACAGCGGTTTAACAGGACAGGTTCCACTCAGAACAGGCCTCGCCATGGTCGACCAAAGAAGTCGAGTGCATGTGCTCAGTGTCATATCCAGAGGTTGTCCTTGGGAAATAGACATATGAGTGCTGCCAGCATTGCTGCAGAGGTTGAAAAGGTAGGGGTCAGCCCATCAGTGCTCAGACCATAAGCCACACACTGCATCAAATTGGTCTGCATGTCTGTTGTTACAGAAGGAAACTTCTTCTAAAGATGATGCACAAGAAAGCCCACAAACAGTTTGCTGAAGAGAAGCAGACTAAGGACATGGATTATTGGAACCATGTCCTATGGTTTGATGAGACCAAGATAAAATGATTTGGTTCAGATGGTGTCAAGCGTGTGTGGTGGCAACAAGGTGAGGAGTACAAAGACAAGTATGTCTTGCCTACAGTCAAGCATAGTAGTGGGAGTGTCATGGTCTGGGTCTTTACGAGTGCTGCCGGCACTGTGGAACTACAGTTCATTGAGTGAACCATGAATGCCAATAAATACTGTGACATACTGAAGCAGAGCATGATCCTCTCCCTTCAGAGACTGGGCCGCAGGGCAGTATTCCAACATAACGACCCCAAACACACCTCCAAGACAACCACTGCTATGCTAAAGAAGCTGAGGGTAAAGGTGATAAGACTGGCCAATCAGGTCTCCAGACCTAATTGTGCATCTGTGTGGCATCCTCAAACAGAAAGTGGAAGAGTGCAAGGTCTCCAATATCCACCAGCTCTGTGCTGTCATCATGGAGGAGTGGAAGAGTACTCAAGTGGCAATCTGGTGAACTCCATGACCAAGAGGGTTAAGGCAGTGCTGGAAAATAATGGTGGCCACACAAAATATTGACAATTTGGGCCCAATTTGGATATTTTCACTTAGGGGTGTATTCACTTTTGTTGCTAGCAGTTTAGACATTGATGGCTGTGTGCAGTGACGGAACTACCGCCATAGCGACCTGTGCGGTCGCTATGGGGTCAGCAGCTGAGTAGGGCCCAGTAAACGGGCGAGCCGCCGAGCTGCTTGTCCGCTCGGCGCTCGTACAGTCACACTGACTGTACGAGCGAACGCAGCTGGGTGACTCGTCGGCATCGGGGGTTTGTCGGGGAAACTGCCAGCGTGGAGGCTCGGTGGGTGGCCAATCAGCGGGTGGCGGGGCAGAGAGATGACATCTCTCACCACCCGAGGCCTGCCCTGCAAACTGCCAGCTCCGTCCTCACTCACTGTGCAGGCAGCAGAGAGATTACATCATCTCTCTGCTGCCTGACTCAGACGTGACAATCCCATTCCCCACCTTAGCAGGAAAGTGACAATCTGCAACTTGTGGCAGATGACATGGCAAGTGGACAATCCACAATGGGTGACAGGTGACATGGCAAGTGGACAATTTGCAATGTGTGGCAAATGACAATCTACAACTTGTGGCAAGTGGACAATCTGCAATGAGTGGCAGGTGATGTGGCAAGTGGACAATCCACAATGGGTGGCAGGTGGACAATCTGCAACTTGTGACAATCTGCATCTGGTGGCAGGTGACACACTCGGGGCTCCCACTGATACTGCATTATGCTGAGTTGAACCATTTAATTTTCTATAACAATGTAATAGAAAGACTCAGTTAGACTTACCGGTGACGGTATTTCTAAGAGCCTTTCAGGACAACCCCGGAGAGAGTAGCTCCACCTTGCAATCAGGAAACACATGCCCACTTTAAAAACACCTCCTCCTCCTCCATGGCTTCAGTTATTGTGGCCTTCCGACGCTGGAAAACAAAGCACAGAAAGCACAACACCATGGTAGAACTTAATACATTTACTAAGCATAACCTAGGGAGGGAAGTAACGGTTGTCCTGAAAGGCTCTTAGAAATACCGTCACCGGTAAGTCTAACTGAGTCTTTCTCAAATCGCCTTTCAGGACAACCCCGGAGAGGATAACCGAGAAACTTACCCTAGGGCGGGACTACTGCCTGCAGTACCTTCCTGCCGAAGGCCTGATCTGCTGCAGACAGTAGATCTAACCGGTAATGCCGGAGAAATGTCGAATAACTGGACCAAGTGGCAGCCTTGCAGATTTGTTCAGGCGTGGCACCGGCCCTTTCAGCCCAGGAAACTGCCGTGGATCTAGTAGAGTGGGCAGCAATACCTGAGGGAGGTATTTCTCCTTTTGCTTTATAGGCTTCTGTTATAGCCAACTTAAGCCACCTACCCAGCGTACTTTTAGAAGCTTTCTCCCCCTTGCGTGATCCAGAAAATATCACAAAGAGGGCGTTTGATTTTCTAAATTCTTTAGTAACTTTCAGAAACTGTAAAAGACATCTTCTCACATCCAATGTGTGAAAAACTTCCTCTCCTGCATTTGCTGGGCTTGCAGAGAATGTAGGTAACACTATTTCCTGTGATCGATGGAAAGTTGAGGATACTTTCGGTAGGAATGCTGGATCCGTCCTCAGTACCACCCTGTCCTGATAAATTCTAAGGAAGGGTTCTGTAATAGCTAGAGCTTGGAGCTCGCTGACTCTCCTGGCCGAGGTGATGGCCACCAAAAAGATTGTTTTTAAAACCACCTTCTGTAAAGAAGCTTCTTGTAAGGGTTCAAACGGTGCTCCCGAGAGACCCTGTAAAACTGTAGACAAATCCCAACTGGGAAAGTCTTTAAGGGCTACTGGTCTATTTCGAGCAAGAGCCCTAAAAAAATCTAGAAATTAAAGTTTCTTTAGATAAAGTCTTTTCAAAGAAAACTGATAAGGCAGCCACCTGAGTCTTCAGGGTACTGGCTGCGAGACCCTTCTCCATTCCTTCATGGAGAAACTCCAAGACGGACACCGTGCTCTTGACCTTGAGTTCTCTAGAACTGCACCAGGAGTTGAACTTTTTCCAGACCTTCATGTAAATTGCCTGTGTAACTGCCTTCCTACTGGACAGCAGGGTCTTTACTACTTTATCTGAGAGACCTTTAGCCTTTAACAGGTCCTCCTCAGAAACCAGGCGGTTAGCTGCAGGAGTTCCACTTCTGGATGACTTACTGTCCCCTGGGATAACAGATCTTTTCTGAGTGGTAACCTCCATGGGGGCTTCGAGGCTAGGTTTCGAAGACCCGCGAACCAGGGTCTTTTTGGCCAAAAAGGAGTGACTAGTATTAAGTCTGTCCTTTCTTCCCTGAATTTCCTCAGTACTAGTGGAATTAGAGGAAAGGGGGGAAAGGCATAGCACAGCTGGTAATGCCAGGGGTGAGCGAATGCATCCAACCCTATTGCTGCATCTCCTCGGTGAAGAGAAAAGAATCTGTCCACCTTTGAGTTCTGCTGGCTGGCAAAAAGGTCTACCTGAGGAACCCCCCAGGCCTCGGAGATCATCAGGAACACTTCCTGATTCAGACTCCATTCTGCCTCTAGCAATTTGCGCCTGCTTAGGAGGTCCGCAAACAAATTCTGAGAGCCCTTCAGATGCACTGCCGATAGTGAGGCTGTGTTCTGTTCTGCCCAGGCTAACAACAGATTGGCCAGCTCCATCAAGCTCCTGCTTCTGGTTCCCCCTTGCTTCATAATGTAGGTAACCGCTGTTGTGTTGTCTGACAACACCTGAACATGGTGGCCTCTCAAACTCTGCTGAAATGCCACTAAACCCAGAAAGATCGCCTTCAACTCCCTCCAGTTGGATGATCTTTGAGCTTCCTGTTTGGACCAGACCCCCTGAGATGTCTGACCATCCAGATGGGCTCCCCAGCCCCAGGCACTTGCGTCTGTAGTAAGGCGCTTGTCCACAGGAAAGGTCCACACCAGGCCCCTTGAGAGGTTTGCCTGGTCTCTCCACCACCAAAGAGCCCTTTTCGTCTTTGACGAAATTTTTAGCTGTTTTTCCAAAGGATCCTGATGGGACCAGCTTGACAGAACCTCCCTCTGAAGGGGTCTGGAATGGAACCTGGCCCACTGAACAGCCGGGATTGCTGCCGTAAGCAGGCCCAGAACTGCCATAGCCATCCTGACTGAGACTGTCTGGTTGCTCTGTATCCGCTGTACAGCTAGCTGTAACTTTTCCTGTTTTTCCAACGGCAGGAAAACTTTCTGGAGAATCGAATTTAATGTATACCCCAGAAATTTCATTTCCTGTGAGGGGGTCAGGATTGACTTCTCTAGGTTTAGAAGCCATCCCAGGCCCTCGAGGTGAGACTGGGCCCTCTGGAGATTGACTAGGACCTGCTCCCTGGAGTCTGCAAAAAACAAAAGGTCGTCCAGATAAGGAACAACTGGAATCCCCTTCAATTTCAGGGGTTCCAAAGCCTCTGCCATAATCTTCGTAAAGACCCTGGGAGAGGACGAGAGTCCGAACGGCAGAGCCCTGAATTGGAGGTGCCATACCGAACTCCCTACCTTCAATGCCAGGCGCAGGAACTGCTGCGATGCCTGATGAATTGGTATATGAAGGTAGGCATCCCTTAGGTCCAGGGATGCCATGAAGCATTCTGGGGTCAACAGCTTTGTGATGGAGAAAATTGTATCCATCCTGAAATGTTTGTACCGAATGAACCTGTTCAGGAATTTCAGATTCAGGATTAGACGGTACTTCCCTGAGGGTTTTTTCACCAGAAAAATATGTGAATAAAAACCCCCGCCCTGCTGGCTTACTGGGACTTGAATCAGAACCTCTTGCTGTATCAGCTCCTGTAACAACAGCTTCATTGCAGAGGCCTTCTCCTGATCCCTTGGCAATGTTGTCACATAAAACCTGCTCGGGGGTGGTTCTGAAAACTCCAACCTGTACCCCTGATCGACAACGCTCTTCACGAACAGATTTGGAGACAGCCTGTCCCATTGTTCGCGAAAAGCTGACAGTCTCCCCCCCACTGGGGAGATATTGTCACTTGTTCTTAGGGGACTGCTCTGGGGGAGATCTAAAGAGGACTCCACCCCTGCCTTGGCCCTTCTGTGAACCCCATCTGCTCTTGTGCTCCTGGTCTTTTTTATGGGACTGCTGAAAAGCACGAAAATTCTTTTTAGCCATCTGCTTTTTCTTAACTGGAAAAGCCTTCTTTTTATCGGCTGTTCTATCCAGCACAGACTCTAAATCAGGACCAAAGAGCAAGTCACCCGAGAAGGGAAGACCACACAGCTTGACCTTAGAGGCAGTGTCCCCAGACCATGTTTTCAGCCAAACTGCTCTCCTGGCTGAATTTACAAGAGCCGAAGACCTAGCGGCCAGTTTAACTGATTCTGCTGATGCATCCGCCATGTATTTGACTGCATTCAGGATCAGTGGAAAGGACTCTAAGAGATCCTTGCGGGGTGTCCCCGCCTCAATATGGCTCTTCAGCTTCTCTACCCAACATTCCAGATTCCTGGCCACCACCGTAGCTGCCATTGCTGGTTTTAGACTGACTGACGCAGCATCCCAAGCTTTTTTAAGGATGGAGTCAGCTTTTTTGTCCATTGGGTCTTTAAGGATCCCCATATCTTCAAAGGCTAGATCCGTTCGTCTGGATACCTGCGAGAAAGCTGCATCGACTCTGGGTTTCTTATTCCAAACCTCTGAGTCCTTATCTTCGAAGGGAAACCTTCTTTTGAGAGCTTTAGAGAAGAAAGGGGCTTTTTCTGGGTCCTTCCACTACTTTCTCACTGAGTCTGAGAGGACCCTGTGGACAGGAAAAACTCGCCGTTTTGTTTCGTCCAACCCCTGGTACATTTTGTCATGAACTGACAGTTGTACTCTTTCTTCCTGAATTTCTAGAGTAGTGTAGATTGCTTTTAAAATATCATCTACTTCCTCTAGTGATAGCTTGAATTTGGAGCCCCTGCTATCTTCTTCCTCTTCCTCCTCCTCAGAATCCCTGAAGGAGATGAGAGTACTACCCCCTTCGTCTCCAGACTCTTCAGTTTCCACCTGTCTGGATGACGACGCCCTGGGGCTGGGCGGTAAGTTCTGAGGCTCGGTCTGTGCGGGAGGGTTTTGTATCAGGATGGACTTGACTGAACTCAAAGAGTTTGTCAGCTCTTTAACCGAAGAAAACAAATCCTTATATTGTTGAGATGTTTCCTCTTCCACCAATTCTCTGATACAATTTCTGCACATTGCCTTCTGCCATGAATCTCTGAGGGGGGTTTTGCAGGAAGGACATTTTCTCTGACCTGGTCTAGCTTTTCCTAGTGATTTTTCCTGAAACGACATACAGGTTTAATTCACTAAAAGCTCTCAACAACCAGTTGCTTAACACCAAGCCAGTGCAGAGACCCACCACCAAACAGACCTACTAGTGAGACCCCAGAACTAGGCTGCAAAAGGTCAGAGCGAAGTCCACCTCTGACCTGCAGCGACAGGCCCCCAAGAGGGGGGAACAAACAAAGACATACCCACAGTAAAGCAGAGGGTGCCAGTGCACCTTACGTACCTGGGCTGGACCGGTGCTGGGGGCGCCTGTCTCCGCCATAGCTGGCTTGCACTCTTCCATCGTTTGAGTGAGGCAGCTATTTTACAAACAGCTCTCATTTTAAATTTTCCCGGCCGCCGCGTCATCAAGGCCGGCCGGAAGCGGAAGCACACAGTCACCTGACCCGCCCCATGACCCCTGCGTTCCAGGCGCTGAACCACGGCGCCACGCCCCCTCAGAGCGCCCGCGCGTCACCGTGAACGACGCCGTCGCCGCCCGGGACCCGGCGCCGAAAACGGAGCCATGCCGCTGACCTGCAGCGGCCTCCGCCAGCAACAGAGCCCTCCCTGCGCTAACAAGCGGACACCGGGCACCCGACGCCGGCACTCCGAGGGTCCTTACTCCCGTGAGATGGCGGGACCAGGAGCTCCAGGAGTCCTCTCCCCGTGGAGATGCTGCTGGGGGTCAAAGAGAAACAACCTGCAACAAAAGGTAAGCCTTACTCCCCTGCAGAGAGTGTAGCTCTCCCTGGTTCAGGCACATGCTTCCTCCAAGGAGGAAACACAATAACTGAAGCCATGGAGGAGGAGGAGGTGTTTTTAAAGTGGGCATGTGTTTCCTGATTGCAAGGTGGAGCTACTCTCTCCGGGGTTGTCCTGAAAGGCGATTTGAGAAATAATGCGTTTCAATCATCCTGACACCATAACACAAAGGGTGCAGTGATAATTGAAGCGCCAGCATCAGCCATTGCCCCCCCAAAAAAGTATTTATATATATATATATATATATATATATATATATATATCCACTTCAATACAGGGCACTTTCACCCCCTTCCTTCCCAGCCCAATTTTCAGCTTTCAGCGCTCTAGCGCTTTCAGTGACAATTGCGCGGTCATGCTACACTGTACCCAAATGAAATTGTTATCATTTTGTTCGCACAAATAGAGCTTTATTTTGGTGTTATTTATTCACGACTCCGTTTTTTTTTTTTGCGATATAAGCGCAAAAAAAGCGGAAATTTGGGAAAAAAACAATATTTTCTTTTTTCTATTTGAAAAGAAATCCAATAAAATCAAATTTTGTCATAAATTTAAGCCAAAATGTATTCTGCTACATGTTTTTGGTAAAAAAAATTCCGTTAAGTGTATAATAATTGGTTTGTGTGATCACGGACATATGTACGCAAATGATCATGTACATATGTGTGCAGGTGATCACGTACATATGTGTGCAGATAATCATTGGGACATGTGATTTTAGTGGGACATATGTGGGGGACATGTTTTTATTATTAGGGACATGTGTTTTTATTATTTGGGGACATGTATGTTTTGGGGACATGTGTGTTTTGGGGACATATGTGGGGACTGTGTTTTCACTGTGTGGTGTGTTGTGTGTTTACACTACACTGATGATCAGTGAGTAAAAAGCTGTGAAAAGCAGCCCATACTCACTGATCATCAGCCGGCTGCAGCGTTCTGCTCTCCTCTTCTCAGCGGTGACTTCCGTGTGAGGAGAGGAGAGCCGATTGCCTAGCAACCGGCTGTTTGTTTACATCACATGACGGCCGTGATTGGACACGGCCGTCATGTGATCAGGAGGGCCAATCACAGAGCCCTCCTGCCGATCTGAGATGTGCCGTGTCCGGGTGACACGAGCACATCAGGATCGCGCCGCTGCGCGGGCGCGCGCGCGATCCCGCTGCTCCTGAATGACGTTCCTGAACGTCCTATCAGGAGCAGGCGGCTCCCACCCGGCCGTATATATACATTGGCCGGGTGGGAAGTGGATATATATATATATATATATATATATATATATATATATATATATATATATATATATATATATATATATACACACACACACACACACACACACACGCTTTTCTGAATGGTCCGGCTGTCTTCTGGGGCCTCTGTGTCTCGCAGAAGGGGGTGTAAAAAAATTGCATAGATCACCACACACGATCGTGGCAATCTTACCCAAACGTGAGAACAAGTACCTGGATTTGACAGGTATCCAATCATCCCCCCCCCCCCCCAGAAAAAGGGGAAGCGCCGCTTGTTTGCTTCCACCCCCCTGCTGCCACATTTGGCACCTTTCGGAGGGGGGAAGCAAACTAGCGGCGCTTCCCCTTTTGATTGGAGCACTGCTTTAAGGCAGCAATCACGATTGAATGGTACAATGCATTTTCCGTCACTTTTTTTTTTTTTTTGCACGACAGCCCATAGACTCGAATGGGCTTGCCTGTTGCTTGCCAAGGAAGCCCAAATTCAATTTTTCTACACTGAGCTGACCACGCTTGGCAAGTTTGTTGTGTGACTGCTACCCGCATTTTAAGATTAATGCATCGCAAGCGTGACATTTCCATATCGATCAGGTGAAGTGTACGGGGCCAAACAGGCATGATTCTGCTCCTGCTAGGTGTGACTGGGTCATTGGCAGCTTGTGAGGTGTGCCTGAACATGGCAAGGATGAGTTGGAAGGAAGAATCCACAGGTATACTATAGAAATCCTGCCCCTGGTATTCTATCGAAGACACGATGAAGAGACTTCCTCTTACCAGCCCCAGGAAGGCAGCACACATGACGGTGGTGATGCAACAGCGTAACCCCCGGCATTGCTGCCCTCCGGATACCAGGCGCACTTCATCCTCGGCTCTGCTCCTTCCCCCCTCGTCCTCCAGCTCCTCGGCTCTCAGCCTGGCCGGACGCTTCTCAAACAGCGTGTCTTCTTCCTCCTCCCCGGCCTCGTCGTCACCCGCTCGGGCAAAGCGCACCTGTTTCTTCTTCTTGCCGTTCCCCGTCATGTCCCCTCTAGTAAGCGGTACAGATCAGTGCCTCCTCATGTCTATACCAGGCTCCGGCCTTCTTTCTCCGGGATCAACCCGGATGTAGCAGCCGAGCAGCGACAGGCCGGGTGCACCTGGGAGGGAGGAGGAGCGGCGAGAGGCGGCCCTATCGTCGTCTTCTTCCCGGTTTTCCTGTCCTCAGCTGGCGGCCTCTGCTTATACACCTGGCGGTTCCTCACACACCTTATAGCAAGGCACTGACCCTTCTCTCACAGAGATGCCGCCACTTCTGACTGACAAGGCAAAAGCGAGTCTATGGGGCCAAAACCGATTGTTTCTGACTAAAAAGGAACTTGTGCACTTTTCTGAGAGACAGGTGGTTTACCTCAGGTGACAGAACGCTCATATGAGAACAGGGGCCATTGAAATTTATTTGGCTTGTTTGGCATTTTAGCGCCTAAGCGACTTAGCTGACTGAGATGTCGTGCTCCATTCTGTACAATGGAATCGTTCTAATAGGAGTGACTCAAGAAAAGTGCCCCTGTACTACTTTAGGGCAACTTTGGAGTGACTTGCATTGATCTCTATACAGAAGTCGTTTTGTATGGCGCGCTGCACGGGGCAGCTTCAAAGTCATCCAACGGGGGGGGGGTTTGCAGCAGGTATTAGGTAAATGTCTTTTTAAATAAAACAAATTGTGCTTAATTCATAAAGAGTGGAAAAAAGGAAAAAACAATGGGGGTTATTTACGAAAGGCAAGTCCACTTGCCTTTGCTATCTAGCATTCTCTGTTGCTAGGATGCAGCCGGCCATTGCTGCCTAGTATTGAAGCCATACTTGTGTAGAAAATGCAGATGTAAGTCGCTAGACATAACTTGTTTACACAAGCAAGTCATGTTATGCAAGCATGTGATTGGACATAACAGGAGCTAATCAGCAGGTCCGCCGATCGTTTGGGAGACAAGGCAGATCGCCATTCTGTGGGAGGGGAATGTATTGATCCTGTGTTTCTGCTAAGCAGGAACTTGGATCTTTACCCCCCCCCACAGTTAGCAAGCACTCCCTAGGGACACGGTTAACCCTTTAATCACCCCTGATTTTAACCCCTTCCCTGCCAGTGTCATTTGTGCAGTGACAGGGCATATTTTTAGCATCGCTCACTGTATTAGTGTCACTGATCCCCAAAAATTGTCAGTTATAGCTCGTACACACACTATAAGAAACTTTTCATCCATGGAACTTTCGTATGATTTTTGTATAGTGTGTACACAACTTTCTACAGCTGATTCCGACCTTCTGAATGATTTCCGAAAGGGACAAGCTCACAAAATGTTCTTGTAGGGGAACAGAACGAGCGAATTTGGTTTAATGTGTACCGTTTTCATACGAGAATCAGAAACGAAAGACTGTGCATAATCAGAATCAATAAACAACAAAAAAAAAACTTTGTCGAATGAGAAATCTTAGTTGCTATACCTTGTTTACATAAGCAAGGCGTTACGCAAGCAGCTATACACTGCAGCTCTGTCTACTGGGAGTGGACATAGGCCTGCAACTGATGTTGTACAGCCTTCTGCACAATCAATAGCACACAGGTGACCATTGCTGTCTAGCATCCTCTGTTGCTATGACGTAGCTTGCCATTGCTGCCTAGCATCCTCTGTTGATAGGACACAGTCAGCCATTGCTGCCTAGCATCCTCCATTGCTGCCTAGCATCCTCTGTTGCTGGGATGCAGCTGGCCATTGCTGCCTAGCATTGAAGCCATACTTGTGTAAAAACCACAGATGTAAGTCGCTAGACACAATTTGTTTAAACAAGCAAGGTGTGTTACGCAAGAATAGATATTAATTACTGTGAACAGCTGTACACTGCAGCTCTGTCTCCTGAGAGTAGAAGTAGGCCTGAAGATGATGTTGTACAGCCTTCTGCACAATCGTCAATAGCACGCAGCTGGTCATTGCTGCCTAGAATCCTCCGTTGCTAGCATGCAGCTAGCCATTGCTGTCTAGCATCCCCTGTTGCTAGGACGCAGCTGACCATTGCTGCCTAGCATCCTCCATTGTTAGGACACAGCTGGCCACTGCTGCCTAGCATCTTCCGTTGCAAGGAAGCAGTTGGCCATTGCTGCCTATCTTCCGTTGTTAGGACACAGCTGGACATCGCTGTCTAGCATCCTTTGTTGCTATGATGCAGCTGGCCATTACTGCCTAGCATCCTCCATTGCTAGGATGAAACTGGCCATTGCTGTGTAGCATCCTCCATTGCTAGAACACAGCTGGCCATTGCTGCCTAGCGTTGAAGCCATACTTGTGTAAAAACCGCATTTGTAAGTCGCTAGACATCATTTGTTTACACAAGCAAGGCGTGTTGCGCAAGCATAGATATTAATTACTGTGAACAGCTATACACTGCAGCTCTGTCTCCTGAGAGTAGAAGTAGGCCTGAAGCTGATGTTGTACAGCCTTCTGCACAACCATTAATAGTACGCAGCTGGCCACTTCTGCCTAGAATCCTCTGTTGCTAGAATGCAGCTAGCCATTGCTGCCTAGCATCATCTGTTGCTAGGAAGCAGCTGACCATTGCTGCCTAGCATCCCCCGTTGCTAGGATGCAGCTGGCCACTGCCGCCTAGCATCTTCTGTTGCTAGGATGCAGCTGGCCATTGCTGCCTATTGTACTTCATTGCTAGGACGCAGCTGGCCATTGCTATGTAGCATCCTCCGTTGCTAGGACGCAACTGTGCATTGCTGCATAGCATCCTCCATTGATAGGATGCAGCTGGCCATTGTTGTCTAGCATCTTCCTTTGCTAGGATGTAGCTGGTCATTGCTGCCTAGCTTCCTTTGTTGCTAAGACTCTTGTACTGTAATAGAGTCAATTTGCACTATACACATATAAAAGTTATCACAAATGTTCATGTGTGCAGTTTAAATTGCAGTCAATATTCAGATCTGGTGCAGGTTACAAGTGCTAACCACTAAGCCATTTTTATTGTCAGTATTTTGGTATCTGTTTTCCAAGGGGATATTTCCCTTTACTTCCTGCCCTGTTAAAGAAAATCCCCTCTTTGACAGAGACCGCTATAATAGCCATGGTTTTGGCCTTCATTGGCAGTGCAGATGGATAAGAAAAGGAGGGCTGTTGTGTCTGTGGCAATCGCTTCCAACAGAAGGTGTGGTCTCCCCTCTTCAAATACATTTTCTCCCTTAGGCTTTGACGGAAGCAAGTTCCGCTGGCTCCAGCTCTTCACAGGTAATTTGGAGGTGGTAGTACCTTCTTGGTGTACCCTGTGTTCCATCTTTTTGTTCCAAGCAAGTCATGGTATTGGGCTTAAGATGATAGTGTACTATTTTTTCTGGTGTGGATACAAAGTCAGAAGGTGCTGGGTGGTGGAAGTAAGCCAGCTTGTTGTATTGCAGGCAAAGGCCCTAGATAAACTTGCAAGAACCGCTTCTAATGCTGTGTACACACGATCAAACTATCCGGCGGACTCGAGTCCGCCGGACAATCCGCCCATGTGTGGGTCCGGCGGACTTAGAAAGTTTTGACTCAAAATTTGACAATACAGCCGTGTGTGTGCTAGTCCGCCGTACATTTGAAACAAACTGACTTTTTCCGCACGGAGGAAAGTCCATTCATTTTGAGCGCGGCTCCTTCGGCGGTGAGATTGACACGTCGCTGGCCCCGTCACCTGGTATGGACTTAAAGGGGAAGCCCTACGCCGAAAAAATGGCGTGGGGGACGGGGCCCCCCCCTGGTCCATATCAGACCCTTATCCAAGCATGCAACCCGGCTGGTCAGGAAAGGGGGTTGGGACAAGCAAGCAGCCCCCCCTCCTGAGCCATACCAGACCGCGTGCCCTCAACATGGGGGGTGCTTTGGGGAAGGGGCGCGCGACGACAGAAGGGGGGGCGACAACGACAGAAGACTGGACCACCACTAGTAAAAGAGCTGGGAGAAGAAAGCGGAGGCCCGGTAAGAAGAACCGAAGAGGGGGACAAGACCCCTGAAGTCGGAAGAAGACCCCCAGGTGGCGACGAAGAAGAAAGCCAGGCTCCTCCGCTAGTAAAAGAGCTAGCAGAAGAGAAGAAGATAGAGAAGAAGTCCGGCGAGAAGACCCCCCCAAGACAAAAGAAGAAGACCCCTGGAGCTGTGCAATAAATTATTTTAAAACCTTGTGTTGTGTTCTATTTACATTTTTTTCACCAGGTGAATGGGTAGGGGTACATTGTACCCCATACTCATTCACATAGGGTGGGGGGCCGGTATCTGGGGGCCCCCTTTTTAAAGGGGGCTCCCGGATTCCGATAAGCCCCCGTCCACAGACCCCGACAACCAACGGCCAGGGTTGTCGGGAAGAGGCCCTTGTCCTCATCAACATGGGGACAGGGTGCTTTGGGGTGGGGGAGGCCGCAGGTCCCCCCCTTCCCCAAAGCACCCCCCCATGTTGAGGGCACGTGGCCTGGTATGGCTCAGGAGTGGGGGGGGGGGGCGCTCGCTTGTCCCCACCCCCTTTCCTGACTGGCCAGGCTGTGTGCTCGGATAAAGGTCTGATATGGACTTTGGGGGGGACCCCCACACTGTTTTTTTGACCTAGTGCTTCCCCTTTAAGTCCATACCAGGTGACGGGGCCAGCGAGGTGTCAATCTCGCCGCCGAAGATGGCAACATTGACTTCCTTCACTAGTCCCTGCTACCTGGAGCTGCGTTCAAAATGAACGGACTTTCCTCAGTGTGTGGGCAAGTCCGTTCATTTCAAAAGTCCGGCCATAGTCCAGCGGTTTGTCCGCCGGAAAAGTCCGGTCATGTGTGGGCAGGTCCGCTCCTTTTGAAGTCCAGCAGACCTCCGCTTCCGAGTCCGGAGGTTTGTCCACCGGACTAAGTCCACCGGATAGTCCGATCGTGTGTACTCGGCATGAGATGTATTGGGATCTGCACAAGAAGTCTAGAGTTTTTCTGGTGCACAAGGTTTAATTTCAGATTTCATTCTGAAGGAATGGACAGAACCAGAAAAGAAGCCTTCTTTTTCTAACAACGTATTTGATATAAGTGCCATCAGCTTGATTCCACTCTTTTCCAAGGTCTCCAGAAATTTTTTTTGGGCGTTTGAGGAAACCTAAACCTAGAAGTACTTAAAGATACCATGGATAAAAGAGGAGAAATTCTGCTAAAGAGGGCTTAGGATTCTACAATTGCTAGTCTCAAACCCGCTGTAGATACCACCTGTGTTGCATGCAATATGGAGTTGTGTCAAATGCAATTAGAGTCGCACCTGGTGACAAGGTCACCTATGAGGCAGCTGCTAGAATCTCTCCATGTTGTTCAAAGCAGTAAGATTTATTGCAAACGCTTCTGCCGAGTATGGTAAGATGTTGGCTAGATCTTCTGCTCTTATTAATTCAGCTCATAGAGCCCTATAGTTGAAAACCTGGTCATGAGATTCATGATGCTGTTTAGCGTACCAAAGGCAGGAAAAAAAAAGACCTTTCAATAGAAGTTTTTTTTGTTGTGGCCCAAAGGTACAGAGTCAGGAGAACAAAGTAAGGCCTAAGCCCTTGTACACACGGTCGGAGAATCAGTCGGAATGTGTCCTATCGGACCGTGTCGTCGGATAATCCGACTGTGTGTGGTATGCATTGGACTGATTCCGTCCGAATATCCGTCGGACCCAATTTTCCAACATGTTGGAAATATTTCCCGACCAACTGGTTCGATCGGACATACTCCGATCATGTGTAGCGAATTTTGATTGGACCAAGTGCCACGCATGCTCAGATCAAATTCCTACATCAAAGCTATTGGCTACTAGCCTGAATGTAGTCCCATCGTAACGAAATTACGTCATCACGTTCTGAAAGATCGGATTTTTCGACAACTTAGTCCGACCGTGTGTATGCAACAGTTTCGGACACAATCCGTCGGACTAAATCCGACGGACAAAATCCGATGGATTTGGTTGGCAGAATCTCCGACCGTGTGTACAGGGGCTAAGAAGTGTTGGTCAGGCCATGAAGGGAAAAGTAAAAGAGGTATCGTTTCAATCCTCCTGATCAACCCTTAATGACGTGGTAGCCCCACTGGGAGGAAGATTAGGAGGTTTCCTTCCACAGTGGTAGTTGATCACACCTCCAAAAGATTCATCCTGGACCTTGTCAAGAGAGGATACATATTGGAATTCCACAGTCGTCCACCTTAAAGCTTTCTGGTAATGAAATTACCCAAGGACCGTGAAAAAGCTTTTTGTCTCCTGGAAGAAGGTTTGGACGATTAGAAGGTGCTAGTTCCATTTCCGCAGGAGGAAAAAGGGAAGGGTTTCCATTCACATGTTTTTATGGTAAAGAATCCATTCTGGGAAATTTTACTTAACCACTTTAGGACCACCGTATGTAAATATACGTCGGCAGAATGGCACAGACAGGCACAAGCACGTACCCATACGTGCCTGCCTTCCAGCGGGCGGGGGGTCAGATCGGACCCCCACCCGCTGGCTGCGGTGGTCCGTTTCCCTTCAGGAGCGATCCGGGATGAGGGGATGGCCGTTGGTTTCTGGCCATCCCCTTTCGATCACTCCTGGCGAATGAGAAGCTTTCCCTGCCTGTGTAGTGTAAACACACGCAGGAGGAAGTGATGTCACTCTCCTCGGGGTGGTCTTTTTGACCGGACTGCGAGGAGAGAAGACATCCTAGTAAGTGCACCAACACTACACTGACATGTAGGTACACATAGGCACACTTTAACCCCCAGTCACCCCCTGATCACCCCCCCAGTTCGCACCTCAGTTTATTGGGCCTTTCCGTATTCTCCGCAGGATTAACCCAGTGGCTTACGCATTAGACCTTCCTTCTAACATGTGTATTTCAAATGTATTTCATGTCTCCTTATTGAAACCTTTGGTCTGCAACCACTTTACCACCTCGGTGCCACATCCTCACTCTGTACAGGTTGAGAACCATGATGAGTATGAAGTACAGTCCATTGTTGACTCCCGTAAGTTCCGTGGTCGCATGCAGTACCTGGTGCATTGTAAGGGGTAATGTCCGTAGGAACGCTCTTAGGTCTCATCCTTGAACGTACATGCCCCTGTCCTTCTCCGTGATTTCCATAGACATTTTCCCCTCAAGCCTGGTGGTACTCTGAGGGGGAGGGGTAATTGAGGAGGGGGTACTGTCGGGGCTGGGCTCAGCCCTTCCTTCTCTGAGCTGGCCGCTCAGCTGTCGTCTAATTGCCACCTCCTATCTCTCCACAGGTACTCAGCTGTTGATGATATTCTGCTCGTCAGTCCTGTCTACTTAAGACGTCCAGCCCAGAGGATCTCTGCCTTTGCCTTAGTCAACATCACAGATAAGTTCTCCTGCATTTCTGTTAAAAGACTTGCTTGGTTGACATCCCTTCTGGTTCCAGATCCTGCTTGCCGTTTTACTATGCTCATCTCCGGCTCCCTGATGTTTGGCTTGTCTGTCTATCCGTTCTGGTTCCTAAACTCTGGCTATGTTTTGACTATGGGTGTAATTTATCCACTTTGCACTGCAAGTGCCCTGAAAGTGCACTTGGTAGTA
Organism: Lithobates pipiens; assembly: GCF_037356315.1. Lineage (NCBI taxonomy): Eukaryota > Metazoa > Chordata > Amphibia > Anura > Ranidae > Lithobates > Lithobates pipiens. The sequence continues at coordinate 291,174,718 of NW_027507758.1, forward strand.
AAGTCACTGTAGATCTGAGGGGGATATGCAAGGGAAATAAAAAAACTGCATTTTAGCTTGCACATGATTGGATGATAAAAGCATCCACTCATTTCAGATCTACCCCTTAGCAGTGCAAAGTGGATTTTCCTTTTGTAAATAACCCCCTATGTTTGTTCTATTTACTTTTATTATTAAACAAGTGTGATTTAACTATACTTCTGTCTTGGTCTGATTTCATGGTCTCTGATAGGACCTACGGGAATGTTGGTGCAGGTGCTATATCCCAAATGACATCAATGGGACTGCCTGCACATCTGTGCATCCCTGTAAAGGTACGCTGTGTATGCCCTGTGTGAACAAGGCCTTAGGCCACTTTCAGACAAGCACACCGATCAAGTCTGCCTGCCTGTTTTTCAGACGGGCCCAATCGGGCCACCCTTTGTTCTCTATAGAGAAGCTGATGTAAATGGACATGTTTAGACCCGCCTGCATCCGATCTAGTTCACCAAAAACAGACGGATGGGGATTTCATTCCCCATCCATCTAGCAGAAACTTTCTCAACCTTTTAACCCTAGAAGAACCCCAAAAATAATTTTCATGTCTCAAGGAACCCTTACTAAAACCAAATCATCAGGGCTCAATAGGAACAATGCTCCTTATATTAGTGGTCATAGCAAGAATGCCCCCCTTAAAGTGGTGTTTAGAATGACATCCTTAAAGGCAGCTAAAAAGATATTTGATGTCATCCTGCTGGCTTTGCTACGTGGTGCTCAACCTTGAACTCAGTAGGCATCATTAAATAGGTGGTTCTTAAGCGAGAGCTCAAGGAACCCCTAGCAACCTCTGAAGGAACCCCAGAGTTCCACAGAACCCTGGCTGAGAATGGCTGATCTAGCAGATCAGATCGGATGGTATCCGATGGAACTGGACAGGCCGTTTGTTCCATACGACCATCCAATAAAGCATAGCGAGCTGTGTCCATGCCCGCTTTGCATCAGCGGAGTGGACATGGACCTGTCATCCGCCTGCTCAGTGGGGATCAGCAGACAGAGTCCGCTCCATGTGAAAGGGGTCTTACCAGGATTGGCCGGTCCATTAGGGGCACCGCCCCCCTACAGGGCGCCGGACTGATATGTTTGTATGAGGTTTTTTTTCAAGCCACATGATTAGAGCCCAGGCCCTAATTGGCTTGAAAAAGGTTGGGCTCGGGGCGCAGAGCATTGCAGCACCTGAAGCTGGCGGGAGTGGAAGAGGAGGGATACCAGCTAATGATAGTGGCTGCGGGTTTGCATGGGGGGGTTGGATCGGATAGAGGGGGGTAATCAGTGCTGGGGGGGTTGAAGGGGATAGGCGGGGGGCAGTTTTAGATGGAAGGGTGCAACGGGGGTGGAGAGGCAGGGAACAGGGAAGCGGCGGCATGGGTGGGGGGTGGTCACATTAGGGGTTAATAATTCTGATCAGCGGATTACAACCCACTGATCAGAGTTATAGGATTGTTCAGCCGAGTCTGCTGAACAATTCTGATATAAGCTTATGGTCATTGAAGTGATGCTTATAAGCCACCTGCAGGCACTTCTGTAGGTCCGTACGGTGTACGAACTTGGCAATGAAAGGGTTAAGGAAAATTCAGGTCCAATTTAACTGTGTCCTATGTATCAAGTTCACTGTTACACATCAAATATGATTACTATCCATGTAATTCCTTTGCCATTGGCATAATGGTATCCTTTAACCACTTGACGTCCGGGTCATAGTCGAATGACGGCTACAGCGCGGACCTTAATTTCCGGGAGGCCATCATATGATGTCCTCCCCTTTCTGTGTTGGACATGTCCCAATCGCTGTAAATTCCCTAATCACAGCGGCCATTTACTACGTGATCGGCGTGGCCAATGAGAGATGATCTCTCATTGCCGGCTCTCCCTCCTCACACAGAGACCGTGTGTGAGGAGAGAGAGGATCTGACAGTGATCTGTGCCTTCAGTGAGTTTAACACATAATTTACAGTGCCAAAACAGTGTCCAAACAGTGCCCCATGAGTACAGTGCCTATTTGGGATCTGTGCCAACCTGTGCTAATCGGTGCCCACCTGTGCCAATCTGTGGCCACCCATGCCAATATGTGCCCACCTGTGCCAATCTGTGCCATCAGTGATCAGTGTCCATCTGTGCACATGTTTGCAATCAGTGCACATCTGTGCCACCTCATCAGTGCCCAACTGTGCCAATCAGTGCCCATCTGTGTGGACTCATCAGTGCACACCTGTGCACTCAATCAGTGCACATCTGTGCCGCCTCATCAGTGACCATCTTTGCCACCTCATCAGTGCACATCTGTGCCGTCTCATCAGTGCCCACCTGTTCCGCCTCATCAGTGCCCACCTGTGCCACCTCATCAGTGCCCACCTGTGCCAGTCAGTGCCCATCTGTGCCGCCTCATCAGTGCCCATCTGTGCCGCCTCACCAGTGCACATGTGTGCCACCTCATCAGTGCACATCTGTGCAATCAGTGACCATCTGTGCCGCCTCATTAGCGCTCATCAGTGCCGCCTCATCAGTGCACACCTGTATAATCCCATCACCACCAGCAACCATGTCTAAAAGATGCCTTTCTGCCGAGGAGGCGTACCAAATACTTTCCCAGCCTAACGACAGCTACGGGGAGCTCTCTTTTTCGGATTCCCTTTCAAACTCGGATTCTGAGTCGGATGTAAATTATGAGCCAGTCCTCAGTAGTGGAACACTGAGTGACTCAGAGGAGGAAGATATTCTGCCCGCCAAACAAAGGCGTTCTGGTAAGGAGGCAGTGGCATCCACCAGCGCCGCAGTGCCATCCCTCAGCACCACAGTGCCATCCCCCAGCACCGCAGTACCTCGGCAAGAAAGGCCAAGGACCCATGCCAGCCTTCCCTATGCCCTTCAGAACCCCTTGTGGCTTTCTCCAAATTCAGAAGAAGCAAACATGCCCCCTTTCACTGCCCAGCCAGGAGTCCAGGTGGACACAGAGAATTTTTTCCCAATCATTTTTTTTTTATTAATTATTACAAGGGACATGCTCAACAATTGTGGCCCAGTGCAACCTGTATGCACAGCAATTTATTTTAAATAATCCAAAGTCCTATTATGCCCATCCCTACGAGTGGAGACACCTAATGGTGGAGGAGTTGAAGGTTTTTTTAGGCCTCACATTTTGTATGGGACTCACCCAAAAAAAACACTTTGAATTCCAATTGGTCAATCCACCAAATCCACCACATGCCAATCTTCTCCAAGGTAATGCCCAGAACCAGATACCTCATGATTATGAGGTTCCTCCATTTCAACTATAACACCCAGTGCCCTCCCCGAAATTACCCAAATTATGTCAGGCTTTTCATAATTCGGCCACTACTAAATTATTTTTCAGAAATATTCCGCCAGCTCTTTACCCCAGACCAACACATGTGTGGATGAGTCCCTTGTTAAATTTAGCGTCAGGCTTAAAATCAATTTATAGCCAGTAAAAGGGCCCACTATAGGGGGAAGGTTTACAAATGATGTGACCGAGTCACAAGGTACATATATGTCTTCAAAGTGTACAAAGGGAAGGACACCCAGCTGCAACCCCCTAATTGCCCAGACTACTTGGGATCAAGTGGGAAAATTGTTTGGGCCCTCATATACCCCCTACTGGAGAAAGGTTACCATTTATATGTAGACAACTTCTACACATCTCTGCCTCTGTTCCACAACCTTCACCAGAAGAAGACTAGCATGTGGCACCATAAAAAAAGAACCAGGAGGGCTTTCCTCAAAGTCTTGTCAATAAGAACTTGAGAAAAGGAGAAAAGGCAAGCCTGCGAAACAAGGAGATTTTGGCAGTGAAGTGGAGGGACAGAAGGGATGTCTACATGTTGTCTTTGATCCACAATAATACCTTTGTGGAAATCCCCAGAAGAAATGGCCCCATCCAAAAAACAAAATGCATCTATGAATATAATTTGTTCATGGGGGGAGTCAACTTCAATGACCAAATGCTCAAACCCTACCTTGCCACAAGGCGGACATACAGTGGTGTGAAAAAGTGTTTGCCCCCTTCCTCATTTCCTGTTCCTTTGCATGTTTGTCACACTTAAGTGTTTCGGAACATCAAACCAATTTAAACAATAGTCAAGGACAACACAAGTAAACACAAAATGCAATTTGTAAATTAAGGTGTTTATTATTAAAGGTGAAAAAAAAATCCAAACCATCATGGCCCTGTGTGAAAAAGTGATTGCCCCCTAAACCTAATAACTGGTTGGGCCACCCTTAGCAGCAACAACTGCAACCAAGCGTTTGCGATAACGTGCAATGAGGCTTTTACAGCGTCCTGGAGGAATTTTGGCCCACTCATCTTTGCAGAATTGTCCTAATTCAGTTACATTAGAGGGTTTTCGAGCATGAACGGCCTTTTTAAGGTCATACCACAACATCTCAATAGGATTCAGGTCAGGACTTTGGCTAGGCCACTCCAAAGTCTTCATTTTGTTTTTCTTCAGCCATTCGGTGGTGGACTTGCTGGTGTGTTTTGGATCATTGTCCTGCTGCAGAACCCAAGTTCGTTTCAGCTTGAGTACACGAACAGATGGTCGGACATTCTCCTTCAGGATCTCTTGGTAGACAGCAGAATTCATAGTTCCTTTTATCACGGCAAGTCTTCCAGGTCCTGAAGCAGCAAAACAGCCCCAGACCATCACACTACCACCACCATATTTTACTGTTGGTATAATGTTCTTTTTATGAAATGCAGTGTTCCTTCTACGCCAGATATACTTGGACACACACCTTCCAAAGAGTTCCACTTTTGTCTCATCGGTCCACAGAATGTTGTCCCAAAAGTCTTGGGGATCATCAAGATGTGTTGTGGAGAAATTGAGACGAGCTTTGATGTTCTTTTTGCTCAGCAGTGGTTTTCTCCTTGGAACTCTGCCATGCAGGCCATTTTTGCCCAGTCTTTTCCTGATGGTGGAGGCATGAACGCTGACCTTAACTGAGGCAAGTGAGGCCTGCAGTTCCTTGGACGTTGTTGTGGGGTCTTTTGTGACCTCTTGGATGAGTCGTCGCTGCGCTCTTGGGGTAATTTTGGGCGGCCGGCCACTCCTGGGAAGGTTCACCACTGTTCCATGTCTTCGCCATTTGTGGATAATGGCTCTCACTGTGGTTCGCTGGATTCCCAAAGCTTTGGAAATGGCTTTATAACCCTTTCCAGACTGATAGATCTCAATTACTTTCTTTCTCAATTGTTCCTGAATTTCTTTGGGTCTCGGCATGATGTGTAGCTTTTAAGGATCTTCTGGTGGACCTTACTGTGTCAAGCAGCTCCTATTTAAGTGATGCCTTGATTGTGAACAGGTGTGGCAATAATCAGGCCTGGGTGTGGCTAGAGAAATTTAACTCAGGTGTGGACAACCACAGTTATAGTATGTTTTAACAAGGGGGGCAATCACTTTTTCACACAGGGCCATGATGGTTTGGATTTTTTTTCACCTTTAATAATAAACACCTTCATTTACAAATTGCATTTTGTGTTTACTTGTGTTGTCCTTGACTATTGTTTAAATTGGTTTGATGTTCCGAAACACTTAAGTGTGACAAACATGCAAAGGAACAGGAAATGAGGAAGGGGGCAAACACTTTTTCACACCACTGTACCATTGGTATAAAAAGTCGCAATTTCTTTCTTTCAATTGGACATATACAATGCATATGTCATTTATGGCAACCCCACCCAAAATCCCAAATGCTTCCTTGGCTACCAGGAGGAAGTTTTCACTGCCCTTATATTCCCAAACAGCCTACCAGAAAACATCCGATCAGATGTTCTTAGTCAAATCTCTGAACGCCACTTTCCCGATAAAATCCCTCCCAGACCAACAGGCCAACGACGTAAAAAAAATGTGAGGCGTGTACCAGTGGAGGAGTCAGAAGAGACACATCTTATTATTGTGCCCAATGTCCTTCCAAACCAGGCCTCTGCATAGGTGAATGTTTTCGCCATTACCATACTTCAATAAATTATTAGTAAAGTATGGTAAACGTAATCCTCAGTTCCTGGTTCCTGCCTTCACACACCTTCATACCCCTTATGCCACTGCCTGCTCTGTAACTGACCCTGGCTTGTTATTCGACCACACTTCTGTCTGCTGATTCTGTACATACCTCTGCCTGATCTGGAACTGACCCTGGACTGTTTGACCATGTTTTTTGCCTGCCTCATGGACTGATATTGTACCCTGCTACTGGACTTGTGGGATTCAACACAGGGGTCTCACATATGTGAGGGGCTCCAGAATTGTTTTACTGTATGAAGAAATTTTTTTTTTTGTTTTCTCATTCCTAGATTAGGGTCTGGAGACTCGGAGGCTTCAAAGAGATTTGGGTGGGAGAAGCCTCTACCCCTGTCCCCATTCTGTCCTGAACAAGGCCTTACTTCTGCCTGCTGCCTGTAGGACTTACTGCCATTATGTCTCTGCCTGTCGCACTGACCACACCACATGTTCCTGCCTACTACCAGGACCAATTTTTATGGCACTGCTGACAAAATCTCTGCCTGCACTGACCCTGGACTGTATATGGACAGTATCCATGCCTGCTGCCTGGACAATTTTGTTCGCTGTTGCTGACCAAGTTCCTACCTGCTGCCTGGACCAGTGCTATCCTCCTGTGTACAACTGCACTACTAAAACCACAGGTAATCTTTTGTTTACGCTTTGCTCAGCATAATGTATTTTGGGGTGTAATTCTTGGTATGTGCATTCTATGTGTCCCTGGAACACCTGACAGTGATATCTGTTTGTGGCCAGGCTATGTAGAAGTCTCACACATGTGGTATCGTTATACTCAGGAGGAGTAGCAGAATGTATTTTGGGGTGTCATTTAAATGCTATGTGCTAAGTAATTTCAGGGCATTCCGCAATGCATGCCAGTTGTACTTCTCCCTGCAACCCTGGACTTTTTCTCTAGAATCCACCAAGGTGAGATTCATTATCTCTCTACTCCAAGAACAACCCCAGACCTGGGGCCACTGGCTGCTTGAGAAAAATAATCCACATACTGTACTCATGCTATGTTACCCTTCTTTGATGCAATGGCCCAACTGTATGACGATCCGCAACTAACTGTCACAGCAGAGTCTGCTCTCCATGCGCTCCAGCAAGGCTGCAGAGTGGCTGAGGACTAGGGATGAGCCGAACACCCCCCCGGTTCGGTTCACACTAGAACCTGCGAACGGACCGAAAATTCATGCAAACTTTAGAACCCCATTAAAGTCTATGGGACTTGAACGTTCTAAATCAAAAGTGCTCATTTTAAAGGCTAATATGCAAGTTATTGTCCTAAAAAGGGTTTGGGGACCTGGGTCCTGCCCCAGGGGAAATGTATCAATGCAAAAAAAAGTTTGAAAAACCGCCTTTTTTGGGAGCACTGATTTTAATGACGCTTAAAGTGAAAAAAAAAAGTGAAATATTCCTTTAAATATCGTGCCTGGGGGTGTCTATAGTATGCCTGTGAAGTGGCACGTGTTTCCTGTGTTTAGAACAGTCCCTGCAAAAAATTACATTTCTAGTGGGAAAAAAATCATTTAAAACTGCTTGAGGTTTTAATGTAATGTCTGGTCCCGGCAATATGGATGAAAATCATTGAGAAAAATGGCATGGGTACTCCCGCCTTGCCCATTACCAGCCCCCTTGGGTCTTGTACAGATATTAAGGGGAACCTCATACCCAAATAAAAAAAAGGAAAGGCATGGGGCCCCCAGGCCCTATATACTCAGAACAGCAGTATACAGGCAGTGCAAACAAGACAAGGACTGTGTAGGTTTGTTGTTAAGTAGAATCTGTTTGTAATTTTGAACTGATACATTTTTAAAGTGTAGCTCAAGTCAAAAAATCTATTTTTACGCTTTTTGGAAAACATAGGGAAGAGTTATCAGCCCTGTGACATTTTTTTTTTTGCTGTCTGTGCACCTCTTCAGAAGCTTTCACCTCACTTTCTGTCTCAATGACAAATGTTTTTTGAAAATGTGGGTTTTTTAGTAAGACGAGGATTGGGATAAAGCATCAGTGGAGAGGAGACACGTTTTCCCCATATCAACTCTTACGGGAGAGAATTTCCCTTCCTAGGGGTAGATTTCATCTCACTTCCTGTTGTCTCCTTCTATTTGCAAGTAGGAGACATTAGTAAGTTGGATGTTTGAAAGTAGGGGCCTGCCCTATATGTTCTGCAGAAATTTGGGCCTAAGGTGTTGGTGTTGCCACAACACTGTAAGCCCTCAAAGTAACTCTTGGTGGGCGCTGGAACGCCCTGCTGTGTACTATTATATCAAGAATTGTAATAACGCGGCAAAAGCCCTCATCCCTAAAAATTGGCTAGAGATTAAAAAACCTACTATTAGAGAATGGATACAGAGAGTTGAGTATATCAATAATATGGAATATTTAAGTAATATGGAGAAAGAACAAATGAAAAGGTATTGGGCAACGTGGGATAAGTGGAGATTATTTAAAATGACAGAAATCTACCTTTAGGCAATAGTAGAAGTAATATAGGGTGGATAAAAAGGGGGTCAACAGAATATTGGGGGGAGGGATTGGGAAAAGAGGGGAATGTATAAGATTTTGTATGCTGTAAAGTTTGGGGATTCTAGCTCCGCTGGACCAAGTGCATAAACCGGTATAAGGTGAAACCAAAATACTTTTATTTAGAATTAAATCAAAAATAAGGCTTTTCTTCAGCATACAAAAACGTAAATTAAAGTCTGCTTATCTTCAGCACAAATAATAAGAAAAGAAAGCACCTACAGTTCAGTAGTCAGGTCTTCACCCAAAAGTTTTTAGAGTCCTTACAGAGATCTTTTGCAGCCTCCAAAGCAGCAAAACAGCAAGACAGCTCCTCAGACAGGTGTCAATCTCCTTCTCCTCCTCACACCACCTCTCTACTACTTCCCGTCTTATAGGCTGTCTTCTTGGAGGCCTTTAACTCCCTGTGTGCTGAATCCCTGTGGTCAGGGAGGGAGTCTCTTTCCCACCCAAATGTCACTTCAGAGCCCCCCAAATTCCGGGTCCCAACTATCTCTCTTAATATAGAGAAGACCGCGAGTCAGTCCTCTCCTAAAACTATCCCCGGAATTTGTCACCCATTTTTGGGTGACCCCCTGAGGCCTACCAGGATTCCCTCAAAGGGACCACAACCCGAATATAGGTGCTACATAGCACCCGTCCAGGACCCAACCTTGGCGTCCTGTACAATGCTAATAGAAGAATGTTTTTAATATGAAATCTATGGACTGTAATTGTATGGACATAATAAAAAAAATAAAAAAATTGGGCCTTTGGTGGTGGTGGTGCTGGTGCCATAACACTAAGTTCTCTGTCGGAGGGCGGAGAGGAGGTTGGTGCCATTGTTGCAAACCACCATTCCTGGCTTAAGCTGGCATGGCGTCAACCACCTCTCAGCCTGCCCCTGCAGAGCTGACAGAATATTTGCCCAAGTGTGGCTCCTGTCCCCCAAGCACACCAGAGCAAGCACCGCATGGCATCTTTTTGCCTGCGTACTTGCGTAGCTCCTTGAACGCCTATGGAGCACAGGAAGAGGCCATGGAGGAAGAAGAGGAGTGGGCAGAGGAGAGAGGTGTGCCAGAATCACCAGTAGTAACATTTTGGAGCCATGGTGGAACAACCTCCAACACTACTGCACCTTGTCCTGCATCCTTCCCAGCTGCCAGAAGAGTCACCCAATGCACAGTGAAAGATAGGTAACGTCCCTGTCCATGCCTGCTGGACCAGGAGTCAGCAGTAATATGCACCTTACCACTGACCGCCCTGTCCAGCGAGGCCAAGACATTGCCTTCCACATGCAGGTAGAAAGCCGGAATCGCCTTCCGTGAGAAAAAGTGGCGTTTGGGAACCTGCCACTGAGGAACCGCACATTGCACAAACTCATGGAAGGGGGCAGAGTCTACCAACTGAAAAGGCAGCAGTTGAAGTGCTAGCAATTTAGCCAAGCTAGCATTCAACCGCTGGGCATGTGGATGGCTGGGAGTGAACTTCTTTTGACGGTGCAGCAGCTGGGGCAGGGAAATTTGCCTGGTCCAAACATTGGTGCGATCTAATGCACTCGTCTCAAAAAAGGCCCACACCAAAGAACTTTTGGAATAACGTGCAGAGGCAGTGCCCTGTACATGCAGATCTCTGTGGTGTGAAGCAGTCAGGCACCCACGTGGAGTCAGTGACCTCATTATCCTCTCCCTCCTCATCACTGGAGCAAACCTGGCAGTATGCTGCAGCTGGGGGAACATGACTGCCAGATTGCTGCCCCCCTCATCCCCTCTCTCTGGGCTCACAGTACTGCCTTCCTCTAGCTTGGTATCATCATTAGAGCCTTCAAAACATTGGGCATCCTCATGGAGCATGTACCCAACACTGTACTCAAACAGTTCGGGGGACTCCTCAGGAGGACATGGTGGGGCTAGGGAAGGAGTGGCTGATGCCATTGAGCCGAAGGAAGAGGCTGCGTTGGCAGCTGCTTTGCCAGTACCCTGAGCCTGGGTGAGAGAGGACGAGGAGGGTGAGGACGGCTTGGTCATCCACTCTACCAAGTCTTCGGCATATTGTGGCTCAACACGTCCAGCTGCTGAAAATAAGAACAAGCGTGTCCCATGGCCATGTGCTGATGAGGATGCACCGTATCCACGACCTTGCCTCTAGACACAGAGCCTGCTTGCCCTCTTTTATTGGCTCGTGATGTTCTGCCTCTCCTTGTTGGCCTTCCAGACATACTAATGGCCTGCAGGGAGATGTAGCTGCACAAAGCTGGGACATTTATACTGATATACTGCAGCTAGCAGAATCAACTGCCTGCCTGTAGTATTATTAGTATGAGAACGCCAGCAATTGGGGTAGCTTTATGTGCACACTGTGCAGAGGACACAGTACACCAGCTGTAATTACTGCAGCTGCCTGCGGTATAGGATCAGCAGAACACCAGCAATTGGGGTAGCTTCAGGTGCACACTGTGCAGATGACACAATACACTGACTGTAATTACTGCAGCTGTCTGCCTGTGGTATAGGATCAGAAGAACATCAGCAATTGGGGTAGCTTTAGGTGCACACTGCAGATGACACAATACATTGACTCTAATTGCTACAGCTGCCTGCGGATTGGATCAGCAGAACGCCAGCAATTGGGGTAGCTTCAGGTGTACACTGTGCAGATGGCACAATACACCGACTGTAATTGCTACAGCTGCCCGCGGATTGGATCAGCAGAACAACAGCAATTGGGGTAGCTTTAGGTGTACACTGTGCAGATGGCACAATACACTGACTGTAATTGCTACAGCTGCCTGCGGATAGGATCAGCAGAACACCAGCAATTGGGGTAGCTTTAGGTGTACACTGCGCAGGTGGCACAATACACAGACTGTAATTGCTGCAGCAGCTGCCTACCTGTGGTATAGGGTCAGCAGAACACCAGCAATTGGGTTAGCTTTAGGTGAACACTGTGTAGATGGCAGAATACCCCGACTGTAATTGCAACAGCTTCAAATGAAATTCAACCACACTGTCTCTCCGTCTATCCCTCTCTGCCGATGCAACACACTACACAAGGCCGCCGCGCAGGGGGCCTTATATAGTGTGGGGCGTTTACTAAACCCCCTGGCTTTGGCCGATTACGACTCTCAGTTTTTTCCGCGCTGTGATTGGCCAAAGCATGCGGGTCATAGTGCATGCTTGGCCAATCATCAGCCAGCAATGCACTGCGATGCCGCAGTGAATTATGGGCCGTGACATGCCACTCAAATTTGGTGCGAACAGCCCATAATGTTCGGATTTTGCCAAACGGTCGAACAGCCGGTGTTCAAGTCGAACATGGGTTCGACTCGAACACGAAGCTCATCCCTACAGATGACTATGTTACGGACTTCAGATGCTGGAGCGCAGACACACAATAGAACAACGCAGCTCTGTGACACCAGTTTCATCTTGGTCTGTCCAAAAATCTTAAGGACGAACTAGCCCAGGTTGGAGTACCCAATACCTTGGAGGCCCTAATCACCCTGGCTATCCAGATTGACTGGCAGCTCCGTGAGTGCAGGACAGAAAGGTCTATCCAGCAGACCCGTCCCATATGGATAATGCCCAGAGCTCCAGTTCCAGCTAACTCTACTTCTACCAGTTCAAGTTCTGTCAACCCTGCATCTGACGTCCCCGAACCCATGCAACTCGGGTTAACTCATCCTGGTCTGTCTACCGACAGGGCAACCTGTGTCTATATTGCAGCCATTATATGCGTACCTGTCCTGCAAAGATGCGTAAGCGTTCATCCAATTCCCCTGCTAACCTGTCATCTTTGTCTGGCGGTGCAACTCACCTAGCTCTTCCACTCTCGTTTCAGCTTCCAGAAGGAACAGATTCAGTCAATGCCATTATTGACTACGGAGCAGGCAGTTGCTTTATTGACTTGACTTTTGCTACCCAGCAACATATTCCTCTGCAACCAAAGACACTAGGACTTGCAGATGGCTCATGTATTAAATCAGGACTAGTGACTCAAGAAACACTCCCTTTACCTGTTGTTACTCCTACTAAACATAAGGAGTTATTGAGCCTTGATGCCATCACTTCTCCATTGTTTCCCTTCATCCTGGGCCTACCTTGGCTTCAAGCCCACAATCCTCAGATCGATTGGACTGCCGGAGAAGTCAGGTTCCAATCACACTACTGTCGAGAACACTGCTTGTCTAAACCCCCCCGATGCCTCAGTAACTCTGCTATGCATGGACTCCGATCAAGCGTTATGCCAGTCGGTGCCTGAATTCTATTATGAATATCTTGATGTCTTCAGCAAATGGGGGACCCTCTTCCTCTGCATTGAGCAAATAACTGTCCGATTGAACTGCTTCCTGGGGCCGAGATCCCCTTTGGGCGAATATTCTCACTCTCCGAGCAGAAACAGGAAGCGTCTGCCATGGAGACTGCCCGAGTGTTTATTAAGGAGATTGTGCACGGAATCCTTGCAAACATAATTTCTGAGGTGTGCAGTTCACATTGCATTTCTGGAGGACCTGAGAATGAGTTATACTTATCTTCAGCTTACCCCCCTCAAAATAATGGGCAAACAGAAAAAACTAACCAGCCACTCGAACAGTACATTTGATGTTTCACGTCCTTTGTTCAGGACGACTGGGTGTCATTATTCCCATTGGTAGAATTTTCCTAAAATAATGCCAGTCATTCAGCCACAGGACAGTCCCCACTCTTTGCCAATTATGGTTTTCATCTGTCATTTTTGCCTGACTTTGTTCCAGAATCTACAGTTACAGCTGTTCAGAGCATGGTGGATTTCCTCAACTGCAATAATAAGGTACTACAAGAAGCAGTGACAAAAGCACATGCAGACAACAAGAAAGCATTCAACAAGAGGAGAAAAGGGGAACTGAGTCTTCAGTTTGGCAATCTAGTATGGTTATCTACGGCAAACTTCAGGTTGGCATGTCCATCGAAGAACTTGCACCCAAGTTCGTAGGTCCGTTCCCGGATAAGAGGTAACTAAACGAGGTATCGTATGAACTATCTTTACTGGACTGATTTAAGATTCACCCTGTATTTAGTGGTGGCTGGTGTTTTTTTTTTTTTGAGTGGGTGGCGGTACAGTACTACCACCCCCCCGACGGCGTGGCATTAGCAACCCCCTGGTGTCTGCTGATCATCCTGACCCCATTTAGGTGGCGGGGTGAGGGCAGCTGTGCCAATGTCCCCTCCAGCACAGCGGGTAACCCCATCTAGATGGCGAGGTGCAGGCAGTGGCTCCGGGGTCCATCCAGTATGGTGGACGGGCTCCATCTAGGTGGCGAGGTGCGAGCAGCGGCTCCAGTGTCCGCTCCTCCAGCGGCTTCCACTGTGTGTCTCCACTCTCTCCTGACCCGCTTCCTGATTGGTGGGTAAGAGATTTAGTGTGAAAATAGCAACTATTCATTTGCTATCTCACAGAACTGGGTGGACTTCAGTGCTCTGCGCTCGGAGTGCAGCCTTTTTTGAAGCCTATTAGAGCCCCTGGTTATAATCACATGCTTAAAAAACACTCCCCCCGCCCCATTGGGATCCATGGTTCCGAAATCCTGTATGTAGATCAGGGGGCCAGATGCATGGATGGGGGGGTGGTGCCTATGCGCCCCTAATGTCTGCTACTGCCTTTATTCCATGTTTCACTTTTAAAACCTGTAATACCAGACCCCTTTCCTGATAAAGGGTCTGGCGCACCTGAACCAGTGCTGGTTGATGGAGATGAGGAATATAAGGTGGGAGCTATTGTAGACTGCAGGAAAAGGAGGAACCAATTGCAGTATCTGATTAAGTGGAAAGGTTATGGTCCAGAAGAGAATTCCTGGGAACCAGAATGTAATGTCCATGCAAGAGGGCTAAATCATGCCTTTTTCTGTGCCCATTCCCACCCCACTTAGAGACGCAGCTTTCAACAATTACCGCAGTCTACCTACAAGCTCCGAAAAACCTTCACCTGCTGTCAAGCAATCAACCCGTTTCATTACACAATTTCATGACAAACATAGGAAAATTTTAAAAATTCTGGACTCACATTGGTCTATTCTGTTAGAAGACCCTCATCTTAAAACCACAGTTGACACCAAAACTAAAGTGGCATATAGAAAATCCAGAAACATAAAGAGCAAATTTTCACCTAGTAGAATCAAGTCTGTTCAACCAACTTCTTCACAACCTGTTCTCACACCCCTCAGGGGGATGCTGGATAGCAAGAGTGGATTAGCACCGCTGGAATCTTTTTTTTATTTTTTTTTATTTTTAATAAAGGAATTTTTGAAAAGTGTGTTTGTCTTATTTAACTATTTTTTACACTTTCTTTGTGAAATGGTAGGGGTACTTTTGTACCCCCTTACCATTTAAAACAGGGGGGGCGGGATCTGTGGGTCCCCTTGTTAAAGGGGGCTTCCAGATTCTGATAAGCCCCCCGCCCGCAGACCCCCACAACCACCGGCCAGGGTTATGGGGATGAGGCCCTTGTCCTCATCAACATGGGGACAAGGTGCTTTGAGGGGTCACAGACCCCCAAAGCATCCTCCCAATGTTGATGGCATGTGGCCTGGTACGGTTCAGGAGGGAGGGGGGGCCGCTCTCTCGTCCCCCCCTCTTTTCCTGCTGCCTGCCAGGTTGCGTGCTCGGATGAAGGGTCTGGTATGGATTTTTAGGGGGAACCCCACGTCAAATTTTTTCTTAAATTTGAGGCAGGGTTCCCCTTAATATCCATACCAGACCTGAAGGGCCTGGTAATTGAATTTGGGGGACCCCCACGCTTTTTATTTATTTATTTATTTTTTTATCAATGACTTTCAATGAGTGTTCTCTGTATTACGGAGCCGACAATTCATTATAGCCGCGAGTGATTTTAAAGGACTTTTTTTCCTGCATAAATGACACTTTGTGCAGGGACAGTTCTAAGCACCAGAAACATGAGCCCCTTCAAAGGCATACTATAGACACCCCCCCCCCCCCTACGAAATTTAAAGGAATATTACACTTTTATTGTTTCACTTTAATCATTATTAAAATCACTGCTCCCGAAAAAACGGCCGTTTTTAAAACTTTTTTTTGCATTGATACATGTCCCCTGGGGCAGGACACGGGTCCCCAAACACTTTTTAGGACAGTAACTTGCAAATTAGTCTTTAAAATTAGCACTTTAGATTTTGAACGTTGGAGTCCCATAGACTTTAATAGGGTTCTAAAGTATGCTATATACTAGCTCCGTCGAATCTTCTTTATACATTCGACAGACACCATAAGCCTTCAAAGACAGATTCGACCGTAATACATGTGGATTTTCGGACGAATGCAATTTTTGAACGAAAAACGGAACAAATAAAAACGAATTTCGGGAGTAAGTAAATAAATTAAGTTTTCGGACGAAAACGAAATTCCCAAACGAAATATTTTACTCTGCACATGTCTACTATTATTACATTACTGAACAATTATCTACTTATTGTTTTTCCACATTTATATTTATTATTTAAAGTTTAAGTTTGTTTTTCCCCCCTTTTATGGCATACTGTATATTGTATGCTGTTTCCCTGGCCACAGCCAGCATTGTGCGTTTTTAGCCAGTGCTGAGACTTGTTGTTCCACGACGCTGACATATAAATTGCATACTGCTGACACTTTCCATCCAGGCCTATTGAAAGAACAGCTCAGAGCGTGTAGCCAATCTACAGCCTCTCTCCTTGGTGAAAGCCTTCCCCCAGAAGTGATCAGATGACCCGTGACGTCACGCACGCTCCACGCGCATTCCACGCCGGTGTCCTATCACATTGTGTCCCCCATTGGATAGTGTCCGCTGTGTACTGCGCATGCGCAGTACACATAGATTCCAAAGATAGCCGAAGATGAACGGCGCCTGCGCCGTGAGTCCAGGTTCTAGCCCCACCATCCAAGTGGACATAGAGCTTGAATAAAAAGAGCCGAGCACAGCGAGGCCATGCCCAAAGCGTGGCGAGTGAAGCTAGCCCGCGAGGGGCCCTCTAATATCTGCAGCCCTATGTCGACTTGGATGGTGGGGCTAGCACCTCCACTCACGGCGCAGGCGCCGTTCATTTTAGGAGATTTTCCGAATCTCCTTCTGCTCCATACTGCGCAAGCGCTGTGCCTGAGCAGTACGGGGCGGACACTATCCGATGGACGGACGCTATATGGCAGAACACCGGTCCCAGCCTGTTCCTGACGGCGACAGGACAAGCCCCTGGCCCGTAATCAACAATCCGCAACCCTGCACCTCTGCAGCATCATCCGGATCAGGACCTGAGGAACTCACCATCGACCACTTGTATACTGATGAGCCTTTTTAATCTATCTCTCCTGTAAGTGTAATCTTACTTTGCGTCATTAAAATATCCTCTAATACTGCACTTAGATGGCTTCCTTTTCTACCTTTCTCTTGCATATTACAGAAAAAGAAAGCCAGTTAGACATCTGGGGGCTGCCTGTCGGAGGAGGGAGGGGCAATGTCAGGGACATTCTATAAGAAGGCAGATGTGCGTGCGCTGGGCACGAATGTGGGCATGCGCACCAATATTCACCAGATGCGAATGCCCATGCAAATGTGCGCGCATTAGCCGTTTATACTCACACCAAATGGCTTATATAAGGACAGCAGCTGCACTAGTGCAGTGCTGTCTGATCTGTGGCTTTACATGTGTTCTTGTTCCTTTGCATATATTGATTCCAGTGTTTGACCCGGCTTTCCTGACCATGCTTGCTTATTTCCAGTCCTGACCTCTGCTTGCCTTCACCTTGTTTATATCTGCTTATCTGCCTGATATCCTCCTGCCAACCTCTGCCTGCATCCTGACCATTTTGTGCCTGGCATTTATGCTATATCTGATCATCTGTGACTGACCCGGGTTGTCTGACACTGCACCAGTCTCCTGTCTACCCTGCTCTGCTTAGTGCCTGGTGATGCTGTCCTGCATTTGCTGTGTGCCTGCATCCGCGGTTCCTGCTGCCATCTGTTGCTTCAGTGACCCAGTCCAGTCTGGTGACTCATCGGCCACACATCTCTGCCACCAATGGAAAATCTTGCAGGCACCCTTACCTAACCACGCTATCGCAGCCACTGTTGCAAACTCCAGTGGTCCCTGAGCGGGGGCTGTACGAGAGGTCTCCCTCTGCACGTCAGGCTCCACCACAAGGTATGTGACAACTGGGTTTATGCAAGAATCTGAATATTCAGCCTTAAAAGAGAAGTATAGCCGGGGCGTGGCCTGGCGATGCACTAGAGCAGACGTGCTTTGCGGGAGCTCCGGCACCGGCGAGGATATTTCGATCTTTTATAACGTGATCCTCTCACCACTGCTCATCCTAAGCATGGGGAGAAAGACGGGCAAGTCCCTGCCTAAGAAGGGAACAGCTACGGGTACTATCAAGCGCTTTTTGTCCACGGAAACCGAGGACGCTGCAGACCAAGACGGACTAGGCCGCTCACCGCACAGTACGCTGATAGCGCACAGCCCCGCCTCTTCAGCTAGGCTGGAGCACAGACCACGCTCGCCTGACACCTCTGCAGAATCGGAGGAAGAGGGAGACCTGCCCGGATCTGCCGGGGCAGCTACTAGGGTGAGTGACCTCCTGACCAAGGCTGACTTAGCTTCGATGCTGTTGAACCTCGAACGGGTGATTAGAAAGGAGGTCTCGGCGGTCCGTTCGGATCTATCTCAGGTCCTGACGTGGGTGGAAGAGACAGAGCAACGCTTAGACCGACACGCGTCCGCCATACGAACTCTTCAGACGACTACCCGCCAGCTTGCGATCGCCCACCGGACGGCTCTCTATAAGATCGAGGACCAGGAGAACCAAAATAGGCGTAACAACGTTCGGATCCGTGGCCTACCGGAGGCAACCGGGGATGACGACCTTCTGCCTTCAGTTAGGGGTATTTTTAATAGCCTTTTAGGCCGAGCAGCGGATGCTCCTTTGAAGATCGATCGGGTCCACAGGGCCCTCCGACCTCGTTCCCTAACCACGGAGGTCCCACGAGACATCATCTGCAGAGTCCATCATTACCCGAATAAGGAGCTGATCATGAAGAAGGCCAGGGATGCCACGCCGTTTGATTTCCATGGCGCCTCTCTCACCCTATTCCCTGATCTGGCTAAGGAGACCTTGGATAGACGTAGAGCCTTGCGCCCTCTTACAGAACTTCTGCAGGCGGCTTCTATCAGATATAGATGGGGCTTCCCTGCGACACTGATTGCCTCTGCCAATGGCAAAACCTCCGTCCTCAGATTCCCGGAAGACCTGCCACAATTTTGTGCTGACCTGAATGTCACCGCGCCGGATCTACCGGGTTGGAGTGATGTCGTCCCGCCACCACCAAAGATCTCCGACCGACAATGGCAGAGAGTGGGACGGAAACACCACGTTGCGGCCCAGGAACCCCAGGCTGTGTGGCCCTTGCCATCTGCCCTGTTGTAATTCTCCAATTGGTACGGGAATCTTGGATCCTGCAAGTATGCTGCTATTTTACTTTTATTTGCTACTGCCCTGTTTGTTTGCCTCAGGTTCTCCCCTTCATGTCCATATCTCTGATGCCCTAGACCAGGGATCTCAAACTGGTGGCCCTCCAGCTGTTGCGGAACTCCAAGTCCCATCATGCCTCTGCCTTTGGGAGTCATGCTTGTAACTGTCAGCCTTGCAATGCCTCATGGGACTTGTAGTTTTGCAACAGCTGGAGGGCCGCCAGTTTGAGACCCCTGCCCTAGACTCTTACATGTGATCGAGATATGACGCTATACAAGTATACACCTAGCTAGGTGTCTGGGATATTGCCTTACTCTGTAGCAAACCTGTGAGCCCACATGGTGACCTATCTTTGGGCTTGCTCACTCTTCTCCTAACGTGGTCGTCAGATGTTGCTTGGACTCGGTTACAGTTCATTGATCCTGTTTGGGCCAATATACCACTTGCTGTTTACTGTTTTGATTTATTTACATTTATCTCTTGCCGGAAATGTTACAGTAGTGTGAGACCATTAGAGGTGCCGGTGCCGGACTGCCGTGGCGTGCCCTCGACCCCCCTTTATGGCGGGGGCCGCCTGGCGCGGGACTCCGGTACCCTTGCCCTGCTTTGCGGGGTGGGTGTGGGGGCCCCGGGCCAAGCGTGCGGCCCGCCCTTGCACTGCAGCTCTCTGCGTGCGGTTAGACTTATTGCTATACTGATCTCTTTCTTGCTCTTGTCTTTGCTGTTCTATTTTCCCCTCTGTACTTATCCCTCTTTCTTTTCTTCTCCCTTGGTTGTCCTTTCCTCCCCTGTCCCCACCCGCACCCATTCTTGTCCCCTTGGTTGTGGGGGGCCCTGTTTGCCTCGGTACTTTTGTAATGTAGGGGTATGGGAGGCGGTTCCCCTTTCTGTGACCCAATGGCTACGGTGAACCTTGTTTCGTTCAATGTTAGGGGCCTTCACGCCCCTGGGAAGAGACATAATTTGTTTTGAGAACTGAACCGTCTGCGCGGAGATGTGGTTTTTCTCCAAGAGACCCACCTCACTCACTCCACTTCGGTTAAATTGTACTCCCCCAAATACCCTACTTGGTATTACAGCCTTTCAGATATTTCTAAAGCCAAGGGCGTGGCCATTGGGTTTCGGAGGGGCACCGCGTTCAAGCTAGAGTCTATGTTGAGTGACCCGACTGGCCGCTTTCTATTTCTGCGGGGTACCCTGGGCAGCATGCCATGCACTCTGGCTACTCTTTACTCTCGCAATAAGGACCAGGCGCCATTTATTGCTTCGACACTTTCCAAACTAGGGGACTTCGCTGGGGGGTGTGTGGTTCTGACGGGTGATTTCAATGCAGCTCTGGAACCCACTCTGGACACTTCCAGGGGGAGTTCACCCTTGTCCTATAAAAAATTGAAATATATCCGCACAAAACTCCATGAGCTGCAGTTGATGGACACCTGGAGGATCACGCACCCACGCGACCGTGATTTTACATACTACACGGTACACCGTACGTATTCGAGAATAGACCTCTGTTTTCTTGACCATCAGCATCTGCCTCTCCTAGTACAGTCAGCCATAGAAACGTCTCCCCTGTCGGATCATGCTCCGGCTTTGATTACTCTTAAAGTAGATTCTCTGCCCCTCAAAGTTGCCAACTGGCGACTGAACGAAACCCTCATTTCCGAAGAAGTGGACAGGAAGGTCTTAGGTGAGGAGTTAGGAAGCGCACAAAGTCTTTATTAGAGGCAAACTCATTGAGCTGGGCGCCAGGAAGAAAAGGGAGCGATTGGCTCAACAACTTACGTTGATACAAGAGATTAGGAGTTTAGAGCGGATCCATAAACAGAGCCTCTCTATGTCCATTTTACGCACCCTCACCGAAAAACGGGAATCCCTGAAGACCCTCCTACACCTAGATCAGAAGTATAGATCGAGGCTGGTGTCCCAACGTTTTTACGACTGGGGGGACAGACCCAGTAGATTATTAGCTAATTCCATTAGACAACGGAAAACCGCCGCGTTCATCCCTAAAATCAGGACCGCCGGGGGGTCCATGGCCTTCACCACTCCACAGATAGCTAGGGAATTTAGGGAGTTTTACCAGCATCTTTATCATGTCCGACAAACTGCTGTTGGCGGAGATGATAAGTAGAGGCTTATTCAGGATTACCTGACCGGAGCTGCCCTTCCTCAGCTCCCGTCTGAGGCCCTGGCCGGGGGAATTTACCTCGGCGGAGTTATTTGAGAGCCCTGCGGGGCATGGCGAGGGGCAAAGCTCCGGGTCCTGATGGCCTCACAGTGTCATATTACCGCTCCTATGCAGATAAGCTACTCCCCCACCTATCTAAATATGCCAACGTGCCCTTAAACGGCGGAGCTCTCCGCCCGGAAACTACCCATGCCCATGTTACGGTTATACCTAAAGACGGGAAGGATCCAGCCGATTGCGCTAGCTATCGCCCTATCTCGCTGCTTAATATAGACGCCAAAATCTACGCTAAAGCGATTGCGAATAGATTACTACCCCTAGTCCCACAATGGATAACACGGGACCAAACTGGTTTTATACCGGGAAGGGAGGCTCATGATAATTCCTTACGCACCTTTACTTTGATGTCATTTGTACGGCGTCACTCCCAGCCCACCCTGTTGCTCTCTACAGATGCTGAAAAAGCCTTTGACAGGGTGGACTGGGAGTTTCTTATGGCAACGTTGTCCCACCTCGGTGTCGGCCCTTCCCTTAGGTCACAAATTTCAGCCCTCTACTGTCAACCCACGGCCCAACTGAGAGTTAACGGTACTCTTAGTGACCCCTTCACCTTATATAATGGCACGCGCCAGGGCTGCCCGCTTTTGCCCATATTATTCGCGATCTCGTTGGAGCCCTTCCTGTCCGACGTAACCCGAACATACATGGTATTACTGTCGGCAAGTCGGAACACAAATACGCTGCATATGCAGATGATATTTTGTTTTACGTGCAACAACCCCTGATTTCTCCCTAACCTCATATCCGAATTCTCAGCTTATGGCAGGGTATCTAATTTCAAAATAAATATGTCTAAATCCGAAATACTAAACGTAACGGTCCCCCCACTCGACGCAGCACACATTAAACAGACTTTCCCCTTTACCTGGCAGACACGGCACATGAAATACTTAGGTATCTACTTAACGCCCAACCCACTCACACTCTTCCGTACCAATTTTCTACCGCTCCTCAACGCACTCAGATCGGACCTTCAGAAATGGTCTCAGCTAGGCCATTCCTGGCTGGGGAGAATTGGGTTGATAAAGATGAATCTGCTGCCCAGGGTGCTCTTCATGCTGCAAATGATCCCATTTGGGGTGCCAGTGGGTTTCTTTACTATATTGAACTCTATGGTATATAAGTATATATGGAACAGGAAGAAACCCAGACTTCCACGGTCCCTACTTCAGCGACCACGAAGCGCTGGGGGCCTGGCAGTACCGGATTTCCGACTGTATTTCCGCTCCGTTATGCTAACCAGACTGTCGGATTGGAAATATTGTAAAAATACTAAACTGTGGGTCTAATTAGAAACCACACTGGGTGAGACGGACCTTTCCAACCTTATGTGGATACCAAGAAAATTTAGGACTTTGTCTACCAACTCATCACCACTAACGACCTCTTCTCTCGCAGTCTGGGACTCCCTGTGCAAAAAACTGAACTGGCCCTACAATTCACCATTGCTGTCCTTATCGGGTCATAATTACTTTCCACCTGGTAATATGGGCCCTCGCTCACATTTCTTTTGGAGTCTAGGGGGTAAGACTCTCCTACATCAGTTCGCTGGCCCCTCCGGCGTTTTCCCACTCTCGGTCATCATGGGGGAGTTGCCCATTTCATTTATGGACCGCTGGAAATACTGTCAACTAACGGCCTTTGTTCGCTCCCTTCCTAGACCTCTACGTTCCATAAACGAGCTTACGCTTCTGGAGTCCGCTTTCTCAGATGACTTGCCTGTGGAGAAGCCCGTCTCTTATTTTTATCACGCATTGCTGTCCCTGGAGTCTCACAAGACCCCTACTTTCATCCGCAATTGGGAGCTGGACCTAGCTAAAGAACTCACCCCTGCCCAAGTGTCCAACATTCTTACCATGGCACACACCGCTTCAGGCTCCGCTAAAACATCTGAGATGGCCTACAAGTTGTTAACCAGGTGGCACTACACGCCTGTGACACTACATCAGTTTTTCCCCCAAACCTCCCCGCTCTGTTGGAGAGAGTGTGGCGAGCGGGCCACTCATGCTCACATCTGGTGGTTCTGTCCACGGATACGCCCGTTCTGGCTTGCAGTTCTGTATTGGATTAAGCACATTCAGGGTTGGGAGGTCCCTAATGACCCTTGGTATATCTTGTTTCATTGTTCGGGTAAACCAGCAGGCTCATATAAACGCTCAATTACACCCTATCTCCTCAATGCTGCAAAAACTCTTATCCCACGATACTGGAAGCAGAGGAGGATCCCTACGCTTCGCTGCTGGCTACTCAAGGTCGACCATCTATATTACATGGAAGACTTGACGCTTTCTCTGAGAGGCAAGTCTGACCTCGCCACAAAAATATGGGCCTGCTGGGTCGCCTTCAAGTACACCTCTGTATATGCGGATATTGTCTCTCAACCTGTGTGATGTAATGTAACAGTGTCTTATAAATGCAAACCTGTTTTAATCTTTAATCTTTAATCTTCAATTTGATGATCAGGGCAGTAATTGGACTCTGCGGAGGCGAATGGACAACCCCCCCCCCCCCCCCGCTTTCTCTCTGTCTTCTGGACTTTCCTCCTCTCTTTTTCTGAGCTTGCCTCTCTTTCAGAGCTCACCAGACTTTTATAGATAAAACCAGAAGGAGTTATGTGCACTTGGTGAAATATTACCGTTGGAGTCTCAGTGCACTAAGTGAGGTTACTGCTGATGCCAGGGGGAATTTTTGAGTTACCTGGTAATCTGTGGCTTTGGACCCCCCCCCCCCCTCTTGGAGGAGAGCCATCGAGCTCTTACCTGTTGTTTCCTCTACTTTTGTTTATGTTATGACTGTTTATACTGCTCCTCTGATAATTGGTTTGTGATGAGTTGTATGTGCTCCTTTTCATTAATAAAAACTAATAAAAAAAAAAAAAAAAAAGAAAAGAGAAGTATAGCCAAAGCTCTTCTGGCCATACTATATCCGTGGGTCACAGGAGAACACTTCGTTTTGCACTCCTGTGATTCAGATTCAGATGACCGTGTGTTAAAGTCCGCTCACAGAGCTGGTCCAGGCTCTGCAGGGATGCCAACAATAATTTTAGGATCTGCCCAGATGCCTGACTGTCAGCCGGTTCAGCCTCTCAGTGTGCAGCTGAGAGCCTGAGCCAATCGCTACCGCCCCCTTCAAAGTCCAGTGCTCCAGTGAGTACTGCAGAGGCTGAGTACTGAGCAGTGACTGACAGTCAGCGTTTTGTGCTCAGAGCAGACCAAATAATGAGCTTTGATCGATCAGTTCTTAGTGTAGAAGCAGCAGGACAAAGCTGCATCATCAGATCGATGTTGCAGCTGTCTAGGTATGTATGTTTATTATTTTTTATTTCAGAACTTCTCTTTAACCTGTTCCTGACCAGCTGCCACAGTTGTACTGCGGCAGAATGGTACAGGCAGGCGAGACGCCGTTATACTACGTCGGGTGCGCTGCCGGCGAGGTGCTCAGGGACAGATCAATCCCCAGGCCCAGGCCAATGATTTCTGGCCTGGACCTCGTGATCACTCCTGATGAATGATATCCTTCCCCTGTCTGTGTAAGTGTAAACAAAGACAGGGGAATTGATGTCATCTCTCTCATGTCGGTCTTTTCTGTTCCAGACCGAGAGGAGAGAACATCACAAGTGAGTTGCGACAACAGCACACTGACACCAGGTCACGTAGGCACACAATTCATCCCCCGATCACCACCTGTCACTGTGTCACCCAGTACAGCAATCAGATGATTTTTTGATTGTTGTACTAGTGTCATTAGTGACACTAATCAGTGTTATGCCCTGTACACGCGGTCGGAAATTCAGACGGAAAAGGTCTGATCGGATTATATTGTCGGAAAATTCGATTGTGTGTCGGACTTTTGAGAGCAGGATCTAATATTTTCCGACAAAAAAATCCGATCAGACTTTTTTCGATTATAGAGAATTCAGACCAAACAAAGAGCCACGCATGCTCAGATCAAATTACGAGACTAAAACTATTGGCTACTAGCCTCAACGTAGTCCCGTCGTAATGAACAAACGTCACCACGTTCCGAACGATCGGATTTTCGGACAACTTTGTCCGACCGTGTGTATGCAACACCAGTTTAGGACAAAATCCGTTGGAAAAAATCTGATGGATTTTGTTGTCGGAATGTCCGACCGTGTGTACAAGGCATTAGGGTAACTAGTATTAGGCTCAGATAGGACTAGGGACCCCCCTAACCCCCCATAAAGGTTTAACCCCTTGATTACCCCGTGTCACCTGTGATTGCAGTATAAGTGTCACAGGTGACGCAGTTTAGCTAGTTATTTTTTTATTGCGTCAGGGCACTCGCCGTATTTTACCTAATAAAGGTTTAACCCCCTGATCACCCAGCGGGTGATCAGTTAGGTTTTAGGGTCAGATAGGGTCTGCGTCGCCCCAGGCAGCGTCAGGTTAGTGTCAGTACAGCTAACACCCACGCACGCAGCATACACCTCCCGTAGTGGTATAGTATCTGAACGGATTGATATCTGATCTGATCAGATCTATACTAGCGTCCCCAACAGTTTAGGGTTCCCAAAAACGCAGTGTTAGCGGGATCAGCCCAGATACCTGCTAGCACCTGCATTTAGCCCCTCTGTCCAGCCCAGCCCACCCAAGTGCAGTATCGATCAATCACTGTCACTTACAAAACACTAAACGCATAACTGCAGTGTTCGCAGAGTCAGACCTGATCCCTGCGGTCGCTAACAGTTATTTTGGTAGCGTTTTGATACAGCCGCTGACAGCATAGGAGATTTTTTTCCTGTGAGTCTCACTAGTGTATTTCAATAAATTTAGAGCCCAAAATGGCAAATTGAAGGTACACTAATGAAGAGGCCTACACGTTTCTGAGCATGATAGATAGTGAGGAGGAAGTCACTCATCTGTCAGACTCAGGCTCAGAATACGAACCAGTAGACAGCAGCAGCACCCTGACAGATAGCTCTGACGACAGAGTTGTGGTCCCTGCCAAGGTCAAGCGTACCAGACCCCGATCTTCTTCTGCTGTCGCTGAAGTGCATGAACCGCAGGTCTCACGTATATGGAGCAGAGCAGTACTAGCGCCGCTATTCCTTCTGGTGAAGTGGCAAGCACCAGCGGCCTAGTACATCCTGGCCGTACATCCAGCACTGAAGTATCATGTGGTGACGTGGCGAGTCCCAAAAGTGCAGTTCAAGCTGGCGAGGTGGCAAGCACAAGTAGTGTCCCGCTGCCACCAAGAAGACAAAGACAGGCCCGTCAAGCTCATAGTGCCCTTCCTGCTGCATTCACCAATCCCAATTGGGAACCCACCACTTCTGCAGCAACCGTACTTCCCCCATTCACTGGCCAACCCGGCATTCAGGTGGAAACCGTTGATTTTACGTCACTTGATTTTTATTTGCTGTTTTTCACCGAAAATCTCTATAGATCTATTGTGGACCAAAGCAATTTGTATGCTGGTCAATGCATCGCCAATAATCCCCAGCTGACCCTTGCCAGAGATTGTAGACCAATTGCAATCTCTGAATTTAAGACCTTTCTGGGCCTTTCACTCCTCATGGGCATAGTTAAAAAGACTGAGTTGCAGTCATATTGGTTCACTGATTGAACCATATACCCATGTTCTCTGCCTCCATGACCAGGACACGATACGAGCAGATCTTGCGGTTCATGCATTTCAGTGACAATGAACTCTGTCGTCCTCGGAATGACCCTGAATTTGATCGGCTCTACTAAATTTGGCCCCTCGTAAACCACTTCAACCAAAGTTTTGCAGCCTTGTTTACTCCAGATCAAGTTGTCTGCATTGATGAGTCCCTGATTAAGTTTTCTGCCTGCTTGTTACTCAAACAGTACCTTCCCAGCAAGCGTGCCAGATACGGGGTCAAGATGTATAAGCTCTGTGACAGGGCCACAGGCTATACATGTAGTTTTATGGTTTACGAGGGAAGAGATAGTCACGTAGAGCAGCCAAACTGCCCTGACTACATAGGAAGCACTGGCAAGATTGTGTGGGACTTATTCGGAAAGGGGTACCACTTGTATGTGGACAATTATTACACAAGTGTGCCACTGTTTAGTCACTTGTTTGATCAACAGATTGGAGCATGTGGCACTGTGCGATCTAATCGCTGGGACTTTCCCCAGCGGTCTGTAGATTCCTGTCTTAGACTGGGGGAGAGAGCCTGATTGAGATGTAATAATTTGCTCGCTATGAAGTGGAGGTATAAGAATGTTATAAATATATAATGTTGAAGGTTCAAAGTAATTTTCTTGCAAAAAAAATATTTTTTCATATAAACAAAAAGTGTCAGAAAGGGCTTTGTGTTCAAGTGGTTAGAAGAGTTAATGATGTGTGACATAAGCTGCTAAATGTTGTGCATAAAATGCCAGGACAGTTCATACCCCCCCCCCCCCCCAATGACCCCAGTTTGGAAAGTAGACACCCCAAGCTATTTGCTGAGAGGCATGTTGAGTCCATGGAATATTTTATATTTTGCCACAAGTTGCGGGAAAATTACAAACTTTTTTTTTTCTTTTGAACTCTATGACCAAGAGGGTTAAGGCAGTAGTGGAAAATAATGCCTGCCACACAAAATATTGACACTTTGGGCCCAATTTGGACATTATCACTTAGGGGTGTACTCACTTTTGTTGCTAGCGGTTTAGACATTAATGGCTGTGTGTTGAGTTATTTTGAGGGGACAGCAAATTTAAACTGTTTTACAAGCTGTAAACTCACTACTTTACATTGTAGCATAAATGTATAATTTGTTCAGTGTTGCCATATGAAAAGATAAAATAAAATATTTACAAAAATGTGAGGGGTGTACTCACTTTTAAGAGATACTGTATTATTCATTTGCATATTGTGGCTCATGTTTTAGAAATGTTACCATTTATATTTTACATGATAAACCAAATGTGGGTTTACTTTCTCCTTATAGAATGTTCTCTAACCCTCTTCCTCTATAAAATTAAGAAACAATGTGATTCAACTTTAGTCATTTATTACACAAAACTTATAGAATACAGGCTGAACTATTTTAGTTTGTATATACATAGAAGCACTTCTTAACATATGTTACAATGCTATAGTTATTATAGGTTGAATGGTATGAAACTGAAATTACATGTTCATATTTAATATACAACTTAGAACAGAGTTGTTGCAAAATCAAAAATGTCCATCTACTGTATACCAGCATCCAGATCTGAACATTCACCTGCTAGATGAACTTTCTAAGTAGAACTAAAGGATAAATATAATTTATAATATTTTATTTTTATTTTGGATAGCGTA
Organism: Lithobates pipiens; assembly: GCF_037356315.1. Lineage (NCBI taxonomy): Eukaryota > Metazoa > Chordata > Amphibia > Anura > Ranidae > Lithobates > Lithobates pipiens. The sequence continues at coordinate 291,203,301 of NW_027507758.1, forward strand.
AGGAATCATTCTAACCCCTGCAATTTTTTTTTTCTTTTTGACATCTGTGTCCCACTTGGGAGATTTCCCTTCCCTTTCTGTCCCATAGCTAAAACAGGAAGTGAGTGGAAATCCCTCCAATGTGAGGGAATCCCTGATTATTATCGATGTCACCAGAACTAGTGTCCCCATTTGAAGATTTTCTGTTTATCACTGTTCTGGGGACAGCCCAAAATTTAGGATTTTCTACTTTCACTGTCGATGATAATGGTAAACAAGACAAATTGATAGGATGAATCTCCCTAACAGCAATAAAAACATAAAAAAAAAGGGGGAGTCTGTCCATCAACATGCCCATTTGAAAAGAGTCTTGGGGCCTTTCACACGAGCGCTTCAGTTGTTTTATCAGTTAAGATACATTTTTTCAAAGAAAAAACAGATCAGTTTTTCATCAGGTTCTTATCATTTTACATCAGTTTTTTTTTACATCCACTACCAGTGCAAAACGGATGCAACGTTTGTCCGTTTACATCCATTTTTCATCAGTCCTGGGTTTTTTTAATGGAAGAAAAATAGGGCTTTGATCCGTTCCAAAAAAACAGATGTTGACGAAAGTGGATGTAAACAGATGTAAATAGATGATCATCTGTTTACAGCCATTTTTCCATAGAGATTCATTGATGTCCATTTTTCATCCATCAACGGATGGATGAAAAATAGACAAAAGGAACACCTGTGTGAAAGGAACCTTAGGGCCCGTTCACATAGACGTGTCCGTATGGGCTCTGCTTTGCTCAGTAGGGGATCTCCATTGATCCCTGCTGAGCAGGCAGATGACAGGTCTGTCTCTGCACAATGTAGAGTCTGTTTTCATCTGATCTGCAGATGAATGGAAAAGTAGGGTTTTCCTCCGTCATCAGAAGCGGAGCATAGTGGAGACTGATGTCAGCGGATGGATGAAAAACGGACATATGGTCTGCCCGTGTGAAAGGGGCCTTAGTCTGCTTGTTCAAATGAGTGGGCTAACTTAACTCACAACATTAACAAGTTAATGCTAAATATACCGGGCGTTGGCGGTAAAGCGACACTATTTTTAGCGCTTTACCGTTGTTTTTGCAGCACTTTTCGGCCACTAGCGCTTTTAACCTCCGCTAATGGCTAAAAAAGGGTTAAATGTGCCCGCTGCAGCGGTGTTTTGCCAGCTCTTTGGCGGCGCTGCCCAAGGATTCTGCTTGCAGGACTTTTTTTTCGTGTCCTGCCAGCACACCGCTCCAGTGTGAAAGCACTCGGGCTTTCACACTGGAGTGAGAGGAGAGGCTCTTTACAGGTGCTTTGCAAGCACTATTTTTAGCGCTATAGTACCTGTGAAGCCCCTCAGTGTGAAAGCAGCCTAATAAGTTTTAGTTCCACAGTTGATGATCAGAAGAATCAGGTGCAGTATTGGTATATGTTGTGCAATGTTCCCCAGAAAATACAGGGTAAAAGACCATGGTAAATATTACAAAGACAAAGCATTATGAACACAGAAAGGAACTTGACTGTTTTAGTCATCCTCATACAGCTTTTTTTTTAACATCAAATCTCACCCAAAACAGTTATTCCAGTTCTGTGTGGTTGCTGAAAAGCTGAATCACTTGCTGGCTTTTTCTATCACACAAAGACTACAAACACAAGCGATATGATCACCATAATTCCTTGGCATGGTTATTACAGGGTCATATCATTGGGGAAGATTTACAATAACTGGAGAGTGCAAAATCTGGTGCAGCTCTGCATAGAAATCGATCAGCTTCCAGATTTTATTTTCAAAGCTTAATTGAACAAGCTGAAATTAGAAGCTGATTGACTACCATGAACAGCTGCACTAGATTCTGGGTGCTCCAGTTTTAGTAAATCTACCCCACTGTGTCACTCTTTCACCATGGATTCTTCATAACCAGTGATTCCAGCTGAAAGAAAAACAGCTTTGTTATGACACTGTTGTAGGGATGATAGGTAATTGCACCTCTGCTGTCGCCTAGTGATATATAAAGTAGGTGAGTGATTCTACCTTACAGTACCTATGCAAAACAAAACTATTTCCATGTACAGTTGGCCTTTTAGATTTAAACAGCTAGAGAGACATAAACATGGTTTCAGACTCAGGCAAAAACAATTAGCGCTACCAGCACAGATGACGCTGGCTGGCATTTCAAGGGTTGTATATTTATATATGCTATTTCTGTCCTGACTGCAATCTGGGCACTTGGTAATTTATTTGATCAGAAAGCTACTTGACTCTTTGCACTGGAAAATACTATGCTATAATTAACAATGTACATTTAGCAGAGCTGACATATTAACTGTGCAGCAGTGCTTATATTGGGTGGGTTTTGCCTACATTTCTGGAAGTTGTGTCATATTAAAGCCTAACTCCAGGTTTTATTTAACTTTAACCACTTGCAGACCGGACCAATTTGCTGGTCAAAGACCAGACCCCTTTTTGCGATTCGGCACTGCGTCGCTTTAACTGACAATTGCGCGGTCATGCGACGTGGCTCCCAAACAAAATTGACGTCCTTTTTTCCCCACAAATAGAGCTTTCTTTTGGTGGTATTTGATCACCCCTGCGGTTTTTATTTTTTGCGCTATAACCAAAAATAGAGCGACAATTTTGAAAAAAACGCATTATTTTTTACTTTTTGTCATAATAAATATCCCCCAAAAATATATAAAAAAACATTTTTTTCCCTCAGTTTAGGCCGATACGTATTCTTCTACATATATAAGCGATTATTGATTGGTTTGCGCAAAAGTTATAGCGTTTACAAAATAGGGATAGTTTTATAGCATTTTTATTAATAATTTTTTATTATTTTTTTTTTTACTAGTAATGGCGGCGATCAGCGATTTTTATTGTGACTGCGACATTGTGGGGGACATTTTTGACACATTTTTGGGACCATTGTCATTTATACAGTAATCACTGCTATATAAATGCAGTGATTCCTGTGTAAATGACACTGGCAGTGAAAGGGTTAACCAGTGGGTGGCAGTGTAGGGGTTAAGTGTTCCTAGGGGTGTGTTACTTACTGTGGGGGGGTTGGGCTTTCATTTAGTGAACACTGATCTCTGCTCCAATCACATGGAGCAGAGATCAGCGTCACTAGTTGCTAGGCAGAATGGAGAAATGTTGTTTACACAGCATTTCCTCCATTTGGCCGCTCCGAGAGACGATCGCGGGGATGCCCGCGGCGATCGAGTCCGCGGGTCCCGCGACCGGACTCACGGGGGTCCCGACCAGCGCTGGAGCGCGCCGGCGGCGACGCGCTCCCGATGGCAGGGCGGCATTGAATATCGGAGTACCTGTACGCCAATATGCCTGCCCGTGCCATTCTGTCGACGTACATCGTCGTGCGCTGGTTGGGAAGTGGTTAAATTGTTCATTTGAACCAAGTTGCATTAGCTACATACAAACAAGACCTGTATTCCAGCAGTGGTACAGGGAATTCCCGTCCCGATACTGGAGCAAACTCTGCTCAGCCAATCACAGGAAGCTTTGCATTTTTATGTATTAATACAAGGCTTCTGCTGATATAATAATCTGGATTCAGTTATATCACTGGCTCCTGATGTAATTTTAACATTCTAATACTTAAAAGGCAAAATCAATTTGATATGAAAGACTACCTGGATTTACAATAAAAAGGCTTCTAAAATGTGTACAATTTTGCACAAAGTAAGGCACAACATATTAAACTTTCAAGTATAACTAAAGGCATAACTTTTTTTTTAGTTTTGGATAGAGTAGAGATGGATTAGAATACCTGTCAATTTCTGTTGCCTTCTGTGCCCCCTTCAAGATTCACTTTCTATATTTGTCCTGTTTACTGTTATCATTGGAAGTAAAAATAAAAGAAAACCTCAAATTTTGGGGTGTCCCCAGAAAAGTAATAGAGGGGAAATCTTCCAATGGAGACATTAGTTCTGGTGACCTGGGGGTTCCCAAGAAATACCCTTAATTTCCGGAGATTACCTCTCACTTCCTGTTTGGCTATGGGACAGGGGGTGAAGGGATAACTCCGCAATGGCACAGAGATGGCAAAAAAAAAAAAAAATCTGACGGGTTATAACCCTCCCTTACCCTATCCAAAATCAAAAAAAAAATGTTGCCCATAGTTCTACTTTAAGTTCAATTCAAACTTAGACCACTTTCACACTGAGGCGCTTTTCAAGCGCTTTCGCGCTAAAAACAGTGCCTAAAAATCTCACTAAAACGTATTTCCATTAAAATCAATGCATGCTTTCACACTGGGGCAGTGTGCTGGCAGGGCGGTGCAAAACTCCCCTCTCCATTCAATTTAATGGAAAGTTCTTCAAAAGCGCATGAAAAGCTCTTCAAAAGCGCTCAGTGTTTTTACTGGCAGTTTAGAAGCGCTTCAGTGTGAAAGTGGCCTTATTTTTCCAAACTGTAAAGATGCATACAACAATGGATTGCATTGCAATGACAATAAAGATATGATATACAAAATAAATCCTTAAACAGACCTATCCTCTGCAAAGGCGTGACCCCTATTTTGACAGATATTTATAATAGGTACAGTGCTGTTCCTAAACAAATAGCAAACTAAGTTTTGATAAACTTTATTGAAAAAAACAGCATTTGGGCCCCCTCTGTCAGTTGGTCATGTGACAAATGCTGGAGGATCTGCCTGATGTCAGTCTTTTAAGTACTTATAGCAAAGACTATGTGACTGGCAGCCAGAAGACCTACTTTTATTTTTTTTCCACAAAAAGGCATGTTTTCTTTAATTAACAATTTATTATTGCAACATGGCAATGCTGTTAGAAATAAATTGTACATTTTTGGCAAGTATAGAATAGCGTTAACTTTCATGATGAATTTTACATAAACATTTTCAACATCAAATATTGCTTCTAAAGTGACTTACATAAAATAAGTCTGTATAATGAGGTGGTGGTCACATTGTTAATCACCAAAAGTCTTTGGCATTTTAAACCTTCCTGCTTACCAGACTGAAAACCTGGATCTTTATAGCCCAGATATTGCATAGTAAAGCATTCCATCCTGCCTACATTGATAGTGCAAAGTGCAAAACTCCCAGGGTTCTTTGGATAAAAATAATAAAATTCCTGGTGCGTGTGTTAAGGTAAGACAGATGAAATATAACGTGTATTTTTAGCTTAAGGCACAAACCATAAGACTAGTCATAGTAAGAAAGGCTATTTTTTTCCACTGCTAAGAAAACTTACTATGTAATTAGTCATGTAGCCACTGTCCAAATATGTATTTCAAGTCACTATAATCTGTTCATATACACCGTGTATTTTGGTAACTTTTCAGGATCTAATAGGCTATATTCCTTACAACACAATTTAGCCTACACAAATGGTTCTGACCACATTACAAAAGGCACACTTCACATAAAGATTGTAAAAGTTATATGCCAAACTATGTTGTGCATACAGTTTCACATTTTGTAAATTGTCATTCACCCTTCAAATTATAACACATATTGTTTACAGAACAAGGGATATGCCTTTGGGTTATTATGGCATCACATTGCATATAAGAAGCAGGCATTTCAATTTAAAGCTAAAGTGATCATAAAGAATCATCTTTCAGCTGTATAATCTTTGGTAAATATATATACAGAAGATTAAATGGATCCTGCTACAGCTATTACCAGTGGAAAGGAAATTAATATTTCACGAACAAACATTTTAATTTGCACTGCTTCAAAAATGCTACCCAACACTCAAATGACAAAAAGAGAGCACTTTGATGAGTTATTAAACATAACAGCCTATAACTATTATCTGGGACATCAGCAACAAGACACATATGCTGGATGTGCCACATTCCCACTGCAGTAAATTACTAGTGAACTGTTCAAAAGAACTGATAATGCTAGTTAGGCCTGGAGGGCATCGAGGAGCTCCAGAAACCACATTTTGCATAGTGCTGTAATTTCAAGGCTGTCTGGAATTATATTTTGGATTCTCTACCAATTATATCTAAGACGGCACATTTTTTATAATGAAGTTACAAAGAACCCTGATATTCTTTTGTAAAAGGATTGGGAGCTTATTGTAATTTTTCTTGGGGGAGGGATTTTAGACAGCATAACGGAGCTGTTACAATACAAGCACATTATGGCTGCATTTTAAAAAATACAGAAGCAAAGCAGTAAGTCCCACTTCTCTCTTTACAGCCAGTATGCTTCTGAATTTGTTTCAATATATATATAACAATATATATATATATATATATTTATTATATACACACACATACAAGTATATTGTATACACACACAAAACTTTAAAAATATTTTCAGACACATACTGCCTGTAAAGAGAAAATGAGTACACTGTATTTTGGTTTGCTGCTAGCAACTCTGTAGTATAAGGCAACTGGGTGCTTCAACCTGTAATTCAGCAAGAACGATTTACCAATGGATAGTCCACATTAAACATGTCTCAGTACCCTAAATAAACACAATTATTCACAGTTTTGATGGCTTTTAAATGATGCATAGTAAACATTTTGGGCAATTAACATAAAAAGCACACTTTTTTTTAGATATATCTAATATGTTCTACAGAAAAAAACATGGAAAAATTTTGATCCAAAGTTGTTGAGAGTAGCACATTTTACACTTCTAAGATTAGTAATGCAAATCTAATCTGCCTCCAAGCTTTCACTCTCCATTGGCCTACCATATTATACTGTAACACCAAATACCCACCTGTGAAGGCAGTAGCAACACCTTTATAGTGATGGCAGCTGGAATGCTGCCCTTCAGTATTGTTGCCTGAGAAGCACATACTGCAGCCTACCAAAAATGGCTGCCAAAACGTTCTGACCACTAGCGATGGGCTGTGGTAAGCAGACAGTCCAATAGCCATAGTTAATGGAAAGGCAAGCATTGCTGCTGCAACCTGATCAGTGTCAACATTTTTGTGCAGGACGATAGCTGCTACCATACCACAGCCAACGGGGCCTGCTCACAAATTTAGGTTTGAATACTGAGGGAAACTGTCTGTGAATGAAAACTTTCCAATCATGTTTTTGAAAAATGGTTAAAATTTTTGTACAAGTACAAGTTTGAAAATAAGAAAACATATGGTAAATGTGCTATTCTCTAAAACATTTTCATCAATCTTCTACAAATTGTAGAACTGGTAGAATTTCATGCAATGAAGTCTAGTAAACAAAACAGAAACATGTTAAGTCATTGAGACTGAAGAAGAAAGTTGTTATTACAACAAATCTTCCAGTGCTTTTAAGCAATGAGCAGTCAGCACTTTCCTGATGATAAATAATACTTCTCTGTGATATTCACAGCTTCCAGCTCATTAGTCCTGGCATCACCCACATATGTGCTTGGAGTTTCACTGAGCTGTCAAAGAGGGATCTTGGCATGGCAGGCTCAGTGGGTTGTGCAAGAAAACAGCTCAGCGTGATCATACAGCTTTGGTTTTATAGCACCTCTTACAACATTTAGTCACTGTCATAAAAAATGTAAAAAAGAGATTAAAGCAGTTATTTGTGTAAGAAACGCTAATTAAATGACAGAGACATCATCTTTTTTATCATTCTCTGCTGTGCCAGGTTTCAGTGGGCTTGCAGCATTATCCATATTCCATTCTTCTTTTTCTCCATCCACAGCCTTTGTTTTTTCCTGTTTAGTCCTTCTATGGACCCATGGGATAAGACATAGGATAAATCCACCAATTATGGGGGGTACACCCGCAAGGTAAAATGCTACATCGTAAGAGCCAAGACTGTCTCGCAGAAGACCTAAAAGAAACCAAACATGTATTTATGATGCAACTGTTTTCTTAAAATTCATTATAAATTGCATCAAACTGATTAATAATACAAAGCTCATGCAATTTTAGATAAAACACAACCCTTCCTGTGCAATGTGTTCAACCTTTCGTAAAAAAGATTTATTATTGTTAAAAGTTAATGCTAGGTGCAAAATTGTTAATTGGCCCCTCTTTCTGCCTAACCCCCAGACCTAAAAACAACACACTCTACCCCCTCCCCATATGCATACTTACCTTAAAGAGTATGTCAGGGCAAAATAAAAAAAAGTGAGTATGCATCTGTGGCGGTGGGAAATGGGTTATTTTGGTTCATGGGGGCTAAAAAAGGAAGGATGAGTGCACACTAGTTTTCACTTCAGACCAACATAAGTTATGCATTGGTTGATGATGATTGATGATATTTGTAAGAAAACGTCTCACAATCCGATTGAGTGCTTTCGTCATACACCGCTTCCTCCAGTCTAAATATAGATAACAGATATTCCAAACTATTGGCAACCAATAACTAGACAGTACTCGTTTTGGCTACTGAACATGCAAACCGTTTATTTGAACGCAAAAAAGTCTTTTAAACATTTGAAGAGGAGCCTTGTTGTCTCCTAGCTCCCTAACTACAATACACATTACCATAAATATCAACACAGAACTCCTTCCCTTCACACAATAGCAGAGTTAATTAACACAAACAACAATGGGTGAAAGATCCTCCAGACTAGTAAACAGGAGACCAAGGGCTTTCCAGATCTCATTAATCAGCATTCCTTTCACATACATGTGCTATGAGTCCCACACTGGCAGAAACCATCATGGCCTCCGTAATAATGTCCTTTTGCATTACATAACAGAATATCTTTCTAAAAATGCTTGTAGATCCCTCACATGCCAGGGCTCGTTGTCAGTAGGCCAGAGGCTAGCATTCAGTCCCCTCCAAAAGCCTCTGTCCCACGTGAATCTATCACATTTCTCCCCCAACAAAAGTCAACAAGGTCCCAGACCTCAATCTGGTCTAGACATGCATTAGTCGGGCAGAGTGAACTCACATAGTCATTCCGCATGATCTCCATTCTTGGCTGCAAGGAATAATTATCATCAGTAGGTGGTGTGGGGCAAGGGTCATTGATTCTCTGTTCGGCGGTGAGTACTTCAGCTGGGCAGGAAGGCCGACCGCCCCGGTTCCCTGGAACTCCACAGTTTCCGGTGCTGGGGAGAGGTTGGTAGCACTCTGCCCTGTTGCCAGCACTTCTTCTGGGTTGCTGTTATTGGAGACCGCAGGCCCATCCACCGACACCAGCTCAAGCTACAGTTGTGAGGTGCTGATTGCGATCTCCCCATGGCTCCTGATCTGCTGCTCAGGAGTGACACCATCTCCTCACCCTGGGCCTCCAGAACTGCCGCAGGTGTGGGGTCTTGGACCCTCTGTCCAGTTGGCAGTGCTTCAGCTGGAGAAGTTTCTTGTAACTCCACAGATGCTGCTGGCAGGAAATCCTATGTCCCTGTTGTGGGAGAAAGGCCAGCTGCCTCTTCTCTCAGGAAGCCTGAAGCTGCTGTTGGTGTTGGGCAGAGGCTAGCAGAGCTCAGCCCTGTTGTTAGCACTTCAGTTTTGAGGACGGCCATCTCTGGAGTTTCCACTACCGATTCTCTGGAATGCTGCTGAACATGTTCTAGCAGTTTCCCATCTGCCCTTTCCAGATGCTGTTCTTTCCTTAGCAAATATTCCAGGTCCAGTTTAAGCTCTGAGACCCCTGCAAGATCGAGCATCCCCTCTCTATAATCTCGCAGGTCCTCAAGGGTAGGTTCTCCTTCATCACCAAACACAAAACCATCAGTAAGCAGTAAACCCACAGCAATCCAGGGCCACCAAAGTCATATCCCTCCGAGCATTCTGTTGTCTCCCCTAAATATTCCTACTCTGCGTGCCATTGCAGAGCCCAATAATGATTGTCCAGCTCTATCTCCTGCTGGACCAGCTTGTCCAACTCAGACACCCACTGCTCCTGAGGCTGCACTCTCCAGAATGCCATCCGCAATGCCTGCTGGTCACTGACCCAGTCCTCTGGGGTTGGAAAGCACTTGCCTTGCATACCAGCAACCTGGAGGGCTCCAATCCAGAGTCCTGCCTGAATCTGCTGCCTGAGCTCCAGGTATTCATATTCAGACACAGTCCTGGAGTATGCTGAAAGGAAGATCTGCAGCAGCCTAGGGAACTCTGATGCCAGGTCCATATCTCCGCTGGAGTGACTGAAGTCTGCTATCATGATCTTGGATCCTGGTGGAGGTTTGGATGTCCCAGACTTCAGGAAGCGTCTCACTGCTTGCCACAAATGTAACGAAATGTCCCACGCTCCACTTGAGTGCTTTCATCATATACCACTTCCGCCAGTCTGAATATAGATATCAAATGCTCTCTCAAATGCCAGGGCCCATAGTCGATAGCAAGAGGCTAGCATTCAGTCCCCTCCAAAAGACTCTGTCCTGGGTGAGTCTATCACCATATTCATTCCTAAATTCTGAATAAGAACCATAATTGTATTAGTGAGGTTACAAAGAAAACCAAGATTTCTAGTTGTGGTAAGATTTGAAATAAGTGTTGCACAAAATCTAAAGAGCTCCAGGTCATGTATAAGTGTCTGCAAAGGTCTAGAAATGTCCCCTCACTCTGTCCCTCATAGGCCATGTGGAACGAACACTTCGAACAAGATGGTTCCAGCCCTTTCGCCAAAATGCCCTATGCATATGTACTGACAGGAGACATGCAAGAAATAAGATGAGAGCAGCTGTAGTGGTGAGATTCCTATTTGGCGAATGAGACATAGTTTTACAAGGTAAAGTCACAGGTTTTGGAATGAGCATCCAACCACTTTTTGTTTGGGTCCTTAAAAGTAGGTAAAAAAGGAAAAAACTGAGTTCCAGATGCTGTTAACTGGGGATTCAAATCTTATGTAAGAAATGGGGAAGTGGAGGAAAAAGACACAGTTGTATAATCAGAGCTTGACTGTGCAGCTGCCAGATCACATTGAAATAATGCTAAATGGCTGAGAACAACAAAGTCAGACAGCGCTTGGTAGCTCAGTTATAAGGAATTGTATATTTCATAAACAAAAGGGAAGATTATACAGTGTTACAAATGTTGGCACGCTAAGGATCTGGGCACCGATGGATCACTGTGTCCAATAGGCTAGGAGAATTCATGGGGAGGCATCAACCACGGAGGTGGAACAGGTTGCTGTGCAGTCCAAGCCAGATCTCGTGGCACATGCAGGTGACGTCACTCAAGCGGCTGGACAGAAGCGCGATACCCGGAAGGAAGCCACATGCAACCAGTGTTGAGTGCAAGCGTCCCTGCGAAACACGTCATCATGGTAACAGGGATGCTGGAGCTCCACACTGGTTCCATGTGGCTTCCTTCAGGGCATCGAGCTTCTGTCCATCCACTTGAGTGATGTCACCTGCATGTGCTGGCAAGGTCCGGCTTGGATTACACAGCAGTCCATTCCACCTCCGTGGACATGGTGGCTGGTGCCTCCCAATGATTTCTCCTTGCCTATTGGACACCAGTGACCCATCGGTGCCCAGGTCCCCAGCGTGGTAAAACATTTGCAAAACTGCAAAATCAAATAAACAATATGTGTTTTTAACCATTCATTGACTGAGGACACACTTCAGCTACCATATATCATGGCTTATACAATTCCTTATAATTGAGCTACCAAGCGCTGTCTGACTTTGTTGTTTTCAGCCTTAAAAGTAGGTGCATCCTCCACAGATATGGTAGTCGACTTGTTAAAGTGAGACTTGGTCATATTTACAGAGGGAATGGACCAATTTTCAGACCAAATGAATAAAAGGCCAGCAAGCACTTAGGTGGAGCAAACAGCCAGTCAGGTTGCTTCCAATCTTCATTCAGAAACAGTTGGAAAATCAAGTGCAAAAGTAAAGTTTTTGCAGCCTTACAAGATCATTAAACCGTAGGGTGGAAACAGCACTTGAAGAAGCAACAGCCTGATCATCTAGTTTTAGGGTGGTGTGCACTGCACCATTAAGAACCAAAATGATCTCCTTTAACTTAGGAGTAATTACAGAAAAGTGTGACTCCTTAGGGGTAGGCTCATCTGACAAGAGTTTGAGAGCCTCAGAATCAGAGTCTTTGCAGCCAATGGCTCAGAAGCTGCCGGAGAGGGCATAGGAGCAGGCCCGTGCCCTTTGTGATCAGGGTCAGTAAATAACTGGGTAATTTGTGTCATAAAGTCATGACCAAAAAACCTCAATCAAGAGGGCAGAGGACTCGGTCACACCTGACGGAGCCAAGGAGCATGGGATAGACTCTAGACTAGACTCTCTAACAGGAGAGGACTGCATGGCTCCAGGCTCCAGACATCAGCACCTTCAGTGGGTGCTCTGCAAGCAGACCATAAGTGAAAAATGAGCTTGGGGCACCCAGTACAAATTCCTCCCATGTCTAGAATTTGGCATGTTGCAGCTAGGCAATGTGCAAGCATGGGTTATGAGGCAAGTCCTCATCTACTGAAAAAAACAAGACAGGCAGGCAAGAGGAATGGATTAAAGACCAAAGTTTCACATGACTCTAACAGCATGTTGTCATCTTTTCGTGGATCATAAGAGTTGTCAAGGTGCTCTCTGTGAATGATACAGACAGATTTTTCAAGGCTCTTGCTTTTGTGTGCTTAGCTGCGATGAACAGATAATAGCTCATTTCTGCTGGTAGGAGAAGAGGCCCGGAGTCAGACAATGGAGCAATACGTGTTTAGGGTCTTTATGGAAAGGTACGTGGAAGAGGGATGACAGGACTCCAAAGACCCTTGACCAAAATACTATGAGAGGGGGGCAGGACCACCAAATGTGCATTTAATCTCCTCGTTGACCATAGTTCCAGAAGCGTCTATCACTACAGAATGGGTTTGACTTGGCAATGCGGGCTGGGACCTGTTACCAGTGAAGGAGGACCTGTGTTGCTATGGATATTTAGGTGATTTTATAGCAGATTTATTTGTTATATTGCTTAGTTAGATATTTATGACAGTGTGTTTTTAAAAATCTAAGGCTCCCCCTATTGATATGTACAAGTCATTGGTTTCAGAGGAAGCTCTTTACAGCAGTGGTCATCAACCCTGTCCTCAGGGCCCACTAACAGGCCAGGTTTACAAGATAAATGAAATACATCACAGGTGATATCATTTGCTGCTCAGTGATTGCAGTATTCTAGTCTGCATCTCCCCAAGGTAATACATAAAACCTGGCAAGTGGGTCCCGAGGACAGGGTTGATGACCACTGCTTTACAGGATATGAGGTAGAGAATTTTAGGGGGAGGAGATTAGGTTTTGGTGAAACAAAAGATAGAGTTGTTTTGGAAGACAAAGGGCAAGACATTACTGCTAGAAGCGGGAGAACTTTGGAGACGTTTTGTGTTGAACTCTGAGAAAAGAACCATGAACAACATTACATCTTGATTCTATCTCTAAGTTGAGTAATTGCTTTAAAAAAAAATTATATTGTTTTATTTTACTTTTATTTTTTAAATTTTTACACTCTTTCTTTACATTTTTTTTGCTCACTTTTATTCCTATTGCAAGGAATGTAAACATCCCTTGTAGTAGGAATAGTGTGTGACAGGTCCTCTTTATGGAGAGATGTGGGGTCTGTAAGACCCCACATCTCTCCTCTAGGGAGGGAAAGACAGAGATCGAACAAAATAAAAAAATATCTCGGCCTTTCCAGCCTAAACCCGGCAATATTTACTTCCGCCGGCCCTGATGTGATGTAATAATGTCACGCTCAGGCCTCCAAAGGTCATAGTGATGACTGGGGACCCTCTGGTCACCGGAAATCTCTATGTTCAACTTTCGGCGCCGTCAGATTCCTTCTTTGGCTCGCCGATCGCACAGGCGAGACGGTAGAAGCACCGGAGGGCGACGGGAGGGGGGATGTCCTGAACTGCCACTATGATTGTTCTGACGGTGCAGGGAATCATTGGCTGAAAAAGATGATATCTGAATGATCATTCAGATATCCCCACTCAAAGTCCAGGATGTCATAGGACATCCTTGGGTGTGAAGTGGTTAATATTTGAATGACTGATTGTTCACTATTGGGCAGTGCTATCACAACTTTTTTTCTTTAACAAAAACATTTGTGGCTCATGGCCTGAATTTGCACTAAAGCTCAACTGAAGCTGACCTGTTTACTGCAGTGTGTTCTATAGCTTCTGCTGCGTTAAATGAGCACTTGACTATGCTGGACCAGGCTTTGCTCAAATCTGCAAGGTCAATGGGGGGACAGGTCTCACATTTAAGCACATAGCAAAGGGAGGTAGAGGTATTGCTAGAGTTGGGAGAGGAGTATATCATATCATAGAAATGCTGTGTTTGAAGGCAGTGTTTTGATACGGGAATGTGTCATGGCATCAGAGAAAAAGAAAATGTTTTTGAAAAGCCAGTAGATTTCTATGCCACTGGCATATTTACCTTCATCAGCATTGTTTTTAATGACTTTATTTTTTAGTGCAGCTTTACTTAAATTTTATTGAATAGATGCCCCTGAAAGTCAACTTGTATAAAGATATTTTGGACACCTTTACCAGTTCTATACCAAACTAAAATGTACTGCAAACTATAATATTGAGTGACAGGGAGTGGGAAACGTCATCAAATAATTTAGCATGGCCCTCAGTCATAACTGTTATGCCACATACACACGACCGTTTTTTCCATCAGAATAAACTCTGATCGTCTTTCTGACGGAGTTCCGCTGAAACGGACTTGCCTACACATGATCACACCAAAGTACATTTGTTTAGAAGGCGATGAAGTACAACAGCCAGTGGCCAATAGCTGCCCTTGCATCGTTTTTGGTCCATAGGAATAGCATAGCATAACAGACAAACGGTTTTCCCGATGGGAATTGATTCAGTCGCAAAGATTTGAAACATGTTCTATTTCTAGGTCCGTCAGAATTTTTTAAAAAAAAAGTCTGATAAAGCCCACACATGATCGGAATATCCGATGAAATGATTCCGTCTGACCTTTTCTGCCAGAAAGTCCGATCGTGTGTATGCGGCATTACAGTTGTAAAGGACTATTGAACTGTCTGACTGAGTTTATGAAGGCTGCTTCTTGGTTTTAACCACTTTATCTAATATGGATTGGTGAAGTAATCCAAAGGACCCCAGTTTACCTACTACAATTAACAAATATTTCAGTAAAGATGCAATGAAAAAGTGATAAAACACATTTTATAAAATGCACATTTTATCTATGAAATATGCAGGCTTTTCAAGACTATGCAAATTTTGGATAGCTAGGTTATTGCTGCATCTGGGATGCCATAGTGAACTGGTACTGTAATTTTGTGGCATGTCAAAATTACATTTTCAATATCTAAATATCAATGCCAAAAGCATCTCTACTCAAAAGTCAGCGAAATCAGGGCTGACAGTATCAAAATAAAAAAATAAAATAAAAAGTTCTAAAATAAATGTTTAGTGGTATAAAGACTTATACATAGAAATGATACATTAAACTTCTACTGTACCTGCAACAGGAGGGCCAACAACCATTGGAATAGACATAAATCCAAGTAGAAATCCAATGGCCTGAGAAACATGCTGTGGTCCAACCAATTCAAATGCAATAGGAGCCATAATACATATAAAGCAGCCATCAAATAGGCCCATGAATAGACAGACAGCAATCAAGCCACCAAAATTATGGCACACTGGAATCATCATTGACATTAATCCAATGAAGAAAAATGATATCACCTACAAGAAAAAAAATGATGTTATCTATATTATACAGTCTTACATAGCAAGGGTTGCATTCACATTCAATTACAGTACCCATGTAATACACACTGACACATGTTTCTATTCTCATAGGATTTGAAGTGTTCAAGATGAAGCAGTGAAGGGCAGCAACAACACCCACAGCTCCAAGAACAGATACTTTGTTGGTCATTTTAATTAAAGCTTTCCTTAGCATGAATGGTCCACTTAAAATAGGAATAACCTTTATTAAAAGGATAAAAACTAAACTAAAGTTTTCACTGTATATCTGTGATCTTCAGTAACAGCCCTGCAACAACACGATAAAAGGATATCTATACTCATTGTAAAATCATTTTTCTGGAGTCAATTGAGGGCTATACTGCTGGCTACAGGAGGATAGGGCACTGGCAAACAATAAAAAGAAGGATAACCCGTTTTAGGCAATGAGGGAACTATGCACCATATACTGTATAGTGTATATATATGTATTTAGTGACTGGAGTTAACATCACCAAAAATGCTAAGATAGCACTGTTGAATGACCTCTCAGACGAGACACCCAAACGTCTACGCACCCTCATCTTTTATATTCTCCTTGCTGCAATAATGTCCATAGTTGGGGCTTGAAAATCTCCAACACTAAACCAATTTGACGCTTCCCACCAGTTATTGGTTGGGTCCTTTAAGACAAGTGCATTCTCCCACATAATATTAAGCATCTTGCTAAGATGTGAAAGGCCTAAATCCAGAACGGAAATTGGCCACTTATGCACAGAATTATCACTAGACAGATGAAATGCTATCAAGCGCTTGGGGTGAGCAAATAACTTATCAGAATGTTTCCAATCTTCTTACAAACTAGTTTGAAAGAGAAGTACTTGTGGCCTTAGGAGTTTAAAATGACCCAAGGCTGGAGACAGCACTGGTAGAAGGAGCAGACTGTTCCTTTAGTTCCAGAATGGTGTGCACTGCCTTATTAAGAGACAAAATGGTCTCTTTTAAAGAGGAAGTAAACCCTGATGAGTTTACTTCCTCTTTTTTTCCCTGCAAAGGTAAAGCATAATGGACTACTATGCATCGCATAGTAGCCCATTATGTGTCACTTACCTGACACAGGAGCCAGCGAAGTCGCCGCTGTCCCCTGTAGTCCGCCGCATCCATCTTGCTGGTGGCGTCTCGCAGCTCCGCCGCTGTCATTCGGGCGAAGCCGCGATGACGTCACTCCCGCGCATGCGCACGGGAGTCGACAAATGCGGCAGCTCCATTCTTGGAACTGCCGCGCTCAGTGTGCCTGCGCGCCGCTGTCTACGGTGCATGCGCCGTAGACAGCGGTGCCCGTTTTCGGGCAAATATCTCCTAAACCATATAGGTTTAGGAGATATTGCTTGGACCTACAGGTAAGCCTTAATCTAGGCTTACCTGTAGGTCAAAGTGGTTTGTAAGGGTTTACAACCACTTTAAAGCCTTAATGCAACCAAAAAAACCCAGAAAGATATGCACAAGGGACATAACCTAAATTTAGTAGGATGTGCTGATGCCTCTTCTTTTAGGTAAAATCCTCTTCTTTCCGTGCCTGTCCACCTCCCACAATCACCTTCCCCTGTGGCTGTAATCTTCTGGCATAGTGGGACTTAATAGAACTAAGGGATTGTCACAGGCTCTCATCAAGAGAGCCTGATTATGCCTGCGCTTTCCACCCAGTACTGCAGCTTCTATAACTAAAACAGGATCTTTGAAAAAAAAAGAACAGGCGATGAAAAGTTTGCCCCCTCCATTCATAGGTCACGTAGATAAAAGACTTCCAGTGTCCCTAAATGGAAAAAAAGTGTATTGTAAAGTGGCTTCTACATACAGATAAGGATTTTGGCTGTCAATCTAACAGCTATTTGCCATGTCCATACATAAAACGGAAATATTGTGTAAATGTGTAAGGCAAAATTTAGCATTCATGCTGTCCTAGGTATACATGGCTATAGATGCCCCTTTCTATATGCTCTAAACTCTATGGGGGGGGGGGGGGGGGGAATTTACTAAAACTGGAGCACTCAGAATCTGATGTGGAAATATTTAGTTTCAGATTTATATCAAGGGGTCTCAAGGGAACCATTGTGAGGACTTTCTAATTAATTTCTAATTATCATGCCCCTTTTCGATGTGTGTGTATATACAGGCATACCCCACTTTTAAAGTACACAATGGGGTTTATTTACTAAAGATAGAAAGTACAAAATCAGGCTCACTTCTGCATAAAAACCAATGAGATTCTAACCCCATATATATGTATGTGTGTGTGTATATAAATATATATGTATATACAATATGTTTATACACATGGATGATGTACATAATATATTTTGTGATATCCTAATGAGATATGAGCCCAGCTCTTTTATTTTCCTGTTTCTTAAAAGCTGTTTCATGTCTTCAATAGGCATTTAATAAGTTTCTATACATTTCATTTGCACTTGCAACCAATTATTCTTTTACATTAATTGATATACAAGTATGAATGAACCATACCCAAACTGGGTTGTCTACTAGTAAGTTATCTGACAGTCTTAATGTACTGGTACATACTTGGGATTTATTTGATTTGCTTGGACATGTTGACTGTATTCTCTCACATCCTTTCTGTGTGTGTGTGTGTTTTTTTGCAAACATAAAGAACGTATAAAAAAATAAACATTTAAGAACACAATCTCTCATATCACCACTATAAGTACCCATACAAATGGATTTGGTTATGAAAATATTCAAAATATATTAAAATCTTAATGTACTCCAAAAGGCTTCTAAACATTAATAATATACTGTTGGAGGAGACTAACATTAAGTCCATTAAGTCCTAACATTAAGACTAACATTAAGTCCATAACAGCATGACAAAAGCTCAGAATTTGGACTGTCAACATTGAATGAGCTAAACTCAATGAAATATATAATCCTTTATGTGCTACCGATCTAGTATGGGATGAGAACCAAACTTTAGAAATGACCCTCAAAAAATATATGCTTGAAAACTGTATATAGCTATATATGCGAAAAGCAGCTGTTGTTTTTAGCAGTATCTAGCAAAGATGCCCAGCAGATAAATGTTAAAAGAAATCTGAAAAAGGTATTTTACCAATGACAGCTTCTTTGTGAATGATCTAAACAGCCCTTTATGGCAGCTGCTCTCTCCTTTCCTGAGAAGGGAGTCTGCCAGAAGTATAGTGCAATACACACACTTTATGGTACTCTGAGAAGACTTCACCAACAGAGGTTTTTTTCAGCTGCATACATTTGCTGAGTTATATAAAGTCAACAAACACGCCCGTTTATAATGTAACATCAAATTGAGGGCCTTTTAATTCAAGAGTGCAAAGTGAAAATATCTTAATGTGTATATTATTATAGTTAAGCTGCCAAACAAAAAATGTTTTCTCCCTTATTAGGTGCACACTGCTTGGTTATGTGACTGCCCAATGAATAGCACTTCTTTCAAAAATATGATAAAAAAAACCAGTCAAAGTTATTAACCACTTCAATACAGGGCACTTTCACCCCCTTCCTTCCCAGCCCAACTTTCAGCTTTCATCGCTCTAGCGCTTTCAGTGACAATTGCGCGGTCATGCTACACTGTACCCAAATGAAATTGTTATCATTTTGTTCGCACAAATAGAGCTTTATTTTGGTGTTATTTATTCACGACTCCGTTTTTTTTTTTTTGCGATATAAGCGCAAAAAAAGCGGAAATTTGGGAAAAAAACAATATTTTCTTTTTTCTATTTGAAAAGAAATCCAATAAAATCAAATTTTGTCATAAATTTAAGCCAAAATGTATTCTGCTACATGTTTTTGGTAAAAAAAATTCCGTTAAGTGTATAATAATTGGTTTGTGTGATCACGGACATATGTACGCAAATGATCATGTACATATGTGTGCAGGTGATCACGTACATATGTGTGCAGATAATCATTGGGACATGTGATTTTAGTGGGACATATGTGGGGGACATGTTTTTATTATTAGGGACATGTGTTTTTATTATTTGGGGACATGTATGTTTTGGGGACATGTGTGTTTTGGGGACATATGTGGGGACTGTGTTTGTACTGTGTGGTGTGTTGTGTGTTTACACTACACTGATGATCAGTGAGTAAAAAGCTGTAAAAAGCAGCCCATACTCACTGATCATCAGCCGGCTGCAGCGTTCTGCTCTCCTCTCCTCAGCGGTGACTTCCGTGTGAGGAGAGGAGAGCCGATTGCCTAGCAACCGGCTGTTTGTTTACATCACATGACGGCCGTGATTGGACACGGCCGTCATGTGATCAGGAGGGCCAATCACAGAGCCCTCCTGCCGATCTGAGATGTGCCGTGTCCGGGTGACACGAGCACATCGGGATCGCGCCGCTGCGCGGGCGCGCGCGCGCGCCATCCCGCTACTCCTGAAGGACTTCCTGAACGTCCTATCAGGAGTAGACGGCTCCCACCCGGCCGTATATATGCATTGGCCGGGTGGGAAGTGGTTAAAGAAGCTGGCCATACATACTTTAGAATAGATTTACCTTGAACTATGTAGTGCAAGGGTCTTGCCTGATTGTATACAAATTAAAAGTGTTTAGGTTTGACCTCATATTATGTATATATATATATATATATATACAGTGTCTCACAAAAGTGAGTACACCCCTCACATTTTTGTAAATTTTTTATTATATCTTTTCATGTGACAACACTGAAGAAATTACACTTTGCTACAATGTAAAGTAGTGAGTTATACAGCTTGTATAACAGTGTAGATTTGCTATCACCTCAAAATATCTCAACACATAGCCATTAATGTCTAAACCGCTGGAAACAAAAGTGAATACACCCCTAAGTGAAAATGTCCAATTTGAGCCCAATTAGCCATTTTCCCTCCCCACTGTCATTTGACTCATTAGTGTTACAAGGTTTTGGGCGTGAACAGGGAGCAGGTGTGTTAAATTTGGTGTTATCGCACTCACTCTCTCGTACTAGTCACTGGAAGTTCAACATGGCACCACATGGCAAAGAACTCTCTGAGGATCTAAAAAAAAGAATTGTTGCTCTACATAAAGATGGCCAAGGCTATAAGAAGATTGTCAAGACCCTGAAACTGAGCTGCAGCATTTGGGCCAAGACCATACAGTAGTTTAACTGGACAGGTTCCACTCAGAATAGGCCTCCCCATGGTTGACCAAAGAAGTTGAGTGCCCGTGCCCAGCGTCATATCCAGAGGTTGTCTCTGAGAAATAGACGTATGAGTGCTGCCACATTGCTGCAGAGGTTGAAGGGGTGGGGGGTCAGCCTGTCAGTGCTTAGACCATATGCCGCACACTGCATCCAATTGGTCTGCATGGCTGTCGCCCCAGAAGGAAGCCTCTTCTAAAGATGATGCACAAGAAAGCCTGTAAACAGTTTGCTGAAGACAAGCAGACAAAGGACATGGATTACTGGAAATGCATAGGATGCATTAAGGTGAACAATCACAAATGTTTACAATCCCTTTAATGGAGGTACAACATTTAGCAACTCACATGGTTGATGATTAAAACAGGCACATCTAAGTATGCAGGCATCCGGGGTAAAGCTGTCCACATAGACCATCCTACGCACTGCCATTGACATCTTCCCTTCCACGCTGCGCTCTACGAGTGCTTCAAGCCTCGCTTTCGGATCAGTCTACTGACAGAGGTGAGAGCCGGCGGCGCAAAGGACGGTCAATGTGGACAGCTTCAACCCCGATGCCTGCATACTTAGATGTGCCACTTTTAATTTATCAACCATGTGTGAGTTGCTAAATGTTATACCTTCGTTAAATTAACGCATATTGCTACACTTTAGAGGCCTCTCCTCCTTTACCAGGGTGCGGGCAGCACCGTTGTCCGCTCCTCCCACAGCTTCCTCCGCTGTATGTCTCCTCTCTGTTCCTCCTAGTGCTAGGCATCCAACAGGATTACCTGATGTCTGGCCAATTGGGAAACAGGTCTCACGACCTGCCTCCTGATTATAGCAAAGAAAATAGTAAAAATGAATTTGCTATTGTCCCACAACTAAGTGGGATCAGGGCGTAGTGCTGAGTCCACCATTTTTTGAATACTATTAGAGCCTCTGGCTTAAATCAGGTGCTTCAAACCCCCCCCCCCCCCCATTGGAATCCATAGTCCAGCACCCTGATATGTAGATTAGGGGGCCAGATACATGGATAGGGGGGCGACGCCCGTGCACCCTCTATGGATGGGCTGCCACTGGTGGAATGAATAATCTGAGTTTCCATTATTTCTTATGGAGAAATTTGCTTTGATATACAGACTCCTTCCACAAGAAAGGTTACAAAGAGAAAACCATCAACAACAGCATAAACACAGCCTTGAAAACCCAAAGAGAAAATCTCCTCCAATACACAGAGAAAAAAACAAATAACCGAGTACCTCTAGTCACCACATACAACCCAGCACTAGAAGGGATCAAAAAGATAATCAAAGATTTACATCCCATTATAACAGAGGATGAAACTCTGAAAGGAATATTCCAACAACCCCCATTATTGGCTTTCAGACAACCACCCAACCTCAGACACAAACTAATCAGCAGGAAACTTCACTCTGATTATGAAGTCACAAATAATGGAAGCAAACCCTGCAATAAAAAGCGCTGCAAACTATGCAACCAGATCAATCTATCCAAAAGTATCACACACACAAACGGGACCTTCAATATCATGGGATCTTACAACTGTACCTCCAGAAATGTTGTGTACCTCATCCAATGCAAAAGGTGCAGCAAAGGATCTTATGTTGGTGAAACAGGACAGAAGTTGCAAACGAGGATGAATTTACACAGACATACCATCAAGGAACATAAAGAAGACAGTTTATGTACACCTGTGGGACATCACTTCTCACAACCGGACCACACTATACAAGACCTCAATGTTTTAGTTCTGAAAGGGAATTTCAGAAATATCCAGGAAAGGAAAACCTTTGAACTAAGAATGATAATTCTTTTTGACACCAAAAATAATGGCCTGAATTTAGATATAGGTTTCCTTACCCATTATACTAAAGTTTTACAACCCCCTCTGTGACTAGCACCCCCCCCCCCCCTCCATTCCATAGCTCTCCCTCTGTCTTATCTCACTAACTCTTCTCTTATCTTTATTGCCATTGATTTGTATGTGTTTTTTTTTGTTGTTGTTTTTTTTCTCTTTTTTTCTCTTCTTTCCCTCAGAGGTTCTTTTTTATTTATTTATTTATTTATTTATTTATTTTTTTCTACATTCTGCTTAAAAATTTGTAAATCAGTACTGCTTGGACCTTGAAGAAGGGGACATACCCCGAAAGCTTGTCCTGAAAAATTGTATGTTAGTGCAAATAAAAAAAGTATCACGGACAGTACTCAATTTTCTCTTTGATATATGAATTCTTTAGATTACAAGCATGTTTCGTGAACGAATTATGCTTGCAATCCAGGGTTTTACTGTACAGTATTTTGGATATTTTCACAACAAAACCAAATTTGTATAGGTACTCATGGTGGTGGCGTGAGAGATGTTTTTCTTAACTGTTTTTAACATTTTATTTAATGCACTGCTCTGTGAACAATATAGATTATAATTTTGAAGCATGTATACAACCTACCGCCGTAAAGCATAACTAAATCACAGTACCTGTAAGTACACTTTTTTGACTCCTGGAATGCAATCTGCAACTCTACCAAAAATTAGCCTTCCAACACCAGAGGTAACTCCAATGCACAGTAAAAGCACCTCCTCGTTGACATCTGGACCCAGGCGCTCTTTAACGTGCTTCATCTGTTTAATAAGGACAAGAAAAATTTGTAACAACTCGGCATTCCATGAGAAGATAATAATAACATATTAATGCTTCATAAAAATAAAAAAAATAATAACTTGAATAAGATGTACTCATAGCAGATGCAGCTTATCACTCTGTTCTGGCTGCACGAGGAGGCAGAGACTTGCTGAAAAAGGGCCTATGTATTGAGGGGGCTAGGGAAGGGTTTTGGGCAGCTTTTAAATGAGCATTAACAGAGCAGTATTTAAAATAAACAAACATTTATTCTCAACTACCGTGGATATAAAAAGTCTACACACCCCTGTTAAAATGTCAGGTTTCTGTGATGTAAAAAAAACGAGACAAAGATAAATAATTTTAATTTTTAAATAAAGAACTTTTTCCACCTTTAATGTGACCTACAGTGCCTTCCAAAAGTATTCACCCCCTTGGCTTTTTACCTATTTTGTTACACTACAGCCTTTAGTTGAATGTTTTTTTAATCTGAATTATATGTGATGGATCAGAACACAATAGTCTAAGTTGGTGAAGTAAAATTAGAAAAATATATACATAAAACTATTTTTCAGAAATAAACAAATGATAATTGGTATGTGCGTGTGTATTCACCCCCTTTGTTATGAAGCCCATAAAAAGCTCTGGTGCAACCAATTACCTTAAGAAGTCACATAATTAGTGAAATGATGTCCACATTGTTGTTACCTGTTTTAGCCTTCCAATGCTGCTTACTGCGATAGCCAGCTATAGATGAGGGTGGTGGCAAGTTTTTGTTATCACATGTGTTTTTATTGGTCCAGCAGTGAACCAACACCTTTGCAGCCATTGTGCTATTGCTGGGTGTTTGGTGTGCTCCTATACCTTTAAGTAGGGGTGGGCTCCCCTGTTTTTCTGGCGTGGGTGTTCCCCTGAAAATCCATACTAGACTGAAGAGCCTGGAGTTCCCCTTCAAAATCATCAGAGCACAAGTCGCATGTCAAAGTCGAGTCAGTTAAGATGACGATCTGACTTTGATCCGACTTCAGTGATAATTAATGGGCTGAAGTAGGATCAAAGTCAGACCAAAATAGTGCAGGGAGCATTTTCAAAGTCTGACTGACTTGTGTCAGACCAATTAAGAAGGCTCCCATAGGGAAACATTGATTTTCACATGTCATGCGACATGAGCACCCAAAGTCCGAGCGTTTATCGTACCAGTGTGAACCTGGCCTTATGGATTTTTGCACTGATTATATTTTGTTACTGGACTTGTGGAGAATTGGTCCAATTCAGTTCAGCTGCTGCAATTTTTGCTTTCAGAGTTATTTTTCTCTCTTTCTTGCGCTGTAGGAATATACTTTTTTTTTTTTTATAAGACCAGTATATATTTATCCCTGTATGCACTGCTTTTGTTCTATGGATTAATTGACCTGCCACGTTGATAGATTACACATGACAGTTACAGTCCAGTTACAGTGATTTCAGCAGCCATTTTATATATTGACCAAAAAAAAAAAGGCAACACTGGAAAGACACTGAAGAATTATGAGATGACTATAAACATAACATAAATACAAGCATGCTCTAAGTTTAAATGACATATTAACAGCTTACCAAGTGGACGTAAGGCACAAAGTAGCCAAAAAGTGCAGCTGGAATTCCAAATGCCCATATACAATAGCTCTTCGATTTGAAGATAGAGAAATTGAAGACCTTTGAAAGTCTTTTTCTCTGTCTAGGTATAAGAGGCCTGTAGGTGAATCCAGCCAAAAAGAG
Organism: Lithobates pipiens; assembly: GCF_037356315.1. NCBI lineage: Eukaryota > Metazoa > Chordata > Amphibia > Anura > Ranidae > Lithobates > Lithobates pipiens. The sequence goes on from NW_027507758.1 coordinate 291,228,470, forward strand.
AACAAACATGAGAATACACAAAACGCGTAGGGTGTGCTCAAGTCCAATACCGTCAAGTAAAAAGCGCAGCAAAAAGGGCAGCGATACTGTAAAAAGGCTGCTGCCTGCAGTTACAATGCCATTGACCAGTCCTAGACGTTTCTTGAAGTAATGTCCCAAAATAACAAGAGATGGTTGGTAAGCAAAAGAGCAGCCACATGCAAATAATATACCATACGTAAAATAAAGAGGATCTAGGCTCCTGTGAAAAGAGAGAAACAAAAATAAGAAGTCATGTATTAACATTTGTGGCCTCACAACCACCTGTAATATTCCAACTGGAATGCACTGGGAAATTAAAACAGAAGTGTGACTGTGATTGCTTGCTGTGAGGCAATAAAGGCATGCTTTAATTAACGGATTTCACTTGGGTTAATTGACTAAAATTGGAAAGAGCAAAATCGGGTGCAGCTCTGCATAGAAATCAGCTTCTAAGTTTTTTGTCAAAGCGTAATTGAACAAGCTGAAGCTAGGCAGGCCATAAACTTTCTTGCATCTACGGGTTGTAGGAAAGAAATTTGCTTGATTCACCCATCCACACAGACAGTGTCAACAGAGGAATCCCATCCAAAGACCCATTGAATTCTACTGGCGGGAGGTGTGGGAAGCCGTCCCCGTTGGGAGAAGACAGTGATTATTGCTAGCGGCTATACCAGCCTATACCGAAAAGATGTAAAATCTGTCAGGATGGTTGTACCCAAGTTGATCGATCAATCAACATGGGTACATTCAGCCTACGCATACATGGTTTGAATCTTGGCTGGTTCTTGCTAAACCAGCCGGTATTCCAACCATCTGTGGTTTGGCCTTAGAAACTGACTGGCTACCATGCACAGCTGCACCAGATTTTGCACCCTCCAGCTATTAAATCAACCCCATTGTGTATTTCTGCCTCAAGACTTTACATTGGTAACCAATTGAATCAATTAAAACACAGACTTCATCTGATATCAACTATACATGGAGTGTATGGTTTTCATTTGTTCAGGCAGGATGACTAGGATTGTGAAAGATGGTGGACTTGGCCAAAATAATGATAACAGTGGGAGGCTTCAAGGGGCATGGTTAAATTAAGCCCAAGTCTAGGCATACACAGCACACAAATGCCACAGTACTTGTACCCACAAAATATGATTTTTATTACTGTGCCACAAGTGAGAGTCTTACAGACATGCATGAACAGCAGCACAATCAATTTTAAAATATGAAACGCTTCCACTACAGATGCTTTTCTGCACACAGACTACCTTAAAAAAATTATTTTATTAAAATAGTTGGTGAATACTTAATAACCAGTATTTACTGTATATAAATCCCAGTGACTACTTGGGCCTTCCTAAAATCAGATCTTAACTAGAACCTGGACTTAAGCACTCTGAAAGCACAGGTTCTGGCCCTGTCCATCATTTTTTAAAAGCCTATGCTTTGTTCTCCCATGTCAAAACCTGTCAAAACCTGTAAAGAGTAACTTGCACCAAGCCCCCTTTGCTGGTCTCCATTTTCCAGACCTCAGATACCAGGGAAGTATAGAATGAGGGGAGGTCCATCTCTCAGTTGTGTAATGTGACAAAGCCAAAAGTCTACCTTGGCTCTAGGCTGAAAGCCTGCCATGCTATCTGTTTACAATTAAAGAAATTGCTGGCGGTCACAGCTTTTTGGACCCAGGGCAACATACAAGATATAGGGAACACATGCTCTGGGAGTCCAGCACAAACAATGCTGCTGTTTTTAAGTGATCACTGGACTTGCATTGTGAGAAGCAGTAAAGCACAACCTTTGTGTAGCATTATATAGTGAAAAAGTTATTTTTTAGAGAGTAGATACATATCGATTAGGTCATTATCATCAAGAAGCTAGTTTTCATTAGACTACACATTTCATTTAAATGATAAAACCAATGCAATAGCAAGTTTTGGCAGGTCCAAATCCCCCGTCTCAGATAGTTTACCCATAAGCCCCGTACACACGAGAGGACTTATGTCCGACAGACTTCCGAAGGAGTTCCGTCGGAGTTCTGCCGGAGTTCCGACGGAGTTCTGACGGACTTTTCGGCGGAGCGGACTTGGCCACACACAATCACACTAAACTCCGACGGATTCGAACGTGATGACGTACGACTGGATTCGAATACGGAAGTTCATAGCCAGTAGCCAATAGCTGCCCTAGCGTCGGTTTTAGTCCGTCGGAATAGCATACACACGAGCGGAGTTTTCTAAGGGACCCGGGTCCGGCGGAGTTCCGTCGGGAAAATTTGAAGCATGTTCCATATTCTAAAGTCCTTCGGACTTTGGCGAGTCAAAAGTCCGTTGCAGCCCACACACGATCGAATAGTCTGACGGACTCAGTCCGTCGGACTTTGGACGTTGAAAAGTCCGCTCGTGTGTACGCGGCAATAGAGTTTTACTCACTTCAACGAGATACTCACCCCAAATCTATTAGCCCTTTACAATGATTTGTTCGAGACCTCCACTCTACCGCCATCTATGAGGGAAGCCCATGGGCGTCCGCAGCAGGGGGCAAGGGGGGTCAAGTGCCCCCCCCTGGATTCCCCAAGGTGTTGCAGCCGCCGCCATCCTGCATTTTTTTTACTGAGTCCGCTGGCGGCTGCATCCTCTGCTCTCTCCTCTGGATCACAGCGCTGGATGGCTCTGTGTTCGGTGGCCGCTCTGTAACACATTCCCGCCCCCCCTGACAAGCTTGTGTGATAGTAGAGAGAATCAATGTTCCGCCTATCACATGAGCCGGACGGGGGGGAGGCTGTGTTACAGAGCGGCCGCCAAACACAGAGCCATCCAGCACTGTGATCCAGAGGAGTAGATGCCTGTCCGTACAGCCCGCCCTGTGTGCATGGATAGGAGGATGGAGGGGGGCTGCCCACCCTGTGCCCCCCAGTGCTCTCCTCCACCACCACACTCTCCTGCCCCCCCCAGTGCTCTCCTCCACCACCACACTCTCCTGCCCCCCCCAGTGCTCTCCTCTACCACCACACTCTCCTGCCCCCCAGTGCTCTGCTCCACCACCACACTCTCCTGCCCCCCCAGTGCTCTTCACCACCACACTCTCCTGCCCCCCCCAGTGCTCTGTTCCTCCACCACCACACTCTCCTGCCCCCCCAGTGCTGTCCTCCACCACCACACTCTCCTGCCCCCCCCCCCCCCCCACTGCTCTCCTCCTCCACCACCACACTCCCCTGCCCCCCCAGTGCTCTGCTTCACCACCACACTCTCCTGCCCACCCCAGTGCTCTCCTCCACCACCACACTCTCCTGCCCCCCCCCCAGTGCTCTCCTCCACCACCACACTCTCCTGCCCCCCCAGTGCTCTCTTCCACCACCACGCTCTCCTGCCCCCCCAGTGCTCTCCTCCACCACCACACTCTCCTGCCCTCCCAGTGCTCTTCTCCACCACCACACTCTCCTGCCCCCCCCCCAGTGCTCTGTCCCTCCACCACCACACTCTCCTGCCCCCCAGTGCTGTCCTCCACCACCACACTCCCCTGCCCCCCCCCCCCAGTGCTCTCCTCCACCACACTCTCCTGCCCCCCCAGTGCTCTCCTCCACCACCACACTCTCCTGCCCCCCAGTGCTCTCCTCCTCCACCACCACACACTCCTGCCTGCCCCCCAGTGCTCTCCTCCTCCACCACCACACTCTCCTGCCCCCCCCCCCCAGTGCTCTCCTCCTCCACCACACTCTCCTGCCCCCCCAGTGCTCTCCTCCACCACCACACTCTCCTGCCCCCCCCGTGCTCTTCTCCACCACCACACTCTCCTGCCCCCCCACAGTTCTCTCCTCCCCTGTTCTTGCTGCCCCCCCCTGCTCTCCAGCTCTCACCATTCTTCTCTAGCCACCATCCCAGTGCTCTCCACTCCCACCTGTCCCCCCCCCCAGTGCTTCCCCCCCGTTCTCCCCCCAGTGCTCTCCACCCCCCCCAGTGCTCTCCCCCCTGTTCTCCCCCCCACAGTGCTCTCCATTCCCCCCGCCAGTGCTCTCCTCCACCACACTCTCCTGCCCCCCCCCACAGTTTTCTCCTCTCCTGTTCTTGCTGTCCCCCTGCTCTCCAGCTCTCCCCATCCTTCTCTAGCCACCATTCCAGTGCTCTCCCCCCCGTTCCCCCCCAGTGCTCTCCCCCCTGTTCCCCCCAGTGCTCTCAACTCCACCCAGTGCTCCCCTCCCTGTTCTCCCTCCCCCCACAGTGCTCTCCACTCCCCCCAGTCCTCTCCCCTCCGTGCTCTCCCCCCCGTTCTCCTCCCCAATGCTCTCCCCCCTGTTCTCCCCCCAGTGCCCTCCACTCCCCCCAGTGCTCTCCCCCCTGTTCTTTCCCCCCCCAGTGCTCTTCTCCCCCCAGTGCTCTCCTCTCCCCCCCAGTGCTCTCCCCCTGTTCTTCCCCCCCTCAGTGCTCTCCCCCCTGTTCTTTCTCCCCCCAGTGCTCTTCAGCTCTCCCCATCACTCTCCAGCCCCCACCCCAGTGCTCTCCAGCCCCCCATTCTCCCCACCCCTGTTCTTTCTGCCCCCCTGGTGCTCTCCATCCCCCCCCCCAGTGCTCTCTACCCTCCGTGCTCTCCACCCCTGTTCTTTTTGGCTCCCCCCAGCACTCTCCACTCCCTACCCCTGTACTCTCCACTCCCCCTGCATTTTGCCCCCACCCATGTGCTCTCCACCCCCCATAGTGCTCTCCAGTCCCCCGTGCTTTCCACCCCTATTCTTTCTGGCCCCCACTGGTGCTCTCAAGCTCCCCCCATTGCTCTCCACTCCCCCCTGCTCTTTGTACTCTCCAGTACTCTCCAGCCCCCGTGCTCTCCACCCCTGTTTTTCTGCCCCCCCCAGTGCTCTTCACCACCCCACACTCTTAGCCCCCCCCAGTGCTCTCAGCCTAACGTGCTCTCTACCCCTGTTCTTATTGGCCCCCCCGCTCTCCACTCCCCACCCCTGTGATCTCCACTCCCCCTCGCTCTTTGCCCCCACCCATGTGTTCTCCAACCCCGCCAGTACTCTTTGCTCCCCCTTCTCTCCAACTCCCACCCAGTGCTCTCCACTTCCCCAGGACCAGAGGGCAGTCTGACTGGGGTCGGAAAATGAGGACGGCGGGTGCAGGTGGCCAGGGACCACTCCATCTCACAGCAGACAGCTCCCCATCCAAAACGAGAACAGACCCTGCCTGCTGCTGGCCGTCATGTATATCCTGCTGGCATGCAAGGTACCGTACCGAGGCTCAACAACACACCTTCCCACAGGGACTCCAGACTGGGACATGGGGCACAGGAGGAGCTGCAATGATGGGCACAGTGAGACTGCATTCATGGCACAGTGAGGCTGCATTTGATGGACACACTGAGGCTGAATTTGATGAACACAGTGAGGCTGAATTTGATGGACACAGTGAGGCTGTATTTGATGGACACAGTGAGGCTGCATTTGATGGGCACAGTGAGGCTGCATTTGGTGGGCACAGTGAGGCTGCATTGGTGGGCACAGTGAGGCTGCATTTGATGGGCACTGGTGAGGCTGCATTGAGCTCTTGCATCAAGTCTGCAGTCTCTGACCATCTCCTGTAGCATGTCTGCAGTCTCTGAGGGAGTCTGGAGAGGAGTCAAGAGTGGGAGCACCGCCGGGATGGGGGTCATGTGAGAAGTCAGACTCGTGTGGACTGTGGAGAGGAGACTATAAGATAAAACCAGAGCCGCCAAGCTGGAGCCGACTGACTGAGCCCTGCACAGTGTACCTGAGAGGAGGTCAGTGACAGCACCGCCAGGCCAGTCGGGGGTCACTGATGTAAGGGGGGAGTGAATACGATAATGTAAGGGGCACTGATATAAAGGGTTTTCTCCTTATATTAGTAACCCACCCCCCTTACCTTAGAGTATTCTTCCTGCAGAAGGTGCCCCCCCCACGTTCTGAGTTTCTGGGGTCCCCCTTGATGATTGATCACTTACCACTATTAACTGGAATTTGAATATATATATATATATATAAATATAAAAGCCCTATGTGATTTCATATCTATATCTAATACTCTCTTCATCAAATGTGCTTTAAAATGTATGATTCTTGATTAAAGGTTATTGGCGCTACCTCCACCCAGTTAATTCCAATAGCACTCTTTGCTTACTCAAACCTTTTATGTCTATCTATCACCTTAACGTGTCCCCAGGGACTATGTGCATTAAACCCGTGTTCCGTATTTTATCTCAACAACACCCCATATATCCAACACCTAAAACTCAAGGCAAAAACTGATTGCAATCCACTTTATATCACCTAAGTGAAATAGTGCTACTATAGTTTCATATAGAATCTCCAATCAGAAAGATATACATACAGGAAATAAAAATAAAAATAAAATAAAAAGTGATTGGTAGAGGCCTCAGCCGTAGAAAAACCTAACTTCAAACAAAAAGCCAAAAAATACAGAAAAACACAGAAAAAACACAGAAAAAAACACAGAAAAAAAGGGGGGAAAAAAGAACCCCCAACAGTTTTAGTGTTTACCAGTGCCAAACCTCTTCCTAATTGGGGAAGAGAACTATCATGTACATTCTTTGTGCTAGTTATTACATATTAAAATTCACCAGATCTCCTTATATTAATAAATGTAAAAGGAGGAAGCACATAGGTTTCCTCATGCAATAATATCCAAAAAAAAATTTTTATGCAATAAACAAAAAATCAAAAAAGACAAAATATGTGAAAAAGTCCAGTTATATCCAGTGGTCTATACACCAATCCACGAGCATGTGAGAGTGTAAAAGGGTCAAGTGCGCCCAATATATATCAAAAATAAGCAGTATAAATATCAGTCCACATTGAGTCTTCTATAACCGTATCAATGCAATTAAGCCTCTTCAGAATACAGGAAAGGTGACTTTCGTGAGATTGCCTGCGCTTTATTAGTGACTTTCGTGCTCGTTCCCCCTCAAGGGTCCCCACTCACCAGATCCATTCACCCCCTAGGGGGTTAAACGCCTGTAATCTGTGTCCTGTTTATCCGAAGATTCCACCATCCAGTTATATCTCCAATAGGTCCTTCTCAAGGTCTTTTAAAGAGATGCAGGTAAGTCCTTATATCCAATAGTAATTTCCTCAAATAGAAGAGAATACCCTCATGGTGTAGTATTTTTGATTATAGTTGGGAAAAAAGGGGAGAACAATCTGATATTCTTCTTTCAAAAGCAGGTATTTTTAGTTATGTAGAAATTTTAGGAGGCTAATTTCCACTTAAAAATATTTTATTACAAAAATATTTTATTACAAAAAAAAAACCTTTATACAACACTCTGTGCAGAAAAAAAGGGGTTTTTTTTATGCAAGATGCAGTCTAACAATCCATACATCAGCATACACCGTATATAACTAGTGTTATACGGCTCAAAAAGATGTAATGTAACAACCCTTTTTTCAGCAAAAACAAGGAGCCAATATAAAATATAAAAATAAATATATAAAGTAAAACAGAACAGATGCAATATAAAGCACTGATTCCGGAATGCAAAAAAAGGATTTACTTTATATATGTACCAAAAGTTCACCAATTATGAAAAAAATAAATATAAAAATAAAAATCAAAAATGAAAAACAGAATCTCCTACGGTCCTTTACATAAGTCTGCAGAGTATCTGCACTTATTCCCAAAAAACCCCTATTCCCCCAGTGCTACAGTCCCCTTGCTACCGTGGGGTTAAATGATGGTCTCCTCTGGGGTCCGTATAACAGGCTTAGTTTGGGTTAGGAATGGAGCTCCGTATGTTAGAAAACCAAAAAAAACGTTAATGTTAAAAGAAATTTTCCGAACGTTTATCGAACTTGTTCCTACTAACTACAGCCCAAATATTCAACTCGCCGGTCCGTCGTAGAGACAATTCCCCTGAACGCGCGGCGTGCGTTCCAGGCTGCGTTCCAGCGGATCCAGGCGCACCGGAAGTGACGTGTGTGCGTAATGACGCTGTACGCGTTTCGTCAGAGACGTCCTCAGCAGCGATCCTCGCTGCTGAGGACGTCTCTGACGAAACGCGTACAGCGTCATTACGCACACACGTCACTTCCGGTGCGCCTGGATCCGCTGGAACGCAGCCTGGAACGCACGCCGCGCGTTCAGGGGAATTGTCTCTACGACGGACCGGCGAGTTGAATATTTGGGCTGTAGTTAGTAGGAACAAGTTCGATAAACGTTCTGAAAATTTCTTTTAACATTAACGTTTTTTTTGGTTTTCTAACATACGGAGCTCCATTCCTAACCCAAACTAAGCCTGTTATACGGACCCCAGAGGAGACCATCATTTAACCCCACGGTAGCAAGGGGACTGTAGCACTGGGGGAATAGGGGTTTTTTGGGAATAAGTGCAGATACTCTGCAGACTTATGTAAAGGACCGTAGGAGATTCTGTTTTTCATTTTTGATTTTTATTTTTATATTTATTTTTTTCATAATTGGTGAACTTTTGGTACATATATAAAGTAAATCCTTTTTTTGCATTCCGGAATCAGTGCTTTATATTGCATCTGTTCTGTTTTACTTTATATATTTATTTTTATATTTTATATTGGCTCCTTGTTTTTGCTGAAAAAAGGGTTGTTACATTACATCTTTTTGAGCCGTATAACACTAGTTATATACGGTGTATGCTGATGTATGGATTGTTAGACTGCATCTTGCATAAAAAAACCCCCTTTTTTTCTGCACAGAGTGTTGTATAAAGGTTTTTTTTTTGTAATAAAATATTTTTGTAATAAAATATTTTTAAGTGGAAATTAGCCTCCTAAAATTTCTACATAACTAAAAATACCTGCTTTTTAAAGAAGAATATCAGATTGTTCTCCCCTTTTTTCCCAACTATAATCAAAAATACTACACCATGAGGGTATTCTCTTCTATTTGAGGAAATTACTATTGGATATAAGGACTTACCTGCATCTCTTTAAAAGACCTTGAGAAGGACCTATTGGAGATATAACTGGATGGTGGAATCTTCGGATAAACAGGACACAGATTACAGGCGTTTAACCCCCTAGGGGGTGAATGGATCTGGTGAGTGGGGACCCTTGAGGGGGAACGAGCACGAAAGTCACTAATAAAGCGCAGGCAATCTCACGAAAGTCACCTTTCCTGTATTCTGAAGAGGCTTAATTGCATTGATACGGTTATAGAAGACTCAATGTGGACTGATATTTATACTGCTTATTTTTGATATATATTGGGCGCACTTGACCCTTTTACACTCTCACATGCTCGTGGATTGGTGTATAGACCACTGGATATAACTGGACTTTTTCACATATTTTGTCTTTTTTGATTTTTTGTTTATTGCATAAAAAATTTTTTTGGGATATTATTGCATGAGGAAACCTATGTGCTTCCGCCTTTTACATTTATTAATATAAGGAGATCTGGTGAATTTAATATGTAATAACTAGCACAAAGAATGTACATGATAGTTCTCTTCCCCAATTAGGAAGAGGTTTGGCACTGGTAAACACTAAAACTGTTGGGGGTTCTTTTTTCCCCCCTTTTTTTCTGTGTTTTTTTCTGTGTTTTTTCTGTGTTTTTCTGTATTTTTTGGCTTTTTGTTTGAAGTTAGGTTTTTCTACGGCTGAGGCCTCTACCAATCACTTTTTATTTTATTTTTATTTTTATTTCCTGTATGTATATCTTTCTGATTGGAGATTCTATATGAAACTATAGTAGCACTATTTCACTTAGGTGATATAAAGTGGGGTGCAATCAGTTTTTGCCTTGAGTTTTAGGTGTTGGATATATGGGGTGTTGTTGAGATAAAATACGGAACACGGGTTTAATGCACATAGTCCCTGGGGACACGTTAAGGTGATAGATAGACATAAAAGGTTTGAGTAAGCAAAGAGTGCTATTGGAATTAACTGGGTGGAGGTAGCGCCAATAACCTTTAATCAAGAATCATTCCATTTATGCAGGTTGTTTTGTGCAGCCTTTGCATATTAGGGTGGCAGCAACCTCATAAAATAAAGAAAGTTTATACTTAATCTTTTAATAAGACAAAAATTAGATAGAAGAATTCTAAACCAATAAAAAACTATATATAACATAAGGGCACAGGTACAAATCAATACCTATACATATTCCTGCTGATCAAGACCTATTCCATAGGCGCGGCTTTACGTGTATAACTATCCTGCTTTAAAATGTATGGTTTTCCCTTTCATGAACAAGAAAATAATGACGTTATGCTGTTGGGCTGGTATAAAAATGCTGTGAGGCTGGTATGAAATTTTTTCCAGGGCTGGTTTTTGAAAGCATGGGTGTTTGCAAGGTTACTCAGGTGGCTGCGTACCATGCCCATATAGCCTAGAGAATGTACATGTTTTTACATTGCAATACATCTGTTGTTGCCATATTTTTTATCTTGATGAAAACAGCCTATACAGTGACAGTATGAGAACAAAATATGGCCACAACAGATGTATTGCAATGTAAAAAGATGTACATTCTCTAGGCTATATGGGCATGGAAAACAGCCACCAGAGTAACTTCCAATACAGAGTGAAGATAAATTATCTGTTATATAACACATGTATTACCAGTGGAAAGATTTTCATGAGATTGTCGAAAAGGGGCGGAGAATGAGTGGCCTTAAAATGATGCCCCCCCTTGGAAAAAGTTCTGCGGACGCCCATGGGGAAGCCACAATAGTTCTTATACCCAAACCAGGCTATCCAGAGTCATATCATGCCATTTCTCTATTACAGATTGACATTAAAATTCTAGCTAAGGCACTCTCCATTCGTCTCAACCAAATCATACTATCCCTTATACACACCAACCAGGCAGGGTTCATGCCGGTTCGCAACACCTCATTTAATCTTTGGAAACTCTATCAATTTACAAGCCACACACGATAATGTTGGAACACGGGTGGTGGTGACTCTTGACACAGCCAAGGCGTTTGACTCGGTTGAGTGGAAATATCTCTGGAGATGCCTTGAGGGATATGGCTTTGGTCCAAGGTTCATTAGATGGGTCCAACTGCTATATCAAAACCCAACAGCTAAGGTGGAGGCGAATGGATGGCCGTCTCCAGTGTTTGACCTCAGTAGAGGCACGAGACAGGGCTGTCCACTCTCCCCACTACCATACGCTATAGCTGCAGAACCCCTTGCCATATCTATCTGTGCAAACCCAGAGATTGAAGGATTAAAACTAGGACCCTTGACTGAAAAAATTTGCATGTATGCCGATGATACTTTATTATATCTAGCTGACTCTGGCCCCTCCCTTCACAATGCCCTCCAAACAATCAAACAATTTGGGAAATTTGCTGAACTCAAGATAAACTGGGGAAAGTCCCAAATTTTACCAATCGATAGCTTCCCACCCACAGAGTCCCAAAGCAACATGCCATTGCAGAGGGTTGACATAATCAAATACCTGGGGATTCATATCTCCAGATCTTCATCAGATTACATCTCATTGAACATCAAACTATTATTCTCCCTAATCAAAGCTAAATTACAAGCCTGGGCCCATATACCTCTGTGGGTATGGGGTCGTATCAATTTAATTAAAATGGTACTACTACCCAAAGTTCTCTATGTTCTCTGGCACACACCAACCTACCTACCCCTAAAGTACTTTAAGTCACTTAAAGCCCTTCTTAAACCCTTTGTTTGGGGGAATAATAGACACAAACTTACGTTGCAAGCGCTTAAAAACCCAACGAACTTGGATGGTACAGCCCTCCAAGATTTTAACCATTACTACATTGCATCCAAATTATCACAGCTTTTTCATAAAGACAAGATAGTGCACGAATCCTCAACTTACTATGCCTGAAATGGGCATAACAAACCACAGACCCCATCTATGCCATAACAATTGGTACAGAGACTAGAGAGGCAGGAAGTGACAGAAAATCTTTGCTGTATCAGTACAGATGTATATGGGACCTTGTCACTACCAAATTAGGACTTCCACCACACAATGACTACACCCCACAATGGTACAATAAGAGCCTACAGGAATTTCAACATATTCAGAACTCAGAGCTCTGGATCAAGCAGGGAATATTCTACATGCACCATATACTATCAGATGGGGCCCTCAATACATTTGACGTGCTCAGGGAAGAATTTACACTGCACAACCACATGTCCTTCAGATTTCTTCAGCTATGACACGCAGCCCATGCACAGTTCCCACACTACCTTCCGCAACTTACCCCTATACCCGCAACCTACCCCTAAAATAGCATACAGATTGAAGCCTCACTGGGAGGGAGAGGGGGGACCAATGGAAGATGAGGAGTGGGAGGAGGCGATGGAAACCTGCAAGGATGCGTCCCCCAAGCTCTCAGACAGGCTGACACAAATATACATATTTTATCAGGCTTACCTCACCCCACTCAGAGTGGCTAGATACAAGAGAGGTCAATCCACCACATGCCCAATGTGTGGCCTCAAAACAGGCACATTCCTTCACCTCATTTGGTCTTGTCCAAAAATACAAGGCCTTTGGAAACAAGTTGTGACCTCCCTACATGACAACATGGGTTCCCCCCTAGCACTAGACCCGAAACAGTGTCTACTTCGGACATTTCCCGATGTTCCAGACAAATATACCAAAATATTTCTCAACAAAACTCTTTTCTCAGGCAGAAAAATCAGAGCCAGAAATGAGAAATCAACACCCCCAGACATCACAAAATGGAAGGCGGACATAAACGCAACCCTCACCTTTAATAAATTCCTTTACATTAATAGAGAACGTCCAGACAAATATAATAGGATATGGGACCGATAGTTACAGGAATCTGAAACTTGTGTTGTATACCTTTATTTTGTACCATGTGACAAGGGCACTCACATAAAAGTTCGCTGACATCAATAATTGTACTTAATTGTACTATGCATTGAATACCTACCTTAAAATAAGAAGGCATAATTGTATGTATACCATTGTTTTCACTATACTTTTTTTATATCTAGTGGCACAGAAGTAATAAAGTGACCACATCAACAACTTTTTTTAATATATTATGGACATAATAAAAGTTTACGTGGCCAACATAGAAGTTAGGGGTCACATGTTAGTTTAGCAGACTGCCCAGAACTAGCTTAGCTCCTGGAACAGGTTAGTGATAGGTGACTAACAAAAATTACATTTAGTTCAAGCCATATAAACAACTATCAAGGCTCTTCAAGGAAGGCATTTGCAACTCAGTTTAGTAGATCACTTATGATACACTCACCCAACAAAAGAACTTGAAAGAAGACCAATTATACCAACAGCGGCTCCTACTACTGCTGTCGTCCGGCACCCAAACATATCCGTAAATACACTGACCACAGGGGAGCAGAAGAAGATCATTCCCATTGACAAAGAGTTCACCCATGCTATGGAAACAAAAAAGAACCAGCATGAATAATAATTTTGGAAGGCAGAGAAAGAAACTCAAAGCAAATTTATAGTTTTATATGATTATTTATGTCCACTAATAAAATAAAAACTTAAATATAAAATAATGTACACATATTTCATATTTACAGCTTTCATCCAGTAGATGGAGCTTTGCACAAAATGTATTGCCTGTGAATATCTCAACCAACTGATAAACACCTGATAAAGCTTTGCAGTAGAGTAGTGCAGGGCTTAATTTTTGAATAACTCCAGCATGCTTTTAAAACAGGATGTTATCAGTGCACATTGCAATAAATGTATGTAAAAAAACATGTATGCAGTTAATATAAATTGATATAAAACATCAGATTATAAACAATTTTACAATTAAAATGCACCATTATAATTTTAATTCTGAACTCAAAAAGTGTAGATTTGCTATGTTATAGGGAGAGCTAAGAAATGTTATTCAAGTTAATTAAGTAGCATTCCCCCTTCCCCATACCAACATATATATTTTTTCAGTTTAGAGCAGCATTTTAATAAAGTGGGGGGGTCCTCATCAAATGAAAGCAAGGAATATGTCAACAGCACACCAGAGAACCCCATCAAAAGGTGCATCGCTTTTATTGTCACATCACAGCAAAGGACAGCAAAGTTTCGGAGCCATGCAGGACCCCTTCAGCAGGGAACCTTCTTAAGGGGTCCTGCATGGTCCCGAAACATGTCATTGTCACATGCCTGATAAAAGGGTTCCTGTGTGGCTCCAAAATGCTGCTGTCCTTTGCTGTGATGTGATCAGCAATAAACGTGTTAGACCCTTTGATGAAGGTTCCTGGTGTGCTGGTGACATATTCTTTGCTTTGAGTCATTCCAGTACCCAGCCGGCAGTCGCTTCAGCACCCACTTACTCTACAGCCATTTCCAGGAACGTGGGCATTAGGAATATTGTTTTGGTCTCACTAAATGAAAGGCCCTTGCAATTTAAGTGGAAGGTCTGCTTTAGGATTGCAAAGTCTAAAATATCACTACACTATTGCATGTCGTCTTGCTAAAAAAAAAAAAAAAAAAAAATGTAATGTACATATAAAATACAATTTTGTACATTTGCAAAGTGCAAACTTTTATTTGGTTGGGTGATATTGGTCTTTAGCTTCAGTTTTCAAGCATCAGTCCCAAAATACTGCAGCTGTCTCTATATTGCCATAAAAAAAACATTTATATGAGACCATGAAAAGAGTCACATTAGACACTCCTAGAGAGTCATGTCACTTCCTTTATTAAAAAGACAAAGGGACTGTTCAATTAATGGTAAAACATTATAAGATATCTTCTAAGGACCATATGCTAGTTATCTAAAAGGAAGTTGTTAGACATAAAGGAAGCTGTTAGACAATATTCCAGGGATATGAAGAAAGATTATTCAATTACTCTTTTTTTTTTTTTTTATGGCAAACTTATGAATAAAGCATTGAAGCTTTTATCGCAAGGCATTTTACTAATCGGAAACTCATGCCTTTATCTGTGATCTCTACATCTGAACAATGTTTTTTGCATAAAAATAGGTAAAAAGTTCTCTTGGTACATTTATGTGCTGTGGTTATGACTTTAAACAGAAATTACATTTCAATTCTAGAGCTCATAAATAAATGTATACCTACAAAAACCTATTCTTCACATTAAATCAAGACTACTGTATAAAATAAAATATAATTTTATATCATTTGAATTAAAATATCATGTCACTGAAAAAATGCTTTTTATATATATTCAAACCTTCTGGGTCGGGGCATTAATATGTTGCCCCTTTAATGCCCATAATTGGCAACAGTTACAAGGAACACTTTTATATTGAGTTGCTATGTTTTCATGCACTGTACTGATGTGAAAATCTACAAAACCGTATATACCCAATTTTTGCATGTATGTTAAGCAGAAACACAATTGCTTGCTGCTTTGGCTTTCAGAGACCCCTGGCATGCATGCTCTGTGCCTCTATATATCTCGGATTGTCTCTATATACAGCTCTGTACAACTGAACACTGCTGTATACAATTGAATAATATGGAAGAGCCCTGGGGCCATCAAAAAAAAAAAAAAATTCAGAATTCTGAGTTTGAAAGTCAGAATTCTGAGTTTGAATCTCAGAATTCTGACTTTCAAACTCAGAATTCTGACTTTGAATCTCAGAATTCTGACTTTTAATCTCAGAATTCTGTAAAAAAAAATAAAAAAAATTTAATTTACAATTCTGAGTTTGAAAGTCAGAATTCTGAGTTTGAAAGTCAGAATTCTGAGATTCAAAGTCAGAATTCTGAGATTCAAAGTCAGAATTCTGAGTTTGAAAGTCAGAATTCTGAGTTTGAAAGCCAGAATTCTGAGTTTATAAATATAGTAGTCTCTATTAAGAAGATTTTAGGACCAATGAGCAATAATGTAGTAACACCCACAGACCATCATTCTGCAGACATACATGTCTGCTCTGTACATGGATATGTAAACCTATCTTAGTTATAGCACACAGTATAGGGAAGCAGGCAGTGCTGGGTTCTCTAGTACCTCTACTGTATTAATAGTTCCTCGGTTTGCTGTCTTATCATTCCTCTCTGTCATCTGCTCCAACAAGAAGAGCCATGCTTAAAACGTGTGTATTGTGTGTGTGTGTGTGGGGGGGGGGGGGGGGGGACACAGCTTCCATACATAACAGAAAGCAATGGCCAGCACAGCTCTGCACCCCAACTTGTAGGAAACATTGCACTATTGTCCCTAAATTGAGGGAATTGTGAATGGCTAGAAGGCAGCAGGACAATGTGTTTTATGGCCCTAACGGATTGATCGTGGCAATTACTTATCTAAACTAACAGTTGTTTCACAAACAATTAACCTCCTATTAAACAAAAAAGAGATCAAAAGTAAGTAGTGAGAGTTGGTATAGTGGTTAGAGCAGCAGGCTTAAGTAGGTGAAGGCAAGGGTTCTAATCCAGGTGACAGAATATTTTTTTTTTATATATATATATATATTTTTTAAATATGAGATAGTGAGGGCTTAAATTGTATTTTATCAATATATCCAAATAGATTTCAAGGTATATTAACAAAGACACACTGATATATTGAGCACACAAAGTTGTAGTATATGCTGGCTACTATAAATTAGAGAGTAGAGATTTAGAAGAAAAAAATGTGTATATATTAGGGTGATCAGATGGGAGGATTAAAGTCTTGAAGTGATAGTATAATGGTTAGAGCAACAGGTTTATGTCGTTGAAGTTGTTGGTTCTAGTCCAGATTAGAACTTGGTATATATATATTGATTTTATATTAAACTTATTTTAAACTATGAGTTAGTGAGGGCTTGTATTTTATTGATATATCTAAATTGATTTCAAGGTATATTAACAAAGACATATTGATAAAATTGTTCTATATGCTGACTACTATAAGACCCCTTTCACAGTGGGGCGCTTTGCAGGCGATACAGCGCTAAAAATAGTGCCTGCAAAGCGCCCTGAAAGAGCCGCTGCTGTGTCTCCAATGTGAAAGCCCCGAGGGCTTTCACACTGGAGTGGTGCGCTGGCAGGCCACTACAAAAAGTCCTGCTAGCAGCATCTTTGGAACGGTGAAGGAGCGGTGAAGCTTTGTGGTGGTTTTAACCCTTTCTCAGCATCTAGTGGGGGCAAAAGCTCCACGCTAGTGACCGAATAGCGCCACAAAATTGGCAGTAAAGCACCGCTAAATATAGCGGTGTTTTACCGCCAACACACCCACCGTGCCAGTGTGAAAGGGGCTTAAATTAGAGTAGGGATTTTTTACAAATCGGTGTATATATTAGGATGATTTTGGTAACATGGGGCCAGTTCTCAATTTCAGAAGACTGTCCCTGGAAGCTGCATGATAACCACCATGTGTCACGACTCTGTACTATAAGGTAATCTGTGTGTGTGTACTACAATGTACATGCACACGCCGATATCTCCCCTTCACTGATTGGCTGTAGTTTATCCCCACTGACACTGAGGCAGCGCCATTTTCCTCTTAGCTACACCGTTGACACAGGGACATTTTTTTCCAGCTAATGACACCTCCGATGCAGGGTAATTTTTTCCATCCAGTGGCACCACCGATGCAGGGTAATTTTTTCCATCCAGTGGCACCACCGATGCAGGGTTATTTTTCTTCTTTACTACTGTTAGCCCCTTATGTGTGCGCCAGTTTTAAACTCTAACATATTGCAAATATACAGTATATGCATATACAGGTACAGTATTTTGCTCTGTATGCCACTATTTTCTCAAAATCCCTACCTGAGAGGGGGGAGCAGGCACAGTTGGGTACTGGATGACCTTGTCCTATCTCAGCTGTGGAGACTGAGGTGACAGTAGGCTATAGTCATCCTCACGGATACATTTTTGGGACTCAGTGCCATTACAATGATCAATGCTAGAGTCACTGAGAACTATAGTCATTGCTAGAGACAGAGCTGTCTTTCAAAATCATAGGGTTCTAACAACCCAACTTCCCCGCTCAGTGTTATTGTTTGTGCTAATGTGTGTGCTATGCAGCCATGATATGTAGTCTCCATGCAGAATAGTATGCAGAGATTGTGCAACTGGGGAGGCAATTAGTGACATGCAGTAAGTTTTAGTAGTAAAGATGTACAGGGCCATGCACAGTAACTAGTGTATGTAGTGGCCAGGGCCGTCTTTAGCGCAGGGCAAACAGGGCAGCTGCCCTGGGCCCACCTGCTGCAGGGGGGCCCAAAGTAGCTGCACTGAAACCCACGCTCCTGCCCGCTAGGTCTTTTTTTAAGCCGGAGTTCCACAACCTGCGCTGGTCATTTGCTGGCTGCTCTGCTTTGTTAGCTGCCGTTCAGAATCCTCTCTGCTCTCTACATCTCTACATGAGAGCAGATGAGGGAGAGGGGCGAAGAATCTACACGATCCTCGTGAAGCCAGCAACCTGCATGGACGTTCTGTGTAAGTTATGCTTTTTTGTCACAACAGAATCGTGTGACTTCCCTTCCAGTCAGATCCTGCTGCTTTCCAGGAGCAGACCGCGACTGCATGTGGGTGGGATCGGCATCGGGGGGGGGGGGGGGCAATGATGCCATTCTAACTGCACCCGCAAGAGCCCGGGAGAAAAGAAATTCCACATGCTGCCTAAGTACTGTGTGTAAATATGGATGGGGGAGTGATTGTTAGTGATGGCCGAACGGTTCGCCCGGCGGTCGTTACGGCTGTTCGCGATTCGCCCAATCGGCGGACTATTGCCGCCGTTCACCCGGCGGACTTCCGTGTTTTTACTGTGTAAAAGAACTTTGACCTATGATGACACATCCATCATGGGGTACAGGACAGCCAATTGAGACATTACACACATGGACACTTGGACATTCCCCCTAACTTATAAATACACCCGATCCGGCGGCCATTTTACATTCTTTCTTCTGTCACTATAGGGAGAGGTTGCTGTGTGGAGCAGGGAGAGATTGCAGTGACCCAAATCGCTAGCTATTTGGTACACAAAAGTTCTTTTCAGGACTGGTATATAGGTTTGCTGTGCTACTGATTGTTGCAGCAGCCTGAGTGTCTTTTGTCAGTTTAGAGAAAGGGACAGGACGGTGTGTCTGCTGTAGGGACAGTCAGTTTAGTCATTAGCTGTTACTATCAGGTCCACAAAAGTGCTATTCCAGTTATTGTTCCAGTAGCCTCTGTTTTGTCAGTTTATATAGGGACAGGCAGAAAGCTGTGTGTGAGGCAGTGAGGGTCAGTTTAATCAGTAGCTGTTACTATATTAGGTCCACAAAGGTTCTTTTCAGGACTGGTATCAGTGGTATGGTAATAGGCTTGTACACGTATAATATTCTTTCTTCCAATTATAGAAAGAATATTATACTTGACTGCTGCCCTTCTGCTGCAGTCTGCTAATCATTCACAACCTACTTGTTTCACAAAGGTCCTTTATAAGGACTGGTAATAACCTGGTGTAGGGTGCTATAGTACATAGGGTTGAGTGAGGTACAGTCTGCTATTCTATAAGGACTGGTATAGGTTCACAATACATAGGGTTGAGGTGCACTACTGCTGACCGCTGCCCTATACTGCAGCAGTCCTTCATCGGTATAGGGACTGACATACAGTCTGCTAATCACTCACAACCTACTTTTTCCACAAAGGTCCTTATAAGGACTGGTAACTTGGTCTGTCTAGGGTTCTACAGTACATAGGGTTGAGTGAGGTACTGTCTGCCATTCTATAAGGACTGGTATAGGTCCACAATACATAGGGTTGAGGTGCACTTCTGCTGACCGCTGCCCTATACTGCAGCAGTCCTTCATCAGTATAGGGACTGACGTACAGTCTGCTAATCAGTCACAACCTACTTGTTAACTTGGTCTGTCTAGGGTTCTATACTGCAGCAGTCCTTCATCGGTATAGGGACTGACGTACAGTCTGCTAATCAGTCACAACCTACTTGTTCCACAAAGGTCCTTATAAGGACTGGTAACTTGGTCTGTCTAGGGTTCTACAGTACATAGGGTTGAGTGAGGTACAGTCTGCTATTCTATAAGGACTGGTATAGGTCCACAATACATAGGGTTGAGGTGCACTACTACTGACCGCTGACCTATACTGCAGCAGTCCTTCATCGGTATAGGGACTGAGAGTTTTGTCACAGGGTCATTTAAAAAATGACAGGCAGAGGAAGAGGCAGGCCCTTCCGCAGGGGTGGTATACAGGGGTGGGTCATATTTCTACTGGGGCTGCTTATTATGAGGGGCTCCCACCATCCCTGTGCTGTGCTGACTTCCTCCTTGGCCTGCTTATTATGAGGGGCTCCCACCATCCCTGTGCTATGCTGACATCCTCCTGGGGCTGCTTATTATGAGGGGCTCACACCATCCCTGTGCTATGCTGACATCCTCCTGGGGCTGCTTATTATGAGGGGCTCCCACCATCCCTGTGCTATGCTCATTATGAGGGGCTCCCACCATCCCTGTGCTATGCTCATTATGAGGGGCTCCCACCATCCCTGTGCTATGCTCCTTATGAGGGGCTCCCACCATCCCTGTGCTATGCTGACTTCCTCCTGGGGCTGCTTACGGGAGAAGGTGTCAGTGATGTATATCACGGTGCTGATGTCAGTACTCTCTATCACGGTGCTGCTGTCAGTGCTGTATATCACGGTGCTGGTGTTAGTGCTTTATGTCACGCTGCTGATGTCAGTGCTCTCTATCACGGTGCTGTTGTCAGATGACTCTATCACGGTGCAGGTGTCATTGCTGTATGTCACGCTGCTGATGTCAGTGCTCTCTATCACGGTGCTGGTGTCAGATGACTCTATCACGGTGCAGGTGTCATTGCTGTATGTAACGCTGCTGGTGATCATCTCCTGCACCCTCTTCTTTGTCTACCCTGGTCCCTGACCTTCCCTCTCCTCCATTGCCTTCATGCGCTCCACAGTCCTGAATTGTCACAACAATTTCCCATATAAAAAAAGAATGCTTGTAGTTGTCGATCCCAGATTCACCTCATACATGTGTTAGGTCATTCGCCATGTGGTAGGACTATGTTTGCACAGCTATTCATTATTTTGTGGCTGCAAATTTGACCTGTAGGTTTGCGAAGTTCGCCTCCCATTGAAGTCAATGGGGCCCACCGCGAACGTTCCGGTTCGCAAACTATCGCCCGCGTTCGTGGTCCACGTTCGCGAAACGTCCCGTCGGAATTTCGTCCATCACTAGTGATTGTGCACACTGTGACAGCCTGATCTGGGTGGGGGGGTTAGATTGTATTTATGCACACTGTGATCGTCCAGTATGTCCTCTAATATAACCCCCCCAAGTCAGTCTGTCCTCTAGTACAGTCCTCCCATTTCCCAGGCCAATCTGTCCCCCAGTGTAATCCCCCCACGTCGGTATATACCCCAGTATGATCCATCTGACATGGGGGGATTATAATGGGGACAGACCTCCTGGGGGACAGTGGCGGAACTACCAGGGTTACAAAGATCACACTTGCGACCGTCCTTGGTGTTCCGACACTGTAGGGGGCACCCAGCGGGATTGCTGACTGGAGGTCTCTGAACAGAGAGCGTCTCTCTCATAGAGCCCAGAGCCTGCACTGACAGTTCCCCCTCCCTCCTCACATGCACGGATGGGAGAGAAGAGAGCTGATATGCTCCTTTCCCTCTTGCCCCGCTCCACCTTTGTGCACCGTGGGAATTGTGAAGCCCAGCAGCTGAATTTGATCATTCCCACTTCCCAGGGTGCACACAGAGGGAGAGGGGCAGATTCGCTTAGTTCTCTCCATTCCGTGCAAGTGAGGAGGCAGGGGGAACTGTCATTGCAGGCTCTGGGCTCTATGAAAGAGATGCTCTCAGCTCAGAGTTGGCACTGATAGGTGGCATCCATGAGCACTGATAGGCAGCATTGAGAAGCACTGATAGGTGGCACTGATAGATGGTATTGATGAGCACTGAAAGGCGGCACAGATGGGCACTTATAGGCAGAATTGATAAGCACTGATAGGCTGCACTGGGCATTGATAAGCCCTGACAAGTGGCACTGATAGGCGGCATTGAGGAACACTGATAGGTGGCATTGATGAGCACTGATGGGCACTGATAAGGGGCGTTGATGAGCACTGATAGGCAGCATTGATGAGTACCGATAGGTGGCACTGATAGGCAGCATTGAGGAGCACTGATAGGTGGCATTGATGAGCAGTGAAAGGTGGCACTGATAGGCTGCACTGATGGACACTCACGTGCGGCATTGATGAGCACTGATAGGCAGCATTGATGGGCACTGATAGGCGGAATTGAGGAGCACTGATAGATAGCACTGATGGGCACTAATGGTGATGCACTGATAATCAGGGCATTGATGATCAGTGCCCTGATTTTTTGTGTAAATAAGGTACTGACATTCTTGCCACTTAACGGCTCTCCTTTCCTCACACAGACACAGCATGGAAGGAAAGTACTGCCAATAACCAGCAAGTCTGTTTATATGTGATCAGCTGATCACCTTGTAAAGGGCTGCTGTGATTGGCCCTTTACCGTGATCTGTGATCAGCTGTGTCTGAAGGACACAGCAGCTACAGAGTGCGCTGGTTGTGTGCCCCAGGGGGCACACAGGAGGCAGGGCTCTGGGAGTTTGTCCATGAAAGCCCTCCCAGAAATGGAAGCCCGGGGCTTTGGTGCAAAGGGGGGGTCAGGGGGGCCCTTCATGATTTCTTTCTCCAGGGCCCTAATGTTTCTAGTTATGCCTCTGCCCTCAATCCTGCACTCTGCCCATAGAGGACCCTTCAACCCTGCACATAGAGAACCCCTCAACCCTGCACTCTTCACATAGCGCACCCCTTAAACCTGCACTCTGTACTAAAGGAATCCTCAACCCTGCACTTTGCATATAGTGCACCCCTTAACTCTGCATATAGTGCACTCCTCAACTCTGCACTCTGTACGTAGTGCACTCCTCAACCCTGCAGTCTGTATATAGTGCACTCCTAAAATCTTGGTATGTAACAATGCCTCACTGTTTAGTGCAGTTTAGCCACACCCACAAGTTGATGCAGAGATAATGATTTGCAGTAACCTCAAGCAACCAATCAGTGAACAGCCATATGACAAGTGTAACCACGCCAGAAGTCTTAGGAAGGCAGTCGGATCCTCCGTCGGCTTTAGTAGCAGTGAGCGGTAGGAGACGCTGTATCTATCTGGTTCTTCTGACATATTGTGAACAACGCTATGACATTATCCTTTGTTTGTGAGTGTACACTGTGAAGTTATATAAATAGCATTAAAGATGTTTTAAATTAGATTACGCTATGTCCGCTGTTCTTCTCTTTCACTGAATTTTGAGGGGGATGAGCGCAGAGGTGGATAAGAAAACGAAGATTGCTGCCACTTTTTGATTGTATATGTATACACCAGATTGAACCTTTTTTCTGGTAAGGGTTGTATCAAGGGGGGTCTCTTCCACACGCCCCCTGTTTCAACCTGTGCACGTGTGAAGGTGGTGTTTGTCGGTGTCAGCATTCTGCATTCATTCCGCTTTATGAATCTGCAATAGAATTTTTTATACAGCGTCTGATAGTGAGTTCCATGATCTGATATATGGACTATATGTTTAGCTACACAGAGCATGGATTACAAAAAAAGGACTGATGTTAAAATAATTGCTTTATTGTGGCAGTTATTTGTAATTAGCGCTGCTTGAATCTGTTTTTTATAGATTTGTGTTAATTTAGTAATGATCTGCTGTAATCTCTAGCAACCCATCAGTGAGCAATAATGATGTGCAGTAACCTCTAGCAACCAATCAGTGAGTGTTAAGGATGTGCAGTAACCTCTAGCAACCACTCAGCAAGCAGAAATGATGTGCAGTAACCTCTAGCAACCATTTAATCAGTGGCAATGATGTGCTGCAACCTCTGGCAACCAATCACAATCGCTACCTGATCTGCTGCAGTAAACTGATTCTTGAGTCTAGCTGCTATCTGTTGTATTTCTTAGGTGGGGGGGGGGGGCCAAGAAAATGTTTGCCTAGAGTCCAATGAATAGTAGAGACAGCCCTGGTAGTGGCAGTGCAGAGCAGGCCATGAGCTGTATGTACTGGCAGTGTCAGGGCAGTCATTAAACACAATGTAGGGACAGGGTAGTGAGCAGTGTGTAATAGCATTTCTGTTCAATCAGCATTATATGATGGCAATGCAGACATCCCAAGTCTCCCGTATTTGACGACGGGCTGACAGATACCCGCAAGCGTGGCATGATCTCCAGGCTGTCAACCGCAGCAGCCCGAGCTACCCCCTCCTCCAGGCCAGGGGTGCCAGCGGCATCGCTATGGGGATTGATTGTACGAAAGCAGGTGCAGCACAGTGATTTCCCATGTGTCCCAGACTGTTACTCTGCCCTCCTCTTGTAACCCCCCAGCTCCCTCAATCACGGATCGCCCGTCCTCTGCCAGTCCAGCTCAGAGAAAGTTAGGAAGCCAGGGCAGCCAATGGAAGGTGAGCAGCAGCTGTCTGAAAATGACCCTGCATCGGTGGTGTCACTGGATAGAAAAAATAACCCTGCAACGTTGGTGTCACTGGATGGAAAAAATGACCCTGCATCAGTGGTGTCATTGTATGGAAAACAATTACCCTGCATCAGTGGTGTCATTGGATGGAAAACAATTACCCTGCATCAGTGGTATCATTGGATGGAAAAAAATTACCCTGCATCAGTGGTGTCATTGGATGGAAAAAAAATGACCCTGCATCGGTGGTGTCACTGGATGGAAAAAATTACCCTGTATCGATGGTATCATTAGCTGGGAAAAAAATTCCCTGTGTCAACGGTGTAGCTAAGAGGAAAATGGCGCTGCCTCAGTGTCAGTGGGGATAAACTACAGCCAATCAGTGAAGGGGATATATCGGCGTGTGCATGTGCATTGTAGTACACACACACAGATTACCTTATAGTACGGAGCCCAGGGCTGAGTCGTGACACATGGTGGTTATCATGAAGCTTCCAGAGACAGTCTTCTGAAATTGAGAACTGGCCCCATGTTACCAAAATCATCCTAATATATACACCGATTTGTAAAAAAAATCCCTACTCTAATTTAAGCCCCTTTCACACTGGCGCGGTGGGTGTGTTGGCGGTAAAACACCGCTATTTTTAGCGGTGCTTTACTGCCAATTTTGTGGTGCTATTTGGTCACTAGCGTGGAGCTTTTGCCCCCACTAGAGGCTGAGAAAGGATTAAAACCACCACAAAGCTTCACCGCTCCTTCACCGTTCCAAAGATGCTGCTAGCAGGACTTTTTGTAGTGGCCTGACAGCGCACCACTCCAGTGTGAAAGCCCTCGGGGCTTTCACATTGGAGACACAGCAGCGGCTCTTTCAGGGCGCTTTGCAGGCACTATTTTTAGCGCTGTAGCGCCTGCAAAGCATCCCAGTGTGAAAGGGGTCTTATAGTAGTCAGCATATAGAACAATTTTATCAATATGTCTTTGTTAATATACCTTGAAATGAATTTAGATATATCAATAAAATACAATTTAAGCCCTCACTAACTCATACTTTAAAATAAAGTTTAATATAAAATCAATATATTGAAAATATATATATATATATATATACCAAGTTCTGAACTGGACTAGAACCTACAACTTCAACAATATAAGCCTGTCACCCTAACCATTATACTATCACTCCAGAACTTTCAACTAGTGCTTTTTAAGTTTAATATGAGATTAATTCTCAGTGAAATTACTGCATTAGTCCAGACAAGTAATGGATATGATCGATCTGTTATGACCAGTCTCCTGAAATTGTGAACCGCCCTCGGGGAAACTGAAGATGACACCTTAATGCTCCCATCTGATCACCCTAATATATACACATTTTTTTTTCTAAATCTCTACTCTCTAATTTATAGTAGCCAGCATATACTACAACTTTGTGTGCTCAATATATCAGTGTGTCTTTGTTAATATACCTTGAAATCAATTTGGATATATTGATAAAATACAATTTAAGCCCTCACTATCTCATATTTAAAAAATATATATATATATATAAAAAAAAATATATTCTGTCACCTGGATTAGAACCCTTGCCTTCACCTACTTAAGCCTGCTGCTCTAACCACTATACCAACTCTCACTACTTACTTTTGATCTCTTTTTTGTTTAATAGGAGGTTAATTGTTTGTGAAACAACTGTTAGTTTAGATAAGTAATTGCCATGATCAATCCGTTAGGGCCATAAAACACATTGTCCTGCTGCCTTCTAGCCATTCACAATTCCCTCAATTTAGGGACAATAGTGCAATGTTTCCTACAAGTTGGGGTGCAGAGCTGTGCTGGCCATTGCTTTCTGTTATGTATGGAAGCTGTGTCCCCCCACACACACACAATACACACGTTTTCAGCATGGCTCTTCTTGTTGGAGCAGATGACAGAGAGGAATAATAAGACAGCAAACCGAGGAACTATTAATACAGTAGAGGAACCAGAGAACCCAGCACTGCCTGCTTCCCTATACTGTGTGCTATAACTAAGATAGGTTTACATATCCATGTACAGAGCAGACATGTATGTCTGCAGAATGATGGTCTGTGGGTGTTACTACATTATTGCTCATTGGTCCTAAAATCTTCTTAATAGAGACTGCTATATTTATAAACTCAGAATTCTGACTTTGAATCTCAGAATTCTGACTTTGAAACTCAGAATTCTGACTTTGAAACTCAGAATTCTGACTTTGAAACTCAGAATTCTGACTTTGAAACTCAGAATTCTGACTTTGAATCTCAGAATTCTGACTTTGAATCTCAGAATTCTGACTTTTAATCTCAGAATTCTGACTTTGAATCTCAGAATTCTGACTTTTAATCTCAGAATTCTGTAAAAAAAATAAAAAAAATTAAATTTACAATTCTGAGTTTGAAAGTCAGAATTCTGAGTTTGAAAGTCAGAATTCTGAGTTTGAAAGTCAGAATTCTGAGATTCAAAGTTAGAATTCTGAGTTTTAAAGTCAGAATTCTGAGATTTAAAGTCAGAATTCTGACTTTCAAACTCAGAATTCAGATTATTTTTTTTTTGATGGCCCCAGGGCTCTTCCATAGAATAATGCTAGATACAGCCCCGAGACACCATATACTAATCTGCCTTGTTATATACATCCTGTGGCAGGGTGAAGCCATGCCACTCTGTAAAATAGCAGTCTAGGCCAGGATTTGTAGAAAATAGGCACACAGCACAGGTGTGTACTAGGTTTATTGTGGTTTACGAATCAGAGTTCAGGGCACCATCCTCCCAGGAGTCAGTGTGTGTCTACAAGGTAGTCGAGAGGTGCATGGCTGCACCAGGACAGAGATAGGCCAGAGCAGCAGGAAGCTGCAGGAAAAGACAGAGAACTGACAAAGGTACAGAGTTTGTCCGGGAGCAATGGGACATAGAGTTTATGGTCAGGAGTACCAAGGTTTGAGGCCTGAGCAGCAGAGCTGCCAAAGAGAGCACAGAATAGTATTTTGCTTGTTTTGATGGTGAAAACCCCTACTGGGGCAACTGATGTCTTTTGTTGAAAGTTTCTTTGCTGTTATAAATAAAAGTGGGCAGAAAAAGCCCTGCGAAAGAGTTGTGTTAAACACCCCCAAGTTGTCACAAAGCTCTCACCTTCCACACTCTGCAGAGTTGCGTTAAACACCCCCAAGTTGTCACTCCCTGGATGGGCATGGAAGGTGAGAGCTTTGTTCTCTCGGATGACTTCCCGGAGCCCCAACAAAAAATTTGAGTTCTAGGCATTGAATTTGACCCTGCTGACTATGGCAATGTAAACTGGTTGAACAGGCTGGAGAATGTCAATGCCAAGGTGGCAAGCTGGAAAGGTTGGCGGCTTTCCTTGAGGGAAAAGGTCAATCTGGTCAAGAGTTACCTGATTCAGATTTTTCTGTATGTCAGTTTTGTTTGCGTTTTGCCAGTTTCTCTCTATACCAGGGTCTATAGTTGTTTCTTCCAGCTGTTTTGGGGGAACAAAATAAACCTTGTCAAAAGGAATGTGACTTACCTTTTTAGGCGGGAGGGTGGTCTAGGGATGATCAACCCTGTAGTCTTTTTCTCTCTGATGTTTGGGAATTACAATCTTGGTAACATGTTGGCAGAGACTGCCTGGGTGTGTTGGTATTTTCCAGTCCTGCTTTAAGCCTTTTCTTTGAGACTGGGAAAATAGTGGGCTTGTGTAAAGCCTGAGGGTCAAGCATGATAAGCTCCCGGCTTATGTTTCCCCGTATTTGAAAATGCTTCGGCAGTGCCAAGTAACACCAGAAGTCAGATCTCTTCCAAGGAAACTTCTTGAGAAGCAGATCATGAGCTCTGGCCTTAAGACATTGCCCAAACCTAGTTTTGGGGTGGGTTTGCGATTGATTAATTTGAAGAAAATCCCAATGAAGTTTAGGGATCAGGCTTGGCTTTTGCCATTCTTGGAAAACTATATGTGAAGGACAACTTGAAGTTTCTTTCCATGAGTGATCGGGGCTGCCCGAGAGTGGAGTGTGGAGGAGTGGTGGAGTCTATGGATCACTTTCTACTTCAGTTATGCAGAGTGGGTGTATGGGGCATTCCAGAATCATTGGGATTGTGATTTGGAAACACTTTTTTTAGTTAGTCTATTAGTACGTTATTTCATGTGGAGTGCACGGTGTCAGATATCCTTACAGAGTAAAATCCTCCCTGTAGAAGTGGTTATGCAGGACATTCTGGGTGAGGTTGGGAAGACTCAGGGTCTTGAGAAAGACAGCTGGCAGCAGGAGGCCTGGATAAGGGCATGGAGGAATATCAGGACTCTGTAGCTGTTGCCTGTTGATCTTGGGGTATGCAGCTTTTCTTTGTATTCTTGTTTTACTCTCCTAGATTTTCATATCAAAAATATTTTTGATAAAAGGCTACATGCATGGTGACGGTGATCTCTGGCTCTCTCGAAGGGATTATGTTGTGTGCAATTTGGTTTGCACCATTTATTATGTTCCTTTTTTGTATATTCATATTCAATTATTTTGTAAATATGTTTTATATATTTATTATGGTTTTATTGTATACAAGTTGTTGTTTGTAAGATTTTTCAATAAACAAAATTAACCCCTCATAATAGACACAGCAGGTGTACAGACCCAGGAACCCAGTACAGGGATGGTGGGAACCCCTCATAACAGGCCCATTAGGTATACAACCCCAGAGACTCAGCTCAGGGATAGTGAGAACCCCTCATAATGGGCACAGCAGGTGTACAGACCTGGGAACTCAGTATGGGGATGGTGGGAACCCCTCATAATGGGCACAATGAGGCTGCAGTTGATGGGAAAAGCGAGGCTGCAATTGACAAGCACAGTGAGGCTGCAATTGATGAGCACAGTGAGGCTGCTTATGATGGGCACAGTTTTATCTAGCAGTAATTATATATAATCATCTGATAAATGGCTATTTACAGCCCTACATTACTAAAAGTTTTATTTTTCAGTTTGTTTGCGCCCCCCGCTCAAAAATAATGTTGAGCACCAGCCACCCCTGCCTCCACTTGCAAGTATAAACTAAGCCTTACAGATTACATAGAAACCTTTACATATTTGCTTCTATAAACCTTCCACTGTTTTTCAATGAACATATTTAGGTGTGGCCACTAGATGTCATACTTACTGCAGAGCTGTAAACTCAATTCATAAAGAAGCCCTGTGTGACTCACATTTTACAAACCCCCCTGTAAGCTCAAAAGTTATAGCACATAGCATATTATACCACAGATGATGTCTAATGCCGTGTACACACCATCGGAATTCCGGCCAGAAAAAGACAGATGAGAGCTTTTCATTGAAAATTCCGATCGTGTGTATGCGATTCCGAAACGCCAAAAATCATGCATGCTCAGATTCAACTATGAGATGGAAGCTATTGGATACTGGCTATTGAATGTCCTTTTTCTAGTCCGGTCATATGTGTTGTACGTCACCGCGTTCTAAACTATTGGAATTTGGTGTGACTGAGTAGAGGCAAGACAGCTTGAGCGGAATTCCGTCGGGAAAACCATCAGAGCTTTTTGCGACCAGAATTCCGATCGTGTGTACGCGGCATAATGCAACATCACCATATCATTACGAATTGAGAAGATCTCCAACTTGCCCATGAGATGTCCCATTTATGTCCAGGTTTAGTAATTACATTTTCTGCATTATACCCAGCTTTTGTTCTAAAATATCTTCTTATATAGTAAAAAGATGTAGTGCAACCTATATTCACTAACACCACAAATGAATTTGTGCAATACAAAAAAATGTTGATACTCAAATGTGTTCCATCCACCAGTACTATCCGCATGCTAAAAGTCTTCAACTTAAGAATCACCTGTGATCTGCAAGCAGTCACCACCCGTGCTTCGTATATGCTCACTTTCAGACAAGACCCTGATTATTAGTCAAGTGCCAGATGCACTTTTGCACCATCACGGGTCAATGATCAGATGGCTCCTTAAATTCAATCCTTATCTCCTCCACTCCACTCTGATGTGGACAATCACTTGTGTAAACATAGGTGTGTGCAGGGGGTGGGCCAGGGCCCACCCTAATTACTATGTGCAGTGACGAATCCCCCTTCTGCCTAGGCTCCCCTCCTTGTTTGCCCCCTCGCCCCGCAGTGCTGCTGACTTCTCGCCTCTCCCCCTGGCTGCAGCGGTGGATGTTTCAGGAAAGAGAGGGGGGAAGGGGCTAGTAAATATGTAATTTACCACCCCTTCCTTTTAAATGAACACACCTCCTCACTGTGTCCATTCATAATTGAAGCATAATAAACAGACTTTGTCCCATAAACCCCCCACCATACTTACCTGAGCCCTCATTAAATCCAGCGCTATGCACATCTGCAGCTCTTCTCTCCCTTCACTTCCGTGACTCACTGGCTTTGCTGGGGCAGCGGGACAGGGAGGCACCCAGTGCTGTCAATCAAAGCCAGTGACGAGAAAGCGGGGGGGGGCAAGCCCCGTTGTCTGTGTCAATGAAAAATTGTCCACCAATTGGAGCTGAATGGACTATTCCAAGGATTCCAATTATATATTTTTGAAAAATTATACAATTTTATTTATCCACAATTAAAAATTGGATTAGTAGATCTTACAGTGTCATTTTCATTAGCAATATTGTGGGAATGAGAAATCCCTTTTGTGATCTTAACCGTGTGGATGTCCAGTGCTATGGGTTAAGTTCTGTTCCTCATTTCTGTTCTGTCATTTTGATCTAGATTTATTTCAAGTTAGTTTTGAATTTTTGCTTGAGGCCATAGCCTCTTGTTACCCACAGCAGCTGTATATTCCCTCTCTCACTCTTTGCCCTTGTACACACAGTCGGAGATTCCGATAAACCAAATCCGTCAGATTTTGTCCGTCGGATTTTATCCAACGGATTTTGTCCGAAACGGTTGCATACACACGGTCGGACAAAGTTGTCGGAAAATCCGACGTGATGACGTTATTTCGTTACGACGGGACTACGTTCACGCTAGTAGCCAATAGCTTTGGTGTAGGAATTTGATCTGAGCATGCGTGGCACTTTGTCTGATCGGAATTCTCTACACATGAGCGGGGTATGTCCGATCGTAGCATTTTGTCGGAAAATTTTACCAAGTTGGAAAACTTGGTCCGTCGGATACTCCGACAGAAACAGTCCGATGTAGACCACACACAGACGGAATATCCGACAAAACGGTCCAATCAGACATATTCCGTCGGAATCTCCGACCGTGTGTTCAAGGGCTTTCACTTTTTTTCTCTTTTACTCCCCCCTTCTCTCCTTCCCTTTTCTCATCCCATTCCTTTTGCTCCCCCTTCCCCCCTCCCCCTTCTTCCTATTCCTGTTCTTTACACCCACCCTCTTCCCGGGTTTCCCTTTCCCACCTCCTCCTTCCTTTCCAGCTGTTGCTTTTTCTCTTTCTATTCTTTACTCCCTCTTCCCTTTTCCTTTGCCCCCATCTTCTCCCTCCCCTTTTCCCAAGTCACATTTCTTTTACCCCTGCTTTTTTCTTTCTACAATCTTATGAAGGGTTCCCTAGCTTAGTTGGTTATGCCATGGCAAAACCTGTTAGGCCGCGTACACACGGGCGGACTGTTCGCCCAACCTTGTCCGCTGAACAGTGTTTGGGCGGACAGTCCGCCCGTGTGTGGGCTTTCAGCGGACAGTTTCAGCGGACAGTTGGACGGACAAAGTCTTTCGGAAATTCCGAAAAACTGTCCGCTGAAACTGTGTTTGAGCGAACAGTCCGCCCGTGTGTGGGCCTGTCCGCTGTACTTTCGAAATGAGCGGACTGTTCCCGCTCGGAAAGTCCGCCCATTTCGAGCGCGTGTACAGGTAGGCGGGGCCCGCGAAGGAGACTTCGCGGGCTCCGCCGCCTGGAATGGGCTTAAAGGGGAACCCCAACGCCGAAAAAAATCGGCGTGGGGGTTCCCCCAAAGTCCACACCAGACCCTTGTCCGAGCACGCTACCCGGCCGGCCAGGAAAGGGGGGCGAGCGAGCGCGCCCCCCCTCCTGAGCCGTACCAGGCCGCGTGCCCTCAACATGGGGGGGTGCCTTGGGGAAGGGGGGGCCGCGCGGCCCCCCCACCCCAAAGCACCTTGTCCCCATGTTGATGAGGACAAGGGCCTCTTCCCGACAACCCTGGCCGTTGGTTGTCGGGGTCTGCGGGCGGGGGGCTTATCGGAATCCGGGAGCCCCCTTTAAGAAGGGGGCCCCCGGATACCGGCCCCCCACCCTATGTGAATGAGTATGGGGTACAATGTACCCCTACCCATTCACCTGTGAAATAAAGTACAAAAAAAAACACAACACAGGGAAAAAATATTTTATTGCACAGCTCCGGGGGGTCTTCCGTCTTCGGGGGTCTTCTCGCCGGACTCCTCCGCTATCTGTGTGTAGCTCTTTTACTAGCGGAGGAGTCCGGCTTTCTTCCTCCCCGCCGCCGGCCTCTTCTCCCGACTTCGGGGGTCTTGTCCCCCTCTTCGGTTCTTCTGCCGGGCCACCGCGCCTTCTTGTAGCTCTTTTACAGGCGGTGGCCCGGTCTTCTGTCGCCGCTGCCTTCCGTTCTTCTGTCGCCGCCTTCGGTTCTTCTGCCGGGCCACCGCGCCTTCTTGTAGCTCTTTTACAGGCGGTGGCCCGGTCTTCTGTCGCCGCTGTCGTCGCCGCCTTCCGTTCTTGTTCTTCTTCTTGTTCTTCTTCTTCTTCTCCAGGAGATGTTGACTCGACGAGCTCTCCGGCCGGAATGCCAGGGACACGCTCCGCTGCCACTTATATAGTGACAATGGGGCGGTGTCACATGGTATATGTCACATGGGTTGGTCACATGGTGACCCCGCCCCCTTACGATGTCATAGTCCCCATGTGACATCAACCCATGTGACCAACCCATGTGACATATACCATGTGACACCGCCCCATTGTCACTATATAAGTGACCGCACAGCGCGGCTCTGGCATTCCGGCCGGAGAGCTCGTCGAGTCAACATCTCCTGGAGAAGAAGAAGAAGAACAAGAAGAAGAACAAGAACGGAAGGTGGCGACGACAGCGGCGACAGAAGACCGGGCCACCGCCTGTAAAAGAGCTACAAGAAGGCGCGGTGGCCCGGCAGAAGAACCGAAGGCGGCGACAGAAGAACGGAAGGCAGCGGCGACAGAAGACCGGGCCACCGCCTGTAAAAGAGCTACAAGAAGGCGCGGTGGCCTGGCAGAAGAACCGAAGAGGGGGACAAGACCCCCGAAGTCGGGAGAAGAGGCCGGCGGCGGGGAGGAAGAAAGCCGGACTCCTCCGCTAGTAAAAGAGCTACACACAGATAGCGGAGGAGTCCGGCGAGAAGACCCCCGAAGACGGAAGACCCCCCGGAGCTGTGCAATAAAATATTTTTTCCCTGTGTTGTGTTTTTTTTTGTACTTTATTTCACAGGTGAATGGGTAGGGGTACATTGTACCCCATACTCATTCACATAGGGTGGGGGGCCGGTATCCGGGGGCCCCCTTCTTAAAGGGGGCTCCCGGATTCCGATAAGCCCCCCGCCCGCAGACCCCGACAACCAACGGCCAGGGTTGTCGGGAAGAGGCCCTTGTCCTCATCAACATGGGGACAAGGTGCTTTGGGGTGGGGGGGCCGCGCGGCCCCCCCTTCCCCAAGGCACCCCCCCATGTTGAGGGCACGCGGCCTGGTACGGCTCAGGAGGGGGGGCGCGCTCGCTCGCCCCCCTTTCCTGGCCGGCCGGGTAGCGTGCTCGGACAAGGGTCTGGTGTGGACTTTGGGGGAACCCCCACGCCGATTTTTTTCGGCGTTGGGGTTCCCCTTTAAGCCCATTCCAGGCGGCGGAGCCCGCGACGTCTCCTTCGCGGGCCCCGCCTACCTGTACACGCGCTCGAAATGGGCGGATTTGCCTCCTCCTTACGTGGGCGAGTCCGTTCATTTCAAAAGTTGAGCGAACTGTTTGCCCAACCTTGTTCGTCAAACAGTCCGCTCGTGTGTGGGCAAGTCCGCTCATGCAAATTTTGAGCGGACTGTTTGCCGAAACTGTTTGACGAACAAGGTTGGGCAAACAGTCCGTGCGTGTGTACGCGGCCTTATTCTCTTTTTTCAGCATATTCTGTTCACGTGTGTCTGTTTTCTTGCCCCCGTGGGGGAGTGCCTTAGGGCATCCACCCGCCCCAGCTGTATGTTTGTCTGCTCCACCTGGGTAAGCATCTTAGTATTCAATACCTCCCCTCTTGGTTACATTGCTTTATAAGACAGTTTGAAATGACTGTGCATTGTTTTATCGTAGATATTTTGTATGCGATTCCTCCTGAGGAAGCGTTTTTTTGCTGCAAAACTTTTAGCGGACTAGGAATACTTTAAAATTTTCCTAAGAGCATGGATACCCTCAGCTTTGTTTGAGGACAGCATATTCCCAGCAGCACTAGCACAGAATATCAATGAATTTGGAAATGTTTGTTCTAGCCAATGTTTTTTACTTCTATGGACAAATGTCTTA
This sequence comes from Lithobates pipiens, assembly GCF_037356315.1. Taxonomy (NCBI): domain Eukaryota; kingdom Metazoa; phylum Chordata; class Amphibia; order Anura; family Ranidae; genus Lithobates; species Lithobates pipiens. The sequence continues at coordinate 291,263,407 of NW_027507758.1, forward strand.
GAATGTTTTTAATTGTGGATAAATAAAATTGTATAATTTTTAACAAAAATATGATTGAAATCCAAGGGTACCAAGATAGTCTATTCAGCTCCCATTGGTGGGCACATGAGGGATGCCCCTAAATTCCTTTTTGAATTACTAAAATTAGGACACTGGACAGAGAGGAGGGGCCGGGAACACTGACAGGGGATCCGAGAAGAGAAGGTTCGATGCCACTCTGTGCAATTCCATTACACAGGGCAGGTAAATATAGAGATGTGTGTTACTTTAACAAAATCCTTTACAATCACTTTAAAGTTTTATATCATTTAGAAGAGGATTTTATACTCATAAATGTGTATTCTGTATGAGGTATTTGTGTGCATGATTGATGTTAACAACAAGGTAATGTCATAACATTTGGCATCTGGACTAAGGTTGGCAGGGCTCTGACTCTGGAGTTGGCTTTATTGCTTTTGGAGTGAAGATGATCAAATTTTTTAGATAAGCTCTGAAGCTGGGGCTGAGTTGAAATTATAACAGAGCTGACCTCTGGAGTCAGGAGCTGACATTTCGCAGCTCCTATTTACAGTACTATTTCGCATGACCATCATACATTAAAATTGCTTGTTAAGATTTATTTTTTTCAAGAAACTCTCACAGAGGCACATAATGTAAATACATTTCCATACAATTGTAAAGGCAATATGCTGTTAGGGCTCTTTCTGACTTGCTGTGCCCTGCAGTGTCCTCATTCAAGTCACTTTTCAGAGAGCATTTGACAGGCTAACTGATTTAACTCTATAATGCCATGATACTGCACCACAATGGAATGCATTGCACGTGGTTGTGGCACGGCCCCATTAAACTCAATAGGCAAGTTTGATAGGCAGCACCCCCTATCAAACTCTGCAACCCAAGTTAAAAATGCAGCAGCTGCAAAGCATCATGACCACAGCATCTGTACAGTCTCATCCAGCTGTATTGGAACACTTTTGGTGGGTGGGAAGGGGGCAGTAAAATTGTGGCACAGCTGCCCATTTTTACGCCCCCCCTGGCCACCTGTCTGATAGAGCCCTTAGGCATCTGTATCAAGATTCAATGCAATATACAATGAAAGTCGAAGTATATGAGATGAAATTTGTTCAAAGAAACAAGTGAAATGAAAGCAGTATTAGGAGGATTGGGAAATACAAGGGGAAGATCCCTAGGCAGATATAGGGGTGGGTTTGGATGGGGCGGACAGAATGGGGTGAAGACAGACAGCAGAAACAGGAAGCAAAAGAGAGAAGGCAGGGGTTTAGACAAAGGGAGTTAGGAGAAGCCTGCAGTGGATGAGGTAAGAACTTTTTTTTATATAAAGGTTGTAAGACTTTGGCTTTTGACATACAACCACTATAGGAGAGGAGTTGGGTCCAGTAAGGTCAAATAGAAGATGAGAACTTCCGAAAACAGTACCAGGTTTTCCTGAATTTCTCCTCGGGATGGTAAAGAGAAGGCAGTTCAATCTTACTTTTACATGGTTTCATTTATTCAAGTGATCTACTGTGTCAAGTTGGAAGGGGAGGTCTGTTTCCATAGGCTAGGAATACTGTCTCTGGTGGCATATATTAGGTGGATTCCCAGTGAGCTCTTGTATCTCCTGACTGGAAGGTGGGTGAGGTGAAATAGAAAAGCTACAAGGGCATTATCAATAAGGACTCCTGTAAGTTAAACTTTGTAGTAAAGCGCCTGAATTGTAGACCAGAATGGGGTGAGAAGGGGTCATACCTAAAATATAGGCAGAAGGGTGCCCTGCGCCAGCATTATGTGAGCTTTGGGGTACATTCTGTTCAGTAAGCCTAAGGTCCTTCTTAATAGGTCAATATAATTTACTTTATAGTAGGAAAACAAATGTCTGAAGTGGAACAAAGAATTACCCAAGAGTACTTCTTTGGATCTCTTTTTTACTATTCCACTATAGTGCATGCCTTATGATATACCTTCATGTTAATATGTTACAATTGAACTCTTTATCATCCTACTATTTTACTATTTCATAGACTAACTGATAAACGGTAATAGTAACTTAGATGAATGGCATACTACACAAGACCAATTATTTGTTGGGCTTTCAAGTCCCTTTTTTATGTTCCAGATGTCAGATGACTGAATGGAGTGTGATGGTCATTCATAGTGGTGTCAAGGCCTCAAGGCCCTATGAGCTGTTCAATTACATGTCAAGAATGCTAACAGCTTTAGGGGTTATATACCATACATAACCGTAATGAGTACTATACTATGTGAGGTAATGTACCTCATGTTTGAGGGATGGTATCATCTTTTTCCCTAAGGCGAGCTGCTCTATTCCTAACAGTACTTAGAGTATATCTTATTCATAGCAGTGGGGGGTATCATAAGAGCAATTTGTATAGGCCAAATGCACAGCCATTTTAAATAGCAAATACCAGAATAAAAACACTGGCTGAATATTATGAGGGTGTGGTAAATATAAAAATAAAATAATAAAATAGGTGGACCCAGTTATCCTGCTGTTTGATATGGTTGGCACCTTTAATACCTCTGACAAATAACTGATCAGTAAAGCAATTAATGTATAATTTCATACAGATAAGGTCTTTATGTGGATGCCTAAAGAAATATTTTTTGTACCAAGCTTTGGAAAAGTAAATGGTATTCTGGCACATATAAAGCTCATGCTGGGAGTTACAAAGCATTTAAAAAAATAAAAATAAACAGTCTTCTCTTCTACACATATTATGATGCTTTAGGGCTTTAACAAATTATCACTAAACTCTACACGTGACAAGCCAGGATCCCTGAACTCCTCCCTGAACTATATGCTGTTCTGGTAGATAAGAGGAACTGAAATGGGACAGAGTGCATATGTAGAATATCACAGTCATAGCGCAAAAACATGCAAAGGAGATATAACAAATAGTTATCCCTTTGCATTTATTTGGCAAGCATTGCAACAAGAATTTATACTCAATAATTCACAGCTACAAATCAGAAGCCAACTTTTTTTTATCAGTGTGGGGCAATAAGAACAGTAAATTATGATTTGAATTGGTAACTATAGGTTACAAAAATTTCTGCTTTTAGAATATAATGTCTTTACTTATTAAACAAGCAATGTGTAAAGTACAGTAACCCACTGCAGCCAAAACAAGTTTTGACCATTACAAAGTAAGTAATAAAATAAAATATCTAATTTGTTGCTAACAGTTATTGCAATTTGTACATCATTACAATTCAAACTCCCTTAATAAATTAGCTTGCAAACTTTCTAGGCAAAATATAAGGGAAATCTATAATGGCCCAGGGACATAAAGTCCCATACGCTTTCATCAACTTTCAAGTAGTGTCTTCAGTGTTCCAGTATGCAGACAGACTCAGTCCCACAGCAAGCATGACTTGGGAGTTGGGTTCTTAAAGTGATACTAAAGTCTCATTTTTTTTAGTTAAAAATAACAAACATGTTATACTTACCTGCTCTGCGCAGTAGTTTTGCATAGAGCAGCCTGGATCCTTCTCTTTTCGGATCGCTCTTTGATCCTCCTGGCCCCTCCCTCCTGTTAAGTGCCCCCACAGCAAACAGCTTGCTATGGGGTCACCCAAGCCAAGCCGCAGCTCCCTGTATCCATTCAGACATGGAGCCATGGCCCGGCCCCACCCCCTTTCTCTCCTCATTGGCTTGCTGACTTTAATTGACAGCAGCAGGAGCCAATGGTGCCATGCTGCTGTCTCAACCAATGAGGAGGGGAGTCCCGGGTAGCAAAGACACTCCTGCAACATCACTGAATCTAGATGGGACTCAGGTAAGTAATTAGGGGGAGTTGAGGAGGACTGCTGCACACAAAAGGGTTTTTATCCTAATGCATAGAATGCATTAAGAAAAAAAAGTGTTGCCTTTACAACCCCTTTAAATGTACAGCAATCTGTCAGACTCCTTTCTATATTGGTCTGCCTTCATTACAATTAACTTTGATTAGTTTGTATGGGCACCTCACTTCTTGCTCTGTCCCATGAATTTCCTTAATAGACTCCCATGTTTTTTCCCCTCCTCCCAATTATTAAACCTGTAAAATGACACAGGAGTAGGTAGTATGAGTTAAATTAGGAGACCCTACCGTCTAACGCAGGGGTCTCCAAAGTTTCCAAACAGAGGGCCAGTTTACTGTCCTTTAGACTTTAAAGGGTAAGTTCACCTTAGAAATCCCCTTGGCTTAATCTCCTAAATATATCTCATAGGAGGTATGTTTAGGAGCATTCTAATTGGTCCATGTGACAGCACCGACCAATCAGAACCCGTGTAGCACGTCCTGTCACCGTGGGCGAAGAAAACAGAAAGCCGCAGGGATTTTTAAATCCCCTGACTGGTAAAGCGGCTGTCCGATGTGTCAGAACAGATGATTGCCGGACTCCAGGTTAGCAGGACCAGGTGCGATGGGCAGGGGGTCCAGTGTAAGTTCACCTTACAGGAATAATGCCCCATCGCTGATGTTATTGGAAGGAATTATGGCCCATTGTTGGTGTCAATGGGGGAATTGTGCGGTGTAGTTGGTGTCAGTAAGAGGATTGCTCCCTTGAAACAAACTGAATAATAGTGCCCCAAGGGCCAGATAAAGTTAAGCAAAGTGCCATAGGTTGAAGTTCACTGCTCTAATGGAAAAGTAAATTGATTTCTTTTATTTTAAACCGTAAAAGGGGATCCTTGTTTAGACAGCAATTTATTCACAGCAGACAAGCAGCTGTAAGTAAACAGTCCAATCACTGCATCCCTGCACGTCCCGGGTGAGACCACAAAGAACAGATCCACTGTTAAGCAGAAGAAAAAGACCAGAACTCCTGAAAAGGTCTTATTTCTGATCTACATTACAAGTCCGTTGATGGGAATAACTAAAGACTAAAGACCTAGTTAGAGTTTATAGCTGCATTAAAGTGCATCAATAATTATGTTTATACATTTTGGGGAGTGGTCAAATGTTCCTGCCATGATTTAAGGCCATCAAGTGAAGCTAAAATGTCTTGACTTTCTGAATGTACATGTGATACACGAAAAATTAGAATGTCGTGCAAAAGTTCATTTATTTCACTAATGCAACTTAAAAGGTGAAACTAATATATGAGATAGACGCATTACATGCAAAGCAAGATACTTCAAGCCATGATTTATCATAATTGTGATGATTATGGCTTACAGTTCATGAAAACCCCAAATCCACATTCTTCGAAAATTTGAATATTGTGAAAAGGTGCAATATTCTAGGCTCAAAGTGTCCCACTCTAATCAGATAAATAAGCCATAATTAAGCCTTTAAATGGTCTCAGAATGGTTCAGTAGAAATCACAATCATGGGACAGATTGCTGACCTGACAGTTGCGCAGAAAAACATCATTGACACCTTCCATAAGGAGGGAAAGCCTCCAAAGGTAATTGCAAAAGAAGTTGGATGTTCCCAAAGTGTTGTATCAAAGCATATTAATAGAAAGTTATGTGGAAGGGAAAAGTGTGGAAGAAAAAGGTGCACAAGCAGCAAGGATGAGCGCAGCCTGGAGAGGATTGTTAGGAAAAGGCCATTTAAAAGTGTTGGGGACTTTCACAAGGAGTAGACTGAGGCTGGTGTCAGTGCACCACACACAGACGGATCCTGGACATGGGCTTCAAATGTCGTATTCCTCTTGTCAAGCCACTCCTGAACAACAAACAACGTCAGAAGGGTCTTACCTGGGCTAAAGAAAAACAGACCTGGTCTGTTGCTCAGTGGTCCAAAGTCCTCTTTTCTGATGAGAGCAAATTTTGCATCTCATTTGTAAACCAAGGACCCAGAGTATGGAGGAAGAATGGAGAGGCACACACTGCAAGATGCTTGAAGTCCAGTGTAAAGTTTCCACAGTCTGTGTTGATTTGGGGAGCCATGTCATCTGCTGGTGTTGGTCCACTGTGCTTCATTAAGTCCAGGGTCAACGTAGCCATCTACCAGGAGATTTTGAGAACTTCATGCTTCCTTCTGCAGATGAGCTCTATAGGGATGCTGACTTCATTTTCCAGCAGGACTTGGCACCTGCCCACACTGCCAAAAGCACCAAAACCTGGTTCAATGACTGTGGGATTACTGTGCTTGATTGGCCAGCAAACTTGCCTGACTTGAACCCCATAGAGAATCTATAGGGCATTGCCTAGAGAAAGATGAGACATGAGACCATACAATGCAGAAGAGCTGAAGGCCGCTATTGAAGCATCCTGGTCTTCCATAACTCCTCAGCAGTGCCACAGGCTGATCCTTCCATGCCATGCCGCATTAAGGCAGTAATTGCTGCAAAAGGGGCCTAAACCAAGTACTGAGTACATATGCATGCTTATACTTTTCAGAGGTCAGATATTGTTCTATGTACAATCCTTGTTTTATTGATTGCATGTAATATTCTAATTTTATGAGATTGTGGATTTGGGGTTTTTCATGAGCTGTAATGCCACGTACACACATCAGACTATCCGGCGGACTTGGACAATTCGCCCGTGTGTGGGCTCCGGTGGACTTTTTCTTTCCAAAAGTCTGGCGGACTTAGAAAGAAGTTTCAACTAAAAATTGTCCGTTAGTCTGCCAGACTTTTGAAATGAACAGACTTGCCCACATGGAGAAAAGTCCGTTAATTTTGAACGTGGCTCCAGGTAGCCGGGACTAGCGAAGGAAGTCCTCCATCAGCGAGATTGACACCTCGCTGGCTCCGTCACCTGGTATGGATTTAAAGGGGAAGCCCTACACCGAAAAAACTGCGTGGGGGCCCCCCCAAAGTCCATAGCAGATCCCTATCCGAGCACGCAGCTGATCAGGAAAGGGGGTGGGGACGAGCGAGCGCCCCCCCCCCTCCTGAGCCGTACCAGGCTGCGTGCCCTCAACATGGAGGGTGCTTTGGGGAAGGGGGGCCTTGAGGCCCCCGCAACCCAAAGCACCTTGTCCCCATGTTGATGAGGACAAGGGCCTCTTCCCGACAACCCTGGCCATTGGCTATCGCAACCCTTGAGCCCCCTTTAATAAGGGGGCCCCCAGATACCGGCCCCCCGCCCTATGTGAATAAGTATGGGGTACGGCTCAGGAGGGGGGGGGCGCTCGCTCATCCCCACCCCCTTTCCTGACCGGCCGGGCTGTGTGCTCGGATAAGGGTCTGCTATAGACTTTGGGGGTCCGCACGCTATTTTTTCGGGGTAGGGGTTCCCCTTTAAATCCATACCAGGTGACGGGGCCAGCGAGGTGTCAATCTCGTGATGGAGGTGGCGACATGGACTTCCTTCGCTAGTCCTGGCTACCTGGAGCCACCTTCAAAATTAACTGCCTATCCCTCAAACACTGGATGAGGATCCCACAAATATGTGAATCCCGGGGTCAGCATCCTCTATGTTCTCTTTGTGTATAGAGATCATTTGGGAAAGGAAGACACAGGAAAATGTTTCATCCTGAATACAGTAAATTGATTACATCATACTCCTAGAGCAAGGGTCTCCAAAGTACAGCTCACTAGGACATTTGTTCTGAGCCACAGCTAGAGTCCTCAGACTCCTTGAAATAACTTTCTCCTCACTTCAAAACAAACCTCAAGAAGGAAACTCTTTCCTTCTTGCTACTGTGCCCAATGGGTGCCTATTTATTCTATGAAGATTACATGGGCACCCATCATAAACTGACACCTAATATTCTGTGTTTGAGCACCTCTCTACCAGTATACAGTATAGATAAAGCAGAACTTTAGAAATGGGAATGGAGCTTGGGGACCACAAGTACTAACCTGTCCCTTGTACATACGGTCGGAGAATCCGTCGCAATGTGTCCTATCGGACCGTGTTGTCGGATAATCCGACTGTGTGTGGTATGCATCGGACTGATTCCGTCGGAATATCCGTCGGACCCAATTTTCCAACATGTTGGAAATATTTTCCGACCAACTGGTTCGATCGGACATACTCCGATCATGTGTAGAGAATTTTGATCGGACCAAGTGCCACGCATGCTCAGATCAAATTCCTAGACCAAAGCTATTGGCTACTAGCCTGAACGTAGTCCCATCGTAACTAAATAACGTCATCACGTTCTGAATGATTGGATTTTCCGACAACTTGGTCCGACTGTGTGTATGCAACAGTTTCGGATAGAGGTCGACCGATATGGGTTTTTCTCTGGCCGATGCCGATATTTAGAAATCATGGCGGCCGATAGCCGATATATGATGCCGATTTTTTTTGGGCCGATATGTTAGGCCGATTTTATTTTATTTATTTTTTTTCTCCTTTTTTATTTATTATTATTTATTTTTTTAATCCCCCTTGATCTAACACACCTTTCCCATTGGGGCGTTTTTCAGGCGCTTTTGGGCTAAAAATAGCGCCTGTAAAGTGCCTGCAAAATGGCTCCCCTGCAGTCTGTGTGAAAGACAGAGTGCTTTCACACTGAGGCGATGCACTGGCAGGATCTTAAAAAAAAGTCCTGCAAGCAGCACGTTTGGAGTGGTGTATACCGCTCCTCCACCACTCCTGCCCATTGATATGAATGGGCACCACTGCCGAAGCGCATGCAATGCGATTTGGCAGCAGTGCTTCATGGGCGCATTTAACCTCTTCTTTGGCCGCTAGCTGGGTTATATGTGCCCCACTAGCAGCCAAATAGCACCGCTAAAATGATGGTAAAGAGCCGCTAAAACTTGCGTTTTACCATCAACGCTCCAGTGTGAAAGCGGCCTTCATAAGTGATACAGAAAATTTCTTACATTTAAACATTTATTAAACAAAACAAACCTCCAATCAGTTTACTTGTATGTATGATTTAGAACCTATGTATTAAATAAAAACAGGTAGTCAAAACTTTTGGACGAAAAAAAAAAATGGGCTAACTTAAGAGCCGGTTCACACAGCGGGCGATGCGAGGCAACACGACTCGCCTCGCTCTCGCAAGTCGCCCCCGTTCTGTACAATGGAACCGTTCTGAGAGGAGCGACTCGAGTCGCTCCGACTCAGAAAAAAGGTTCCTGTACTACTTTTGGGCGACCTCGGGGCGACTTGCATTGACTTCTATACAGAAGTCATTTGCAAGTCGCCGCTGAGGCCGCGGCAGGTCGCGGCGAGGCAAGTCGGAGTCGCCTCGCCTCGCCTGCTGTGTGAACCGGCCCTTACTGTTTTTATTTTATTTTTAAATAGTGTAGTTTTTTCCCAAAAAAATGCATTTGAAAGACCTCTGTGCAAATGCCGTGTGACATAAAAAATATTGCAACAACCGCTATTTTATTCCCCAGGATCTCTGCTAAAAAAATATATATAATTTTTGGGGGGTCTAAGTGATTTTCTGGCAGAAAATACAGGATTTTTACTTGTAAGCAACAAGTGTCAGAAAAGATTTAGTCTTTAAATGGTTAAACTGAGAACTTCTACACACAGAGATGACTTCATTCATTCAAGTGTCAACATTGTATCATTTAGTTATTTTCTTGGCAGCCTGCCCAGAGAGGAGGAAAGTGTTGCTATGACGACTCAGGCAACTCACACTGAACTTCTATACAGAAGTCATTTCAAAGTCCCGCTGTAGTTCTAAATCGGCTTTTTATCAGCACAATCGGCCGATGCCGATTATTTAAAAAACGGCAAATATCGGCCGATATATCGGCCGGCCGATATATCGGTCGACCTCTAGTTTCGGACACAATCCGTCGGACAAAAGCCGACGGATTTGGTTGGCAGAATGTCCGACCGTGTGTACAGGGGCTAAGGCAGGTAATACATTAACCAATTTTCTTTCTCTCAACCATCGAATGAAGCCATAGCTGCTGGCAGTGATCACATCCTAAAAAAAATCAGACAGAACGGTTGGACTGAAGTTCAACCTGCCCATACATGGATTCAAATTTGTCCCGTTCAGCAGGAATTTTGATCTATGGTTGGTTTAGGACTACATGCTAATTTCAAACAGATTCAGCAGTAGTTGTTGCTTTTCTGTAAAATAAAATATACTATTTTCTTTAAATGTGTGGTTTGTTCATGCTACAAACTATAGGCAAATGTAATAAGCCAACATCCAGTCAAAATGTATCGAAACATTTCAGCAAAGTAAAATCTGATGGCTGTTAAAGATAAATGCAGGTTTCTCTTCAGGTTTGCTTTTTGCCCTGCCTTACTGATGACCTTCTATTTGGATGGATATCATTTTCCCATTCTATAGTGACTTGATCTCATTGGTAGTTTTTTTTCTGTCTGACCTGAATTATTATTTGCCTAAACGAATTTGCTTACTTAAAGCATAACTCCACTTTTTTTGAGAAAAAAACACCCCCCCGGGCGATCTATGTACATTGCAAGAATTTTAACAAACTTTTGTTGCAGATTCATACCAAAATCACTGTTTTCCCCTGTTCAGAGTTTCATAATTATCAACCAGCTACTGCAGAATCAGGCCTCTAATGAGGAAAATTGCAGGGTCTGCATCCCTTTAGACGTTATTTCCTATTGGAAGTATCTTACCAAAAATTACATTTTTGTTACAGGGGATGCCAACAATCTGACTTGTATCTTAGTGTAGACTTTTTGTATAACATTCAATTACAATATGACTTGTGTCGCAATTGTATATGCTATATTATTTTTTTGTTCTTTTGCTATTTTTTCTTACCATGAAAGTGGAGTTACCTTTTAAAGATGCTAAACAGATTTCAGGAAAGCAAAGATAGGTGCCAAATTAAGATATATCCTTTTTTCTACTTGTGTATTAACAATATATATATATATATATATATATATATATATATATATATATATATATATATATATATATATATATATATATATATACATACATACATACCGTATTTTTCGGACTATAAGGCGCACGTAAAAGCCTAAATTTTCTCACAAAATCGACCGTGCGCCTTATAATCCGGTGCGCCTTATAGTCCGATGCGCCTTATATATGGAAATATCCATTATATTAGCCGGTCGTTGCTAGTGCGCCTTATAATCCGGTGCGCCTTATCGTCCGAAAAATACGGTACATACATACATACATATATATATATATATATATATATATATATATATATATATATATACACACATATATATATTTATATACATACACATATATATATATATATATATATATATATATATATATATATATATAGATAGATAGATATACAGTGCTGCAATAGTATTTTATAATTTCTATCAAGTACCTTAATTGATTATGTTTTGAAAGATCATTGATGTGCAGGAATCAACTCTTTTTTCTTTCTTTTTTTTTTAGCACATGTATCACCTTTTTTCAGTAAGGCTAGGTTCACACTATAAGAGGTGGCACTGCACTGGGCGACTGTTCCAGCACAGTTCCACCACATGGAAAAGGCAAAATGCCTGAGTTTCGACTGTGTGCAGTCACAGTGCACTGAAAAAAAGTAAAGTATGCAGTACAAGGCAATCCACTGCCTCACATGCAAGCCAGATGTTGAACTTAATGAGATGTCTATGTTACACCTCAAGTTTGTTTTTAAAAAAAAAAGGAAAGAGTGCAATTTGCCGAGCTCAGGGCATCATCTCTGCGCTGATCTCGGGCACACTACACCGCACACCAGCCACTGCCTTGCAATGCAACACCTGGTGTAAATGAGCCCTAAGTTCTATAACCCATAGACACCAACCAGAATATATTTTGCTGTTTATACAGTTTTAAAGCCAAGGCCACCATTTTTGGCCCTTCCTTAACCGCTTGCCGACTGCTGCACACAGATGTACGTTGGCAGAATAGCAGAATAGGTAGGCAAATGGGCGTACCTGTACGTTCCTTTAAATCTGCCGCCTATTGGGCGCTCGCGTGCCCGCCACATGCCACAGGTCACGGGAACTCGATGTTCGCCGGTGGCCCGCAATTGCGGTGTGGAGAGGTAGAACGGGGAGATGCCAATGAAAACAAGGCTTTTTCCCATTCTGTCTAGTGACATGACATGGATCTACGGCTCCCTGTCATCGGGAGCAGTGATCGCTGTCATGTTAGTGGTAGCCCATCTCCCCTACAGTTAGAACACCTCCCTAGGACACACCTAACCCCTTGATTGCCCCCTAGTGTTTAACCCCTTCCCTGTCAGAGTCATTTACACAGTAATCAGTGCATTATAGCACTGATCGCTGTATAAATGACAATGGTTCCAAAATAGTGTCCAAAGTGTTCCATGTGTCTGCCATAATGTCGCTGTCACAATAAAAAAAAAAAAAAAAAAAAAAATCGCAGATCGCCCCCATTACTAATAAAAAAATAATATTAATAAAAATGCCATAAATCTATCCCCTATTTTGTTGATGCTATATATTTTGTGCAAACCAATCAATATACGCTTGTTGTGATTTTTTTTTACCAAAAATATGTAGAAGAATACATATCGGCCTAAACTGAGAAAGAAATTAGTTTTTTTATATATTTTTGGGGGATATTTATTATTGAAAAAAGTAAAAAATATTGCCTTTTCTTCAAAATTGTCCCTCTTTTTTTGTTTATAGTGCAAAAAATAAAAACCGCAGAGGTGATCAAATACCACCAAAAGAAAGCTCTATTTGTGAAAAAAAAGGACGTCAATTTTGTTTGGGTGCAACATCGCATGACCACACAATTGTCAGCTAAAGAGACACAGTGCCGAATTGCCAAAAATGCTCTGGTCAGGAAGGGGGTCAAATGGTTAAAAGCTAGTTACCTGGTTATGTATGATTTGAATATTTATGTGTCACATAACAGAAACAACCATCAGCACTCCATATATTTTTGCTTGTTCCAGATCAGTCATTTAGAAAGCACTGAAGCCAAAGCACCATAATGACACAGCTAAGGAACCTTCTCCAAAGCAGAAGCTAAAAACGGTAACTTATATTATTCTCTTATGAAAGAAACACTTTAAAAAAGAAATCCGAGAAACTCTACAATCACTTTTATAAAATTCCATTGCAGTTTAAAGAAATAACAATTCTGAAACACTTAGGGGGCCTTTAAAAAAAAAAAAAGCTGTGCAAATGTCTCAAGTATTTGTGCAGCCATCATGAATACTACCTTTAATTTGTAAAATTATGTTTACTTTCTATGGTCATCTAATGGCCATAATGTGACATTTTCATAAGGTACACCAATCAGGAAAATGCCACATTATGGCTACTAAATGGAGCTGCCAATCATAGGAAACAAACATATTAAACAGATTTTGGGAATTATTCGTGGCAGCTGTGCAAATGCTTGTAATACTCTAACAGCAGTTTTATAAACTGAACCCTGGCTGTTTTGGGCACATGATATTCCCCTGGACACATGAAAACTGAACATGTTTGTGTGTGTCCCCCTTCTTTTCTGCATGTCACCACAGGTTTCTCTCATTCATACAAAATAGATGAGGCATCCCTTTGATACCTAGAGATTTGAATCTATACTTCGGGTACTAGATCGTTTCGCAAATATAAAAAGTATTGCAAAACACATTTTAGAGATGCTAAAATACTGGAACTCACGTATCCCCCTTTTTTTAATCTTCTTAAAACAGGCCACGAGTCACATGCCTAAAAAAAATGATTCAGCGTTTTATCTTTTGCAAAGAGAACTCATTTGCATTTGAGAATTGAGAAGATCTAAAACTAAACTAAATGTTTATTACAATATATTTGCACATATTTACAGAATGGCCATGCCTACATATATTGTTTTTTTGGCTAAATGTGGAATTCATTTATAATGAGTAAGCAAAATAATCTTTAAAAAACACAGAACAGTCCTATGGAAGAAATGTTTATTGCCACTAGAAAAATGTAGTAAAACAACATACTTCTCAGCAACAACCTATTTGCCTCATGCTGAGCATTTTTGTTTTCTTTCTTCCTTTTATCCTGTTGTGCTCATTTAGCATTTCATAAGTCACGTTTTCCAGATGTAAGATCCTGGGTGCAGTGCCTTAGAAAACGAGAATAGGTTTAAGCAGAATGGAACAGTGGTCTTACAATATTGTGTTACTTTACAATGTATTCCATTCTCAATTGACATTTGTTATTCAGTGCAATTTAACAAACTATGGCAAATATCTCCTCACCTTTCACTACTTTATTTGAAATGACTAGTGCAATTTTTTTTTTAGTAACTTCAGACTATGCCTATCTTTGAAGATGCTCAAATTGAGTAAGGGCCGGTTCCACCACTTAATAAGCATATTTCCAGCATGGCCATTCTTCTCAATCTTCTCACATTTCTCTCTAGCTTTAGATTTCCAGATATTTTAAATCTACCTTATGCCGGCCATACACGGTTCGAATTTCGAAAGAATTTTCTTTCGAAAATCGTATCTAAGAATTTTCGTATGAATTTCGCACCATTAGTGGGCTGCAGCAACAGCCGATTTTCGTGCAGAAATAAAATTTGAGGAATCGGACATGTTGGAAATTTTTAGAAAAACGAACGATTTTCTAATCAATGATGGGAGAATCGTGCGAGAAACGTAAGAAAATGTACGGAGATAAAAGAAAATGTACGGAGATAAAAGAAAATGTACGGAGAGAAAAGAAGATTCCCAGCCAAGAAAATTCTTTTCTGTAGCAACATGAGGTGAAATTGAAGGCTTGGTCGGCCGAATTTCGAAAATCAATGGTGGCATCATCGGATCACAAAAAAAACGAATTTTCTGATTTTGAAAAGAAAATTCGTTCGAAATTCGACCGTGTATGGCCTGCATAAGTCATCTATATACCTTTTTCTTGAGCTACCATTACCCCTTCTAACTAATGGCTTGCCTTTATTCATTTTCTTGGCACTTCTCCCTTCTTCTATATATGCACTGTCCAGCTCATTCTATTAATTTTTATGAATGCTACAGTGGCTGGTTCTATGGCCTTATATTTCAGTTTTTGTTATTTATCAGACATAGCCCACTCTAACTTACTGCTCATATACTGTATTGTCCTCATTGCACTCTGTTCCCATATTTGAAGGCTTTTCCTCTTGTGTTTTTTAGTCCAGCCATTAGTCAGTGATATCTTAACTGTACACAGGCCGGGTGGGTTGAGTCATTCCTTCTCACTTGAACTTTGAGTGTTTCAGCACCTACTGTCCTATTCACTATTGCTGTATATAAAATAAATAGCCAGTGAGAGCTGGAGGGGAGAACAGAGAGCTTCTGACTGACAGTCACGGCTCTCTGCTCAGAGCGGAAAGGAACAACTGAGCGATCAGTGGTGTTTGATCATTCAGTTCTTACTGTAGAGCTGGCAGGGGACAGGTGCAGCATCAAATCAATACTGCATCCACCTAGGTGAGAATGGTTGTTTGTTTTTTTGGAAGTTCATACTTCTCTTTTAAAGAAACTGCCAGTAATTAAGACTAGCTCTGATTGGTCTACAGAGGTATGCCAGTGCTCAGATTGCCATATATCTCTACTTGGAGGCTGTCATGAATGTGACAGCTTACCGCACAGGGCTCTAATCCCAACCCTTTTCAGTCATCTGCCAAGAGATTCCTTGGCTCAAAAACTGAAAGTAAACAAAAGGGCAAGTGATACTGTAATGCCCATATTTGGAAAATTACTTGAGTCACTGGGTGGGCACAGCATGATGAGGAACTAAGAGATTAGTTTCCATCAGGTTTTCCTTAGCTTTGAGGATGTTACTGGGGAGTTTCGAAAGACAAATGGACTACTATGGATCTGCCTACTACAATGCACTGTCAATCAGCAGCAAGACAGATCTACTGGCATCTAGTCTCTCAGTTCCCCATTAGGCTCCATCCCATGAACTACAAAATTCCTCAGCCTTGCATCTGTCAGTGAGATGGGTGTAGTGGCTGGAGGGGGAGTGCGGTGAGGTAAGATTGTCCATTATGGACACTTCAAACTTAGTGCTGGGCTCTGACAGATTCATGTATTTGTCTTTCACAAGTACCGACAATTTCAGTGCAGCAGCCCAATGGAAATATAAAAGGTGTCTACAACTTCCTTTATGAATTTCCCCTGTATGTATTTTCTGCAATAAAGGTTTCTGTCTGTAAGCGATGTTTCTTTTGAATGTACAATTAGGCATGCATACACTGGTCAGTGTGCATTTTCAGTATGCCTTGGTGTCTGGATGAATTAACTACAGTGAACAGGCAGGCAATCAAGATGCCCGAGGATGCCTAAACCTGAAGAAAACTGGGCAAAGATGTCAACAGTGACAAAGGAGATTTCAGCCATTGCATACTTTCACATTATGGCAAAAGTCCTGGGCACCAGCATTGGACTTTAGATCTGCTTTGAGTTAAGAGCCCTTTCACACTGACAGCACGGCTGCATTAGCTGTAAAGTGCTGCTAGTTTTAGCTTTAGGAGCGGTGTATACTTAAAGCACTCCAAAGATGCTGCAGGGCTTTTTTTTAACGTCCTGCCAGTGCAGTGCCCCAGTGTGAAAGCACTTGGGCTTTCATAACACTGGGACTGCAAGTGAGCCATTTTTCAGGTGCTTTAGAGGCGCTATTTTTAGTGCTAATGCGCCTGAAAAACACCTCCAGTGTGAAAGGGGTCTAAAGCAGATTGGCTGTCTATTCAAAAATTTTCCTTATATCCAAACACATTCCACACAATATGTTAGAGGAAACCTGTGGTACGAGAAATATATAGATGACTATTGTTCACCTTTCTCCTGAATACTTGGTCTTTAGATGCTACTCTATTTTCTTTAGTAGTTTGTGGCTCATTTACTAAGAGCAAATATGAAGATTCTTACTTTAGGACCAGTTTACATCTGAAACACGCAGTAATGTGTGCAGTGTTCCTGTGTGATTCTTGCGCGTACCTTTGTGTTATGATTCTACAGCCCATGCATTCAAATGGACTGCAAATTGCACTGGAACGTGGGAAAAGTAATGCATGCAGTACTATTAAAAATATGGCGCAACAAAACACATGCAATTTGGTGCCCGCAAATGCACTGCGCTTGCGATCTGCGTTTGAGGTGCCGTTAACAATACACTGTCACAATCGCAGGAACAGTGCATTCTAGCATGGTGTGGGAAAGGCCGTCAGTTTGGCATAGTTCCCAGCATGTTTATTTCAAATAAGTAACTCAGCTTTGAGTCCAAATGATGGACATGACTGCCAAGCAACCATTCAGGAATTCTACAAAGAAATCATCTTTATTTCTCTTAGCAAAGCTTTTCTCAAACTCTTATAAAACAAAGTAATAAAAGTGTGAAAAAATACTGTAGGTGTATGTACATAAATAGATGGCTTATACCTATCATCAGCAAACAAACGCTGGTTATGCTGATAATGTCTACTCTAGCAACAGACATGTTGTTTTAGTTATCTGTGAAGCACAAACCAAGAATACTACTGTCTGCCAGCAGATTAAAAACACTATAAATGGTATTGCCTATTAATCTGAGGTCTTATGTGCTTTTTTCCTAATGGCAGCTCATTATACCGTAATTATTAACTTGAAAATATGCACATAGTAGACAAATTCTGGATGACCTTTGATAGTTCATAAAACTTGTAAACACAGCACACACCTTGATAACCTCCTATACAAAACTATGTAATCTAGTGCATAAAATAAGCAAGACAAGGCTGGAATAAATCAGGATTTCACCTGTGACAATACCACATGTACTTAGGGATAAGCAAACATTGTCTAAATACAAGATCCATGTGTAATTTGACTTGAATCTTGGTGTGCTTAGAGTATTCCTTCTAGATCTGTGCAGTAATCTAGTGTGAAACTTTTCCCCGGTGCAGGAGCTTTTTGTTATACAGACCGGTCACTGCTGCTCTCTCGCCTTGTGCAGGGTGACTGGTCTTCCCCCTCCTTAATTTATCTGCAGACAGCCTTCAGTGGGTGGAGCTGCTGGACCCCTCCCACAGCTCTGCTCTCTGCACAGCCTAAGTACAGCATGGTGATGATATCACCACCGCTTTAACAAGGTAATAACTGGGCATTTGACACACACAAAGTGGAAATACATCCTTTGTGGCTATTGTAGAAAATATTTAAATGAAAATATCTGTGCCCGGAGTTCACTTTTAACTTCATTTTAGCACAAAATAAACCCAGGAGCTCACACAGTATTTATTTGTAACAGTCCAAATCATCATATTTGATAAACAGATTGCATATTTGGAAAAATAAAAAACATATACATACACACACACGCACATACATATATATACAGTATGTACAGAATTTCAAAGTTCACTGTAAGTGTTCTTTCTTGGAAATATCCGTTGCATGTGAAAAGCTCTACTGACATGCCGTATACTTCACAGTAACTCGATATAACAAAGTACTGACACATTTTTCCATACCACAAAATAACAGCACGCACCCCTTCCTACATAGTTCCTATGAAATATCTGTCTGCCTTAATCACTTCTGCCATTCTCTACCTACTGAAATAATAAATGCACTTCTTTTTTTAGCTAAAAAATGGCATCTTGAGGTATATGTGTATAATTTCATGTTTACAATATAAAAGTGGAACCTGCATAAAAATGCAAGGTCTGCTAATGTTACAGCTCCCCACCCCCCAAAAAAATGTTCAGTGCAAGTCATAACGAATTAAAATATTTTAAGTAACATTATATTTAAATGTAACATTTATTCAGATCAATCCTCAGATTCCAGTAGGTGCCAACAATAATGCAGGGATCAGGTACTGACTTGACTTAGGGATTTGATGAGATGACATAGACATGCATTCTCACAGGAGTTGGCACCCTCAGCATTCCCAGGTTCCTCTAATGCCGCGTACACACGAGCGGACTGTATGGCGTACTTAGTCCGGCGAAACACATTTCAGCGGACAATCCGCTCGTGTGTTGGTCTTCAGCTGACTTTTTCAGCGTGCAGTCCGGCGTACTAAGTATTTCGGTTTTTTCGAAATTCTGTCCGTCATACTTTGGTTTCAGCGGACAGTACGGTCGTCAGTATGCTAGTTCGACGGACTAAGAATGGCGCATGCCCAGAAAGGATTTACACGGCGGAAGGGTGCTTTGCTGTGTATTGGACTTCCTATTTCTAGTCCCGTCGTACGTGCTGTACACGTCATCGCGCAAGCTTTCGACGGACTGTTTGTGCATCCGTGTGTGGTCAAGTCCGTTCAGTGGAAAGTACGACGGACTGTCCGTCGGATTGTATGACGAACTAAGTATGCCATACAGTCCGCTCGTGTGTACGCGGCATAAGAAGGCCCGGTGATGCTAACTACATCTAGGCAACCATGCTGGAACGTCAGAAGTAAGATATAGTATAATAATTTTACATTGTTTGTCCATTTTTGGGGATGGGAGCGATTACAATAAAAGCTGCTCTAAGTCCTTGCTTAAAAGCATAGCTGAGTATCATTTGCTACAGCTTTTTACATGTTTTTTTGTTCTGTACAATATCCACCCACCCGTGCTCAAAAAACAACGAGTACAGAAAGATTAAATGAAAAATGTAAATGAATGTAGCAGCTGTTACAAGACTTATAGGGGTTGATTTACTAATGGCAAATAGACTGCAGTTGCACTTTGCTGACTTTCATCATCCAATCATGTGCAAGCAAAAATGCTGTTATTTTTTTCTCATTTTCCATGCATGTGATTGGGTATTCTTTGAAAAGTGAAACTTTACCTCATTTATCAAGCTCTGATGCAACTGCACTTTGCAAAGTGCATGGCCTAGTTGCCTTTAGTAAATCAACAATGTCTCAAAGTAAAGCAAATACATCCCTGAATGGGGGAAAACAGTGCTTAAAATAAATGTGACATAACCTACAATCAGAAAGTGTATTATATGCAGCAAATGTATAACTCAAATTCAAAAAAGTCCATGTGATGAAAGTCCACTAATACAATGATGATAGTGCTCAGTGCCACTCAGAAAATTGGCCCTGCACTCTGCACCATCATGGCAGATTTTGATCAGAAAACCCTGTTTAGCTGAAGAAAGTGACTTCCTGGACAGAGCAGAGGTGGGAGGAGTGTACAGACGTTAAGCAAGGAACAAGATCCGAATGATTGGCATCAGGTCTTCTGGGAGACCCCAGAGTTGCTACAGGGTTGTGAGCTGAACCACTCCCTTTGAGCTTAGGATCTGACATACTGCGGAATAATACACACTAGACGCACCTGGGGTACTCAAAATTAAAAAGGTTATATGGCCAGAAGTAACAAAGAGGTCACTTCCCGTAAGCCTTGAGAGGACAACAGTTGAAAGAAGCTACCCAAACACTGAAAGGCAGGACAGGGTAAGTGTGGGCACAACACAGCTGTGAGTGATGCAGCACTGCATTCTCCAATAAGTTTATGCTTTCAGAGAAGAAAAGAAGAAAACAGTGATAATGTAGCATCCTCATACGGGGACAAACCCCAGATTAAAGCAGAGCTCCACCCTACAGTGAAACTTCCGTTCATTGGAACCCTCCCCCCTTCCGGTGCCACAATTGGCACCTTTCAGGGGGGAGGGGGGTGCAGAAACCTGTAACAGGTATTTACGTCACATCCTGCGCGTCTCCCGCTGTCTGCTGGGAAACACACGGATCTCAGAGACAGCGGGAACCATCCTTATTGTGCAGCACGACTCGCGCATGCGCAGTAGGGAACAGGGAAGTGAAGCCGCAAGGCTTCTCTTCCTGATTCCCATACCCAAGATGGCGGCGGCAGCACCCAAGAGCCGATCGAGAGATCGGCTTCAGGTGCCGACACCGCAGGTGCACTGGGCGGGTAAGTGTCCTTATTTTAAAAGTCAGCAGCTGCAGTATCTGTAGCTGCTAACTTTTAAAAACAAAAAACGGAGGAACTCCCACTTTAACACAGTCACCGGCCTGGAAAGTGTTCTGCAGCTAACAAACACAGTAACTAAATAATGGAGTGGGCCGCTTGCAGCACCCAGTGAATATGTCACATTCCAGGCAATCCGCACCCCTACCACGAATAAACTCCCTAGGAAGTCTTTAGGGATCAGCATTTGATTAGAGGATATCACAGCCCTGGACCAGTACCGTGCAATGCAGCTAACAAATCAGTATACTGGGGTGTCTGGGGAGTGCTACAGCAGAGACCAGTGCATGAAGGTCACATTACAGGCTAGCTGCCCGATCCTAATCCTATTCCTCCTAAAGGTGGCAGTATAACCCAATGTTCCTGTGTCTACTGATCTTGTGTCCCTTGATGAACAAATAAGAAAAAAATCATCCTAAAGTAACCTGTCTTCAATAAAAAGCTACCTGATTGTTACATTACATTACATGAAAACATAACAAATGTTGTTTCAGTCCATGGGGATAGTCCATAAATGTTCTTTTATGCCGAGTACACACGATCGGACTATCCGGCGGACAAACCGCCGGACTTTGCAGTGGTGGTCCACCGGACTTTTCGAATGAGCAGACCTGCCCACACACGACCGGACTTTTCCGGCGGACTAGAGTATCGAGAGGGAAGATCCAGTACGCTTCCTGTTTACATTCTGCTGGGGAAAAAGTATCAGGGATAGATTCAAGAACCCAAATTCTTAACCCTTTGGAGAATTTTTGGTAATACTCCAAGAAATGGCACGGGACACTCTTTGGGGAGGCCTGCCTTTACAAATCTACGATGCTCTCCAAATCTTGCACGTAGAATTCTAAAGGTACGGCCCACATATAACATCCCGCAGGGGCATGTAATGCAATAGACCACAAACATAGAAGAACAGTTGTAGAAGATATTGAAATTGAAAGTTCTACCTTTGTGACTGAATGATTTTTGTCTATGCTGGACATGAGCACATGTCAGGCACAGAGGTTTTTTACACTGGAATATTCCAACTAAGGGGATCAGTGTAAGCTGAGATTTTCTTCTAGATGACCTTACAGGCTAAAATTTGCTAGGGGCAACTTTCCCTTTTATGTTTGGGGCCTTCCTGTAAGCAAACTGGAGAATCGCTGTGACAGTGGTTTTGAGATGAGGATCTTGCTGTAATTGCGACCAATGTTTTTTGAACACTTTCTCCATCCTCCAATGTTTATTATGGTATTGTGTAATGAATCTGACACCTGCATTTTCCTGTATCTGCGGTTTTGGCTTAGGGATATCATCAGTATTGTAGAAAAGATGTGCTACTCCCGACCAGCCCAGGTGAATAAACGATAAAGTGTATCAAGTATAATATCGGGTATAATTAAGCCCCCGGTGGGTGGGACAAAATGCATCAGGGTGTAAGGTTTGGTGAAAACATGTAGCCCGAGGCCACTCTTTATCGTTTATTCACCTGGGCTGGTCGGGAGTAACGGCGATACTTTCCTCTTTACATTTACTAACCGCCCAGATTGGTTATAGGACAATCCTGCACCTCAGGTTCTGGGACACAGGGATATGCTTTCACCTCTACTTTGAGTGGCGCCAAAAGCAATCAAACAGTTCCTTTTTTTTATAAGTAATGTACTCACATAGCCCCCCAATGTAATTGTGTACAGCAGCATGTTGCGTGTTCAGTGCACTAACAGGGAGTTGAAGAAAAGGTGAG
The DNA here is from genome assembly GCF_037356315.1 of Lithobates pipiens. Classification (NCBI taxonomy): domain Eukaryota; kingdom Metazoa; phylum Chordata; class Amphibia; order Anura; family Ranidae; genus Lithobates; species Lithobates pipiens. The sequence continues at coordinate 291,285,895 of NW_027507758.1, forward strand.
CCAGCTGTTTCTTATTAATGTTTCCGATAGCAGAGATAGCTGAACAAACAGCTGGACTCCAGTCACCAATTATACTAGTTTACAAGGTAGGCATTAGTGGCTACCTGCTGCCTATATCAAATATTAACCGCCTATTATGGAAACATGAAAGCAGAATCTTCCTGCTGAGTTAGGCATCTTTGGTGCTCTGGTAAGTCACCCGTGAGTGTTTCAAGTCATAATTTACAACAGTAAATTAGAAAGAACTAATACAATTGCACAATGTACATTTTACTGCCTTCCACTGTCCTTCACTGAACTGGACTCTTTAAATAACCTCTGTCACATCTTAATTGTGTCTAAAACCCAGTCTTTTTTGTTCATTTTTATTTTTTATCAGTATCAAAGCTGTAGCACTACTCTGCATCTGGCTACAGGGTGGACACTACTTATATTTAACACATGGCTGTTATACTACGGAGAAAAAGAACTGCTGTAAGCGATGTCCTAATAATGAGAATAAAGGGATTGTAACATCCTTTGAAGTTGACAGAGGCTAGATAAAAGCAACATAAACCATCATATTTACTCACTAAAGGCTTCTAAACAGATTACTAAAGTGGATACAGACAGCAGAAACGTATCAGCATTTTATGTATGGCTATGTGCTTTCTACCAGATGTCCATGAGTGCACATACGTTTTATGGAATGCATCATTCTACATAAGATAGGGCTGTCTTAGCATACAGGATTCTAAAACACATTTAAAATATTCCTGACATCAATTACTTTATCAAATTTGATTAAAATAGCATAATATTGCTTCCTACTGAGAAATAATGGTTCAAACTGAACCTTCATGATGTTGCCTGTCACATTAAAGGATCTCTTCTGAAGCTGGAGGCCACAAATGATACATTTCTAGAAGCATTGTCAGTTCCATTTCAGAGCACACCTGTCATAGTGAGCATCATAGTGAAGTGCCTGCCCAGATTTAGCGCGCTTCTAGTAGTTGAGCAGTAAAAACTTCAGCACTGAATGTAAGCTTCAGCTGTGACTAGTTAGGTTATAGGTTTCCTTTAGCAATGAGTAAATAACTTATCAAAGAAAACAGTGCAAGAGACATGGCAGGTTCCCAGTAGGTATAATGCTCCCAGGATGTTCTATTCTCCCATCTATTCTGCTTTTTAACTTTAAAATGGTTGTAAACCCTTACAACACACTTTGACCTACAGGCAAGCCTAGATTAAGGCTTACCTGTAGGTCCAAGAAATATCTCCTAAACCTACACGGTTTAGGAGATATTTGCCAAAAGACAGGCACAGCGGCGCGCAGGCGCACTGAGCGCGCCGCCGTCAACGGTGATATGACGCACATGGTGGCTCCCGTGCGCATTCGCGGGAGTGACGTCATCGCGGCTTCGCCGAATGACAGCGGCAGAGCAGCGAGACCCACCGAGAAGATGGATGCGCCGGACTACAGGGGACAGCGGTGACTTCGCTGGCTCCTGTGTCAGGTAAGTGACACATAATGGACTACTATGCGATGCATAGTAGTCCATTATGCTTTACCTTTGCAGGGAATGAAAGAGGAAGTAAACTCATCAGGGTTTACTTCCTCTTTAATTTAGAATGCATTGTTCACTAATGTACCTAAACCCTAAATACTTTGTTAAACTACAAACTTTTTTAAATGCATAAAGCTTTAAGAGCTAAATATTGTTTTGCATCTTGCAGCGATAATAAGATAATGTAGGTCTTGAGCGCACTAACAAAAAGCTGACTGGAAACAGACAAGCAAGACCAGCCATACACGGAGTGAATTTCCTGGTTGCAGGAAAGAAATCCCCTCATAACATTGTGCCTGGTCTCCAAACGATCATAGAGACTCCAGCGACCATCTGGTCCGCTGGAAATGTCTATGATCACCATTCTGGGGCTGGAGGATCAGTTCTCAGGAAGCGGTGCGTCGGTAGAAGCACTGGAGGGCAGCAGGAGGGGGGGGGCATCACCTCCTGCTGCCCATAAGAACAATTAAGCTGTGGAACAGCCGCTATGATTGTTTTTATGGTGTAGAGAATCGCCGGCTGAAAAAGCCGATATCTGAATGATGCCTGTAGCTGCAGGCATCATTCAGATATAGCCCCGCAAACACAAGGACGTCCCTGGACACCCTCCCGGTGTGAAGTGGTTAAAGTGTTACTAAACCCACAACAGTAAAATCAGTCTGTATATGCAGTAAAGCATGGTTGTTATACTCACTGTGGAACTAAGGGGTTTATCCTCCACATCGTGTAAAAAGGCTGTTTGATCTTGTATGCACAGATCCTCCTCTCTTTCTACTGTCCCCTGATCATTTCCTGATAACAGAGTCCATGGAGTGAGGCTGCACATGCTCAGTTTGGTGTGTAGTGCTAGATAGATTTTTTCCTTGGGAAAGTGCATGTGATCAGTGCAGGGCCAATCAGTACTGTCCAGACAGAGAGTCAGGGGTGTTGCAGTCTCATAGGGCAGTCAGAAAACTCCTCCTACAAGCTTTAACCAGTGCTTGGCTGGACACTGCTAGAAGTCACAAGACTGCTCTAACTGCTGACGAGAAAAGGTATTTAGCAATATACATTTACTGAAATAATTGCACTTCCATGTTCTGTGTACTGTGGGAGACCAGATATAGTAAATGCAGGGTCCTGGGGTTAGTAACACTTTAAAGGGGTTGTAAACCCTCATGGTTTTTCACCTTAATGTATTCTATGCATTAAGGTGAAAAAGCTGCTGTGGTGCTGCAGCCCCCGAGCCGCCATTTTATTTACCTGACTCGGATCCTTCTCCGGGCAGGAACGAGCACACCAGCTCTACCTGGTGTCTCATGTCTTGATTGGATAGATTGATAGCAGTGCAGCCATTGGCTCCTGCTGCTCTCAATCAAATCCAATGACGCGGTGCTGTGGGGCGGGCTTTGAGTCCGGCATTCTGTGTGAATGGACTTGGGAGCTCACCCGAACGGGTGTCCGTCAAGGAGAGCACCTCTCCAACGTGGACACTCGATGCAGAGAGGAGCCACCAGGGCCGCTGAGGGACCCCAGAAGAGGATGATTGGGGGCCACTCTGTAAAACAAACTGCACAGTAGAGGTAAGTATGAAATGTTTGTTAAAAAAAAAAAAAAGAAACAAGGGTTTACAACCCCTTTAAGGTATCAGACTTGTCAAGGGGGATGAGGAAGGCAACTGGAGCCCAATAAGTGTAACCCCATTAAAAGCAAAATTAGGATTTAAGAGTAGTGTTACAACAGGATATGCAGGATATAACAGAAACTGCAGTCTGGCAAAAATACATCAGCACAGAAAATACTGTGGTATTATTGTACTCCAACTAAAACATATTGTGCAAAGCAGATATCTAATACAATCTTGATTATCTGTTTATGATAAATACGGTAGTATGCTTGATCAAAAGGAACTAGAAGGCTAGGTCTTTTTTCTGCCATTCTTTTTGACAGTAAAATGTTGTCTGAGCCAAGTTTAACATAATAAAGGAAAGTTAAATTAAAGGAAAAACAATTAGGAAAAACCTTGAGTGACACAAGTCATTAAATGTTTATCTACATGCTTGCCAATAAAATATATAAAAGACGCGATAGCTGAATGAAATGTAGCACAGCTTTCAAAATGCTACATACAACGCAGGTGCTCGGGAATAACTGCTGTTTGCTTTGTAACATAATCAAGATCGTGTGTGTACGAAAAGAGCCACTGCCAATCACAATCATAGCTGTGTTCCACCCACTTCTCCACCAATCCACTAACTTATTCTAAACCCACACTGTGGGATACTTTGTCAATAGGCCAGATGTGCGTAAGAACTAAAGACTGATGAAACCTCTAACTGATGTGTTTACCTAATTTACTAAAAAGAAAGAAAAAACGAAACAGAATAACAGAAAATCAGATAAGACCTAAAGTTGATTATGCAACACTTACAATTGATTTCTCAAAAAGCAACAATTTTCAGGATTAGTAGTTCCCTAATCTAAAAAAGAAACACCAGACAGTGTTGGTGCATCCATAAGGGCGCACGGGCAGCGCCCCCTCTCTCCTGCCACCCCCTCTATCACCAATAGATAGATTCATGCATTGCGCCGGGCGCCTGAATTACAGCGGCCCGGTATTTTTCTTTTGAAGCACCCGATTAGAGCCATAGGCTCTAATAGGCATCAAAAAAGGTAAACAGTGAGCAACATGCTTGCCACTCGCAGTTCACTCAGCTGTGTTAGGAAAGCAAATTAATATTTGCTTTCCTAACACTGAACTGTCTCTCTGCCAATCAGGTGCTCGGGTCTGTTAACCTTCACCTGATTGGCTGAAATGACAGGCACTGTGATTGGACGCTTATCAGGCATCCAATCACAGCAGAGGACGGGAAGAGAGGATAGGAGAAGACATCGAGGAGACCGGTCGCTGCCGTCACCGAAAGACAGGGTAAGTGCCGGGCAGATGGCGGATGGGCACACTAGCAGCATTTGATGGGCACAGTGGGAGCATTTGATAGGCACAGTGGGAGCATTTGATGGGCACAGTGGGAGCATTTGATGGGCACAGTGGGAGCATTTGATATGGCACAGTGGCTGCGTTTGATGGGCACAGTGGCTGTGTTTGATGGGCACAGTGGCTGCGTTTGATGGGCACAGTTGTGGCAATTTATGGGCACAGTGGCTGCATTTGATGGCACAGTGGCGGCATTTGATGGCATAGTGGTGGGAATTGATGGGCACAGTGGCTGCGTTTGATGGGCACAGTGGCTGCGTTTGATGGCACAGAGGTGGCAATTAATGGGCACTGTGGTGGCGTTTTATGGCACAGTGAGGCTGCAACTGATGTTTTTTTTTTTCAGAATGTTTCCGTTTGTTTGCGCCCCCCCCAAAAAAAAATGTTGATTACCAGCCACCACTGGCACCAGATATCACAAATAAAGTCAGTGCAGGTAATATGAATATTTCAAGTAGAAGTCCAGGCTTAACTATGCTTAACCATTTAAGGACCGCTTAAGGCCTCTTTTTGAGATTTGTTGTTTACAAGTTAAAAAACATTTTTTTATTGCTAGAAAATTATTTAGGAAAATGCTTATAGTTACCTATTCTCAAGGTGCTTCATTTCAGTCACAGGATTGGCTCCCAGTGACTGGTTTCAGGGGAGAAGAAGGACAGACAACAATGGATGTTCTATAGTAGACCTATGGGAGACCTCAGTGCCCAGGCATTTCATCCGTTGTCGGCGCCCTCTCCTCTTCTCTGAAGTCAGTCGCTGGGGAGATCACGTGAGCGGACTGGAGAGGTCTGAGAATAGGTAAGTATATGCATTTAACTTTTACAGGGAAGGTAGGATAGGAGTTGGGGGGGGGGGGGGGGGCAATTTTAAGCTTAGTTAGCTCTGGTGTTGAATTCCACTTTAAAACTAAACTTCTGGCACTAAATATGTATTTAAATAAATTCCTCAGCAGACACAAAGGATATAAATCCAGTTTGAACCCTGTTATTACTTTGTACCTCCCACCTTACATCTTTGAAAGAAAACTGAAGATGTGTGCCGGAGTCTATATGTGATAACTATACTATCCAGGTGACTTCCCAGCGGACATAACTGGTTGTGCACCCCAACTTACACTCACACACGTACATTCATGGGAAGTTACTTTGCAGGCATGACTAGCCTAGGATTGTCTTGTTAAAAACTGTCAAAGCTCAAGTAAAATATCATGTGATTCATCTATCAGAGCAGAACAATGTGTAGCCAGAGGCTTAACTATCTTCTTTTCATATAAGAAAAAAAAATTGATGTATGAACATACGGTAAATGTTTTGTCTTATGTAAAAAGAAGTTGTATCCACCCTGTCATCTGACTGAAAAAAGGATATTGCATCATCCCGCTAAACTGTCAAATCACAGGTTAAAGCCTTCAAACGCAAGTAAAATATCATGTGATCCCTATCATATTAGAACTAAAAAATTTGTAGCCTGTGGCTTAACCATTTTCTTTTCATATAAGAAAAAAATGTACGCAAGTTTTTTCTCATTGCTGCTGGCAACGCATATTTCTGTTAAGGCCAGCATTTATCTTTTGTGTACCATCAACATTGACCTTTAGCATCGCATGATAACTTTTGGTTTATTATAGTGAACTGCAACTCAGATCTTGTACTGGGAGGAACCCGAGTTCAGCGTGCCACAGTCTAAACATGACACGAGAGTACAACTTCTTATCCCAACAACCTTGGTCCGTACACCAATATTATCTAGGGGCTCACAACAACACTGCACAACATGACATGCTTTTGTTACTGTAACAATATTTTACATGTCACAGCTTAATAGCTGTGCTCAGCAACATTGTAAATTTAATAAGGAAAAAGAAAATGCATCGCTTTCTTCTTAACGTGTTACTAAACCCACATCAGTAAAACCAGCCTGTATATGCAATAAAACATGCTTGTTATAATCGCTGTGGAAACAAAGGGGTTAATCCGCTGCACTGTGCAAAAAGGCTGCTTGATCTTGTATGCACAGATCTTCCCCTCCCTGCACTGTCCCCCTGGACAAATCCAGATAAGACAGAGCCTTTGAAGTCAGGCTGCACATGCTCAGTTTGGTGTGTGTTGCTAGAAAGGTTTTTTTTTTTTCTTGGGAGAGTGCATGTAATTAGCACAGAGCCAATCAGTGCTGTCCGGATATGTCCAGACAAAGAGTCAGGAGCCTTGTAGCCTCATAGGACAGCTCAGTGCAGTATGAAAACTCCTCCTACAAGCTTCACCAGGAACTGATAGTAATCACTAAACTGCTATATACTGCTACTGGGAAAATGTATTTAGCTGTTTATATTTACTAAAATAATTGCATTTCCATGTTCAGTGTACTGTGGGAGACTAGATATAGTGAACGCAGGGTCCTGGGTTTAGTAACACTTTAAACATTTAAAAGTTTATCTCCAGCAAGAACCCCCTCTTTTTATTGGGTGGAAAACTAAAATGTACGTTTTTAATGCTGTAAAATGTGTCCCCACTGGGAAGAGTTGCCTTCATTTTCTGTCCTGGTGACCACCATGTCAGGAACAGCAAGTGAAGGGAAATCTATCTATAACTAGGAAAGAGACAAAAAAAAAAAAACCCTGCCATCACCCTTACCTACTCTATTCAAAAATAAGGGGAAAACAGGAAATTTAAAGTGGTTTTAAAGGTTGAAGGTTTTTTTTATCCTTCGTGCATAATATGCATGAAGCTAAAAAAAAAACTTCAGCGTGCAGCTCCCCCCCCCCCCCAATACTTACCAGAGCCCTATCCCGATAAATCGAGGGGCAAGAGAGTGGCTGTTTTCCTGGGTCTCTGCCTCCTCACTGGCTGAGAGACAGCCATTGGCTCCCACTCCTGTTAATCACAGCTGGTGAGGGGGGAAAGGGGGCCAGGCTAAGCTCCATTCTTTGTGTCTTATGGAGAGCAGGGCTTGGGAGCAAGCATTCGCAAGTGCCCCCATAGCAAGACGCTTGATAAGGGGGGCACTCGGTGAAGCCAGGAGCATCAGCAGGGGACCTGTGAAGAACAGTCAAGGAGTTCCAGAGGATGGGAGAAGCTCTAGTGAAGTCCTGTAGCCGAGCGTGGGAGGCGGTAACAAGAGATCAAGAGAGCAGGAGGTCCTGGGGGGAGCGGAGGGGATGATTTGTGCAATATCTGCAGATGAGATTGGTGAGGTAACTGGGCGCGATGTTGTGGATGGCCTTGTATGTTGTGGATAGTATTTTTAATTTTATATGGTGGGGTAGTGGAAGCTAGTGAAGGGATTGGCAGAGAGTGACAGCAGTCACGGATCGGTTAGTGAGGTGACTGAGTCTAGCAGCAGCATTCATAATGGAATGAAGGGGGGAATAGCCTGTGTAAGGGTAGGCCATTAAGAAGAGAATTGCAGTAGTCAAGGTGGGAAATAACCAAGGAGTGAATAAGCTGCTTTGTGGTGTAGTTAGTCAGGAAGGGGCGAGTTCTGGAGATGTTACGGAGATGTTACGGAGGTTAAGGCAGCACGATTCAACCAGTGATTGTATGTGGGGGCTGAAAGAGAGGTCAGAGTCAAGGATTACATTACATGCCAATTCCGCCACATTTTTTAAGTTATCCCACAGCTTTTCTGCATATATTCTCTTGATGATACTCTGTATCCCACAGATACATTATCGAGGAAATAACTCCAAGAAGAGAGACACACTTTCTAGTGAAGGCGTATTGGAAAACGTATATTTTTTCGTCAACAAAAGGCTAATTGAACCCACAACATAAAATGAAGTTACTGATCCAGCCAACCAAATCTCATAGCCAAGAACATGCCCTATGCCCCATAAGTCAAACTTTACACCCCGCCTTGTCTATTACCGCCAGCAGATTGAATGTTTTTCTGTGTATCCCTATCCCCTTTAGATAGGCTGAACATGAACACTTGGCCTAAATGTGTGAAATCCAGTGCTTTGTAGAGTAGAAGCTGATGCTACTGGGTGTTAGAACAGTGCAGCCACCAACATGCCCCCTTTTCCTATTCACATAACAATATCTCTCTTTCATAGTAAATTAACATATACACTCAACGGCCACTTTATTAGGTACACCTTGCTAGTAACAGGCTGGACCCCCATTTGCCTTCAAAACTGCCTTTATTCTTCTTAGCATAGATTCAACAAGGTGTTAGAAACATTCCTCAGAGATTTTGGTCCAAGTTGCTGCAGATTTGTCGGCTGCACATTGATGATGCAAATCTCCCGTTTCACTGCATCCCAAAAGTGCTCTATTGGATTGAGATCTGGTGACTGTGTGGAGGCCATTGGAGTACAGTGAACTCATTGTCATGTTCAAGAAACCAGTTTGAGAAGATTTGAGCTTTGTGACATGGTGCATTATCCTGCTGGAAGGAGCCATCAGAAGATGGGTACACTGTAGTTATAAAGGGATGAACATGGTCAGCAGCAGGGGTTGACAAATTTGCTTTGAATTTAGGAGCCAGTTAAAAAAGTTAGGAGCCAGTTTTTTTTTCAGCTCCCGGGGTAAGGCCACTCATTTTCACCCCCTATCCCTAACTCACAATGGAGCACCCAATCAATAACTCCATTGAAACGCTGTTACATCAGGGGTATGGGCTGACCTTAAAGAGTAAGGCTGGCAACAGATGGAACTGGCTGGCACTGGCAGGTGGCACTGGTTGCCACTGGAAGGCACGTGGAACTGCCAGATGTCACCGGCAGGTGACACTGGTTGGCATTGGCAGATGACACTAGTTGGAACTGGCAGGTGACACTAGTTGGAACTGGCAGGTGACACTGGTTTGGAACTGGCAGGTGGCACTATTGGCACTGGCAGGTGGCACTGGTTTGGAAGTGGCAGGTGGCCCTGGTTGGTGATGGCAGGTGGCCCTGGTTGGCGGTGGCACTAGTTGTCACTGGCAGTTGGCACTGATTGGCGGTGGCACTGGTTGGTGTTGGCAGGTGGCACTGGTTGGCAGTGGCACTGATTGGCGGTGGCACTGATTGGAAGTGGCAGGTGGCACTGATTGGCAGTGGCACTGGTTGGCATTGGCAGGTGGCACTGGTTGGTGGTGGCACTGGTAGGTGGTGGCAGGTGGCACTGGTTGGTGGTGGCACTGGTAGGTGGTGGCAGGTGGCACTGGTTGGCGGTGGCACTGATTGGCGGTGGCAGGTGGCACTGATTGGCGGTGGCAGATGGCACTGGCAGGTGGCACTGATTGACGGTGACACTCGGCACTGGCAGGTGGCACTGACTGACGGTGGCATTGGCAGGTGGCACTGATTGGCACTGGCAGGTGGCACTGGTAGGTGGCGCTGGGTGGTGGTTGCAGGTGATATTGATTGGCGATGGCACTGGCTGGCACTAGCAGGTGGCACTGATTTGTGGTGGCAGGTGGCACTGATTGGCGGTGGCAGGTGGCACTGGTTGCCGCTGGCAGTGATTGGCGGTGGCACTGGCAGGTGGCACTGACTGACGGTGGCACTGGCAGGTAGCACTGATTGACACTGGCAGGTGGCACTGGTAGGTGGCACTGATTGGCGGTGGCACTGGTTGGTGGCAGGTGGCACTGGTTGGTGGTGGCAGGTGGTATTGATTGGCGGTGGCACTGGTTGGCACTAGCAGGTGGCACTGATTGGTGGTGGCAGGTGGCACTGGTTGGCGCTGGCAGGTGGCACTGGTTGGCGCTGGCAGGTGGCACTGGTTGGCGCTGGCACTGATTGGCGGTGGCAGGTGGCACTGGTTGGTGGTTGCAGGTGGTATTGATTGGAGGTGGCACAGGTTGGCACTAGCATGTGGCACTGATTGGCGGTGGCAGGTGGCACTGACACTGGCAGGTGGCACTGGCAGGTTTCACACGGAGCACTGTTACTGGCAGGTGGCACAGGTAGGTGGCACTGATTGGCGGTGGCACTGGTTGGTGGCAGGTGGCACTGGTTGGTGGTGGCAGGTTGTATTGATTGGCAGTGGCACTGGTTGGCACTAGCAGGTGGCACTGATTGACGGTGGCACTGACTGGCAGGTGGCACTGATTGGCGCTGGCACTGATTGGCGGTGGCAGGTGGCACTGGTTGCAGGTGGTATTGATTGAGGTGGCACTGGTTGGCACTAGCAGGTGGCACTGATTGGTGGCAGGTGGCACTGATTGGCGGTGGCACTGACACTGGCAGGTGGCACTGATTGGCGGTGGCACTGATTGGCACTGGCAGGTTTCACACGGAGCACTGTTACTGAAATGTAACAGAGGAGCTGTCAGAATTGAATTAATGTTGGAATGGGCGGGACCCTGCCGGGGTGTGAAACTGACAAGTAACAGAGAGGCGGATATGTCAGATTTCAGCCTGATGTCGGGGTGGGTGGGACCCGGCCGGGGTGGGTGGACCCTGGGTGGGACCCGGCTGGGGTGGGCGGGGCCCGGTCGGGGTGGGCGGGACTCAGCAGCTATCAAACACCAGCCAACGATTGGGCTGCTTAAGAAAAGGGGCGGGCCACATACACGTAGCGGCCCGCCCAGATCCATTGGCTGGTGTTTGATAGCTGCTGGGTCCCGCCCCCACCCCGGCCGGGTCCCGCCCACCCCGACATCAGGCTGACAGATCCTCCTCTCTCCATTGCTTGTCAGTTTCACACACTCAGCACGGCGCTGCTGAGTGTGAAGGGAGGACGGCAGTCAGTGTTAATGCTGCTGCATGTCTGGGGCTTCGATAGTGAGTGGGCTGGTGGCAGCTTAGGCGACAGGTCGCGATTTCTGGTCGCATTGGCGACCTGGCGCCTGGGGTTTGTCGAGCCCTGGTCAGCAGCAATACTTAGGTAGGTAATGGCATTTAAGCGATGCTCAATTGGTACTAAGGAGCCCAAACCACCACCAGCCTAAACCATTGGTACAAGGCAGCATGGATTGATGCTTTCATGTTGTTTACGCCAAATTCTGACCCCACCATCTGAATGTCGCAGCTCATCAGACCAGGCAACATTTTTCCAATCTTCTATTGTTCAATTCTGGTGAGACTGTGCTAATTGTAGCCTCAGTTTCCTGTTCTTAGCAGGCAGCAGTGGTACCCAGTGTGGTCTTCTGCTGCTGTAGCCCATCTGCTTCAAGGTTCGATGTATTGTGTGTTGAGGGATGGTATTCTGCATACATTGGTTGTAATTAGTGTAATTTGAGTTACTGTTGCCTTTCTATCATCTCGATCCAGTCTGCCCATTCTCCTCTGACATCAACAAGGCATTTTCCTCCACACAACCGCCGCTCACTGGATATTTTCTCTTTTTCTGACCATTCTTTGTGAATACTAGAGATGGTAGAGAAAATCCCAGTAGATCAGCAGTTTTTGAAATACTCAGACTAGCCCGTCTGCCACCAACAACCATTCCACGTTTAGGCTGGGTTCACACTGCTGCGGGGGGAGATCCGGATGTGATTCGCACAGCAAATCACATCCGATCTCCGTAGCACTGCGAGTTCAGCCATACAGATAGTATGGCTGAACTCGCAGCTGTCCCGCAGCAAACTCGCACAGGACCCTTTTTTGGGTCCGCAACGGAATCGGATCGCATGGGGGTTCACACCATGCGATCCGATTCCTGTGCGAGTCGGCAGATCGCACTGCGATATGCCGACGGATCTGGGGGTGTCATTAACATAACAATGACACCCCCAGCCGTCCGCATAGGGCAGTGTGAACTGCCGGCGGGAGGTATGCGATGCGGGAAAACGCCGCGGATTCGCGGCGTTCCCGCATCGCAGCAATGTGAACCTAGCCTTAACGTAATTTAAATCTTCTTTCTTCCCCATTCTGATGCTCGGTTTGAACTTCAGCAAGTCCTCTTCACCATGTCTAGATGCCTAAAGTTGCTGGGATGTCATTGGCTGATTAGCTATTTGTGTTACCAAGCAAATGAACAGGTGTACCTAATACAGTAGCCGGTGAGTGTACATAACATTAGGCTTTATTTACAAGGCTTCAACACCAGGATAAGAATCTTTATTTTTATCAAATTGGATTTTGTGAAAAAATAGCTGTCATTTTTTGAAAATAAATTTCCTTATCCTGTTGTTTTTGCTTTGAGTGTTAAACCTTATGTATTGGGTGACACTAAGTTGGTGGGGCATGACTAGTGTGTATTCCTGAATCCCTATCCAGTGACTGCATTACCACTCTGTAGATTAACAGCGTGGCAGGAACCAATTCTATACAGAAATGAAAGCCAAAAAACTGAAGTTGTAATGCCATTTATTGACATTTTATAGATGTCTAGAAAATACTATGAAATGGCATTCCAATGTCACTTCTTTACCTATCTGAGTGAGATTGCGGCCACACCGTGTTCCGACATGTCAGAACCACAGCGCTGAGAAGAGCAAGCATTTGTGATTGGTGTTCCGCACTGCTGAGATGTCAGACCATTGTACAGACCCAGCCGCTCTCACACAGTGAGTATTTCTACTAGCAATCACTGTGTACCACGCATGTGTGGCCAACTGCTAGGAGAAACAACAGCACTATATATAATACCACTGGGCAATTGAAGCTTTCTGCATACAGCAATGTTGTAAGCTGCTACCCTATTTAGCTGTAATTGGGCTTTAATAGGCAAGTATTTATATTCCAAATCACACCATGAACAAGCCAGAAGGGATGATAATTTGAAGCAATTAAACATAGCTATTACTAAAGAAAGAATTTGGCTGGTTTATTGGATGTATTACATTCATCAATGTATTTTCAACACATCTTAACTGCCTTGAGTACTTCTTATTAGCCTTCTGTTAAAAACACAATCGATTCTCCAAAATATACATATAAGAGTAACCCAATATGCTGTAGTATGTGCATAGTATTATGTAGCATAGATATAGTCTATGTCAGCCATTCTCAACCAGGGTTCCACGGAACCCTGGGGTTCCTTCAGAGGTTGCTAGGGGTTCCTTGAGCTGTGGCTTATGAACCACCTATTTGATGATGCCTACTGAGTTCAAGGTTCAGCACAACATAGCAAAGCCAGCAGCATGACACCAAATATCTTTTTAGCTGTCTTTAACCACTTCCCACCCGGCCAATGTACATATAGGGCCGGGTGGGAGCTGTCTACTTCTGATAGGACGTTCAGGAACGTCATTCAGAAGGAGGGGGATTGCGCGCGCGCGCGTGCTCGCACAGCGGGGCGATCCCGATGTGCTCGTGTCACCCGGACATGGCGCATCTCAGATCGGCAGGAGGGCTCTGTGATTGGCCCTCCTGATCACATGACGGCCGTGTCCAATCACAGCTGTCATGTGATGTAAACAAACAGCTGGTTGCTAGGCAATCGGCTCCTCCTCTCCTCACACAGAAGTCATCGCTGAGGAGAGGAGAGCAGATTGCTGCAGCCGGCTGATGATCAGTGAGTATGAGCTGTTTTTTACAGCTTTTTACTCACCGATCACCAGTCTAGTGTAAACACACAACACACCACACAGTATAAACACAATGTCCCCACATATGTCCCCAAAACACACATGTCCCCAAATAATAAAAACACATGTCCCTAATAATAAAAACATGATTATCTGTACACATATGTTCGTCATCACCTGCACACATCTGTACATGATCATTTGCGTACATATGTCCGTGATCACACGAACCAATTATTACACACTTAACAGAATTTTTTTTACCAAAAACATGTAGCAGAATACATTTTGGCCCTAAATTTATGACAATATTTGATTTTATTGGATTTCTTTTAAAATAGAAAAAAAGAAAATATTGTTTTTTTCCAAATTTCCGCTTTATATCGCAAAAAATAAAATACCACCAAAATAAAGCTCTATTTGTGCGAACAAAATGATTAAAATTTTATTTGGGTACAGTGTAGCATGACCGCGCAATTGTCACTGAAAGTGCGACAGCGATGAAAGCTGAAAATTGGGCTGGGAAGGAAGGGGGCGAAAGTGCCCTGTATTGAAGTGGTTAAGGGTGGCATTCTAAACACCACTTTAAGGGGGGCATTCTTACTATGACCACTAATATAAGGAGCATTGTTCCTATTGAGCCCTGATGATTTGGTTTTAGTAAGGGTTCTTCGAGACATGAAAATTATTTTTGGGGTTCCTCTAGGGTTAAAAGGTTGAGAAAGTTTGGTCTATGTGGTAGATCTTCTGGATAGGAAATTCCTGTCTTTTTGCATCACTTTTATGTTTAAACATGTTTTTCTACTTGATGAGTTTTTTCAAGAATTTAGGGATTCAGTATAGTAAAGACATATTAGTAAATCTGTTTACTGTCCTACACTAAAAACAAAAAAATGAAACTGTTATATACATAACTTTTAATACAGCCCTTGAAAAACAGATATTGTAAGGACCAGTGATATGCAACGTAGTTGTAATTTACCTACACAAATGTATATCCTAATGCAAAGTGGCTAAATGTATAGTAAACTTGAGACAAACATAACCTGTCCAGTGAAGGGAAAAAGTTTGCTGATCTAGTTATTTTCTCCATGGCAGCAGCTGACACTCCCTAGCTGACCGGACAGGATCAATGCCTTTCCCCCCCCCTCCATAAACTGTGAACAACTTCATCAGCATAGGCTGCAGATCCTGTCCTTCATGCCCCACCTCCTGATTAAGTGCCAAAGGCAACCACCTGTTCTGTCTACCCTAAGGCTCCATTCACGCATCAGCATTTTAAATCGCTGCTATACTGCCCGAGATTTCCAAGCAGGCAGTTAAAATGTCCATTGTTCAGGTGTCATTCATGGTACCTAAAAATGTGGTGTGATTGTGCTGCGATTATCTTGCAACAAGTCACGCTGCAATCTCACAAACCAAATTGCGTTATGCGAGACGCCCCCCCAAAAAAAAGACTTAAAACAATCGTGGCAGAATCGCACCGCATTTAGGTACAATGGATAGCATCTGAACACACTGATTTGCCATTTTAACAGCACACTTAGAATTCCCAAACCTGCGATTCACAATGCCACGAACCATTGAAATGAATGGCACCTGAACATGATGATGTGTGATTTAAGATTTTACCTTAGGTTTACATCCCTGCATTTTTGCGTCCCGCGTTTGTGCGGGAACAGCAGCCCATTCACTTGAATGGGCTGCCATGCCTGCGTTTCCCACAAAAAATGTAGCCCGCAGCACCTGTGTTTTTGCATGCGTGGGGTGTCATTTACAATGAATGGCCGCCCCCTGCATTTTCTCACAACAGTATGCTTTCACTGCGATTGTGGTTGTGGGTATCGCTGCAAATCATGCACCCGCAGCCACACGCATAGGTGTGAACCTAGCCTTAACAACGCGTTTAGAAATCCTGCTTCAAAATGCCTATGTGCAAGCAAAGCCTCAGTCAGGCAGACACCATGCATAACCAACATCAAAAGATGGCAAGAATACACTGCCATGTTGAGAGGGGGGCTTTGCATAGACGATAATAATGATGATTTTTTATTTTTTTTAGAAAATGTTTAACAGCAATGCTTCAGGTGGTGCTGCTCTAAGCCATCTGCATGTTCCCACTGCCAAATTACAATGTGTACTTCAGCTGATCAATAGGTTCATTTGTGCCAGTTTGGTCGATGGCGGAAAGTAAACACACCTGTCATTTTCTAAAAAAAAAAAAAAAAAAGAAAAAAGAAAAAAGTCCTTCTTAGTATCTTTACCAGGGACAGCTCTGCATTAAGTGCTCATGCACACGAACGTTTTAAAAAACTGGCTGCAAAGCTAGCTCCGACGCCTGGAAAAATCGGCGTTAAAAACTCGATTTTTACCACGTTTTACATTGGCGTTTTTGCGCGTTTTTTAGCGTTAAGTAGCGTTTTTTAAAGAAACACATCTCTTTGCTATAGCACTCAGAAAACAAAGAAAATATGTTACACGTTTATGCGCGTTTGTGCACGTTTTTCCGCGATTCGCATTTTTACAGCTCTAGCTCCGCGCCACGGAACGCACTGGTCCTGGGATTTTTTTACAGCTTAAAAACGCCTATGCCATTTGCAGCTCAAAAACGCCTAGGTGGGCATGAAGCCATAGACTAACATGGACAGGCGTTTTTAAGCTGCAAAAAACGCTCAAAAAAGCAGCTGTAAAAACATCCGTGTGCATGAGGCCTTATTGTTTTCTAGTGAGGTCTATTCTACTACTAAATCTGCATATGTTATCAAAATATAATCAATATAGCAAAGTCTGTGATTATAAAAATTTGTAAAACATTCAACAGTTGTTGGCATCAAATGATCTACACAACACCAATTGGCCTTAAACTTAAAGGAGAAGCCCAGCCTGAGCTTGTTTGGCTGGGCTTCTCCTAAAGGTTACAGAGGTGCAATTCGCTTTACACTCCTGTGACCCATTTTCAGCAGAGAGTGGTCTGAAGTTCGCTCTCTGCTGACGTCACATGAATCAGTCCAGGCACCGCATCATCATGACAATGAAGTCTGGATCCGCTAGGTGCCTGGACTGATGCCTGTCTCAGCCTCTCAGCGAGCCACTGAGACCCTGAGGCAGCCACTCCTCGCCCCCCTGCAGCTCAGTGCTCCAGTGAGCGTGGAGGAGCAGAGCGGATAGCTGCTGATTGACAGTCAGCAGCTCTCCTCTCTGGGATCTGTGAGAACCGAGCCACTGTTGATGTTCAGTGGCTCGGTTCTCAGTGCAGAGGCGCCGGGGGACAGATGCAGCATCGGTCCCATGCTACATCCACCTAAAAAAGGAGGAAAAAATATATACTTCTCTTTTGTAGCAAGGTCCCCTGCCTCCTTCGGTATAATGAAAACCTCTAGGGACAGAGATAGCCGACATCCTTCTGTATGTGGTGGGTTGTGAGGCATAGTGGGTGCAAAGATGCTGAAAGTCATTGGGTGTCAGACACTTCTTGAATGTAAAAGAGGTTTTATTTCTCTGAAAAGTCCTTTTTGTATTTTTGGGGGAAGAGAGGGTTAGGGCCAGGACACCCTTAGATAGTTGCAAACTCAATTAGCAGACTCAGAGACTTCAACAGAAGGACAGCCGTGCAGGGAAAGGCCTCCAGCAAGAAGCCACATCTGTATGTGCAGTAATGCTGTCTCCTATGGCAACAGTCTTTAACAGTTCCTAACACAAAGCTTAACAGTTCTCCCAGCCTCACCTCAATTTCTTCTTGTAGTTCTTCCATACACTGAGCTCCCGCACTCTCACTAGACCCACTGAATCCCTTGAACTCCTCCAATTTTCATGGCTGTATCTTCCTCAAGAATCAACCCCACTTCTCTGCTGGGTCCCTAGTTTGGCACTCTAGATACCGTACCTCTCAAGCTTCATCCACGCTGGCCCACTCAGCCCCTAGCTTCACACACAAGGCTGCTCTGCAAGCATCACCTCCACTGTCTAGGTCTCTGGTTTGATCCCACCAAAGTTTCCCGAATCTTTACCGCCCCCGTCTGGTGAGAATGCTGCTCCAGTACTTGCTTCAGTTACTCACTGTGGTTCCTGGTAATAAGGCAGATTGTGCCATACTGGCGACAGCTTCCCTCTACCTCCGACCATGACAGGTTCTCCGGCCAGCAGAACCATCACTTTTGGTTGGACTGCAAGCCGCAATCCCAACACTGTGCTGCTCTCTTGCTACTGGATAGGCCCTCAGCTGCCAGATTTGCCAGGGATAGGCCCAATCTCCGGCCTAGCAGCCCGGGCAATATGACACACGTTCACCCAGACAGCCGTCCAGGTGGCACAGAACACTGATCACATGACTCCACCCGAATATATAGGTTCTCCCAGCAGGCCAAGGGATTCAAGGAAACCCCTGCACATTGACTGAGATACCCCACATACCCATAACCTGACCTTGGGTTGCCCTTCTCATATCTAGTACAGTACCACCAAGTACCTGGACAACTAGTGGTAGAAGAGAAAAGTGTTAAGACCAAGGGAGAAATCAATCAACCAGGATAACTACTCCTGGCAAGTAAATTTGTGAGGAACTCCCTGCCTAAATTACAGGGTGCTACACTTTTAACAAACAAATATTTTTTATAACTACAGCCTACAAGTCCCTAAAGCAAAACTCCAGGGAAAAGTTTTTTTTGTGATTTGTGGAGTGTACAAACAAGATACCTCTAATGATAGCTATGCCGGGTCTAGTGTAAAAATCATATTTTTAATCATTACGAATCATACCGCTAATGTGAGGCTACTGGTGCTGGGACTTAGGCCACGTTCACATTGCAGACCTCCCCGCTTTTGCGGTAAAGCGTTTTAGCGGAGCTTTACCGGCGCTGTGGAGGCAATAGCGGGGTGCTTTTAACCCCAAAGAAGAGGTTAACAAGGGGTTAAAAGTGCCCTAAATGCGCCACTGCCTTTGCCTTGCTTTCAATGGGCAGGGCATTTTGGGAGTGGTGTATACACCACTCCCGGGCCGCCCCAAAGATGCTGCTTGCAGGACTTTTTTTCCTGTCCTGCAAGCGCACTGCCCCAGTGTGAAAGCACTGGGGCCTTCACATAGGGGTGGCTTGGGAGGCACTTTTTGGGCGCTATTTATAGCGCTAAAAGCCTCAAAGATGCTGCTTGCAGGACTTTTTTTAGGGTTCCCTGCCAGTGCACCACTCCAGTGTGAAAAGCCCTCGAGCTTTCACATTGGAGTGACAGGAGAGGCGCTTTACAGGAGCTTTGTAGGCGCTATTTTTAGCACTATAGCACCTGTAAAGCGCCTCAGTGTGAAAGTAGCCTAAATAAAACAGGTTACCTTATTTTCTGAATTACTTCCTTGATAGATACCTGCTAATTAATTAAGATACACCAGTTGCCCTGATGAAGAGGCAAGAATGTTTTGCCCCTTGAAATGCATTGGCTTTTCTCTCTTATGAATCAATTTGCTCATTAAAAACATCGGCCTCTAATTGGAATGTACAGTATGTATGTAGAGTCTCAATTCTGGGTCCTTTCCCTGTTCCTGATGAGAACCCCCCTTTTTGTGGAGTGTATAACGAATAACGATTTCAGTGACCGTTCGAAAATCTAAATCTAGCATCCCGTTTGATCTTGAGAATGGATGTGCATGATGGGAAAAATAACATGTATTTTTGTACTTTTTTGGTTGTATGACTACTTTTTTGCTTCAAATCATACGGACTAAGAACTGCTATCAATTACTGCTGGCTTTCTTAGGTCTCATTCATGCCTGCATTTGGGGCTGACTACAATTTCCTGCAGGAGACTCAGCGGGGTTTCCCAAGAACAGCTGCAGATGGGAAGCTCCATTTAAAGCAACATGAGGCCGACAGAACCCACAGGCATTTGCTGTAATTAAAATGGCACTTCACTCTCCCAATCAACATTGATTATGTGTAATCCTTATGCTGCTAGCATTGGTAAATGTATAAAAAAAATATAGTATATCATATTTACTTGTTTTAAACCTTTTTTTTTTTTTTTTTACATTTCTTCAGTTACTTCTTGATTTCTTACCTAGGCAAATGACATCATACATCCCAGGAGTCTTCAGCAAGGGAGGAGGGGTTTTCTCAGCTAAGCACACCCTCCTGTCTGCATGCCTGAGCTAAGGGCAGATGGATTCCAGGAAGTAAATGTTACATGAGACATTTGCCCTTACTCAAAAGGGCCACAGCCAGAAATGGTACGCAGGTGTTTTTCAAAGTGATTTCGCAAAAACATAAAGCATAGAGACATGGTTTGATGGGGGAGTTTGCTTTGAATATTAAAAATGAATTAAATAGTGTTTTTGGTTTATGGTACGCAGATACAGTGAAGATCTGCTTTAAACATGTAGCGATTACCTGTGGATGAATGCATCTGGAGCTGATCATCCACAGGTAGTCGCTGCATGTTTGATTATATGCATATGGCTGCAAATTGCTACGGTTGTTGTCAGACTCTCATTGCTTTATATGGGGCTTCCTGCCCGCAGCTGTTTGAAAGGAACAACGCTAATGTCACGTACACACGACTGGAATCGTATGTGGGCTCCAGCAGACTTTTTTTCCCAAAAGTCTGACGAACCTAGAAATAAAACACGTTTCAAATCTTTCCGACTGATTCGAGTCCGGTCGAAAAATCCATTCGTCTGTATGCTAGTCCGACGGATGAAAACCAGTGCTAGGGCAGCTATTGGCTACTGGCTATGAACTTCCATATTCTAGTCCGGTCGTACGTCATCACGTTTGAATCTGTAGGACTATGGTGTGCTTGTGTGTGGCCAAGTCCGTTCGTTCGGAAAGTCCGTCAGAACACCGCCGAAAGTCCATCGGGAAGACCGCCGGACCTAGTCCGTCGAAAAGTCCGATCGTGTGTACGCGGCATAAGTCTCCCACAACAAAATATAGTCTATAGTCAGCCCCAAATGCAAGTGTGAATGAGGCCCTGTGGAACTATTGATAATATGCATTACAAGCGTAATCCAGTGAGTACTATGTGGTATTATACAAATGTACAACTTTAAAAATAAATAAAAAATAGGTTCTAATTTAGTAGTTCATCAGTCAATTATTACTTAAAAAACATAAAACATAATATCTCAGGACAGGAACTTCCAAGCAGTGCTGCTGACACCACAGTAAAGAGAAATCCGGAGTCAGCTGTTTGATTAGAGGGCATGCAGTACTAGGGATAAAGACAGAAATAGCTCTGTTACACAAAAAGCTAACCAAGACTTGAAATATCTGCTATCCTACCAAATGAACCCAGTGAGTAATGAACCATTGCTGCTTGCTACCTTTAGTACACTGCTGAAAACTGACTGTGCATGCATATTTATCTGTACTGTTATGTGTCAGGGAAGTTTATCAAAGGAAAACAGATCAGCCGACAAACTACTGGCAGAAGTACACATTGGCCAACTCAGATCATTATGCAATTTTGACCAAAACAGAACTGAAATAGCCAATTTTAAGCAGACCTTCGCACAAAAATAACACTTTGCACCACTCTAATTTAATCCCCTCCACAATTGTTTTTTATTTTTTGGTTTTCATTCATTTATTTTTTCCCTTTGTTTCATTTGATCCACTCCTGCCTCAATTCTTGCCTGGGCGAGCATGACTTTTCAGTCTCATCCTGCAGCCTCCTGGGATACTGACATCACATGTTCCAAGAGGCATTACTTTTCTGTATTCATAAAATCCACGGTGAGCCAAAAAGGCAAAAAAAAGCCCATTAGCTGTTTTTCTCCCATAAGCCCTTGTACACACAGTCGGAGATTCCGACGGAATGTGTCCTATCGGACTGTTTTGTCGGATATTCCGACTGTGTGTGGTCTGCATCGGACTGTTTCCGTCTGAATATCCGACGGACCAAGTTTTTTTAACTTGCCGGTAAAATTTTCCGACAAAATGCTCCAATTGGACATACTCCGATCATGTGTAGCCTACTCCGACGGACAAAGTGCCACGCATGCTCAGATCAAATTCCTAGACCAAAGCTATTGGCTACTAGCCTGAACGTAGTCCTGTTGTAATGAAATAACGTCAGCACGTTATGTACAATCGGATTTTCCGACAACTTAGTCCGACCATGTGTATGCAACATCACTTCCGGACCTCTTCCGGAATTAATCCGTCGGAATCCAGTCCGATGGATTTGGTTGTCGGAATCTCCGACTGTGTGTACAAGGGCTTAGAGGTACCACACTGTCTGTAAAGCTAAGAGGAGAAAAACAGGTATTAGATACTGGTTGCCAAGTATTTCCCAACTGGTGTAACAAAGTTCTCCTACAAGGGAGTATCCTGGATATTTCCTTAGGCGATGAGGAAGAATTTGTTTTCCCCTGTTGAAACAAACAGGCCATGCTTTATAAGGATTTTTTCATTTATATCCGTGGTGCCAAGTGGGAAGAGTATTCCTCAGACGGGATTAATTGGATAGGCATATGTATTTTTGAAATTTGATAAGATACATGGAGTTACATATAGTTACACAGTAGGTGAGGTTGAAAAAAGATACAAGCCCAATCTATGTGTGTGATTATATGTCAGTATTACATTGTATATCCCTGTATGTTGTGGTCATTCAGGTTCTTATATAATAGTTTTTTGAAACTATCGATGCTCCCCGCTAATAGCAAAGATGTGGAAGGGAATTCCACATCCTTGCCACTATTACAGTAAAGAACCCACTACGTAGTTTAGGGTTAAACCCCTTTTCTTATAATTTTAATGAGTGGCCACGAGTCTTGCTAAACTCCCTTCCATAAAAAAAGTTTTATCCTTATTGTGGGGTCACCAGGAGTGAGTGGGTGGAACACGTCACGTGTGGTGAAATCAAGATTGGGCTTAAACGGATATGCACGTTGTTGTTTAACTCAATGTGAGTATTGGAGCTCTTTTTTTAGGGATGTTTTTTTTTGTTGCGGAATAACACTATATGAGCATTTTTGTTTTTGTGAACCTTTAACATCCACTTTGGAGCAAGTGAGAAGGTTTTTGTTTGAGAAGGTTTTTGTTTAAGAAGGACACAATACATAGAGGAGGGTGAAGACTAAGAACCCTTTCACACTGAGACTTTTTCAGGCACTTTTGGGCTACAACTAGCAGGACTTTACCCCGGAAGGCGCCAGTGTCCCAGTGTGAAAGTGGCCTAAAGAAGACTCAGCAGTTGTGTATAGAAGGTTCACGTTTACGAGTTGGAGGGTAAGATTATATATAAAGGGCAATATGAACAGGCTATAAGGGTGTTGTTACAAATTATTTACATATGAGCACATTTAAGGTTATTTTGAGTACAAATATTTTGGAGTACAGCATACTACACTACATAGTTTTTCTTTTGCTTTTCTTTGTTAGATTGATCAATCTGTCGATTGGATTTCCATCAAAGAGTCGAGGTAATAAGAGACATTTATGATTTGGATAGATGTACTTTATTGGACACAAGAGTTACTGCAGAACATTCTGAGGGAACAATTCATGAACTAACTTGCGAGGCACACTGATCTGGTCTTGGTCCTAATACATTGGTGTTTTCTTCTGCTGGGATGGCAGAATTTCAGCTGCTTCTAACATTTATTTAAGAACCCGGAAAAGAAAGATGTCATAGTAAAAGCCATATGTTTGAATGATATAACTCCAGTACACATGAGCTGGTCTTGCGTCATAAGTGGCTAACCAGTGGCTAAAGATCAAAATCTGAGAGGTTACTCTGTGACAACGATGAAGGGGTGGTCCTTGCATCTTTGGAGGATGACACACTAATAGGCAAGTTTGCCTTAATGAGCAATTATGCTGTGTTCTAAGGGCACCATGGGGATTCTTTTTTAACTAAACTTGTCATAAATACATTTTTTAAATATATTAATATGCCAAAGATTAATATTAATAATATTATACAGGATTTATATAGCACCAACAGTTTGCGCAGCGCCTTACAACATGAGGGCAGACAGTACAATTACAATACAATTCAATACAGGAGGAATCAAAGGGCCCGGCTTGTTAGAACTTACAGTCTAGGAGGGAGGGTCAAATGATACAAAAATTAATAAACGATTAAATACATATTTCTGTGGAGGGGTGTGCATTATTTCATCATATTTAGATAGAAAAAATGATATTCAAGGACAGACAATGAGATTGTGTGTAATGTTAGAACCTTTTGGATATCCTGTGCTTTTTATAAAGAATGACCATACTTTCAATAAACATTTAACAAAAAATGATACTGTACACAACAAACCACACATTCACCAGTCTGGCCAGGTGCTGCATGTGTAGTAAAATGCCAGTGAATCCACTATGCAGAATGTGACTGACCATATTCTTAGATTTCTAAATAGAACCCTTAGGGCCGGTTCACACTGCAGGCGAGGCGAGGCGACACCGACTTGCCTCGCCGCGACCTGCCGCGACCTCAGCGGCAACTTGCAGATGACTTCTGTATAGAAGTCAATGCAAGTCGCCCCGAGGTCGCCCAGAAGTAGTACAGGAACCTTTTTTCTGAGTCGGAGCGACTCGAGTCGCTCCTCTCAGAACGGTTCCATTGTACAGAATGGGGGCGACTTGTCACACTGCGGCGAGGCGAGTCGTGTCGCCTCGCATCGCCCGCAGTGTGAACCGGCCCTTACATAGGGAAATCCAGAGTTTGCTTCAAGAGTTAAAAATACATAAATTCAATTTCATAAAAAGTATAAACTAAAGAAAAACTAAAAGACTAATATTAAAATATCACACTCTGCCCTCAAAAATTCTTTTAAAGCATATATTGTTGAAGTCCAACATATTTATGATAAATTCAGTTTCACTAAAAGCTACATAGGCTACATCTGGAAAGAATTCTTGGGGTGGTAAAAAAGAGTTTACCACCTCTAAACCAGGGCTTTAAGACAATATAAAAGGGTATGTTATAAAGGTACATGTGGAAACCATTTATATAGATAAATTAGCATCCTTCTGAGATACAGGCACAAAAGAGCAAAGGACTCTTTGAAAGAACAGTAAACAGGTATCAGGACTCTGCAGGCCGCATCTATGAGTCTGTGTGTAATTATTAAACTTAAAAGTATGTAAAGTACATCAAGTATATGAAAATCCTATTGACTAAAATGTTATATATTAACTTGTTACTGTAAGTTCAAAAGTCATTTGTAGTTTGAAATCTGCAGGATTTCTTTCAAATAATACCTGGTGATGCTGCCCTGAAGGCTCCTGTTGAGGGACTTCCTGTTAAGTCTCATGTACACTTGAGCTCAAACCTACCTGTTTTACAGGCCTTTGATAACTTTTTCTGCCTCTAAACACCCCTCTATGTTAGCCTATGTGTCCATGCACATATAGGCATTTACAGGAGTTAATGTGATATTTAATTGGTTGTATACCCCCGATGCGGAAGTTGTACCTATAGGTAAGCCTATAATAAGGCTTACCTATGGCGGAGACCAGATAAAAGGGAGCAAATGCAAAATTGCAGGCAAACCTTTGTTTTTCCAAAAGCCCACACGACACTCAAACATGTAGTGACAATGTGTCCCTTGCAAAGCAGATTACTGTTACTGTATTCTAGAGTTATGGGGTGGTGATGAGGCCTACATTTTGGTCACCACCTACGGTTTGAGTTTGGCAATGAGTCTAAAGATGCGAGTTGGATTTCAGCTCTTTGTAGTACTACACAGATGATCATAACAACAGTGTGTTCACCTTTAAAGAGCATAAGTCATAAATTTACAGTAAACAACGTATTGTAACTGAAGACAATGAGCAGGTACACCTGAGTACACTGAGTACACGTCAAGGCTTCACTTTCACTTTTGACTGGAGCCTTTAAAGTCAATTTTTTATTCTATTATACTGACATTGCATAATTATTAGTATTTTAAGTTATAAAACCAAGGTTCACAACATGTTGATGCATTACAGGCCAACATGTTGATGCATTAGAAGTACATGTTTTTCAGACTTTGGATGTATTCTGTGAAACATACCGGTATGTTGCAAAGTAGAAAATGTATGTGGGGACACACTTCCAGATTCATTGCCAGGTCTTTTAAGTAGTTAATTAGCTGTTCTATTGGGCAAGCAATGACATTCTGTAAGTAATTAGGAAGAGTAATACAATAATGCATATTTTAGTTATTTGTATTTTTCTTTGTACTGTTTACAATTTTATTTAGGTCAATAATGAAAGGCACACCAAACCACATTTCATACCACTATGCCCGTACAACTACTGTACCTCAGGGTTCCCGTACAACTACTGTACCTCTTTTCAGCTTCCTTCCACTTCAGGCTCTCATCTGTTTCCTTAGATGCACACAGCTTCAACGCACACAGTGTCTATCTAGAAAGCAGCCCTTCACTGCTCTGATCCTCAGACTTGGGTCTCTTGCTTTCACTTGTGCACACCTGCACTCTCTGGACTCCTGGAGATCTCCTGTCTCTCTGGGTGGAGCCCAGAACCCTAATTCTGACTCGGCTATAAGATCAGGACCCACCTGCTCAATCAAACAGCCAGACTCCTGGCTGTTCCCAAAACCCGGTCCCAGGATTGGAGATTCCATCCCACCCATAACGCTATGGAATCTGCAGGCTCCAGGTCCCCAACTTGATTTTACAAACTTTGGAGGAAACTGATAAAACAGATGAGGAGAGAGAGGGTACAGGGCAGAGCCATGGCTCTGTGTGTGAATGGACTGCCTTTAAAGAGGAAGTAAACCCTGATGGATTTTACTTCCTCTTTTTTCCCCTGCAGTGGGGGTATTCCCCTGCGGAAAAAGTGAGGGTATTCCCCTGCGGAATACTTGCAGAATAGGGTGCGGCGTATAGAGTAAATGTGTCCATAAGTAAATCATCCTTTAACCACTTCAATAACAGGTACTTATACAACTTCCTGCCCAAGCCAATTTTCAACTTTAAGCGCTGTTGCAATTTGAATGACAATTGCGCGGTCATACTACATTGTACCCAAACAATTTTTTTATCATTTTGTTCCCACAAATAGAGCTTTCTTTTGGTGGTATTTGATCACCTCTGCGATTTTTATTTTCTGCGCAACAAATAAAAAAAGACGGAAAATTTAGAAAAAAAAAGTTTTTTAAAAAGCATCTAAAGGGGGGGGGGGGGTACTGCGCTATTAAACAATCAGCACAGACCCCCCTGTCAGGAGAGCCACCAATCAGCTCTCCTCTACTCGCGTCTGTCAACGGCTCTTCCTGTTTACATCGTGATCAGCCGTAATTGGACATGGCTGATCACATGGTAAAGACCCTCTGCCGGAGGCTCCTTACTGAGATTGGTGTAGCGGTGTGTTAGACTGACACACCGCACCACCGATTGCCCTGATGGGGGCATGCGGCAGCTGTTATCCTGCAGAACGTCATCTGACGCCCAGTCAGGATAACTGATAACTGAACCACTGCCCGGCCGTCAATTTGCTATAGGTCCAGACAGGAAGTGGTTAAGAAATCCTTGTGGTGAAATGGCAGGAGGAAGCATCTGAATACCTTAAAAGGGCCCTAAGCAGAAGTGGTGTTAAAGTGTGCAACCAGTGGTGTGATGTAACACCCGATCATTCACCTGAGACTGATCTTTGAGTGGCTGAATTTAAGTACAAAGTTTGAAACGTTTGCACTGTGAAGTGAATACATTCCAGACATAGCCCCATTTTTTTACATTAACAGTCAGGGTGACCTCGTCTTACATGTCCACAATTCTGGACTGTAAATAAAGTCAATGCTTTGCCCATCACAATGGGCATACCCACCAAAGGGATCTACCATGGCCCTGGGCCTATATATCACCCTGCAGCTAATTCAACGTGTTGCACCAAGTGCCAAGGTGCAGGATCCAGTGCCTGAAGCAACATTATAGGCCGTCCGGGTACGGCCCTCTTGGTTTTACCAAAATTGTACCAACCCAGATATACGGCTTATATGCTGGCACTAGAAGGCAGTGAGCACTTGATTAAATAATTGGAAGATAAAATAATAAAGAAAAAGCATAAACTAGTTAAGATAAGCCTGAGTTTCTCAGTGAAGACACTTCAAACACTAGCACAAAACTAGCACAAAGCGGGGTAGGGTTATATGGGAGGCAGCTAGGGAGCATGTCCTCTATAAGCTGTGTCAAATCACCTGAAGGTACACGTCTATAACCCATGGTATATGTAAATTCTGCCCCGTCCCATACTGCATGATTATAATAACTATTTTCACATTATTTTGTAGGTTCAGTTCAGGAGCAGATAAGCATTAAAGTATAACTAAAGGCAAAAAAACTTTTTTTTAGTTTTTGATAGAGTATAGAGGGATTAAAATGCTTGTCAGCTTGTATTGTCTGATGCCCCAATGGGACACAGAAGGTGAAAAAAAAAATCTTACAGGGGTTAAAAACCTCCCGTGCTCTATCCAAAATTAAAAAAATGTGCCTATAGTTCTACTTTAATAAGCAGTTTTTCAGTTGCAGTTTCACTGCGAATTTCCAAAATTGTTCAGAGGTTCAGCTGAGATTTCAGATACGTTTCATATGCAAATTTTCAGAGCAGGTGATCACCGGTGTCTTTAGGGAGTGGGCTGGAAAGCTAGCCACAGAGTCCTTAACCTCTTAAATACAGGGCATTTTTACCCACTTCTTGCCCAGGCCAATTTTTAGCTTTCAGCCCTGTCGCACTTTGAATGACAATTGCATGGTCATGCAACACTGTACCCAAACAAAATTTTTATCATTTTGTTCACACAAATCTTTCTTTTGGTGGTACTTAATCATCACTGGGTTTTAATTTTTTTGCTAAATAAACAAAAAAAGACTGAAAGATTTTGAAAAAAACATGTTTTTCTTTGTTCTTGTTATAAAATTTTGCAAATAAATAATTGTTCTTCATAAAATTGTATTCTGCTACATTTCTTTGGTGAAAATAACCCAAATCAATGTATATTATTTAGACTGTGTGAAAGATATAGAGTGCACAAAATATGGTATATATGAAAACGTATTAATCCTGATGTATTGACGCAGTACATTTCTTGAGGTCCTACAATGCCAGGACAGTGGAAATACCCCCTAAATGACAGTTGTACACGACAGTTGTACACAATGGATGGCTGTCCTTTTATGCCATCCATTGTGTATAAATAACAATAAATAAAAACACAGACAGTTTTTGACAATTCTTTTTATAAAAAATAAACAGTTCTCAAATAACTAAGGGGCAGGGCCTTTTTTTTCCCTTTGGGTTGTGGTGGTGGCGTTCATTGTGATTGATGCTGGATCTACACTAGGGGCATTGTTTTTGTTTGTTTTTTAATAAAGGAATTGTCAAAAACTGTTTCTGTGTTTTTATCCATTTTCAACACGTTTGGTGAATGACTAGGTACTAGGCTGTGGAACTATTCACAAAGCGCATGTGCAGTGAGAAGCCAACTGTGAAGCTGCAAGGTGTCACAGCCGGATTTCCACAGTTAGAATGCCGTTGCTGGGAACATGAAGACCGGTTAAGAACCAGCCCAGGTGAGGACGCGCTGGATCTCTGAACAGGTAAGTGTCCTTTTATTAAAAGTCAGCAGCTACGGTATTTGTAGTTGCCAATTATCTTTTTGTTTCAAACAGGGTGAAGTACCTCTATAAATACTCAGACAAAGTTAAGCAACATCAGTATGCATCCGTTAACAATAACTCTGCAAATATGAGAACTAGGAACACACACAGTTGCATATTTCAAGTTCTTGCTACAAGGTTAATAAATATTTTCATGGCAAAAGGTATTTTATATTTGAACTTAAAAATAGCATATTGTGTTCACAAAGGGGTTCATTTTAGTTTTGGGCAAGCACAGGCCTCAAATGGCTACCAAGCAATTCTTCGGTATTTCTGGAAATGAACCAGAATTCAACTGGATAGTTAATAATTTCATTGGATATTCCGATCATGTGTCAGCTTCAGCTGACTTTTTTTTTCAAAAATTCTGAAGGACCTAGAAATAGAACATATTCCGACGGAATCCATTCCTATCGGGAAAACCATTCGTCTGTATGCTATTCCGATGGATCAAAAACGACTCAAGGGCAGCTATTGGCTACTGGCTATTGAACTTCCTTTTCTAGTCCCGTCGTACGTCATTGCGTTCTAAACAAACGGACTTTGGTGTGATCGTGTGTAGGGAAGTCCGTTTCAGTGGAACTCCGTCGGAACTCTGTCGGAAAGACCATCAGAGTTTATTCTGATGGAAAGTCCGGTCGTGTGTACACGGAATTAGAATGACCACCAGGTAAAATCTATGTGCTGAAATATTTGGTTGATGTGAATGGTAATTTAAATATAAAGTACTTTAAAGCAGTGCTCAGCACTGTTTAAAAAAAAAAGAACAGTGAAGCATGCCTGAAAAAGAGCAGTAAGCATGCATTCTTATACAGTATAATGCCGTAAGTGAGTGCCTGGTAGGAGAGAAATGAGACTGACAAAGTTTCCAGACATGTACATTGAGTGCGACTGACTTTGGGATTTCAGTCAGCTTGGGTGCAGTGACATGAAGCAAAGTTTGGGGCTTATTGTATTAACTCATACACAATTAACTTCTTAGGAGAAGTCACCGATTCTGACAGCATGACAAATCTCACTGAACTAACTGTTGTACAAAGTAATCTTCCATGGCAAATTCAAGCAATTACCTATAGATTAGTCTACAATGATTCCTTTATCCTCATCAGTGAGCCAACATAATAGAGATTAGGGATACCCATTTAGGTTTTGTGTTCAGACCTCATGTTCCTCGCTCTTCAAACACTTGTTCCTGCTGCAATAAATTATCCCGTTACAGCAAATTAACAAGATCATGTGAAAAATGTATTTATTACTTTCATGTAAAAAATGTTGGATTGTGTAAACTAATAAATGTAAAGGGTTGCTTGACTAGAGAATATTCCTAATCTTTTATTTCTGAGCTGATATCCTGCAGTTTTGAATCCTTACTATCTATGGGCCTTATAAAGGGGGCTACTTAGGGGGGGGGGGAGCTATAGTTTCTCTTTTCATTGTTTTCTGATATGCATTACAACAAAATCACAACTAACAAAAACAAAAATAATATATAATTTTTTGTCTTTTGTTACTGGATACTTAGGCATTTACACAGTATTTGTGGTTGCTTAATGCCTCGTATACACGATCGGACTTTCCGACAGCAAAACTGTGGAATATTGTCTGAAGGGTGTTGGCTGAAACTTGTCTTGCATACACACGGCCACACAAATGTTGGCAAACAATTACCAGTGCAGTGACGTACTGCGTTGTTTTTCAGCTCTTTAGCGCCACCCTTTTGGCTCCTTCTGCTAATTTCATGTTAGTAGAAGTTTGGTGAGTGTTGATTCACACTTTTCATTTCTCACTTTTCAGTTCGTTTCTGAATAGCCGTTCGTCAACCAGCCATGTTGCGGAATCGGAGGAGATAACGTGTTTTTTATTATTGGCCTTGCAGTTATTGCTTTGACGTTATTTTTTTGGTTGAATAATGATTTGATTTGGTATATTTTCTATATTTTTGGATACATAAAATGCACTTTTTGGTTAAAGCGGGAGTCCACCGGGACTCCGCGTTTTTTTTTTTTTTTTAAAAGCCAGCAGCTACAAATACTGCAGCTGCTGACTTTTAAATAGTGACACTTACCTGTCCAGCGCGCCCGCGATGTCGGCACCCGAAGCCGATCGCTCGCTCGTGCCGCCGCCATCTTGGGTATGGGAATCAGGAAATGGAGCCTTTCGGCTTCATTTCCCGATTCCCTACTGCGCATGCGCGAGCCGCGCGGCGCAATCCGGACGGTCCCCGCTGCCTCTGGGAGCTGTGTGTTTCCCAGCAGGCAGCGGGGCACTTGCTGAAGGGGGCGGGCGCTTGCGGAAAGGGGCGTAACGTACGCCCCTTTCCGCAGAGAGCTAGCCCGGAAGTGGGTGCAGTTACCTGGATTATCCAGGTAACTGCACCCCCCTCCCCCCTGAAAGGTGCCGATTGTGGCGCCGGAGGGGGGGGGGATTCCGATGAGCGGAGGTCCATTTTAGGGTGGACCTCCGCTTTAAGTTCTATTGGCAGATAGCATTTCTAATTGTATTTGTTTTCTTTTTTTAATGCACAATAACAGAATTGTGGAGAATAATACTTAGCTATGTGTTTTACTTCAAATCACAGTTTGGGAGTTACATTTTAAAAAATACAATGAAAAATTGACAAGGGACACCAACATAGTTGTATCTTTGTTCTTAAAAACAACGGGATAATGGTGTTGTGGTAACTTGCCCAAATAAAATAAAAAAAGCATAATAATATTAATCTTGATATCACTAGAAAAAAAAGCCTTTGAAAATCCGTTTGCAATAACTCCATCAGTATCACCAGCAAAGCAGCTTCATTATTATCCCATTAAAGAAGAGAATTGTGCGCTGCATTTGGAGATTTCATAATTTGCCACGTCAACAATGTTAATTCTCCATTACAAACACTAGTTTACAAGACCAACCGCTCCTGGCTCATCCTTGCTTCCGAGCATGCGTGTCTGTACTTTGGACTTTTGTCTGACGGACTTGTGAACACACGATCGGAAAATCCGACAACACACATTTGTTGGCAGAAAATTTGAAGACATGCTAGCCAACATTTGTTGGCAGAAAGTCCGACAACAATTGTCCAATGGAGCATACACAGTCGGATTTTCGGCCCACAGCCTGACATCGAACGTTTCCCGCTGAATTGATTGTGGGAATGACACTTGATGATTACAGCGGGGCAATCTCTTGGCGCCGATGCATGCAAATATGTGGCCTATCGGCAGGCGGGCCTTGGCTCCATGTAGCCGCATATTTGCGCAAAATAGTGCAAATAGAGCTGTGCCGAGATCTTGTGGCTTGAGATCGGGAGCTTTCCGATTGAGTGACCACCATGATGGCCAATCACGGCAGTCACATAACCATAAGCACCACCACAACTCCCGGCATTCCCCCTTAAAGTAGTTGTAAAGGCTAAAGGTTTTTTACCTTCATGCATATGCATGAAGGTAAGAAACCTTCTGTGTGTAGCACCCTCCCCCACCCTCCCAATCCATACTTGAACCCCCTCCCATCCAGCGATGTTCACGATGGGTTTGGCTGGATGGGGACTCTCCCTCCTAATTGGCTGAGACAGCAGTGGGAGTCCAATGTCTCCCACTGCTGTCAATCAAAGCCAGTTAGCCAATGAAGATAGAGCGGGAGGCAGGGCTGAGCTGCAGCTCTATTTATCTTATGGATGCATAAAGCAGTGGCTCGGGAGCTAGTGCACAGCAGTGCCCCCAGAGCAAACAACTTTCTCTGGGGGCACTGCTTGAAGGGGGGGAAGCCAGGAGCGTTGACAAGAGGCCTGAAAAGAAGAGGATAGGGGCTGCTATGTGCAAAACCATTGCACAGAGCAGGTAAGTATGACATGTTTGTTATTTTAGAAAAAACAAAACAAAGCTTTAGTATTACTTTCAAGGTCCGCAGGTGCAGGCTCCAAGGGGTTAAGGAGGTGAGATTCATGGAATATCTCACAGCTAGTTTACGTAACAACTTATCTAAGTTTTCTGCTATATGGGATATCTGGGAGTGTTACCTCACATTGAGTACATCCTACATTTTATCAGCTGTCTTTTTACTTATATCGTATATTACTCTCCTGACTGTTTTGTACTGCATATTATTGTGTGGACTGACCCGCTCTGGGGGTACTGGAGTGACCCCATAGTGGATGATTACGGTTTAAATTCTTGTTACATGGGAAGCTATTTTATCAATATTTTAAAATGAAATGATACGATCATATTGGATTCCCTGGATGTAATTTACATAATGTATTCTTCAGAATGTGAATATCAAAGCCTTACAGCATTATTACAATTGCAGACCTACTAAGTAATTTACACAAACAGATCATTTTCAGCTGTGTGTGTTATATGCAACATCCAAAAGGAAATAGTCTTATAAACCGAAACTGTGACTTTAAGCTTTAATACTCTGCTGTATTATACAAGAATCACACTTATGCGATATACTTGTCGAATATAATTCAGCATAAACTTTGGGGTATGCAACAATTTCTAAAACAAGGTCTTCATTAGAAAAAAATCAGCGAAACACGATTTTGTTTTGTTCTTTTCACTGTTGTTCCAATTAAATTCCTTCCTGTTCTACAGTGTTAAAAAGATGACCTATTGTGTGTATATGTGCGTCTTTATTTACTTATGTTGTCTTTTGGAATCGACCCTGTCCCCTTGCCTTCATTCTTGCCTGCATGAAAATTAAGTAAACACTGCTGCTGGAGCCTCCTGGGACATCCAAATCATATATCCCAGGAGGCTTCAGCTTCAGCACTAGAGGAATAAGGACTTGCGCCTAGAGTAGAAATTACCTACATGTGTCGGGGGGGTATCCGCTGCAAAACCAGGAAGGGATCAATATGTGTTTGTTCCTCCAAACAATGTGCTGGAAGCAGGACGGTGACCAAGCTGTTTCCCTAATAACAGCAGAAAAAGGCAGAGGTGCAGACCTGGCTTAGCAATTTTTTTTATTTTTTTTTACATGTCTTTGTTAAACGGCAGCGCTGCCCATTGATATCAGTAGGCAGGGGCGCTTTAAGAACTGTGTATACACCAATCCTAAAGCACTTCCCGCAAGCGCACCAGAGGGCTTTCACACTGGAGTGACAGGAGAGGCGCTTTACAGGCGCTATTTTTAGCACTATAGCGCTAAAAACCCTTTAAAACCCTTTAAAAGTGCTTTTAACTCTTTATTCAGCCGCTAGTGAACCAAATAGCACCTCTAAAATAACGGTAAAGTGACGCTCAAACTAGCGGTGCTTTACCACCGATACCCTCGCACCTCGGTGTGAAAGTGCCCTAATGCCGCGTACACACGACCGGACTTTTCGACGGACTTGCTCCGGTGGACAATCTGACGAACTTTGCAGCTGAGGTCCCCCGGACATTAAAACGAATGGACTTGGCCACACACGATCACTCCAAAAGTCTGACGGACTCGAACGTGATGAGGTAGAATAAGGAAGTTCATAGCCAGTAGCCAATAGCTGCCCTAGCGTCGGTTTTAGTCCATCGGACTAGCACACAGACGACTGGATTTTTAGACCGAACTTGAGTCAGTCGGAAAGATTTGAAGCAAGTTTTATTTCTAGGTCATTGAAACCAATGGGCAGCTGCGCCAAATCGCTTTACGGGTGCTTTTAACCCTTTATTTGGCCACTAGCAGGGGTAAAAAGCGCCCCGCTAGGGGCCGAAAAGTGCCACTAAAACAATGGTGCCATTAAAACTTTACTGTCAACGCCCCCGTGCCTCAGTGTAAAAGTGTCCTAACTAGTCCTAATAATGTTCCCTCCCCTCCTGCTACCTGTTCTGCCTAACCTGTGTTAAAAAATGCGTAAAATGTGTATACTTCCTATTTTTATTCAGCTCTGGTCTGGTTGCGTAATCCCCTGTGTCAGTCAGCGGCAGTTGCAGGGGAGTGGAGGGTGCACCAGCAACAGCTGGGACATAGGAGTCTATGAGTGACTTCATGGCTTCTGAATTCTTAGCCGTTCTGGAGAGCTCTCTCCTCTCCCCTGCTGCCATCACTAACTGGCAATGGGAATCACGTGACCGGACCTGATGTGGAAGTAGATTCATCCTTTTTACACAGGTTTGACAGTATGGGTAGCAGGAAGGGGAGGGAATGTTTTTTAGGACTAGTCAGTGATAGGATGGAATTCCACTTTAAATGTTTGACTGGAGTTTAGCTTTAGTCCTAGGTAAACTGATCTGTGAATCATGACAATTTCTTGTACACAAACAAGTGTGGATTGGAGCTGCAAAAATGTATATACAATGAGAGAATTAATCTGGCTTTAGGGTATATAAAAAACACATGCATTTAACTATGTGCCTGCGGGTCTGTGGGAGATTTCCTGTCATAAAGCAGTAATGATCATGAACATTCATTGGTATGTTTCCCTCAACAGACTTTACATACGCTAAAACAAATGGGTTAGGTGCAATCCCCCCAAAGTTTTAATAAAATAACAGGGATTGATGATCTGTGTAAATTTTGCTAAGCAGTGTCTTCAAAATGAGTCAGGCTGTTGGGAAATAAAATTCCTTCCATGGATTTATGGAAACTAGCTCAGGATGTCCTTACCAGTTAACTTACATGAACCTAACCTTATTGTGCAACAGCAGCAGGATGCAATGTTGAATGTAAAACCAGAGATATTTCACTTACCTAAATTATTATTCTAAATTCTTAAAAGTGTATTTCCACTTTTGCAGCCAAATTGATATAACACCTATTTTATATTTTTTACATGTCCCTTTTCACATAACATAACTTAACTACTTGCCAACCCGTCACAGTACTTTTACTGTGACCGGGCTGCAGCTACAGGCACAGCAATGTATTGGTACGTCTCTGCCTGTTATCCCAGTTTGGGGTACACACGCTCCCCTACTTTCCTGTGATTTGACACAGCGGGAGTTCATCAACAGATCGGCTGATCAGCTGCGCCAAATTATAACCTAGAGCTCTTTGCATTTTTTGGAAAGCAAAAAAAATGTGTTCAAGATGGATGTTCAGAGGCATTTGAAACGCCAAATGCCTGTTAACAGCTTGTAAACGTGTGTAAATGCCGCATTTCGTTTACAGACATTTTTCATTTTTGACTATTTGCAAAAACGCGGCTAAACACGGTATGTAAACACAGCAAATTAACCACTTGCCTACCAGGAACTTACATCCCCTTCCTGCCCAAGCCATTTTTCATCTTTCAGTGCTGTTGCACTTTGAATAATAATTGCATGGTCGTGCTACACTGTACCCAAACAATTTTTTTTATCCTTTTCTTCATACAAATAGAGCTTTCTTTTGGTGGTATTTAATTACTGCTGTTTTTTTTTTGTATTTTTACAAAAAAAGACCAAAACTTTTGAAAAAAATGTTTTTACTTTTTTTCTGTCAGTAAATTTTGTACCTAAGTAATTTTTTGCCTTCACTGATGTGCACTGATGAGGCGGCACTGATAGGCTGAACTGGTGGGCATTGATGAGGTGGCACTCATGGGCACTGATGAGGAGGCACTAATATGCCGCACTTATGGGCACTGATAAGTGACACTGATGTGCACTGATAGGCGGCACTGATGGGCACTAATAGGCGGCACTGGTGGGAACTGATAGGCGGCACTGGTGGGCACAGGTAGGTGGCAGGGATAGGCGGTACAGATGGGCACTGATAGGCATTGATGGGTGGCACTGATGGGCATTGATCAACAGCAGTGATGGGCATTGATGGGCAGCACTGATAAGCGGCACTGATTGCCAGCACTGACTGGCATCGCTAATGGGCACTGATTGGTAGCACTTGTGAGCAGTGGTGGGCACTGATTGCTGCCACTGGTGGGCACTATAGGCTGGCATTGGTGGGCACTGTTTTGTGACACTATTTATTTATTGTAATCAGGGCACTGATGATCAGTGCCTAAGTACATCCTTAGATGTCCCCCTGTGAGGAGATGCTGCTGACTCTGTCAGTGTGAGGTGAGGAGAGACGATTACTGGCATCTCCTTGTTTACATGTGACCGGCTGTGATTGGGCACAGCTGATCTTTAGAGAGATCGGGTCGCGCTGTGTCCTAGCAACATGCCGCAGCAGTGATCGCCGTGATGTGCACCCCCGCGAGAGTGGCTGTTCTGGGATGCCGTTTTGACGGTGGGCGGCAGCAAGCAGTTAAACATCGGTTACTATCTTTCAAGTTAAATCGTTCAGGAGAGGTCTTAAAATGTCCCATGTACATTAAGCCCTAATATACACTTATTGTAATCTTTAACAAAAATATGTAGCAGAATACATTTTGGCCTGGATTTTTTTTATTCAATATGTTTTGTAGCAGGAAGTAAAAAATATTGTTTTTTTTTTCAAAATGTGCAGCCTTTTTTTAGTTTTATATATACATATATATATATATATATATATATATATATATATATATATATAATATAATAAAAAATAAAATACCCAGTGGTGATCAAATAAGAGAAAGCTTTATTTGTGGGAAAATAATTATATAAATTTAATTTGGGTACAACGTTGCATGTCCGCACAGCTGTCAGGTAAAGCAGCACACTGCAGCAAAAAAATGGCCTGGTCATGAAGGGGGTAAAATGATGGTGGTTTGGTATGGTGCAACATGAAAAAGTAGTGTGTAATCCGGTATGTTTGGCAGCTCTTTGCAATGAATGTGCTGTCTAAACTGGAATGCGTTGTGTGCATTCCAATGTGAACGGGCTCTAAAAAAAAAAAATGCAAGAGGAATAGTATGAACCACTCATAATGATCATAGCATTTGTGCAGTCTCAGAGAAATATAAGAGACTAGCATCTACCAAAAACGAAACGATCAGTTTCTGGTGGGCTGCCACGTTAGGGCTCATTCACACAGATATTCCAGAGCACTTTTTACAATTTGCCGCTGCATCGCTTTAACTGGTAATTGCACGGTCATGCAATGTTGTACCAAAACAAAATTTGCGCCCTTTTTCCCCACAAATAGAGCTTTCTTTTGGTGCTATTTGATCACCTCTGTGGTTTATATTTTTTGCGTTGAAAAAAAAAACAATATATTTTACTTTTTACTATAATAAATATCCCCAAAAATGTTTTTTAAAAATACATTTCTTCATCAGTTTAGGCCAATATATATTCTTCTACATATTTTTGGTAAAACAATAAGTGTATATTGATTGGTTTACGCAAAAGTTATAGCATCTACAAACTATACAGCAATCAGTGATATAAAAATGCATTGATTACTGTGTAAATGATACTGGCAGGGAAGGGGTTAACACTAGGGGCGAACAAGGGGTTAAATGTGTGTTCCCTCATGTGTGTTCTAACTGTGTGGGGATAGGACTGAGTAGGAGAGGAGACATAGCGCTGTTCCTACATAGTAAGAACAAACAACATGTCTCCTCTCCTCTGACAGCACAGGGATTTGTGTGTTTACATACACAAATCCCCATGCTGGCGCTCGTGCACATGATTGCGACCGCCGGCCACGTGCTTCGGGTCCCTCACACGCACCCTCTGGCGACTCTTAAAGGAATGTTGTATTTCGTGCAGGGGAGCCATTCTGCCCCATAAATAGACGTGAGCCGCTTGGAAACCGGTTAAAAGTGTTGCTAAACCCACAACAGTAAAATCAGTCTGTATATGCAGTAAAGCATGCTTGGTATACTCACTGTAGGACCTAAGGGGTTAATCCTCCGCATTGTGTAAAAAGGCTGTTTGGTCCTGTCTTCTGTGATCCTCCCATTCTTCTACAGTCCCAAATCCATCTGCTGATAGTACACAGCCCTAGGAGGCACTCTGCACATGCTGAGTTTGGTGTGTATTGGCACAGAGTTTTTTTTTTCGAGGGAGAGTGCATGTGATTGTTACAGGGCCAACCTGCACTGTCCAGATAGAGGGTCAGGGGTTATGTAGCCTCATAGGACAGTCAGAGGAGAGTGCAAACGCCCTCTACAAGCTATAACCAGTGCTCAGCCAAATACTGATAGAAGTCATAACTGCTGATAAGGAAAGATATTTAGCAGTTTATATTTATTAAAATAATTGCATTTCCATGTTCTGTGTACTGTGGGAGACCAGATATAGGGAATGCAGGGTCCTGGGTTTAGTAACACTTTCAAGTAGAACTGTAGGCAAAACTTTTTTTTTCATTTTGGATAGAGCAAGAGAAGGTTATAACACCTGACAGTTTTTGTTTTTCCCGCCATCTGTCATTGCAGAAATATCCCCTCACTTCCTGTCCCATGGTCAAACAGGAAGTGAGAGGTAATCCTTTCAAATTAAGGGAAATCCTTGGGGATCCCCAGGTCATCAGAACTAGTGTCCCCATTTGAAGATTTCCTTTCTATTACCTTTCTAGGGACAACCCAAAATTCATGATTATCTTTTGCTTTCACTTTCAATGATAATGGTGAACAGAACAAATAGAGAGGGTGAATTTCTTTAACGAGAACAGTTCTCCACTCTATCCAAAACTAAAAAAAAAGTTTTACCTTTAGTTATGCTTTAAGGATAGATGATCAGTAAATATTATCAATTTACTACACTTAAATGAGCAAGAATTTCTAAATGTCTCGTAGTTTTTTTCAAGTTTTTGCAGCTGTTGTAGTCACAAAAACCAGCTGTCAGAAATTCCTACTTGTGAAACAATTTCCATGGCTACAATGGTAGATTGGGTGATGGAGTACAATTACAGTAAA
Organism: Lithobates pipiens; assembly: GCF_037356315.1. Classification (NCBI taxonomy): domain Eukaryota; kingdom Metazoa; phylum Chordata; class Amphibia; order Anura; family Ranidae; genus Lithobates; species Lithobates pipiens. The sequence goes on from NW_027507758.1 coordinate 291,326,128, forward strand.
GGGAATCTATCATGAAGCAAAAATAAAGCTCTAAAAGAAGCTAGTTGGGTACTGGTTTTCGCAGTTTAACAGGCTTTGCACAATTTTAGGACTGGACACGGCTGGTATCTGTTTACTTGTCACAACCTCTATATAACATCTTTTATATTTGACCAAAAAATTTGAATAATAATGTTTGTGTACACTAAAATTTAATTTGAGTGTTTTTAATGAAAATATTGATTTGATAAACAGTAGTTAAATAATAATTTAATCATTTTTCAATAAAAAATTGCAACTACCACCATTTTATTCTATAGGTTCTCTGCTTTCAGAAAATATGCAGGGGGCAACTCAATAAGACATTTGCAATATGTTTCTAAGGTACGACTATATCACAATTCTTATTTACGCCACTTTCACGTTGTGTCGCTATGACTGTGACAAGTCCAAAGCCTCGTACACATGATACGATTGTTGGCAGGGGATTGTCTGTTGACAGACTGTTGTCCTAAAATCTGATGTTGGTACGCTCCTTCTGACAATTGTTGTACAACTTTTGGCCAACAAATGTTGTATGGCAGGCTACTAAATTTTCAGCGGACAATGGTCTGATGTCAGATTTTCATATGGTCAGTACATAAATCTGTCACATAAAAGTGGAAAGTACAAACACGCATGCTCAGAATCAAACATGAAATTAGCAGAAGGGGCCCAAAGGGTAGCACTCAAGAGCTGAAATTCCTCGTAGTACATCACTATGTTCGTGTTTATTGCACGACAATTGTGTACCGTTAGTATGCAAGACAAGTTCCTGGCACACGCCCTTTTGACAAAATTTCAGATACTCAGTTGGCTAACAATCGTACCATGTGTACGAGGCTTAACTCTATGCTGGTATACAACCTATGCACAGAGATGATCTTTGACAGTGGGAATGTTGAAAGACTAGTTCCCCATCAGGTCCACCTTTTGTGTGATTGACAGCGAGCGGCAGTGGGTAAATTACATAGCTCCATTGGGTCATCTAACAGCTATGGAATTTGCTCACTGACGTCTGCTTTCAGTCACAAAGAAAGGTGGACCTGATGAGGAACTCCTCTCCCAGAGTTCCCCATTAGACTCTGCCCACCCCCAAAACAAAACTACTTGGCTGATGTGTGTATCTGTATAAAAGGGCACATTGAATGAGCAATATGCATGCACCTGCTCCCAACAGGTACATGAATATGTTGCAAGAACTGACAATTGTGATGCTAAAGTGTCTACCAATTAAAATGTTTTGGGGTCTCAGGTGAGTTTTGGTGTACAAAATAAGTGCTTAAAAAGTGTGCGCAAAATAAAAAAATGGTTCTAGCAGGGAAAGGGTTTAAAAAAAAACTCAGCTCCATTATGGGGATGTCATAAATGGAACTTAAAGAGGGATTCCACCAAAAAAAAAAATATTAAAAGCCAGCAGCTATAAATACTACAGCTGCTGACTTTTAATAAATGGGCACTCACCTGTCCCGGGTTCCAGCGATGCCGGCAGCCGAGGCCGATCGATCGCTCGGCTCTCGGCTGCTGCCGTCACCATTCTAGGTGAGGGAATCAGGAAGTGAAGCGAATCGGCTTCACTTCCCGGTTCCCTACTGCGCATGCGCGAGTTGCGCCGCGCAATAGGAAATCTCCGCGCTGTCACTGGGACCCGTGTGTGTCCCAGCAGACAGCGCGGCAGGGCAGGAAATGGCGTAGACTCCCACGGGAGTCTATGCCCGGAAGTGGGTGTAAATACCTGTCTTTGACAGGTATCTCCACTCCCCTCCCCCCCTGAAAGTTGTCAATTGTGACACCGGAGGGGGGAGGGATCCGATCAGCGGAGGTTCCACTTTAGGGTGGAATCCCGCTTTAATAGGAGTACTGTCACTTTAAACAAGCAGCTAGCAGGTTTCAACAGCCTTTTCACAAGCTTCAAGTAGTCCTGAAGCCTGATAGCAGCTTGTTCAAAGTGGCAGCAAGCACTTCCATTAAGATGTGTGTTTATTGAGGATCTTCAGGCTGTATAAAACATAATTACCAGTCAGCAGCTAAAAATACTGTTGCTGGTTTAATATAAGGACACTTGCCTGTCCAAAGATCCAGTGCTGTCCTCACCTGGGCCAGTTCTTAACCAGTCTTCAGATCCCCAGCACCAGCATGTTTACTAAGGGAAGCCGGCTGTTACAGCCAGCTTCCCATTGCACATGCACGAGCCATGCTGCACTCTGTGAATGGTCCAATAGCCTTTTTGGGATCTGTGAAGTATCCCAGAAGGCTGTGGGCAAAGGAGGGCAAACTTCTGTAGGCGATCCAAGCAGACATGGGAGTAGGTACCTGTCAATTGCAAGTGCCAGTTCCCCTTCAAAAATACATTTATTCAAAAGTGATAGAGGAGGAGGCAGAAATGCAGAAATTTGCCATTTTGGGTGAAGTTCTACTTTAACTTCTCCAAGCTCAAGCTGAAGACTGCTTTAAAGGCTTCAAGCTGCTTGAAGCTTGCCAAATACTTTACAAATGCCTTGCAAAAGTATGCTGTACTCAGTGGTCTAATTCAAACAGAAGTCCATGTGAAGAAGACCTTAGTAAATCAACACATGTTTATCTAGTGTGAATGAACCCATGTCCTATACAAAACCCTGTTTTATTACTCCACCTCTGTTTAATAGCTTAAACTGATAAAAGGCATGACTCACCAAAACATTTAAAAGAGAAATAAGCCTAATATCAATCCTGCTTATCAAGTCACTCCCTTTCACATTCCATGTGTAGCTTTTCATTTAACCACTTCAGCCCCGGAAGAATTTACCCCCATCCTGACCAGAGCACTTTTTGCGATATCTTTTGCGCCACTTTAACTGACAATTGCGCAGTCCTGCAACCTTGCACCCAAACAAAATTGACATCCTTTTTCCCCACAAATAGAGCTTTCTTTTGGTGATATTTGATCACCTCTGTTGTTTTTATTTTCTGCGCTATAAACAGTAAAATAGGGACAATTTTGAAAAAAAAAAAGCAATATTTTTTTACTTTTTGCTATAATAAATATCCCCCCAAAAAAAAATAAAATAATATATATATATATATATATATATATATATATATATATATATATATGTCTTTCTCAGTTAAGGCCAATATGTATTCTTCTACATATTTTTGGTTAAATAAATTGCAATAAGCGTATATTGATTGGTTTGCACAAAAGTTATAGCGTCTACAAAATAGGGGATAGATTGGTTTTATTTATAAAAACCAATTGCATTTTTATTAGTAATGGCGGCGATCTGCCATTTTTATCGTGACTGCGACATTATGGCAGACACATCAGACACTTTTGACACTATTTTGGGACCACTGTCATAAAAATGCACTGATTACTGTATAAATGACACTGGCAGGGAAGGAGTTTAAACACTAGGGGGCAATAAAGGGGTTAAGTGTGTCCTAGGGAGTGATTCTAACTGTGGGGGGATGGGCTACCATTGGCATGACAGCGATAACTGCTCCTGATGACAGGGAGCAGTAGATCCCTGTCATGTCACTAGGCAGAATAGGAAAATGCCTTGTTTACATAGGCATCTCCCCATTCTGCCGCTCTGTGACATGATCGCGGGACACTGGCGGACATCGAGTCCGTGGGACCCACAGGCACGGTCATGGAGTAGGCAGTGCGCACCACGCCAGCAGCTATGCGTGCCCACAATGCCGCCTCTTAAAGGGGACATACAGTTATGCCCATTTGCGCAGCTGTGCCATTATGCTGATGTATATCATCGTGCAAGTGGCTAAAAAGGAGGTAAACTCTGATCTTTTTTTTTTTTGTTCCCTGTAAATTAAAGGCACAATGTGCTAGCATGCATCACATACTACATTGTGTGACACTTGCCTGCAAATGAAGCTGGAGGCCGCATCCATCTTCACTCATCTTCCTTCCGGGCCAGTAGACTCCGGTCATGGCACACACTTTTGAAAAAACGTCACGGGCCGATACGGACATCATCGCCGCAGTATACAGTAAATAGTTCCTAAAGGGCATATGTTTAGGAGATATTTACAGTATCTATAGGTAAGCCTTATTCTAGGCTTACCTATAGGTACAAAGTATAAAGGGGAGTTTGCTTCATCTTTAAGGTTGCAACATTACAACCTAAACGAATGTATACATCGATAGTGCCGTTTAATAAGCTAAGAACAAAAGTAACCAATTGAAGAGCAATAACCTCAAATTTCTGACTGAGAAATAAAAACGGATTTCTATACACTCTTGTGTATTCTGTGAAATGTGCTTGTTTTACTTTAAATAATGAATCAGACTGGAAATAAGCCAGTGATCACAATCTCACAATTCTCAAATCCTGTATCGGAAATGCTTTAGCTCGTAAAAGTAAAAAAAAAAAAAATCAGCAAGGTTGTCATAATTATTTCTTGTTATTTTAGCTTTATATAATTTTCTGCACATTTCAAAATATCAGAATGGTGGTTTCAGCTAGAATGGCTATTACTAAAATATTATTTTCTGAAACAACTATGCATTTTCATAGTCTCCGAAGGGGGGTGGGTTTGATTAAGAACAGCTGGCCAAACTCATTTAAGTGTTTGAAATGAGAACTTTACATATGGTCTCATAGCAACCAATCTGATTCCGCCGATCATGACCAAACTTTCCCTAGAAAGATTACAATTAAAATACATCGGCTTGCTAGAAAGCAAAGGCTTACTGAAGACACTTTGGTCAATCATTTTTATAAAGTGAAAGCATACATCGTGTATCTTCAAATACACATTTAGTGAGTTTCTGGCATAAATATCTTCAGCTGCATTATGATACGATCTCTGTCGGGACCAAGAATCTCAGCTGTGCCTCATTAAGCTGGGACAAACCGTGTTCAGAGTCTGGCAACTCAGCAACAGTGCTTTACAAGCGTTGGTCTGTTCTTAACAGCCAATATATTATAGTATACCTCTAGGGGGGTCAGTACACTCCAGTTATGTTATAATTACAGAATGACTGTTCATGCATGGGCTCCTCTTTCGCCACCGCCACATTCTCACATCTGGCAAAAGAGCTAAGCAGAAGGCTTTAACATTCAACAGGAAAGCTATTTCCATGTGCTCCAAATCCCTTGTGCACCATTGTTCTCCAATACTTCATGTAATCCTACATATTTTATAAAAGTTATCAATACAATAATTCGAAAGTGCTGTAAAACACAGTAGCCAATCTAAAAGTATCTTTTGGTTGTCCTTGTCTGACTAAAGTTAAAAACTTAAAAGAGATGTATGGGATTTTTTTTATCCCATATTCATACTTACCAAGGTGGATGCTGCATCAGCCCGATGCTGCATATGTCCCTTGGTGCCTCTGCACTGAGACCGAGGCACCGAACACCGCCGATGGTTCGGTTCTCTCACCTCCCTGGGCGGAGAGATGCTGCCTGTCAGTCAGCAGCTCTCCTGCTCTGCTCCTCCATGCTCATTTGAGCGCTGAGCTGTGGAGGGGGCGGGAAGCGGCCGTCTCACAGTGGCAGTGGCACCTGGCGGATCCAGACTTCTGAAGTTGTGATGACGCGGTGGCTGGACTGATCCTTGTGACATCAGCATAAAGTGAACTTCAGACTGCTCTTTGCTGAAAACGATTTGCACTCCTGTGACCCTCAGGAGAAAAACAGTCAAATGAGCTCAGGCTGGACTTCTCCTTTAACCCCCCTGGCTGTCTTCCCGAGTCTGGCTCGGGGTGAAAATGTAGTACCACTAGCGGTAACCCCCGAGCCAGACTCTGGACCGCATCGCTGGATCCAGGAAGAGGTTACTTACCTTGTCCCCTGGATCAAGCAATGTCTCCCTGCAGTACAAGCGAGCCGTCCTTTGCTCGATCTTTCACATCGCTGGGCTCAGTTTCCTGCGAGCGTTGCGATGTACTGGGACGGAGAACGGCGCCAAATTCAAAAAGTGAAACACAGACATTACATACAGTATAATGTAATTTTACAGATTACATTGCTGTATGTAATTATTTCACATCCCCTTTGTCCCTAGTGCTTTGTTCAGTGCCCTGCATGCAGTTTTATATTATAAAAACTGTTCTTTCTGCCTGGAAAACTGGAGATTGTCCATAGCAACCAAAACTGTCCCTTTACATCAAAAATGGTTTTAGACCAGCTAGAAAACAGAGATAATAAATTAGAATCACTCGCAGAATTGAGCGATAGTGATTTGTGCGGAGATCCGTCATCAAACACTGAAAAGTAATGACGGCGACAATTCTGCAACTGAGCAAATTTCTGTGTTTTTGATTTGATTACATTATTAAATCATTTTTTTTATTATTATTATTATATAATTATTTATAGTTATTTATTATATTATAATTTATGATTTCATTTTTAAAACTTTATCATACCCGGGATGTCTGCTAGACTCTGGTTTGGACAGATTTAAGTGAGTTATTCCTAAGGCCGCGTACACACGCGGGGACTGTTCGCCCAACTTTGTCCGCTGAACAGTGTTTCGGCAAACAGTCCGCTCGTGTGTGGGCTTTCAGCGGACAGTTTCAGCGAACAGTCCGCTGAACAAGGTTTTTCGGAAATTCCGAAAAACTGTCCGCTGAAACTTTGTTTCAGCGAACAGTCCCCTCGTGTGTAGGCTTGTTCGTCAAACTAAGTTCCGCGCATGCTCAGAAAGGATTTACACGCCGAAAGTTATAATGCAGTGTATAGGACGTCGTATTTTTCGTCCCGTCGTACATGCCGTTCACGTCATCGCGCACGGTTTCAGCAAACTGTTCGTCCGTCGTGTGTGGCCATGTCCGTCCATGCTAATTTTGAGCGGACTGTTTGCCGAAACTGTTTGACGGACAAAGTTGGGCGAACAGTCCCCGCGTGTGTACGCGGCCTAAGAATTACAGGCCTACAATATAAAAAGCCAAATTTTCATGCAAAATAATTGTACCACTTTCAGCACCTAAAATCTGAAATAATTATACTGCCAGGGAGGTTAAAGAAAAATTAAAGGCAAAACTTTTTTTTTTTCGACACTGCCATTTTCTCAGCAATGTTTCCTGGTCTCATCCTGGCTAAGCTATGCTGCTAAATATAATAAAAGAAGCGTTAAGCAAAGACAAATGATTGTGAAGGTGCTGGATACTAGAAAACTCAATTTCTTGTTTCAGTCAAGATAATGATTTCACCTTAAGTTGAAGTAATATATTACTTCTCAGAAAAACTGGAATTTTTATCAGGAATAAAGCTGAACTCAGAAAAAATATTTTTTTAAGTATATTCTTTAACATACACAAAGGAAATTAATCCACTATGTGTACACCAAATTAATTTACAAATCCAGATATAACAATGTAAAAGTAGCCACTGCACATGACTGTACAGAGAAGAAAGCTTTGGGGGGAACCAACAAGTCCACTAAATACAGGCTGCCTAGAAGAGGGGACGAATACATGACTAGTTACCTGCAAAAGGAGAGAAAACAGAAGTTACTTGTCTGTAGTACAGGAAGCTCCTGTGCAGAAGCAAAGAGTAGGAGTAGTTTCAAACCCGACCGCACCGATCACAACATTGAAATTGTGCTACTTCACTTGAAGAAGCATGATTCCAAGTATATAGAGTGCAATAGACCCTATGTACTATCTTTATTTAATGTTGTTACTTTAGCAACTGCTCACATGGACACAGTGCGCCCCACATGTATAAACAAAATAAATTAGAAGGTATGATGTGGCGCTTAGCTTCCAATATGCAATCCCAAACAGAGAAAAAAATATCACAACAGTGTTTCAAATTGTGCAAATAAAATAAACGTATCTAGTATATAAGATCTGTACCTATGGGTCTGTTTACAACTTAAAATCCTTCTACCATGAAGGGAGTATATAAAGTGAATCTAAATAAATATATAAAGGGGTACCCTTATAGAAACAAATAATTAACATACATTAAAGCGATTAGTAATTATAAAGTGCAAGCAATCAATTCAAAAACTGTTCCACTGAAAACTGAGTAAACTGAAAAATTCCAAGACAAGTGCGAGAGTCCCAATAAAGAAAAGGGTGTAAAAATCCTTAGTGCATGCAGGTGAAACTTCTTCCAGTGCTAGTTTTCCTTTTTGTTTCTCCCATATAAATCCAGTGATAGTAGTATCCACCTCATGTATATTAACTGTGAGGATGGCAGCTCACCTCAAAGGTTTCATCTATATTCTCATACAGATCAAAAACTGCTTGTTAGCAGGTCTCTCCTACTAGTGCTAGTAGTGCTGGCGGTCTGTGTCTTTTCTGGTCACCTTTCTCGAAAGATAGTTTCCGATTAGTTCATATGTAAATAGAGAAGTCTCCCATAGTGTAAAACCATATTTTATTGTGTAAAAACAGCAATGTAACACTCACAGTTTAAGATCAAAGCAAACAGCAAATTCCAATGCGGTGCAGAGCCTCTGGTCCAGCCGTGACTTGGAGATCAAACGTCACCCAACTCCTTCCTACGTGTTACATTACAGATCACGTGACTTCATCAAGGACAGCTTGTTTTAAACTTTTTTTTTTTTTACATTTTTATTTAGTTATTTCCTGGTTTCTTACCTATGAATGAATGAATGAAATACTTATATAGCGCACAATGCGAACTGAATCGCCTCTAGGCGCTGTGGCGAGCTTTGATCATCTGCTAAAAGAGGAAGGTCTTGAGTTTTTTCCTAAAAGCCAGGTGATTTTCTTCCCAGGCAAATGATGTCATACATCCCATGAGTCATTGGGAGAGGAGGAGGGTTTTTCTCAGCACACTCTCCTGCATGCATATTTGAGCTAAGAGCAGATGGATTCCAGGAAGTAAATGTTACATGAATCATTTGCCCTTACTTAAGATGGCCACGGCCAAAAATGCTAGGGGGGGGGGGGGGGGTGTTTTTCAAAGTGATTTCTCAGCAGAATAAAGAAGATGACATAGATGGAGAGTTGGCTTTGAATATTAAAAAATGAATCAATAGTGTTTTAGGTTTGTGGTGCTCAGATCCAGTGAAGATCCGCTTTAATGCAGAGCAAATCTATTCGCTTGTAAACTTTAAAGACTTGCTGGTTGACAGATATTCCAGATCTCTCAGATGGAAGTTGGGAAGTGATTCTTCACACCTACTATTTCTGCTATTAGACTAATTTAATTATGTATATTTCATAGGATTTACTATGTCTCTTCGGCTTTATCAAATGCCCAAGAAAGAAAACCCAAAGTGTCACAAATGCCCTAAGCGTTTTGCAGATCTAGTTTATATGCTTTGTAACTGTGACAAAATTAGATCATTTTGGTCCAATGTAACTCATTTCATAGCCACGCATTTTGGTCCACCTAACGTCTGTATTCCGAAGTGGTGTATACTGGGAGTGTTGGAAGAAATAGATTTAGGTACATATCAGAAACAATTTCTATGCTTTTTACCATTCTATGCTAGGAAAACCATTGTATTACAATGGATACATTCAGAAATTGTTTAATCTGTGGAAGAATTTGATCAACCAAGTATTGCCAATATATAAATTACCATATGAGGCCAGGGGGTGCCCTCAAACATTTGACTGGATTTGGGACTCATGAGTGGGGTGAGTCTTAATATGCTGTCAATTTTTCATTATTCTGAAAGGCAGGATGTCATGTATACAATGGATGATAGAATCCTTAACCCTGATACATGTACAGAGGTGTGGGTTGTTGTCTTGAAGAGTGCTTATCTAATCATTTTGCACCTTCATTTTTAATAGGTCTTTTTGCTTATCCTATAGACTGTCAAATGTAGGTGCTTTGGTTTAGTCTTTGTTTTCAATTTGTTTCACCACCCCCCCCCCCCTTTTTTTTCTTGTACTCTATTAAGAAATTCTACATACTGTAGGAATTGTACCAATACAGCTGCCCCACTTTGTTTGGGTGGCTATATCCAGGTATATTGTTTTAACTATGTACACAATTTCCCGCCATACTTGGGGTAAATGTAACATCATTGTAGCCCTGCCTATCAAACAGCTGAAGGCACAGAACCCAGAGGGAAGACTGGGCAAAGTTGGAAGAACCAGGGGCCTGCCAGATCGATCCCACCGCATTGCTGGAGGGCATCGTTTGACAGGTAAGTCTGCCATAATGTATTAATATGTAGGGCTGTCTTAATGAAAGGGCAGACCTGGGCACTGCCCAGGAGCTCCAGCTGCATGGGGGGCCCCTGCACTTTCCCTAAAGCAGCTGGTCCTTGAGCCCATGCTGCCCCTAAATTGGGGGCTCCATGATGGCACTGAGATTGATGGATACACAGGGAAGGCTGGCTGGCAGCGATGCGCCATGCTGTGCAGAACGATACCTATTATTTCACAGTCAGCAGGGAGGGGCAGGGCCGGAGTGCCAGTGATGCTCTGACCCCGCCTCATGCAGCTTGAATGCTCGGGACTCCAAGGCTGCGGGGTAGGAGCTGGAGTGGGAGTCGGCAGCACTGAGAGCCCATCTGCGAAAGTAGCATTGTGGATGGTGTCATGGTGAGCCCAGCTGTCCAGCACTGTTTGCACCAAAAGGCTTAGAATGCCCGGAGGAATGCTCCCTCCTTCGCTCCTCCTTCTGCCTGCTTAATTGGTATAGGTGAGTGCAGTGCTGGAGGTTGGCACAGAGTCAAAAGTTTACATGCACTGTATCTCCACTGGAAAAGGGGGTACTACATGGATGGAATAATGGTGCTGGGGGATATCAAGGGTATATGGGGGAACACAATGCTGAGGGGAGATCTGGGGTATATAGGGGGTAGCAAAGCTTGGGGTAGCCTTGGTGCTAGAGGTATCAGGGATGTAGAGAGGCCACATTGTAGGCGGTATCGGATGTAGTGGGGTCACAATACAAGGGGTATCTTATGATATATGGTTACAGTTCTGGGGGAATATCTAGGGTGTAGGGGTGTCAGAGTGCTGGAGGGATATCTAGGGTGTAGAGGGGGTCAGAGTTCTGGAGGGATATCTGGGGTGTAGAGGGGTCAGAGTGCTGGGGGATATCTGGGGTGTAGAGGGGTCAGAGTTTTGGGGGGATATCTGGGGGAATATCTAGGGTGTAGGGGTGTCAGAGTTCTGGAGGGATATCTGGGGTGTGGAGGGGTCAGAGTGCTGGGGTGATATCTGAGGTGTAGAGGGGGTCAGAGTGCTGGGGGGATATCTGGGATGTAGAGGGGTCAGAAGGATGGGGGGATATCTAGGGTGTATATTATATGCACAGGACAGCTTTGTTGCTTTATGTATGTAGTATTTTCCCACTGTTTCTTTGCTGTACAGAATAATTGTTCATGTAGTTAATGTGCAAAAGGGGAAGCTCCGCTTGTCTGCCTCCTACCTCCTACCTACTTGATGTCTGTTTACCTGTACTGTCTCCATTGTAGGGGCCCCAGAGCATTAATTTGTCCAGGGGCCCATGATGGTATTAAGACAGCCCTGCTAGTATGCTGTGCATACTAGCACATTCTGTCATAATCCACCTGGGTGGGTCTAAATATATTGGTATAACATATTGGTGACATTGGTGAATTTTCTGTCTTCTTCTTTTTTTATTCGTTTATCAAAAAATAAAAACCCCAGTGGTGATCAAATACCACCAAAAGAAAGCTCTATTTGTGAGATGACAAAAATTTTGTTTGGATACAGTGTTGCATGGCCGCGCAATTTTTATTCAAAATGCAACAGTGCTGAAAATTGGTATGGGCAGAAAGGGGGAAAGTGCCCAGTATTGAAGTGGTTAAGCTCTTCTATAAAGTGTCACAGATGCAGTATGTGGTTTAGCATTGTACTGCTGAAATATGCATGGCCTTCCCCGAAAAAGACGTTGTCTGGATGGGAGCAAATGCTGCTCTAAAACCTGGATATATCTTTCAGCATTGATTGTGCCTTTCCATATATGCAAGCTGCCCAGTCCTTACACACTAATGCACCCCTATACCATGAGATGCAGGTTTTTGAGCTGAGCGCTAATCACAAGCCAGAAGGTCCCTCTCCTCTTTAGTCTGGTGAATGCAGAACCCACGGTTGCCAAAAATGTTAAATTTAAATTTCTGACCAAAGAACAGTTTCCACTTTGCAACAGACCGCTTTAAATGAGCTTTGCCAGAGAGAAGATGGTAGCATTTCTGAATCATGTTCAGATATGGCCTCTTCTTTGCATGATAGTGCTTTACCTTACATTTTTGGATAGCATCTTTGTATAGTACAAGCACATTTACATACTGCACAGAGTAACCTTGTTAGACAGACGCAAGCAAAACACATGGTAAACTGTGTTTAAAGATAGTAATTTTCTGAAGTATTTTTGAGCCCATGCAGTGATGTCCATCACAGACTCATGTCTTGCCTTGCCTTGTACACAGAATCTTTTGATTATATTTTTACTGTAGATGACAATATATTTAAAGTTTCTGCAATTTTTCATTGAGAAACATTTTTCTGGAATGTTTAAAATTTTAGATGCAACTAAAACATGTTATTAACCTGTTACCAATTAGCCTAATTTGTTGCAAAATGTTCTTTTAGCTCTTCCTTGTTGCCTTGTCCTAACTTTTTTGAGTCATGTTTCTACCATCAATTTAAAAATAACCTTTTTTTTTTTTCTTAAAATGTTACATTTTCTTTGTGTAAGCATTTGATATGTTTTGTTTCTTTTTTCTTATTGTAAGTAAAATATGGGTTTTATGAGATTTGCAAATCACTGCATTCTGTTTTATGTAGATTTACATAGTGTTCCAACTTTACTGGAATTGGAGTTGGGTTAAAAAAACACTGAAACTGCCCAACCCTAGAAATTGGACAAAATCTACCCTTGGCAACCCCCTTCCCTCAACTTTAAGGGTTAACAGCTCATTCAGTCTGGGGATGTAGGAATAAAGGTATAACACTTACCTTATTCCTGACTCTAGGAGGATCCCTCCAGCAGTGCGACAGGTCCTGCAAAGTCTCCTCTCTACGGCACTACTGTTTCCTTCATGTACAAAGAAGGGTTAATAGCTCTGCATTGTACATAATGACACTGAGGGACCACCTACAGCCTGGTGCGTCAAATGGGAGAAGAAAGCACTACTGTAATGAGCCAGAATGAGGGTAAGGTAAGTAACACAGCTTCTTCAGCTCCCCCTAGACTTAATGAGCATTGTGCAAGGATAGACTGTTTTATTCCTGGAGTTGGGCTTTAACTCATTTTATCTTAAGCCCCATACACACTATCAGATTTTCTGCTGATTTTTTTTTCCTTCAGATTTACCAAACCATATAATATGAGGTCAAACCTTAGGAGTTTCAATTTGTATGCAATCAGGCAGGCCCTTGCACTACATGGTTTTGGTAAATCTGAAAACAAAAATCAGCAGAAAATATGATAGTGTGTATGGGGCTTAAATTTGAGTCCTCTGTACAAATGGCCAGTGGGCACTTACTTGCTGAAGCTAATGCTATGCGTCCTCCACTCTCTTTGTTTTTTTGTATTGCCAATCACATTCAATCTTCTAAGGCAGGCTTGCATCTGGTTAATGGTTATGAGAGGCTTCTTAAAGCTGTAGTAAACACCGCTTGGTGACTTGTACCTACAGGTAAACTCATAATAAAGTTTACCTGTAAGTACAAGGAATATCTCCTAAAGGTGCACCGTTTAGGAGATATTCACTATCTCTGCAGCCGCACTGGTATATGCATACTGGAGTGCGCAAACCCTGAAGGAAGACCGGGTGCAAATGGATGAACTGTCATTAGTGACAGCATGCCACCGAAGTGCTTTTTTTTCAGCCTAGGTTCACAGTGGTACTATTTTTCATGCGATTTGATATGTCAAATTGCATGACAAATTGGCAGCTATAGTCGGCAATGGCACCGTCCGAATTGGTGCAGCACCGCACTGATTCCCAAAAGTAGGAACCCGCACAGATGTCTGTCAAATCACCGCTGAAGTCAGACTGCATTGCCGGGTTGAAATCATGCGAGTTCAGCTGGACTCAAACGATTTATAACCGGCAGCAATATGGACCTAGGCATAGCCTCCCTGGCGGTATGATTATGTCAGATCTTTGTGTCTCAAAGTGATACATTGTTTTGCATAGAAATTTGGTGTTTTTATATCGTAGGCCTTTAATTATAAGCAATAACACACTTAAATCTGTCCAAACAAGAATCTAGTAGAGATCCCGGGTATGATAAAGTATGGAAGACAAAATCATAATTATAATACAATAAATAACTATAAATAATTATAAAAAAATAATAATAAAATGAATTTCCCCACGATTCACTATCGCTCAATTCTGCAAGTGTTCTAATTTACTATCGCTGTTTTCTAGCTGGTCTAAAACCACTTTTGAAGTAAAGGGACACTTTTTGGTTGCTATGGACAATCTCAAGTTTCCAGGCAGAAAGAACAGTATTTAGTGGGAATGCTTCAGCATTCCCACTATTGTTATTTATAATATATAACTACTTGCAGGGCACTGGACAAACCACTAGGGACAAAAGGGTTGTGAAATTATTTCATACAGTAATGTAATCTGTAAGATTACAGTGTACTGTATGTATTATGATGTTTACATTTTTTTTATTTGCCACCAGGCTCCGCCCCTGTGCGTTGTGACTCTCACAGGGAATGAAGCCCGGCACACTGAGGCATCGGGCAAAGGACAGAGCCAGCGGACACAGCAGGGGGGGACATCGCAGAAACCTGGGGACAAGCTAAGTACACTGCACCAGGATCCTGCAATGCAATCCTGAGTGTGGCCCGGGGTTTCCCACTAATGGTACTGAAATTTAACCCCGAGCCACACTCAGGATTACCACCAGGGAGGTTAAGGTAAGTCTTTCATAATGTGCTAGTAGGTGATGCATTATGATACTTTATGACCTTAACTTGCAGGGGGAAGGTTTTGTTTTTGTCCAGTACTGCTTAATGGCCCATACACACGATTCGAATATCGTACGCTAGATTGTACGACCTTTTTTGCTTATTAATAGTCGCAAGTAGAAATTGAACAGGTAAACAAAGTCACAAAAATTCTTGTATGACAAAAAAAAAATCGGAAGTGATGTCATGTGGTGTAATGTATTTGTACTGTTTTTTCGGATGACAACTGACTAAACGAAAATCGTATGATCTGGTATCGTACAAGGAAAATTTTCGTGCTTGTGCGGTCGAATAATATTGGATGAACTGTCTTGATCGCCTCTCAAAATTAGTGTACGCACGATCCGAAAATCATACGATTCTTCCTTGGGCAAAAGTTTTTGTACGATATTCGGATCGTGTGTACGGGCCATTACTGACTTTTTTTTTATATCAGAGTATCTGTGGGGGAGATTCACTAAGGCCCCTTTCACACATGCGGTCAGTATGTCCGTATTTCATCCATCCGTTTGCGGATGAAATACGGACATACATGCATCCCTATGGGATAGCGGGTGTCTGCGGATGAACATCCGCTGACACTCTATATCGTCCATCTCCGCTATGATCCGATTCTGTAGACGGAGGAAATTCCTATTTTTCTATCCGTCTGAGGAGCGGAGCAGATGAACACGGAAAGACGGTCCGCGTTCATCCGATCTCCCATAAAGGAGAGCGGTGATCTGACAGGGTGGTCCCTGCACAGTGTGCAGGGACCACCCTGTCATCCGCCGGCTCAGCAGGGATAAACGTAGCGATCCCCGCTGAGAAAACGGATCATCACGGGGCGGATCATTACGGATCCGTCCCGTGTGAAAGGGGCCTAAGGCTGGTACACACAGAATTTGGTGCAGCTGTGCATAGTAACCAATCAGTTTCTAGGTTCTATTGTCAAATTGATATTAAAAGCTAGGGTTTGAAGCTGATTGGATACTATGCACAGCTGCAGTAGATTCTGTGTGCACCAGTTTTAGTAAATCTCCCTCAATATGTGATAGAAAGCAAGAGGCATGACTTTTCTCCTGCATCACAAACAAGGGTTACACAGAGGACAGAGGTAGACTAGCACACTACAGCTATGCCTGGCTGGGAGTCTAAAAGCACTGAGTGGGCCAGGCTATGCTCCCTCTATGCACCCTAAGGTTTCATTAAATTGTGACCAGAATGGATCTTTAAATGCCTATTTTTGGATCTGCGGTATTTACTACCAAACAGGCAGCTCACAGAGGAAGTAATTACAGATCTCATTAAATTCCCAGCCATGTGTTCATTACACATTACACACAAGTTCATATAAAATATAGAGATTTAAGAAAAGGGGTAATAAATGTATACTTTACTATAAATGTGGGACAACATCAACTTTAATTGCTGCATACTGCAACAAATGTGTGTTTTTCTTCTTTTCTTTTTTTCGAGAACATGATGTCATATTTTAGGAAACATTGTTTTTCTTTGCCTCTGAATAAATGGGGGCCCTTTTAGTTCAGTTTCTCTAAATATCCTTGTTTGCAGCTTTCAGGGAGTTGTGGCTGCAGTTTATAGACTTGGAACACAGTTCTCCAAACACATCTCCTCTGACTCTCATAATTATAAAAAAACAGGCTGAGAAGAAGGCCTGCTGGAATGTTTCAACTCACTTAATAAATAGAACTGATTTAACCATTCAGGTTCTTTGAGTGGACAAAATACAAATATACTTATATGCAAGTTTAGCCTGTTTTATTAGAATCACAATCCACTGATAATAAAAAAAATAAAAGATTTTTCAGAACTATTTATATATTATTTATATTTTGTCATATTGTTTGAAGACTTAACTATCTAATGCCTGTGAAAAACTTATATTCTAGAACCCCTTGCTGCACTTACTTTACAACGGGAAGCAATCTAATCCACAGAGTGTGTGTGCTGTTCTATTTTGGCTCACAGGCCATTTGTGTTAGACGTATTTATGACTAAAGAGCTCAACATTTGCGGCCTGCACAGAAGCAAGCAGATCAACACACAGTTGAGGAATAGGAAGACACTGCTAACATTCCTCAGAACAAAAGAGTCAAGGGGAAGTTGTCTGCTCCTATCTCATGAGAACTTGTGACTCTTGCTTGCTGTACAGTATTAATGCTTACACAGCCTAAAGATATGTTAAAGTGTGCATAAAGGCTGAGAGCATTATCAGAAACTAATGTATGCAATGTGTTAAAACTGGTATAGATGATGTCATGCCTTCTTTTAGCTGAACCTTGCTACAGGCATTTCCATACTGTTGATAAAAGCAACAAAAAAATAAAAAAAACTATAAAAATTACGGGGTGATGTATTAAAGGAGTAGAGCTGATCACTTAGGAAAGTTTAGGGTACACTTTGCAGTGTGAATGTTAACTTAGCTTGGTAAATAAGCTACAGTTGTGTTCGCTTTGAATACCAAGTCGTGTGCAAAAAATGTTTGGGTGATTAAAATAATTCACTTTGGTGAATGAACATTCACTTTGCTATGAAATAATAAAGCTCACCTTGCTTTATGTTCCATGTGCTGCTTGACATGCTAATGCATTATATATTATATTATAACATGCCTAAATCCTAGATCAGTACCAAATATAGTGGTATTGCACATAAGTTAACAAAACATAACATGTAATTACTTAGTTTGTCTTTGTATATATTTGTTAAATAAATCGATTTACTATAAGTTAAGTAAGGTAAGATGAGTGCCTTCACTTTAAGCAGCCAATCACATGCAAAAAAAAACAAAAAAAAAAAAAACGTTCCCTTTGTTTCCTTTGAAATTCTGCTGTTTTGTATTAGATACTTAAAGTAAGCATAAGTTTAATTCACCTCCCCTACATCTCACTTTAGTTTGCTAGTCCAGAACCCATTGTCTCAAATTGATAGCCCTGGATAAGGTCTGCTAGATTTTGCATATGAAAAACATTACTGCTGGCACTTGCGAATGTTAACATTCCACTGTCCTTCTCTGCGGGAAATAAGTGGAATTAAAATGATACTAATTATCCATCAGCAGAATAGATTGAGGGCCCTTTTCCGCATGCATGTGTTTGGGTTACAGCTTGCATGCTGGGTCATTTAAAACAAGGCAAAGCCGTAGTGTTTCTGTGCCCTTAGGTTTCTTTTTTTTTTTAATGGGTCCTTACAGATCTTATAGACCTTTGTCAGAAATTATATGAAAAATATTTTCAAACGATGATGTCTGCATGCTTTTTATTTCGGTTTACTTTGTATATGTGTGCAGTTTTCATATACTAACTATACCAATGGTGGTCAACTTTTTTGACATAGGGAGATTCAAGTGTGTCCCCTGACATCACCAAAGGTCCACACATAGAATTCAGTAAATATAGAAGCATGCAAAACTGCCAGAAACGGCACATATGCAACAGGAGATGATCAGAGACTACTAGCATGCTACCAGAGATGGTAAGAAACTATGAGCATGCTGCAAGTGATAGTCAGAGACTGCAGACATAATACAAAAGATGGTCAGGGGCTGCACTGTACAAGAGATGGTCATAAAACGTGGACATGCTACAAGAGATGGTCAGACTATGAGTAGACTACAAGAGATGGTCAGACTATGAGTAGACTACAAGAGATGGTCGGAGACTGCAGACAAACTAAAAGAGATGGTCATAGAATGTGGTCATTCTACAAGAGAAATTCAGAGACTGTGGCCATGCTCCAGCAGATGATCAGAGACTTCAAACATTACAACTTCAGGAAGAAGTTGTAATCTGGAGAGACATTACATTGGATTGCAAAAGATTACTGCTATCACAGGCCCTATACAAATCAAAGCTCACATCATTGTGCTTCCTACAAATATTGCTCTCCGCAAGATCCATTATAAAAGATTAGAGCAGTGGTCTCCAAACTGTGGCCCGGGGGCCATATGTGGCACTTTGCTTGCTTTAATCTGCCCTGGGGGTACTATCTCTATCAAGTATAGGAGGAACTATTCCTCGCACTGATACGAACAATTGGCCATAAGTCCTGCCACTGACACCAATGATACCAGGATCTATTCCATCCAGTGACATCAGTGATGAGTTACTATTCCTTCAACCGACACCAACAATGGGGCATAAGTCCTGCCACTGACACCAATGATACAAGGAACTACTCCATCCACTGACACCGACAATTAGTTATTATTCATTCCACTGACACCAGCAATGAGTTATTATTCCTTCCACTGACACCAACAATGGCACATTATTCCTGCCACTGATATCTATGATACAAGGAATTATTCTATCCACTGATGCCAATGATACAAGGAACTATTCCATCCACTTACACCAACCTTTAAGTACTATTCCTTCCACTGACACCAACATGGGGCATAATTCCTGCCACTGACACCAACAATGGAGTATTGTTGGCCATTTTCAACTCCTACTGGCCACAATCTGTCCCCCTCACCCCAAAACCTGAAGGACAGTAAGCAATCCCTTTGATTAAAAACTTTGGAGACCCCTGAATTAGCAGAAAAAAAATACAAAGACAACTAAGATGGGCTTCCCTCACACTGCAAGAAATAAATGCTCGTTTAAGTCTAGGGGGCTGGAAAAGGCACTTTTACTTACATGAGCCTATTCCTCCAGGCTGCAAAGCCAGTCTCCCCAGCCACTTCTCCCTTATACTCTGGTGGTTTCAGGTCCTCTGGTGTCATTAAGACCAATGCAGAGCCTATAGCCCTGCACTGGGCATGAGAATGCCAAGAGACCACTCACTGCCATGCGTAGGGGAGAAGAAGAGAGCGCTGGCTGCCAGGGAAGTGGAAGATTGTGTAGGTAATTCTATCCAAGCCCTACTACAAAGGCTGAGTTTTACTTTCAGTTAAAAGCTGGCCACACACTAGTAGAATTTAATTTTAAAATGTTCATTTTAAGAAAGTTTTTTTCTATTTTCTAATTATTAGTGGCGTCAAAATGATGTTTGCTTTCAACCAAAGTGAGGAGAACATTTTTGAAAGGCCCGGATGGAAAATGTTTCTCAAACAAAGGAGTTTCTAACAGAGTGTGAGTGCAGTCATTGAATGTACTGAGAGTTTTCATACCGATGTTCATACAACCTATGCTTGAAAATCTACAAGCATTTGGTCAGTTTAAGGAGTATACTGGTTGGTGAGTTGAACTGGGAATTTTCTCTGGTTTTGTCTTGCAGTTTAAGGAGTATGTGCCTTCACTGGCTTGGGCAAGCACCAAACACCCAGGGGAACACACAATAAGTGGCAAAGGTCCTCAGTTTGGGCACCAGTGTCCTATACCCTTGTCTGAGGAAGTGAGGCTTTGAAAGTTTCATTTTAAAGCTAAGTTAGAAAGTGTAAAAAACAAAACAAAAAAACTTTCATATGAGTAGCAGAAGTTTGAATTTAAGCCTCATACACACAATGAGAATATCGGATGAATATTCGCCCAGTTATTTTGCATGCTTTTTTTTTGTATGCTTGTCTCATATCGAAAATGAAGAGGTTACTAAAGT